>NC_142316.1:20719988-22006654 GCF_054855325.1 Carica papaya
AGGTATGTATTTATTGGGTAAGCTTATTTATTTGAGGCTAATAACCTTTGAAAACTTAGCAATATAATCTTATTACTATTTCCCTTACTGAGTTTCATGGAACTCACCCTTTTCATGCTGAGACCTCTTAAATGATGATAGCGATGAGCTGCCTGCAATGTTGGCTCTCGAAGCCTACTTTGACTCTTATTTAGATCCCTTGTGTACTTACGAGTTCTTATTTTCTTTGCACTCTAATAAATAATGTTTTTGTAATTAAGTAACTCTTGTGTATGCATTTATTCGATGACCTTCGTTAGTCCTACATGTATAAAAACTCATCTTATATTTTCGTTGTAAAGGATTTCTAGCTTCCGCTGTGTATATATTTTCTATTGCGCTCGTATATGTTTATATTATCAGGTACTCTTATACCCCATCAGGAATTTGGGATGTTATACCCTCTCCTTCTCAGGTTCTTGGCCTTTCTTCATCAAGGACTTCCTTGACCACTTGCTCGACAACTTGGATTTCTTGTTCTTCTTTTCTATCAGCCATGGAGGGTGTTTCCTCCTCATCCAAATCGGACTCATCAAGGATGAGCCTCCTTATGTGGCCAGATTTTTTCTTACTTGTCTCCTCTCGACCATAGGCTTGCACACCTTGGTTTCTCTTGACTTGGCTTGAAAAGCTCCTCATGGAACGTATCTTGGAAACAAGGTCTATAAGGGTTCAATTCTTGGGCTCTAGCCTCTTAAACCGATTGCCCTAGACCTTCTTGGACATAATTTATGTATAAAGTCGCCAATTGGGCTGGGCCTCCATCTTATAGGAGTCTATCTAAAGGTACGACTCTTTCCCCTAGAGTGCGAGTCTATATGTTCATAGCATGCGCCTCTGCGTGCGCGACATATGCACGAGCTGGCTATGCGCATGCTCCCTTCATGCGCGCACGAATTCATTTAGTTGTGTGCTTTCTCTTCACTTCTCCACATAAAATTTTTCTTATCTTTTTCATTCCTTACAGCCTTAAAATATGTAGTCTAAGCATTTCTTGATACCTACGAGTCTTTTGAGGTTCTATTTGGTCTTATCCTAATAATCAAGCTCTCTCCTTGGTCTCACTGTTCCTTTTATCTAAACACTTTAGGGTCAAGAGAGATTTCCCACTATGTTCTATAGTACTAATTTAAGTTCCACTACATTATTCTATGTTTTATGTAACCCTATGCCTCATATTTAAGGGATGTGTCCTATAATCGTGCTTTGGTACCACCCGGTGCGGGCTGTCCTCTGTTCTTTTGTGGCGTGTTTAGAGCACACTTACACTTCATACAAAATTAAATAATAAGAATTAACTTTAATTTATATACAGAGTGCGCAGATGTGTTATATCTCTTGAAACATGTACATAAGATACATATATATGAGGCTATAAAATTTCCCTTTTCTTACAGTACGTCCAACTGATAACCTGATCTCAGAGTCTAACTTCTCAACTTCTCTTCCATATCACTTACTATTTTGCAGCAGAATCCTCATTATTTGAAAAATGATAAGGGAGTGAGCTATAATAACCTAATAAGCAGAAATTTTGACACATAGCTAAACACATGCAATAGTACCATCACACACATAGTGGAACACATTTACCACATTTTCAAAACCATATCAAAAACCATCCTATACCAGATCATAGAGCACGCACAGGGTACACGGATCTCTCACACAACTGATAGATCATACAGTAAGTACAGTGTGTCATACATCTGTACTAGATCACATAACAAGTACAGTGTATCATAAATCTGCACCAAATCATACAACAAATGCAGTGTACCAGAATCTCATATGTGCTAGATCACATAGTAGGCACCAATCACTTCATTGTAAAATGCTTTTACATTTCATAAAAACCATAAGGTCTAATGCAGTCAATTTAAGATCTCTCTTTATTTGAGTAAAGTCTCACCCTATTTTTTTCCTTAATTTTCTCTAGTCACTTTGACAGAGTCTTCCCTTATAAATACTTCAATATTATCTTTTCACTCAGGCATAGTCTCGCTTTATATTTCTTTAAATTCCTAGAAAATTTTAGTAACATCTCCCCTGAGAATTATAATCATTTTTTACTCAAAAATATTCTTATTATAGGTAAATTAATTTTCTTAAAAAGAAGCTCAAAACTACATACCTCAGAAAACACACTACTTTAACTCCGACAAAGTCCCGACTTAATTTTTAAAATTTTTCTCTCAAATATCTAGAAGAGTTTTGAGATGCTTTTGTGAAATATCTAACCTAAAAAATATCCCTCATGTCACTAAAAAATCATCCTCAAAATTTCAAGACAAAGGGAATTCAAATTCTTTATTTTCCTCTCACAATTTGGATAGAGTTTCCGATAAAAAAAACTCCCAAATTCCATCAACTTCCCTCACTTTGATTCGACTTCTTCTGTTTTCCTCTTTTTTTCCTCTTCTCTTTCTCCTTTTTCTTTCTCTCTCTTTTTTCTCTCTCTAACATTACTTTCTCTCAACTCCATAATGCTTTTTCCTTCTTCCCACACCCCTATCATGCAAGTTGATAAGCATGAGAGAGGTGGCAAAATGTGATTTGCCACTTAAACCTCCTCAAGCTTCATCTTTATCCTAATCTCTTCCTTTCCTTAGACTTTAAGTAATTTTAGAGTCTTCTAATCTTATCCAGACTCCTATATTTTATCCACCTTTTAGGAGCTTCCATAGCAAATTTGGACTGCAGTTAAAATGTTTTGGGCTGCCTTGGGCTCACCTAAACCCTTAAGGCCCAAAATGACACTCCATGCACATGCCTTCACTTCAAACAACCATAACTCCCTTGATTCTTATGCGTTTTTAGCCCATTTTACCTTCACTTTCTCGTCGTTGTTTCAATTACTTACCGAAAAATTTAGGTTCTAAACGACCACATTTGGCACATCTAAGGTCCACCTAAGTCCCAAAAGGTCCAAACCATGCATAAAGCTAGGCCCATGCCCACACCCTTACTTCAAGACTTGATAACTTGCCTAATTCTTAATATTTATGAGCAAACTTATGCTTCCCATGTTTCTTAAGTAGGCAACTATTATATGGTTTTGGTTTGGGCTTCATCTGAGTTTATTTGTCCCACTTATGGCCCAACCAATCCCAAAGGAGCAAAACTGCCCTTCATGTGCATGCCTCATGGGTTTGACCTCATATCTCTCAAATTTACTTCTATGGAAATTTTGCTTTTTCCACAAATTTCTTGCTTAATGTCTTGCCTAGTTTTCAGCCAAAATTGACTCTCAAACTCCAAGTACTTTAGTCTCGAAACATAAATAAAACTAAAAGGGTCAAATTAGAGCTTTCTCGAGAACTATTGCACTAAGGCTTTGGTTCCTTGCATTTTTCTCTCAATTGTTCTCTACACAAGTCTTTATTTTCTTAAAAATTTCTTTGTCCATATGTTATCTAATGTTTCTTCAAATTTCATTCCCAAATTCCATCAATCTTGGGCTCAAGAAGTGTTTCAAGCACTAAATATCACTTGGGGTTACTTACAGGATTTTTCTCCCTCTCTCGGGGGATTTTTCTCTTAATTCTTAATCCAATTACTCCCTCATGTTCCTGCTGAAGCATCTTCTTACCTTCTATGATGTTTTTTAGCCTCAAGAATGGTCACGACCCACACCCTCTCTTAGAGGGCATGTCCGGAGCACACTTACACTTCATACAAAATTAAATAATAAAAACTAATTAATATATAGAGTGCGCAAAAGTGTTACATCCCTTGAATAATGTACATAAGATATCGTCAATACGAGACTCTAAATTTTTTTTTCTTACAGTATAAAAGTACAAACTGATAATCTAATTTCTAACTTCTCAGCTTCTCTTTTGTATCACATACTATTCTACAATGGAATCCTCATTATCTAAAAATGAAAGAGGAGTGAGATACATTATCCATTAAGTAGATATTATGGTAACACAACTAATACATGCTATATATATAGCTTTTACACACATCAAAATATATATATCTGATATACTTTTCTCGAAAACATAGTCACTTTTATTGAAAACAGATGCACAGTCAAAAACTGAAATCAGAATCATGATTTAAAGAATACATTGCTGCATTGTACAATGCACTACACTAACATGTACTAAATCAGTTAGTAGGTATAGTGCATCACATTGTACAATGAGCCACATGTCCTAGAATCAGAGAACAAATGCACTTTGCTACATTGTACAATGAGCTCCACTATATCGTTGTTATGGAGGGCCATTTACATCTTCCTGCTGCCATGCATGCTTGGTGCATACTTAACACTTAATACGGAAATATACACCTAAAAAGAGAACTATTATGCAAGGACAAGCTAAAGCCTAATATCATGCAGGTGCTTTCGAAACGACTCACTTTGATATGTGATACCGTAACACTCTGAAAACCTTTGCGTATAATTTATAATGTGAACCCCTATCTATTTAGGCTCTAAGGTTGCTTAAACTCCATAATATTTTGTAATTTTAATTTTTTGAATGAATATCATATTTCATATTTAAAATTTTGTATTTTTATCTGATTTAATAAATTCTCAAAATTTACTATTTCATTTTGTTATAGGAAAATTATATTGTATTTATTAATTAAATTAAATTTTAAGAAAAATTGAGAGAAACAACGAAAATCTTGCAGGAATGCCCGGAGGAAGGATCCTGCCCGGGCGTACGCTTACGTTGCTAGAGCTGGAGGTGCGCATTGTGCGCACCTCTTGTCCACATAGGGTACGAAGCACCGTCTGCACTGGAGACCCATCACCATGAATAGGAGCAGCTCTATGCGCCCTGTGCAAGCCATCTACGTGGTAGGCCTGTACGCATGGGCCTGTGCGGAAAAGGCCTGCGGGCTCAGGCCTTTGCATAGCTGCCTATGCACTGCATGGCTTGAACAAAACCCACCTGTGCGCTGCATGGCATACGCAAACAACAGGTTAGGCCTACACACGATAGGCTAAGTTGGCATGCACAGCTGGCGAGGCCTGCACTACACAGTTGGCTAGGGGAGCGACCGCCCCTTGGGCACCGGGCAATGCCAGTTGGGCAGCGAGCCACCGCTGGCTTTGGTAGCATGCCGCTATCACTTGGGTGGTGTGTCATCGTCGTTTTGGGTAGCGTGCCTCAATTTTTTGCACCATCATCACATCACGTCATCCATCTGTCAGTTACATCTATCAGTCATCACAAGATTTTGCCACTTGGTGTAAATCTGACGGTCCGTATTTTCTATAAATACATACTTTCCTCATCACTTTCATTCCATTCTTCCATGCTCTAAGAGCTTAGAGAGAGAGGGAGTGATCTAAAGAGAGAAGGAGAGGAGAAGAAGAAGAAAAGGTGTAGGAAACATCAATGTTTTCGTAAGGAATTCAGTATTTACTTTTAAACATTATAAGGAGTATTTCTAGAATAAAAATTAATGAGGTTTAAATTTATGATTTGCATGGTTGAATTTTATGCGTAAACGAAGTAATTTTACGTGATAATGCATGCTTTATGATCATATATGAACTTATTAATTTGCATGTGTAATTTATATCATTTGATACTTGAACTAAATATTGATATGTGATGCTATTGACAGTACAAAAATGATTAATCATGAAATGATATGTACACATGAGAAATATATATTGGTATTGGCATGCATAATTCATAACGTGTTTTGTTAGACTTTTTATCTCTGAGGGATTTTTGTTTCTCTCCCATCTGATATGAAAAGACATGAGAGGACTACTCCCTATGGATGATAGCGTACCTTTGATGAGAGTGGTGATGCGATATGATTGTAGGGGTCACCGTTGGTAAAGTACGACCGTGGCCATAGTTGACATATAGGACCACTATGGTTGGCACGGCCGTGGTTATAGTTTATGTCAAGGTTTGGCAAGTCGTAAATGTATTGTTGGTTTGGCAAGTCACAAATTACTATTATAAATGAAATAAATTGGTCACTCCACATGGGTGGTCGAGAAACCATATTGCCCTCAGTAGATGGAAGTCAAAATGACTTTGCAAAAAATGACACAAAAAATAGTGCGTATCATGATCTATTTAATTTTCTCTATTTTTAACATAATATATTTGATTGATATGATATGATGAATTGATGACTTCCTTAATAAAATAAATTATATTAATAATTTAGTAAAGTATCCTATCATGACTCTTAATGGTAAGTAATGATGATACCTTTAATAACCTTTAAAATCTTATAATATTATTTAAATACTATTTTTTTTGTTGAGTATATGGAACTCACCCCTTTCCATGCCCCCTCTAGATGAGGAAGATAGTGAGGAACCGATCGCTCACCTATCCCTTAAAGTCTTTAAGGATCCCATGGATCCATAAACCTTTTTGAGTGCATGATTTGTCCCGCACTTTGATGAGTCCTTTTACATAATGATAGAAGTGGCCTTTTTTGTATTATATATTGTATTTTGTTGCCACTTCTGACCTCAGTTATATGTGTAATTGGGAACTCATATATTTCGTAAGGAATTTTTAATAAATTGCTCTCCTGGATGCATTTAACTATTATGCACTCATAATATGTTTATGTATCTGGAACCTTTATACTGTAATTAGAATTTTCAATGTCACAAATAGTATCAGAGTAGTTACGCAGAACAATCTCTTACACCTTAGGCTGTAGTTGGGAAAAACCCTTTTAAAATAATTGGGAAATATATCATTTTTTAAAAGTTATACTATCAACTCGTGTCTTTTTTTTTGTACGAATGACATGAGGAAGACTTTTTATAGAGTGCAGCGAAAGACTTAAGGCCCAGGATCATCCGACCATAGTCGAGTTTACCGAACTCTTCTAAGCCATCCAAGGTCTGATCGTAGTCGTATGAAAAAACCAAGCCAACCCTTGCCAACATCCTTCTGCCCCTGAAAATCGACCAACCAAAAAGTCTATCTCCTACAATATAGTAGAATTTATGAAATTTAACCCTCCCCCCTTTAAAGGAGGCCTCAACCCCTTAGTAGCTGAAGCCTAGATCCTACAGATAGAGAAACGTTTCTCTGTCTTAGGCCTAACCAAGGAGCAAAAAGTTTCCCTAGCAACCTTATGCTAACCAGTGAAGCCAAACATTGGTGGCAGCTTAAAAATGAAGTCCTACCTAGCCCAACCACTGAGAGGTTTTTATAGAAACATTTTTCGAGAACTTCGTCCCAGTCTATGTCCAAAAAAAGGAGGAATTTGAAGACCTCTACCAGGGAAACTTGACAGTTGCCCAATATGCATTCTAATTCATTCAGCTGTCTAGGTTTGCTCCATTAATGGTCACCCTTGAGAGTCACAAGGCTAGAAAGTTTATGAAGGGCCTTCGTGCTAATATCTACATCTTGGTAGTGATGCTGAGACCCAACTCGTATGTCTAGGTATTAGAACATGCCTAGTTTGCTGAAGACCTTATCTCAGCTAGGCACCAACTCATTACCTGATTCTATACCCAACAAAAATAACACCAACCCCAACAACTTAGAAAAAGACTGCCTGACCCAATAAATAGACAACCTACCCACCCTTCCTAACCATGCCAGCATTGTGGTCATTTGCATGGTGATCAGCTGTGTCAGTGTTTGAACAATGCTTGCTATAAATGCGAAAGCACTTAGCACTTTGTGAAAGCCACCCTCAGTTGTCGAAGGACATAGCCAGACCTATAGCCCAAGGTCGTGTGTATCACCTTGATGAACCTGGTGCCCTCATCGCTCTAGTCTTCATCCAGGTTATGCTTTCTATCCATGATATTTCTACTAGAGCTCTAATTGATACATGTGCTACACACTCTTTCATTTTTTGTACATTTTCTTATAAATTAGATATTAGGCCTGAAACTTTAGGTAAGTATTAGTAGTAGAAACTCCCTCTAAGGGTTTATTAGAAGCTCATTATATGTATATATAAATTGTAAAATAAAGGCTTTAGAAGTAGAGTTATTATTATATCTAATTATTTCTTAATATTTGACGTTATTTTAGGAATGGATTAGTTAGAGAAATAAATGGAGAATCATTAACTTTAAAAGTAAAGTTGTAACCTTGCGATAACTGAAAATGAAATAAAAATCTACTTTTGTTGTTTTAACCTTTGAATAGACAGAAATATGGATGTTGATCCCGCTGTGTATTTCATTCCCATTATTTGTGATTTTTCAGAAGTCTTTCTAGAATATCTACCTAGTTTGCCTCCCTCAGGGGAGATAGAGTTTTTTATCGACCTCCTTCCTAGAACACAACCTATCTCAAAACTTGACTATTGCATGAGTCGTACTGAGCTTGTGGAATTGGAAAACCAGCTTTTCAAACTTCTTGGTTAAAAATTCATCTGCACCATTCATTCCCCTTGGGGTGCCTCGGTGTTATTCGTGAATAAAAAGGACAGCTCCCTCAGACTATGCATAGATTATAGAGAACTCATCTGAGTAATTGTGAAGAGTAAGTATCCTCTACCTCGTATCGATGACCTCTTCGATCAGTTCCAAGGAGCTACAATCTTTTTAAAAATTGACCTCATATGAAGATACTGTAAGTTGTGAGTCAAAGTAGAAGATATTCTGAAAACTTCCTTCTGATGCCGATACAATTTGTATGAGTTCAAGGCTATGCCTTTTGGAAAACTAATGCCACTATTGCTTTTATAGATCTTATGAACAAGGTTTTCCAGCATGCATTGGATCAATACATCATCATGTTTATTGATGACATCTTGGTGTATTTTAAGATCCATGGAAGAACATGCAATCCATTTATCTCAAGTATTAGGGACCCTTCATCGCAACCAGTTGTATGCTAAGTTTAGCAAGTGCTCCTTTTAGTTGGATTGAGTCTCCTTCCTTTGCCACATAATTTTGGGTGCAAGAGTTTCTGTGGATCCATCCAAAATTGAATCAGTGATTAATTGGAACCCATCAACCAACGTAGCTGAGGTACGTAATTTTTTTAGTTTAGTAGGTTATTACAAGCAATTCATCAATGGATTCTCTAAGATTGTTGCTCTGTTGACCCGTCTCACAAGAAAAAGTATACCTTTTATTTGGGACTATGAATGTGGTGAAAGTTTTGTTGAATTGAAGTATCGTCTAACCTCTACTCTGGTGTTGATCCTTCCTGACAACACGAAAGATTTTAGGTTTACTGGGATTCATCTCACGTAGGTTTGGTTTGTGTTTTGATGCAGCATGATTGGGTGGTTACTTATGTATATAGACAATTAAAGCCCCATGAGCGCAACTACCTTACTCACAACCTAGAGTTAGCAGCCATAATATTTATCTTGAAGATATGGCACCATTACTTATACAGTAAGACATTTGAAATATATACTAACTATAAAAGTTTGAAATATATATTTTCACACAGGGAACTAAACATGAGATAGAGATGTTGGATGGACCCCCTGAAGGATTGCGACTGCAAGATCATCTATCACCCCGGTAGAGGTAATGTGGTTGCAGATGCACTGAGCCATAAGGAGTCTGATTTATTGGCCCAAACTATAGCCTCTAGTTAAAAATTAGTTGATGTTATGTAGGCACTCCACCTCAACTACTCTGGCAATGGTGCCTATCTCGCCCAGATTTGACCTTTACCGGATCTTTTTATAAATATTTGGGAAGCTCAGTCCACAGATGTTCTCAAGGCTGCCCATGCCTCCAAACTGTCCAACCACCCTGGAAGTACTAAGATGTACTGGGACCTGAAGCGTCAATATTGGTAGCTTGGAATAAAGGACATTGTAGACTATGTCGCCCGATGCCTTACTTGCCAACAAGTTAAGGTAGAATACCAGAGACCTGACATTTTATTATAAGGCCTCCCTAATTTTATAATGGAAATGGGAGCATGTAACCATGGACTTTGTCACCAGCCTTCTCAGGGCCTGTTCCGGTCCCAATGCCATATGGATCATTATTGACAGGTTGACCAAGACCACTCACTTCTTACCCATCAGAACCACATATTCCACCAAAATATTAGCACGCCTATACGTCGACGAAATAGTTCGACTCCCCGACTTCCCCTCATTAATTGTGTCCGACTAAGATTCTCAATTCGTCTCCCATTTTTGGGACAATTTCCATGAAGCACTTAGTTTTGAATTGTACTTTAGCACTGCTTGTCATGCCCAAACTTATGGTCAATGTGAACGCACTATCTACACATTGGAAGACATGTTGCGCACTTGTATCCTTGACTTTGGTAATAACTGGTATGAGTATCTTCCCCTGTGTGAATTTGCTTATAATAATAGTTATCATTTTAGTACCGACATGACTCTATATGAAGCCCTATAAGGTAGGCGCTATCGTTCTCCCATTTGTTGCAATGAAGTCAGGAACTAGCATTGTTTGGGACCTGATTTCATCCAGGAGACTATCCAGAAAGTTGCTATCATTCGAAGAAACTAAGCTACCGCCTAGAGTCGCCAGAAAAACTACGCCGACAATTGTAGAAGGCCTTTGAAATTTGCCTTTAGTAACGAAGTCTTACTTAAGATCTTCCCCTATAAGGGAAAAATATAGTTTGGTAAGAAAGTGATAGCGATCAAATGCACAAAAGCTCAAATGTTGCTAATCAAGAAGCTCAGGTTTGTGAAGATGATAATTTGATCAACATTGCTGGTCCAATGACATGTTCTAGAAGAAAGAAAATGAAAGAAGCCTTGAAGAATTTGATTAGCACAAGTCTTTCACTAGAATGCTCCAAAGCCCACAATGCGAAGTCCAGAATTGTGAATTTCATGACCATTTCAGATCATGGGCCAATAAGGGCTAATGGATCATATTGAGTTGATCAAGACAATCATTTAGGCCCATAATATGGCCTAAAATTAGTGCAAAAGCATGGCTGGTTCAAGACTACACTCTTTTATCAATTCTAGTCAACAATAGTGGCTTGACCTTGAAGTTGAAGGACATCAACAAATCTGATCATTTATGAACAAGATTGGTGTCTTCAAAAGCATTAAAACTCTTCATTGGATGATGGAAAATCAACATGGAGTAAAAAGAAGTCAGCCTTGGAAAAATAAATTCAAAGAAGACTAGAATCCCAAGTCATTAATTAGTCTTGAATTTTTCTTTATTAGTTTCTATTTCCAAAGTTAATTTTAAGTAATTTACTTTTGAATTTCATGGTCTCTATGACCTATAAATAGGGATGCATTCTACTTGTAAAAATCAGATTGAAATTACATACTTGTTAAGGGTTTTCCTTAATTTGCTAGTCTCTTTGAGCTAGTTTGGGTCTTGCAAGTTGCTTGCAAAACTTATTAGGTTTATCAACTACGATTCTTCCTCCTAGTTGTGGCACTTTGGCCTTTTCTTCTTTCTCTTTTGTAATTTAAAGGTGATAGGTTTAATATACATATTATTTTTGGGTTCATTAGATTTAGGGGTGGGTTGTTAGTAATTCAATTTTTCTACCTTTTTGTGATTCAAAGGTGGTAGGTTTGATATACCTACTGTTGTTGGGTTCAAATAGGTTGGGTTGGGTTGCTTAGAAGATTTTCATAATTCTTTCTTTTGGTGTAATTCAAAGGTGTTGAGTTTGATATGCTCAACGTTGTTGAGTTCATCCAAGATTGAAGATTGGCTTAACTAGATCATCAAGGAACGATCTTAATCAACGGGTAACCGTTGCTCTCATTTTTGGTATAAGAGCTAAGTTTTTCTTGATTCATTTGATCAAAAGTAGCCGTGAAAAAAAAATATATTGATTCATTTGATCTTTGGAAGTACTAACATCATTTGTTTTGAAGGTTTCATCATTGGGAAAATAATGAGTTACAAAATTTTTCAACACCTTTGAATCTGTTTTTCCTTTCTTTCTTTCGTTTTTTTCTTTTTTTCATTCTTCTTGATTTTCCTTATTCACTTTGTCCTTTGTTCTAGTTGTTTTTGCTTAGTAAGTGCTGTTTTAGCATTTGTAAGACTTGAATAAATTCTTAAAGGCTTGCAACAAGGAAAAGAGTGATAAGAAACGAGTGAATCTATCCCCCACTATATTAAGCCGAGAGTTACATTTGGGGAGTGACATTTTAGGTAGGGAAACAAGGGTGTGAGGATTTAAACTTTTCATTTCCTATGGATACAACAGAAATGGAGGCACCACAAGAAAGCATTGAACAAAAGGCTTGGAGACAACAATTGTTGAGACAATTCAATCAAACAATGGAGACGGTGATGGAGCACCTAGATCAACTCGAAGCAAATTTGCAAAGGAATGCAAGTAGGCATGAATCTGATGAAGAGGTTCAATCCGAAATATCCCAAGGAAGTAGGAGGAGAAGGAATAGAGGTAGAGTTGATGACAATCTCAAAAGCATCAAAATGACCATTCCTACATTCCAAGGTAGAAATGATCCCGAATCATACTTGGAATGGGAAGCAAAGGTGGAAAAAGTCTTTTCAATCCACAACTACTCGGAAGAAAATAAGGTAAAACTTGCATCTCTTGAATTCTAAGGTTATGCACAAACTTGGTGGGATAAGTTGAATGTCTCTAGAAGGAGAAATAGGGAACGACCTATTGGCACTTGGGAGGACATGAAGGTAGTAACGAAGAAGAGATTTGTGCCCCTTCATTACTATAGAGACTTATTCAATAAGTTGCAAGGCATAACTCAAGGATCAAGGAGTGTGGAGGAGTACTATCAAGAGTTAGACATGGCTATGACCAGAGCCAATATTGAAGAAGATCCCGAGGCTACTATGGCACGTTTCTTGCGTGGTTTGAAAAAGGAGATTGCTGATGTTGTTGAATTGCAGAACTACATGGATTTGGAGGAAATTCTTCATATGGCTGAGAAGGTAGAAAAGCAATTAAAGAGGAAGAGTGGTTCAAGTAAGTTTTCTTCTACTCAATCATCTTGGAAAGGAAATAATGTGAATAAAAAGGATGATGTGAAGACGGCAGAATCCAAGAAATTTGAGCCAAAGAGTTTTTCAAAGGGTGATTCAAGTAAGAGCTCTTCTATTTCTAAACTCACATGTTTTAAATGTTTGGGAAAGGGGCATATTGCTTCTCAATGTCCTAATTCCAGAACCATGGTTATGCTTGATGATAGATCTTATGTGAGTCAAAGTGAAGGGGAAGATGAAAAGGAAGCCAATTCATGTGAAGATGAAGGTGATCAATGTGAATTCAGTGGTGATGAATTTTTTATTACTATGAGGGCTTTGAATATGCAAGTTCAAGAAAAAGAGGCCCAAAGGCACAACATATTCCATGCAAGATGCAAAGTGCAAGATAAGGTATGCATGCTTATAGTTGATGGTGGAAGTTGTACTAATTGTCTAAGCACTTATCTTGTAGACAAGCTGGAGTTGCCAATGATCAAGCATCCTACACCATACCGCTTGCAATGGCTCAATGATAATGGAGAAATAAGGGTGAATCGGCAAGCTATGGTAAAATTTTCCATTGGTAAATATGAGGATAAAGTTCTTTGTGATGTAGTACCAATGAGTGCAGGTCATATTCTACTTGGACAGCCATGGGAGTTTGATCGTGAAGCTAATCATGAAGGCAGATCCAACAAGTACCGAATTGTTCACAAACAAAAGGCTTATACCCTTGTACCTTTGACACCCCAGCAAGTACATAAAGATCACATGAGAATGAGGGAAAAAAGGCTTGAATATGAAAGTGAGCTGAAAAAGCCTAAGGAGTGTGTTGAGAAAAGCCAAAAGCAAATGAGAAAAAAGGTGCTTTCTTTGCTAGCATGAGAGATATAGATAGGGCCATGAATTCTCACAAATCAATGATTATGCTTTTGTACGATGAAACTTGTTTGGTTACTAATGAGTTACCTAACGATTTGCCTTTAGAAATTGTTGGTGTTTTGAATGATTTTGCAGATGTGCTACCCGAGGAAGTGCCGGATGGATTACCTCCAATTTGAGGTATTGAGCATCAAATTGATTTCTAGCTCGGTGCAACTATTCCAAAACGTTCAGCATATCAAGCAAATCCAGAGGAAACAAAAGAACTCCAAAGGCAAGTTGATGAATTGTTATCTAAAGGACAAATCCGTGAGTCTCTAAGTCTTTGTGCTATTTCTGTGATTTTAGTTCCAAAAAAAGATGGTACATGGCGCATGTGCATTGACTGTAGGGCTGTTAATAAAATCACCATTAAGTATCATCATCCAATTCCTAGATTAGATGATATGCTTGATGAGTTACATGGTGCATGCATTTTTACAAAGATTGATTTGAAATCTAGATATCATCAAATCAGATTAAAAGAAGGTGATGAATGGAAAACGGCCTTCAAAACAAAATTTGGTCTTTATGAGTGACTTGTTATGCCTTTTGGTTTAACTAATGCCCCCAGCACTTTCATGAGATTGATGAATCATGTTTTGAGGCGTTTCATTGGAAAATTTGTGGTTGTTTATTTTGATGATATTCTGATTTATAGCAAGAATATGAGTGATCATATTGAGCATCTTAAGTTTGTTCTTGCTACTTTATGTGAAGAAAAGTTGTATGCTAATTTGAAGAAATGTACTTTTTGTGTGGAAAAAGTAATTTTCCTTGGCTATGTGGTAAGTGCTAATGGTTTGAGAGTTGATGAAGCAAAGATTGAGGCTATTCTTGACTGACCAATTCCAACAAGTGTGACTGAGGTAAGATCTTTCCATGAGCTTGCTAGTTTTTATCGAAGGTTTGTTAAAGATTTTTCAACAAAAGCAGCCCCTCTTAATAAGTTGGTAAAAAAGAATGTAAAGTTTGAATGGGGTAATTCACAACAAAAAGCTTTTGATTAATTGAAACATGATTTGACTAATGCAACCGTTCTAGCTTTGCCTAATTTTTCTAAAACTTTTGAAGTTGAATGTGACGCTTTAGGAATTGGAATAGATGTTGTTTTGCTTCAAGAAGGCCGACCACTTGCTTACTTTAGTGAAAAGTTGAAAGGAGCTCATTTGAATTATCCAACTTATGATAAGGAGCTTTATGCTATTGTGAGGGCATTGGAAACATGGCAGCATTAGCTCATGCCAAAAGAGTTTGTGATCCACACTGACCATGAATCTCTCAAGTATCTCAGGGGATAAAAGAATTTGCATAAGAGACATGCTAAGTGGATAGCATTCCTTGAGACTTTTCCCTATGTTGTGAAGTACAAGAAGGGTAAGGAAAACATTGTTGCTGATGCACTCTCCCGAAGGTGCACACTTCTTGTTACCTTAGATGCAAAAATCATGGGATTTGAGTACATTAAAGAATTGTATGTTAATGATTCTGATTTTTCTCAAATTTTTGAAACATGTGAAAATGGAGCTTTTAATAAGTTATACAAAAATAATGGTTTCTTGTTTAGAGAAAATAGATTGTGTATTCCACATTGCTCTTTGAGGGAGTTACTTGTACGAGAGGCACATAGTGGTGGATTAATGGGACATTTTGGAATTCCTAAAACTCTTGATGTCTTGAATGAACATTTCTACTGGCCACACATGAAAAGAGACGTTGGAAAGCTTTGTGGAGGATGTGTTGAGTGCAAACGAGCAAAATCCAAGTCCCTTCCTCACGGACTTTACACTCCATTGCCTATAACTCAATCACCTTGGATTGACACATCCATGGATTTCATTCTAGGGTTGCCTAGATCACAATGAGGTATGGATAGTATTTTTGTTGTGGTTGATCATTTTTCTAAAATGGTACATTTTATTCCTTGTAGGAAATCGGATGATGCAAAGCATGTTGCCAATTTGTTCTTTAGAGAAGTGGTTCGACTACATGGGGTTCCTAAAAGCATAGTGTCCGATAGAGATGTTAAATTCTTGAGTTACTTTTGGAAGACACTTTGGGGAAAATTGGGAACCAAATTGCTATTTTGAACCACAAGTCATCCTCAAACAGATGGACAAACGGAGGTGACAAATTGAACTCTTGGTACACTCCTAAAGGCAATCCTCAAAAAGAATCTCAAGAGTTGGGAGGATTGTGTACCAATTGCTGAATTTGCATATAACCGAACTATGCATTCATCCACAGGTTTATCTCCTTTTGCAATTGTTTATGGTTTTAATCCACTAACTCCTTTAGATATTTCTCCTCTGCCCATAAAGGAATATTTGAATCTAGATGGGGTTAAGAAGGCTGAGATAATCAAGAGCTTGCATAAAAAAGTTCAGGAACGTTTGAAGCACAAAAGTGAGCTAGTTGCTACAAGGATCAATCATGGACGAAAGGAAGTTGTCTTTGAACTTGGAGATTGGGTTTGGGTTCATATGAGGAAGGAAAGATTTCCCAACAAAAGACAGACAAAGTTACACCCTCGTGGAGATGGTCCATTTCAAGTCCTTCAAAGAATCAACAATAATGCCTACAAGTTGGACTTGCCCGGTAGTTTGGAATTAGTATACTTTCAATGTTTCTGATCTCTCTCCATTTGAAAATGATGTAGGACATGATTCGAGGTCAAATCTTTTTAAGGGGGAGGGAATTGATAGCGATCAAATGCACAAAAGCTCAAATGTTACTAATCAGGAAGCTCAAGTTTGTGAAGATGATAATTTGATCAACATTGCTGGTCCAATGACACGTTCAAGAAGAAAGAAAATGCAAAAAGCCTTGAAGAATTTGATTAGCACAAGACTTTCACTAGAATGCTCCAAAGCCCACAATGTGAAGTCTAGAATTGTGAATTTCATGACCATTTCAGATCATGGGCCAATAAGGGCTAATGGATCATTTTGGGTTGATCAAGACAATCATTTTGGCCCATAATATAGCCTAAAATTAGTGCAAAAGCATGGCTGGTTCAAGACTACACTCTTTTACCAATTCTAGTCAACAATAATGGCTTGACTTTGAAGTTGAAGGACATCAATAAATC
The DNA here is from genome assembly GCF_054855325.1 of Carica papaya. Taxonomy (NCBI): domain Eukaryota; kingdom Viridiplantae; phylum Streptophyta; class Magnoliopsida; order Brassicales; family Caricaceae; genus Carica; species Carica papaya. The sequence continues at coordinate 20,736,917 of NC_142316.1, forward strand.
TGATCATTTATGAACAAGATTTGTGTCTTCAAAAGTATTAAAACCTTTCATTGGATGATGGAAAATCAACATGGAGTAAAAAGAAGTCAGCCTTGGAAAAATGAATTCAAAGAAGACTAGAATCCCAAGTCATTAATTAGTCTTGAATTTTTCTTTATTAGTTTATGTTTCCAAAGTTAATTTTAAGTAATTTACTTTTGAATTTCATGCTCCCTATGACCTATAAATAGGGATACATTCTACTTGTAAAAATTAAATTGAAATTACATACTTGTTAAGGGTTTTCCTTAATTTGCTAGTCTCTTTGAGCTAGTTTGGGTCTTGCAAGTTGCTTGCAAAACTTATTAGGTTTATCAACTACGATTCTTCCTCCTACTTGTGGCACCTTGGCTTTTTCTTCTTTCTCTTCTGTAATTTAAAGGTGATAGGTTTAATATACCTATTATTGTTGGGTTCATTAGATTTAGGGGTGGGTAACAGTAATTCAATTTTTCTACCTTTTTGTGATTCAAATGTGGTAAGTTTGATATACCTACTGTTGTTGGGTTCAAATAGGTTGGGTTGGGTTGCTTAGAAGATTTCCATAATTCTTTCTTTTGGTGTAATTTAAAGGTGTTGAGTTTGATATGCTCAATATTGTTGAGTTCATCTAAGATTGAAGATTGGCTGAACTAGATCATCAAGGAACTATTTTAATCAACGGGTAACTGTTGCTATCAGATAGAAAGTTGAGCCTCCATTATGTGGAACCATTTCAAATTGTGGAACGTGTTAGACCCATGGCCTACCACCATACTCTACCCTAAGAGCTTACGGGTCTACATGATATTTTCCATGTTTTTTGCTCAAAAGATACCACCCTGACCCTTTTCACATCATTCCTCATCAAGAGATGCAGGTTTAAGCTAATATGACATACGAGGAGCTCCTCGCAGAAATCCTTGGTTTGACCATCAAGGTTTTGCGCAACAAGAGGATCCCCATGGTGAAGGTGCAATGGCAACACCACATTCTGGAAGAGAAGATGTGGGAATTAGAGAGTGAGATGAGAAAGAAGTTCCCAGACCTATTTATGATAAATTTTAGTGGGAAATTTTACTAAAGTGAGGGGAATGTAACACCCTAAAAACTTTTGTGATTAATTTATAATGTGCCCTAAGGCCACTTCAACTCCTTAATATTTTGTGATTTTAATTTTTTAGATAAATATCATATTTCATGTTTTTATTTGATTTAATATTTCTCAAATTTATTATTTCATTTTGTTATAGTAAAATTATATTGTATTTATTAATTAAATTAAATCTTAGGAAAAATAGATGAATATCGTGCACCCTATTCACGTGTCGTCTGCGCGGTAGGCCTGTGCGCTGTAGGGCCTACATGCGCGACAGGCTAGGCCTGCGTGTGGTAGGCTAGGTCAGCACGTGCAGAAGGCTAGACCTGCGATGCGTGGCTAGCTGGGGTAATGTGCGTTGCCTCGTGCAGTACAAGCCGCCCCTTTGGGTGGTGAGCTGTCGTTGGCTTGGGCAATGTGCCGCTATCATTTGGGTGGCATGCCTTCATTTTTCACACCACTGTCACATCGTATCATCCATCTGTCGATCGTATCTGTCAGTCGTCACATCACATTTTTGAGTGCATGACTTGTCTCAAACTCTGATGAGTCCTTTAACATAATGATAGAAGTGACACTTTTTGTATTTTGATATTTTGTATTTTGTTGCCACTTTTGGCCTCAGTTATATATGTAATTGAGAACTCATATATTTTATAAGGGATTTGTAATAAACTGCTCTGATGCATGCATTTAACTATTATGCACTCGTAATCTGTTTTAGTATCTAGCACCCTTATGCCTTAATTAGCATTTGGGATATCACAGATGCACACTTATTTGAATCATTTTTCATAACATATGGGCAAAATAACACTTAAAATACAATATTGTTTTCGTAAAACACTTGCAATTTATATATAAAAATATGTATAAAACACTAGAAAACACTTAAAAACTTCATAGGCCATGAAATCACAACATCCATTTACCTTGGGTCCTATGCAAACCTCGATCTAAGCAGAGTCCCCTCTTACACAAGTTTTAATCCTTCTGCTCAATTCAATAGAGTTTTTCCCTATAAAACCTTTAAATTTCTCTATTGGCATGGGCAGAGTCTCCCTTTATGAAAACCACAATTTTATATTTTCAAATGGGTAGAGTCTCCCCTTAGTTTATCTTAATTTTCTACTGAAATTTCAGTAGAGTCTCCCCACATTGATAAATTTTAACTCAAAATTACCTTCCTAGTATAAAAATCACATATCTATAAAAAGGGTTTGAACAACCACCTTATATCATATGCAACCTTGATTTTGGTAGAGTTCCAACTTAGTTTTTGATATTTTTCAATTGAAATTTTACCAGAGTTCCATGATGTTTTTTAGCAATATCTAACCTCAAAACATCTATCACATCACTAGAAAATTGTCCTCAAAGTTTCAAGGAAAACTAAATTAAAATGAGAGAAATATGCTTACTTGAAGCCACCCTTTAGAGCTTCCTTTTGCTTCTCAGCTCTTCTTCTCTTATTTTCCTCCTCTTTATCTCACCATGCTTCTCCCCCCTTCTAATCATCCCCAATTTATAGGAGAGGGGAGCCAAGTTGTTGGTTGCCTATTCGATGTGGGGTATGCGGTTCACCATTTTAACTTCGTAATCGATGTGGAACCTTTGTAACTTTAAACTTCCTAAACGATGTAGGACTTTTTTCACTTTAATATCCCATTCTAGATGCTTCTAAAATTATCCGACTCCTCCCACCATGTTATCCTCCTTTGAGGTGCTTCCATTAAAAATTTGGGCTCCATTCCAACTATTTTGTGTTACCTTAGGCACACCTAAACCCTTAAGGCCCAAAACCATATCCCATGCACAAGCCTTTTCTTCCAACAGCCATAACTCCCTTGATTCTTTTGCGTTTTCAGCCAATTTTACCTTCACTTACTTGTCGCAGTTTTAGCTACTTATTGACAAAATTTGAACTCAAAACAACAAAATTTGGCCCATCTAAGGTTCACCTAAGTCCCACCCATTAAGTCTAAACTACACACAAAGTTAGGCCCATGCCTATACCCTTACTTCAAGACAACATAACTTACTCAATTCTTACACTTTTTGAAAAAAATTATGCTTTATGTGTTCTTCAAGCAAATAGCTATCACATGGTTGTTTGGGCTTTAGCTAAGTCCATTTGTCCTAGTTATTTCCCAAATAAGCTTAAGAGGTCCATTTGTCATAACTATCACATGCCTCTTGGGTTTTGCCTCATTTCTCCCAATGTTTCTTCTATGAATATTTTTCTTTTTCCACATAATTCTTCCTTAATATCATGGCTAGTCCTCAGCCAAATGTTAGTCTCCAATTCCAATTATGTTACTCTCAGGATATAAATCAATCTAAAAGGGTCAATTTAGCATTTCCTACGGAACTATTGCACTAAGATTTCAGTTTCTTGCATTTTTCTCTCAATTGTTCTTCTACACATGTCTTTATTTTCTTAAAACTTTCTTTTTTGATATTTTATCTAATGCCTCTTTAAATTTTATCCCACAAATTCCATTGATCTCAGGCTCCGGAAGTGTTTCAAGAACTAAAGGTCAATTTGTGTTACTCGACGGATTTTTCTCCCGCTCTCGATTTATAGAAGGATTCTCGAAGCTAGCTATTTCATTAACATAACTTACCAAAAAAGATGTGAAGTTTTAATAGAGGACTAAGTGTAAGAAAAGTTTCCAAGGATTAAAGAAGCGGCTAACAATGGCTCTAATACTAACAATTTCTGACAATACAATGGATTTTCTATATATAGTGACGCATCGAAACAAGGGTTGGGATGTGTTTTGATGTAACATGGGAAGGTCATGGCTTATGCTTCCAAACAACCCAAGAATCCTAAACAAAACTATCCTACCCATGATTTAGAGCTGGCAACCATAGTATTAGCCGTAAAGGTCTCGTGATATTATCTGTATAGAGAAAGTTTTGAAATCTATACTTACCACAAGAGTCTTAAGTACTTATTTTCTTAGAAAGAGCTCAACATGCACTAGAGAAGATGGATAGATCTGCTTAAAGATTATGGCTACAAGATACTATATCATCTAGGCAAAGGAAACATGTTTGCAGACGCATTAAGCAGAAGGGTTCATGCACTTTTGCTCACAAGATGCCATCCGAATGGAGATTGCTAGAGGAATTTCAGAAGCTGGACCTGAATCTTCAACTTAAGAGAACAAGTGGATACCTCGCCAACATCTGAATACATCTTGGCCTAGTATAAAAGATCAATGGAGCTTAACAATCAAACCCTGCATTGTAGATCATTAAAAATGATGTTACTAAGGGGCTCAAACCAGAATTTAACCTTACAGAAGATAATACATTGAGATTTCAAAATCGACTATGCGTGTCCAGTGACAACAAACTAAAGAAAGACTTATTAGAAGAAATGCACTACTTCATGTTTGCAATGCATCTTGAAAGCAGGAAGATGTACCTGAATTTAAAGATTAGATACTTGTGGAGCATAAAGAAAAATATTGCTTAGTTTGTGTCCAAATGTCTGACTTTCCAGCAAATTAAAGCAGAGCATCATATGGCAGCAGGACTACTACACCTCTACTTGTACTAGAGTGGAAGTGGAAGAACATCACCATGAACTTCATGGTAGGACTAACGAAGACCAGATTAAATCACGATGCCATATGGGTGATTGTGGATCACCTAACAAAGTCAGCTCACTGTCTCGCTATCAAGATCAATGATCCCTTAGACAAACTAGCTAGGCTCTACATAAAGGAGATTATGGTATCTCAAATGCAAATTAAAGCATAAGGATGCCAGATACAAAAACAGACTACGAGTGCATAATAGATAAATATATATAGTGAAAAAATAATTACAATGCCTTACATAATAATAATAGAGTTCCATACAATACTGAGGCAAAAACAAAAATAATTGCAAGCCTCTACAAAAGATGGACTCATTAGAGTGCGAGACAATTATGCACTCATAAAAGATCATGGATCCATAGGATCCTGAAAGGCTTCATGGGGTAGGTTAGCAATCGGTCCCTCACTGTCTTCCTCATCTAGAGGGGGGGCATGGAAAGGTGTGAGGTCCATATACTCAGTAAAGAAAGCAATAGTTAAATAATATCATAAGATTTCAAATATAATTAAAAGTACCATCATTACTTATCATCAAGAGTCATGTCAGGAATCTTTATTAATTATGAAAATGATTTATTTTAATAAGAAAATATCAGGTCAAAGTCGTATCATGTTAATCAAATCAATCATGGTGAAAATAGAAAAAATCAAATATATCATGATACACACTATTTATCATTTTAATTTTCGCGCAAAGTCGTTCTGACTTTCATCTACTGAGGACAATACTGACTCACGACTACCCATGTAGAATGACCAATTTATTTTATTTATATCAGTAATTTGCAGCTTGCTAAACAATGACACAATCTATGATTACGACCATGCCAACCACAATGGTCTTACAGGTTAACTATGGTCACAACCATACTTTGCTAAATGTGATCCCTATAATCATATCCACAGGGAGCAGTTCTCTTACATCTTTTCATATCAGATGGGAGATAAATAGAAATTTCTTAGAGATAAAAAGCCTAACAAAATACTTTATGGATCATACATGCTGATACCAATACATATTTCTCATGCTTTAACATCACTTCATGCTTAATTACATTACCATTGTATAATGTATCATATATTAACTTTATCCAAAATAATTTAAATTAAACATGTAAAAAATCAATTTGCATATGTTCATAAAATATGCACTAACATGTAATCTTTTTATTTAAGCATATAAACTAAATCATGCAATCATTTAATTTAAACTTCATTAATTTAATCTAGAAATACTTTTTAGGATGTTTAAAAGTAAATACTAAATTCCTTACCAAAACCTTGGTGTTTCCTATGTTTTCTTTTTCTTCTTCTCCTCTTTCTAGATCACTCCCTCTCTCTCTAAAACACTTTGGTGGATGGAAGAATGACGTGGAAGGGATGAGAAAATGGTGAAGTGGGGGTCCCCATTTATAAAAAATGGGGACCGTTAGATTTACGCTAAGAAGTGAAATATGGTGAAGAGAGAGAAAGTCAAAGTGAAATGATGAGATGTGATGACTGACGAATAGACGATGCGAAGTGACAGCGGCACAAAAACTAGAGGCAAACCACCCAATTGACAGTGGGACATTGCCTAAGCCGACTACAGCTCACTGCCCAACTATAGGTGCGTGTCGCATGAAGGCTGCACCCGGCGACCGAGGGTGCGACGCGCCTAGTATGAAGTAGCACACGCTATCTAAACCTACTCCAGCCTACTGCCTGCCTGAGACCACGCCTTGCACCTCGCAGTTATTGGACGTGCGCACAATGCCCACGTCCTATGCTGGTCGTGCGCACGCACTCGCGAGAGGCGTCCGGAGCCTGCGCGGGCAGGATCTGTAACACATCAAAAACTTTTGTGTTAAACTGTAATGTGAACCTTTATTTATTCAGCCTCTAAGACCATTTAAACTCCTTAATATTTAGTATTTTTTAGTTTTTGGATAAATATTATATTTCGTATTTTAATTTTGTATTTTATTCGGTTTAATAATTATTGAAATTATTTATTTTGTTTATCTTGTAGGAAAATTTTATTTTTAGAAATTAAATAAAATAATTTCAAGAAAAATTGAAAAAATGCATAAAATCCCGCAGGAATGACAGCAGGAAAATTCCCGCTCATGTGGACTCTGTGAGCGTGTGGGCACCGTCCACACGGTAAGCCAGTAGTGCACGATAGGCTGGGGCGGCGTGTGCCGCCTCAAGCAATGTGTGTCACCTCCTTGGGCACCGCCTGCTACTTTCGGGCAGCGTATGACCGCCGGCTTGGGTGGCGTGCTGCCGCCGCTTCAACGACATGTTGCCGTTGTTTGGGTGGCTTGCCTCCAATTTTTGCACCGCCATCACATCGCGTAGTTCATCCATCGATCACATCCGTCGATCATCACATCTCACCTTTCCCATCAGCTTTGTTTCTCCACACTAGATTTTGCCACTTGGTGCAAATCTAACGATTCCCATTTTCTATGAATAGGGACCCTCCCTTCACCATCTCCTCATCACTTCCATTTTCATTCTTTTATCCTCCAAGAGCTTTAGAAAAAGGGACGTGTAACACCCCGCCCATCGCTATGCTAAAATGATTTGAAAGCTCTATTTATTCAGGCCTTTGCCTGCCCTAAATTTAAATTAATTTATGTCATTCTCGAGATCTGTGATTTTAATCTATTTTTATTTTTATTTTTATTTTAAATCATTTTGTTTTATTTCAAAAGAAAAAATTAGAAAAAAATTGAAAAACAGCAAAACAGGAGATAACTGGCTCACTGCGAAAAACCCCGCGAGAAAGTAGGTTTCCCCTTGGTGGTGCTGGGCACTGTGCGCGCGCGTATGTGCACACAGTGGCCGCACGGCGTGCACGCACAATGGCAGCGGAGCGTGCGCACAGGGCGCATGACCCATCCGCACGCTTGCATGCACAGGACGAGCGCACATCCCCTCCTCACGTACGGTATTGGGTTAGGACCTGCGCGCGCGTCCTGTAGCGCGCAGGTAGGCCGTCTGCATGTCACTTTGCACACGAACTGGCGCCACACACTATGCACTCACTGTCCATGCTGCAGGCCTGCGTGGATAGGCCCTGTGCCCCTTTGGCAGTGTGCCATTGCTACTAGTGGAGAAAATTTTCCTTCCTCATTTTTTGTGCAAAAAATCTTTTCTTCCTCTCTCTTCACCAAATTTTGCCACTTGGCCCGAATCTAACGGTTCTAAAATTTTATAAATTATCCTTCCCCTTCCCTTCATCTCCACACTTCCATTTCTTCTATTTTTTAAAGATTTAGAGAGAAAGATAGAGAGATAGTAAAATAGGGAGAAAAGAAGAAAAAGAAAGGTATACGGTGAAGGAGAAAACATTGAAGTTTTGATAAGGAATCTAATATTACTTTCGACGTCCTAAGGAGTATTTTTAGATAAGAAAATTTAATATGATAGTTATTTTGTCTGTTTTGCATGCCTCTGTATTCAAATGAGTTGAATTGTCTGATTTTCAAGCATACTGTGTGATTTACTAACACTTAGTGAATTTGCGTGTGATAAATGTAGTATGTAGCCCATGACAATAAAAAAAGAAAAAAAGAGAAAAAAAAAGAGAAAAGTGGAATGAAGCCTGTTTGATCCGAAGTGTATCTGTATTGACATGCATATTGCATCAAGTGTCTCATTAGCCTTTTTATTTCTGAGGGGTATCTGTTTTTCCCTCCCCTATCTTATTTGAAAAAAGTAAGAAGACCGCTCCCAGTAGATGATGGCGTGCCCTCTAACGAGAGTGGTATCGCACTATTTGTAGGGGTCACCCATGGCTAAGTAATATCGTGATTATAGATTATCTATTAGGACCACTATGGTTGGTACGACCGTGGTCATAGATCATACTATGGTTTGGCCAGCCAGAAGTGGACCTGAGCAAATTGCTGTATCTCTATCTTATCTGGTCATTCCACTTGAGTAGTTGGAAATCTATATTTGTATATGTTCTCATATATAGAAGTTTGTAATGACTTTGTAAAGCATGACACGAGAAATTTGAGCATTTTATTATTTATTTGATTTTCTTTATTATTTAACATGATATATGTATATTTGATTTTCTGTGCTAATGTACTATTTTGATATTCAAAAATATTATTTTTTCCTAATGATGAGTTAGGTAAACGAGGAAGCTAATCGGTAAGATAAAATAATAAACTTTTGAAATCTAACAATGTTAATTTAATATTTTTTCCTTACTGAGCATATAAAACTCACTCTTTCCTCCCCCCTCCCCCCCCAAGATGAGGAAGAAAATGAGGAACCACAAGCAGACCTATCTTTAGAAGTCTGAGGATCATGTGGATCCATAAGTATGAGTGCATGTCTATTCCTGCACTCTAATGAATTCCAGTAGCATAGTGAAAGAAGTGACCCTTATGTTTTGTATTTTGTAGCCACTTTTGGCTTCAGTGATGTATGTATTTGGAACTATATATATGTATCTGTAAAGGATTTGTTAAGGTCTTAATTCTGCTGCATAAATATTATCATGCACTCGTTATTCTGAATCTGTATCTGACACCCAATTACCTTAACTAGCACTTGGGATGTCACAGGAGGAGAAAAACAAAAAGCATAGGAAACATCAAGGTTTCGATAAGGAATTTAGTATATTCTTTTAAACATCCTAAGTAGCATTTCTAGATTAAAAATTAACAAAGTTTAAATTTATGGTTGCATGATTAAATCATATGCTTAAATGAAATAATTTTAGGTGATTAATGCAAGTTTTATGAATATATATGAACTGATTATTTGTGTGTAATTTAAATGATTTAATGCTTGAAATAAATATTGATATGTGGTGCAATTGATGATGGAAAAATGATTAAGCGTGAAATGATGTACAAACATGAGGAATATGTATTGGTATTAGCATGCATAATTCATAAAGTATTTCGTTAGGCTTTTCATCTTTGAAGGGTTTCTATCTCCCTCATCTAGTCTAAAAAGATCAGAGAAGCCGCACCCTGTGGATGACGACGTACCTCTAATAAGAGTGGTGACGCAATACAATTGTAGGAGTCACCTTTGGCAAAGTACGACCATGACCATAGTTAACATGACCACTGTGGTTTGCACGGCCGTGGTCATAGATTGTGTCATGATTTAGAAAGCCATAAATGTGTTGTTGGTTTGGCAAGCCGTAAATGTGCTGTTGGTTTGGCAAGCAGCAAATTGCTATTATAAATGAAATGAATTGGTCATTCTACATGGGTAGTAGAGAATCTCTAATTGTCCTCAATAGATAGATGTCAGAACGATTTCGCGCAAAGAATAAAATGAAAGAGAGTGCATATCATGATTTGTTTAATTTTTTTTATTTTCAGTATTATTGATTTGATTGATATAATATGACTATGATATGATGGTTATGACGTTTTCTTTATAAATTAAATTGTTTTCATAATTAATAAAGGATCTTGACATGACTCTTGGTGGTAAGTGACGATCGTACATTTAATAACTTTTAAAATCTTATAATGTTATCTAAATAGTATTTTTCTTATTGAGTATAAGGAACTCACTCCTTTCCAAGACCCCCACCAGATGAGGAAGATAGTGAGGAATCGATGGCTTACCTACCCCCTGAAGTCTTTAAGATCCCGTGGATTCATACACTTTTATGAGTGCATGACTTCTCCCGCACTTTGATGAGTCCAATTACATAATGATAGAAGCAGCCCTCTTTTGTATTTGATTATTTTATATTTTGTCGCCATTTCTGACCTCAAATATATATATAATTTGGAACTCATATTTTGTAAGGGTTTTGTAAGTATTTGTTCCGCTGCATACATTTATCTATTATACCATCGTAATTTGTTTCTGTATTTAGCACTTATATGCCTTAATTAGTATTTGGGATGTCACAGGATCCTTCTCGCAAGCATTTCCGCGAGATTTTCAGCCGTTTTTTCCCTAAAATATTTTTAATTAATTTAAATATATATTATCTACAAATAAAATAAAATAAATAATTTCAATAATTATTTAACCAAATAATACATAGTAATAATTATGAAATTCATCTGAAATTATAAAATATGAAATATTAAGGAGTTTAAATGGTCTTAGGACCCGAATAAATAAGGGTTCACATTACAAATCAAGCACGAAATTTTTCGGGGTGTTACATTCCCCCACCGTCAAAAATTCGGTCCTCCAAATTTATCACGAATAGATCAGGAAACTTCTCTCGCATTTTGCTCTCCAACTCCTATGTCGCCTCCTTTCGAAGTATGGTGTTGCCACTACACCTTCACCATTAAAATCCTCTTATTGTGCAAAACTTTGTCGATCCAATCTAGGAATTTTGTGGGGAGCTCATTGTATGTCATATTAGCTTTAACCTGAATCTCTTGGTGAGGAATGATGTGAGAAGGGTCATGGTGGTACTTTTTGAGCATGGAGATGTGGAAAAAATTATGTAGACCCGTAAACTTTGGAAAAAAAGTAAGGCGGTATGCCACAGGTGTAACATATTCCACGATCTAAAAAGATCCCACGTAACAGGGGCTCAACTTACCTTTCTTACCAAACTACATTTTTCCCTTGTAAGGGAAGATCTTAAGGAAATTTTTATCACCAACAATAAATTCTAGGGGTCTTCTACGATTGTCGGCGTAGCTTTTCTGGCCACTCTGTGTGGTGGCTAAGTTTCTTCGAATGATAGCGACTTTTTTGATAGTCTCTTAGATGTAATCAAATCCTAAACAACATTGGTTCCTGACTTCATTCCAACAAGTGGGAGAAGGGTAGGGCTTACCATATAGCGCTTCATACAGAGGCATGCCGATGCTGGAATGATAACTATTATTATAAATAAATTCACACAAGGGAAGGTACTCATACCAGTTATCACTAAAGTCAAGAACACAAGAGTGCAACCTGTCTTCTAGTGTTTGGATAGTACGTTCAAACTAGCCATCGGTCTGGAAATGATAAGCAATGCTAAAGTATAATCCTAAACCAAGTGTTTCTTGGAAGTTGTCCTAAAAATAAGAGGTGAACCGAGGATCTCTATCTGATACAATGGATGAGGGAATGCCATGGAGTCGAATGATCTCCTCGACATACAGGCGGGCTATTTTGCTGGTGGAATCTGTGGTTCTGATTGGTAAAAAATGGGCGGTCTTGGTCAATCTGTCAATGATGATCCATATTGCATTACGACTGGAACAGGTTTTGGACAAACCAGTAACAAAGTCTATGGTCATATGCTCCCACTTCCATTTTAGAATAGGGAGGCCTTGCAGCAAATTGTCGGGTCTCTAGTGTTTAGCCTTAACTCGCTGGTAAATAAGGCATCAGGAGACGTAATCACCAATGTCTTTCTTTGTTTTGGACCACCAATATTGACCCCTCAGGTCTTGGTACTTCTTTATACTTCTAAAGTGGATGAACAATTTAAAGGCATGGGTAGCCTTCAGAACATTCATCCTGATAGCAGCGGAGACCCAAATACGATCACAAAATCAGCATAATCCATCATCTGTGAGCCTGAAATCAGGAAATTCATCAAAAGTAAACTTATTTAGATTTTTTGTTATATCTAGGTCGGTGGATTGAGCTTCCCGAATCTTCATGAAAAGATCAGGCAAATCTCAAATCTGGGCGGGGTAGGTACCATTGTCATAATGGTTAAGGTAGAGTGCCTCCATAAAATCAACTAACTTCCAACTTGAGGCCATGGTTTTGGTCAACAAAGCGGACTCCTTTCGACTCAGAGCATCAGTAATTGCATTACCTCTACTAGGGTGGAAGATGATCTTGCAGTCATAGTCCTTCATGAGGTCCATCAAACGTCTCTGTCTCATGTTCAGTTCCCTCTGTGAAAATATATACTTCAATCTGTTGTGGTCAGTATAGATTTCAAACGTTTGATGGTATAAATAATAGACCCTTATCTTTAAGGCAAAGATTATGGATGCCAACTCTAAGTCATGAGTGGGTTAGTTACACTCATGGGGCTTCAATTGTCTAGATCCATAAACGACTACTTGACCATGCTGCATCAAAACACAACCCTTAAGCAACATGACATGCATCACAGTAAACCTAAAATCTTTTAGTATTGTTGGGGAGGATCAACATCAGAGGAGAGGTGGAGCGATACAATTATTCAGCAAAACTTTTGTCACATTCATAGTCCCAAATATAAGGTACACCCTCCTAGTGACATGGGTCAATGGAGCTGCAATCTCAAAAAATCCATCGATTAATCGCCGGTAATAACCAGCTAAACTAAGGAAACTATGTACCTCAACGATATTTGTTGGCGGGTTCCATTTTATCACTATTTCAAGTTTGGATGGATCCATAAAAACTCCTTCACCAGTAAATATGTTGCCAAGGAAGGAGACTTGATCCAACCAAAAAGAGTACTTGCTAAACTTAACATACATATGGTTTCGATGAAGGGTTTCTAGTACCCTAGATAAATGAATTGCTTGTTCTTCATGCCTCTTAGAATACATTAGGATGTCATCAATGAACATGATGATGTATTAATCTAGTGCATGCCGAAAAACCTTATTCATAAGATTCATAAAAGTAGCAGGGCCATTAATTAGTCCAAAAGGCATAACCTTGAACTCGTACTAACCATATTGGCATCGGTACGCAATTTTTAGAAAATCTTCTTCTTTGACCCTTAACTAATAGTACCTCGATCTGAGATCGATCTTTGAGAAGATCATAACACCTTGCAACTGATCGAAGAGAGCAGAACTACGAGCTAAAAGATGTTTACTTTTCACCATTACACGGTTAAGCTCTCTGTAATCTATGCACAATCAGAGGGAACCGTCCTTCTTCTTCACAAATAACATCGAGGCACCCCAAGGGGAATGATTGGATGGATTAATTTTTTACCAAGAAGTTTGGGGAGTTGGTTTTCTAATTCTGCGAGCTTAGTACAGCTTATGTGATAGGCAGGTTATGAATAAATTGTATTTCAAGAAGCAAATCGATAGTAAATTCTATCCCCCGTGGGGAGGCAGACCAGGTAGATCATCCAAAAAGATGTCCAGAACAGTACAAACACTAGGAATGGTGTATACAATGGGATCAACATCCATATTCCTATTTATTAAGAGGTTAAATAATACCAAAACTAATTTATTTCAGTTTTGGTGATCGTAAGGTTAGAATCTTACTTTCACAGTTAATGATTTCCTTATACTTCTCTAACTAATTAATTTCTAAGATAACATTGAATCCTGAAAAATCTAAAAGTATAAGGTCTACTAACAATTCTACTCCTGAAGCTTCTATTTTACTATTTTTATACACACAATGAGCTTCTGATAAACCTCTAAAGGGAGTTTCTACTACTAATAATTTATTTAAACGTTCAGGCCTAATATATAATTTATAAGCAAATGAAGAAAAAATAAAAGAGTGGATAACACCTGTATCAATCAGAGATCAGACAGAAATGTCATGAATAGAAAGCATACCCTAGATAAAAACAGGAGTGGTGAGGTCACGAGTTCATTAAGGTGATACACACGATCCTGGGCTACTGGTCTGGCCATGTCCTTCAGCCAATAGGGATAGTCTTTCATAAAATGCTGAGTGCTTTCTCACTTATAGCAAGCGTTGTTCAAATGCTGATAGAGTTGATCACCATACAAGTGACCACAACGCTGACATAATTGGGTAGGTCTGGTAGATTGTCCAGTAGGTGGAGGCAGAGAAAGGATTAGGATGGCTACTAATTGGGTCAGGCAATCTTCTTCTTAGTTGTTGGGGTTGGTGTTATTGTTGAGTTTTTTTGCCCTGAACTACGATAGTGTTCTAGGATGTTTTTGAGCAATATCTAACCTTAAAAATATCCCTCACATTAATAAAAAACTACCCTTAAGGTCTCATAAAAAATTGAATTAAAATGAGAGAGATTGCTTACCTGAAACCCAAAGGTTACCCTTGAGAGCTTCCGTCTTCTTTTCTCCTCTTTTTCTCTTTTTTTTCTCCTCTCTTCTTCACTAAGCTTCTCCCACTTCCTATCATTCCTTATTTATAGGAGAGAGGATCCAAGGTGTTGGATGCCTATCCAATGTGGGACTTGTCACTCATTATTTTAACTTCCTAACTGATCTGGGACCTTTGTAACTTTAAACTTCCTAATCGATGTGGAACATTTGTCACATTAATCTCCCACTCTAGTGGTTTCCAAATTTATCCAAACTCCTCCCATCACTTTATCCTCCTTTGAGGTGATTCTACACCAACTTTGGCTCTATTTCAGCTATTTTGGGCTACCTTAGGCTCTCCTAATGATGCAAACAAGGCTAAAAACACTCAAGATACTCAAAGAGCATTAGAAGGTGACTTGGAGAAAATTTCAAATAATGTAAAAACAAATACAGTTCCAAACCTGGAAAGTTTCAGCGGACCAATAACAAGATCAAAGGCAAATAAGTTTAAAGAGTTGCTCCAAGTTTTTACTCAAAAACATGTGGATGGGCTGGCCAATTGTGGAAAGTTCTAATATGAGATTTTTGAACAACCCAATTTCCTAACTTTAATTGGATTTAAGTGATTTGAGATAATTTAGGCTTGTTTGATAATGGATGAATAAGCTTTGTGTATGGGCTGGATTAATTGAGTTGTTTGAAGTATTTTGGATTATTTTATCTTAGTTTGAGTTAATTAAGCTCATATAGTTAAGTATAACTCATTTTGGACTTAAGAGTCTTAGTGTTATTAAAAGAATGAGCCCATAACTATATGGTGCCACAAATAATTAGTAGTGTTGGTTAAGAAGACTGGAGTTACAAGGAGTTACATAACAATTACATGCCTATAATTAGCCTAGTTATTGTTGGAATTACAATTATAATTACCACATAATTAACCTAGTTATTGAGGGAGTTACAATTGTAGTTATTGTATTGTAACTTATCATTGATTTCTTTGGCTATAAATACCAAAGGAACTCTTCTTTGTGGACATCAAGAGTTGTAATCAAACATTTCAGAATTGAGTTGAGAGTGTTTTGGCTTTCTTTTCACTTTATGCACAAGGTGTTGATTTGGAATACAATTGTTATCACTTGGATTTCAATTTTGATTTCCTATTTCAATTGTTCTTGGTGCTTGTTTGGATTAGGTTCAAGGGATATCATTTATCTTTCTTGAGTTCTCTTGAACTTCTACCATTTGGGTGATTGAACAAATTTGATTCCTTTTTTACTTGTGATCTAAATTCCGTTCTAAACCGATTGAAGAGTTCTAAGGTTCAAGCATGGATCTTGGGGTTCTGCATCATTTGGTATCAGAGCATTGGTTCACCAAGTAAATTAGTCTATCCTTATTTTATTGTCTTTATTTTCATTATTACTTAAAAAAAAGAGACAAATTTTGCATTCAGCAAAAAAAAAAATCAGATTAGCCTAATTTGGTTAATTGTGCAAAACACATTTCCACATATTCTACCTTGTGTAATTGACACAGCTGCTGTTATTTCCCTTTTATTTATCTCATATAACATTCAAATACATTTAAAATTTAAAAGGGAAACTCGTTTCAAGACTGTTTGTTTGGTTGAGATTGTTTGTGTAATTTTTGGGGTTCCGCATCACCTAAACCCTTAAGGCCCAAAATAACATTCCATGCACAAGCCTTCTCTTCCAACAGCAATAACTCCCTTGATTCTTATGGGTTTTCAGCCCATTTTACCTTCACTTTCTGTTCATGGTTTTAGCTACTTACTGACAAAATTTGGACTCAAAATGACCACATTTGGCGCCTCTAAGGTTCACCTACTTCCCATAAGGTCTAAACTGCATGTAAAGTTAGGCCCATGCCCATACACTTACTTCAAAACTCCATAACTTTAATTGTTAATCATTTTGGGCAACCTTGTGCTCCACATGTTTCGAAAGTAGGCAGTTATCACTTAGTTTTGGTTTGAGCTTCATTGGAGTCTATTTGACCCATTTATGGCTCAATGAAGCCCGAAAGGTCAAAATTCTCTTCCATGTGCATGCTTCTTGAGTTTGGCCTCATTTCTCCCAAATTTTCTTCTACGGACATATTTTATTTTTCCACAAACTTCTTCCTTAATATCTTGGCTAGTCTATAGACACATTTGAGACTCAAATTCAAGGTATTTTAGTCTTGGGACACAAATCAAGCTAAAAGGGTCAAATTAGCACTTTTTCAGGAACTATTGTACTAAGATTTTGGTTCCATGTATTTTTCTAAAATACAACCCACACCACAAAGCTTCCTAGAAGGTGTTTGAGAAGTGGGAATTAAACCGGGGATTGCAGTCGGACATAATGGATGAGGAAACACCATGAAGTCGAACAATCTCATAAATATATAGACGGACTAACTTGCTGGTGGAATCAGTGGTTCTAATGGGAAGAAGATGGGCGATCTTGATCAGTTTGTCCACGATGACCCAGATAATGTTTTGACGAGAACAAGTTCTAGGTAATCTTGTAGTATCCATTTCCATTTAGGAATCTGAAGACCTTGTAACAACCACTGGGTCTTTGATGTTCTACCTTAATTCACTAACGAGTAAGGCATTGAGAGACGTAGTCAACTATATCCCTTTTCATTCCTAGCCATCAGTATTGACCCTTCAAGTCCTGGTACATTTTGGTACTTCTGGGATGGATGGATAGCTTTAAAGCGTGGGCAGTCTTGAGAACATCAGCCCTTACAATAATGGGGACCTAAATTCAGTTCTAGAATCTGAACAATCCATCATCTGAAATCCTGAAATTGAGAGATTTGTCAGAAGTGAACTTACCTTGATTCTTGGTAAGTTCTAAGTACGTGGATTAGGTTTCCTAGATTTTCATAAAGAGATCCAGCAAGGCTCAGATCTTGGCAAGATGTCTTTGCCATAATAGCTAAGCGGAGAACCTGCATAAAGCCCATCAATTTTCAACTGGAGGCCATGGGTTGAGCCAACACAGCAGAGTCCTTTTGGCTCAGTGCATCAGCGACCACATTTTTTCTCCTAGGCTGATAGATAATCTTGCAGTCATAGTCCTTCAAAAGATCCATCTAGCGTCTATGTCTCATATTAGATTCCTTTTACGAAAAGATGTACTTTAAACTATTATGATCATTATAAATCTCAAAGGTCTTATCATATAGGCAATGATGCAATATCTTTAAGGCAAAAATAATGGCTACAAGCTCCAAGTCGTGGGTAGGGTAGTTCTGTCATGAGGTTTTAATTATTGGGACCCATACGGGACTACTCTACCATGCTGCATCAAGACACACCCTAAGCCAATATGAGATGCATCACAATAGACCTAAAATCTTTTCATATTATTAGGGAAGATCAACACAGGAGCAAAGGTGAGACGATGCTTCAATTCCATGAACCTTTCACTACACTCATAATTCCAGATGAATGGTACCCTTTTTTAGGTAAGTCGGGTAAGTGGGGTGGCAAGCTTAGCGAATCCATCAATTAACTGTCGATAATAACCTGTCAAGCTAAGAAAGCTACGTACCTCAGCCACATTGGTGGGCGGATTCCAGTTGACTACCGTTTTCACCTTGGATGGGTCCACAGAAACTTCTTCACTCAAAATTACACGTCCAAGAAAAGAAACTCGATCCAACCAGAAAGAGTACTTACTCAATTTAGTGTACAATTGGTTTCGGTGAAGAGTCTCTAACACTTCAGTCAAGTGCACTACATGTTCTTCAAGGCTCTTGGAATACACTAGGATGTAATCAATAAAAATGATTATGTATTGATCTAGTGTGTACCAAAAAACTCTGTTCATTATGTTCATAAAGGTTGCAGGGGCATTGGTTAATTCGAACGACATTACCCTAAACTCATATAAATCGTACTTGTACCAGAAGGCAGTCTTCGAAATATCTTCTTCTTTGAGACTCAATTGGTGGTATCCCGTCTTGAGATCGATCTTAGAGAAGACCGTGCCTCATTGCAGTTGATTGAAGAGGTCATCAATATGAGGTAAGGTGTACTTTCTTTTAATGGTCACTCGGTTGAGTTCTCGGTAGTCCACGCTGAGCCTGAAGGAACCATCCTTTTTCTTCATGAACAACACCTGAGCGCCCCAAGAAGAATGGCTAGGGCGAATAAACTTTTAGGTAATAAGGTCAAAAAGTTGATGTTCTAGCTCTGTTAGCTCAGCCCAACTCATATGATAGGTAGGCTTCAAGATTGGCTTGATTCTGGGCAACAATTCAATTAAGAACTCTACTTCTCCTGGGGAAGGTAGACTAGGAAGTTCGATAGGAAAGACATCCAAAAAGTTGCAAATAATTGGTATGGTATACATAGCAGAATCAGCACCCATATTCCTGTTCATTCATTGGTTAGAAAAATAATAACAAAATTTTATTCCTTTTTCAGAGACCATAAAGTTACAATTTTACTTTCACAATCGATTATAACTCTATACCTTCCCAACCAGTCCATTCCTAATATCACATCAAATCCTATAAAATCTAACAATATCATATTTACAAATATCTCTATTCCTAAAGCTTTTATTCTATAGTCTTTATATATATAAGGAGCCTCTAGTAGTCCCCTAGAGAAGTTTCTACCGTTAATGTTTCTTCCAAAGGTTTTGGTATAAAATCAAGATTACAAGCAAATGTACAGGAAATTAAAGAGTAAGTAACACAAGTATCGATAAGAGCGTTGGCAGATGTGTCATGAATAGAAAGCATACCCTAGATAAGAACATGAGTACGAAGAGCACCAGGTTCATCAAAGTGGTACACGCGACCTTGTGCTATAGGTCGGGTGACGTCCTTTTGTCACTGGGGACAGTCCTTTATAAGGTGTTGGGTTCTTCCGCATCGATAACAAGCATTATTGATACGTCGATAGGGTAGGTCACCATGTGAGCAACCACAATGCTAATAGGGTTGGTTAGGTCGGGCAAGTTGAACTAAGGTGGAGGCAAAGTAGGGGGCATAGTAACTCTAGTTCGTTTATCAAGGTGGCTACTTACTGCATCAGGTAATCTCCTCATAAGTTGCTGAGGTTGTTAGTGGGTATGGACTAAGGCAATGCGTTGGTATTTGGCCAAGATGAGATCTTTGGCCAACTGAGCATGTTCGAGCATCTCTGCATATGAGCTGGGTCTTAACATTGCGGCCCAGTCATAGATGTTGGCACGAAGGCCCTTAAGAAACTCTCTAACGTTTTGGCTCTTGGGGGGTGACCATTAGAGGGACAAATTTAGACAGTTGAATAAAATGGGCTTCAAACTGGGTAACGATCAGACTCCCTTGCTGGAGGTCCTAAAAGTCCACCTTTTTCCAAACATAGACAAAGAAGAAGTTATTAAAGAATGGATCCATGAAAACTTCCCATGTGGTAGGGGTAGGCAGGACTTCCTTTTTAAGTCGCATCAGTGTTCTGCTTCATCGTTTAGCATGAAAGCTGCAAGGGAAACTTTTGTCCCTCAGTCAGGTCTAGGATAGAGAAAAACTTCTCTATCTGTAGGATACAGGTTTCAGCTACAAAGGGATCAGGACCACCTTCAAAGTATGGGAGGTTAAGTTTCCTAAACTATGCTATGTTATCATAAATGGATATTTAGGTGTTTCAGAATTCAGGGGCAGGAGGTAGACAAGGGTTGGCTTGATTTTGTCCTATGGCTATAGTTAATCCTTGGATAGCTCAGAAGAGTTCGACAAATTCAGCGCTGGTGGGGTGATCCGAGGCTTCAAGTCGGTCAGTACGCTCTATGGATGGTCTTCCTCGTGGTATTCCTAAACATGGGATGCTTTTGAACAATATCTAACCTCAAAAATATCCCTCAAATTACTAAAAAGCTACCCTCAAAGTTCATGGAAAATCAAATTAAAATGAGAGAGATATGCTTACTTGAAACCAGGGGTTACCCTTAAGAACTTCCCTCTTCTTCTCTCCTCTTCTTCTTTTCTTTTTCTCCTCTCTTCCTCACCATGATTCTCCCCCCCTTCACATCATTCTCTATTTATAGGTAGGATAGGGGAGCTAAGGTGTTGGTTGCCTATCCGATGTGGGACAGTTCACCATTTTTACTTCCTAACTAATGCTAGACCTTTATAACTTTAAACTTCCTAATCAATGTAGGAAATTTTTCACTTTAATCTCCCACTCTAGAGGCTTTTAGATTTATCCAAACTACTTTGAGGTGCTTCTATAACAAATTTGGGCTCCATTCAAGCTGTTTTAGGTCGTCTTAAGCCCACCTAAACCCTTAAAGCCCAACACCACACTCCATGCACATGCCTTCTCTTCCAATAGCCATACCTCCCTTGATTCTGATGCATTTTTGTCTCATTTTACCTTCACATGTTTATCATAGTTTCAGCTACTTATGGACAAAATTTGGACTGAAAACAACTACATTTGGCCTATCTAAGGTTCACCTAAGTCCCATAAGGTCCAAACCTCACACAAAGTTAGCCAACTTGCGCTTCACATGTTCCCCAAGAAGGAAACTATCACTTGATTTTGGTTTGGGCTTCATTTGAGTCCATTTGGCCCATTATTGCCCAATTAAGCCCAAAAGATTAAAACTATCCTCCATGTGCATGCCTCTCGGTTTTAGCCTCATTTCTCCCAAATGCTAACTGAGGTATAAGGGTGTCAGATATAAAAATAGATTATGAGTTTATAATAGATGAATATATATCAACGAAACAAATAGTTACAAATCCCTTGCAAAATACATGAGTTCTCAATTACATAAATATTTGAGGGCAGAAGTGGTAACAAAATACAAAATAAAAAAATATAAAAGAGGACCGCTTTTATCATTATGTAAATAGACTCACCAAAGTGTGGGATAAGTCATGCACTCATAAAAGTTTATGGATCCACAGGATCCTCAAAGACTTCAAGGGATATGTCAGCGATCGGTTCCTCACTATCTTCCTTACTGGAGGGGGGGGCATAGAAAATGGTGAGTTCTATATACTCAGTAAGAAAAACAGTAATTAAATAACATAATAAGATTTTAAAGATAATTAAAAGTACCATCAAGAGTCATGTCAGGATTCTTTATTAATTATGAAAATAATTTATTTCATTAAAGAAAACATCAAATCCATCATGTTATAGTCATATCATGTCAATCAAATCAATCATGCTGAAAATAGAGAAAATCAAACAAATCATGATATGCACTGGCTTTCATTTTATTTTTCGCATGAAGTCATTCCGACTTCGATCTACTGAGGGTAATACGGATTCCCTACTACCTATGTGGAATGATCAATTCATTTAATTTATAACAACAATTTGTGGCTTGCCAAGCCAACAACACATTTATGGCTTGCCAAATAATGACACGATCTATAATCATGACCGAGCCAACCACAATGGTCCTGCATGTTAACTATGTCCACAGTCATACTTCGTCAAAGGTGACTCCTATAATCATATCACGTCACCATTCTTGTCATACGGTACGCTGTCATCCATAGGAAACAGTCCTCTCATGTCTTTTCAGACTAGATGGGGGCAGAAAAACGAACTCCTTAGAGTTAAAAAGCCTAATCAAAGACTTAATAAATTATATATGCAAATACCAATACATATTTCTCATGTCTATACATCATTTCATGCTTAACCATTTTTCTACCATCAATTGTATCGCATATCAATATTTATTTCAAGCATTAAATCATTAATTACACATGCAAATTAATAAGTTCATGTACGATCATAAAATATGCATTAACACGTAAAATTACTTTGTTTAAGCATAAAATTTAATCATGCAATCATTGATTTAAACTTTATTAATTTTAATCTAAAAACTCTCCTTAGGATGTTTAAAAGTAAATACTATATTCCTTAATAAAACCTTAATGTTTCCTATGCCATTTCTTCTTATTCTCCTCTCCCTCTCTTTCTCGATCACTCCCTCTGATAGCGATCAAATGCACAAAAGCTCAAATGTTGCTAATCAGGAAGCTCAAGTTTGTGAAGATGATAATTTGATCAATATTGCTGGTCCAATGACACGTTCAAGAATAAAGAAAATGCAAGAAGCCTTGAAGAATTTGATTAGCACAAGTCTTTCAATAGAATGCTCCAAAGCCCACAATGCAAAGTCCAGAATTGTGAATTTCATGACCATTTCAGATCATGGGCCAATAAGGGCTAATGGATCATATTAGGTTGATCAAGACAATCATTTTGGCCCATAACATGGCCTAAAATTAGTGCAAAAGCATGGCTGGTTAAAGACTACATTTTTTTATCAATTCTAGTCAACAATAATGGCTTGACTTTGAAGTTGAAGGACATCAATAAATCTGATCATTTATGAACAAGATTAGTGTCTTCAAAAGCATTAAAACTCTTCATTGGATGATGAAAAATCAACATGGAGTAAAAAGAAGGCAGCCTTGGAAAAATGAATTCAAAGAAGACTAGAATCCCAAGTCATTAATTAGTCTTGAATTTTTCTTTATTAGTTTCTATTTCCAAAGTTAATTTTAAGTAATTTACTTTTGAATTTCATGCTCCCTATGACCTATAAATAGGGATGCATTCTACTTGTAAAAACCATATTGAAATTACATACTTGTTAAGGGTTTTCCTTAATTTGCTAGTCTCTTTGAGCTAGTTTGGGTCTTGCAAGTTGCTTGCAAAACTTATTAGATTTATCAACTAGGATTCTTCCTCCTACTTGTGGCACCTTGGCCTTTTCTTCTTTCTCTTCTGTAATTCAAAGGTGATAGGTTTAATATACCTATATTGTTGGGTTCATTAGATTTAGAGGTGGGTAATAGTAATTCAATTTTTCTACCTTTTTGTGATTCAAAGGTGGTAGGTTTGATATACCTACTGTTGTTGGGTTCAAATAGGTTGGGTTGGGTTGCTTAGAAGATTTCCATAATTCTTTCTTTTGGTGTAATTCAAAGGTGTTGAGTTTGATATGCTCAATGTTGTTGAGTTCATCCAAGATTGAAGATTGGATGAACTAGATCATCAAGGAACGATCTTAATCAACGGGTAACCGTTGCTATCACCCTCTCTCTAAAGCTCTTAGAGGATGGAAGAATGAAAATGGAAGCGATAAGGAAATGGTGAAGGGATAGTCCCTATTATATAAAATGGGGACCGTTAGATTTGCGTCAAGTGGTAAAATCTGGCGAGGAGAAAGAAAATCAATAGGAAAGGTGAGATGTGATGACTGATGGATGTGACCGACGGATGGATGATGCGATGTGACGTCAATGCAAAAACTAGAGGCATGCCACCCAAACAACAGTGGCATGTCGCCCAAGCGATGACGCCACGCCAACCAAGCCAGCGGTGACACACCGCCAACCAGCAGAGCGTGCCGCCCGATGGCGGCTTGCTGCCCCAGCCTACCACGCGCCATAGGCTAGTCTACCACGCGCATAGGGCTATCACGTAGACCGCACACAGAGATTGTGCCTTGCGCCTCGCATGGGTAGGACGAGTGCATAGTGCACATGTCCTATGTTGGCCATGTGCACGCTCATGCATGCGAGGCGTGAAGCCCCCGCAAGCGAGATTCTTTGCGCTGGTGTGCCCATGAGATTTTCTGCCTTTTTCTTTATTTTTCCCTAAAATCTTTTTATTTAATTTTTAAAAATATAATTTTGCCTATGAGAAATATAAAATAAATAATTTTGATAATTATTTAACTAAATAAAATACAAAATTAAAATATTAAATACAAAATGTATTCGAAAATTTAAATTACAAAATATTAAGAAGTTTAAACGACCTTAGGGCCCGAATAAATAGGAGTTCTGTTACAAATTAAGCACGAAAGTTTTTGGGGTGTTATAGACACTTTCTTTTTCTTACACACTTCTTCCTTGATGTGTTGGCTATTCTTCAAGTTCCGTGTATTTTTGTCTTATGACACAAATCAAGCCAAAAGGCTAAATCAGGGCTCCTCAGGGGATTTCCTTCTTCACATGGAAGGTTTCTCTCATGATTCTTCACCCAAATGTTTTATTATGCTCCCAAACTATTTTCTTGCCTTTTATGATATAGTCCTAGGCTCAAAAAGCATTCTTGGGTCTAGAAAATTCAGTTTCCTCTATTGAAGAAAAACTCTTAAGGAATTTTGCTCTCTGAATCTCATTATTTTCACTCTGTTTTACTTTAAACTTGGTATTTGAACCTAAATTATGTCTCTAATCGCATGCATACATACAATAATACATATTACTACTCAAGATAAGCTCAGGGGAGAGTCAAATTATCATAAAAAATTGGAAAAAATGAGACCAAACCCGAGAGGCATGCACATGAAGGATAGTTTTGACTTTTTGGGCTTTTTTTTGCCATAAGTGGGCGAAATGATTCCTGATGAAGCCCAAACAAAAATAATGTGATAGCTGCCTACTTAAGGAACATGTGAAGCATAGATTTGCCTAAAAAATTAAGAATTGGGCAATTTATAGAGTTTTGAAGTAAGGGTTTGGGCATGAGCCTAACTTTAAGGCATTTTAGACCTTTCGGGCTTTAAGTGGACCTTAGAAAATGTAGTCATTTTGAGCCCAAATTTGGTTAATAAGTAGCTGAAACTACAATAAGTAACTGAAGTAAAATGGGCCAAAAGCTCATAAGAATCGAGTGAGTTATGGCTGTTTGAAATGAAGGCACGTGCATGGAATGCAATTTCTGGCTTTGTGGGTTTAGCTAGGCCTAAAGTGGCCCACACATCGCGAATGGAGCCCAAATTTTGTGTGGAATCTCGTAAAAAAGGATAGGAAGATGTATGGCATCTAGATAAGGATTGAAGACTCTAGAATAACTTAAAGACTAAGTAAAGGATGAGATAAGGATAAGAATGAAACTTGAGGATGTTTAAATGGCCAATCACATTTTACCACCTCTCCTACATTTATCAACTTGCATGAACATCCTTCCCCTATAATATGGGTGTGGGAAGAAGGAAAAAGCATTCTAGAGTTGAGAGAGTAAGATTAGAGAGAGAAAGAGAAAAATAAAAAGAGAGCAAATGGGAAGAAACTCAATAAAAGTGAGGGAAGTTGATGGAATTCAAGAGTTCCTCCTTGAGGAAAGTCTATTGAATTATGAGAGAGAGAAAGAAAGAGAGAAAGGAAGAAGGAAAGAAAAAAAAGAAAGAAGAGAAAAGGAGAGTGAAAGCTCACAGCCAACCAAGGGAGAACCCACAGGCTTAAGGTGAGTTTTCTCTTTCATTTTAATTTTATTTCTCTTGAAACTTTGAGGATGATTTTAAGTGGTATGTGTAGTATTTATGTGGTTAGATATTTCTCACAAACAGCTCAGAACTCTACTAGATTTTTAAGAGTAAAAGCTTAGAAATTAAGTTGAGACTCTGTCAGAGTTAAAGCAGCATATCCTACAAGGTATGTAGTTTCAAGTTTTTTTTTCAAGGAAATCAATGTACCAATTATGAGGATTTTTTTGAGTGTAAAATAATGAGAATTTTAAGGGGATATGCCGCCAAAATTTTTGTAGGAATTTGAGGAAAATATAAGGGGAGAATCTGCTCCAATAAAAAGAGAAAATTGAAGTATTTTTAAGGGAAGACTTTGACGGAGTGATTAGAGAAAATTGACAAAAATATAGGGGGAGACTGTATTAGAATAGAGAGAGCTTAAATTGATTGCATCAGACTTGGGGTAAATGGATGTTATAGCATATAGCACTAATATTTTTTGACACATGTTTAATGAAATACATTTATGGTTTTTATGAAATGTAAAAGCATCGTATAATACAGCGATTGTTGCCTGCTATGTGATCTGACATGTTTGAGATTTATGTACACTGTACTTGCTATGGGATCTGGTACAAATGTACGATACATTGTACCTGTTGTGTGATCAGGTACAGTTGTACGAGAAATCTATGTATCCTGTGTTTACTACGTGATTTGGTACAAGATGGTTTTTGATAGGGTTTTAAAAATATGGCAAATTTTTTCACTAATGTGTGTGATGATGCTATATATTGTACGTCTTTAGTTATGTGTCATAATATCTACTTATTGGAATAGTGTATTTAACTCTCCTATTATTTTTAAGATAGTGAGGATTTTGCTTCAAAATAGTAAGTGATACGAAAGAGAAGTTGAAAAGTTAGATTCTGAGATTAGGTTTTCGGTTTGTACTTTAGTATTGTATGAAAAGAAACATTTTAGAGCCTCATATATATGCATATGATGTACATGTTTCAAGTGATATAACACTTATGCGCACACTGTATAATAATTAAATTAATTTTTATTATTTAATTTTATATGAATTGTAAGTGTGCTACAGATCTGCAAGAAAGGGTGTAGGATGCGATAAGTGGTATCAGAGCATAGTTCTAGGACACATCCCTTGAATTCGAGGCTTAGGGTTACATGGAACCTAGGATAGTGTAGTGGAACTTAGAATGAATATAATATAACATAGTAGGAACTTTCGTTTGATCCTAAAGTGTCATAATGAAGGTAATAGTAAGTAAGGAGAAAGCCTACATACGAAGGTCTAGACCAAACAGAATGTTGAAAGACTCACATACAATGAAAGATGTAGACTCTTATTTTAGAACTCACGGATTTCTTTAAGATGTAAGGAATAACGAATATATGGATGAACATTTCGAGAAGTGATGAAGAGTCCTATATGATTGAACCTTGAGATTTAAAAGAGTTTCCCTCACTAAAGAATTTACAAAGTGAGACAAGTGTATATGCTCTTATGGTGAGAGTTGGAATGAAACAAGATATGTTGGGAGATAAAAGATTATGAGTAAACATCCTATTAATAGTATTGTGGTCAGGCATTGTTATGACTTGGAAGAATGAATGTTACAGATCCTAATATCATGTGAATAAAACATGTGTTTTAGAGGATATGATGTATTTTTGTTAATCGAAGAAATACTAGCAATTAGGAAAGAATGTTGTTACCCCATTACTAAGGACTAGTTCAAACTATGAAAGTGTACAACATTACTCAAAGGATTACCCTTCCATTCAAGTAGAGAATAAGTCGAGAACCTAACAAGAGGTGTATTACCACCGATTTGAGGATTTTAAGCAAACCATGTTCCTAAAATAGCTTCTTGAATAAAGTGAAATTACACCCTTGAACCTTCAAGATGAGATAGACAAGTATTATTAGAGAATAACAACCAGTAGTGGTCCAAATATCAAAACCAACTTCCCATTTCTAAGTTGAAGTAAATGATTAGGCATTACTCATGGTTCTACCTAACTTGGACTTGTATGTTTGTTAGATATCTTGAGTGAATACAAGCAAGTGAACAAGGTAAAATAGAGGAGACCACATTACAAACTAAATATTTGCTAGTCGTGCCTTAGAGTTATCATTTAAAATCTTTTGGAGTTCATAGTACTTAACCTTAGAGAGACATAATCAACTATTAAGTGCAACAAATCTTAGCAAGACCCTTGGTGGACCAAACCACTGAAAGATCCCAATAAGTCCGATAATAAGGAATTCCATGCATAAAGACCTTTGAAGAACTTGATCAATGATTGAGAATTTTGGAGTCACCCTTACTGGATACACTTGAGGATAACAGTATATTCTAATACCAAGTGCAGACGAATTTCTAAAACCACCCATATGTTTTTGGAAGTAAAAAAAGAGATGTCCTATTTTAGAAGTATATAAGAGTCTTAGAAAATGATAAGCCTGGGAATGAGGTTCCAAAAGAAATCAAGAAATCATGATCAAATCCTAATAGCCTTGTAAGGAGAGAATAGACTTTGATAAGTTGAGGATCCATGCCACTTAACCAGAAAGAGTAAGTGGCTAGGATATCAAGTCATTGAGGAAGGAGAAAAGATCTTGATTTAGAAGAATACAAATATATACATGATGTTAAGGCCCCAAGAAAGCAATTAAGCACTATAAAGTTTACTATATTGTTATAAAGATTTTTGTATTTGATTAATTTAATGGTTAAAGACTCTATGAGCACTTGACCAATTATCGAGCTATTATTTAGAGACCACCTAAACATCACTATATTTGAGGATAGTAGTATAGACCCCTATGAGAAGTTATGTAAGAGAAATAATTCGATGAGAGGCAACTTCCTAATGAATGAACTTTTATCTTTGGAAGTTAGAAAATAAATAACCAACCTTAGAGTACTTATGGCCCTTAAAGTTAAAGTAATAGAAACATTAAAAAGGTCAAGATTTTAGTACGCGAAGATAAACAAGTTGCTCGAGGCAAACTAGTGGATATGATGCATAAGAATAAGATATGAAGGACAAACTACCCTCATGGTAATTTAAATTTGGATGACCAAATTCCTTTTAGAGAGAGGATATAATAGCCCAGATTTTCTGTGGTCTGAACTCTTGTGTTTGGTACGGTTGATTAAAGTGGGTATATGTATGAAGGAAGATTTAATAAGGTTATGAACTAAGAAAAAATGATGAGATTCGGGTAACTGAAATCCATTAAGAAGAGTTTTTCCCTTAATAAGGGAAAATTGAGTTTTTAGGATTGGGAATGCCTCTAAAGGCTAGATTGAGATTTTAAAGGGCAAGAAAAAGTTTTAGAAAAGTGAAAAAAAAACATTAAAAATTATGAAAGAAATTCCCCAAGAGAGGGAGAGAAATCCCTTGAGTAACATAAAGTGACCTTTAGTGCTTAAAACACTTCCTAGGCCCAAGATTTATGGAATTTTGGGATAAATTTGAAGAGACCTTAGATGCATATGGTTAAATGAGGTTTAAGGAAAATAAAGACGTGTAGAAGAAACAGTGAGAGAAAATACAAGGAATCGAAACCTTAGTTCAATAGTTCTGGAGATAGCTCTAATTTGACCCTTTTAACTTAATTTATGTCCCGAGACTAAAATACTTGGTACTTGAGTCTCTCATTTGGCTAAGGACTAGCCACGATATTAGGGAAGAAGTATGTGGAAAGAACAAAATGTCTATAGAAGCAAATTTGGGAGATATGAGGTCAAACCCGTGAGGCTTGCACATGAAGGATAATTTTGACCTTTTAGGATTTTTTGTGCCATTATGGAACCAATGGACCCAGATGAAGCCCAGACAAAAACAATTTGATAGTTTCCTAGTGAAGAACATATGAAGCACAAGTTTTCCAAAAATATTAAGAATGGATTATGGAGTTTTGAAGTAAGGGTATGGGCATGAGCCTAGCTTTGTGCCTGATTTAGACCTTTCGTGCCTTACGTGGTTAGATGGGCCAAATGTGGTCATTTGGAGCCCACATTTGGTTGGTATGTAGCTAAAACTACGATGAGTAGGTGATGGTAAAGTGACAAAAATATCATAAGAATTAAGGGACTTACGGCTGTTTAAAGTGAAGGCATGTGCATAGAGTGCAGCTTTGAGCCTTATGGGTTTAGGTGGGCCTAAGGTAGCCTAAAAAATTTTGAATGGAGCCCAAATTTCATATCCAAGCTCTTGAACGGTGGATAAGACAGCCCGATAAAATTAGAATACTCTAGAATTACTTAAAAGCTAAAGAAAGGAAGAGAGAAGAATAAGGATGAAGTTTAAAGAGGTTTAAGTGGCCAATCACATTTTGTCACCTCTCCCATGCTTATCAACTTGCATGGACATCCATCCCTATAAATAAGGGTGTGGGAAGAAGGGAAAAGCATTATGGAGTTGAAAGAAAGCAAGGTTAGAGAGAGAAAGAGAAGAGGAAAAAAGAGAGCAAAAGGAAGAAACCCAATAAATGTGGGGGAAGTTGATGAAAATTGGGAGTTTTTCCTTAAGAAAACTCTACCCAAATTGTGAGAGGAAGAGTGATGTGGGAGGGTATGGGAAGGATCAAATCTACTCCTAAAACCTACTAAACGTATGCAATATTGAAACTATAACCACCTTGAATTAAACCCCTCCCTTTAATTAAATCTACAATCCTAAAGGAAAGTAAGAATAAAGACTAGGGAAATAAAACAATGAAAGAAAAAATTCTACAAACTTACTGATAAGTTGTCCCCACTCTTTGGCTCAACAAGACTTCTAAAATCTCCTATTTCCTAAAGAACTTGAAAAAGTTAATTTTAGCAAAAATGCTAAAAGAAGAAAATTCAAAACTCTCAAAAATTCTCTCAAATTTACTCTTAAAGGGTGTGTTTACATCATAGAGACAAAGATCTATTTATAGCCTTTCTCGGGCAATCTAAATGAGTACAAAATCTTAAGATAATTTAATAAAATAATATCCTAGATAAAATTATATCTTAATCTAGGATAAATACATAATAAAATAATTATTCTATCCCATATAAATTAATTAAATAATCTTAAAGGATAGAAATACGATAAATATTTATTAAAATAAAACCAAATTTATCCCATGTGAAATCCATATAAAGCACATGTGGAAACTAATTTTTAAACATGAGTAATTTGAAAAGTGGATCCCAAGCCTTTTTAAAAAAAATTAAAGTAATAAAATAAATAATATTAGATAATTTAAAAAGGGAAAAAAGGGGATCGGCCAATCCATGTGGGTTGCGCAGGAGAAGGGCCACAAGAGTCATGGGCTAATGGGCTTGGGCTGTTTGAGGGGCTGTCCGCGTGGGGTACGCGCGAGTGGGTGCTCATGTGCACGATCTATACAGGCACACATGCGTGTTCGTGGACCATGCGAGTTGGGCCTCATGTCTAGCACACGTGTTGGCCTCCTTGGTCATGTGAGGGTCTACAAGTCTCTTCACCGAGAAAGTTGTCTATCTAATTTTTTTGCAGGGCATAAGGTCTCCTTGACTGCTTCATCACAGGACCAGGGAACACTGGCGAAGGTCTAGGCCAAGTATCCTGCATGTGCATTGCAACAAATGTGTACCCTATGGGTACCCAAACCCAAACTACATTGGGGCTTTCTTCTTGGGTTAGGATTGTAAGACCGATCTATTCCTTAATGGTGAGGCCCATTACCTTTTAGGTTTCTAGCACCTTCTGGTGTCATTTCTTCAAAGGCTAGTAACTCTGTTTGGTAGATTCTGCCTTGCTGTTTAATACTTGGCCAAGAATAGCGTAGTTCGGAATATTGTTACCTTGCAATTGCTTTCTTTCATTTCCTGAAAGTTCACGTACACTTGTTCACTTCTTGCATTTATTTGGTTTAGATGTGTTTTCAGCGGGTATCACATCATCCCCTCTTCTTTGAGACATTCGTCCTTGAATCTACAGAGACTATAAACTTTTCATCTAAGGTTAATGAGGACAGAGGATTTACCAAACATTTGGCTAGGTACTCAGTTCATTTTTGAATGAAGAAGCAACTTTGGTCTAGATCCAGATTATGGTCTTTCTTCTCCAATCTCTTAGCGAACTCTTCCTACTACCTTTTAATTTTTAGTTGATCCTCATAAACATCCCTTCTTGATAAAGGTGTTAAAACATGGGTGTGGTTACCCATTCGGATAGAGTACTAATTCCTTTTGCTGGCATGGCATCACAGTCATAATGCTAGAGCCTTCCTAGCAACAGGTGTCTGCTTGTACGGGAACATCTCATCTGTGTAGTCACCAATAGAGAATGGGACACATACCTACTGGGTGATGTCGATCTCTTTGTTGTCATTGCTACTTGTAGGGATTAGGGTGCTATTTGCACAATAATCCTACCGAATCCATTAGCAAAGTGCTAGCAACATTAACACAACTGCCTCCGTGAAATATCACACCACAAACCTTCCCATTGACTAGGCATCTGGAGTGGAAAATAGTCTCTCTTTAATTGTTACCTTCAGGCATAACCTGTATGTTTAGTGCTTGTTGAGCCATAAATACATCTCCCTATATTGGTCGAGCTATACTCTTTGCATCCATTAATTACATCTTCCTACTCATCACTACTTTTATGGTCACTGGCGATATCTCCATCATCTTGGATAATCATGGCACACTAATTAGGACATTAAGATGTAACATGCCTCACTCCTAAGCACTTGAAACATTTAACAATGCTTTGGCAGGTGGCTGGTGCCTAATTAACTGTTGGATTGCCAGCAAGTTGTCTTTCGTTACCATCGTCCACTTTCTTAGCTTCATCCCTTTGAGTCCATCTTTGGTTTCCCTGGGGAGCATTACTAACATACCCCTAATTAATTCCTCTACTCTTCAATTGCCTTTCAATGTTGGTGCCTTATGCACTATCTCATCCAGGTCAACATAGTTTTGGAGTTCAAGGATGTTGGTGATATCCTTATTAAAACCCTCCAAGAATCGAGCCATGGTGGCTTCTAGCCGTTCATCAAATCGGGCCCTAATCATCGTTATTTTAATTTTTTTTATAGTATTTTTCCACCGACTTAGAACCCTGAGTTAGGTGTTGCAATCTCAGGTTCATATCCCTATCGAAATGAGCAGGCACAAATCACTTCCTCATGATGGATCTCAATTCTTGTCATATGGTGATAGTTAAGTCTCCATCTCATTCTCAAAGAAGAGTTAATTGATCCCACCATACTGTGGCATAGTCGGTAAACTCACGGGTGGCCAACTTGAGCTTTTTCTCTTCACTATAATTGCAATAGCTAAAAATATGACCGACCTTCCGTTCTCGCTCAAGGAAGGCTTTGGGGTCATTCTTCCCTTAAAAGGCTGGTATCTGGAACTTAAAGTTATGGAGGTCTCTGTCCACCTCTTCGCAACGGCCTCCCCGCCTATCACAAACATCATTACCATACGATCCTATCTCGTCATGCACTATTTGGCGTTGGGTGCAACTGCAGTGCTCACCTCACTCCTGGCTATCCATATAGGTAGCCATGTTTCTCAATTGGACACTTAATTGGGTGAACATCTCCATGACTCTTTCTTCTAAGGTGGCTGGTTGGCTGTTGGTGCTTTGGTGAGACATTATGAAGTTCCTACAAAGACAAAAATTAGTGAAAATAATATATCTCCCTCACCTTCGCTCGTGTTTACTTGTAATCCCTTGATTGACAACTTTGTCTTCCGAATTGAGCGTTCAGAATTAGAATCACTTGAATCGGGTCTGCACATTAGTCCTTATGACACAGCAAGGAACCCTAAAGAATTCTAATTTCTATAGAAGCTCAGAAACAAGCACACAGAAAAAGAAATGTTGTGCCCTTTGTGTGTTAAGCAACTAGTTGTTACTAGTTGCTTAATTATGTAACGAAACAATCGTAAAATAAAGAAAACATAAACGTATATCACAAAGAATGACAATTCGAACAGATGCGTAGGGATCTGATCAATCTCGATGGATATAATCGGTAGGTGTATCTACTTACACTATCCCCAATTTATCAGCTATGCTCTACGATCGATCAATTTTTTTATGTAATGTCGATGCAGATTATAGAAATGTAATTTGAAAATTAAATGTGGATAGTATGCGGAATGAAAACAAAGGTTTTCACTCACACCAGTTAGGCAACGTACTTTGCCTTTGATTTCTCAAAGGATTTCTAGTCACCAATTAAAGGCTATTCTATTTTTGTGATGCAAAATGCAAACAATGTGCCAAATGCCTTATGCGGTGCAACTTGGGTATTTTTGATATTTTTTGTACATAATTGTTTCTCATTAATAACATGAACTACTTGAATTGAACGGATATATATGAATTCAAGCAGGATGCAATAGGAATAAACAATCAAATAAATTTGACTGCTAATTTAAAAAACAAAATGCTAAAGCAAATAAACGTAGATTTGGGTTTCTAGGAGCCAAAGCTCTGGTACCATATTAAGTGGGAGG
Organism: Carica papaya; assembly: GCF_054855325.1. Classification (NCBI taxonomy): domain Eukaryota; kingdom Viridiplantae; phylum Streptophyta; class Magnoliopsida; order Brassicales; family Caricaceae; genus Carica; species Carica papaya. The sequence continues at coordinate 20,771,381 of NC_142316.1, forward strand.
GTATCAGAAGGATCAAATCTACTCTTAAAACCCACTCAGTGTATGCAATACTGAAACTATAAGGAAGGGAAAAATACCACGGACTTACCGATAAGTTGATCCCCGCTCTTTGGCTCAACAAGACTTCTAAAGATTCCTACTTCCTGAAGAACTTGAAGAAGCTAATTTTAACAAAAATACTAAAAGAAGAAAAGCCGAAGCTCTCAAGAATGCTCTCATATTTATTCTCAAAGGGTGTGTTTACATCCTAGGAGCAAAGGTCTATTTATACCTTTCCCCGGACAATCTAGATGAGTACAAAATCTTAAGATAATTTAATAAAATAATACCCTAAATAACATTTTATCTTAATCTAGGATAAATACATAATAAAATAATTATTCTATCCTAAATAAATTACTTAAATAATTCTGATGGATAGAATTACAATAAAATATTAATTAAAATAAATACATATTTATCCAATGTAAAATTCACATAAAACATGTGGAAATTAATTTTAAAACATGGATAATTTAAAAAGTGGGTCCCAAGAATTTTTTTAAAATAATTAAATAAATAAATATTAAATAATTTAAAAGAGGAAAAGGGGGCCAGTCGATTTGAGCTACCTGGATGGGTCGAGTCAACCGGTCCGTGCAGGTTGTGTAGGAGAAGCCCCACGAGAATTACGGGCTGGTGGGCTTTAGCCATTCAAGGGCAAGTCCGTCTGGGGTGCTTGAGTTCGGCCCATTGGGCCTGCGTGCCCAGTCGGCTCCACACGGGCCTAGAGGACCCCGTGGGTAGGTGCTCTTGGGCGTGTGTGTGGTATGTGTGGGATGGACTGCATCTCTAGCACATGTGTGGGCCTCTTTGCTTGCGTGTGGCCTACAGGTCTCTGCACCAAGAAAGTTGCCTGTCTCCGATTTTCCTACAAGGCATAAGGTCGCCTTGACTGCTTCACCATGGGACTAAGGAACCTGGCAAAGGTGTGTGTCAAATGTCCTTCACATGCATTGCAACATATATATACCCTATGAGTACCCAAACCCAAACTACATTTGGACTTTCTTCTTGTGTCGGGCTTCTCAGACCGAACCGTTCCTTAGCAGTAAAGCCCGTTACCCTTCAGGTTTTTGGCACCTTCTGGTGTCATTTCTTCCTAGACCGGGAACTCATTTGGTGGATTCAACCTTGGAATATTGGTACTTCGCAATTATTTTCTTTCATTTCCTGAAAGTTTATCTACACTTGCTCACTTCTTGCACTCCTCTAGTTTAGGTGTGTTTTTAGTGGGTATCACATCAAAGAGAGAGGAAGGAAGAAGCAAAGGACAAAAACAAAGAAAGAAGAGAAAAGGAGAGCGAAAGCTCATAGCCAACCCAAGGAGAACTTGTGGGCTTAAGGTGAGTTTATTCTTTCATTTTAATTTTATTTCTCTTGAAACTTTGAGGATGATTTTTAATTGATATTAGTAGTATTTATGAAGTTAGATATTGCTAAAATAAATCCTAGAAATCTGTTTGATTTTCGAGAGAGAAAGCTTAGAAATTAATTCGAGACTCTGTCAGAAGTAAAGTAGCATGTCTTACAAGGTATGTAGTTTCAAGTTTCTTTTTAAGAAAATCAATTTACCTATCATAAGGATAGTTTTGAGTGTAAAATATGATAATTTCTAAGAGGAGATGCAGCCAAAAGTTTAGTAGGAAATTGAGAAAAATATAAGGGGAGACTTTGTCAAAATAGAGAAAGCTTAAATTGATTGCATCAAACTCGAGGTAAGTGAATGTTATGGCATCTAGGCCTAGTATGTTTTAACACATGTTTTATGAAAATAATTTACGATTTTTATGAAATATAAAAGCATTGTATAATGTAGTGATTGGTGTATGCTGTGTGATCTGGGATGTATAAGATCTAGGTTCACTACACTTACTGTGTGATCTGGTACCTGTATGTACAATACACTATACTTGCTGTGTGATCTGGTACACGTGTAAGATATCTTGTGTTTGCTGTATGATATGCTATAGGATGGTTTTTTATATAGTTTTAAAAATATGGCAAATGTGTTTCACTAATGTGTGTGATGATACTATATATTGCATGTACTTAGTTATTAGTCATAATATTTGTTTATTAGGATAATGTATCTCACTCCCCCATTATGTTTTAGATAATGAGGATTCTGCTGCAAAATAGTAAGTGATATGGAAAAGAAGTTGAGAAGTTAGAATTTGAGATTAGGTTATTAGTTTGTATTTTTATATTGTAAGAAAAAAATTTAGGGCCTCGTATATATGTATCTAATGTACATGCTTCAAGGGATGTAATGCTTCTGTGTACTCTATATATTGATGAAAGTTATTTTTTATTATTTAATTAAGTGTAAGTGTAAGTGTGCTCTGGACACACTCCGCGGGGGGGAGGGGGGGTAGCAACACAATATCGACTAGGTACCCAACTCCAACAGATCCCCCACTTCATTAATTGGGCTCACTGCAAAGCCCAAGAATCACAATGACAATCCACACCTATCATAGATCCCCTAACTCATCACTTAGGTTCATTGTGTACATTATGTAGATCCCCTTACTCATTGTCTAGGGTCACTACACTAGCCTGACATGTTATAGGTGGGAGCCAAGCACCTTCCCCATGATAGACAGTGCACGTTCAAAACAAAATCCATCATTAATATTACATTATCACAATCTCAATAAAATCACCACATATTTTACTCAAAATCATCATCAATAATATACCACAATGTGTGTATATATACATGTACTGAAATACATAAAAAATTATGTATGTCATGATATCATAATATCTACTTAACCCGGGTCCAATGCAATTCATTTAACCTCTCTCCATTATGGCAGAGTCTCCCCTTATAAATACTTTACTTTTCTCTTTTTCCTTGGGTATAGTCTCCCCTTATAATTTCCTCAATTTCCTTATAGAACACACTACTTTAACTCTAGCAGAGTCCTAATTTAATTTCTAAGCTTTTTCACTAAATATTTGGTAGATTCTTAGGATGTTTTTGAGTACTTTCTTAAGTCCATGGGTTCTTTTTTTTTTGGTTGTGAGCTTTCCATCCCATTTTCTTTTTTTTCTTTAGTTTTCTTTCTTCCCTTTTTCCTTCGTCTCTCTTTTTCTCACAATTTAGGTAAAGTTTCCTTAAGGAAAAACTCCCAAATTCTCTTAAAATCCCTCACTTTTCTCATGGATTACTCACCCTTCTCTCTTTCTCTCTCTTCTTTTTCTTTTCTTTCTCTCTCTTCTTTTTCTTTTCTTTCTCTCTCTTCTTTTTCTTCTCTTTCTCTCTTTACTCTTACTTTTTCTTGGCTGTAGAATGATTTTCCCTCCTTCCCTCCCCCTTATTGGTAGGAGAAAGGGATAGGTGGTAAATCATGATTAGCCACTTAAACCACCTCAAGCTTCATCCTTATCCTTATCTCTTCCTTTCCTTAGCCTTTAGTAATTCTAGAGAATTATATTCTTATATAAAATCTTCCACGCCTCATCCTCCTTACAGGAGTTCCCATCAAAATTTGGGCTCCATTAAAGCTAATTTGGGCCTTAGGCCTGCCTAAACCCATAAGGCCCATAATCGCATACCATGCACATGCCTTCACTTCAAATAGCTATAGCTCCCTTGATTTTTATGAGTTTTTGACCCATTTTACCTTCATTTGCTCGTCATAGTTTCACTTACTGACTAATTTTGGGTTCATTAGGACCACATTTGGCCCATTAAAGTTCTCCTAAGACCTGAAAGGTCCAAACCACAAGCAAAGTAGGCCTATGTCTATACCCTTACTTCAAAACTCCATAACTTGCTTAATTTTTATTCTTTTTAGGCAACCTTATGCTTCACATGTTTCACAAGTAGGCAGCTATCATATGGTGTTGGTTTAGGCTTCATACGAGTCCATTTGGCCCATTTGTAGGCCAAAGAGGCCCAAAAGTTTAAAATTGTCCTTCATGTGCATGCTTGACGTAGGGTGGAGTGTGCTTAGTCCACAAATCAAAATAACTCGATCTTGAATCTACTATATTCAGCAATTCAAAACTTAATTACCTAAGATAACACCTCGCTATTGAAATGACAGTTGATTAAGCAAAAACTTATCAAATTAACTTGGAAAAATAAGAAGAATAGAGAAGGATGCCACAACTTACCCAATAAGTCAATCCCCATCCTCTGCTCAATGAAACAATCTAAAGCTCTTAATTTGAAGACACCTAAAGAGCTTAAAAATTAGCAGAATTAATTTAAAGCAAAATTTTTTATTGATCTTCTAAATCCAAATGTGAATTACAAGCTATGATGAGGCCTTTATATAGGCTTTCACCCAGGTTGTTCTAAACAATCACAAACTCTTGAAAATTAATAAAATGAAATTCTATCACAATATCTAACATAAAAATATTAAATAAATAATCTTAAAGGATACAATTATATTAAAATAAAATAAATAAAATATTAAAATAGGTGCAGGTTTTATCCCATGTGATATTAATAAAGAACTTATGAAAAATATGCAAAAGAATGATGAAAGTTCAGCCAAGGTTGTTGTAGATTCAAACTGTGCATGCAACATGAGCGGTTAGCATACCCACATGCATGCTTGGTAGTGTGTGAGTATGCTGGAGCATGCGCAGCCCACCCACACATGCGACATTCTCTCACACACGATGTGCATCTGTACATTTCCTATGCGCGCATACGGCATGTCCGCGAGTGTTGGTGTCATACGCATGCGCGCAAGGCCCTTCGAGTAATAGCCCAAATTTTTCCTAGTTTGAACTCGTGTTTGATATGATTGATTAAGTGTGTAATATGTAAGAAGAAAGATGTGATAGGGTTAAGGACTGAGTTTCAAGTCAAATGGAGTAAAAACTATGAGATTTAGGTAGCCAGAATCCCTTAAGAAAAGTTTTTTTCTTAATAAGGGAAATCGAGTTATCTAGGCCCAAGAACACTTCTCAAGGTTATAAAACATTAACTGCCATGTGTTATCCTTAGGGCTCCTTCTCATTCTAAAGACTTCCAGGCTTATCAAGACCCATCCCACCATTTTATCCTCCTTCTAAGTGCTTCTATGAAAAATTTGGGCTTGGATCCACCTGTTTTGGGCCACCTTAGGCCCACCCAAACCCTTAAGGCATAAAACTGCACTCCATGCACATGCCTTCATTCCAACAACCATAACCCCCTTGATTATTATGCATTTTTGGCCCATTTTATCTTCACTTTCTTATCGTGATTTCGGCTCCTTAGGCCCACCTAAACCCCCTTAAGGCATAAAACTGCACTCCATGCACATGCCTTCATTCCAACAACCATAACTCCCTTGATTCTTATGCATTTTTTGGCCCATTTTATCTTCACTTTCTTATCGCGGTTTCAGCTCCTTAGGCCCACTGATGCAAACAAGGCTAAAAACACTCAAGATACTCAACGAGCATCAGAAGGTGACTTGGAGTAAATTTCAAATGATGTAAACACAAATACAGTTCCAAACCCGGAAAGTTTCAGCAGACCAATAACAAAGGCAAAGAAGCTTAAAGAGTTGCTCCAAGTTTTTACTCAAAAACATGTGGATGATGGGCTGACCAATTGTGGAAAGTTCAAATATGAGCTTTTTGAACAGCCCAAATTCGTAACTTTAATTGGATTTTAGTGATTTGGGATAATTTGGGCTTGTTTGAGTCTTATTGATAATGGATGAATATGCCTTGTGTATGGGCTGGATTAGTTGAGTTATTTTAAGAATTTTGGATTGTTTTATTTTAGTTTGAGTTAATTAAGCTCATATAGTTAAGTATAACTCATTTGGGCTTAAGTTTTGTTTTAGTGTTATTACAAGAATGAGCCCATAACTAATGGTGTCACAAATAATTAGTGGTGTTGGTTAAGAAGATTGGAGTTACAAGAGTTACATAACAATTACATGCCTATAATTAGTCTAGTTATTGTTAGAGTTACAATTGTAATTACCACATAAGTAACCCAGTTATTGTGGGAGTTACAATTGTTGTATTGCAACTTATCATTGATTTCTTTGGCTATAAATACCAAAGGAACTCTTCTTTGTAGACATGAAGAGTTGTAATCGAACATTTCAGAATTGAATTAAGAGCGTTTTGGCTTTCTTTTCACTTTATGCACAAGGTGTTGATTTGGAATACAATTGTTATCACTTGTATTTCAATTGTTCTTGGTGCTTGTTTGGATTCGGTTCAAGGGATATTATTTATCTTTCTTGGGTTCTCGTTAACTTCTACCATTTAGGTGATTGAACAAATTTGATTCATTTTTTACTTGTGATCTAAATTCCGTTCTGAACTGATTGAAGAGTTCTAAGGTTCAAGCAAGGGTCTTGGGGTTCCGCATCATTTGGTATCAAAGCATTGGTTCACCAAGTAAATTAGTCTATCCTTATTTTGTTGTCTTTATTTTCATTATTTCTTACAAAAAAAAGAGACAAATTTGCATTCAGCAAAAAAAAAAAAAAAATCAGTTTAGCCTAATTAGCTTAATTGTGCAAAACACATTTCCACATATTCTACCTTGTGTAATTGACACAGTTGCTGTTATTTCCCTTTTATTTATCTCATATAACATTCAAATACATTTAAAATTTAAAAGGAAAACTCATTTCAAGGCTGTTTATTTGGTTGAGATTGTTTGTGTAATTTTTGGGGCTGTTTATTTGGTTGAGATTGTTTGTGTAATTTTTGGGGCTGTTTGGAAACAACTCACCTCAATTGAGTTTGTTTTCATCCAAAACTATTTGTTTCACTTAATTTGAGTATTTTTGGGTGATAATTTGTGGTTTTATTAGAGAACTATAAGTTTCGTGCATTCAATTCCATATTCACCATTTTTTTTCTTGCACCTTTAGTTTTCATTTAATATTTCTGCCCATTTGCTTCTTGTTACATCTTGAGGTAATAATATTGATTCGTTGTTGCCTAATTAACATAAAAATCATCTTACACTTATTTCTATGTCAAGTGTGTGCTCTTCATTGTTTAGATTGTTCTAGTTTCTTTAAGAATTCTTTGTTATCTCTAATTAAAATTGAGTACATAGTGATAATTAATTGTTGTTTGAATTGGCCATTTTGTATAAAGTTATAAAAGATTGCTTGAGTGTTAAAAAGCAACAGAGTGTGAGCTCAAAAGAGGGTAAGAGCCAAAATTGAGTGAAACACGAGTGCCCATACTACGAGAGTAAACACATGAAGGAGTGATTTGTGAGGTTGCAATCTATTTTGTTTGTCATTAAAATTTCAGATTTGAAGATGGAGCCACAAGGGAGTGAAAGAACATCAAAAGATCAAGAATTCATCCTCAAAGCAATGCAACAACAATTTGAGAGGATTCAACTAGCTATTGGCAACATGAATGAGAAACTAGAGAAATACCAACGTGAGTTAAATTCCATGAGACGGGTAAGAAGACTTCCAACACCACCTTTTTATAAAGAACTGGAGGAAGAATTTGATGACTAAGCTACTTTGGTCAATGAAGGTCAAAATTATGGTCGGGGTCGAAACGATCTTGATAAAAACATTGGAAGCATCAAAATGAAAATCCCATAATTTCTAGGCAAGAATGATCCGAATGCTTATCTTGAATGGGAGCACAAGGTGGAGCTTATTTTTGAGTGCCACAATTATTCGGAGGAGAAAAAGATAAAGCTTGCGGCCGTGGAGTTTGGAGAGTATGCCATTGTGTGGTGGGATCAACTCATCACAAGTAAAAGGATAAATGGAGAGAGATCTATTTCCACTTGGGCCGAAATGAAGGCTATCATGAGAAGGCACTTTGTTCCTACTCACTACTATAGGGACTTACATCAAAAATTGCAAGGCCTTATACAAGGGAACAAGAGTGTAGAAGACCACTACAAAGAGATGGAAATAGCCATCATAAGGGCTAATATTGAAGAGGATAAGGAAACTACTATGGCAAGGTTCTTAAATGGACTTAACAAAGACGTAGCCAACATTGTAGAGCTTCAACATTATGTGGAGATTGATGATATGGTGCACATGGATATAAATATTGAAAGACAATTAAAGAGAAAGGGGAACACAAGGCAAGCCAACACTTATTCGGCCCAAAATTCCAATTGGAGACCGAATTGGAGGGGAGATAACAAGGCTGTCCAATTCAAAGGAGATGACAAAACCAAGCCAAAAGATGCAAATGATAATAAAAACAAAGGTATTTCTAACTCCCAAACTCCTAGGAATAGAGATATCATGTGTTTCATATGCTTGGGTTTTGGTCATATTGCATCTCAATGCCCAAATAAAAGGGTAATGATGATGGTGTTGAAACGGATGATGAAAATGATGTGGAGGATGAAATGCCTCCTTTGGAGGATTGTAGTGATGGGGAAACGCCTATGGAAGGTAGATTGTTGGTTTCTAGACGTGCTTTGAATATGCAAGTAATGAATGATGATGAGGGGGTTAAGTTGCAAAGAGAGAACATTTTTCATTCTAGATGTCTAGTGAATGGAAAATTGTGTAGCATGATTATTGATGGGGGTAGTTGTGTAAATGTGGCTAGTACCTTATTCGTTGATAAACTGGGTTTGAAAACTACAAAACATCCTAAACCTTATAAGCTGCAATGGCTTAACGATAGTGGGGAGGTAAGAGTTAAGAAGCAAGTGAGGGTGCCTTTTACTATTGGGAAGTATAGTGATGAGGTGATATGTGATGTAGTTCCTATGCAAGCTAGTCATATTTTGCTGGGTAGACCATGGTGATGGGATAGGAGAGTGATGCATGATGGGTATCTCAACAGGTACATGGTAGGAAAAGAGGGCAAAAAGTATACTCTTCTTCCTTTAACCCCTAAATAAGTTTTTGAAGACCAAATGCAACTTGAAAAGTCCCATGATTAATTCGCACAAAGAGAGACCAAGAGAAAAAGGAAAGAAAAAGAAAAAGAGAAAAGAAAAGAGAGTGAGAGAAAATTAGAGTGGAAAAATAAAGATCAAAAGGAAAAAGAAAAAGAGAAAAGAAAAGAGAGTGAGAGAAAATTAGAGTGGAAAAATAAAGATCAAAAGGAAAAAGAAAGAGAGATGCATTCGACTATAGAAAAGAATGAGGGAAAGAAAATGAGCTTTTATGCTAAAATGAGAGATGTGAGGAAAGCTTTATTTTCTAACAAGCCAATTATTGTACTCATGTGCAAGGAAGCTTGTTTCTCAACTAACGAACTTGACCCTTCTTTGCCAAGTGTTGAGGTTGAAGTTTTGCAGGAATTTAGCGATGTTTTTTCCGATGATCTACCTCAAGGTTTACCACCCTTTGAGAGGGATTGAGCATCAAATTGACTTCATTCCTGGGGCTGCCATACCAAATAGACCAGCCTATAGGAACAATCCCGAGGAGACCAAAGACAAAGGCAAGTGGAGGAGCTCTTACAAAAGGGGCACATTCGAGAAAGTTTAAGTCCATGCACAATGCCCGTCTTATTAGTACCCAAAAAAGATGGTAGTTGGCGTATGTGTGTTGATTGTAGAGCCATCAACAAAATAACGAAAAGATATTGACACCCAATACCTCGACTTGATGATATGTTAGATGAGTTGCATGGTGCTTGTGTATTTTCTAAAATTGATCTTAAAAGTGGTTATCACCAAATAAGAATGAAACCAGGAGATGAATGGAAAACCGCTTTTAAAACAAAACAAGGGTTATATGAGTGGTTGGTTATGCCATTTGGCTTAACTAATGCGCTAAGTACTTTCATGCGTTTAATGAACCATGTTTTACGTGAATTTATTGGAAAGTTTGTGGTTGTCTACTTGGATGACATTCTTGTGTATAGAAAATCTATTGATGAGCATGTCATGCATTTGGGGCAAGTATTTGACACACTGCACAAATTTCAACTATATGCTAACATGAAGAAGTGTACATTTTTCATTGATCGCATCATTTTCTTAGGATATGTCGTGAGGCAAAAGGAATCGAGGTAGATAGTGAAAAGGTAAAGGCTATTCAAGAGTGGCCGACACCTAAAGTGTAAGTGAGGTGCCTAGTTTTCATGGTTTGACAAGTTTCTATAGAAGATTTGTAAAAGATTTTAGTGTCTTTGCTGCCCCTTTAACTGAAATCATGAAAAAAGATAAGGGGTTTGTTTGGGAAAAAGAACAAGAACATGCGTTTTCCTTATTGAAAGAAAAGTTATGTAATGCACCTTTATTAAGATTACCTAATTTTGATTAAACTTTTAAAATTGAATGTGATGCCTCTGGGCTTGGGATAGGTGCTGTTCTTATGCAGGATAAAAGACCCATTGCTTATTTCAGTGAGAAGCTCAATGGTGCACAATTGAATTATTCTACCTATGACAAAGAGTTTTATGCTTTGGTAGGAGCATTAGAGACATGGCAACATTATTTGTTACCAAAAGAATTTGTGATTCACACCGGTGGATCATGAATCTTTGAGGCATTTGAAAAGGCAAGGCAAGCTTAATAAACGACATACAAAATGGGTAGAATTCACAAAGTCCTTCCCATATGTGATCCAATATAAGCAAGGAAAAGAAAATGTGGTATCCGATGCACTTTCAAGAAGGAATTGATTCGAGGACGAATCCTTTTGAGGGGAGGGGGAATGATGCAAACAAGGCTAAAAATACTCAAGATACTCAAAGAGCATCAGAAGGTGACTTGGAGCAAATTTCAAATGATGTAAACACAAATACAGTTCCAAACTTGGAAAGTTTTAGTGGACTAGTAACAAGATCAAAGGCAAACAAGCTTAAAGAGTTGTTCCAAGTTTTTACTCAAAAACATGTGGATGATGGGCTGGCCAATTGTGGAAAGTTCAAATATGAGCTTTTTGAACAACCCAAATTCGTAACTTTAATTGGATTTAAGTGATTTGGGATAATTTGGGCTTGTTTGAGTCTTATTGATAGTGGATGAATAAGCCTTGTGTATGGGCTGGATTAGTTGAGTTGTTTTAAGTATTTTGGATTGTTTTATTTTAGTTTGAGTTAATTAAGCCCATATAGTTTCGTATAACTCATTTTGGACTTAAGTCTTGTCTTAGTGTTATTACAAGAATGAGCCTATAACTATATGGTGCCACAAACAATTAGTGGTATTGGTTAAGAAGATTGGAGTTACAAGGAGTTACATAACAATTACATGCCTATAATTAGCCTAATTATTGTTGGAGTTACAACTATAATTACCACATAAGTAACCTAGTTATTGTATTGTAACTTATCATTGATTTCTTTGGCTATAAATACCAAAGGAACTCTTCTTTGTGGGCATGAAGAGTTGTAATCAAACATTTTAGAATTAAGTTGAGAACTTTTTGGTTTTCTTTTAACTTTATGCACACGGTGTTGATTTGGAATACAATTGTTATCACTTGTATTTCAATTGTTCTTGGTGCTTGTTTGGATTGGGTTCAAGGGATATCATTTATCTTTCTTGGGTTCTCTTTAACTTCTACCATTTGGGTGATTGAACAAATTTGATTCATTTTTTACTTGTGATATAAATTTCGTTCTAAACCAATTGAAGAGTTCTAAGGTTCAAGCAAGGGTCTTGGGGTTCTGTATCACCCACCTAAACCCTTAAGGTATAAAACTGCACTCCATGCACATGCCTTCATTCCAACAACCATAACTCCCTTTATTCTTATGTATTTTTTGGCCCATTTTATCTTCACTTTCTTATCATGGTTTCAGCTCCTTAGTGACTAAGATTAGGTTAAAAGCAACCGTATTTGACCCATCTAATGTTTGCCTAAGCCCCATATGGTCCAAACTGCACTGAAAGTTAGGCCCATGCCTAAATCTTTATTTCAAAACTCCACAACTTGCTCAATTCATAATCTTTTTTAACAAACCTATGCTTCATGTGTTCTTCAAGTAGGCAATTATCACATGGCTTTGATTTTTGCTTCATTAAAGTCCATTTGGCCCACTTATGGCCCAAAAAATTCCTAAAGGTCAAAACTATCATTCATGTGCATACCTCTCGGGTGTGGCCTCATTTCTCTCAATGTTTCTTCTATGGATATTTTTGTTTTTCTACAAGCTTCTTCCTTGATATCTTGGCTTCTCCTCAGCTAACTTCAAGTCTCAGATTACATGTAATTTAGTCTTGGGACCTAAATAAAGCTAAAAGAGTAAAAAAAGAGTTCCTTGGGGGTTTTTCTTTCTCACTCGAGAGATTTTCTCCTGCACATGGGGGTTTCTCTCCCGATTCTTCATCCAATTAATTTATCACTTTTTCAAAGCATTTTTTTTACCTTCTATGAGGTCGTTCTAACTTCAAAAAGCATTCCCAAGACTAAAAACTCAGCTTTCTCTTATTGAGGGACAAACTCTTATTCTCGCTATCTGAATCTCATCATTTTTGCTCCACTTGACTTAAAACTTAGTTTTTAACCTTACTACATCTCTTTACATGTATATAGATGATTATATGAACATATAAAACACTAGATATTTGAATAGAGAAAATGTGGGTCATTACGTAAGGTGTTTGGATAGCTTGCCTTGTCGCGGTAATGCGTAGGCTGCTAGGCTGTGTGACCCTACCAGGCACACACTAGTGCTGAGAGGGCTTCACAGCTGGCCCCTATCTCGATCATTTGGTAGGTGCAGTGAGAGATTTCCCTTGTAGGCCTTGGACCAATGGTGGGCTGAGTGGTTTAGATTTTTTGATGGGCTTCAAGGTGCCCTAAGGATAGTTGATAGGCCTCCTATGGACCCAAAATTCATTTAATGGGCTTTAGACTACTAAATGGGCCTTAATGGGTCATAGACTATTAGACAGGCCTTAATGGGCCTTAGATTATTAAGTGGGCCTTATTGGGTTAGAAAATGATCAAAAAGTGTATTGGTAAGCCCAATGGGCCGAATAATGGAAATTATCAGGTTACTTGAAGTGATGCGATTGATTTGGGATATGCTTTGTAATCAGTAACTAATTATGGTATAAACATAAGTTAACAAAGAAAATTCTAAATTCGTTTAACTATTATCATGGAGGAGTTATTGGTATTGATCTATTTACTAACTGTTGGCGAACCACTCCCTGTGATGGGTACTGTACTGGCTTTTCCTCTTATGACAGTGAATTGCGATTGACTGTAGGGGTTACAATGGCAATGTAATGTCGTGATCATAGAACCTATTTGAATTACTATCTTCTGAACTAAGCTATTTGGCCTATTCATAGTGGTAGTTTGGGATCCCCTATACTCTTAATTAATAATGGTCTAAATGGCTTCGCGTGAAGGTTTGTAAATAATGGAAACCTAAATTGAGTCAAAATAATTGGAAAAGGCAATACTATTTAGTTGTCTTGCCTTTGGTTAGATCGCATGTTGCTCTAAATGATTTATCTTGCTATGTACTTGATTATGATTCTCGGATAGAATAGAATTGTTATTTCAAAGAAACTTAGGTTGAGTTTTACTATGAAATTTTTAGTCGTATCTATCATGCAGTACAGGATTCAAAATTATAAAATGTGTTTTCTTCACTAATTACTTTAATGAACCTTTGAAATGTTATTAATATGGTTATAGTGATGTTTGCCTTACTGAGTTTCATGGAACTCACTCCAAATCCATCTTCCGTAGATGACGTTGAAGAAAATGATCTACCTTTTGATGCATATTGACGCAAACAAGGCTAAAAACACTCAAGATACTAAAAGAGCATCAGAAGGTGACTTGGAGCAAATTTCAAATGATGTAAACACAAATACAGTTCCAAACCTGGGAAGTTTCAGCAAACCAGTAACAAGATCAAAGGCAAACAAGGTTAAAGAGTTGCTCCAAGTTTTTACTCAAAAACATGTGGATGATGGGCTGGTCAATTGTGGAAAGTTCAAATATTAGCTTTTTGAACAGCCTAAATTCGTAACTTTAATTGGATTTAAGTGATTTGGGATCATTTGGGCTTGTTTGAGTCTTATTGATAATGGATGAAAAAGCCTTATGTATGGGCTGGATTATTTTGAGTTGTTTTAAATATTTTGGATTGTTTTATTTTAGTTTGAGTTAATTAAGCCCATATAGTTAAGTATAACTCATTTTGAGCTTAAATCTTGTCTTAGTGTTATTACAAGAATGAGCCCATAACTATATGGTGCCACAAACAATTAGTGGTGTTGGTTAAGAAGATTGGAGTTACAAGGAGTTACATAACAATTACATGCCTATAATTAGCCTAGTTATTATTTGAGTTACAATTGTAATTACGTAAAAGATGATCCCTGCCCACTCCTTGGCTTAAAAAGACTTCTGAAAACTCTTGCTTCTTGAAAAACTCGTAGAAGCTGAAGAAATTAGAAAATGCTAATTCTTGAGGAAAAGCCAAAGCTTTTAATTTTATTTCTTTCAAGTAAATTATGAATTGTGTTTACAAGCTATAGGTAAAGGCCTTTATATAGGCTTTTCCTAGGATAGTTTTAAGTGATTACAAACATTTAAAAATTATTAAAATAATAACATGATAAAATCTTAGGATAGAAATTAAATAATAATTAATTTCCTAGGCTAATCTTAAGACTAAAATATCACTTAATTTAGTCTTTGGATAAAACTTGAAATTAAAATACATTAAAATAATCATATATTAGTTGCAAAAGATAAATTTTCCTTTTTCCCATGTACTAAATGTGAAATAAGTTGCTGCATAACTTTACCTTAAAAATCACACGGAAAAATGGTGGAGAAGAGCCCCAAAAATGGCCAAGTCTCCCCCTTCACACAAGCTAGCCGTGCGGGCAAGGGAGCCCATACGCGGCATGTTCGCGTGTTGGGCTGGGCATGCACGCGCAACATGCACACTTCATGGCTTCGCGGCCTCCCCAGCCTGTACGTCTACATAGGCAATCATTGTTGGTAGGTCGTTCAGCTATTCGATATCCTAGGCCTCCAAGTTGGGCCCTCCGGGTTCTTCTTCTACACATTGTTGTGTGTGTTGGACTAGTGTGCGCGACATGTAACCTGCGATGATGTGGACATGGGTTCAAAAGGTATTAGTAGATCACACAAAGAGAAGCATGAAGATATTACAATTCCAATTGGTCCAATCACAAGATTCCAAGCCAATAAGCTAAAACATGTATTCTAAGACTATGTACAAAGATGGATATAATAAGAACTTAGCACATGTGGAGTGTTTGAAGAATCAAAGGAGCCAAAAAATCATTAATTTTAATCAACTTTGTGGGCACAGTTTAAATGAATGTCTAAGGTCATTTTGGTAATTTCTTAGATAATTAAATTATGTTCATATTTCTCTAGCTCATTTAATACCATGTTTTCCTAGATTATTTAACACCATATTTTTCTAGGTTATTTAATATCATATTTTTCGAGGTCATTTAATAACATATTTCCCTAAATCATTTAATATCATATTTTTCTAGGTCATTTAATTTCATATTTTCCTAGGTCATTTAATACCATATTTCTCTCGGTCATTTTCTAAATAAAGTATTGTTCATGTTTTACTAGGTCATCTAATTATGATCCTTTGGCAGAATTTAGGTGTTTTATCCTATAAATATCTCATTTTCAATGTAATATGACATATTTTAATTATTGAATGAATTTCATTACCTTTAGCACAACTATGACAAGTGGGAATTCTTATTCATCTTGTTGCATCAAGAATTGAATTAACTTATCAAGTTAGTTAGTGACATTTATTCATTCTTGTTTTTTTTATCTCAATCATCCAAGTTCTCAATTACAAGTTAATTGTGGGTTTGGTAAGAAGGATTTGTTTAGGGTTTTGAGTTATCTATGCTAAAATCTATATGGGTTTTAGATGTAATCTTTGAATCTTGTGCAGATTGGGTTGCCCGAATGCGTGGAGCTCTTTCCCTCTCGCATGGGCAGCCCGCATAGCTAGCGTATACGTGGGTTGCGCGTTGTCACCTCCTACTTGTGGATCGGCCTATGTTGCCGCATGGGCTCATCCCTTGGGTCCTCTTCCATGGGCCAAGAATCCTGTGGGCTAAACGACCATGGAACTTCCTCTGTTGGTTCTAAAATTGCCCCAAAATCCCTCTCTTCATCTCCTCCTATAACCATTTGGGCTATTATTTTCTAAGGACCATATGATTGGCCTTATTTGATGACATCAAGAATCCATCTCATTCGATCTAGTCTCTTTCGGATTGGATATTTGTGTCTTGATGGATCGGGCTTTATTTCTAGGTTTCATCTCTATTTTCTTGGTTAAGGCTTCTTCCAGGTTTTATCTATGAGTTGGCGGGAACTTGGATTATCATTTGTTGGATATCTTGAAGGCCTTCCTATGGTCATGCCATTCTCCCTTCTTCAAAAGGATTTGTCCTTGAATTCATCTTGATGTCACTTAATGATCTTGGATACAACAAATAAGATAAGAAATAATGAAAGGAGTTAACTTGATACCGTGTCTGGGTGAAACACGTCCATAAGTGAAATTGAGCTAATTTCTTGGTTCCATAACTCACTTTACCTCCCGACACTTGTGTCTGTCACTCATACTCAATCACTCTCTATCAAGTTTAGCATCCAAGTTATGATTTTTTTAATTGAGTCCCTACAAGTTAGAAATGAATTTTGAAAAAATTCCTAACAGACTCTATGTAATGACTCAAATTTTCTATAGAAATTTTTATAATGTTTTATAATGCTATTTAATTTAAAGTGAGTTTCAAGGTTAAAGAATAATTTTTAAGTCAAGTGGCAAAAATGATGAGATTTAGAGAACTAGAATCCTCTAAGAAGAGTTTTTTCCTCAAAAAGAGAAAGCTGAGTTTTCAGGTTCAAGAATGCTTCTTGAAGCTAAAAAGACCTCACAAAAGGTAAAAAAATGCTTTTAAATAGTGAGAAAATAATTGGATGAAGAATCAGTAGAGAAATCCCTCATGTGTTAGAGAAAATCCGCTAAGGAACTCTTTTTTACCCTTTTAAATTGATTTGCATCTCGAGACTAAAGTACTTGGAATTTGAGACTCACTTTTGGTTGATAACTAGAAATTATATTAGGGAAGAAGTGTGTAGAAAAAAAAAATATGTAAAAGAAAAGTTGGGAGAAATGAGGCCAAACCCGAGATGGATGCACATGGAAGATAATTTTGACCTTTCAGGATTGTTTGGGCCATAGATGGGCCAAATGAACCTAGATAAAGCCCAAAAAAAAAACCATGTGATAGCTTCCTGCTTGAGGAACACTTGAAGTATAGGTTTGCTTAAAAAGATTAAGAATTGAGAAAGTTATAGAGTTTTGAATTAAGGGTTTGGGCATGAGCCTAACTTTAAGTTCTTTGGGCTTTAAATGGACTGGGCCTTAAGGGTTTAGGTGGGCTCAAAGTGGCCCAAACAGTTGGAATGGAGCTAAATTTTCTATGAAAGCACCTTGAAGGAGGATAAGGTGGTGGGAGGAGTCTAGAGAAATCTTGAAGCCTCTAGTGTGGGAGATTAAAGTGATAAAAGTCCCACATCGATTAGGAAGTTTAAACTTACAAAGGTCTCACATCAGTTAGGAAGTTAAAATGGTGAACCACATGTCCCACATCAGATAGACAACTAACACCTTGGCTTCCCTCTCCTACAAATAGGGGATGGTGGGAAGAGGGGAAAAGCATGGTGAGGAAGAGAGGGAAAAAAAAAAGAGAAGAAGACGAGAAAAGAAGAAAGCTCTCAAGGGTAACCGTTGGGCTTCAGATATTACTAAAAAACATCCAAGAACATTGCCAAAATTTTGGGTAAAACTAAGAAAATTATGGTTTTCATAAGGGCATACTCTGCCAATGACAACAGAGAAATTTAAAAGTTTTATAGGGAGAAACTCTGTCAAATTGAGCAAAGGGATTAGAGCTTGTGTAAGGGGCTCTACCTAGATCGAGGTTTGCATAGGACCTGAGGTAAGTGGATGTTACGGCATGTAGAACTAGTACATTTTGACACATGCTTTGTGAAAAAGATTTATTATTTTTACAAAAAGTAAAAGCATTGTACAATGCAGTGATTGGTGCCTACTGTGTGATTTGTGCATATGAGATATATGTACACTGCACTTGTGTGATATGGTGCAGATGTAGGTACACTTACTTGCTGTGCGATCTGGTACAGATATACGATATACTGTACTTGCTGTGTGATTTGGTATATGTGTACAGTATTCTGTGCTTACTGTGTGATTTGGTTGAGGATGGTTTTTATATGGTTTTAAAAATGTAACGAATGTGTTTCACTGATGTGAGTGATGATACTATATATTGCATGTATTTAGCTATCTGTCATAATATTTGCTTAGTGGGATGATGTATTTAACTTTCCCATTATTTTTTAGATGGTAAGGATTTCGCTGGAAAATAGTAAGTGATACAGAAGATAAGTTGAGAAGTAAGAGATCAAGTTACAAGTTTGTACTTTGGCATTATAAGAAAAGAAAAATTTTAGTGCATCGTATTGTATTGTATCTGATATACATTATTCAAGGGATGTAATGCTTCTACGTACTTTCTATATTCATTAAAGTTAATTTTTGTTATTTAATTACGTGTAAAGTGTAAGTTTGCTCTATACACACCCCAAAAGAAGAGGGTGCAATCCATGACACTCTAGAAGCCTAAAATGTGCATGCATGAGTGTTTTATGCAACGTAGAATGGACGATACAAACAAAATATTATGTGATATTAGATGGCCTAAATTTGGTGTCAAGGATGCCAACATGCATCAAAGAGAATCCATCACGTCTCGACCCAAATAACAAAGTAAGTTCCAGTTTCATAAATGGAAATGCCTAGAATAGGAAAGTAATTTCATCCCTAATTTCTTTCCTAATTGGGATTACTCTAGGAGATGCGCCAAGTTTTTTTAATCCAAAAGACTTAAGGCCCAAGTAAGATTAATGGGCTTGAAGAATTGTAAGAAAGCCCACACCTGGTGATGTCATATTTGATAGTACAAATTTAGTGTCAAGAATGCCAATCTACATCAAGGAGGAATCCAACAGGTCTCGACTCAAAGAGGAAAATAAGTTTTGGTTTCCTAAATGGGAACACCCAACACAAGATAGTAATTTTATCCCTGACTACTTTCCTAATTAGGATTATTCCAAGACATGGGCTAAGTTTGTTTATGCCAAAAGACATAAGGTTCAAGTAAGATTAAGGGGCTTGAATAATTGTAAGAAAGCCCACATCCGAGGAAGATGGCCCACGTGAACCAAATGTGTGCAGCTCATCTATACTCAACATGCGTATGCGCGCAACAATGCCCGCGCACAAACCCAACAGCTCCACCGCCACGACCTAGAAGGCCTGCAAGCACCGCTCGTGCGCTGGCCCAAGGGGTCAAACGTACGTGGCCCGTATGGACAGGCATGAAACCAACCTAGTTGGCCCAAGGGGTCAAACGTACGTGGCCCGTATGGACTGGCATGAAACCAACCTAGCTGGCCCAACATGTGACCCCCAGCCCAACTTGTAGGCTCACTATCTACGGCTTGTGCAGACTGGCCTTCTTAGATTGCCCAAACCTGACAGGCCCATTCTCCACGTTTAATTAATTAAGTTATTTTATTATTTTTAATTTTTTATTTTTAAAAGACTTTGGGACCAACTTTTTAATTTTTCATGTTTTTAAAATTAAATCCCACATGCCTAAATTAATTTTTCCACGTGTTTTACATAGAAATCACATGGGATAAGTATTCGGTTATTTTAATTATTATTTTATTGTTAATTCCATCACTAGGATTATTTAATTAATTTTTTTGAAACAAAATAATTATTTTATTATGTAAATATCTTAGATTTAGATAAAAGTTTATCTGGGGTATTATTTTATTAATTTATTTTAAGAGTTTGTACTCATCTAGATTGACTAGGAAATACTATAAATAGGCCTTTACCCATAGGTTATAAACACTCCAATTACAATCAATATAAGAGAAATTCTTGAAAGCTTAAGTTTTTCTTTTTTTAGAATTTTTGCTAATTTAGCTTCTTTAAGTTCTTCAGAAAATAAGAGTTTTCAGAAGTCTTGTTGAGCCAAGGAGCAGGGATCAACTTATCGATAAGTTTTTAGTGTTTTTTCTTTCCTAGTTTATTTTCCCTACTCTTATTTTTTGCATTCCTTTTAGGATTATAGATTCAATTAGAGGAAGGGATTTATCTAGGTAATTAAGGTTTCGGTATTGCATAATGTTGAGTTGGTTATAGGAGTTGATTCGATCCTTCCATACCCTTCCCTGTCATTTGGTATTAGAGCTTAGCATCCTATAACCCAAATCTATCTTTATTGCTTTTAGCATTTTTGTTCTTAAATTAGCATTCAAATTATTTTATTGTTAATTCGTATTGCATCTTACTTGAATTCACATCGATCTGTTCAATTCAAGCGGTTTGTTTTTTTATTAAAAAAAAAATACATATCAAAAATACCAAAAATATCCCATTTGCACCCAATAAGCCAATTGGCACGTTGTTTGCATTCTGTATAGCAAAAATAGAGTAACTACCTATTAGATTGTCGAAAGACCATCGAGAGGAAGAGTAAGTCATTTATTAGGTACGAGTGAAAACTTTTGTTTTCATTCTGTTTGCATCATTCATATTGCATTTACATTGTTTAAGCATCACAATTCTTTATCCGTTAGCTTAACTTTTGAACTTTAGAGTCAGCCTTCCTTTAGGATTCCTTACCAGTGTCTTTGAGACTAACGTACATGTCTTAATTAAGGAGAATCGATTCTAGAGGCTCAACTTGAAGCATGACTGTTGAGGGATTATGAGGTTAAACACGAGTAAAGGTGAGGGAGAGATGTTCTTTCATTAACCTTTACCTTGCAGGATAATTCACTATGTTTCAATAAAGTTACATATTTTCCTTCCGAGAAAGTATCTTGTTATCTGAAGGGTCGTGAGCTTGTAAGCCTAGCGAGAGGACAACAAGCAGAGAGAGAACATATTCCATATGTGATGTCTTGTCAATGGTAAGGTATGTGAAATGATCATTGACAGTGGTAGCTGTGCTAATGTGGCAAGCACTCTATTCGTGGAAAGAGCATGGTTTATACGCATAAAGTATCCAAATGCCTACCGATTACAATGGTTGAATTAGTATGGCAAAAGTCCAAGTTACCGAACAAGTCAAAGTACCATTCTCCATCAGAAAATATCATGACGAGATATATTATGATATCGTACCTGTGCATGCAAGTCACCTGATACTTGAGAGACCTTACAGTTTGATAGGCAGGTACAACATTATGGCCGCACCAATTATTTTTTATTACAATAGGACGATCTGAATCATGTCCTTATGCCTTTATCACAAAAAGAGGCACATAAAGATCAAGTCAAAATTAAACTATCCTTTGACGAATATGCAAGAAGGGTTAAAGAGAGAAGGAAGGCAGTAGAGAAAGTTAATGGCCCATTGAGCATAAAGGCTGTCTACCAGACAACTAAAGATAGTCCATTACGAGAAAAACAAAGAGAGAAAATAAGGAAGTGTCTTCATGATAAGGATATAATGTTAAGGAATATCTCTTATGAAAGGGAACTTTAATTGTACTTACCTACAAGGAGATTAATTTTGACCTTAACCACTCTTTCCATAGTTATACTATTTTCTTCTTATAGATAATTACCATGGCAAGTGGGCTATGAAGATTTGATCCAGATCCTGGAGGAATTGTGAATCAAGTAATGACATGCATCAACAAAGTAAACATACTTGGGAAATATGTTGTGTTTTCTATTGTTATCACCAACAATTCTCCTTTTGATGAAGGTCAAGATTCGAGGATGAATCTTTTTGAAGAAGGGCAAGATGATGTGATATTAGATAGCCTACATTTAGTGTTAAGGATTCCAATCTGCATCAAGGAGGAATCTAGTAGGTCCTAACTCAAACAGGAAACTAAGTTCCAGTTTCTTAAATGGGAATGCCCAGAACAGAAAAATAATTTCATTCCTGACTACTTTCCTAATTGGGATTATTCCAAGAGATAGGCTAAGTTTGTTCAAGCCAAAGGACTTAAGGCCCAAGTAGGATTAATGGGCTTGAAGAATTGTAAGAAAGCCCCACACCCAAGGAAGATGGCCCACGCAAACCAAGCGTGTGCGGCACAAACGCACAGTATGCGCATGCGCGTAGCAAGGCCAGTGCACAGGCGGACCCAACAGCTCAACCACACGACCTAGAAGGCCTGCAAGCACTGCCAACAAGCTAGCCCATGAGGTCGAACGAGTGCACCCCCCTCAAACGAGCCCAGAACTAGCCTAGCAAGCCCAACGCGCGACCAGCGGCCCGGCCCGCTAACTCACTGTTAGCGGCCTTCGCAGACTAGCTGACCGGTTCTCCACCTTTTAATTAATTAAATTATTTCCTTATTTTTTATTTTTTATTTTTAAAAGGCTTTGGGATCTAATTTTTAATTTGTCATTTTTTAAAATTAACTCCCACATAAATTAATTTTTCCATATGTTTTATATGGAAATAACATGGGATAAGTATTACGTTATTTTAATTATTATTTTATTGTAAATTCTCTCCCTAAGATTATTTAATTAATTTCTTTGGAATAGAATAATTATTTTATTATGTAATTTATCCTAAATTTAGAAAGAATTTTATCTAGGGTATTATTTTATTAATTTGTTGCAAGAGTTTTTACTCATTTAGATTGCTCAAAAAATACTACAAATAGACCTTTGTCCATAGGTTGTAAACACATTAATTACAATCAATTTGAGAGAAATTTTTAAAAGCTTAAGCTTTTCTTCTTTTAATATTTTTGCTAATTTAGCTTTTTCAAGTTCTTTAGGAAGCAGGAGTCTTCAAAAGTATTGTTGAGCCAAGGATTAGGGTTCAATTTATCGATAAGTTCATGGCATTTTTGCTTTCCTTATTTATTTTCCCTAGTCTTTGTTTTTGTATTCCTTTAAACGTTATAGATTCAATTAGAGGGAGAAGTTTATCTAGGCAGTTAAAGTTTCAGTATTGCATAACGTTGAGTGGGTTATAGGAGTTGATTCAATCCTCCCCATACTCTCCCGTGTCAAAATATGAGCATAAAAGTTTCACTCGCACTTAGTAGATGACTTACTCTTTAACTTGATGATTTTCTAATAATCTATTAAGGAAATAACAATCACAAAGGACACTCTAATAAAAGAGGAAGACATATGGGAAACTAGCAATGCCCATGATTAACTAGAACTAATGGGGAAACAAGCCCAGATACCCATGGGACACATCACCTGAAGCCAGCCCGAAAACTCCAAGGTGTTTTCAACCTATTAGTACTGGAATGGGTGAGCAATAAAATCACTAATGAATCTCAAAAAAGGGCCTAAGGCACGAGACTATAGTGGAAGACATGTACAACACAGATGAACTACCTTTGGCATGTGTAATGCACATGGAAGTCCACCTGCACATGCGAGAACCTTATCCGTGTGAGGCAGCACACAAAGTGTGTAGAAACTGTAGCTCGCTTGCGTAACATGCGCCGCGTGCACATAGGACACGCGCAGCCTCTGCTTAGCACCACGCACGCGAGCAAGCCATGGGTAGCACGCCCAGCAACCTACACGCATGACCCACATCCTAGAAGGGAGAACCCGCGTAGCCCATTAGGCCCATCCTGTCATATGCGCGCCCAACCAGCACTTTAATAAATTGTGCACCTAGCAGGCCCACGCCCAACGCGTTGGCCCAATTTGTGGGCCTGTTTTCATGACCTACGCAGGCTACCCGACCTACAACCCGGCCAGCCCTCCACATTTTTTAAGTCCTCTTGGACCCATCTCAATCTTCTCCACATGTTTTAATTAATTTCCCCACGTGTTTTACATGGAAAATAGGTTGGATAAGTTCTATCTTTTTATAATATTATTTTTATATTTATTTTAATGTAATTTCTATCCTTGGATTATTTAATTATTTGTTTGAATTTTAGATTGGGATAAAATAATATTTTATTATGTAATTATCCTATTTTAGGATAGAATTTTATCTAATATATTGTTTTATTAATTTCTAAGTGATTGTGATCAACTAGAATTATTCGAGGAAAAACCTATAAATAGGTTCTTACCCATAGATTATAAATATAATTCATTTGAGAGAAATAAAATTAAAAGCTTTTGTTTTTGTTCAAGAAGTAGGAGTCTTCAAATTCTTTGTAGCTTCTTCAAATTCTTCAAGAAGTAGGAGTCTTCATGTCACAGCCACCCTTCTCTTATAAGGTGTGCTTGGAGCACATTGATGTTTTACACTTAATTAAATAAAACATAACTGAACTTCCATTAATACAAAAGTACAGAAGCATTACATTCGTTAATATATGTACATCAGATACATACAAAATGAGGTTCTAATTTTTTTTCTAACTTACACTATAAAGCAAGAGTATAAAATAGTAACCTGAGTTTTTATAGAGCCTAACTTGCAAAAGACTTCTCTATTATTGCCACTTACTCCACAGCAGTGTTTGAGGATCTAAAAATGATGAAGGAATGAGATGCAGTATCCCAACAAGAAAATATCATGA
The DNA here is from genome assembly GCF_054855325.1 of Carica papaya. Classification (NCBI taxonomy): domain Eukaryota; kingdom Viridiplantae; phylum Streptophyta; class Magnoliopsida; order Brassicales; family Caricaceae; genus Carica; species Carica papaya. Next base: position 20,795,968 of record NC_142316.1, read on the forward strand.
TACGTAGTGTAATACATGCAATATATATAGTTTTCACACACATCAAAATATATATCTTATACATTTTGATGTGATCCTAAACAACCCAGAATTAGTTTTAAAGATGCAACCTTGCATCAATGAACAACACCGAGAATAGAAAAGTAATTTCATCATTGAACGCTTTTCGAATTAGAATTACTCCAAGAGATGGCCAAGTTTATCCAAGCCAGAAGACTTAAGGCCCGAGTAAGATTAATGGGCTTAAAGAATTGTAAGGAAGCCCACGCTCTAGGAAGATGGTGTGTCTGATACTGTGCATGGAGAGAAGGTACCCATGGGCGAGCAACCCGAGTCCCACAACCTGCTTCTCGGCCCTAGAGGCCCACCCTACGACCTAGTAAGCCTCGCACTTGAGAAGAACGTGTAGCCCATGCCGCACACCTCTGCAGGTGGGCTAATTGGGGCCCATCAGGATGACTCAAAGGTCGACCCTCATCTCAAGGCCCGATCCAGCAGACTCATACCCAAGGGAGAATAAACTAGGCCAAATGCCTAGCCCAACAAGCCAGCCATGCAGCTTAACCTAGCAATACCCGCAGGCTAAGCTGAGGAGAGACCCAAGCGTGCCGCAGAGTTATAAGGCCTAAGGACCGCGTGCACGGGCTCGACCTGAAGCTGTGCGCGCACATGCGGGCTTCCTTATCCAGAATGGGTGAGGTGTGTGTGTGGTAAGTTTTGAACTTATTTCCTCCATGTGACATCTCAGGTGCCAATTAAGGTAAATGAGTGTCAGATACAGATTAAGAATAACAAGTACATGATAAAATTTATGTAGCAGAATCAAACCTTAACAAATCTCTTACAAATATATAAATATAATGTTCCAAATACATACATCACTGAGTCGAGTCATAATTCTAGACGATGGGTACTCTCTTTCGGGTGAGTCGGGTCATTGGGGCAGCAATCTTGGCAAATTTCTGAATGAATTATCGGTAGTAGCATGCTAAGCCAAGGAAACTATGTACCTCGGCCACGTTAGTTGGCGGACTCCAGCTGATCAGCGATTCTACCTTGGACAGGTCTATAGAAACTCCTTCACTTTGGATTACATGACCAAGGAAAGAAACTTGATCCAACCAAAAGGAGTACTTGCTTAGTTTTGCATATACTTGGTTTTGGTGGAGAGTCTCCAACACTTCAGCCAAATGTACAGTGTGCTCCTCATGGCTTTTGGAATAGATGAGAATGTCATTAATAAAAATGATGATGTACTGATCTAGTGCGTGCTGAACACTCGGTTCATTAGATCCCTAAAGGTTGTTGGAGCATTGGTCAATCCGAATGACATCACCTTAAACTCGTATAAACCATACTTGCACCAAAAGGTAGTTTTTGGAATATCTTCTCCTTTAACTCTCAACTGGTGATACTCGGACCTGAGATGGATCTTAGAGAAGACTGTGGCTCCTTCCAGTTGATTGAAGAGATCATCGATCCAAGATAAGGGATACTTGCTTTTAACGGTCACTCAGTTGAGTTTCCTATAGTCCATACAAAGTCGAATGAAATTATCCTTTTTCTTTACAAACAACACCGTAGCACCCCAAGGGGAATGGCTAGGGTGAATGAATTTCTAGGTGATATGGTTAGAAAGCTAATGTTCCAACTCTATTAGCTTAGCGTGACTCATGCGATACGTGGGCTTCGAGATCAACTGGGTTCCAGGCAATAAAGCAATCAATAACTCTACCTCACATAGGGGAGGTAGACCAGGAAGTTCGATGGGAAAGACATCCTTATGCAAACAAGGCTAAAAACACTCTAGATATTCAAAGAGTATCAGAAGGTGACTTGGAGAAAATTTCAAATGATGTAACACAAATACAGTTCCAAACCTGGAAAGTTTCAGCGGACCAGTAACAAGATCAAATGCAAAGAAGCTTAAAGAATTGCTCCAAGTTTTTACTCAAAAACATGTGGATGATGGGCTGGCATATTGTGGAAAGTTCAAATATGAGCTTCTTGAACAGCCCAAATTCGTAACATTAATTGGATTTAAGTGATTTGGGATAATTTGGGCTTGTTTGAGTCTTATTGATAATGGATGAATAAGCCTTGTGTATGGGTTGGATTAGTTGAGTTGTTTGAAGTATTTTGGATTGTTTTATTTTAGTTTGAGTTAATTAAGCCCATATAGTTAAGTATAACTCATTTTGGGCTTAAGTCTTGTCTTAGTGTTATTACAAGAATGAGCCCATAGCTATATGGTGCCACAAACAATAAGTGGTGTTGGTTAAGAAGATTGGAGTTACAAGGAGTTACATAATAATACATGCCTATAATTAGCCTAGTTATTGTTTGAGTTACAATCGTAATTACCATATAATTAACCAAGTTATTGTGGGAGTTATAATTGTAGTTATTGTATTTTAACTTATCATTGATTTCTTTGGCTATAAATACCAAAGGAACTCTTCTTTGTGGACATCAAGAGTTGTAATCAAACATTTCAGAATTGAGTTGAGAGCGTTTTGGCTTTCTTTTCACTTTATGCACAAGGTGTTGATTTGAAATACAATTGTTATCACTCGTATTTCAATTTTGATTTCCTATTTCAATTGTTCTTGGTGCTTGTTTGGATTGGGTTCAAGGGATATCATTTATCTTTCTTGGGATCTCTTTAACTTCTACGATTGGGGTGATTGAACAAATTTGATTGCTTTTTTACTTGTGATCTAAATTCCGTTCTAAACCAATTGAAGAGTTTTAAGGTTCAAGCAAGGGTCTTGGGGTTCTGCATCATTTGGTATCAGAGCATTGGTTTACCAAGTAAATTAGTCTATCCTTATTTTATTGTCTTTATTTTCATTATTTCTTACCCAAAAAAAGAGACAAATTTACATTCAGCAAAAAAAAAAAAATCAGATTAGCCTAATTTGCTTAATTGTGCAAAACACATTTCCACATATTCTTCCTTGTGTACTTGACACAGCTACTGTTATTTCCCTTTTATTTATCTCATATAACATTCAAATACATTTAAAATTTAAAAGGGAAACTCGTTTCAAGGCGGTTTGTTTGGTTGAGATTGTTTGTGTAATTTTTGAGGCTGTTTGGAAACAATTCACCTCAATTGAGTTTGTTTTCATCCAAAACTGTTTGTTTTACTTAATTTGAGTATTTTGGGTGATAATTTGTGGTTCTATTATAGAATTACAAGTTTCGTGCATTAAATTCTATATTCACCAATTTTTTTTCTTACATCTTTTGTTTTCATTTAATATTTCTGCCCATTTGCTTTTTATTACATCTTGAGGTAATAATATTGATTCGTTGTTGCCTAATTAACATAAAAATCATCATCATACACTTATTTCTATATCAAGTATGTGCTCTTCATTGTTTAGATTATTCTAGTTTCCTTTTAGAGTTGAATTCGTGTATCTTGTTTCTTTAAGAATTCTTTGTTATCTCTAATTAAAATTGATTACATAGTGATAATTAATTGTTGTTTGAATTGGCCATTTTGTGTAAAGTTATAAAAGATTGCTTGAGTGTTAAAAAATAAGAGAGTGTGAGCTCAAAAGAGGGTAAAAGCCGAAATTGAGTGAAACACGAGTGCCCATACTACGAGAGTAAACACGTGAGGGAGTGATTTGTGAGGTTGCAATCTATTTTGTTTGTCATTAAAATTTCAAATTTGAAGATGGAGCCACAAGGGAGTGAAAGAACATCAAAAGATCAAGGATTCATCCTCAAAGCAATGCAACAACAATTTGAGATGATTCAAGTAGCTATTGGCAACATGAATGAGAAACTAGAGAAACAACAACGTGAGTTAAATTCCATGAGAGGGGAAGCTTCCCAAACCAATCCAGGGGCACGAAGACTTCCAACACCACCTTTTGATGAGGAACTGGAGGAAGAATTTGATGACCAAGCTACTTTAGTCAATGAAGGTCGAAATTATGGTAGGGGTCGAAACGATCTTGATAAAAACATTTGGAGCATCAAAATGAAAATTCTATCGTTTCTAGGCAAGAATGATCCAAATGCTTATCTTGAATGGGAGCGCAAAAGGTGGAGCTTATTTTTGAGTGCCACAATTATTCGGAGGAGAAAAAGATAAAGCTTGCGGTTGTGGAGTTTGGAGAGTATGCCATTGTGTGGTGGGATCAACTCATCACAAGTAAAAGTAGAAATGGAGAGAGATCTATTTCCTCTTGGGCCAAAATGAAGGCTATCATGAGAAGGCGCTTTGTTCCTACTCAACTATAGGGACTTACATAAAAAATTGCAAGGCCTTATACAAGGGAACAAGAGTGTAGAAGACTACTACAAAGAGATGGAGATAGCCATGATACGGGCTAATATTGAAGAGGATAGGGAAGCTACTATGGAAAGGTTCTTAAATGGCCTTAACAAAGACATAGCCAACATTGTAGAGCTTCAACATTATGTGGAGATTGATGATATGGTGCACATGGCTATAAAGATTGAAAGACAATTAACAAGAAAGGGGAACACAAGGCAAGCCAACACTTACTCGGCCCAAAATTCCAATTGGAGACCGAATTGGAGGGGAGATAACAAGGCTGTCCAATTCAAAGGAGATGACAAAACCAAGCCAAAAGATGCTAATGATAATAAAAACAAAGGTATTTCTAACTCCCAAACTCCTAGGAATAGAGATATCAAGTGTTTCAGATGCTTGGATTTTGGTCATATTGCATCTCAATGCCCAAATAAAAGGGTAATGGTGATGCGTGGTGATGGTGTTGAAACGGATGATGAGAATGATGTTGAGGATGAAATGCCTCCTTTGGAGGATTGTAGTGATGGGAAAACGCCTATGGAAGGTAGATTGTTGGTTTCTAGACGTGCTTTGAATATGCAAGTAATGAATGATGATGAGGGGGTTAAGTTGCAAAGAGAGAACATTTTTCATTCTAGATGTCTAGTGAATGGAAAATTGTGTAGCATGATTATTGATGGGGGTAGTTGTGTAAATGTGGCTAGTACCTTATTCGTTGATAAACTGGGTTTGAAAACTACAAAACATCCTAAACCTTATAAGCTGCAATGGCTTAACGATAGTGAGGAGGTAAGAGTTAAGAAGCAAGTGAGGGTGCCTTTTACTATTGGGAAGTATAGTGATGAGGTGATATGTGATGTAGTTCCTATGCAAGCTAGTCATATTTTGCTGGGTAGACCATGGTGATGGGATAGGAGAGTGATGCATGATGGGTATCTCAACAGGTACATGGTAGGAAAAGAGGGCAAAAAGTATACTCTTCTTCCTTTAACCCCTAAATAAGTTTTTGAAGACCAAATGCAACTTGAAAAGTCCCATGATTAATTCGCACAAAGAGAGACCAAGAGAAAAAGAAAAGAAAAAGAAAAAGAGAAAAGAAAAGAGAGTGAGAGAAAATTAGAGTGGAAAAATAAAGATCAAAAGGAAAAAGAAAGAGAGATGCATTCGACTATAGAAAAGAATGAGGGAAAGAAAATGAGCTTTTATGCTAAAATGAGAGATGTGAGGAAAGCTTTATTTTCTAACAAGCCAATTATTGTACTCATGTGCAAGGAAGCTTGTTTCTCAACTAACGAACTTGACCCTTCTTTGCCAAGTGTTGAGGTTGAAGTTTTGCAGGAATTTAGCGATGTTTTTTCCGATGATCTACCTCAAGGTTTACCACCTTTGAGAGGGATTGAGCATCAAATTGACTTCATTCCCGGGGCTGCCATACAAAATAGACCAGTCTATAGGAACAATCCCAAGGAGATCAAAGAGCTTCAAAGGCAAGTGGAGGAGCTCTTACAAAAGGGGCACATTCGAGAAAGTTTAAGTCCATGCACAGTGCCCATCTTATTAGTACCCAAAAAGATGGTAGTTGGCGTATGTGTGTTGATTGTAGAGCCGTCAACAAAATAACGGTAAAATATCGACACCCAATACCTCGACTTGATGATATGTTAGATGAGTTGCATGGTGCTTGTATATTTTCTAAAATTGATCTTAAAAGTGGTTATCACCAAATAAGAATGAAACCAGGAGATAAATGGAAAACTGCTTTTAAAACAAAACAAGGGTTATATGAGTGGTTGGTTATGCCATTTGGCTTAACTAATGCGCCAAGTACTTTCATGCATTTAATGAACCATGTTTTACGTGGATTTATTGAAAAGTTTGTGGTTGTCTACTTGGATGACATTTTTGTGTATAGCAAATCTATTGATGAGCATATCATCCATTTGAGGCAAGTGTTGGACACACTGCGCAAATTTTAACTATATGCTAACATGAAGAAATGTACATTTTGCATTGATCGCATCATTTTCTTAGGATATGTCGTGAGTGTAAAAGGAATTGAGGTAGGTAGTGAAAAGGTAAAGGCTATTCAAGAGTGGTCGAGACCTAAAAGTGTAAGTGAGGTGCCTAGTTTTCATGGTTTGACAAGTTTCTATAGGAGATTTGTAAAAGATTTTAGTGTCATTGCTGCCCCTTTAACTAAAATCATGAAAAAAGATAAGGGGTTTGTTTGGGGAAAAGAACAAGAATATGCGTTTTCCTTATTGAAAGAAAAGTTATGTAATGCGCCTTTATTAAGATTGCCTAATTTTGATTCAACTTTTGAAATTGAATGTGATGCCTCTGGGCTTGAGATAGGTGCTGTTCTTATGCAGGATAAAAGACCCATTCCTTACTTCAGTGAGAAGCTCAATGGTGCACAATTGAATTATTCCACCTATGACAGAGTTTTATGCTTTGGTAAGAGCATTAGAGACATGGAACATTATTTGTTACCAAAAAAATTTGTGATTCACACCGATCATGAATCTTTGAGGCATTTGAAAGGGCAAGGCAAGCTTAATAAACGACATGCAAAATGGGTAGAATTCATAGAGTCCTTCCCATATGTGATCCAATATAAACAAGGAAAAGAAAATGTGGTAGTTGATGCGCTTTCAAGAAGGTACAGTCTTATCTCTACTCTTTCTACAAAATTATTGTGATTTGAGCATTTCAAAGAATTGCATGTGCATGATAGTGATTTTTCAAATGTTTATGTGCTTGTGAACATGCGGTATTTCAAGACTTTTATATGCATGATGGTTTTCTATTTAAAAAGAGAAAATTATGTGTGCCTAATAGTTCTATTAGGGAGTTGCTTGTTCGTGAAGCACATAGTGGTGGTTTAATGAGACATTTTGTGATTGGCAAAACTTTGAGCATTTTACATGAACATTTCTTTTGGCCTAATATGCGCAAACATGTTGAGAAAATTTGTGTGCAGTGCATCTCATGTAGGCAAGTTAAGTCTAGAGTTCAACTACGTGGATTATATATGCCATTACCCATTCCTACACATCCTTGGGTTGATATTTCTATGGACTTTTTGTTGGGTTTGTCTAGGACTAGAAAAGACTGAGACTCAATATTTGTTGTTGTTGATCGTTTTTCCAAAATGACACACTTTATTCCATGTCACAAAACAGATGATGCCACACACATAGCGGATTTGTTTTTCTGCGAAGTTGTTAGAATGCATGGCATTCCTAAAACCATTATGTCCGATAGGGATGTTAAGTTTTTAAGACACTTTTGGCGAGTTTTGTGGTCCAAACTTGGGACCAAACTTTTATTTTCTACTACTTCACATCCACAAATGGATGGTCAAATTAAAGTAGTAAATAGAACACTTGGTACATTATTACGTGCTTTAATTGGAAGGAATGTTAAAACTTGGGAAGATATGCTACCATTTGTTGAATTTGCTTATAATCGGAGTATACATTCTTCTACTGGGTTTTCTCCTTTTGAAATTGTGTATGGTTTTAATCCCTTATCTCCACTTGATTTGTTGCCTATTCCTATAAGTGACATTTCTAATTTGGATGGACATAAGAAAACAAAAATGGTTAAAACAAGTCATGAAAAGGCCAGGCAGAACATTGAAAAGAAAAATGAACAAGAAGCATCCCATGTCAATAAAGGAAGGCGCAAGATTTCATTTGAACTCAGAGATTGGGTGTGGGTTCATATGCACAATGAATGATTTTCATCAAAACGGAAATCTAAGTTGGATGCTCGTGGGGATGGTCCATTTCAAATCATAGCCAAAATCAATGGAAATGCCTACAAAGTGGACCTATCAGGTGAGTATAGTGTTTCGGCTACATTTAACATATCTAATTTATCGCCTTTTGAAATTGATGCAGGAATTGAGGACGAATCCTTTTGAGGGGAGGGGGAATGATGCAAACAAGGCTAAAAACACTCAAAATACTCAAAGAGCATCAGAAGGTGACTTGGAGCAAATTTCAAATGATGTAAACACAAATACAGTTCCAAACCTGGAAAGTTTCAGCGGACCAGTAACAAGATCAAAGGCAAAGAAGTTTAAAGAGTTGCTCCAAGTTTTTACTAAAAAATATGTGGATGATGGGCTGGCCAATTGTGGAAAGTTCAAATATGAGCTTTTTGAACAACCCAAATTCGTAACATTAATTGGATTTAAGTGATTTGGGATAATTTGGGCTTATTTGAGTCTTATTGATAATGGATGAATAAGCCTTGTGTATGAGCTGGATTAGTTGAGTTGTTTGAAGTATTTTGGATTGTTTTATTTTAGTTTGAGTTAATTAAACCCATATAGTTAAGTATAACTCATTTTGGGCTTAAGTCTTGTCTTAGTGTTATTAGAAGAATGAGCCCATAACTATATAGTACCACAAACAATTAGTGGTGTTGGTTAAGAAGATTGGAGTTACAAGGAGTTACATAACAATTACATGCCTATAATTAGCCTAGTTATTGTTGGAGTTACAATTGTAATTATCATATAATTAACCTAGTTATTATGAGAGTTACAATTGTAGTTATTGTATTATAACTTATCATTGATTTCTTTAGCTATAAATATCAAAGGAACTCTTCTTTGTTGACATCAAGAGTTGTAATCAAACATTTCAGAATTGAGTTGAGAGTGTTTTAGTTTTCTTTTCACTTTATGCACAAGATGTTGATTTGGAATATAATTGTTATCACTTGTATTTCAATTTTGATTTCCTATTTCAATTGTTTTTGGTGCTTGTTTGGATTGGGTTCAAGGGATATCATTTATCTTCATTGGGTTCTCTTTAACTTCTACCATTTGGGTGATTGAACAAATTTAATTCATTTTTTGCTTGTGATCTAAATTTCGTTCTAAACAGATTGAAGAGTTCTAAGGTTCAAGCAAGGGTCTTGGGGTTTCGCATCACATCCAAAAAATTATAAACAATTGGTAGGGAACATATAACAGGATTAACACTAATATTTTTGTTCATTCAATTGTTAGGAAATGATAATAATAACTTTTATTTCTCTTTCAGGGATTGTAAGGTTACAATTTTACTTTCACATTCTATTATAGCTCTATACTTTTCCAACTAGTCCATTCCTAATATTACATCAAATCCTACAAAATTTAATAGTATTAGGTTTACACATACCTTTATCCCTGAAGTTTTTATCCTACAGTCCTTATATACACAATGAGCCTCTAGTAGTCCTTTAGAGGGAGTTTCCACCATTAGTGTTTTTCCTAAAGGTTCTGGTCTAAACTCTATATTACAAGCAAATGCATAGAAAATAAAAGAGTTAGTTGCACCTATATCAATCAAAACCTTGACAGAAGTACTATGAATAGAAAACATACCCTGGATGAGGACAGGAGCAGGAAAGACACCAGATTCATTTAGGTGGGGTACACTCGACCTTGTGCTATGGATCGGGCTACATCTTTTGGTCATTGGGGGCAATCTTTTATGAGGTGTTTGGTGCTTCTGCATTGATAACATGCATTATTGATATGCTGACATGGTAGGTCACCATGCAAGCGACCATAATGCTGACAAGGTTGGTTAGCTCGGGCAGGTGAAGCTGTAGGTGGGGGTAAGGTAGGAGGAAGGACAACTCTAGTTTATTTGTTTGGAGGGTTACTTGGTCAAACTATCTTCTTTTAAGCTATTAGGGTTATTGTTGAGTACGGACTGGGGCAATATGGTGGTGTTTGATCGAGATAAGGTCTTCAGCTAACTGGGCATGTTCAAGCACCTCCGTATATGAGCAAGGTGTCAGCATCGCAACCCGATCATAAATGTCAGCACGAAGGCCCTTGAGAAACTTCCTAGCTTTTCGGCTTTTGGGGGTGACCATCAAAGGGACAAACCTAGACAGTTGAACAAAATGGGCTGCATATTGGGCTACAGACAGGCTTCCTTTGGGGAGGTCCTAAAATTCCTCCTTTTTTTTTTTGAACATAGGTAAGGAATAAGTTATCAAAGAAAGCATCCATGAAAACTTCCCCGGCAGTAGGGGGGACAAGACTTCTTTCTTTAGTTGCCATGAGTGTTCAGCTTCTCTGTTTAACATGAAAGTTGTAAGGGGGACTTTTTATTCTTTGGTCAAGTCTAGGACAAAGAAGAACTTCTCTATTTGTAGGATCCAGGCGTCAGCTACTAAAGGATCAGGGCCACCTTCAAAGTGTTGGGTGTTAAGTTTCCTAAACTCCGCTATATTTTAGGAGATTGACCGATCTGTGTCTCAGAATTTAGGGGCAAGAGGTGGACAAGGGTTGGCTTGGTTTTATCCTACGACTACAATTAATCCTTAGATGGCTCAGAGAAGTATTGCAAATTCAACCTTAGTCGGATGATTCGGGGCTTTAAGTCGCTCAATATGCTCGACGGATAGTCTTCCTTGCATTATTCCTACAAAAGAAAGGAGGACATGAGTTGGAGGTTTAATCTTGAAAAGAGGACTTATTTATTTCCTAGGTATTATAAAGGGTTCATCTACCTAAGCCCTCAGTGCAAGGTGTTTGATCCGCGAAATTCTGCTATGATACCATCTGTGACATCCCAAGGGCTAATTAAGACAAATGAGTGTTAGATACAGATTCAAAATAATGAGTGCATGATAAGATTTATGCAGCGGAAAAAAATCATTACAAATCCCTTACAAATACATATGAGTTACAATACATACATATACTGAGGACAGAAGTGGTTGCAAAATACAAAACAAAACATAAGGGCCACTTCTTTCACTATGCTATTGGACTCATCAGAGTGCGGAAAAAGTCATGCACTCAGACTTGTGGATCAAAGAGATCCTCATAGACTTCCAAGGGTAGGTCAACCTATAGTTCCTCACTTTCTTCCTCATCTGGGGCGCATGAAAAGAGTGAGTTCCATATGTTCAGTAAGGAAAACAGTATTAAATTAACATCATAAAATTTTAAATGTTAATTATTTTATCTTACCATTTAACTTCCTTGTTTACCTATCTCACATTACTAAAATTCTTTATTTATTAAGAAAACGATACGTTAATATAGACATTCAAACATAAATCATGCCAGATAATAGAGAAAATAAATTAAATCATGAAATGCTCAGATTTTCATGTCATGCTTCGCAAACTCGTTACAACTTCCATCTCTGAGGACAGATACAGATTTTCAACTACCCAAGTGGAATGACCTGATCAAATACAGATACAGTAATTTGTTCAGGCTCATTTCTGGATTGCCAAACAATGGTATGATCTATGATCACGACCGTACCAGCCATAGTGGCGCTAACAGATATCTACAGTCATGATATTACTTAGCAACGGGTGACCCCTACAAATAGTGCGATACCACTCTCGTCAAAAGGTACGCCGTCATCCACTAGGAGCGGTCCTTTTACATCTTTCTGGACTAGATAGGAGAGGGAGAAACAGATGCCTCGAAGGGTAGTGGGGAACAGATACCCCTCAGAGATAAAAAGTCTTACGACACACTTGATGCAATAAGCATATCAATACAGATACACTTCGGACCTATTGGCTTCATTTCACTTTTCTCTTTTTCTTTTCTTTTATACTTTTTATTATTATCTATTACATATAATATTTATTACATGCAAATTTGTCAAGTGCCTGCAATTCACATAACATGCTTGAAAATAAGAATAATTCAACTTATTTGAACACAATAGCATATAAAACAGGCAAAATAACAATATATTAATTTAGTTTATCTAAAATACTCCTTAAGACATCGAAAGAAATACTAGATTCCTTATCGAATCCTTGATGTTTTCTCCTTCATCGTTCTCCTTTCTTTCTCTTCTTCTCTCACTAGACTACTATCTCTCTCTCTCTCTAAATCTTTGAAAAATGAAAAAATGAAAGTGTGGAGAGGAAGGAAAGGGAAAGGGCAATTTATAGAATTTTGGAACCGTTGGATTCAAACCAAGTGACAAAATCTGGTGAAGAGAGAGAGAATAAAAAGATGCTTGTCATGAAAAAAGAGGTAGGAGGGCCTCCACCGGCAGTGGTGGCACACTACCCGAGGTGGCATGTGACATCCCAGGTGCCCGTTAAAGTAAATGGGTGTCAGATACAGATTTAGAATAACGAGTGCATGATAATATTTATGCAGTAGAATCCAACTGTAACAAATCCCTTACAAATATATATAATGTTCCATATACGTACATCATTGAGGCCAGAAATGGCAACAAAATACAAAACATAAGAGCCACTTCTTTCACTATCCTATTGGAATTCATTAGAGTGCGGGAACAGTCATGCACTCAGACTTGTGGATCCACAGGATCTTAATAGACTTCAAAAAGTAGGTCTGCCTGCGGTTCCTCATTTTCTTCCTCATTTGGGGAGGAATGGAAAGAGTGAGTTACATATGCTCAGTAAGGAAAATAATATTAAATTAACATCGTAAGATTTTAAAAGTTTATTATTTTATCTCACTGTCTAGCTTCCTTGTTGACCTAACTCATCATTAGAAAAGGAAATCATTTATTTGAATATCAAAATACTACGTTAGCACAGAAAATCAAATATAGACATATCATGCCAAATAATAGAGAAAATCAAATAAATCATAAAGTGCACAGATATTTCGTGTCAGTATTCGCGAAATGGTTGCAAACTTCAATCTCTGAGCACAGATATAGATTTTTAACTACCTAAGTGGAATGACTAGATCATATACAGGTACGACAATTTGCATAGGCCAACTTCTAGCTTGCAAAACCATGGTACGATCTATGACCACAGCGGTACCAATCATAGTGGTCTTAACAGATATCTATAGTCACGATATTTTTTAGCTATGAATGACCCCTACAGATAGTGTGATACCACTCTCGTTAGAGGGCATGTCGTCATTCACTTGGAGCAACCCTCTTACGTCTTTCTAGATTAGATAGGGAGGGGAAACATATACTTCAAAGGGCAAGGGGAACAGATACCCCTCAGAGATGAAAAGCCTAACAAGACGCTTGATGCAATATGCATGTCAATACAGATATACTTCAGACCACACAGGATTGATTCTACTTTTCTTTTTTTTCTTTTATTATTATGGACTACATTTTACATTTATTACATGCAAATTAATCAAATGTCAATAATTCACATAGCATGCTTGAAAATCAAAACAATTCGACTCATTTGAACACAGAGGCATGCAAAATAGACAAAATAACGATTATATTAAATTTATTTATCTAAAAATACTCCTTAAGACGTCGGAAGTAATACTAGATTCCTTACAGAAACCTTGATGTTTTCTTCTTCACTATTTTTCTTTCTTTCTCCTCTTCTCTCACTATTTTATTGTATCTCTCTCTCTAAATCTTGAAAAATAAAAGAAATTGAAGTGTGAAGAGGAAGGGAAGGGAAATGATATTTATAAAATTTTGAAACTGTTGGATTTGTGCCAAGTGGCAAAATCCCGTGAAGAGAGAAGAGAAAAAGATTCTTGGCATGTAAAACGAGGGAGAAAAACTTTCTCCACTGGCAACGATGTACACCGCCCAAGGCAGCGGCGGTGCACTTCCCGAGGTACCAGTGCCTGGCCAGCACGCTGTAGGTTAGCCAACGGGCGTATAAGCCTACTATGTGTGCACAGGGCCTAGGCATAAGTTGCACCATGCGCGCAAGCCCCAAGCGCATAGGACCTGTCCCCGCAGGCGTGCTACTCGGACGGCGCATGCACAGTGTGCGACACTAGTGACGCTCATACGACCTACTTGTACACGACAGGATGTGTGTGCAGGTCCTGACCCTGCATAGTGCGTGCGGAGCGAATGTACGCGTTGTGCGTACGTCTCGTGGATAAGTGTATGCAGACGGGACCTGCACGCTGTGTGCACGTCCTGTGCGTGCGTGCGGCGGTGCGTGTGTGCGTAAGGAGGGGACATGCGCGCTATGCCCACGTCCCGTGCGTGCTAGCCTGCAGATGGGTCATGCACACTGTGCACATGCCCGACGGCCATTCTTCACGCTTCTGCACACTCACAGTGCCCAGCACCCGCGCAGGGAAATAGTTTTCTCGCTAGATTTTTCCCGCGAGCTAGTTGTCTCCCGTTTCGCTGTTTTCTAAATTTTTTCCTTTGAAATAAAATGAAAATAGTTTAAAATAATTTAAAATAAAATAAAATTAAAATTAATAAAATAAAATAAAAACATAATTAATAAATATAAATAAAAATATATCAAAATCATGAATCTCGAGAAATGTTAAACAGCGTAAATTGACTTAAGTTCAAAGCGGCCAAAGGCCCAAATAAATAATGTTTCCTAATCATTTTAGCATTTTTTCCTCATTTCGTCCTTCAATTCCCACGTTGCTTCTTTTGAGGTGTGATGCCACCAATGTACTTTCACCATGGGAGTCGTCTTGTTATGCAAGACCTTATTAGTCCACCTAAGAATTTTCATTTGAACCTCCTCATAGGTCATATCGGCATGTACCTGTACCTCATCATGAGCAATAACATGAGAAGGATCAGGGTGGTACTTCTTGAGCATCGAGACATGAAAAGCATCATGCACATACACAAACTCCAGAGATAACGTGAGGCGGTAAGCCATAGGTCCAATGCGCTTGACGATCAAAAAATTCCCACATAATGAGGGCTCAACTTCCCTCTCTTTTCAAACTGCATCTTACCTTTATAGGGGTAGACTTTAAGGAAAACTTAATCTCCCACGGCAAACGTCAAGGGTCACCTACGATTATCGGTATAACTCTTTTGGCGGCTTTGGGTGGTTGCCAATATTCTTGCGGATGATTGCGACCTTCTCTATGGTCTCCTGAATGAAGTCTTGTCCTAAATGGCGCTAGGTCCCGACTTCACTCCAGCAAGTAGAGGAACGATAAGGCCTTCCATACAAAGCTTCATACGGGATCATACTGATGCTGGAATGATAACTGTTATTATAAGTAAATTCACAAAGAGAAAGATACTCATACTAGTTATCACCAAAGTCGAGAACGCGAGCACGTAACATGTGTTTCAATATCTGGATCTCAGACTGACCATCTGTCTAGGGATGATAAGCGGTGTTGAAGTACAATCCAAACCCCAAAGCTTCTTAGAAGCTGTCCCAAAATTGAGAGGTGAATTGGGGCTCGTGATCGGATACAATGGATGAGGGAACTCCATGAAGTCGAATAATCTCATCAACATATAAGTGGGCTAACTTACTTGTGGAGTCCATGGTTTAAATAGGCAAAAAATGGGCAATCTTGGTCAGCCTATCCATAATGACCCAAATGGCATTTCAACTAGAGCAGGTCCTTTGCAATCTGGTGATAAAATCCATAGTCACATGCTCCCATTTCCATTTGGGAATCAGAAGACCCTGTAGCAAGCCACTGGTTTCTCTTGACTTGGCTTGAAAAGCTCCTCATGGAACGTATCTTGGAAACAAGGTCTATAAGGGTTCAATTCTTGGGCTCTAGCCTCTTGAATCGATTGCCCTAGGCCTTCTTGGACATAATTTGTATATAAAGTTGCCAATTGGGCCTCCATCTTATAGGAGTTTATCTAAAGGCACGACTCCTTCCCCTAGAGTGCGAGTCTATATGTTCATAGCATACGCCTCTGTGTGCGCGACATGTGCACGAGCTGGCTATGCGCATGCTCCCTTCATGCGCGCACGAATTCATTTGGTTGTGTGCATCCTCTTCACTTCTCCACATAACACTTTTCTTATCTTTTTCATTCCTTACAGCCTTAAAATATGTAGTCTAAGCATTTCTTGATACCTACTAGTCTTTTGAGGTTCTATTTGGTCCTATCCTAATAATCAAGCTCTCTCATTGGTCTCACTGTTCCTTTTATCTAAACATTTTAGGGTCAAGAGAGATTTCCCACTACGTTCTATAGTACTAATTTAAGTTCCACTACATTATTCTATGTTTTATGTAACCCTATGCCTCATATTTAAGGGACATATCCTATAATCGTGCTTTGGTACCACCCGGTGCAGGCTGCCCTCTCTTTTTTTGTGGCGTGTTTAAAGCACACTTACACTTCATACAAAATTAAATAATAAAAATTAACTTTAATTTATATACAGAGTGCGCAGATGTGTTAAATATCTTGAAACATGTACATAAGATACATATATATGAGGCTATAAAATTTCTCTTTTCTTACAATACGTCCAACTGATAACCTGATCTCAAAGTCTAACTTCTCAACTTCTCTTCCATATCACTTACTATTTTGCAGTGGAATCCTCATTATTTGAAAAATGATAAGGGAGTGAGATACAATAACCTAATAAGCAGAAATTTTGACACATAGCTAAACACATGCAATATATAGTATCATCACACACATAATGGAACACATTTACCATATTTTCAAAACCATATCAAAACCATCCTATACCAGATCATAGAGCACGCACAGGGTACACAAATCTCTCACACAACTGATAGATCATACAGTAAGTACAGTGTGTCATACATATGTACTAGATCACATAACAAGTACAGTAAATCGTCCATCTGCACCAAATCATACAACAAGTGCAGTGTACCGGAATCTCATATGTGCCAGATCACATAGTAGGCACCAATCACTTCATTGTAAAATGCTTTTACATTTCATAAAAACCATAAGGTCTAATGCAATCAATTTAAGATCTCTCTTTGTTTGAGTAAAGTCTCACCCTATTTTTTTCTTCAATTTTCTCTAGTCACTTTGACAGAGTCTCTCCTTATAAATACTTCAAATTTATCTTTTCACTCGGGCATAGTCTCGTTTTATATTTCTTTAAATTCCTATAAAATTTTAGCAACATCTCCCCTGAGAATTATAATCATTTTTTACTCAAAAATATTCTTAGTATAGGTAAATTAATTTTCTTGAAAAGAAGCTCAAAACTACATACCTCACAAAACACACTACTTGAACTCCGACAAAGTCCCCACTTAATTTCTAACATTTTTCTCTCAAATATCTAGAAGAGTTTTGAGATGCTTTTGTGAAATATCTAACCTCAAAAATATCCCTCATGTCACTAAAAAATCATCCTCGAAATTTCAACACAAAGGGAATTCAAATTCTTTATTTTCCTCTCACAATTTGGATAGAGTTTCAGATAAAAAAAACTCCCAAATTCTATCAACTTCCCTCACTTTGATTCGACTTCTTCTATTTTCCTTTTTTTTCCTCTTCTCTTTCTCCTTTTTCTTTCTCTCTCTAACATTACTTTCTCTCAACTCCATAATGCTTTTTCCTTCTTCCCACACCCCTATCATGCAAGTTGATAAGCATGAGAGAGGTGACAAAATTTGATTGGCCACTTAAACCTCCTCAAGCTTCATCCTTATCCTAATCTCTTCCTTTCCTTAGACTTTAAGTAATTCTAGAGTATTCTAATCTTATCCAGACTCCTATATTTTATCCACCTTTTAGGAGCTTCCATAGCAAATTTGGACTGCACTTAAATTGTTTTGGGCTGCCTTGGGCTCACCTAAACCCTTACGGCCCAAAATCACACTCCATGCACATGCCTTCACTTTAAACAACCATAACTCCCTTGATTCTTATGCATTTTTATCCCATTTTACCTTCACTTTCTCGTCGTTGTTTCAACTACTTACCAAACAATTTAGATTCCAAATGACCACATTTGGCACATCTAAGGTCCACCTGAGTCCTAAAAGGTCCAAACCATGCATAAAGCTAGGCCCATGCCCACACCCTTACTTCAAGACTTGATAACTTGCCTAATTCTTAATATTTATGAGCAAACTTATGCTTCCCGTGTTTCTTAAGTAGGCAACTATTATATGGTTTTGGTTTGGGCTTCATCTGAGTCTATTTGTCCCACTTATGGCCTAACCAATCACAAAGGGGCAAAACTGCACTTCATGTGCATGCCTCATGGGTTTGAGCTCATATCTCTCAAATTTACTTCAATGGAAATTTTTTTTTTCCACAAATTTCTTGCTTAATTTCTTGCCTAGTTTTCAGCCAAAATTAACTCTCAAACTCCAAGTACTTTAGTCTCGAAACATAAATAAAGCTAAAAGGGTCAAATTAGAGCTTTCTCGAGAACTATTACACTAAGGCTTTGGTTCCTTGCATTTTTCTCTCAATTGTTCTCTACACAAGTCTTTATTTTCTTACAAATTTCTTTGCCCATATTTTATCTAATGTTTCTTCAAATTTCATTCCCAAATTCCATCAATCTTGGGCTCAAGAAGTGTTTCAAGCACTAAATATCACTTGGGGTTACTTACAGGATTTTTCTCCCTCTCTCGGGGGATTTTTCTCCTAATTCTTAATCCAATTACTCCCTCATGTTCCTGCTGAAGCATTTTCTTTCCTCTATGATGTTTTTTAGCCTCAAGAAGGGTCACGACACCCCCTCTTAGAGGGCATGTCCGGAGCACACTTACACTTCATACAAAATTAAATAATAAAAACTAATTAATATATAGAGTGCGCAAAAGTGTTACATCCCTTAAATAATGTACATAAGATATCGTCAATACGAGACTCTAAATTTTTTTTTCTTACGGTATAAAAGTACAAACTGATAATCTAATTTCTAACTTCTCAACTTCTCTTTCGTATCACATACTATTCTACAACGAAATCCTCATTATCTAAAAATGATGGAGGAGTGAGATATATTATCCATTAAGTAGATATTATGGTAACACAACTAATACATGCTATATATATAGCTTTTACACACATCAAAATATATATATCTGATATACTTTTCTCGAAAACATATTCACTTTTATTGAAAACAGATGCACAGTCAAAAACTGAAATCAGAATCATGATTTAAAGAATACATTGCTGCATTGTACAATGCACTACACTCTAACATGTACTAAATCAGTTAGTAGGTATAGTGCATTACATTGTACAATGAGCCACATGTCCTAGAATCAGAGAACAAGTGCACTTTGCTACATTGTATAATGAGCTCCACTACATCGTTGTTATGGAGGACCATTTACATCTTCCTGCCGCCATGCATGCTTGGTGCATACTTAACACTTAATACTTCCCTATACACCTAAAAAGAGAACTATTATGCAGGGACAAGCTAAAGCCTAATATCATGCAGGTGCTTTCGAATTGACTCACCTTGATATGTGATACCGTAAGACTCTGAAAACCTTTGCGTATAATTTATAATATGAACCCCTATTTATTTAGGCTCTAAGGTCGCTTAAACTCCATAATATTTTGTAATTTTAATTTTTTGAATGAATATCGTATTTCGTATTTAAAATTTTGTGTTTTTATCTGATTTAATAAATTCTCAAAATTTATTATTTCATTTTGTTGTAGGAAAATTATATTGTATTTATTAATTAAATTAAATTTTAAGAAAAATGGAGAGAAACAACGAAAATCTTGCAGGAATGCTAGGAGGAAGGATCCCACCTAGGCGTACGCGTGCGTTGCTAGAGCTGGAGGTGCGCATTGTGCGCACGTCTTGTTCGCGCAGGGCGCGAAGCACCGTCTGCAACGAAGACCCATCACGCATGAATAGGAGCAGCTCTATGCGCCCTGTGCAAGCCATCTACGCGGTAGGCCTGTGCATATGGGCCTGTGCGGAAAAGGCCTGCGGGCTCAGGCCTGCGCGCAGCTGCCTGTGGGCTGCATGGCCTGAGCGAAACCCACCTGTGCGCTGCATGGCCTACGCGAACAACAGGTTAGGCCTAAACACAGTAGGCTAGGTTGGCATATCATGATCTATTTAATTTTTTCTATTTTTAACATAATATATTTGATTGATATGATATGATGAATTAATGACTTCCTTAATAAAATAAATTATATTCATAATTTAGTAAAGTACCCTATCATGACTCTTAATGGTAAGTAATGATGATACCTTTAATAACCTTTAAAATCTTATAATATTATTTAAATACTATTTTTTTTGTTGAGTATATGGAACTCACCCCTTTCCATACCCCCTCTAGATGAGGAAGATAGTGAGGAATCGATCATTCACCTACCCCTCAAAGTCTTTAAGGATCCCATGGATCCATAAACCTTTTTGAGTGCATGATTTGTCCTGCACTTTGATGGGTCCTTTTACATAATGATAGAAGTGGTCTTTTTTGTATTTTGATATATTGTATTTTGTTGCCACTTCTGACCTCAGTTATATGTGTAATTGGGAACTCATATATTTCGTAAAGGATTTTTAATAAATTGCTCTCCTGGATGAATTTAACTATTATGCACTCATAATATGTTTCTGTATCTGGAACCTTTATACTGTAATTAGCATTTGCGATGTCGCAAATAGTATCAGAGTAGTTACGCAGAACAATCCCTTACACCTTAGGCTGTAGTTGGGAAAAACCCTTTTAAAATAATTGGGAAATATATCGTCTTTTAAAAGTTAGATTATCAACTCGTGTCTTTTTTTTATACGAATGCCATAAGGAAGACTTTTTATAGACTGCACCGAAAGACCTAAGGCCCAGGATCATCCGACCATAGTCGAGTTTATCGAACTCTTCTAAGCCATCCAAGGTCTTATCGCAGTCGTAGGACAAAACCAAGCTAACCTTTGCCAACATCCTTCTACCCCTGAATATCGACCAACCAAAAAGTCTATCTCCTACAATATAGTAGAATTTATGAAATTTAACCCTCCCCCCTTTAAAGGAGGCCCCGACCCCTTAGTAGCTGAAGCTTAGATCCTACAGATAGAGAAACATTTCTCTGTCTTAGGCCTAACCAAGGAGCAAAAAGTTTCCCTAGCAACCTTATGCTAACCAGTGAAGCCAAACATTGGTGGCTGCTTAAAAAGGAAGTCCTACCTAGCCCAACCACTGAGAGGTTTTTATGGAAACATTTTTCGAGAACTTTGTCCCAGTCTATGTCCAAAAGAAGGAGGAGGAATTTCAGGACCTCTGCCAGGGAAACTTGACGGTTGCCCAATATGCATTCTAATTCGTTCAGTTGTCTAGGTTTGCTCCATTATTGGTCACCCCTGAGAGTCACAAGGCTAGGAAGTTTATGAAGGGCCTTCGTGCTAATATCTACATCTGGGTAGCGATGCTGAGACCCAACTCGTATGTCTAGGCGTTAGAACATGCCTAGTTTGCTGAAGACCTTATCTCAGCTAGGCACCAACGCATTACCTAATTCCATACCCAACAAAAATAGCACCAACCCCAACAACTCAGAAGAAGACTGTCTGACCCAATAAATAGACAACCTGCCCACCCTTCCCAACCATGCCAGCATTGTGGTCGTTTGCATGGTGATCAACTGTATCAGTGTTTGAACAACGCTTGCTATAAATACGAAAGCACTTAGCACTTTGTGAAAACCACCCTCAGTTGTCGAAGGACATGGCCAGACCTTTAGCCCAAGGTCGTGTGTATCACCTTGATGAACCTGGTGCCCTCACCACTCTAGTCTTCGTCCAGGGTATGCTTTCTATCCATGATATTTCTACTACAGATCTAATTGATACATGTGCTACACACTCTTTCATTTCTTGTACATTTTCTTGTAAATTAAATATTAGGCCTGAACCTTTAGGTGAAGTATTAGTAGTAGAAACTCCCTCTAAGGGTTTATTAGAAGCTCATTATATATATAAAAATTGTAAAATAAAGGCTTCAGAAGTAGAGCTATTAGTAGATCTAATGATTTCTTAATATTTGACGTTATTTTAGGAATGGATTAGTTAGAGAAATAAACGGAGAATCATTA
Source organism: Carica papaya (assembly GCF_054855325.1). Taxonomy (NCBI): domain Eukaryota; kingdom Viridiplantae; phylum Streptophyta; class Magnoliopsida; order Brassicales; family Caricaceae; genus Carica; species Carica papaya. Next base: position 20,818,033 of record NC_142316.1, read on the forward strand.
ACTTTAAAAGTAAAGTTGTAACCTTGCGATAACTAAAAATGAAATAAAAATCTACTTTTGTTGTTTTCTAACCTTTGAATAAACAGGAATATGGATGTTGATCCCACTGTGTATTTCATTCCCATTGTTTGTGACTTTTCGAAAGTCTTTCCAGAATATCTACCTAGTCTGCCTCCCTCATGGGAGATAAGAATTTTTTATCGACCTATTTCCTAAAACACAACCTATCTCAAATCTTGACTATTGCATGAGTCGTACTAAGCTTGTGGAATTAAAAAAACCAGCTTTTCAAACTTCTTGGTTAAAAATTCATCTGCCCCATTCATTCCCCTTGGGGTGCCTCGATGTTATTCGTGAATAAAAAGGACAGCTCCCTCAGACTATGCATAGATTACAGAGAACTCATCCGAGTAATTGTAAGAGTAAGTATCCTCTACCTCGTATCGATGACCTCTTCGATCAGTTCCAAGGAGCTACAATCTTTTCAAAGATCGATCTCATATCAAGATACTACTAGTTGCGAGTCAAAGTAGAAGATATTCTAAAAACTGCCTTCTGATGCCAATACAATTTGTATGAGTTCAAGGATATGCCTTTTGGACAACTAATACCACTATTGCCTTTATAGATCTTATGAACAAGGTTTTCCAGCATGCATTGGATCAATACATCATCATGTTTATTGATGACATCTTGGTGTATTCTAAGATCCATGGAAGAATATGCAATCCATTTATCTCAAGTATTAGGGACCCTTCATCGCAACCAGTTGTATGCTAAGTTTAGCAAATGCTCCTTTTAGTTGGATTGAGTCTCCTTCCTTTCCCATATAATTTTGGGCGCAAGAGTTTATGTGGATCCATCCAAAATTGAATCAGTGATTAATTGGAACCCATCAACCAACGTAGCTGAGGTACGTAATTTTCTTAGTTTAGTAGGTTATTACAAGCAATTCATCAATGGATTCTCTAAGATTGTTGCTCTGTTGACAAGTCTCACAAGGAAAAGTATACCTTTTATTTGGGACTATGAATGTGGTGAAAGTTTTGTTGAATTGAAGTACCGTCTAACTTTTACTCTAGTGTTGATCCTTCCTGACAATACTGAAAGATTTTAGGTTTACTGGGATTCATCTCACGTAGGTTTGGGTTGTGTTTTGATGCAGCATGATTGGGTGGTTACTTATGTATATAGACAATTAAAGCCCCATGAGCGCAACTACCTTACTCACAACCTAGAGTTAGCAACCATTATATTTATCTTGAAGATATGGTACCATTACTTATACAATAAGACATTTGAAATATATACTAACTATAAAAGTTTGAAATATATATTTTCACAAAGGGAACTAAACATGAGATAGAGATGCTGGATGGACCCCCTGAAGGATTGCGACTGCAAGATCATCTATCATCCCAGTAGAGGTAATGTGGTTGCAGATGCACTAAGCCATAAGGAGTCTGCTTTATTCGCCCAAACTATAGCCTCCAGTTAAAAATTAGTTGATGCTATGTAGGCACTCCACCTCAACTACTATGGCAACGGTGCCTATCTCGCCCAGATTTGACCTTTACCCGATCTTTTTATAAATATTTGGGAAGCTTAGTCCACAGACGTTCTCAAGGCTGCCCATGCCTCCAAACTGTCCAATCACTCTAGAAGTACTAAGATGTACTGGGACTTGAAGTGTCAATATTGGTAGCTTGAAATAAAGAAGGACATTGTAGACTATGTCGCCCAATGCCTTACTTGCTAACAAGTTAAGGTAGAATACCAGAGACCTGACATTTTATTTTAAGGCCTCCCTAATTTTATAATGGAAGTGGGAGCATGTAACCATGGACTTTGTCACTAGCCTTCTCAAGGCCTGTTCCGGTCCTAATGCCATATGGATCATTATTGACAGGTTGACCAAGACCACTCACTTCTTACCCATCAGAACTATATAGTCCACCAAAATATTAGCACGCCTATACGTCAACGAAATAGTTCAACTCCACGACATCCCCTCATTAATTGTGTCCGACTAAGATTCTCAATTCGTCTCCCATTTTTGGGACAATTTCCATGAAGCACTTAGTTTTGAATTATACTTTAGCATTGCTTGTCATCCCCAAACTTATGGTTAATGTGAACGCACTATCTACACATTGGAAGACATATTGTGGGCTTGCATCCTTGACTTTGGTAATAACTAGTATGAGTATCTTCCCCTGTGTGAATTTGCTTATAATAATAGTTATCATTTTAGCATCGACATGACTCCATATGAAACCCTATAAGGTAGGCCCTACCGTTCTCCCATTTGTTGGAATGAAGTCAGGAACTAGCATTGTTTGGGACCTGATTTCGTCCAGGAGACTATCCAGAAAGTTGCTATCATTCGAAGAAACTTAGCCATTGCCTAGAGTCGCCAGAAAAACTACGCCGACAATTGTAGAAGGCCTTTGAAATTTGCCTTTGGTGACAAAGTCTTACTTAAGATCTTCCCCTACAAGGGAAAAATACGATTTGGTAAGAAAGAAAGTTGAGCCTCCATTATGTGGAACCATTTCAAATTGTGGAACATGTTAGACCCATGGCCTACCACCATACTCTACCCTAAGAGTTTGCAGGTCTACATGATATTTTCCATGTTTTTTGCTCAAAAGATACCACCCTGACCCTTTTCACATCATTCCTCATCAAGAGATGCAGGTTTAAGCTAATATGACATACGAGGAGCTCCTTGCAGAAATCCTTGGTTTGACCGTCAAGGTTTTGCGCAACAAGAGGATCCCCATGGTGAAGGTGTAATGGCAACACCACATTTTGGAAGAGGCGATGTGGGAATTGGAGAGTGAGATGAGAAAGAAGTTTCCAGACCTATTTATGATAAATTTTAGTGGGAAAATTTACTAAAGTGAGGGGAATGTAACACCCTAAAAACTTTTGTGATTAATTTGTAATGTGCCCTAAGACCGCTTCAACTCCTTAATATTTCGTGATTTTAATTTTTTAGATAAATATCATATTTCATGTTTTTATTTGATTTAATAATTCTCAAATTTATTATTTCATTTTGTTATAGGAAAATTATATTGTATTTATTAATTAAATTAAATCTTAGGAAAAATGGATGAATATCGTGCACCCTATTCACGCGTCATCTGCGCGGTAGGCCCGCACGCTGTAGGGCCTACGTGCGTGATAGGCTAGGCTAGATCAGCACGTGCAGAAGGCTAGGCCTGCGATGCGTGGCTGGCTGGGGTAACGTGTGTTGCCTCATGCAGTACAAGCCGCCCCTTTGGGTGGTGAGCTGTCGTCGGCTTGGGTGATGTGCCGCTATCGTTTGGGTGGCATGCCTTCATTTTTCACACACTGTCACATCGTATCGTCCACCTGTCGATCGTATCTGTCAGTCGTCACATCACATTTTTTAGTGCATGACTTGTCTCACACTCTGATGAGTCATTTAACATAATGATAGAAGTGACACTTCTTGTATTTTGATATTTTGTATTTTGTTGCCACTTCTGGCCTCAGTTATATACGTAATTAGGAACTCACATATTTTGTAAGGGATTTGTAATAAACTGCTCCGCTGCATACATTTAACTATTATGCACTCATAATCTGTTTTAGTATATGGCACCCTTATGCCTTAATTAGCATTTGGGATGTCACAGATGCATACTTATTTGAATTATTTTTCATAACATATCAAAATAACACTTAAAATACAATATCATTTTCGTAAAACACTTGCAATTTATATATAAAAATATGTATAAAACACTAGAAAATACTTAGAAACTTCATAGGCCATGAAAACCTCGATCTAAGCAGAGTCCCCTCTTACACAAGTTTTAATCCTTCTACTCAATTCGGTAGAGTTTTTCCCTATAAAACCTTTAAATTTCTCTATTGGCATGGGCAAAGTCTCCCTTTATGAAAACCACAATTTTATATTTTCAAATGGGTAGAGTCTCCCCTTAGTTTATCTTAATTTTCTACTGAAATTTCAGTAGAGTCTCCCCACATTGATAATTTTTAACTCAAAATTACCTTTCTAGTATAAAAATCACATATCTATAAAAAGGGTTTGAACAACCTTACCATATATCATACGCAACCTTGATTTTGGTAGAGTTCCAACTTAGTTTTTGATATTTTTCAACTGAAACTTTACCAGAGTTCCATGATGTTTTTTAGCAATATCTAACCTCAAATCATCTATGACATCACTAGAAAATTGTCCTCAAAGTTTCGAGGAAAACTAAATTAAAATGAGAGAAATATGCTTACTTGAAGCCACCCTTTAGAGCTTCCTTTTGCTTCTTAGCTCTTCTTCTCTTCTTTTCCTACTCTTTATCTCACCATGCTTCTCCCCCCTTCCAATCATCCCCAATTTATAGGAGAGGGGAGCCAAGTTGTTGGTTTCTTATTCGATGTGGGGCATGCGGTTCACCATTTTAACTTCCTAATCGATGTGGAACCTTTGTAACTTTAAACTTCCTAAACGATGTAGGACTTTTGTCACTTTAATATCCCATTCTAGATGCTTCCAAATTTATCCGACTCCTCCTGCCATGTTATGCTCCTTTGAGGTGCTTCCATAAAAAATTTGGGCTCCATTCCAACTATTTTGTGTTACCTTAGGCACACCTAAACCCTTAAGGCCCAAAACCACACCCCATGCATAAGCCTTTTCTTCCAACAGCCATAACTCCCTTGATTCTTTTGCGTTTTCAGCCAATTTTACCTTCACTTACTTGTCGCAGTTTTAGCTACTTATTGACAAAATTTGAACTCAAAACAACAAAATTTGGTCCATCTAAGGTTCACCTAAGTCCCACCCATTAAGTCTAAACTGCACACAAAGTTAGGCCCATGCCCATACCCTTACTTCAAGACAACATAACTTACTCAATTCTTACACTTTTTGAAAAAAATTATGCCTTTTGTGTTCTTCAAGCAAATAGCTATCACATGGTTGTTTGGGCTTTAGCTAAGTCCATTTGTCCTAGTTATTGCCCAAATAAGCTTAAGAGGTCCATTTGTCATAACTATCACATGGCTCTTGGGTTTTGCCTCATTTCTCCCAATGTTTCTTCTATGAATATTTTTCTTTTTCCACATAATTCTTCCTTAATATCATGGCTAGTCCTTAGCCAAATGTTAGTCTCCAATTCCAATTATTTTACTCTCAGGATACAAATCAATCTAAAAGGGTCAATTTAGCACTTCCTACGAAACTATTGCACTAAGGTTTCAGTTCCTTGCATTTTTCTCTCAATCATTCTTCTACACATGTCTTTATCTAATGCCTCTTTAAATTTTATCCCACAAATTCCATTGATCTCGGGCTCAGGAAGTGTTTCAAGAACTAAAGGTCAATTTGTGTTATTCGGGGGATTTTTCTCCCGCTCTCAAGGGATTTGTAGAAGGATTCTCGAAGCTAGCCATTCCATTAACATAACTTACCAAAAAAGATGTGAAGTTTTAATAGAGGACTACGTGTAAGAAAAGTTTTCAAGAATTAAAGAAGTGGCTAACAATGGCTCTAATACTAACAATTTCTGACAATACTAGTGGAGTTTCTATATATAGTGACGCATCGAAACTAGGGTTGGGATGTGTTTTGATGTAACATGGGAAGGTCATGGCTTATGCTTCCAAACAACCCATGAATCCTAAACAAAACTATCCTACCCATAATTTAGAGCTGGCAACCATAGTATTAGCCCTAAAGATCTAGTGACATTATCTGTATAGAGAAAGTTTTGAAATCTATACTTACCACAAGAGTTTTAAGTATTTATTTTCTTAGAAGGAGCTCAACATGCACCAGAGAAGATGGATAGATCTGCTTAAAGATTATGGCTACAAGATACTATATCATCTAGGCAAAGAAAACATGTTTGTAGACGCATTAAGCAGAAGAGTTCATGCACTTTTGCTCACAAGATGTCATCCGAATGGAGATTGCTAGAGGAATTTCAGAAGCTGGACCTGAATCTTCAACTTAAGAGAACAAGTGGATACCTCGCCAACATCCGAATACATCTTGGCCTAGTATAAAAGATCAATGGAGCTTAACAATCAAACCCTGCATTGTAGATCATTAAATTACTAAGGGGCTAAAATCAGAATTTAACCTTACAGAAGATAATACATTGAGATTTCAAAATCGACTATGCATGTCCAGTGACAACAAACTAAAGAAAGACTTATTAGAAGAAATGCACTACTTTATGTTTGCAATGCATCTTGAAAGCAGGAAGATGTACCTGAATTTAAAGACTAGATACTTGTGGAGCAGGATAAAGAAAAATATTGCTTAGTTTGTGTCCAAATGTCTCACTTTCCAACAAATTAAAGTAGAGCATCATATGGCAACAGGACTACTACAACCTCTACTTGTACTAGAGTGGAAGTGGGAGAACATCACCATGAACTTCATGGTAGGACTAACCAAGACCAGATTAAATCACGATGCCATATGGGTGATTGTGGATCACCTAATAAAGTCAGCTCACTTCCTCGCTATCAAGATCAATGATCCCTTAGACAAACTAACTAGGCTCTACATAAAGGAGATTGTGGCATCTCAAATGTAAATTAAAGCATAAGGATGCCAGATACAGAAACAGACTACGAGCGCATAATAGATAAATATATATAGTGAAAAAATAATTACAATCCCTTACATAATAATAATAGAGTTTCATACAATACTGAAGCAAAAACAAAAATAATTGCAAGCCTCTATAAAAGATGGACTCATTAGAGTGCGAGACAATTATGCACTCATAAAAGATCATGGATCCGTAGGATCCTGAAAGGCTTCAAGGGGTAGGTTAGTAATTGGTTCCTCACTGTCTTCCTCATCTAGAGGGGGGCATGGAAAGGTGTGAGGTCCATATACTCAGTAAAGAAAGCAGTAGTTAAATAATATCATAAGATTTCAAATATAATTAAAAGTACCATCATTACTTATCATCAAGAGTCATGTCAGGATTCTTTATTAATTATGAAAATGATTTATTTTAATAAAAAATATCAGGTCAAAGTCGTATCATGTCAATTAAATCAATCATGGTGAAAATAGAAAAAATCAAATATATCATGATACACACTATTTATCATTTTAATTTTCGCGCAAAGTCATTCTGACTTTCATCTACTGAGGACAATACGGATTCACAACTACCCATGTAGAATGACCAATTTATTTTATTTATATCAGTAATTTGCAGCTTGCTAAACAATGACACGATCTATGATTACGGCCATGCCAACCACAATGGTCCTACAGGTTAACTATGGTCACAACCATACTTTGCTAAATGTGATCCCTATAATCATATCCCATCACCACTCTCGTTAAAGGGTACATAATCATCTACAGGGAGCAGTTCTCTCACGTCTTTTCATATCAGATGGGAGATAAATAGAAATTTCTTAAAGATAAAAAGCTTGAAAAAATACTTTATGGATCATACATGCTGATACCAATACATATTTCTCATGCTTTAACATCACTTCATGCTTAATTACATTACCATTGTATAATGTATCATATATTAATTATCCAAAATAATTTAAATTAAACATGTAAATAATCAATTTGCATATGTTCATAAAATATGCACTAACATGTAATCTTTTTATTTAAGCATATAAACTAAATCATGCAATCATTTAATTTAAACTTCATTAATTTAATTTAAAAATACTTCTTAGGATGTTTAAAAGTAAATACTAAATTCCTTACCAAAACCTTGGTATTTCTTATGTTTTCTTTTTCTTCTTCTCCTCTCTCTAGATCACTCCCTCTCTCTCTCTAGAACCCTTTGGTGGATCGAAGAATGACGTGGAAGGGATGAAAAAATGGTGAAGTGGGGGTCCCCATTTATAAAAAATGGGGACCGTTAGATTTACGCCAAGAGGTGAAATCTGGTGAAGAGAGAGAAAGTCAAGGAGAAATGATGAGATGTGATGACCGACGAATGGACGATGCGAAGTGACAGTGGCACAAAAACTAGAGGCAAACCACCCAATTGACGGTGGGACATTGCTCAAGCCGACTGCAGCTCACTGCCCAACTGCAGGTGCGTGCCGCATGAAGGTTGCACCCGGCGCTCGAGGGGGCGGCGCGCCTAGCATGAGGTAGCACACGCTATCTCAGCCTACTCCAGCCTACTGCCTACCTGAGACCACGCCATGCACCTCGCAGTTATTGGACGTGTGCACAATGCCCACGTCCTGTGCTGGTCGTGCGCGTGCACTCGCGAGAGGCATCGGGAGCCTGCATGGGCAGGATCTGTAACATTTCAAAAACTTTTGTGTTAAACTGTAATGTGAACCTTTATTTATTCAGCCCTTAAGACCATTAAAACTCCTTAATATTTAGTATTTTTATTTTTTTGGATAAATATCATATTTCGTATTTTAATTTTATATTTTATTCGGTTTAATAATTATTAAAATTATTTATTTTGTTTATCTTGTAGGAAATTTTATTTTTAGAAATTAAATAAAATAATTTCGAGAAAAATGGAAAAAGATGCATAAAATCCCGCGGGAATGATAGTAGGAAAATTCCCGCTCATGTGGGCTCTGTGAGCGTGTGGGCACCGTCCACGCAGTAAGCCTGTAGTGCACGATAGGCTAGGGTGGCGTGTGCTACCTCAAGCAATGTGCACCACCTCCTTGGGCACCGCCTGCTACTTTCGGGCAGCGTACGACTGCCGGCTTGGGCGGCGTGCTGCCGCTGCTTCAACGACATGTTACCGTTGTTTGGGTGACTTGCCTCCAATTCTTGCACCTCCGTCACATCGCGTAGTTCATCCATCGATCACATCCGTCGGTCATCACATCTCACCTTTCTCATCAGCTTTGTCTCTCCACACTAGATTTTGCCACTTGGTGCAAATCTAACGATTCCTATTTTCTACGAATAGGGACCCTCCCTTCACCATTTCCTCATCACTTCCATTTTTATTCTTTTATCCTCCAAGAGCTTTAGAAAAAGGGAGAGTGATCTAAGGAGAGAATGAGAGGAGGTGTAACACCCTGCCCATCACTATGCTAAAATGATTTGGAAACTCTATTTATTCAGGCCTTTACCTGCCCTAAATTTAAATTAATTTATGTCATTATCGAGATTTGTGATTTTAATCTATTTTTAGTTTTATTTTTAATTATTTTATTAATTTTACTATTATTTTTATTTTACATTATTTTTTTATTTTAAAAGAAAAAATTAGAAAAAAATTGAAAAACAGCAAACAGGAGATAACCGGCTCACGACGAAAAATCTTGCGGGAAATTAGGTTTCTCGGTGCGGGGCTAGGCATTGTGCGCACGCGCATGTGCACACAGTGGCCGCAGGGCGTGCATGCACAATGGCAGCGGGGCGTGCGCACAGTGCGCATGACCCATCCGCACGCTTGCATGCACGGGACGAGTGCATGTCCCCTCCGCACGTACAGTATTGGGTTAGGACCTGCGCGCGTGTCCTGTAGTGCGCAGGTAGGCCGTCCACATGTCACTTTGCACACGAACTGGTGCCACACACTATGCACTCATTGTCCACGCTGCAGGCCTGCGCGGATAGGCCTTGTGCACCTTGGGCAGTGTGCCACTGCTACTAGTGGAGAAAATTTTCCTCCCTCATTTTTTGTGTCAAAAATCTTTTCTTCCTCTCTCTTCACCAAATTTTGCCACTTGGCGCGAATCTAACGGTTCTAAAATTTTATAAATTGTCCTTCCCCTTCCCTTTATCTCCACATTTCCATTTCTTCCATTTTTTAAAGATTTAAAGAGAAAGATAGAGGGATAGTCAAATAGGGAGAAAAGAAGAGAAAGAAAGGTATACGGTGAAGGAGAAAACATCGAGGTTTGGATAAGGAATCTAATATTACTTTTGACGTCCTACGGAGTATTTTTAGATAAGAAAATTTAATATGACAGTTATTTTGTCTGTTTTGCATGCCTCTATATTCAAATGAGTTGAATTGTCTAATTTTCAAGCATGCTGTGTGATTTACTGACACTTAGTGAATTTGCGTGTGAGAAATGTAGTATGTAGCCCATGATAATAAAAAAAGAAACAAAAGAAAAAAAAAAAAGAGAAAAGTGGAATGAAGCCTGTTTGGTCCGAAGTGTATTTGTATTGACATGCATATTGCATCAAGTGTCTCATTAGCCTTTTTATTTCTAAGGGGTATCTGTTTTTCCCTCCCCTATGTTATTTGAAAAAGTAAGAAGACCACTCCCAGTGGATGATGGCGTGTCCTCTAACGAGAGTGGTATCGCACTATTTGTAGGGGTCACCCATGGCTAAGTAATGTCGTGACTATAGATTATCTATTAGGACCACTATGGTTGGTATGACCGTGGTCATAGATCATACTATGGTTTGGCCAGCCGTGGACATGAGCAAATTGTTGTATTTGTATCTTATCTGGTCATTCCACTTGAGTAGTTGGAAATCTATATTTGTATCTGTCCTCAGATATAGAAGTTTGTAACGACTTCGTAAAGCATGACACGAGAAATTTGAGCATTTTATTATTTATTTGATTTTCTTTATTATTTAACATGATATATGTATATTTGATTTTCTATGCTAATGTACTATTTTGATATTCAAATAAATTTTTTTTTTCTAATGATGAGTTAGGTAAACGAGGAAGTTAATCGGTAAGAGAAAATAGTAAACTTTTGAAATCTAACAATGTTAATTTAATATTGTTTTCCTTACTGAGCATATAGAACTCACTCTTTCCTTCTCCCACCCCCCCCCCCCCCCAACCCAAGATGAGGAAGAAAATGAGGAACCATAAGCAGACCTACCCTTGGAAGTCTATGAGGATCATGTGGATCCATAAGTCTGAGTGCATGTCTGTTCCTGCACTAATGAATTCCAGTAGCATAGTGAAAGAAGTGACCCTTATGTTTTGTATTTTGTAGCCATTTTTGGCCTCAATGATGTATGTATTTGGAACTATATATCTGTATCTGTAAGGGATTTGTTAAGGTCTTGATTCTGCTGCATAAATATTATCATACACTCGTTATTCTGAATCTGTATCTGACACCCAATTACCTTAACAAGCACTTGGGATGTCACAGGAGGAGAAAAAGAAAAAGAATAGGAAACATTAAGGTTTCGATAAGGAATTTAGTATATTCTTTTAAACATCCTAAGCAACATTTCTAGATTAAAAATTAACAAAGTTTAAATTTATGGTTTTATGATTAAATCATATGCTTAAATGAAATAATTTTAGGTGATTAATGCAAGTTTTATGAATATATATGAACTGATTATTTGTGTGTAATTTAAATGATTTAATGCTTGAAATAAATATCGATATGTGGTGCAATTGACGATGGAAAAATGATTAAGCATGAAATGATGTACAAACATGAGGAATATGTATTGGTACTAGCATGCATAATTCATAAAGTATTTCGTTAGGCTTTTCATCTTTGAAGGATTTCTATATCCCCTATCTAGTCTAAAAAGACCGGAGAGACTGCACCCTGTGAATGACGGCGTACCTCTAACAAGAGTGGTGACGCGATATGATTGTAGGAGTCACCTTTGGCGAAGTACGACCATGACCATAGTTAACATGACCATTGTGGTTTGCACGGCTGTGGTCATAGATTGTGTCATGATTTAGAAAGCCATAAATGTGTTGTTGGTTTGGCAAGCCGCAAATTGCTATTATAAATGAAATGAATTGGTCATTCTACATGGGTAGTAAAGAATCTCTAATTGTCCTCAATAGATAGTCAGAACGACTTCGCACAAAGAATAAAATGAAAGAGAGTGCATATCATGATTTGTTTAATTTTCTTTATTTTCAACATTATTGATTTGATTGATATAATATGACTATGATATGATGGTTATGACGTTTTCTTTAATAAATTAAATTGTTTTCATAATTAATAAAGGATCTTGACATGACTCTTGATGGTAAGTGACGATCGTACATTTAATAACTTTTAAAATCTTATAATGTTAGTTAAATAGTATTTTTCTTATTGAGTATAAGGAACTCACTCCTTTCCATGACCCCCACCAGATGAGGAAGATAGTGAGGAATCGATCGCTTACCTACCCCCTGAAGTCTTTAAGATCCCGTGGATTCATAAACTTTTATGAATGCATGACTTCTCCCGCACTTTGATGAGTCCAATTACATAATAATAGAAGCAACCCTCTTTTGTATTTTATTATTTTATATTTTGTTTCTATCTCTGACTTCAAATATATATATAATTGGGAACTCATATATTTTGTAAGGGATTTATAAGTATTTGTTCCGCTGCATACATTTATCTATTATACCCTCCTAATTCGTTTCTGTATCTGGCACTCATATGCCTTAATTAGTATTTGGGATGTCACATGATCCTTCTCATGGGCATTCTCGCGAGATTTTCTACCTTTTTTTCCTAAAATATTTTTAATTAATTTAAATATATATTATCTACAAATAAAATAAAATAAATAATTTCAATAATTATTTAACCGAATAATACATAAATTAAATTATGAAATTCATCTGAAAATTTAAAATATGAAATATTAAGCTGTTTAAATAGTCTTAGGACCCGAATAAATAAGAGTTCACATTATAAATTAAGCACGAAATTTTTCGGGGTGTTACACTCCCCCACCGTTAAAAATTTGGTCTCCCAAATTTATCACGAATAGATCAGGAAACTTCTCTCGCATTTTGCTCTCCAACTCCTATGTCGCCTCCTTTCGAAGTATGGTGTTGCCACTGCACCTTCACCATTAAAATCCTCTTGTTTTGCAAAACTTTGTCGATCCAATCTAGGATTTTTGTGGGGAGCTCATTGTATGTCATATTAGCTTTAACCTGAATCTCTTGGTAAGGAATGATGTGAGAAGGGTCATGGTGGTACTTTTTGAGAATGGAGACAAGGAAAAAATCATACAAACCCGCAAACTCTGGGAAAAAAGTAAGGCGGTATGCCATAGATGCAACATATTCCACGATCTGAAAAGATCCCACATAACAGGGGCTAGACTTACCTTTCTTACCAAACTACATTTTTCCCTTGTAAGGGGAGATCTTAAGGAAATCTTTATCACCAACAATAAATTCTAGGGGTCTTCTACGATTGTCAGCGTAGCCTTTCTGGCCACTCTGTGTGGTGGCTAAGTTTCTTCGAATGATAACGACTTTTTTGATAGTCTTCTAGATGTAATCAGATCGTAAACAACATTGGTTCCTGACTTTATTCCAATAAGTGGGAGAAGGGTAGGGCTTACCATACTTCATACAGAGGCATGCCGATGCTGGAATGATAACTATTATTATAAATAAATTCACACAATGTGATGCGGAACCCTAAGACCCTTGCTTGAACTTAGAACTCTTTGATCGGTTTAGAACGGAATTTAGATCACAAATAAAAAACGAATCAAATTTGTTCAATCACCCAAATGGTATAAGTTAAAGAGAACCCAAGAAAGATAAATGATATCCCTTGAACCCAATCCAAACAAGCACCAAGAACAATTGAAATAGAAAATCAAAATTGAAATACAAGTGATAACAATTGTATTCCAAATCAACACCTTGTGTATAAAGTGAAAAGAAAGCCAAAACGCTCTCAACTCAATTCTGAAATGTTTGATTACAACTCTTGATGTCCACAAAGAAGAGTTCCTTTGGTATTTATAGCCAAAGAAATCAATGATAAATTACAATACAATAACTAGGTTAATTATGTGGTAATTACAATTGTAACTCCAACAACAACTAGGCTAATTATAGGCATGTAATTGTTATGTAACTTCTTGTAACTCCAATCTTCTTAACCAACACCACTAATTGTTTGCGGCATCATATAGTTATGGGCTCATTCTTGTAATAACACTAAGACAAGACTTAAGCCAAAAATGAGTTATACTTAACTATATGGGTTTAATTAGCTTAAACTAAAATAAAACAATCCAAAATACTTAAAACAACTCAACTAATCCAGCCCATACACAAGGCTTATTCATCCATTATCAATAAGATTCAAACAAGCACAAATTATCCCAAATCACTTAAATCCAATTAAAGTTGCGAATTTGGACTGTTCAAAAAGCTCATATTTGAACTTTCCACAATTGGCCAGCCCATCATCCACATATTTTTGAGTAAAAACTTGGAGCAACTCTTTAAGCTTCTTTGCCTTTGATCTTGCTACTGGTCCGTTGAAACTTTCCAGGTTTGGAACTGTATTTGTGTTTACATCATTTGAAATTTGCTCCAAGTCACATTCTGATGCTCTTTGAGTATCTTGAGTGTTTTTACCCTTGTTTGCATCATTCCCCCTCCCCTCAGAAAGATTCGTCCTCGAATCAATTCCTGCATCAATTTCAAAAGGGGATAAATCAGATATATTAAATGTAGCTGAAACACTATACTCACCTGGTAGGTCCACTTTGTAGGCATTTTCATTGATTTTGGCTATGATTTGAAATGGACCATCCCCACGAGCATCCAACTTAGATTTCCGTTTTGATGAAAATCGTTCCTAGTGCATATGAACCCACACCCAATCTCCGGTTTCAAATGAAATCTTGCACCTTCCTTTATTGACATGGGATGCTACTTGTTCATTTTTCTTTTCAATGTTTTGCCTTGCTTTTTCATGAATTGTTTTAACCATTTTTGCTTTCTTATGTCCATCCAAATTAGAAATGTCACTTATAGGAATAGGCAACAAATCAAGTGGAGTTAAGGGATTAAAACCATACACAATTTCAAAAGGAGAAAACCCAGTAGAAGAATGTATACTCCGATTATAAGTAAATTCAACAAATGGTAGCATATCTTCTCAAGTTTTAACATTCCTTCCAATTAAAGCATGTAATAATGTACCAAGTGTTCTATTTACTACTTCAATTTGACCATCTGTTTGTGGATGTGAAGTAGTAGAAAATAAAAGTTTGGTCCCAAGTTTGGACCACAAAACTCACCAAAAGTGGCTTAAAAACTTAACATCCCTATCGGACACAATGGTTTTAGGAATGCCATGCATTCTAACAACTTTGCGGAAAAACAAATCCGCTATGTGTGTGGCATCATCTGTTTTGTGACATGGTATAAAGTGTGCCATTTTGGAAAAACGATCAACAACAACAAATATTGAGTCTCGGCCTTTTCTAGTCCTAGGCAAACTCAACAAAAAGTCCATAGAAATATCAACCTAAGGATGTGTAGGAATGGGTAATGGCATATATAATCCATGTGGTTGAACTCCAGACTTAGCTTGCCTACATGAGATGCACTGTGCACAAATTTTCTCAACATGTTTGCACATATTAGGTCAAAAGAAATGTTTATGTAAAATGCTCAAAGTTTTGTTAATTCCAAAATGTCCCATTAAACTACCACTATGTGCTTCACGAACAAGCAACTCCCTAATAGAACTATTAGGCACACATAATTTTCCCTTTTTAAATAGAAAACCATCATGCCTATAAAAGTCTTGAAATACCGCATGTTCACAAGCCACATAAACATTTGAAAAATCACTATCATGCACAAGCAATTCTTTGAAATGCTCAAATCCCAACAATTTTGTAGAAAGAGTAAAAATAAGACTGTACCTTCTTGAAAGCGCATCAGCTACCACATTTTCTTTTCCTTGCTAATATTGGATTACATATGGGAAGGACTCTATGAATTCTACCCATTTTGCATGTCGTTTATTAAGCTTGCCTTGCCATTTCAATTGCCTCAAAGATTCATAATCGGTGTGAATCACAAATTCTTTTGGTAACAAATAATGTTGTCATGTCTCTAATGCTCTTACCAAAGCAAAAAACTCTTTGTCATAGGTGGAATAATTTAATTGTGCACCATTGAGCTTCTCACTGAAGTAAGCAATGGGTCTTTTATCCTGCATAAGAACAGCACCTATCCCAAGCCCAGAGGCATCACATTCAATTTTAAAAGTTGAATCAAAATTAGGCAATCTTAATAAAGACGCATTATATAACTTTTCTTTCAGTAAGGAAAACGCATGTTCTTGTTCTTTTCTCCAAACAAACCCCTTATCTTTTTTCATGATTTCAGTTAAAGGGGCAGCAACGACACTAAAATCTTTTACAAATCTCCTATAGAAACTTGTCAAACCATGAAAACTACGCACCTCACTTACACTTTTAGGTGTCGGCCACTCTTGAATAGCCTTTACCTTTTCGCTATCTATCTCGATTCCTTTTGCACTCACGACATATCCTAAGAAAATGATACGATCAATGCAAAATGTACATTTCTTCATGTTAGCATATAGTTGAAATTTGCACATTGTGTCTAACACTTGCCCCAAATGCATGACATGCTCATCAATAGATTTGCTATACACAAGAATGTCATCGAAGTCGACAACCATAAACTTTCTAATAAATTCACGTAAAACATAGTTCATTAAACGCATGAAAGTAATTGGTGCATTAGTTAAGCCAAATGGTATGTAACCAACCACTCATATAACCTTTGTTTTGTTTTAAAAGCAGTTTTCCATTCATCTCCTGGTTTCATTCTTATTTGGTGATAACCAATTTTAAGATCAATTTTAGAAAATACACAAGCACCATACAACTCATCTAACATATCATCAAGTCGAGGTATTGGGTGTCGATATTTTTCTGTTATTTTGTTGATGGCTCTACAATCAACACACATACGCCAACTACCATATTCTTTGGGTACTAATAAGACGGGCACTGCGCATGGACTTAAACTTTCTCGAATGTGCCCCTTTTGTAAGAGCTCCTCCACTTGCCTTTGAAGCTCTTTGGTCTCCTTGGGATTGTTCCTATAGGCTGGTCTATTTGGTATGGCAGCCCTAGGAATGAAGTCAATTTGATGCTCAATCCCTCTCAAAGGTGGTAATCCTTGAGGTAGATCATCGGGAAAAACATCGCTAAATTCCAGCAAAACTTTAACCACAACACTTGGCAAAGAAGGGTCAAGTTCGTTAGTTGAGAAACAAGCTTCCTTGTACATGAGTAAAATAATTGGCTTGTCAGAAAATAAAGCTTTCCTCACATCTCTCATTTTAGCATAAAAGCTCATCTTCTTTCCCTCATTCTTTTCTATGGTCGAATGCATCTCTCTTTCTTTTTCCTTTTGATCTTCATTTTTCCACTCTAATTTTCTCTCACTCTCTTTTCTTTTCTCTTTTTCTTTTTCTTTTCTTTTTCTCTCGATCTCTCTTTGTGCGAATTCATCATGGGACTTTTCAAGTTACATTTGGTCTTCAAAAACTTGTTTAGGGGTTAAAGGAATAAGAGTACACTTTTTGCCCTCTTTTCCTACCATGTACCTATTGAGATACCAATCATGCATCACTCTCCTATCCCATTGCCATGGTCTACCCAGGAAAATATGACTAGCTTGCATAGGAAATACATCACATATCACCTCATCACTATACTTCCCAATAGTAAAAGGCACCCTCACTTGCTTATTAACTCTCACCTCCCCACTATTGTTAAGCCATTGCAGCTTATAAGGTTTAGGATGTTTTGTAGTTTCCAAAACCAGTTTATCAACAAATAAGGTACTAGCCACATTTACACAACTACCCCTATCAATAATCATGCTACACAATTTTCCATTCACTAGACATCTAGAATGAAAAATGTTCTCTCTTTGCAGCTTAACCCCCTCATCATCATTCCTTACTTGCATATTCAAAGCACGTCTAGAAATCAACAATCTACCTTCCATAGGCGTTTCCTCATCACTACAATCCTCTGAAGGAGTCATTTCATCCTCCACATCATCCTCATCATCCGTTTCAACACCATCACCATTACCCTTTTATTTGGGTATTGAGATGCAATATGACCAAAACCAAAGCATCTGAAACACTTGATATCTCTATTCCTAGGAGTTTGGGAGTTAGAAATACCTTTATTTTTATTAGCATTAACATCTTTTGGCTTGGTTTTGTCATTTCTTTTGAATTGGACAGCCTTGTTATCTCCCCTCCAATTCGGTCTCCAATTGGAATTTTGGGCCAAGTAAGTGTTGGCTTGCCTTGTGTTTCCCTTTCTCTTTAATTGTCTTTCAATCTTTATAGCCATGTGCACCATATCATCAATCTCCACATAATGTTGAAGCTCTACAATGTTGGCTATGTCTTTGTTAAGTCCATTTAAGAACCTTGCCATAGTAGCTTGCCTATCCTTTTCAATATTAGCCCTTATCATGGCTATCTCCATCTCTTTGTAGTATTCTTCTACCCTCTTGTTCCCTTGTATCAGGCCATGCAATTTTTGATGTAAGTCCCTATAGTAGTGAGTAGGAACAAAGCGCCTTCTCATGATAGCCTTCATTTCGGCCCAAGTGGAAATAGATCTCTATCCATTTCTACTTTTACTTGTGATGAGTTGATCCCACCACATAATGGCATACTCTTCAAACTCCACGGCCGCAAGCTTTATCTTTTTCTCCTCCGAATAATTGTGGCACTTAAAAATAAGCTCCACCTTACGCTCCCATTCAAGATAAGCATTCGGGTCATTCTTGCCTAAAAACGATGGGATTTTTATTTTGATGCTCCCAATGTTCTTATCAAGATCGTTTCGACCCCTACCATAATTTTGACCTTCATTGACCAAAGTAGCTTGGTCATCAAATTCTTCCTCTAGTTCCTCATCAAAAGGTGGTGTTAGAAGTCTTCTTGCCCCTCTCATGGAATTTAACTCACGTTGTTGTTTCTCTAGTTTCTCATTCATGTTGCCAATTGCTAGTTGAATCCTCTCAAATTGTTGTTGCATTGCTTTGAGGATGAATTCTTGATCTTTTGATGTTCTTTCACTCCCTTGTGGCTCCATCTTCAAATCTGAAATTTTAATGACAAACAAATTAGATTGCAACCTCACAAATCAGTCCCTCACGTGTTTACTCTCGTAGTATGGGCACTCGTGTTTCACTCAATTTTGGCTTTTACCCTCTTTTGAGCTCACACTCTCTTGCTTTTTAACACTCAAGCAATCTTTTATAACTTTATATAAAATGGCCAATTCAAACAGCAATTAATTATCACTATGTACTCAATTTTAATTAGAGATAACAAAGAATTCCTAAAGAAACAAGATGCACAAATTCAACTCTAAAAGCAAACTAGAACAATCTAAAAAATGAAGAGCACACACTTGATATAGAAATAAGTGTATGATGATTTTTATGTTAATTAGGCTGTACGAATCAATATTATTACCTCAAGATGTAATAAGAAGCAAATAGGCAAGAATATTAAATGAAAACTAAAGATGCAAGAAAAAAAATGGTGAATATAGAATTTAATGCACGAAACTTGTAATTCTCTAATAGAACCACAAATTATCATCCAAAATACTCAAATTAAGTGAAACAAACAGTTTTGGATGAAAATATACTCAATTGAGGTGAGTTGTTTCCAAACAGCACCAAAAATTACACAAACAATCTTAACCAAACAAACAGCCTTGAAACGAGTTTTTCTTTTAAATTTTAAATGTATTTGAATGTTATATGAGATAAATAAAATGGAAATAATAGCAGCTGTGTCAATTACACAAGGTAGAATATGTGGAAATGTGTTTTGCACAATTAACCAAATTAGGCTAATCTGATTTTTTTTTTTTTTTTTGCTGAATGCAAATTTGCTGTTTTTTTGTAAGCAATAATGAAAATAAAGACAACAAAATAAGGATAGACTAATTTACTTGGTGAACCAATGCTCTGATACCAAATGATGCGGAACCCCAAGGCCCTTGCTTGAACCTTAGACTCTTCAATCGGTTCAGAACGGAATTTAGATCACAAGTAAAAAAGGAATCAAATTTGTTCAATCACCCAAATGGTAGAAGTTCAAGAGAACCTAAGAAAGATAAATGATATCCCTTGAACCCAATCCAAATAAGCACCAAGAACAATTGAAATAGGAAATTAAAATTGAAATACAAGTGATAACAATTGTATTCCAAATCAACACCTTGTGCATAAAGTGAAAAGAAAGCCAAAATGCTTTCAACTCAATTCTGAAATGTTTGATTACAATTCTTGATGTCCACAAAGAAGAGTTCTTTTCGTATTTATAGCCAAAGAAATCAATGATAAGTTACAATACAATAATTACAATTGTAACTCCCACAATAACTAGGTTAATTATGTGGTAATTACAATTATAACTCCAACAATAACTAGGCTAATTATAGGCATGTAATTGTTATGTAACTCCTTGCAACTCCAATCTTCTTAACCAACACCACTAATTGTTTGTGGCACCATATAGTTATGTGCTCATTCTTGTAATAACACTAAGACAAGACTCAAGCCCAAAATGAGTTATACTTAACTATATGGACTTAATTAACTTAAACTAAAATAAAACAATCCAAAATACTTAAAACAACTCAACTAATCCAGCCCATACACAAGGCTTATTCATCCATTACCAATAAAACTCAAACAAGCCCAAATTATCTCAAATCACTTAAATCCAATTAAAGTTACGAATTTGGGCTGTTCAAAAAGCTCATATTTGAACTTTCCACAATTGGCCAGCCCATCATCCACATGGTTTTGAGTAAAAACTTGGAGCAACTCTTTAAGATTCTTTGCCTTTGATCTTGTTACTGGTTCGCTGAAACTTTCCAGGTTTGAAACTGTATTTGTGTTTACATCATTTGAAATTTGCTCCAAGTCACCTTCTGATGCTCTTTGAGTATCTTGAGTATTTTTAGCCTTGTTTGCATCAGTGGGCCTAAGGAGTTGAAACCACGATAAGAAAGTGAAGATAAAATGGGCCAAAAAATGCATAAGAATCAAGGGAGTTATGGTTGTTGGAATGAAGGCATGTGCATGGCAGTTGTATGCCTTAAGGGGGTTTAGGTGGGCCTAAGGAGCTGAAACCACGATAAGAAAGTGAAGATAAAATGGGTCAAAAAAGGCATAAGAATCAAGGGAGTTATGGTTGTTGGAATCAAGGCATGTGCATGGAGTGCAGTTGTATGCCTTAAGGGTAAAGGTGGGCTTAAGGTGGCCCAAAACAGCTGGAATGGAGCCCAAATTTTTCATAGAAGCACTTAGGAGGATAAAATGGTGGGATGAGTCTTGATAATCCTGGAAGTCTTTAGAATGAGAAGGAGCCCTAAAGATAACACATGGCAGTTAATGTTTTATAACCTTCAGAAGTGTTCTTGGGCCTAGATAACTCGATTTCCCTTATTAAGGAAAAAACTTTTCTTAAGGGATTCTGGCTACCCTAATCTCATAGATTTCACTCCATTTGGCTTGAAACTTAGTCCTTAACCCTATCACATCTTTCTTCTTACATATTACACACTTAATCAGTCATATCAAACACAAGTTCAAACTAGGAAAAATTTGGGCTATTACTCAAAGGACCTTGGCACATGCGTATGACACCAACACTCGCGGACATGCCGAATGCGTGCATAGGAAATGTACAGATGCACATCGTGTGTGAGAGAATGTCGCATGTGTGGGTGGGCCGCGCATGCTCCAGCATACTCACACACTACCAAGCATGCATGTGGGTATGCTTACCGCTCATGTTGCATGCACAGTTTGAATCTACAACAACCTTGGCTGAAATTTCATCATTCTTTTGCATATTTTTCATAAGTTCTTTATTAATATCAAATGGGATAAAACCTGCACCTATTTTAATATTTTATTTATTTTTATTTTAATATAATTGTATCCTTTAAGATTATTTATTTAATATTTTTATGTTAGATATTGTGATAGAATTTCATTTTATTAATTTTCAAGAGTTTGTGATTGTTTAGAACAACCTAGGTGAAAGCCTATATAAAGGCCTCATCATAGCTTGTAATTCACATTTGGATTTAGAAGATCAATAAAAAATTTTGCTTTAAATTAATTCTGTTAATTTTTAAGCTCTTTAGGTGTCTTCAAATTAAGAGCTTTAGACTGTTTCATTGAGCAGAGGATGGGGATTGACTTATTGGGTAAGTTATGGCATCTTTCTCTATTCTTCTTATTTTTCCAAGTTAATTTGATAAGTTTTTGCTTAGTCAACTGTCATTTCAATAGGGAGGTGTTATCTTCGGTAATTAAGTTTTGAATTGCTGAATATAGTAGATTTAAGATCAAGTTATTTTGATTTGTGGACTAAACACACTCCACCCTACGTCAGGCATGCACATGAAGGACAATTTTAAACTTTTGGGCTTCTTTGGCCTACAAATGGGCCAGATGGACTCGTATGAAGCCTAAACCAACACCATATGATAGCTGCCTACTTGTGAAACATGTGAAGCACAAGGTTGCCTAAAAAGAATAAAAATTAAGCAAGTTATGGAGTTTTGAAGTAAGGGTATAGACATAGGCCTACTTTGCTTGTGGTTTGGACCTTTCGGGTCTTAGGTGAACTTTAATGGGCCAAATGTGGTCCTTATGAACCCAAAATTAGTTAGTAAGTGAAACTACGATGAGCAAATGAAGGTAAAATGGGTCAAAAACTCATAAAAATCAAGGGAGCTATAGCTATTTGAAGTGAAGGCATGTGCATGGTATGCGATTATGGGCCTTATGGGTTTAGGTAGGCCTAAGGCCCAAATTAGCTTTAATGGAGCCCAAATTTTGATGGGAACTCCTGTAAGGAGGATGAGTCGTGGAAGATTTTATATAAGAATATAATTCTCTAGAATTACTAAAGGCCAAGGAAAGGAAGAGATAAGGATAAGGATGAAGCTTGAGGTGGTTTAAGTGGCTAATCATGATTTACCACCTATCCCTTTCTCCTACAAATAAGGGGGAGGGAAGGAGGGAAAATCATTCTACAGCCAAGAAAAAGTAAGAGTAAAGAGAGAAAGAAAAGAAAAAGAAGAGAGAGAAAGAGAGAAGGGTGAGTAATCCATGAGAAAAGTGAGGGATTTTAAGAGAATTTGGGAGTCTTTCCTTAAGGAAAATTTACCTAAATTGTGAGAGAAAGAGAGACGAAGGAAAAGGGAAGAAAGGAAACTAAAGAAAAAAAAGAAAATGGGATGGAAAGCTCACAACCAATAAAGAAAGAACCCATGGACTTAAGAAAGTACTCAAAAACATCCTAAGAATCTGCCAAATATTTAGTGAAAAAGCTTAGAAATTAAATTAAGACTCTGCTAGAGTTAAAGTAGTGTGTTCTATAAGGAAATTGAGGAAATTATAAGGGGAGACTATTCCCAAGGAAAAAGAGAAAAGTAAAGTATTTATAACTTTCATCAATATACAGAGTACACAGAAGCATTACATCCCTTGAAGCATGTACATCAGATACATATATACGAGGCCCTAAATTTTTTTCTTACAATATAAACATACAAACTAATAACCTAATCTCAAAGTCTAACTTCTCAACTTCTTTTCCATATCACTTACTATTTTACAGCAGAATCCTCATTATCTAAAAAATAATGGGGGAGTGAGATACATTATCCCAATAAACAAATATTATGACTAATAACTAAGTACATTGCAATATATAGTATCATCACACACATTAGTGAAACACATTTGCCATATTTTTAAAACTATATTAAAAACCATCCTATAGCATATCATACAGCAAACACAAGATATCTTACACGTGTACCAGATCACACAGCAAGTATAGTGTATTCTACATACAGGTACCAGATCACACAGTAAGTGTAGTGTATTCTACATACAGGTACCAGATCACACAGTAAGTGTAGTAAACCTAGATTTTATACATCCCAGATCACACAGCATACACCAATCACTACATTATACAATGCTTTTATATTTCATAAAAATCGTAAATTATTTTCATAAAACATGTGTTAAAACATACTAGGCCTAGATGCCATAACATTCACTTACCTTGAGTTTGATGCAATCAATTTAAGCTTTCTCTATTTTGACAAAGTCTCCCCTTATATTTTTCTCAATTTCCTACCAAACTTTTAGCTGCATCTCCTCTTAGAAATTATCATATTTTACACTCAAAACTATCCTTATGATAGGTAAATTGATTTTCTTAAAAAGAAACTTGAAACTACATACCTTGTAAGACATGCTACTTTACTTCTGATAGAGTCTCGAATTAATTTCTAAGCTCTCTCTCGAAAATCCAACAGATTTCTAGGATGTTTTTTTAGCAATATCTAACTTCATAAATACTACTCATATCAATTAAAAATCATCCTCAAAGTTTCAAGAGAAATAAAATTAAAATGAAAGAATAAACTCACCTTAAGCCCACAAGTTCTCCTTGGGTTGGCTATGAGCTTTCGCTCTCCTTTTCTCTTCTTTCTTTGTTTTTGTCCTTTGCTTCTCCTTCCTCTCTCTTTGATGCGATACCCACTAAAAACACACCTAAACTAGAGGAGTGCAAGAAGTGAGAAAGTGTAGATAAACTTTCAGGAAATGAAAGAAAATAATTGCGAAGTAACAATATTCCAAGGTATGCTATTCCTTACCAAGTATCAAACAACAAGGTTGAATCCACCAAATGAGTTCCCGGTCTAGGAAGAAATGACACCAGAAGGTGCCAAAAACCTGAAGGGTAACGGGCTTTACTATTAAGGAACGGTTCGGTCTGAGAAGCCCGACACAAGAAGAAAGTCCAAATGTAGTTTGGGTTTGGGTACTCATAGGGTACATATATGTTGCAATGCATGTGAAGGACATTTGAAGCAGTCAAGGCGACCTTATGCCTCGTAGGAAAATCGGAGACACGCAACTTTCTTGGTGCAGAGACCTGTAGGCCACGCAAGCAAAGAGGCCCACACATGTGCTAGAGATGCAGTCCATCCCACACATACCGCACACACGCCCAAGAGCACCCACCCATGCGACCTGGTCCTCTAGGCCCGTGTGGAGCTGACTGCGCACGCAGGCCCAACGGGCCGAACTCAAGCACCCCACACGAACTTGCCCTTGAATGGCCAAAGCCCACCAGTCCGCAATTCTCATGGGGCTTCTCCTGCACAACCTGCGCGGACCGGCCGACCCGACCCATCCAGGTAGCTCAAATCGACTGGCCCCCTTTTCCTCTTTTAAATTATTTAATATTTATTTATTTAATTATTTTAAAAAAATTATTGGGACCCACTTTTTAAATTATCCATGTTTTAAAATTAATTTCCACATGTTTTTATGTGAATTTTACATTGGATAAATATGTATTTATTTTAATTAATATTTTATTGTAATTCTATCCATCAGAATTATTTAAGTAATTTATTTAGGATAGAATAATTATTTTATTATGTATTTATCCTAGATTAAGATAAAATGTTATTTAGGGTATTATTTTATTAAATTATCTTAAGATTTTGTACTCATCTAGATTGTTTGGGGAAAGATTTAAAATAGACCTTTGCTCCTAGGATGTAAACACACCCTTTGAGAATAAATACGAGAGCATTCTTGAGAGCTTCGGCTTTTCTTCTTTTAGTGTTTTTGTTAAAATTAGCTTCTTCAAGTTCTTCAGGAAGTAGGAATCTTCAGAAGTTTTGTTGAGCCAAAGAGTGAGGATCAACTTATCGGTAAGTCCGTGATGTTTTTCCCTTCCTTATAGTTTCAGTATTGCATACATTGAGTGGGTTTTAAGAGTAGATTTGATCCTTGTCATACCCTCCCACTTAATCTGGTACCAGAGCTTTGGCTCCTAGAAACCCAAATCTACGTTTATTTGTTTTAGCATTTTGTTTTTTAAATTAGCAGTCAAATTTATTTGATTGTTTATTCATATTGCATCCTGCTTGAATTCATATATATCCGTTCAATTCAAGTAGTTCATGTTATTAATGAGAAACAGTTATGTACAAAAAATATCAAAAATACCCCAGTTGCACAGCATAAGGCAATTGGCACATTGTTTGCATTTTGCATCACAAAAATAGAATAGCCTTTAATTGGTGACCAGAAATCCTTTGAGAAATCAAAGGCAAAGTACGTTGCCTAACTGGTGTGAGTGAAAACCTTTATTTTTATTCCGCACACTATCCACATTTAATTTTCAAATTACATTTCTATAATCTGCATCGACGTTACATAAAAAAATTGATCGATCGTAGAGCATAGCTGATAAATTGGAGATAGTGTAAGTAGATACACCTACCGATTATATCCATCGAGATTGATCAGATCCCTACGCATCTGTTCGAATTGTCATTCTTTGTGATATACGTTTATGTTTTCTTTGTTTTACGATTGTTTCGTTACATAATTAAGCAACTAATTGTTACTAGTTGCTTAACACACAAAGGGCACACCATTTCTTTTTCTGTGTGCTTGTTTCGGAGCTTCTATAGAAATCAGAATTCTTTAGGGTTCCTTGTTGTGTCATAAGGACTAACGTGCAGACCCGATTCAAGTGATTCTAATTTTGAACTCTCAATTCGGAAGACGAAGCTGTCAATCAAGGGATTACAAGTAAACACGAGTGAAGGTGAGGGAGATATATTGTTTTCACTAATTTTTGTCTTTGCAGGAACTTCATAATGTCTCACCAAAGCACCAACAGCCAACCAGCCACGTTAGAAGAAAGAGTCATGGAGATGTTCACCGAATTAAGTGTCCAATTGGGAAACATGGCTACCCATATGGAGTGAGGTGAGCACTGTAGTTGCACCCAACGCCAAATAGTGCATGACGAGATAGGATCGTATAGCGATGATGTTGGTGACAGGCGGGGAGACCGTTGCGAAGAGGCGGACAGAGACCTCCATGACTTCAAGTTCCAGATACCAGCCTTTTAAGGGAAGAATGACCCCAAAGCCTTCTTTGAGCGAGAACGGAAGGTCGTCATATTTTTAGCTACTGCAATTATAGTGAAGAGAAAAAGCTCAAGTTGGCCACCCTTGAGTTTACCGACTATGCTTCAGTATGGTGGGATCAATGAACTCTTCTTCGAGAATGAGATGGAGACTTACCTATCACCATATGGCAAGAATTGAGATCCATTATGAGGAAGTGATTTGTGCTTGCTCATTTCGACAGGGATATGAACCTGAGATTGCAACACCTAACCCAGGGTTCTAAGTCAGTGGAAGAATACTATAAAAAAAATTAAAATAACGATGATTAGGGCCCGAGTTGATGAACGGCTAGAAGCCATCATGGCTCGATTCTTGGAGGGTTTAAATAAGTATATCACCAACATCCTTGAACTCCAAAACTATGTTGACTTGGATGAGATGGTGCATAAGGCACCAAGATTGAAAGGCAATTGAAGAGTAGAGGAATTAATTAGGGGTATGTTAGTAATGCTCCCCAGGGAAACCAGAGATGGACTCAAAGGGATGAAGCTAAGAAAGTGGACGATGGTAATGAAAGACAACTTGCTGGCAATCCAACAGTTAATTAGGCACCAGCCACCTGCCAAAGCACTGTTAAATGTTTCAAGTGCTTTGGAGTGAGACATGTTGCATCTTAATGTCCTAATTAGCGTGCCATGATTATCCAAGATGATGGAGATATCGTCAGTGACCATGAAAGTAGTGATGAGTAGGAAGATGTAATTAATGGATGCAAAGAGTATAGCTCGACCAATATAGGGAGATGTATTTATGGCTCAACAAGCACTAAACATACAGGTTAAGCCTGAAGGTAACAATTAATGAGAGACTATTTTCCACTCCAGATGCCTAGTCAATGGGAAGGTTTGTGGTGTGATAGTTCACGGAGGCAGTTGTGTTAATGTTGCTAGCACTTTGCTAATGGATTCGGTAGGATTGTTGTGCAAACAGCACCCTAATCCCTACAAGTAGCAATGACAACAAAGAGATCGACATCACCCAGTAGGTATGTGTCCCATTCTCTATTGGTGACTACACAGATGAGATGTTCCTGTACAAGCAGGACACCTATTGCTAGGAAGGCTTTAGCACTATGACTGTGATGCTAGCCATGCCAGCAAAAGGAATTAGTACTCTATCCGAATGGGTAACCACACCCATGTTTTAACACCTTTATCAAGAAGGGATGTTTATGAGGATCAGCTAAAAATTAAAAAGTAGTAGGAAGAGTTCGCTAAGAGATTGGAGAAGAAAGACCTTAATCCGGATCTAGACCAAAGTTGCTTCTTCATTCAAAAATGAACTGAGTACCTAGCCAAATGTTTGGTAAATCCTCTGTCCTCATTGACCTTAGATGAAAAGTTTATAGTATCTGTAGATTTGAGGACGAATGTCTCAAAAAAGAGGGGGATGACGCGATACCCACTGAAAACACATCTAAACCAAATGAATGCAAGAAGTGAACAAGTGTACATAAACTTTCAGGAAATGAAAGAAACCAATTGCAAGGTAACAATATTCCGAACTACGCTATTCTTGGCCAAGTATTAAACAACAAGGCCGAATATACCAAATAGAGTTACCAGGCTTTGAAGAAATGACACCAGAAGGTGCTAGAAATCCAAAAGGTAATGGGCCTTACCATTAAGGAATAGATCGGTCTTACAATCCAGACCCAAGAAGAAAGCCCCAATGTAGTTTGGGTTCGGGTACACATTTGTTGCAATGCACATGCAGGATACTTGGCCTAGACCTTCGCTAGTGTTCCCTGGTCCTGTGATGAAGCAGTCAAGGAGACCTTATGCCCTGCAAAAAAATCAAATAGACAACTTTCTCGCTGAAGAGACTTGTAGACCCTCACGTGACCAAGGAGGCCAACACGTGTGCTGGACATGCGGCCCAACCCGCATGGCCCACGAACACGCACGTGTGCCCATATAGACCGTGCACATGAGCACCCACTCGCGCGTACCCCACGCAGACAGCCCCTCGAACAGCCCAAGCCCATTAGCTCGTGACTCTTGTGGCCCTTCTCCCGCGCAACCCACATGGATTGGCCGATCCCCTTTTTTCCCTTTTTAAATTATCTAATATTTATTTATTTTATTACTTTAATTTTTTAAAAAAAGGCTTGAGACCCACTTTTCAAATTACTCATGTTTAAAAATTAGTTTCCACATGTGTTTTATATGGATTTCACATGGGATAAATATGGTTTTATTTTAATAAATATTTATCGTATTTCTATCCTTTAAGATTATTTAATTAATTTATATGGGATAGAATAATTATTTTATTATGTATTTGTCCTAGATTAAGATATAATTTTATCTAAGATATTATTTTATTAAATTATCTTAAGATTTTGTACTCATTTAGATTGTCGGGGAAAGGCTATAAATAGATCTTTGCCTCTATGATGTAAAAACACCCTTTAAGAGTAAATTTGAGAGAATTCTTGAGAGTTTTGAATTTTCTTCTTTTAACATTTTTGCTAAAATTAACTTCTTCAAGTTCTTTAGGAAATAGGAGACTTCAGAAGTCTTGTTGAGCCAAAGAGTGGGGATCAACTTATCAGTAAGTTTGTAGCATTTTTTCTTTCATTGTTTTATTTCCCTAGTCTTTATTCTTACTTTCTTTTAGGATTGTAGATTTAATTAGAGGGAGGGGTTTAATTCTAGGTGGTTATAGTTTCAATATTGCATACGTTTAGTAGGTTTTAGGAGTAGATTTGATCTTTCCCATACCCTCCCACATCACTCTTCCTCTCACAATTTGGGTAGAGTTTTCTTAAGGAAAAACTCCCAATTTTCATCAACTTCCCCCACATTTATTGGGTTTCTTCCTTTTGCTCTCTTTTTCCCTCTTCTCTTTCTCTCTCTAATCTTGCTTTCTTTCAACTCCATAATGTTTTTCCCTTCTTCCCACACCCTTATTTATAGGGATGGATGTCCATGCAAGTTGACATGGATGTCCATAACTCTTCCTTTCTTTAGCCTTTAAGTAATTCTAGAGTATTCTAATTTTATCGGGCTGTCTTATCCACCGTTCAAGAGCTTGGATATGAAATTTGGGCTCCATTCAAAATTTTTTAGGCTACCTTAGGCCCACCTAAACCCATAAGGCTCAAAGCTGCACTCTATGCACATGCCTTCACTTTAAACAGCCGTAAGTCCCTTAATTCTTACGATATTTTTGCCACTTTACCATCACCTACTCATCGTAGTTTTAGCTACTTACCAACCAAATGTGGGCTCCAAATGACCACATTTGTCCCATCTAACCACTTAAGGCACAAAAGGTCTAAATCAGGCACAAAGCTAGGCCCATGCCCATACACTTACTTCAAAACTCCATAATCCATTCTTAATATTTTTTGGAAAACTTGTGCTTCATATGTTCTTCACTAGGAAACTATCAAATTGTTTTAGTTTGGGCTTCATCCGGGTCCATTAGTTCCATATATGGCACAAAAAATCCTAAAAGGTCAAAATTATCCTTCATGTGCAAGCCTCATGGGTTTGACCTCATATCTCCCAAATTTGCTTCTATAGACATTTTGTTCTTTCCACATACTTCTTCCTTAATATCGTGGCTAGTCCTTAGCCAAATGAGAGACTCAAGTACCAAGTATTTTAGTCTCGGTACATAAATTAAGTTAAAAGGGTCAAATTAGAGCTATCTCCAAAACTATTGAACTATGGTTTTGATTCCTTGTATTTTCTCTTACTGTTTCTTCTACACAAGTTTATTTTCCTTAAACCTCATTTAACCATATGCATCTAAGGTCTCTTCAAATTTATCTCAAAATTCCATCAAACTTGGGCCCAGGAAGTGTTTTAAGCACTAAAGGTCACTTTATGTTACTCAAGGGATTTCTCTCCCTCTCTTGGGGCATTTCTTTCATAATTTTTATTGTTTTTTTTCACTTTTCTAAAACTTTCCCTTGCCCTTTAAAATCCCAATCTAGCCTTTAGAGGCATTCCCAATCCTAGAAACTCAATTTTCCCATATTAAGGGAAAAACTCTTCTTAATGGATTTCAATTACCCGAATCTCATCATTTTTTCTTAGTTCATAACCTTATTAAGCCTCGAATTCAAGGGATGTGTCCTAGAACTATGCTCTGATACCACTTATCGCATCCTGCACCCTTTCTTACAAATCTGTAGCACACTTACAATTCATATAAAATTAAATAATAAAAATTAATTTAATTATTATCAGTGTGCGCATAAGTGTTATATCCCTTAAAACATGTACATCATATGCATATATATGAGGCTCTAAAATGTTTCTTTTCATACAATACAAAAGTACAAACCGAAAACCTAATCTCAGAATCTAACTTTTCAACTTCTCTTTTGTATCACTTACTATTTTGAAGCAAAATCCTCACTATCTGAAAAATAATAGGAGAGTTAAATACACTATTCCGATAAGTAGATATTATGACACATAACTAAAGACGTACAATATATAGCATCATCACACACATCAGTGAAAACATTTGCCATATTTTCAAAACCCTATCAAAAACCATCTTATACCAAATCACGCAGTAAACACAGGATACATAGATTTCTCGTACAACTGTACCTGATCACACAACAGGTATAATGTATCTTACATTTGTACCAGATCCCATAGCAAGTACAGTGTACCATACATCTGTTCCAGATCACACAACAAGTGCAATGTACCCAAATCTCAAACATGTTAGATCACACAGCAGGCAACAATCACTGTATTATACGATGCTTTTACATTTCATAAAAACCATAAATGTATTTCATAAAACATGTGTCAAAATATATTAGTGCTATATGCTATAACATCCATTTACCCCAAGTCTGATGCAATCAATTTAAGCTCTCTCTATTCTAATACAGTCTCCCCCTATATTTTTGTCAATTTTCTCTAATCACTCCGTCAAAGTCTTCCCTTAAAAATACTTCAATTTTCTCTTTTTATTGGAGCAGATTCTCCCCTTATATTTTCCTCAATTTCCTACAAAAATTTTGGCGGCATCTCCCCTTAAAATTCTCATTATTTTACACTCAAAAAAATCCTCATAATTGGTACATTGATTTCCTTGAAAAAAAAACTTGAAACTACATACCTTGTAGGATATGCTGCTTTAACTCCAACAAAGTCTCAACTTAATTTCTAAGCTTTTACTATTAAAAATCTAGTAGAGTTCTAAGCTGTTTGTGAGAAATATCTAACCACATAAATACTACACATGCCACTTAAAATCATCCTCAAAGTTTCAAGAGAAATAAAATTAAAATGAAAGAGAAAACTCACCTTAAGCCCGTGGGTTCTCCCTTGGTTGGCTGTGAGCTTTCACTTTCCTTTTCCCTTCTTTCTTTTTTTTTCTTTCCTTCTTCCTTTTTCTCTCTCTATCTATCTCTCATAATTCAATAGACTTTCCTCAAGGAGGAACTCTTGAATTCCATCAACTTCCCTCACTTTTATTGAGTTTCTTCCCATTTGCTCTCTTTTTTCTTTTTCTCTTTCTCTCTCTAATCTTACTCTCTCAACTCTAGAATGCTTTTTCCTTCTTCCCACACCCATATTATAGGGGAAGGATGTCCATGCAAGTTGATAAATATGGGAGAGGTGGTAAAATGTGATTGGCCATTTAAACGTCCTCAAGTTTCATTCTTATCCTTATCTCATCCTTTACTTAGTCTTTAAGTTATTCTAAATTCTTCAATCCTTATCTAGACGCCATACATCTTCCTATCCTTTTTTTACGAGATTTCACACAAAATTTGGGCTCCATTCGCGATGTGTGGGCCACTTTAGGCCTAGCTAAACCCACAAAGCCAGAAATTGCATTCCATGCACATGCCTTCATTTCAAACAGCCATAACTCACTCGATTCTTATGAGCTTTTGGCCCATTTTACTTCAGTTACTTATTGTAGTTTCAGCTACTTATTAACCAAATTTGGGCTCAAAATGACTACATTTTCTAAGGTCCACCTAAAGCCCGAAAGGTCTAAAATGCCTTAAAGTTAGGCTCATGCCCAAACCCTTACTTCAAAACTCTATAAATTGCCCAATTTTTAATTTTTTCGGCAAATCTATGCTTCACATGTTCCTTAAGTAGGCAGCTATCACATTATTTTGGTTTGGGCTTCATCAGGAATCATTTCGCCCACTTATGGCAAAAACAAGCCCAAAAAGTCAAAACTATCCTTCATGTGCATGCCTCTCGGGTTTGGTCTCATTTTTTCCAATTTTTTATGATAATTTGACTCTCCCCTAAGCTTATCTTGAGTAGTAATATGTATGATTGTATGTATGCATGCGATTAGAGACATAGTTTAGGTTCAAATACAAAGTTTAAAGTAAAACAGAGTGAAAATAATGAGATTCAGAGAGCAAAAATTCCTTAAGAGTTTTTCTTCAATAGAGGAAACTGAATTTTCTAGACCCAAGAATGCTTTTTGAGCCTAGGACTATATCATAAAAGGCAAGAAAATACTTTGGGAGCATAATAAACATTTAGGTGAAGAATCATGAGAGAAACCTTCCATGTGAAGAAGGAAATCCCCTGAGGAGCCCTGATTTGTGTCATAAGACAAAAATACACGAAACTTGAGGCTCACATTTGGCTGAAGAATAGCCAACACATCAAGGAAGAAGTGTGTAAGAAAAAGAAAGTGTCTATAACACCCCAAAAACTTTCGTGCTTAATTTGTAACAGAACCCCTATTTATTCGGGCCCTAAGGTCGTTTAAACTTCTGAATATTTTGTAATTTAAATTTTCGAATACATTTTGTATTTAGTATTTTAATTTTGTATTTTATTTAGTTAAATAATTATCAAAATTATTTATTTTATATTTCTCATGGGCAAAATTATATTTTTAAAAATTAAATAAAAAGATTTTAGGGAAAAATAAAGAAAAAGGCAGAAAATCTCATGGGCACACCAGCGCAAAGAATCTCGCTTGCGGAAGCCCCGCAGCCATGAGCGTGCGCATGGCCAGCATAGGACGTGTGCACTATGCATTCGTCCTACCCATGCGAGGCGCAAGACACAATCTCTGTGTGCGGTCTACGCGATAGGCCTATGCGCATGGCAGACTAGCCTATGGCGCGTGGTAGGCTGAGGCTGCAAGCCGTCATCGGGCGGCACGCTCTGCTGGTTGGCAGTGTGTCACCACTGGCTTGGTTTGCGTGGCGTCATCGCTTGGGCGACATGCCACTGTTGTTTGGGTGGCATGCCTCTAGTTTTTGCATTGACGTCACATCGCATCATCCATCCGTCGGTCACATCCATCAGTCGTCACATCTCACCTTTCCTATTGATTTTCTTTCTCCTCACCAAATTTTACCACTTGACGCAAATCTAACGGTCCCCATTTTATATAAATAGGGACTCTCCCTTCACCATTTCCTTATCACTTCCATTTCCATTCTTCCAACCTCTAAGAGCTTTAGAGAGAGGTGATAGCAACGGTTACCCGTTTATTAAGATCGTTCCTGGATGGTCTAGTTCAACCAATCTTCAATCTTGGATGAACTCAACAACATTGAGCATATCAAACTCAACACCTTTGAATTACACCAAAAGAAAGAACTATGGAAATCTTCTAAGCAACCCAACCCAACCTATTTGAACGCAACAACATTAGGTATATCAAACCTACCACCTTTGAATCACAAAAAGGTAGAAAAATTGAATTACTGTTACCCACCCCTAAATCTAATGAACCCAACAATAATAGATATATTAAACCTATCACCTTTGAATTACAGAAAAGAAAGAAAAAAAGCCAAGGTGCCACAACTAGGAGGAAGAATCCTAGTTGATAAACCTAATAAGTTTTGCAAGCAACTTGCAAGACCCAAACTAGCTCAAAGAGACTAGCAAATTAAGGAAAACCCTTAACAAGTACGTAATTTCAATCTGGTTTTTACAAGTAGAATGCATCCCTATTTATAGATCATAGGGAGCATGAAATTCAAAAGTAAATTACTTAAAATTAACTTTGGAAATAGAAACTAATAAAGAAAAATTCAAGACTAATTAATGACTTGGGATTCTAGTCTTCTTTGAATTCATTTTTCCAAGACTGACTTCTTTTTACTCCATGTTGATTTTTCATCATCCAATGAAGAGTTTTAATGCTTTTGAAGACACCAATCTTGTTCATAAATGATCAGATTTATTGATGTCCTTCAACTTCAAAGTCAAGCCATTATTGTTGACTAGAATTGATAAAAGAATGTAGTCTTGAACCAACCATGCTTTTGCACTAATTTTAGGCCATGTTATGGGCCAAAATAATTGTCTTGATCAACCCAATATGATCCATTAGCCCTTATTGGCCCATGATCTGAAATGGTCATGAAATTCACAATTCTGGACTTCGCATTGTGGGCTTTGGAGCATTCTAGTGAAAGACTTGTGCTAATCAAATTCTTCAAGGCTTCTTGCATTTTCTTTCTTCTTGAACGTGTCATTAGACCAGCAATGTTGATCAAATTATCATCTTCACAAACTTGAGCTTCCTGATTAGCAACATTTGAGCTTTTGTGCATTTGATCGCTATTAGAGGGAGTGATCTAGAGAGAGAGAGGGAGAGGAGAATAAGAAGAAATGGCATAGGAAACATTAAGGTTTTATTAAGGAATATAGTATTTACTTTTAAACATCCTAAGGAGTATTTTTAGATTAAAATTAATAAAGTTTAAATCAATGATTGCATGATTAAATTTTATGCTTAAACAAAGTAATTTTACGTGTTAATGCATGTTTTATGATCGTACATGAACTTATTAATTTGCATGTGTAATTAAAATGATTTAATGCTTGAAATAAATATTGATATGTGATACAATTGATGGTAGAAAAATGGTTAAGCATGAAATGATGTATAGACATGAGAAATACGTATTGCTATTTGCATGTATAATTTATTAAGTCTTTGATTAGGCTTTTTAACTCTAAGGAGTTCGTTTTTCTACCCCCATCTAGTCTGAAAAGACATGAGAGGACTGTTTCTTATGGATGATAGTGTACCGTATGACAAGAATGGTGACGTGATATGATTATAGGAGTCACCTTTGACGAAGTATGATTGTGGCCATAGTTAACAAACATGCAGGACCATTGTGGTTGGCTCAGTCATGATTATAGATCGTGTCATGATTTGGCAAGCCATAAATGTGTTGTTGGCTTGGCAAGCCACAAATTGTTGTTATAAATTAAATGAATTGATCATTCCACATAGGTAGTAGGGAATCCATATTACCCTCAGTAGATCGAAGTCGGAATGACTTCATGCGAAAAATAAAATGAAAGCCAGTGCATATCATGATTTGTTTGATTTTTTCTATTTTCAGCATGATTGATTTGATTGACATGATATGACTATAACATGATGGATTTGATATTTTCTTTAATGAAATAAAATATTTTCATAATTAATAAATAATCCTGACATGACTCTTGATGGTACTTTTAATTACCTTTAAAATCTTATTATGTTATTTAAATACTATTTTTCTTACTGAGTATATAGAACTCACCCTTTTCTATGCCCCCCCTCCAGTAAGGAAGATAGTGAGGAACCGATCGCTGACCCATCCCTTAAAGTCTTTGAGGATCCTGTGGATCCATAAACTTTTATGAGTGCATGACTTATCCCACACTTTGATGAGTCTATTTACAATAATGATAAAAGTAGTCCTCTTTTATATTTTTTTATTTTGTATTTTGTTACCACTTATGCCCCCAAATATTTATGTAATTGGGAACTCATGTATTTTGCAAGGGATTTGTAACTATTTGTTTCGTTGATATATATTCATCTGTTATGCACTCATAATCTATTTTTATATCTGACACCCTTATACCTCAATTAGCATTTGGGAGAAATGAGGCTAAAACCGAGAGGCATGCACATGGAAGATAGTTTTAATCTTTTGGGCTTAATTGGGCAATAATGGGCCAAATGGACTCAAATGAAGCCCAAACCAAAATCAGGTGATAGTTTCCTTCTTGGGGAACATGTGAAGCACAAGTTGGTTAACTTTGTGTGAGGTTTGGACCTTATGGGACTTAGGTGAACCTTAGATGGGCCAAATGTAATTGTTTTGAGTCCAAATTTTGTCCATAAGTAGCTGAAACTATGACAAACGTGTGAAGGTAAAATGAGACAAAAATGCATCAGAATCAAGGGAGGTATGGCTATTGGAAGAGAAGGCATGTGCATGGAGTGTGGTTTTGGGCTTTAAGGGTTTAGGTGGGCTTAAGACGACCTAAAACAGCTTGAATGGAGCCCAAATTTGTTATAGAAGCACCTCAAAGTAGTTTGGATAAATCTAAAAGCCTCTAGAGTGGGAGATTAAAGTGAAAAATTTCCTACATTGATTAGGAAGTTTAAAGTTATGAAGGTCTAGCATTAGTTAGGAAGTAAAAATGGTGAACCACATGTCCCACATCGGATAGGCAACCAACACCTTAGCTCCCCTATCCTACCTATAAATAGAGAATGATGTGAAGGGGGGAGAATCATGGTGAGGAAGAGAGGAGAAAAAGAAAAGAAGAAGAGGAGAGAAGAATATTGAAGTTCTTAAGGGTAACCCCTGGGTTTCAAGTAAGCATATCTCTCTCATTTTAATTTGATTTTCCATGAACTTTGAGGGTAGCTTTTTAGTAATTTGAGGGATATTTTTGAGGTTAGATATTGTTCAAAAGCATCCCATGTTTTAGGAATGCCACGAGGAAGACCATCCATAGAGCGTACTGACCGACTTGAAGCCTCGGATCACCCCACCAAGGCTGAATTTATCGAACTCTTCTGAGCTATCCAAGGATTAACTACAGCCATAGGATAAAATCAAGCCAACCCTTATCTACCTCCTGCCCCTGAATTCTGAAACACCTAAATATCCATTTCTGACAACATAGCGTAGTTTAGGAAACTTAACCTCCCATACTTTGAAGGTGGTCCTGATCCCTTTGTAGCTGAAACCTGTATCCTACAGATAGAGAAGTTTTTCTCTATCCTAGACCTGACTGAGGGACAAAAGGTTTCCCTTGCAGTTTTCATGCTAAGCGGTGAAGCAGAACACTGATGCGACTTAAAAAGGAACTCCTGCCTACGCCTACCACATGGGAAGTTTTCATGGATGCATTCTTTAATAACTTCTTCTTTGTCTATGTTTGGAAAAAGGAGGACTTTTAGGACCTCCAGCAAGGGAGTCTGACCGTTACCCAGTTTGAAGCCCATTTTATTCAACTATCTAGGTTTGCCCCTCTAATGGTCACCCCCCAAGAGCCAAAATGCTAGAGAGTTTCTTAAGGGCCTTCGTGCCAACATCTATGACTGGGCCGCGATGTTAAGACCCAGCTCATATGCAGAGATGCTCGAACATGCCCAGTTGGCCAAAGATCTCATCTTGGCCAAATACCAACGCATTGCCTGAGTCCATACCCAACAACAACCTCAGCAACTTATGAGGAGATTACCTGATGCAGTAAGTAGCCACCTTGATAAACGAACTAGAGTTACTATGCCCCCTACTTTGCCTCCACCTTAGTTCAACCTGCCTGACCTAACCAACCCTGTCAGCATTGTGGTTGCTCGCATGGTGACCTACCCTATCGACGTATCAATAATGCCTGTTATCGATGTGGAAGCACCCAACACCTTATAAAGGACTGCCCCCAGTGACCAAAGGACGTCACCCGACCTATAGCACAAGGTCGCGTGTACCATTTTGATGAACCCAGTGCTCTTCGTACTCATGTTCTTATCCAGGGTATGTTTTCTATTCATGACACTTCTGCTAAGGCTCTGATCGATACGTGTGTTACTTACTCTTTAATTTCCTGTACATTTGCTTATAATCTTGATTTTAGACCAAAACCTTTGAAAGAAACATTAACGGTAGAAACTTCTCTAGGGGACTACTAGAGGCCCATTATATATATAAAGACTATAGAATAAAAGCTTTAGGAATAGAGATATTTGTAAATATGATATTGTTAGATTTTATAGGATTTGATGTGATATTAGGAATGGACTGGTTGGGAAGGTATAGAGTTATAATCGATTGTGAAAGTAAAATTGTAACTTTATGGTCTCTGAAAAAGGAATAAAATTTTGTTATTATTTTTCTAACCAATGAATGAACAAG
Organism: Carica papaya; assembly: GCF_054855325.1. Lineage (NCBI taxonomy): Eukaryota > Viridiplantae > Streptophyta > Magnoliopsida > Brassicales > Caricaceae > Carica > Carica papaya. The sequence continues at coordinate 20,857,041 of NC_142316.1, forward strand.
AATATGGGTGCTGATTCTACTATGTGTAGCATACCAATTGTTTGTAACTTTTTGGATGTCTTTCCTATCGAACTTCCTAGTCTACCTTCCCCACGAGAAGTAGAGTTCTTAATTGAATTGTTGCCCAGAGTCGAGCCAATCTTGAAGCCTACCTATCATATGAGTTGGGCTGAGCTAACAGAGCTAGAACATCAACTTTTTGACCTTATTACCTAAAAGTTTATTCGCCCTAGCCATTCTCCTTGGGGCGCTCAAGTGTTGTTCATGAAGAAAAAGGATGGTTCCTTCAGGGTCAGCGTGGACTACCGAGAACTCAACCGAATGACCATTAAAAGAAAGTACACCTTACCTCAGATCGATGACCTCTTCGATCAACTGCAATCAGCCACGGTCTTCTCTAATATCGATCTCAGGACGGGATACCACCAGTTGAGTCTCAAAGAAGAAGATATTTCGAAGACTGCCTTTTGTAACAAGTACGATTTATATGAGTTTAGGGTAATGTCGTTCGAATTAACCAATGCCCCTACAACCTTCATGAACATAATGAACAGAGTTTTTCGATACGCATTAGATCAATACATAATCATTTTTATTGATTACATCCTAGTGTATTCCAAGAGCCTTGAAGAACATGTAGTGCACTTGACTGAAGTGTTAGAGACTCTTCACCGAAACCAACTGTACACTAAATTGAGTAAGTACTCTTTCTGGTTGGATCGAGTTTCTTTTCTTGGACGTGTAATTTTGAGTGAAGAAGTTTATATGGACCCATCCAAGGTGAAAACGGTAGTCAACTGGAATCCACCCACCAATGTGGCTGATGTACGTAGCTTTTTAGCTTGACAGGTTATTATCGACGGTTAATTGATGGATTCGCTAAGCTTGCCACCCCACTTACCCGACTTACCTAAAAAGGGGTACCATTCATTTGGAATTATGAGTGTAGTGAAAGCTTCATGGAATTGAAGCATCGTCTCACCTTTGCTCCTGTGTTGATCTTCCCTAATAATATGGAAAAATTTTAGGTCTATTGTGATGCATCTCATATTGGCTTAGGGTGTGTCTTGATGCAGCATGGTAGAGTAGTCCCGTATAGGTCCCAATAAATAAAACCTCATGACAGAACTACCCTACCCATGACTTGGAGCTTGTAGCCATTATTTTTGCCTTAAAGATATTGCATCATTGCCTGTATGATAAGACCTTTGAGATTTATACTGATTATAATAGTTTAAAGTACATCTTTTCGTAAAAAGAATTAAATATGAGACAAGGACGCTAGATGGATTTTTTGAAGGACTATGATTGCAAGATCATCTATCAGCTTAGGAGAAAAAATGTGGTCGCTGATGCACTGAGCCAAAAAGAGTCTACTGTTGGCTCAACCCATGGCCTCCAGTTGAAAATTGATGGGCTCTATGCAGGTTCTCCGTTTAGCTATTATGGCAAAGACATCTTGCCCAGATCTGAGCCTTGCCGGATCTCTTTATGAAAATCTAGGAAACCTAATCCACGTACTTGGAACTTATCAAGAATCAAGGTAAGTTCACTTCTGACAAATCTCTCAATTTCAGGATTTCAGATGATGGATTGTTCAGATTCTAGAACCAAATTTGGGTCCCCATTACTGTAAGGGCTGATGTTCTCAAGACTGCCCACGCTTTAAAGCTATCCATCCATCCCCGAAGTACCAAAATGTACCAGGACTTGAAGCGTCAGTACTGATGGCTAGGAATGAAAAGGGATATAGTTGACTATGTCTCTCGATGCCTTACTCATCAGTGAATTAAGGTAGAACATCAAAGACCTAGTGGTTGTTACAAGGTCTTCAGATTCCTAAATGGAAATGCATACTAAAAGATTACCTAGAACTTGTTCTAGTCAAAACATTATCTGGGTCATCGTGGACAAACTGATCAAGATCGCCCATCTTCTTCCCATTAAAACCACTGATTCCACCAACAAGTTAGCCCGTCTATATATTTATGAGATTGTTCGACTTCATGGTGTTTCCTCATCCATAATGTCCGACTGCAATCCCCAGTTTGATTTCCACTTCTCGGACACCTTCTAGGAAGCTTTGTGGTGTGGGTTGTATTTTAGAAAAATACAAGGAACCAAAATCTTAGTACAATAGTTCCTGAAAAAGTGCTAATTTGACCCTTTTAGCTTGATTTGTGTCCCAAAACTAAAATACCTTGAATTTGAGTCCCAAATGTGTCTATAGACTAGCCAAGATATTAAGGAAGAAGTGTGTGGAAAAATAAAATATGTCCGTAGAAGAAAACTTAGCCACCACACAGAGTGGCCAGAAAAGCTACGCCGACAATCGTAGAAGACCCCTAGAATTTATTGTTGGTGATAAAAATTTCCTTAAGATCTTCCCTTATAAGGGAAAAATGTAGTTTGGTAAGAAAGGTAAGTTGAGCCCCTGTTATGTGGGATCTTTTCAGATCGTGGAATATGTTGCACCTGTGGCATACCGCCTTATTTTTTTCCCAGAGTTTGCGGGTCTACATAATTTTTTCCACGTCTCCATGCTCAAAAAGTACCACCATGACCCTTCTCACATCATTCCTCACCAAGAGATTCAGGTTAAAGCTAATATGACATACAATGAGCTCCCTACAAAATTCCTAGATTGGATCGACAAAGTTTTGCACAACAAGAGGATTTTAATGGTGAAGGTGTAGTGGCAACACCATACTTCGAAAGGAGGCGACATAGGAGTTGGAGAGCAAAATGCGAGAGAAGTTTCCTGATCTATTCGTGATAAATTTGGAGGACCGAATTTTTAACGGTGGGGGAATGTAACACCCCGAAAAATTTCGTGCTTGATTTGTAATGTGAACCCTCATTTATTGGGGTCCTAAGACCATTTAAACTCCTTAATATTTCATATTTTAAAATTTCAAATGAATTTCATAATTTAATTTATGTATTATTTGGTTAAATAATTATTGAAATTATTTATTTTATTTTATTTGTAGATAATATATATTTAAATTAATTAAAAATATTTTAGGGAAAAAACAGCTGAAAATACTAATTAAGGCATATGAGTGCTAAATACATAAACAAATTACGAGGGCATAATAGATAAATGTATGCAACGGAACAAATACTTACAAAACCCTTATAAAATATATGAGTTCCCAATTATATATATATTTGAGGTCAGAAATGGCGACAAAATATAAAATAATCAAATACAAAAGAGGGCTGCTTCTATCATTATGTAACTGGACTCATCAAAGTGCGGGAGAAGTAACGCGCTCATAAAAGTTTATGAATCCACGGGATCTTAAAGACTTCAAGGGGTAGGTAAGCGATCGATTCCTCACTATCTTCCTCATTTGGTGGGGATCATGGAAAGGAGTGAGTTCCTTATACTCAATAAGAAAAATACTATTTAAATAACATTATAAGATTTTAAAAGTTATTAAATGTATGATCGTCACTTACCATCAAGAGTCATGTCAAGATCCTTTATTAATTATGAAAACAATTTAATTTATTAAAGAAAACGTCATAACCATCATATCGTAGTCATATTATATCAATCAAATCAATAATGCTGAAAATAAAGAAAATTAAACAAATCATGATATGCACTCTCTTTCATTTTATTCTTTGCGCGAAATCGTTCTGACATCTATCTATTGAGGACAATTAGAGATTCTCTACTACTCATGTAGAATGACCAATTCATTTCATTTATAATAGCAATTTGCGGCTTGCCAAACCAACAACACATTTATGGCTTTCTAAATCATTACACAATCTATGACCATGGCCGTGCAAATCACAGTGGTCATCTTAACTATGGTCATGGTCGTACTTTGCCAAAGGCGACTCCTACAATCGTATCGCGTCACCGCTCTTATTAGAGGTACGTTGTCATCCATAAGGTGCGGCCTCTCCGATCTTTTTAGACTAGATGAGGGAGATAGAAACCCTTCAAAGATGAAAAGCCTAACGAAATACTTTATGAATTATGCATGCTAATACCAATACATATCCTCATGTTTGTACATCATTTCACGCTTAATCATTTTTCCATTGTCAATTGCACCACATATCAATATTTATTTCAAGCATTAAATCATTTAAATTACACACAAATAATCAGTTCATATATATTCATAAAACTTGCATTAATCACCTAAAATTATTTCATTTAAGCATATGATTTAATCATGCAACCATAAATTTAAATTTTGTTAATTTTTTATCTAGAAATGCTGCTTAAGATGTTTAAAAGAATATACTAAATTCCTTATCGAAACCTTGATGTTTCCTATGCTTTTTCTTTTTCTCCTCCTGTGACATCCCAAGTGCTAGTTAAGGTAATTGGGTGTCAGATACAGATTCAGATTAACGAGTGCATGATAATATTTATGCAGCAGAATCAAGACCTTAACAAATCCCTTATAGATACATATATATAGTTCTAAATACATACATCACTGAGGCCAAAAGTGGCTACAAAATACAAAACATAAGGGTCACTTCTTTCACTATGCTACTGGAATTCATTAGAGTGCAGGAACAGACATGCACTCAGACTTATGGATCCACATGATCCTCATAGACTTCCAAAGGTAGGTCTGCTTGTGGTTCCTCATTTTCTTCCTCATCTTGGGGAGGGAGGGGGGAGGAAAGAGTGAGTTTTATATGCTCAGTAAGGAAAACAATATTAAATTAACATTGTTAGATTTCAAAAGTTTATTATTTTTTCTTACTGATTAGCTTCCTCGTTTACCTAACTCATCATTAGGAAAAAATAATTTTTTTAAATATCAAAATAGTACATTAGCACAGAAAATCAAATATACATATATCATGTTAAATAATAAAGAAAATCAAATAAATAATAAAATGCTCAAATTTCTCGTTGTCATGCTTTACGAAGTCGTTACAAACTTCTATATATGAGAACAGATACAAATATAGATTTCTAACTACTCAAGTGGAATGACCAGATAAGATACAGATACAACAATTTGCTCAGGTCCACTTCCGGCTGGCCAAACCATGGTATGATCTATGACCACGGTCGTACCAACCATAGTGGTCCTAATAGATAATCTATAGTCACGACATTACTTAGCCATGGGGGACCCCTACAAATAGTGTGATATCACTCTCGTTAGAGGGCATGACGTCATCTACTGGGAGCGGTCTTCTTACTTTTTTCAAATAAGATAGGGGAGAGAAAAACAGATATCCCTAAGAAATAAAAAGGCTAATGAGACACTTGATGCAATATGCATGTCAATACTGATACACTTTGGATCAAACAGGCTTCATTCCACTTTTCTCTTTTTTTTTTTATTTTTTTTATTTTTTTATTATCATGGGCAACATACTACATTTATCACACGCAAATTCACTAAGTGTCAGTAAATCACACAGCATGCTTGAAAATCAGACAATTCAACTCATTTGAATACAGAGGCATGCAAAACAGACAAAATAACAATCATATTAAATTTTCTTATCTAAAAATACTCCTTAGGACGTCGAAAGTAATATTAGATTCCTTATTGAAACTTCGATGTTTTCTCCTTCACCGTATACCTTTCTTTTTCTTCTTTTCTCCCTATTTTACTATCTCTCTATCTTTCTCTCTAAATCTTTAAAAAATAGAAGAAATGGAAGTGTGGAGATGAAGGGAAGGGGAAGGACAATTTATAAAATTTTAGAATCGTTAAATTCGCGCCAAGTGGCAAAATTTGGTGAAGAGAGAGGAAGAAAAGATTTTTTGCACAAAAAATGAGGGAGGAAAATTTTCTCCATTAGTAGCAGTGGCACACTGCTCAAGGGGCACAAGGCTTATCCACGCAGGCCTGCAGCATCGATAGTGAGTGCACAGTGTGTGGCGCCAGTTCGTGTGCAAAGTGACATGTGGACGGCCTACCTGCGTGCTACAGGACGCGCACGCAGGTCCTAACCCAGTACCGTACGTGCGGAGGGGACGTGCGCTCGTCTCCTGCATGCAAGCGTGCGGATGGGTCATGCGCCCTGTGCGCACGCCCCGCTGCCATTGTGCGTGCACGCCCTGCGGCCACTGTGTGCACATGCACGCGCGCACAGTGCCCAGCACCCGCACGGGGAAACCTACTTTCCTGCGGGATTTTTCGCAGTGAGCCGGTTATCTCCTGTTTTGCTATTTTTCAATTTTTTTCTAATTTTTTCTTTTGAAATAAAATAAAATAATGTAAAATAAAAATAAAACTAAATAAAATAATTAAAAATAAAAATAAAAATAGATTAAAATCACAGATCTCGAGAATGACATAAATTAATTTAAATTTAGGGCACGCAAAGGCCTGAATAAATAGAGTTTTCAAATCACTTTAGCATAGCGATGGGCGGGGTGTTACACCTCCTCTCATTCTCTCCTTATATCACTCTCCCTTTTTCTAAAGCTCTTGGAGGATAAAAGAATGAAAATGGAAGTGATGAGGAAATAATGAAGGGAGGGTCCCTATTCATAGAAAATGGGAATCGTTAGATTTGCACCAAGTGACAAAATCTAGTGTGGAGAGACGAAGCTGATGGGAAAGGTGAGATGTGATGACCGACGGATGTGATCGATGGATGAACTACGCGATGTGATGGCGGTGCAAAAATTGGAGGCAAGCTACCCAAACAACGGCAACATGTCGTTGAAGTGGCGGCAGCACGCCACCCAAGCCGGCAGTCGTATGCTGCCTGAAAGTAGCAGGCGGTGCCCAAGGAGGCGACGCACATTGCTTGAGGCTGCACACGCCACCCCAGCCTATCGTGCACTACTGGCTTACCGTGTGGACGGTGCCCACATGCTCACAGAGTCCGCATGAGTGGGAATTTTCCGGCTGTCTTTCCTGTAAGATTTTATGCATTTTTTCCATTTTTCTCGAAATTATTTTATTTAATTTCTAAAAATAAAATTTTCCTACAAGATAAACAAAATAAATAATTTCAATAATTATTAAACCAAATAAAATACAAAATTAAAATATGAAATATGATATTTATCCAAAAACTTAAAAAACTAAATATTAAGGAGTTTAAATGGTCTGAGGGGCCGAATAAATAAAGGTTCACATTACAGTTTAACACAAAAGTTTTTGAAGTGTTACAGATCCTGCTCGTGCAGGCTTTGGACGCCTCTCGCGAGTGCACGCGCACGACCAGCATAGGACGTGGGCATTGTGCACACGTCCAATAACTGCGAGGTGCAAGGCGTGGTCAGCTGGAGTAGGCTGAGATAGCGTGTGCTACCTCATGCTAGGCGCGCCGCCCCCTCGGGCGCCAGGTGCAACCTTCATGCGGCACGCACCTATAGTTGGGCACTGAGCTGCAGTTGGCTTGGACGTCCCACCGTCAATTGGGTGGTTTGCCTCTAGTTTTTGTGCCGCTGTCACTTCGCATCATCCATTCGTCAGTCATCACATCTCATCATTTCACCTTGACTTTCTCTCTCTTCACCATATTTCACTTCTTGGCGTAAATCTAACAGTCCCCATTTTTTAAAAATGGGGACCCCCACTTCACCATTTTCTCATCCCTTTCATGTCATGCTTCCATCCACCAAAGGGTTCTAGAGAGAGAGAGAGTGATCAAGAAAGAGGAGAAGAAGAAAAGGAAAACATAGGAAACACCAAGGTTTTGGTAAGGAATTTAGTATTTACTTTTAAACATCCTAAGAAGTATTTCTAGATTAAATTAATGAAGTTTAAATTAAATGATTGCATGATTTAGTTTATATGCTTAAATAAAAAGATTACATGTTGGTGCATATTTTATGAACATATGCAAATTGATTATTTACATGTTTAATTTAAATTATTTTGGATAAATGTTAATATATGATACATTATACAATGGTAATGTAATTAAGCATGAAGTGATGTTAAAGCATGAGAAATATATATTGGTATCAGCATGTATGATCCATAAAGTATTTTGTTAGGCTTTTTATCTCTAGGAAATTTCTATTTATCTCCTATCTGATATGAAAATAGATTGTTAGAAAATCATCAAGTTAAAGAGTAAGTCATCTACTAAGTGCGAGTGAAAACTTTTATGCTCACATTTTGACGCGGGAGAGTATGGGGAGGATTGAATCAACTCCTATAACCCACTCAACGTTATGCAATACTAAAACTTTAACCGCCTAGATAAACCCCTCCCTCTAATTGAATCTATAATGTTTAAAGGAATACAAAAACAAAGACTAGGGAAAATAAATAAGGAAAGCAAAAATGCCATGAACTTATCGATAAATTGAACCCTGCTCCTTGGCTCAATAAGACTTTTGAAGACTCCTGCTTCCGAAAGAACTTGAAGAAGCTAAATTAGCAAAAATATTAAAAGAAGAAAAGCTTAAGCTTTTAAAAATTTCTCTCAAATTGATTGTAATTAATGTGTTTACAACCTATGGACAAATGTCTATTTATAGTATTTTTCGAGCAATCTAAATGAGTACAAACTCTTGCAACAAATTAATAAAATAATACCCTAGATAAAATTCTATCTAATTTTAGGATAAATTACATAGTAAAATAATTATTCTATTCCAAAGAAATTAATTAAATAATTAAATAATCTTAGGGAGAGAATTTACAATAAAATAATAATTAAAATAATGTGATACTTATCCCATGTTATTTCCATATAAAACACATGGAAAAATTAATTTATGTGGGAGTTAATTTTAAAAAATGACAAATTAAAAATTAGATCCCAAAGCCTTTTAAAAATAAAAAATAAAAAAATAAGGAAATAGTTTATTTAATTAAAAGGTGGAGAACCGGTCGGCTAGTCTGCGAAGGTCGCTAACAGTGAGCTAGTGGGCCGGGCCGCTGGTGGCGCATTGGGCTTGCCAGGCTAGTTCTGGGCTCGTTTGAGGGGGGTGCACTCGTTCGACCTCGTGGGCTAGCTTGCTGGCAGTACTTGTAGGCCTTCTAGGTCGTGTGGTGGAGCTGTTGGGTCTGCCTGCGCACTGGGCTTCCTACACGCATGCACATGTTGCGTGTTTGTGGGCTGCACTCGCTTGGTTTGCGTGGGCCATCTTCCTTGGGTGTGGGGCTTTCTTACAATTCGTCAAGTCCATTAATCCTACTTGGGCCTTAAGTCCTTTGGCTTGAACAAACTTGGCCCATCTCTTGGAATAATCCCAATTAGAAAAGTAGTCAGGAATGAAATTATTTTTCTGTTTTGGGCATTCCTATTTAGGAAACTGGAACTTACTTTCCTGTTTGAGTCAGGACCTACTGGATTCCTCCTTGATGCAGATTGGCATTCCTTGACACTAAATGTAGGCTATCTAACATCACATCATCTTGCCCTTCTTCAAAAAGATCCATCCTCGAATCTTGACCTTCATCAAAAGGAGAATTGTTGGTGATAACAATAGAAAACACAACATATTTCCCAAGTATGTTTACTTTGTTGATGCATGTCATTACTTGATTCACAATTCCTCTAGGATCTGAATCAAATCTTCATAGCCCACTTGCCATGGTAATTATCTATAAGAAAAGAATAGTATAACTATGGAAAGAGTGGTTAAGGTCAAAATTAATCTCCTTGTAGGTAAGTACAATTAAAGTTCCCTTTCATAAGAGATATTCCTTAATATTATGTCCTTATGATGAAGACACTTCCTTATTTTCTCTCTTTGTTTTTCTCGTAATGGACCATCTTTGGTTGTCTGCTAGGCAGCCTTTATGCTCAATGAGCCATTAACTTTCTCTACTGCCTTCCTTCTCTCTTCAACCCTTCTTGCATATTCATCAAAGGACAATTTAATTTTGACTTGATCTTTATGTGCCTCTTTTTGTGATAAAGGCATAAGGACATGATTCAGATTGTCCTATTGTAATAAAAAATAACTGGTGCGGCCATAATGTTGTACCTGCCTATCAAACTACAAGGTCTCCCAAGTATCAGGTGACTTGCATGCATAGGTACGATATCATAATATATCTCGTCATTATATTTTCTGATGGAGAATGGTACTTTGACTTGTTCGGTAACTTGACTTTGCCATACTAATTCAACCATTGTAATCGGTAGGCATTTGGATACTTTATGCGTATAAACCATGCTCTTTCCACGAATAGAGTGCTTGCCACATTAGCACAGCTACCACTGTCAATGATCATTTCACATACCTTACCATTGACAAGACATCACATGTGGAATATGTTCTCTCTCTGCTTGTTGTCCTCTCCCTAAGCTTACAAGCTCATGACCCTTCAGACAACAAGGATACTTTCTCGGAAGGAAAATATGTCACTTTATTGAAACATAGTGAATTGTCCTGCAAGGTAAAGGTTAATGAAAGAACATCTCACCCTCACCGTTACTCGTGTTTAACCTCATAATCCCTCAACACTCATGCTTTAAGTTGAGCCTCTAGAATCGATTCTCCTTAATTAAGACCTGTACGTTAGTCTCAAAGACACTGGTAAGGAATCCTAAAGGAAGGCTGACTCTAAAGTTCAAAATTTAAGCTAACAGATAAAGAATTGTGATGCTTAAACAATGTAAATGCAATATGAATTATGCAAATAGAATGAAAACAAAAGTTTTCACTCGTACCTAATAAATGACTTACTCTTCCTCTCGATGGTCTTTCGACAATCTAATAGGCAGTTACTCTATTTTTGCTATACAGAATGCAAACAACGTGCCAATTGGCTTATGGGTGCAAATGGGATATTTTTGGTATTTTTGATATGTATAATTCTTTTTGAATAAAAAAACAAACTGCTTGAATTGAACAGATCGATGTGAATTCAAGCAAGATGCAATACAAATTAACAATAAAATAATTTGAATGCTAATTTAAGAGCAAAAATGCTAAAAGCAATAAAGATAGATTTGGGTTATAGGATGCTAAGCTCTAATACCAAATGACAGGAAAGGGTATGGAAGGATCGAATCAACTCCTATAACCAACTCAACATTATGCAATACCGAAACCTTATTACCTAGATAAATCTCTTCCTCTAATTGAATCTATAATCCTAAAAGGAATGCAAAAACTAAGAGTAAGGAAAATAAACTAGGAAAGAAAAAACACCAAAAACTTATCGATAAGTTGATCCCCGCTCCTTGGCTCAACATGACTTCTAAAAACTCTTGTTTTCTGAAGAACTTGAAAAAGCTAAATTAGCAAAAATTCTAAAAAAAGAAAAGCCTAAACTTTCAAGAATTTCTCTCATATTGATTGTAATTGGAGTGTTTATAACCTATGGGTAAAGGCCTATTTATAGCATTTCCTGATCAATCTAGATGAGTACAAACTCTTAAAATAAATTAATAAAATAATACTCCTGATAAACTTTTATCTAAATCTAAGATATTTACATAATAAAATAATTATTCTATTTCAAAAAAATTAATTAAATAATCCTAGTGATGGAATTAACAATAAAATAATAATTAAAATAACCGAATACTTGTCCCATGTGATTTCTATGTAAAACACATGGAAAAATTAATTTAGGCATGTGGGATTTAATTTTAAAAACATGAAAAATTAAAAAGTTGGTCCCAAAGTCTTTTCAAAATAAAAAAATTAAAAATAATAAAATAACTTAATTAATTAAAACGTGGAGAATGAGCCTGTCAGGTTTGGGCAATCTAGGAAGGCAAGCCTGCACAAGCCGTAGATAGCGAGCCTACAAGTTGGGCTGCGGGTCACACGTTGGGCCAGCTAGGTTGGTTTCATGCCTGTCCATACGGGCCACGTACGTTTGACCCCTTGGGCCAGCGCACGAGCGGTGCTTGCAGGCCTTCTAGGTCGTGGCGGTGGAGCTGTTGGGTTTGTGCGTGGGCGTTGCTACGCGCATACACATGCTGAGTATATATGGGCTGCACACATTTGGTTCACGTGGGCCATCTTCCTCGGGTGTGGGCTTTCTTACAATTATTCAAGCCCCTTAATTTTACTTGAAGCTTATATCTTTTGGCATAAACAAACTTAGCCCATGTCTTGGAATAATCCTAATTAGGAAAGTAGTCAGGGATGAAATTACTATCCTGTGTTGGGTGTTCCCATTTAGGAAACCAAAAATTACTTTCCTCTTTGAGTTGAGACCTGCTGGATTCCTCCTTGATGTAGATTGGCATTCTTGACACTAAATTTGTACTATCAAATATGACATCACCAGGTGTGGGCTTTCTTACAATTCTTTAAGCCCATTAATCTTACTTGGGCCTTAAGTCTTTTGGCTTAAAAAAACTTGGCGCATCTCCTAAAGTAATCCCAATTAGGAAAGAAATTAGGGATGAAATTACTTTCCTGTTCTAGGCATTCCTATTTATGAAACTGGAACTTACTTTACTATTTGGGTCGAGACGTGATGGATTCCTCTTTGATGCATGTTGGCATCCTTGACACCAAATTTAGGCCATCTAATATCACATCATATTTTGTTTGCATTGTCCATTCTCTGTTGCATAAAACACTCATGCATGCACATTTTAGGCTTCTAGAGTGTCCTGGATTGCACCCTCTTCTTCTGGGGTGTGTACAGAGCAAACTTACACTTTACACGTAATTAAATAACAAAAATTAACTTTAATTAATATAGAAAGTACATAGAAGCATTACATCCTTTGAATAATGTATATCAGATATAATACAATACGATGCACTAAAATTTTTCTTTTCTTATAATACCAAAGTACAAACTTGTAACCTGATATCACTCTTACTTCTCAACTTATCTTCTGTATCACTTACTATTTTCCAGCGAAATCCTTACTATCTAAAAAATAATGGGAAAGTTAAATACATTATCCCATTAAGCAAATATTACGACAGATAGCTAAATACATGCAATATATAGTATCATCACTCACGTCAGTGAAACACATTCGTTATATTTTTAAAACCATATAAAAACCATCCTCTACTAAATCACACAGTAAGCACAGAATACTGTACACATACTAAATCACACAGCAAGTACAATATATCGTACATCTGTACCAGATCACACAGCAAGTAAGTGTACCGTACATCTGCACCATATCACACAAGTGCAGTGTACCCATATCTCATATGCACAAATCACACAGTAGGCACCAATCACTGCATTGTACAATGCTTTTACATTTTGTAAAAATAATAAATCTTTCTCACAAAGCATGTGTCAAAACGTACTAGTTCTACATGCCGTAACATCCACTTACCTCAGGTCCTATGCAAACCTCGATCTAGGTAGAGCCTCTTACACAAGCTCTAATCCCTTTGCTCAATTTGACAGAGTTTCTCCCTATAAAACTTTTAAATTTCTCCCTTATGAAAACCATAATTTCCTTAGTTTTACCCAAAATTTTGGCAATGTTCTTGGATGTTTTTTAGTAATATCTGAAGCCCAACAGTTACCCTTGAGAGCTTCCTTCTTTTCTCCTCTTCTTCTCTTCTTTTTCCCTCTCTTCCTCACCATGGTTTTCCCCTCTTCCCACCATCCCCTATTTGTAGGAGAGGGAAGCCAAGGTGTTGGTTGTCTATCTGATGTGGGACATGTGGTTCACCATTTTAACTTCCTAACCGATGTGGGACCTTTGTAAGTTTAAACTTCCTCGTCGATGTGGGACTTTTATCACTTTAATCTCCCACACTAGAGGCTTCAAGATTTCTCTAGACTCCTCCCACCACCTTATCCTCCTTCAAGGTGCTTTCATAGAAACTTTAGCTCCATTCCAGCTATTTGGGCCACCTTAAGCCCACCTAAACCCTTAAGGCCCAGTCCACTTAAAGCCCAAAAGGTCTAAATTGCACATAAAGTTAGGCTCATGCCCAAACCCTTAATTCAAAACTCTATAACTTTCTCAATTCTTAATCTTTTTAAGCAAACCTATACTTCAAGTGTTCCTCAAGCAGGAAGCTATCACATGGTTTTTTTTTTTTTGGGCTTTATCTAGGTTCATTTGGCCCATCTATGGCCTAAACAAGCCTGAAAGGTCAAAATTATCTTCCATGTGCATCCATCTCGGGTTTGGCCTCATTTCTCCCAACTTTTCTTCTACATATATATTTTTTTTCCACACACTTCTTCCCTAATATAATTTCTAGTTATCAACCAAAAGTGAGTCTCAAATTCCAAGTACTTTAGTCTCGAGATGCAAATCAATCTAAAAGGGTAAAAAAGAGTTCCTTAGCGGATTTTCTCTACTGATTCTTCATCCAATTATTTTCTCACTGTTTAAAAGAATTTTTTTTTACCTTCTATGAGGTCTTTTTAGCTTCAAGAAGCATTCTTGAACCTGAAAACTCAGCTTTCTCTTTTTGTGGGAAAAACTCTTCTTAAAGGATTCTAGTTATTCAAATCTCATCATTTTTGCCACTTGACTTAAAAATTATTCTTTAACCTTGAAACTCACTTTAAATTAAATAGCATTATAAAACATGAGAAATTCTTCTACAGAAAATTTGGGTCATTACATAGAGTCTGTTAGGAATTTTTTCAAAATTCATTTCTAACTTGTAGGGACTCAATTAAAAAAATCATAACTTGGACGCTAAACTTGATAGAGAGTGATTGAGTATGAGTGACAGACACAAGTGTCGAGAGGTAAAGTGAGTTATGGAACCAAGAAATTAGCTCAATTTCACTTATGGACGTGTTTCACCCAGACACGGTATCAACTTAACTCCTTTCATTATTTCTTCGCTTATTTGTTGTATCCAGGATCATTAAGCGACATCGACATGAATTCAAGGACAAATCCTTTTGAAGAAGGGAGGATGGCATGACCATGGGAAGGCCTTCAAGATATCCAACAAATGATTATCCAAGTTCTCGCTAACTCATAGATAAAACCTGAAAGAAGCCTTAACCAAGAAAATAGAGATGAAACCTAGAAATAAAGCCCGATCCATCAAGACACAAATATCCAATCCGAGAGAGACTAGATCGAGTAAGATGGATTCTTGATGTCATCAAATAAGGCCAATCATATGGTCCTCAGAAAATAATAGCCCAAATTGTTATAGGAGGAGATGAAGAGAGGGATTTTTGGGCAATTTTAGAACCCACAGAGAAGGTCCATGGTCGTTTAACCCACATGATTCTTGGCCCATGGAAGAGGACCCAAGGGATGAGCCCATGCGGCAACATAGGCCGATCCACAAGTAGGAGGCGACCACGCGCAACCCACGCATGCGCTAGCCATGCAGGCTGCCCATGCGAGAGGGAAAGAGCTCCTTGCATTCAGGCAACCCAATCTGTACGTCCCGTCCTATAAACTAGGCCACAAGATTCAAAGATTACATCCAAAACCCACATAGATTTAGCATAGATAACTCAAAACCCTAAACAAATCTTTCCTGCCAAACCCACAATTAACTTGTAATTGAGAACTGGGATGATTGAGATAAAAAAAGCAAGAATGAATAAATGTCACTAACTAACTTGATAAGTTAATTCAATTCTTGATGCAACAAGATGAATAAGAATTCCCACTTGTCATAGGTGTGCTAAAGGTAATGAAATTCATTCAATAATTAAAATATGTCATATTACATTGAAAATAAGATATTTATAGGATAAAACACCTAAATTCTGCCAAAGGATCATAATTTGATGACCTAGTAAAACATAAACAATACTTAATTATTTAAAAAATGACCGAGAGAAATATGGTATTAAATGACCTGGGGAAATATGAAATTAAATGACCTAGAAAAATATGATATTAAATGACCTAGGAAAATATGTTATTAAATGACCTAGAAAAATATGATATTAAATAACCTAGAAAAATATGGTGTTAAATAATCTAGGAAAACAAGGTATTAAATGACCTAGAGAAATATGAACATAATTTAATTATCTAAGAAATTACCAAAATGACCTTAGACATTCATTTAAACTGTGCCCACAAACTTGATTAAAATTAATGATTTTTTGGCTCCTTTGATTCTTCGAACACTCCACATGTGCCAAGTTCTTATTATATCCATTGATGCGGAACTCCGAGACCCTTGCTTGAACCTTAGAACTCTTCAATCGGTTTAGAACGGAATTTAGATCACAAGTAAAAAAGGAATCAAATTTGTTCAATCACCCAAATGGTTTGAAATGGACCATCCCCACGAGCATCCAACTTAGATTTCTATTTTGATAGAAATCGTTCCTTGCACATATGAACCCACACCCAATCTCTGAGTTCAAATGAAATCTTGCGCCTTCCTTTATTGACATGGGATGTTACTTGTTCATTTTTCTTTTCAATGTTCTGCCTTGCTTTTTCTTGAATTGCTTTAACCATTTTTGCTTTCTTATGTCCATCCAAATTAGAAATGTCACTTATAAGAATAGACAACAAATCAAGTGGAGTTAAGGGATTAAAACCATACACAATTTCAAAAGGAGAAAACCCAGTAGAAGAATGTGTACTCCGATTATAAGCAAATTCAACAAATGGTAGCATATCTTCCCAAGTTTTAACATTCCTTCCAATTAAAGCACGTAATAATGTACCAAGTATTCTATTTACTACTTCAGTTTGACCATTCGTTTGTGGATGTGAAGTAGTAGAAAATAAAAGTTTGGTCCCGAGTTTGGACCACAAAACCTGCCAAAAGTGGCTTAAAAACTCAACATCCCTATCGGACACAATGGTTTTAGGAATGCCATGCATTCTAACAACTTTGCGGAAAAACAAATCTACTATGTGTGTGGCATCATCTGTTTTGTGACATGGTATAAAGTGTCATTTTAGAAAAACGATCAACAACAACAAATATTGAGTCTCGACATTTTCTAGTCCTAGGCAAACCCAACAAAAAGTCCATAAAGATATCAACCCAAGGATGTGTAGGAATGGGTAATGGCATATATAATCCATGTGGTTGAACTCTAGACTTAGCTTGCCTACATAAGTGCACTGTGCACAAATTTTCTCAACATGTTTGCGCTTATTAGGCCAAAAGAAATGTTTATGTAAAATGCTCAAAGTTTTGTTAATCCCAAAATGTCCCATTAAACCACCACTATGTGCTTCACGAACAAGCAACTCCCTAATAGAACTATTAGGTACACATAATTTTTTCTTTTTAAATAGAAAACCATCATGCCTATAAAAGTCTTGAAATACCGCATGTTCACAAGCCACATAAACATTTGAAAAATCACTATCATGCAAATACAATTCTTTGAAATGCTCAAATCCCAACAATTTTGTAGAAAGAGTAAAGATAAGACTGTACCTTCTTGAAAGCGCATCAGCTACCACATTTTCTTTCCTTGCTTATATTGGATCACATATGGGAAGGACTCTATGAATTCTACCCATTTTGAATGTCATTTATTAAGCTTGCCTTGCCCTTTCAAATGCCTCAAAGATTCATGATCGGTGTGAATCACAAATTCTTTTGGTAACAAATAATGTTGCCATGTCTCTAATGCTCTTACCAAAGAATAAAACTCTTTGTCATAGGTGGAATAATTTAATTGTGCACCATTGAGCTTCTCACTGAAGTAAGCAATGGGTCTTTTATCCTGCATAAGAACAGCACCTATCCCAAGCCCAGAGGCATCACATTCAATTTCAAAAGTTGAATTTAATTAGGAAATCTTAATAAAGGCGTGTTACATAACTTTTCTTTCAATAAGGAAAACGAATGTTCTTGTTCTTTTCCCCAAACAAACCCCTTATCTTTTTTCATGATTTCAGTTAAAGGGGCAGCAACGACACTAAAATCTTTTACAAATCTCCTATAGAAACTTGTCAAATCATGAAAACTAAGCACCTCACTTACACTTTTAGGTGTCAGCCACTCTTGAATAGCCTTTACCTTTTCACTATCTACCTCGATTCCTTTTGCACTCACGACATATCCTAAGAAAATGATGCGATCAATGCAAAATATAAATTTCTTCATGTTAGTATATAGTTGAAATTTGCGCAATGTGTCAAACACTTGCCCCAAATGCATGACACGCTCATCAATAGATTTGCTATACACAAGAATGTCATCGAAGTAGACAACCACAAATTTTCCAATAAATTCACGTAAAACATGATTCATTAATCGCATGAAAGTACTTAGTGCATTAGTTAAGCCAAATGGCATAACCAACCACTCATATAACCCTTGTTTTGTTTTAAAAGCAGTTTTCCATTCATCTCCTGGTTTCATTCTTATTTGGTGATAACCACTTTTAAGATCAATTTTAGAAAATACACGAGCAACATGCAACTCATCTAACATATCATCAAGTCGAGGTATTGGGTGTTGATATTTTACTGTTATTTTGTTGACGGCTCTACAATCAACACACATACGCCAACTACCATCTTTTTTGGGTACTAATAAGACGGGCACTGTGCATGGACTTAAACTTTCTCGAATGTGCCCCTTTTGTGAGAGCTCCTCCACTTGCTTTTAAAGCTCTTTGGTCTCCTCGGAATTGTTCCTATAGGCTTATCTATTTGGTATGGTAGCCCCGAGAATGAAGTTAATTTGATGCTCAATCCCTCTCAAAGGTGGTAAACCTTGAGGTAGATCATCGGGAAAACCATCGCTAAATTCCTGCAAAACTTCAATGATAAGTTACAATACAATAACTACAGTCTTCTTAACCAACACCACTAATTGTTTGTGGCACCATATAGTTATGGGCTCATTCTTGTAATAACACGAAGACAAGATTTAAGCTCAAAATGAGTTATACTTAACTATATGGGCTTAATTAACTCAAACTAAAATAAAACAATCCAAAATATTTAAAACAACTCAAAATAATCCAGCCCATACATAACGCTTTTTCATCCATTATCAATAAGACTCAAACAAGCCCAAATGATCCCAAATCACTTAAATCCAGGTAGATCATCCAAAAAGATGTCCAGAAAGGTACAAACAATAGGAATGGTGTATACAATGGGATCAACATCCATATTCCTATTTATTAAGAGGTTAAATAATACCAAAACTAATTTATTTCAGTTTTGGTGATCGTAAGGTTAGAATCTTACTTTCAAAGTTAATGATTTCCCTATACTTCTCTAATCAATTAATTTCTAAGATGACATTGAATCCTGAAAAATCTAAAAGTATAAGGTCTATTAACAATTCTACTCCTAAAGCTTCTATTTTACTATTTTTATACACACAATGAGCTTCTGATAAACCTCTAGAGGGAGTTTCTACTACTAATAATTTATTTAAACGTTCAGGCCTAATATCTAATTTATAAGCAAATAATGAACAAATAAAAGAGTGGATAGCACCTGTATCAATCAGAGATCAAATAGAAATGTCATGAATAGAAAGCATACCCTAGATAAAAACAGTAGTGGTGAGGTCACGAGTTCATTAAGGTGGTACACACGATCCTGGGCTACTGGTCTGGCCATGTCCTTTTGCCACTAGGGATAGTCTTTCATAAAATGTTAAGTGCTTTCTCACTTATAGCAGACGTTGTTCAAATGCCGATAGAGTTGATCACCATACAAGTGACCACAATGTTGACATAATTGGGTAGGTCTGGCAGATTGTCCAGTAGGTGGAGGCAGAGAAAGGATCAGGATGGCTACTAACTGGGTCAAGCAGTCTTCTTCTTAGTTGTTGGGGTTGGTGTTATTGTTGTTAGGTACGGACTTGAGCAATACATTGGTGCCGATCAGTTGTTCTAGCACCTCAGTATATGAGCTGGATCTTAACATCTCAACCAAATTGTAGATATAAGCACGAAAGCCCTTCAAAAAATTTTTACCTTTGTGACTCTTAGGAGTGACCATCAGTGTGGCAAACCTAGACAGTCGGACAAATTGAGTTGTATATTAGGCAACTGTCAAGTTTCCCAGGTGGAGATCTTGAAATTCCTCCTCCTCTTTGACATAGACAGGGAAGAAGTTTTCAAAGAACACATCCATAAAAACCGCTCAAATAGTTGGGGTAGGTAGGACTTCTTTTTAAAGCTGCCACTAATGCTCGGCTTCACTAGTTAACATGAAGGCTACTAGGGGAACCTTTTGTTCTTGGGTTAGGTCTAAGACAGAGAAAAGTTTCCCTATTTTCAGGATCCAGGCTTTGGCTACTAAAGGGTCAGGACCTCATTCAAATTGGGGTGGGTTAAATTTTCTAAATTTTACTATATTATAGGAGATAGACCTTTCAACTGGGCAATAGTTAGGGGCAGGGGGGAGTTGGCATTGGTTTTCTTGGTTTTGACCTATAGCTGCAGTTAGACCCTGGATGGCTTGGAAGAGTTCAATAGCTCGACCTTGGTCGGGTGATCCTGGAACTCCGATCTTTCTGTATGCTCTACAGAAGGTCTTCCCCACATCATTCATACAAAAGAAAAGGAAGACACGAGTTGGTGGTCTAGTTTTGAATGGAGACATATCTTAAGTAACTTAGAAGGGTTCCTAGCTAAAGCCTCAGTTATAAGGGATTATTCTGTGTAACTGCTCTAATACCATTTGTGGCATCCTAAATGCAAATTAAAGTATAAGGGTGCCAGATACATAAATAGATTACGAGTGCATGATAGATAAATGTATATAGAAACAAATTATGTGATAGGACGTGCGCACAGACTACACCTCGTACCCCACGCGAATGGGATGTGTGCAAAGTGTGTGCATCCTAGCACAGACTGCACCTCGTACCCCATGCAAATGGGACGTGTGCAAAGTGCGCGCATCCTGTGCTGGCTGCGCGCGCGCACACACGAGATTATGAGGCTACAGGCATTCTAATGATGATTGTCTCTTATCAAGATCCCCGATTTACATCAAGATTTTGGACGAGCTTGCAAAAAGCAATGGGAACCAAGTTATCTTTTAGTACAGCTTTCCACTCTTAGACGGATGGTAAATCATAGTGAACCATACATTTGTTGGACGACATGTTGCGAGCATGTGTGTTCGACTTGGGAGGAAACTGGGATGACCATTTACCTTTAATCAAGTTCACATATAACAACAACTATGAAACCATTATCTAGATGGCACCATACGAGGCATTACATGGAAGACCCTGCAGATTGCCTATTTGCTAAGAGAAGGTAGGAGATAAGATGTCGTGGCCACCCCTCTCTTATAAGGCCTGCCCAGAGCACACTTACACTTAATTAAATAATAAAAATTAAATTTCATTAATATACAGAGTACGCAGAAATGTTACATCACTTGAATGATGTACATAAGCTACAATACAATATGAGCCTCTAAAATTATTTTTTTCAATACAAATGTACAAATCGGTAACCTGATCTCTAACTTTTCAACTTCTCTTTCATATCACATACTATTCTGGAGTGAAATCCTCATTATCTGAAAATGATGGAAGAGTGAGATACACTATCCTAGTAAGTAGATATATGACAACACAACTAATACATGCAATATATAGAGCTTTCACACACATCAAAATATTTTATATCTGATATACTTTGGTCGAAATATATTCACTTTCACTGAGAACATATGCATAGTCAAAAACTAAAATTAGAATCACGATTCAGAAAACACATTGTTGCATTGTACAATGCACTACACTCTCACATGTACCACTAGATCACTCAATAGGTATAATGTGCACCATATCATACAGTGAGCCACATTTCCAAAATTAGAAAACATATGCAATTTGCTACATTGTACAATGAGCTTCATCACTGATATGGAGGGCCATTCATATCTTCCTACTGCCCTGTATGCATAGGTGAACACTTGACTCTTACCACTTTCCCATACACCCAAAAATGGAACGGTTACATATGAGTTCATACTTATCACTTACCCACTACACTCAAAAATGAAACAGTTATGTAGGGGTACATTGAAGCCTAACATTATGTAGGTGCTTTTGAAATGATTTGCCTCGCGAACAAGTGATGCACACTTATCAAAATCACTTTTCAAAACATATGGGCATAATAACACTCAAAACACAATAGCACTTTCACAAAACACTTGCATGTTATGTATGAAAAAACGTATAACACATTAAAAAATACTTGAAAATTACGTAGGCCATGCAATCACAATATCCACTTACCTCGGGTCCTATGCAAACCTTTATTTGGGCAGAGCCCTCTCTTACACAAGCTCTAAATCTTTTGCTCAATCTGATAGAGTTTTTCCCTATAAAATCTTTAGATTTCTCTATTGGCATGGGCAGAGTCTCCCCTTATGAAAATTTCAATTTCTTATTTTCAAACATGCAGAGTCTCCCCTTAGTTTATCTCAAATTTTTACCAAAATTTTGGCAGTCTCCCCTTAAGAACATTGATAATTTTCAAATCAAAAGTACCTTCCTAATATAGAAATCACATACCAAGAAAAATGTTTTAAATGACCTTACCTTATATCACACGCAACCTTGATTTTATTACAGTTCTAGCTTACCTGTTGAGTTTTTTTGCCCTGAACTACGATAATGTTCTAGGATGTTTTTGAGCAATATCTAACCTTAAAAATATCCCTCACATTAATAAAAAAACTACCTTTAAAGTCTCATAAAAAACTGAATTAAAATGAGAGATTGCTTACCTGAAACCCAAGGGTTACCCCCTTGACAGCTTCCGTCTTATTTTCTCCTCTTTTTCTCTTTTTTTTTTTCTCCTCTTTTCTTCACTATGCTTCTCCCACTTCCTATCATCCCTTATTTATAGGAGAGAGGATCCAAGGTGTTGGATGCCTATCCAATGTGGGAATTGTCACTCATCATTTTAACTTCCTAACTGATCTTGTACCTTTGTAACTTTAAACTTCCTAATCGATGTGGGACATTTGTCATATTAATCTCCCACTCTAATGGTTTCCAAATTTATCCAAACTCCTCCCATCACTTTATCCTCCTTTGAGGTGATTCTACACCAACTTTGGCTCTATTTCAGCTATTTTGGGCTGCCTTAGGCTCTCCTAAACCCTTAAGACGCAAAATAACATTCCATGCACAAGCCTTCTCTTCCAACAGCAATAACTCCCTTGATTCTTATGAATTTTCAGCCCATTTTACCTTCACTTTCTGTTCATGGTTTTAGCTACTTACTAACAAAATTTGGACTCAAAATGACCACATTTGGCGCATATAAGGTTCACCTACTTCCCATAAGGTCTAAATTGCATGTGAAGTTAGGTCCATGCCCATACCCTTACTTCAAAACTCCATAACTTTAATTGTTAATCGTTTTGGGCAACCTTGTGCTCCACATGTTTCGAAAGTAGGCAGTTATCACTTGGTTTTAGTTTGAGCTTCATTGGAGTCTATTTGGCCCATTTATGGCTCAATGAAGCCCGAAAGGTCAAAATTCTCTTCCATGTGCATGCCTCTTGAGTTTGGCCTCATTTCTCCCAATTTTTCTTCTATGGACATATTTTATTTTTCCACACACTTCTTCCTTAATATCTTGGCTAGTCTATAGACACATTTGAGACTCAAATTCAAAGTATTTTAGTCTTGGGACACAAATCAAGCTAAAAGGGTCAAATTAGCACTTTTTCGGGAACTATTGTACTAAGATTTTGGTTCCTTGTATTTTTCTAAAATACAACCCACACCACAAAGCTTCCTAGAAGGTGTCCTATAAGTGGGAATTAAACCAGGGATTGCAGTCGGACATAATGGATGAGTAAACACCATGAAGTTAAACAATCTCATAAATATATAGACAGGCTAACTTGCTGGTGGAGTTAGTGGTTCTAATGGGAAGAAGATGGGCGATCTTGATCAGTTTGTCCACGATGACCCAGATAATGCTTTGACCAGAACAAGTTCTAGGTAATCTTGTAGTATCCATTTCCATTTAGGAATCTAAAGACCTTGTAACAACCACTGGGTCTTTGATGTTCTACCTTAATTCATTGACGAGTAAGGCATCGAGAGACATAGTCAACTATATCCCTTTTCATTCCTAGCCATCAGTACTGACACTTCAAGTCCTGGTACATTTTGGTTCTTTTGGGATGGATGGATAGCTTTGAAGTGTGGGCAGTCTTGAGAACATTTGCGCTTACAGTAATGGGGACCCAAATTCGGTTCTAGAATATGAACAATCCATCATCTGAAATCCTGAAATTGAGAGATTTTTCAGAAGTGAACTTACCTTGATTCTTGGTAAGTTCCAAGTACGTGGATTAGGTTTCCTAGATTTTTATAAAGAGATCTAGCAGGACTCAGATCTGGGCAAGATACATATCTTTGCCATAATAACTAAGCGGAGAGACTGCATAGAGCCCATCAATTTTCAACTGGAGGCCATGGGTTGAGCCAACACAGCAGACTCCTTTTGGCTCAATGCATCAGTGACCACATTTTTTCTCCTAGGCTGATAGATGATCTTGCAGTCATAGTCCTTTAAAAGATCCATATAACGTTTATGTCTCATATTTAATTCTTTTTACGAAAAGATGTACTTTAAACTATTATGATCAGTATAAATCTCAAAGATATGATCATACAGGCAATGATGCAATATCTTTAAGGCAAAAATAATGGCTACAAGCTCCAAGTTGTGGGTAGGGTAGTTCTGTCATGAGGTTTTAATTATTGGGACCCATACGGGACTACTCTACCATGCTGCATTAAGACACACCCCAAGCCAATATGAGATGCATCACAATAGACCTAAAATCTTTCCATATTATTAGGGAAGATCAACACAGGAGCAAAGGTGAGACGATGCTTCAATTCCATGAAGCTTTCACTACACTCATAATTCCAGATGAATGGTACCCCTTTTCAGGTAAGTCGGGTAAGTGGGGTGGCAAGCTTAGCGAATCCATCAATGAACCGTCGGTAATAACCTGTCAAGTTAAGAAAGCTACGTACCTTAGCCACATTGGTGGGCGGATTTCAGTTGACTACCATTTTCATGTTGGATGGGTCCACAGAAACTTCTTCACTCAAAATTACACGTCCAAGAAAAGAAACTCGATCCAACCAGAAAGAGTACTTACTCAATTTAGTGTACAGTTGGTTACGGTGAAGAGTCTCTAACACTTCAGTCAAGTGCACTACATGTTCTTCAAGGCTCTTAGAATACACTAGGATATAATCAATAAAAATGATTATGTATTGATCTAGTGCGTACCAAAAAACTCTATTCATTAGGTTCATGAAGGTTGCAAGGGCATTGGTTAATTCGAACGACATTACCCTAAACTCATACAAACCGTACTTGTACCAAAAGGCAGTCTTTGAAATATCTTCTTCTTTAAGACTCAACTGGTGGTATCCCGTCCTGAGATCGATCTTAGAGAAGACCGTGGTTCCTTGCAGTTGATCAAAGAGGTCATCGATCTGAGCTAAGGTGTACTTTCTTTTAATGGTCACTCAGTTGAGTTCTCGGTAGTCCACGCTGAGCCTGAAGAAACCATCCTTTTTCCTCACGAAAAACACCTGAGTGCCCTAAGGAGAACGGCTAGGGCGAATAAACTTTTAGGTAATAAGGTCAAAAAGTTGATGTTCCAGCTCTGTTAGCTCAGCCCAACTCATATGATAGGTAGTGATGCAAATAAGGCTAAAAACACTCAAGATACTCAAAGAGCATCAGAAGGTGACTTAGAGCAAATTTCAAATGATGTAAATACAAATACAGTTCCAAACCTAGAAAGTTTCAGCGGACCAATAACAAGATTTTGTGGCAAAGAAGCTTAAAGAGTTGCTCCAAGTTTTTACTTAAAAACATATAAATGATGGGCTGGCCAATTGTGGAAAGTTCAAATATGAGCTTCTTGAACAACCCAAATTCGTAACTTTAATTGGATTTAAGTGATTTGGGATAATTTGGGCTTGTTTGAGTCTTATTGATAATGGATGAATAAGCCTTGTGTATGGGCTGGATTAGTTGAGTAGTTTGAAATATTTTGGATTGTTTTATTTAAGTTTGAGTTAATTAAGCCCATATAGTTAAGTATAACTCATTTTGGGCTTAAGTCTTATCTTAGTGTTATTACAAGAATGACCCCATAACTATATGGTGCTACAAACAATTAGTGGTGTTGGTTAAGAAGATTGGAGTTACAAAGAATTACATAACAATTACATGTCTATAATTAGCCTAGTTATTGTTGGAGTTACAATTGTAATTACCACATAATTAATCTAGTTATTATGGGAGTTACAATTGTAGTTATTGTATTGTAACTTATCATTGATTTCTTTGGCTATAAATACCAAAGGAACTCTTCTTTGTGGACATCAAGAGTTGTAATCAAACATTTTAGAATTGAGTTAAGAGCGTTTTGGCTTTCTTTTCACTTTATGCACAAGGTGTTGATTTGGAATACAATTGTTATCACTTGTATTTCAATTTTTATTTCCGATTTCAATTGTTCTTGGTACTTGTTTGGATTGGGTTTAAGGGATATCATTTATCTTTCTTGGGTTCTCTTTAACTTCTACCATTTGGGTGATTGAACAAATTTGATTCCTTTTTTACTTGTAGTCTAAATTCTGTTCTAAACCGATTGAAGAGTTCTAAGGTTCAAGCAAGGGTCTTGGGGTTCCGCATCATTTGGTATCAGAGCATTAGTTCACTAAGTAAATTAGTCTATCCTTATTTTGTTGTCTTTATTTTCATTATTTCTTACAAAAAAAGAGACAAATTTGCATTCAGCAAAAAAAGAAAAATCAGATTAGCCTAATTTGCTTAATTGTGCAAAACACATTTCCACATATTCTAACTTGTGTAATTGACACAGCTGCTGTTATTTCCCTTTTATTTATCTCATATAACAGTCAAATACATTTAAAATTTAAAAGGAAAATTCGTTTCAAGGCTATTTGTTTGGTTGAGATTGTTTGTGTAATTTTTGGGGCTATTTGGAAACAACTCACCTCAATTGAGTTTGTTTTCATCCAAAACTGTTTGTTTCGCTTAATTTGAGTATTTTGGGTGATAATTTATGGTTCTTTAGTTTTCATTTAATATTTCTTCCCATTTGCTTCTTATTACATCTTGAGGTAATAATATTGATTCGTTGTTGCCTAATTAACATAAAAAAAATCATCATACACTTATTTCTATATCAAGTGTGTGCTCATTTTTTAGATTGTTCTAGTTTGTTTTTAGAGTTGAATTCGTGTATTTTGTTTCTTTAGGAATTCTTTGTTATCTCTAATTAAAATTGAGTATATAGTGATAATTAATTATTGTTTGAATTGGCCATTTTGTGTAAAGTTATAAAAGATTGCTTGAGTGTTAAAAAGCAAGAGTGTGAGCTTAAAAGAGAGTAAAAGCCAAAATTGAGTGAAACACGAGTGCCCATACTACGAGAGTAAACACACGAGGGAGTGATTTGTGAGGTTGCAATCTATTTTGTTTGTCATTAAAATTTCAGATTTGAAGATGGAGCCACAAGGGAGTGAAAAAACATCAAAAGATCAAGAATTCATCCTCAGAGCAATGCAACAATAATTTGAGAGGATTTAACTAGCTATTGGAAACATGAATGAGAAACTAGAGAAACAACAACATGAGTTAAATTCCATGAGAGGGGAAGCTTCCCAAACCAATCCAGGGGCAAGAAGACTTCCAACACCACCTTTTGATGAGTAACTGGAGGAAGAATTTGATGACGAAGCTACTTTGGTCAATGAAGGTCGAAATTATGGTAGGGGTCGAAACGATCTAGATAAAAACATTGGGAGCATCAAAATGAAAATCCCATCATTTCTAGGAAAGAATGATCTGAATGCTTATCTTGAATGGGAGTGCAAGGTGGAGCTTATTTTTGAGTGCCACAATTATTCGGAGGAGAAAAAGATAAAGCTTCTGCCCGTGGAGTTTGGAGAGTATGCCATTGTGTGGTGGGATCAACTCATCACAAGTAAAAGGAGAAATGGAGAGAGATCTATTTCCACTTGGGCCGAAATGAAGGCTATCATGAGAAGGCGCTTTGTTCCTACTCACTACTATAGGACTTATATCAAAAATTGCAAGGCCTTATACAAGGGAACAAGAGTGTAGAAGACTACTACAAAGAGATGGAGATAGCCATGATAAGGGCTAATATTGAAGAGGATAGGGAAGCTACTATGGCAAGGTTCTTAAATGGCCTTAACAAAGACATAGCCAACATTGTAGAGCTTCAACATTATGTGGAGATTGATGATATAGTGCACATGGCTATAAAGATTGAAAGACAATTAAAGAGAAAGGAGAACACAAGGCAAGCCAACACTTACTTGGCCCAAAATTCCAATTGGAGACCGAATTGGGGGAGAGATAACAAGGCTGTCCAATTCAAAAGAGATGACAAAACCAAGCCAAAAGATGCTGATGATAATAAAAACAAAGGTATTTCTAACTCCCAAACTCCTAGGAATAGAGATATCAAGTGTTTCAGATGCTTGGGTTTTGGTCATATTGCATCTCAATGCCCAAATAAAAGGGTAATGGTGATACGTGGTGATGGTGCTGAAACGGATGATGAGAATGATGTGGAGGATAAAATGCCTCCTTTGGAGGATTGTAGTGATGGGGAAATGCCTATGGAAGGTAGATTATTGGTTTCTAGACGTGCTTTGAATATGCAAGTAAGGAATGATGATGAGGGGGTTAAGTTGCAAAGAGAGAACATTTTCATTCTAGATGTCTAGTGAATGGAAAATTGTGTAGCATGATTATTGATGGGGGTAGTTGTGTAAATGTGGCTAGTACCTTATTTGTTGATAAGCTGGGTTTGGTAACTACAAAACATCCTAAACCTTATAAGCTGCAATGACTTAACAATAGTGGGGAGGTGAGAGTTAATAAGCAAGTGAGGGTGCCTTTTACTATTGGGAAGTATAGTGATGAAGTGATATGTGATGTAGTTCCTATGCAAGCTAGTCATATTTTACTAGGTAGACCATGACAATGGGATAGGAGAGTGATGCATGATGGGTATCTCAATAGGTACATGGTAGGAAAAGATGGCAAAAAGTATACTCTTCTTCCTTTAACCCCTAAACAAGTTTTTGAAGACCAAATGCAACTTGAAAAATCCCATGATGAATTCGCACAAAGAGAGACCGAGAGAAAAAAAAAAGAAAAAGAAAAAGAGAAAAGAAAAGAGAGTGAGAGAAAATTAGAATGGAAAAATGAAGATCAAATGGAAAAAGAAAGAGAGATGCATTCGACCATAGAAAAGAATGAGGGAAAGAAAATGGGCTTTTATGCTAAAATGAGAGATGTGAGGAAAGCTTTATTTTCTAACAAGCCAATTATTGTACTCATGTACAAGGAAGCTTGTTTCTCAACTAACGAACTTGAACCTTCTTTGTCAAGTGTTGTGGTTGAAGTTTTGCAGTAATTTAGCACTGTTTTTCCCGATGATCTACCTTAAGGTTTACCACCTTTGAGAGGGATTCAGCATTAAATTGACTTCATTCCAAGGGCTGGCATACCAAATAGACAAGCCTATAGGAACAATTCCTAGGAGACCAAATAGCTTCAAAGGCAAGTGGAGGAGCTCTTACAAAAGGGGCACATTCGAGAAAGTTTAAGTCCATACGCAGTGCCCATCTTATTAGTACCCAAAAAAGATGGTAGTTTGCGTATGTGTGTTGATTGTAGAGCCGTCAACAAGATAATGGAAAATATCGACACCCAATACCTTGACTTGATGATATGTTGGATGAGTTGCATGGTGTTTGTGTATTTTCTAAAATCGATCTTAAAAGTGGTTATCACTAAATAAGAATGAAACTAGGAGATGAATGGAAAACTGCTTCTAAAACAAAACAAGGGTTATATGATTGGTTGGTTATGTCATTTGGCTTAACTAATGCGCCAAGTACTTTCATGCGTTTAATGAACCATGTTTTACGTGAATTTATTAGAAAGTTTGTGGTTGTCTACTTCGATGACATTCTTGTGTATAGCAAATCTATTGATGAGCATGTCATGCATTTGAGACAAGTGCTTGACACATTGCGCAAATTTCAACTATATGCTTACATGAAAAAGTGTACATTTTGCATTGATCGCATCATTTTCTTAGGATATGTCGTGAGTGCAAAAGGAATCGAGATGGATAGTGAAGAGGTAAAGGCTATTCAAGAGTGGCCGACACCTAAAAGTGTAAGTGAGGTGCGTAGTTTTCATGTTTGACAAGTTTCTATAGGAGATTTGTAAAAGATTTTAGTGTCGTTGCTGCCCTATTAACTGAAATCATGAAAAAAGATAAGGGATTTGTTTGGGGAAAAGAACAAGAACATGCGTTTTCCTTATTGAAAGATAAGGGATATGTCGTGAGTGCAAAAGGAATCGAGATGGATAGTGAAGAGGTAAAGGCTATTCAAGAGTGGCCGACACCTAAAAGTGTAAGGGTGCGTAGTTTTCATGTTTGACAAGTTTCTATAGGAGATTTGTAAAAGATTTTAGTGTCGTTGCTGCCCCATTAACTGAAATCATGAAAAAAGATAAGGGATTTGTTTGGAGAAAAGAACAAGAACATGCGTTTTCTTTATTGAAAGAAAAGTTATGTAATGCGCCTTTATTAAGATTGCTTAATTTTGATTCAACTTTTGAAATTGAATGTGATGCCTCTGGGCTTGGGATAGGTGCTGTTCTTATGTAGGATAAAAGACCTATTGCTTACTTCAGTGAAAAGCTCAATGGTGCACAATTGAATTGTTCCACCTATAACAAAGAGTTTTATGCTTTAGTAAGAGCATTAGAGGCATGGCAACATTATTTGTTACCAAAAGAATTTGTGATTCACACCGATCATGAATCTTTGAGGCATTTAAAAGGTGGCAAGCTTAATAAACGACATGCAAAATGGGTAGAATTCATAGATTCCTTCCCATATGTGATCCAATATAAGCAAGTAAAACAAAATGTGGTAGCTGATGCGCTTTCAAGAAGGTACATCTTATCTCTACTCTTTCTACAAAATTGTTGGGATTTGAGCATTTCAAAGAATTGTATGTACATGATAGTGATTTTTCAAATGTTTATGTGGCTTGTGAACATGCGGTATTTCAAGACTTTTATAGGCATGATATCATGGTTTTCTATTTAAAAAGAAAAAATTATGTGTGTCTAATAGTTCTATTAGGGAGTTGCTTGTTCGTGAAGCACATAGTGGTGGTTTAATGGGACATTTTGGGATTAACAAAACTTTGAGCATTTTACATAAACATTTCTTTTGGCCTAATATGCGCAAACATGTTGAGAAAATTTGTGCACAGTGCATCTCATGTAGGCAAGCTAAGTCTAGAGTTCAACCACATGGATTATATATGCCATTACCCATTCCCACACATCCTTGGGTTGATATTTTTATGGACTTTTTGTTGGGTTTGTCTATGACTAGAAAAGGCCGAGACTCAATATTTGTTGTTGTTGATTATTTTTCTAAAATAGCACACTTTATACCATGTCACAAAATAGATGATGCCACACACATAATAGATTTGTTTTTCCACGAAGTATTTAGAATGCATGGCATTCCTAAAACCATTGTCTCCGATGGGGATGTTAAGTTTTTAAGCCACTTTTGGCGAGTTTTGTGGTCCAAATTTGGGACCAAACTTTTATTTTCTACTACTTCACATCTATAAACAGATGGTCAAACTGAAGTAGTAAATAGAACACTTGGTATATTATTACGTGCTTTAATTGGAAGGAATGTTAAAACTTGGGAAGATATGCTACCATTTGTTGAATTTGCTTATAATCGGAGTATACATTCTTCTACTGGATTTTTTCCTTTTGAAATTGTGTATGGTTTTAATCGCTCAACTCCACTTGATTTGTTGCCTATTCCTATAAGTGACATTTCTAATTTGGATGGACATAAGAAAGCAAAAATGGTTAAAGCAATTCATGAAAAAGGAAGGCAGGACATTGAAAAGAAAAATGAACAAGTAGCATCCCATGTCAATAAAGGAAGGTGCAAGATTTCATTTGAACCCGGAGATTGGGTGTGGGTTCATATGCGCAAGGAACGATTTGCATCAAAATGGAAATCTAAGTTAGATGTTTGTGGGGATGGTCCATTTCAAATCATAGCCAAAATCAACGAAAATGCCTATAAAGTGGACCTACCAGGTGAGTATAGTTTTTCGGCTACATTTAACAGATCTGATTTATCCCCTTTTGAAATTGATGTAGGAATTGATTCGAGGACGAATCCTTTTGAAGGGAGGGGGAATGATGCAAACAAGGCTAAAAATACTTAAGATACTCAAAGAGCATCAGAAGGTGACTTGGAGCAAATTTCAAATGATGTAAATACAAATACAGTTCCAAACCTGGAAAGTTTCAGCGGACCAGTAACAAGATCAAAGGCAAAGAAGCTTAATGAGTTGCTCCAAGTTTTTACTCAAAAACTTGTGGATGATGCGAGCGACCACAATGCTGACAGGGTTGGTTAGGTCGATCAGGTTGAACTAAGGTGGAGGCAAAGTAGGGGGCAGAGTAACTCTAGTTCGTTTATCAAGGTGGCTACTTACTGCATCAGGTAATCTCCTCATAAGTTGCTGAGGTTGTTGTTGGGTATGGACTCAGGCAATGCGTTGGTATTTGGCCAAGATGAGATCTTTGGCCAACTGGGCATGTTCGAGCATCTCTACATATGAGTTGGGTCTTAACATCGCGGCCCAGTCATAGATGTTGGCACGAAGGCCCTTAAGAAACTCCCTAACATTTTGGCTCTTGGGGGGTGACCATTAGAGGGGCAAACCTAGACAATTGAATAAAATGGGCTTCAAACTGCAAGTAGGCAGATAAAAATAGAAAGTTATTGTTTTGGCTAATTGAAAATAAAATTATGATGTTATTTGTGTTATTGTTTCTATAAATCGATTTTGAAAATCTCGCTATGGTAAGTATGTAATAAATAATTTTATTTATGACGGTCAGACTCCCTTGGTGGAGGTCCTGAAAGTCCTCCTTTTTCCAAACATAGACAAAGAAGTCATTAAAGAACGCATCCATGAAAACTTCCCATGTGGTAGGGGTAGGCAAGACTTCCATTTTAAGATGCATAAGTGTTCTGCTTCACTGTCTAGCATGAAAGCTACAAGGGAAATCTTTTTTCCCTCAGTCAGGTCTAGGATAGAGAAAAACTTCTCTATCTGTAGGATACAGGTTTCGGCTACAAAGGGATTAGGACCACCTTCAAAGTATGGGAGGTTAAGTTTCCTAAACTCCCTTATGTTGTCAGAAATGGATATTTAGGTGTTTCAGAATTCAGGGGCAGGAGGTAGATAAGGGTTGGCTTGATTTTGTCCTATGGCTGTAGTTAATCCTTGGATAGCTCATAAGAGTTCGACAAATTCAGCCCTGGTGGGGTGATCCGAGGCTTCAAGTTGGTCAGTACGCTCTATGGATAGTCTTTCTCGCGTCATTCCTACAAAAGAAAGGAATAAAGAGTTGGTGATCTAGCTTAAAAAGAGGACTTATTATTCCTAGGTACTCTAAAGGGCTTTTTCTACCTAAGTCCTCAGTCTAAGGGATTTGATTCGCAATTATTCTTCTTTGATACCATCTGGGACATCCCATATGCTAATTATGGTAAATGGGTGTCAGATACAGATTTAGAATAATGAGTGCATAATAAAATTTTATGCAGCAGAATAATTAATACATATATAGCGTTCCAATTACATATATATGACTGAGGCCTGAAATGGCAACAAAATACAAAACAAAAGACACAAAAGAATGCCACTTGTTTCACTATGCTATTGGACTCATCAGAGTGTAAGGACAATCATGCACTCAAATTCTGTAGATCCATGGGATCCTCATAGACTTCTAAGGGTAGGTTACCCTAAGGTTCCTCATTTTCTTCCTCATCTAGGAGCGGATGGAAAGAGTGAGTTCCATATGCTCAGTAAGAAAAACAATATTAAATTAACATCGTAAGGTTTTAAAGGTGAATATTTTACTTAAAAGCTTACCATTTGGCCACCTCGTAGACTAATCTTGCATTATAAAAATAATTTATTTATTAAGAAAATAATACATTAATATGAACAAACAAAACATACATCATTCTAGGTAACAGAGAAAATCAAATAAATCTTGAAATGCTCAGATTTTAGTGTCATGCTTTACAAAGTCATTACAACTTCCATATCTGAAAATAGATATAGATTTCCAACTACTCAAGTGGAATGACCAAATCAGATATAGATATAGCAATTGCTTAGGCCCATTTTCGGCTGGCCAAATCAAGGTACGATCTATGATCATGGTCGTACCAACCAATAGTAGCCTTATCATCTATAGTAACGACAATACTTAGCCAAGGGTGACCCCTAACAAATATTCGCGTTACAACTCTCTTTAGAGGGTACACCGTCATCTACTGGGAGTGGTCCTCTTACATCTTTTCAGACCAAATAGGGAGGAGAAAATAGATACCCCAAAGGGCTAGGGGAACAGATACCCCTCATAGATAAAAAAGCCTAACGAGACAGTTAATGTAATATGCATGTCAATACAGATATGTATTCTGGACCGTTCATGCTTCATTCCACTTTTCTCTTTTTCAAATTCTTTTTATTCTTTATTTTTACCAAGTAATAATACCGACTTCATATTATATATTGAATTACATGCAAATCATCAAGTGTCTAATTCAAATAGCATGCTTGAAACAAAGAACAATTTGACTTATTTGAACTGTAAACACGAAGGCATACAAGTAGGACAAATCATAATTATTATGTTTAATAAGTTTATTTTATCTAAAAATATCCCTTAAAACATCGAAAGAATTACTAAATTCCTTACTAAAACCTTGACGTTTTTTCCTTCA
Source organism: Carica papaya (assembly GCF_054855325.1). Lineage (NCBI taxonomy): Eukaryota > Viridiplantae > Streptophyta > Magnoliopsida > Brassicales > Caricaceae > Carica > Carica papaya. The sequence goes on from NC_142316.1 coordinate 20,891,784, forward strand.
CCTTTCCACTTTTCTTTATATCCTTCTCTCACTAGATTATTTTCTCTCTCTAGGTTTAGAAAAATGGAAGAATGGAAATATGGGGAAGAATGGGATGGGAAGGTCTATTTATAGCATTTTGGAACCATTGGATTCGTGCCAAGTGGAAAAATTTTGTGAAGAAAGAGGAGAAAAAGATGTTCGACATGAAAAATGAGGGAGGAGGGCCTCCTCCACCAGCAGTAGTGGTGTGTTGCCGAGGCAATGATAGTGCATTGCCTGAGGTGGTAGTGCCCCGACCGGCATGCTGCAAGCTAGCCTACAGGTACATAGGCCTCCTACCGCGAGTGCAGGGCCTATATGCGCAGGCCTTCTGTGTGGATGATGCGCGCATAGTGTACGACACTTGTCCGGGCGTGAGGTGACGCACAAACGGCTCGCCTATGCGTGAAAAATTATGCACAGGACCTGTCCCTATGCCATGCATGTAGACAGGATGTGCGCGCGGACAAGATATACGTGCAGATGGGACGTGCGCACTGACGGGATGTGCCCATTGTGCCCATGTCTCATACATGCGCACTGTGTGTACGTCCCGTCCGTGCGGATAAAATGTGTGCACCGTGCGCACATCCTGTGGCCGTTGCTCGTGCGTGCAAGCGATCACATTGCACAACACCAGCGTGGGCAACACTATTTCCTCGTGGGATTTTTCCCACAGGATTTCTTCCCGTTTTGTAATTTTTGTGATTTTTCTCAATTTTTTAAAATTAATTTAAATAAGTTAAATACAAAATTAAATAATAAAAATTAAAATTAAATAAAAGTAAAATAATTAAAAATCAAACAAATCTATGAATTACGATAAATAATACACAGTGTAATTTAAATAAGTTTAATGTGTCCAAAGGCCCGAACAAGTAGGGTTTTTCAAATTAATTAAGCACCACGATAGGCGGAGTCTTATTGATTCCCTCTCCTATAAATAGGGGATGATGGGAAGGGGAAAGAAGCATGGTGAGGAAGAGAGGAGAAAAATAAGAGAATAAGAGAAGCTCTGATGGGTAATCCCTAGGCTTTAGGTGAACGTATCTCTCTCCTTTTCATTCAGTTTTCCATGAAAATTTTAGGGTAGTTTTTAGAAATGTGAGAGATATTTTTTAGTTTAGAAATAGATCAAAAATATCCCATAACTCTACCAGATTTTTAGGAGAAAAAGGCTCCAAATTTAGCAAAAAATTTGCCCGAGTGAAGGTTACGTGTGATACAAGGTAAGCCCGTTTAAACCCTTTTTTCTTGGAAAGGTAGTTTCCAATGAAGAGGGTATTTTTGAATTAAAAATTACTAATAATTCTAAGGGGAGACTCTACCAAAATTTTGGTAAAAGATTGAGATAGACTAAGGGGAAACTCTGCTTGTTTGAAAATAGGAAATTTAGGTTTTCATAAGGGGGGACTTTGCCCACATCAACAGAGAAATTTAAAGGTTTCATATAGGAAAACTCTACCAGATTTACTAGAGGATTAGAGTTTGTGTAGAGGGGACTGTACCCAAATCAAGGTTTACATAGGAACCAAGGTAAGTTGATGTTATGGTATGTAGCACTAGTATGATTTGACACATGTTTTATGGAAAGCATTGATGATTTTATGAAATGTAAAAGCATTATACAATGCATTGACTAGTGTTTGTTGTGTGATCTAAAAGATATGAGATCCGTGTCAACTTCACTTGTTGTGTGATGTGGTGCACATATATGGTACATTGTATATGTATTGGTGAGAAAAAGATCCCACCAAGAGGGATACTTGTGTGCGTGTAGGCGCCATGATGCAAATAAGGTAGGATATAAGAACATGGATCTAATTCAGCTACCTAATGGTCTGATTACAAGAGCGAGGTTCAAGAAATTCAAGGACGCATTAAATGGGATGATTCAAGGTTTGTGGAATGACATTGACAAAATTCAAGAATGCAACAAGGAAGTATGTATTGGGCTTGGGCTGAATAACATAAATCAAATCTTGGTCACATTAACACAAGTGGAAGTTATACCAGCCCAATATGAAGTTGAATCAGTTTATTTGGATGGGTCATAACTTCGGCTTCAGATGTCCAAATTAGCTGATTCAATAGCCTAAACTTATCGACACATTTGCACCTACAATGTTCATAAAGAAACCAAGTCCAAATTCAAATTTTATCAAATAGATAATTGGCTCTTAATTTTAGAATGAATTTTGACTTAGATTCATTAGATCTAGTTGTCTTCATTATTTGTATCTAGACTTATGCTTTTTCTTATGCTTTTTCTTATTAAATAGAAATATTTACTTAATGATATAAAAAGTCGTGACTCTTAAAAGTCCTGAAACTTATCTTGGATGGTTTTTTTTATCTATAAATAGGTAATATTCTCTTTTGTAAAGACACAAGTTGATATATGAATTTGCTTAATTTTCTTGAGGTTTTTTTCTTGTTCTGATTCTTGTTTGAATCAAGGTTCCTACGAGCAAAGCTAAATTACTTGGGTTACAAATTTATTCAAGGTTGTCTTCAAGGGTTGAATTTAGGTTACATATTTATTCCAAAGTTCTCTTTCATGAATTGAATTCGGTCAAGGACTTGATAAATCTGATTTTTCTCCTTCCAAGGGTTGCTTCCAAGCATAAATATATTGGGTCTTAGGTTTAATCTAGCCTTTATTCGAATTAGTTTGGTATCAGAGCTTAGGCTCTAAATCAGGTTATATCCTTTGTGTTTCATCTGTTTACTTCTATTTCATTATTTCAAATCTTTATTTTCATTCCCATCCTCCATATCCATTTCTTATTGTTTAGCATCAAGCATATCAGTTTAGTGTCATTTCATTGTTCCATCCATTTTAACTTGTTTTTTGTTGTTATTTTTAATTATTTGTTGTTCTTCATCTCCTTGTGATCTATTTGTCATCCAAAAGTTAGTCCATTCAAGTTTATTTCAGTTGTATTACATAAAAAAAGAAACAAAAAAAATAGAAAAAAGGTGAACAGAAAAGTAAAAAAAAAAAAAGAATATCAAGAGTCAAATAAAGAGATTAAAAAAAAGGATTGAAAAAGGAGTTAAAAAAATTTAGTTTGCTTTCCTAGATTAAGTCGTATTTCTTTATAAGAATTCGGGTTTATCTTTCATTTTCATCTACCTTAGTTGAGTTTCATTCGGATTATCTTTTATTTCCTTCCCATACTTAAAACCAAAATACTTAAAACAACTCAACTAATCCAGCCCATACACAAGGCTTATTCATCCATTATCAATAAGACTCAAACAAGCCCAAATTATCCTAAATCACTTAAATCCAATTAAAGTTACGAATTTGGCCTGTTCAAAAAGCTCATATTTGAACTTTTCACAATTGGCTAGCCCATCATCCACATGTTTTTGAGTAAAAACTTGGAGCAACTCTTTAAGCTTTTTTGCCTTTGATCTTGTTACTGGTTCGCTGAAACTTTCCAGGTTTGGAACTGTATTTGTGTTTATATCATTTGAAATTTTCTCCAAGTCACATTCTGATGCTTTTTGAGTATCTTGAGTGTTTTTAGCATTGTTTGCACCATTCCCCCTCCCCTCAAAATGATTCGTCCTCGAATCAATTCCTGCATCAATTTCAAAAGGAGAAAACCCAGTAGAAAAATGTATACTCCGATTATAAGCAAATTCAATAAATGGTAGCATATTTTCCAAAGTTTTAACATTCCTTCCAATTAAAGCACGTAATAATGTACCAAGTGTTTTATTTACTACTTCAGTTTGACCATCCGTTTGTGGATGTGAAGTAGTAGAAAATAAAAGTTTGGTCCCAAGTTTGGACCACAAAACTCGCCAAAAGTGGCTTAAAAACTTAACATCCCTATCAGACACAATGGTTTTAGGAATGCCATGCATTCTAACAACTTCGCGGAAAAATAAATCCCCTATGTGTGTGGTATCATCTGTTTTGTGACATGGTATAAAGTGTGCCATTTTGAAAAAACGATCAACAACAATAAATATTGAGTCTCGGCCTTTTCTAGTCCTAGGCAAACCCAACAAAAAGTCCATAGAAATATCAACCCAAGGATGTGTAGGAATAGGCAATGGCATATATAATCCATGTGGTTGAACTCTAGACTTAACTTGCCTACATGAGATGTACTACCAGAAATTTTCTCAACATGTTTGCGCATATTAGGCCAAAAGAAATGTTCATGTAAAATGCTTAAAGTTTTGCCAATACCAAAATGTCCCATTAAACCACCATTATGTGCTTCACGAACAAGCAACTCCCTAATAGAACTATTAGGCACACATAATTTTTCTTTTTTAAATAGAAAACCATCATGCTTATAAAAGTCTTGAAATACCGCATGTTTACAAGCCAATAAACATTTAAAAAATCACTATCATGCACATATAATTGTTTGAAATGCTCAAATCCCAACAATTTTGTAGAAAGAGTAGAGATAAGACTGTACCTTCTTGAAAGCGCATCAGCTACCAAATTTTCTTTTCCTTGCTTATATTGGATCACATATAGGAAGAACTCTATGAATTCTACCCATTTTGCATGTCGTTTATTAAGCTTGCCTTGCCCTTTCAAATGCCTCAAATATTCATGATCGGTGTGAACCACAAATTCTTTTGGTAACAAATAATGTTGACATGTCTCTAATGCTCTTACCAAAGCATAAAACTCTTTCTCATAGGTGGAATAATTCAATTGGGCACCATTGAGCTTCTCACTGAATTAAGCAATGGGTCTTTTATCCTACATAAGAACAGCACCTATCCCAAGCCCAGAGGCATCACATTCAATTTCAAAAGTTGAATCAAAATTAGGCAATCTTAATAAAGGCGCATTACATAACTTTTCTTTCAATAAGGAAAACGCATGTTCTTGTTCTTTTTCCCAAACAAACCCCTTATCTTTTTTCATGATTTCAATTAAAGGGACAGCAACGACACTAAAATCTTTTACAAATCTCCTATAGAAACTTGTCAAACCATGAAAACTACGTACCTCACTTACACTTTTCGGTGTCGGACACTCTTGAATAGCCTTTACCTTTTCACTATTTACCTAGATTCCTTTTGCGCTCACGACATATCCTAAGAAAATGATGCAATCAGTGCAAAATGTACATTTCTTCATGTTAGCAAAATGCTCTGATATCAAATGATGCAGAACCCCAAGACCCTTGCTTGAACCTTAGAACTCTTCAATCAGTTTAGAATAGAATTTAGATCACAAGTAAAAAGGAATCAAATTTGTTTAATCACCAAAATGGTAGAAGTTAAAGAGAACCCAAGAAAAATAAATGATATCCCTTGAACCCAATCCAAACAAGAATCAAGAACAATTAAAATACAAGTGATAACAATTGTATTCCAAATCAACACCTTGTGCATAAAATGAAAAGAAAGCCAAAACACTCTCAACTCAACTCTGAAATGTTTGATTACAACTCTTGATGTCCACAAAGAAGAGTTCCTTTTGTATTTATAGACAAAGAAATCAATGATAAGTTACAATACAATAACTACAATTGTAACTCCCACAATAACTAGGTTAATTATGTGGTAATTACAATTGTAACTCCAACAATAACTAGGCTAATTATAGATATGTAATTGTTATGTAACTCCTTGTAACTCCTGTAACGCCTGGAAATTTGGAAAAAAAAAATTTATTATTTTATTATTAATTATTTTTATTAGGTTTTTTTTTTTAAAAAAAAAAAAAAACGTCACGTCAGCAGCCACGTCAGCAAACCCAGTCAGCAGTTCTGGCCAACCAGGACCTGCCACATGGCAAAACCAAGTCGACCGGGGACGGACCACGTTGGCGATCCGCGTACGCGCGATCGGACGGCCCAGATCAAGCGGGCGCACGGACGGCTCAGATGAAATCGCACGGACGGCCCAGATTCAATCAAAAACGGACGGCCCAGATTAAATCAAAATGGACGGCTGAGATCAAAAGGTAAAAGGGTATAAATAGAACCCCCACACCTGACCACAAAAACCCTAGCCGCCTGCCCTCGCCGGAGAAGACGAACCAGACGCCGGAGAAGCCGGCCGCCACCACCCGCCGCCGCACCGGGGAGATTTCCGACCGCCGATCGAGGTAAATTTCATACCCCCGACTCATTTTTCCACACTGATTTCCCCTGTGGCCAAATCGGAGCTAAAATCCCAGCCAAACGGCCGGAAAACACGGCCGAAACCCAGCGGCGCCGCCGCGCCCCTCCTCGGTTTTTGCCTCCGATGAGGCCCTTCCCGGCCTCCGTTTGATGCAATTTTTATATCACCGTGATCACCATTCTTTTCTCTACAGGTTGATCGGAGCCAAATCACCAAAACACGAACCTCACCGGAGAGCTGCCGCACCCGAGAGCACCGCCGCCGGTAAGCTTCGGTTTTCCGTAATTTTTTGGCCCCCCGAGGGTCCTAGGGTTGTTTTATCGCAAGGACCGATGCAAGTGTGGTCGAATTCGGCCGGAAACGACCGAAAACGGCCAAACCGAGGCGAATCGTCGCCGCAAGCGGCGGCGCCGTCACCAGAGCACGGCGGAGCCGCCGTGCCGGAATTGCGATATTGGCCAAAAAGGGGCCCTGGGCCTAATTTGGGATTTTTTGGAACACGTGCAGGTACCAGTAGTGCGTTTCAGTTCCCTGGGAAAAATTCAGGGAAAAATTAGGGACAGCCTGTAGGCGCACTGTGAAGTCGTGTTTGGACCCCGAAACGAGTAAGGATCCCTCACCCTATTTTCTATCACGGTATTTCTTGAATCAACGAATGTGTGAAATTGCTTAAGGTCGCTAATGGAGCCCGAGTCTAGTGTGTTTGTCGGTTAACTGTTATTTGGCCTATTTTACAGTTTTAAATGCAGTATGAGGTTTGATGTTTTCATTTTATAGTTTCGTGTGCATATTTTACTGTTTTATTGATTTATGGATTGAATGACTGAGATACTGATGCTGTATGTTGCCTGTTTGGCATAAATTACTGTTTTGCTTGTTTGTATGTGAATTGATGATGCTGACTGAGGAAAAGGAGAATGAAAGATTATGTAAATTGGTAATTGTATAATGTGGTCAGCCTGACTAGATATCCTGGGAGATGGTGGACGGACCGAGTCCGTAGGGAACCCTACCGGGATTGTGGTCTCTCATACCGGACGGGGTATGAAGACCTTATGTATTTTGGCGCCCATACCGGACGGGGTATGGGGACGGCCCGTTTCACCCTCATACCGGACGGGGTAATGGGGTTTATAGTTTTGGCGCCCATACCGGACGGGGTATGGGGACGGCCCTGGAATCTGATTTCAAGTGTTAAGGGTTAACGGGTAGCGGGACCCCTATAGATCCCCATGGATACTAGTGGGCTGGTAAATGAGGAAAATATGTTGTGTAATGATTGAATTACAAAAGGCGTGATAAGTATTATGTTATACAGTTTATATATGATTTCATGATGATGATAATGTTATTGCTTTCGTATACTGTTTTATGAATTTCACCGAGGTAAGTGGATGGTGAAGGATTTATTATTGATAAAAGAATTTGTTGTAAATTATGCTCCATTGGTCTTTTTGTGTTTTCTACCCACCTTTACCTCCGTGACGGTGAGATATCGTGATGTCTTTACTGGGCTAGTGTAGCTCATTCCTTATTTAATCATTTCAGATCAGGAAGACATTGTTCCCGAGCCCGTTCCGCAGGAGGACGACGAAGGGGACGCCTAAAGACTCAGTCATATTCGTAGCTTTTACTTTCGAGTTTCTCCTTTAGTTAGTTTGAGGATTACCCTTCCATTCAAGTAGAGAATAAGTCGAGAACCTAACAAGAGGTGTATTACCACCGATTTGAGGATTTTAAGCAAACCATGTTCCTAAAGTAGCTTCTTGAATAAAGTGAAATTACACCCTTGAACCTGAACTCTTGTGTTTGGTATGGTTGATTAAAGTGGGTATATGTATGAAGGAAGATTTAATAGGGTTATGAACTAAGAAAAAATGATGAGATTCGGGTAACTGAAATCCATTAAGAAAAGTTTTTCCCTTAATATGGGAAAATTGAGTTTCTAGGATTGGGAATGCCTCTAAAGGCTAGATAGAGATTTTAAAGGGCAAGAAAAAGTTTTAGAAAAGTGAAAAAAAAACATTAAAAATTATGAAAGAAATGCCCCAAGAGAGGGAGAGAAATCCATTGAGTAACATAAAGTGACCTTTAGTGCTTAAAACACTTCCTGGGCCCAAGATTGATGGAATTTTGGGATAAATTTGAAGAGACCTTAGATGCATATGGGTAAATAAGGTTGAAGGAAAATAAAGACTTGTGTCGAAGAAACAGTGAGAGAAAATACAAGGAACCGAAACCTTAGTTCAATAGTTCTGGAGATAGCTCTAATTTGACCCTTTTAACTTAATTTATGTCCTAAGACTAAAATACTTCTCTCATTTGGCTAAGGACTAGCCACGATATTAAGGAAGAAGTATGTGGAAAGAACAAAATGTCTATAGAAGCAAATTTGGGAGATATGAGGTCAAACCCGTGAGGCATGCACATGAAGGATAATTTTGACCTTTTAGGATTTTTTGTGCCATATATGGAACCAATGGACCCGTATGAAGCCCAAACTAAAACAATTTGATAGTTTCCTAGTGAAGAACATGTGAAGCACAAGTTTTCCCAAAAAGATTAAGAATGGATTATAGAGTTTTGAAGAAAGGGTATGGGCATGGGCCTAGCTTTGTGCCTGATTTATACCTTTCGTGCCTTATGTGGTTAGATGGGCCAAATGTGGTCTTTTGGAGCCCACATTTGGTTGGTAAGTAGCTAAAACTACGATGGTAGGTGATGGTAAAGTGGCAAAAATATTATAAGAATTAAGGGACTTATGGCTGTTTAAAGTGAAGGCGCACATCCAAGCTCTTGAACGGTGGATAAGACAGCCCGATAAAATTAGAATACTCTAGAATTACTTGAAGGCTAAAGAAAGGAAGAGATAAGGATAAGGATGAAGTTTAGTGGCCAATCACGTTTTGCCACCTCTCCCATGCTTATCAACTTGCGTGGACATCCCTCCCTATAAATAAGGGTGTGGGAAGAAGGGAAAAGCATTATGGAGTTGAGAGAAAGCAAGGTTAGAGAGAGAAAGAGAAAAGAAAAATGAGAGCAAAAGGAAGAAACCTAATAAATGTGGGGGAAGTTGATGAAAATTGGGAGTTTTTCCTTAAGAAAACTCTACTCAAATTGTGAGAAGAAAAGTGATGTGGGAGGGTATGGGAAGGATCGAATCTACTCCTAAAACCTACTAAACGTATGCAATATTGAAACTATAACCACCTAGAATTAAACCCCTCTAATTAAATCTACAATCCTAAAGGAAAGTAAGAATAAAGACTAGGGAAATAAAACAATGAAAGAAAAAATGCTACAAACTTACTGATAAGTTGATCCCCACTCTTTGCCTCAACAAGACTTCTGAAGACTCCTATTTCCTAAAGAACTTGAAGAAGTTAATTTTAGCAAGAATGCTAAAAGAAAAAAATTCAAAACTCTCAAGAATTCTCTCAAATTTACTCTTAAAGGGTGTGTTTACATCATAGAGGCAAAAATCTATTTATAGCCTTTCCCCGGCAATCTAAATGAGTACAAAATCTTAAGATAATTTAATAAAATAATATTCTAGATAAAATTATATCTTAATCTAGAATAAATACATAATAAAATAATTATTCTATCTCATATAAATTAATTAAATAATCTTAAAGGATAGAAATACGATAAATATTTATTAAAATAAAACTATATTTATCCCATGTGAAATCCATACAAAACACATGTGGAAACTAATTTTAAAACACGAGTAATTTGAAAAGTGGGTCCCAAGCCTTTTTTAAAAAAATTAAAGTAATAAAATAAATAAATAATAGAGAATTTAAAAAAGAAAAAAAGGGGATCTGGCCCATGTGGGTTGCACGGGAGAAGGGCCACAAGAGTCACGAGCTAGTGGGCTTGGGCTGTTCGAGGGGCTGTCCACGTGGGGTACGTGCGAGTGGGTGCTCATGTGCATGGTCTTTACGGGCACACGTGCGTGTTCGTGGGCCATGCGGGTTGGGCCGCATGTCCAGCACACGTGTTGGCCTCTTTACTCACGTGAGGGTCTACAAGTCTCTTCACCGAGAAAGTTGTCTGTCTCTGATTTTTTTGCAGGGCATAAGGTCTCCTTGACTGCTTCATCACAGGACCAGGGAACACTGGCAAAGGTCTAGGCCAAGTATCTTGCATGTGCATTGCAACAAATGTGTACCCTATGGGTACCCAAACCCAAACTACATTGGGGCTTTCTTCTTGGGTTAGGATTGTAAGACCGATCTATTCCTTAATGGTGAGGCCCATTACCTTTTGGGTTTCTAGCACCTTCTGGTGTCATTTCTTCAAAGGCTGGTAACTCTATTTGGTAGATTCGGCCTTGCTGATACTTGGCCAAGAATAGTGTAGTTCAGAATATTGTTACCTTGCAATTGCTTTCTTTCATTTCTTAAAAGTTCATGTACACTTGTTCACTTCTTGCATTCATTTAGTTTAGATGTGTTTTCAGTGGGTATCGCGTCATCCCCCTCTTTTTTGAGACATTCGTCCTCGAATCTACAGAGACTATAAACTTTTCATCTAAGGTCAATGAGGACAGAGGATTTACCAAACATTTGGCTAAGTACTCGGGTCATTTTTGAATGAAGAAGTAACTTTGGTCTAGATCCAGATTATGGTCTTTCTTGTCCTATCTCTTAGCGAACTCTTCTTACTACCTTTTAATGTTTAGCTGATCCTCATAAACATCCCTTCTTAATAAAGGTGTTTAAACATGGGTGTGGTTACCCATTTGGATAGAGTACTAATTCCTTTTGCTGGCATGGTCACAGTCATAGTGCTTCTAGCCTTCCTAGAAACAGGTGTCCTGCTTGTACGGGAACATCTCATCTGTGTAGTCACCAATAGAGAATGGGACACATACCTACTGGGTGATGTCGATCTCTTAGCTGTCATTGCTACTTGTAGGGATTAGGGTGCTGTTTGCACAACAATCCTACTGAATCCACTAGCAAAGTGCTAGCAATAATACACAACTGCCAACGTGAACTATCACACCACAAACCTTCCCATTGACTAGGCATCTGGAGTGGAAAATAGTCTCTCTTTAATTGTTACCTTTAGGGTTAACCTGTATGTTTAGTGCTTGTTGAGCCACAAATACATCTCCCTATATTGGTCGAGCTATACTCTTTGCATCCACTAATGGTAGATCTTCCTACTCATCACTACTTTCATGGTCACTGACGATATCTCCATCAACTTGGATAATCATGGCACGCTAATTAGGACATTAAGATGCAATATGCCTCAATCCTAAGCACTTGAAACATTTAACAGTGCTTTGGTAGGTTGCTGGTGCCTTAGGATTAACTGTTGGATTGCCAGCAAGTTGTCTTTCGTTACCATCGTCCACTTTCTTAGCTTCATCCCTTTGAGTCCATCTTTGGTTTCCTTGGGGAGCATTACTAACATACCCCCAATTAATTCCTCTACTCTTCAATTGCCTTTCAATCTTGGTGCCTTATGCACCATCTCATCCAGGTCAACATATTTTTGGAGTTCAAGGATGTTGGTGATATCCTTATTTAATCCCTCCAAGAATCGAGCCATGGTGGCTTCTAGCCGTTCGTCAACTCGGGCCCTAATCATCGTTATTTTAATTTTTTTTTATAGTATTCTTCCACCGACTTAGAACCCTCGGTTAGGTGTTGCAATCTCAGGTTCATATCCCTATCAAAATGAGCAAGCACAAATCACTTCCTCATGGTGGATCTCAATTCTTGCCATATGGTGATAGGTAAGTCTCCATCTCATTCTCAAAGAAGAGTTAATTGATCCCACCATACTGAGGCATAATTGGTAAACTCAAGGGTTGCCAACTTGAGCTTTTTCTCTTCATTATAATTGCAGTAGCTAAAAATATGACCGACCTTCCGTTCCTGCTCAAGGAAGGCTTTGGGATCATTCTTCCCTTAAAAGGCTGGTATCTCGAACTTGAAGTCATGGAAGTCTCTGTCCGCCTCTTCGCAACGGCCTCCCTGCCTGTCACAAACATCATCGCCATACGATCCTATCTCGTCATGCACTATTTGGCGTTGGGTGCAACTGTAGTGCTCACCTCACTCTTGGCTATCCATATGGGCAACCATGTTTCCCAATTGAACACTTAACTAGGTGAACATCTCCATGACTCTTTCTTCTAAGGTGGTTGGTTGGCTGTTGGTGCTTTGGTGAGACATTATGAAGTTCCTACAAAGACAAAAATTAGTGAAAACAATATATCTCCCTCACCTTCGCTCGTGTTTACTTGTAATCCCTTGATTGATAGCTTCATCTTCCGAATTGAGCATTCAGAATTAGAATCACTTGAATCGGGTTTGCACGTTAGTCCTTATGACACAACAAGGAACCTTAAAAAATTCTGATTTCTATAGAAGCTCAGAGACAAGCACACAGAAAAAGAAATGGTGTGCCCTTTGTATGTTAAGCAACTAGTAACAATTAGTTGCTTAATTATGTAACGAAACAATCGTAAAATAAAGAAAATATAAACGTATATAACAAAGAATGACAATTCGAACAGATGCGTAGGGATCTGATCAATCTCGATAGATATAATCGGTAGGTGTATCTACTTACACTATCCCCAATTTATCAACTATGCTCTACGATCAATCAATTTTTTTATGCAACGTCGATGCAGATTACAGAAATGTAATTTGAAAATTAAATGTGGATAGTGTGCAGAATGAAAACAAAGGTTTTCACTCACACCAGTTAGGCAACGTACTTTGCTTTTGATTTCTCAAAGGATTTTTGGTCACCAATTAAAGGCTATTCTATTTTTGTGATGCAAAATGCAGACAATGTGCCAATTGCCTTATGCGGTGCAACTGGGGTATTTTTGATATTTTTTGTACATAATTGTTTCTCAGTAATAACATGAACTACTTGAATTAAATGGATATATATGAATTCAAGCAGGATTTAATACGAATAAACAATCAAATAAATTTGACTGCTAATTTAGAAAACAAAATGCTAAAGCAAATAAACATAGATTTGGGTTTCTAGGAGCCAAAACTCTGGTACCAGATTAAGTGGGAGGGTATGAGAAGGATCAAATCTACTCTTAAAACCCACTCAATGTATGCAATACTGAAACTATGAGGAAAGGAAAAACACAATGGACTTATCGATAAGTTGATCCCCGCTCCTTGGCTCAACAAGACTTCTGAAGACTCCTACTTCCTGAAGAACTTGAAGAAGCTAATTTTAGCAAAAATACTAAAAGAAGAAAAGCCGAAGCTCTCAAGAATGCTCTCATATTTATTCTCAAAGGGTGTGTTTACATCCTAGGAGCAAAGGTTTATTTATAGCTTTCCCCGGGCAATCTAGATGAGTACAAAATCTTAAAATAATTTAACAAAAAAATACCCTAAATAACATTTTATCTTAATCTAGGGTAAATACATAATAAAATAATTATTCTATCCTAAATAAATTACTTAAATAATTCTGATGGATAGAATTACAATAAAATATTAATTAAAATAAATACATATTTATCCCATGTAAAATCCACTTAAAACATATGTGGAAATTAATTTCAAAACATGGGTAATTTAAAAAGTGGGTCGCAAGATTTTTTTTAAAAAAATTAAAATAAATAAATAAATAAATATTAAATAATTTAAAAAGAGGAAAAGGGGGCCAGTCGATTTGAGCTACCTGGATGGGTCGGGTCGGTCGGTGTGCGCAGGTTGTGCATGAGAAGCCCCACGAGAATTGCGGGCTGGTGGGCTTTGGCCATTCAAGGGCACGTCCGTGTGGGGTGCTTGAGTTCGGCCCGTTGGGCCTGCGTGCACAGTCAGCTCCACATGGGCCTAGAGGACCGCATGGGTGGGTTCTCTTGGGCACTCGTGTGTGCAGTATGTGTGGGCTGGACTGCATCTCTAGCACATGTGTGGGCCTCTTTGCTTGCGTGAGGGCCTACAGGTCTCTGCACCAAGAAAGTTGCCTGTCTCCAATTTTCCTACGAGGCATATGGTTGCCTTGACTGCTTCACCATGGGACTAAGGAACCTGGCAGAGGTGTGTGTCAAGTGTCCTTCACATGCAATGCAACATATATGTACCCTATGAGTACCCAAACCCAAACTACATTTGGACTTTCTTCTTGTGTCGGGCTTCTCAGACCGAACCGTTCCTTAGCAGTAAAGCCGGTTACCCTTCAGGTTTTTGGCACCATCTGGTGTCATTTCTTCCTAGACTGGGAACTCGTTTGGTGGATTCAACCTTATTGTTTGATACTTGGTAAGGAATAGCATACCTTGGAAATTGTTACTTAGCAATTATTTTCTTTCATTTCCTGAAAGTTTATCTACACTTGCTCACTTCTTGCACTCCTCTAGTTTAGGTGTGTTTTTAGTGGGTATTGCATCAAAGAGAGCGGAAGGAAGAAGCAAAGGACAAAAACAAAGAAAGAAGAGAAAAGGAGAGCGAAAGCTCATAACCAACCCAAGGAGAACTTGTGGGCTTAAGGTGAGTTTATTCTTTCATTTTAATTTTATTTCTCTTGAAACTTTGAGGATGATTTTTAATTGATATGAGTAGTATTTATGAAGTTAAATATTGCTAAAAAAACATCCTAGAAATCTGTTGAATTTTCGAGAGAGAAAGCTTAGAAATTAATTCGAGACTTTGTCAGAAGTAAAGTAGCATGTCTTACAAGGTATGTAGTTTCAAGTTTCTTTTTAAGAAAATCAATTTACCTATCATAAGGATAGTTTTGAGTGTAAAATATGATAATTTCTAAGAGGAGATGCAGCCAAAAGTTTGGTAGGAAATTGAGAAAAATATAAGGGGAGACTTTGTCAAAATAGAGAAAGCTTAAATTGATTGCATCAAACTTGAATTAAGTGAATGTTATGGCATCTAGGCCTAGTATGTTTTAACACATGTTTTATGAAAATAATTTACGATTTTTATGAAATATAAAAGCATTGTATAATGTAGTGATTGATGTATGTTGTGTGATCTGGGATGTATAAAATCTAGGTTCACTACACTTACTGTGTGATCTGGTACCTGTATGTACAATACATTATACTTGCTGTGTGATCTGGTACACGTGTAAGATATCTTGTGTTTGCTATATGATATGCTATAGGATGGTTTTTTATATAGTTTTTAAAATATGGCAAATGTGTTTCACTAATGTGTGTGATGATACTATATATTGCATGTACTTAGTTATTGGTCATAATATTTGTTTATTGGGATAATGTATCTCACTCCCCCATTATTTTTTAGATAATGAGGATTCTGCTGCAAAATAGTAAGTGATATGGAAGAGAAGTTGAGAAGTTAGACTTTGAGATTAGGTTATTAGTTTGTATTTTTATATTGTAAGAAAAAAAATTTAGAGCCTCGTATATATGTATCTGATGTACATGCTTCAAGGGATGTAATGCTTCTGTGTACTCTGTATATTGATGAAAGTTATTTTTTATTATTTAATTAAGTGTAAAGTGTAAGTGTGCTCTGGACATGCTCCAAGGGGGGGAGGGGGGTAGCAACACAACATCGACTAGGTACCCAACTCCAACAGATCCCCCACTTCATCGATTGGGCTCACTGTAAGACCCCAGAATCTCAATGACAATCCACATCTATCATAGATCCCCTAACTCATCGCTTAGGTTCATTGTGTGCATTATGTAGACCCCCTTACTCATTGTCTAGGGTCACTACACTAGCCTGACATGTTATCGGTGGGAGCCAAGCACCTTCCCCATAATAGACAGTGCACGTTTAAAACAAAATCCATCATTAATATTACATTATCACAATCTCAATAAATCACCACATATTTTACTCAAAATCATCATCAATAATATACCACAATGTGTGTATATATATATGTATTGAAATACATCAAAAATTTTGTATGTCATGATATCATAATATCTACTTAATCTGGGTCCGATGCATTTCATTTAACCTCTCTCCATTATGGCAGAGTCTCCCCTTATAAATACTTTACTTTTCTCTTTTTCCTTGGGTATAGTCTCCCCTTATAATTTCCTCAATTTCCTTATAGAACACACTACTTTAACTCTAGCAGAGTCCTAATTTAATTTCTAAGCTTTTTCACTAAATATTTGGCAGATTCTTATGATGTTTTTGAGTACTTTCTTAAGTCCATGGGTTCTTTCTTTATTGACTGTGAGGATCCCATTTTCTTTTTTTCTTTAGTTTCCTTTCTTCCCTCTTCCTTCGTCTCTCTTTCTCTTACAATTTAGGTAGAGTTTCCTTAAGGAAAGACTCCCAAATTCTCTTAAAATCCCTCACTTTTCTCATGGATTACTCACCGTTCTCTCTTTCTCTCTCTTCTTTTTCTTTTCTTTCTCTCTCTTCTTTTTCTTCTCTTTCTCTCTTTACTCTTACTTTTTCTTGGTTGTAGAATGCTTTTCCCCTCCTTCCCTCCCCCTTATTTGTAGGAGAAAGCGATAGGTGGTAAATCATGATTAGCCACTTAAACCACCTCAAGCTTCATCCTTATCCTTATCTCTTCCTTTCCTTAGCCTTTAGTAATTCTAGAGAATTATATTCTTATATAAAATCTTCCACGCCTCATCCTCCTTACAGGAGTTCCCATCAAAATTTGGGCTCTATTAAAGCTAATTTGGGCCTTAGGCCTAACTAAACCCATAAGGGCCATAATCGCATACCATGCACATGCCTTCACTTCAAATAGCTATAGCTCCCTTGATTTTTATGAGTTTTTGACCCATTTTACCTTTATTTGCTTGTCGTGGTTTCACTTACTGACTAATTTTGGGTTCATAAGGACCACATTTGGCCCATTAAAGTTCACCTAAGACCCGAAAGGTCCAAACCACAAGCAAAGTAGGCCTATGTCTATACCCTTACTTCAAAACTCCATAACTGCTTAATTTTTATTCTTTTTAGGCAACCTTGTGCTTCACATGTTTCACAAGTAGGCAACTATCATATGGTGCTGGTTTAGGCTTCATACGAGTCCATTTGGCCCATTTGTAGGCCAAAGAAGCCCAAATGTTTAAAATTGTCCTTCATGTGCATGCCTGACGTAGGGTGGAGTGTGTTTAGTCCACAAATCAAAATAACTCGATCTTAAATCTACTATATTCAGCAATTCAAAACTTAATTACCTAAGATAACACCTCCCTATTGAAATGACAGTTGACTAAGCAAAAACTTATCAAATTAACTTGGAAAAATAAGAAGAATAGAGAAGGATGCCACAACTTACCCAATAAGTCGATCCCGATCCTCTGCTCAATGAAACAGTCTAAATCTCTTAATTTGAAGACACCTAAAGAGCTTAAAAATTAGCAGAGTTAATTTAAAGCAAAATTTTTTATTGATCTTCTAAATCCAAATGTGAATTACAAGCTATGATGAGGCCTTTATATAGGCTTTCACCCGAGTTGTTCTAAACAATCATAAACTCTTGAAAATTAATAAAATGAAATTCTATCACAATATCTAACATAAAAATATTAAATAAATAATCTTAAAGGATACAATTATATTAAAATAAAAATTAATAAAATATTAAAATAGGTGCAGGTTTTATCCCATGTGATATTAATAAAGAACTTATGAAAAATATGCAAAAGAATGATGAAATTTCAGCAAAGGTTGTTGTAGATTCAAACTGTGCATGCAACATGAGCGGTTAGCATACCCACATGCATGCTTGGTAGTGTGTGAGTATGCTGGAGCATGCGCGGCCCACCCACACATGCGACATTCCCTCACACACGATGTGCATCTGTGCATTTCCTATGCGCGCATACGGCATGTCCGCGAGTGTTGGTGTCATACGCATGTGCGCAAGGCCCTTCGAGTAATAGCCCAAATTTTTCCTAGTTTAAACTCGTGTTTGATATGATTGATTAAGTGTGTAATATGTAAGAAGAAAGATATGATAGGGTTAAGGACTGAGTTTCAAGCCAAATGGAGTGAAAACTATGAGATTAGGGTAGCCAGAATCCCTTAAGAAAAGTTTTTTCCTTAATAAGGAAAATCGAGTTATCTAGGGCCAAGAACACTTCTCAAGGTTATAAAACATCATAGAAGGTTAGAAGATGCTTCAATATGAACATGAGGGAGTAATTGGATTAAGAATCAGGAAAAAAATCCCTTGAGTAACCCCAAGTGATCTTTAGTGCTTGAAACACTTTCAGCGCACAAGATTGATGGAATTCGGTGCGATGAAATTTGAAAAAAACATTATATAACATATGGAGAAAGAAAGTTTTAAGAAAATAAAGACTTCTGTAAAAGAACAATTGGGATAAAAATGCAAGGAACCGAAACCTTAGTGCAATTGTTCCTGAGGAAGCGCTAATTTAACCCTTTTAGCTTGATTTGTGCCTTAAGACTAAAATAATTGGAATTTGAGGCTCTAATTTGGCTGAGACCTAGCCACAACATTAGGAAGAAGTGTGTCAAAAATAAAAAATGTCCATATAAGAACATTCTATGAGAAATGAGGTCAAACCTTGGAGGCATGGATAAGAATGACAATTTTGCCCTTTTAAGATTGTTTGGGCCATAAGTAGGCCAAACGGACTTGAACAAAGCCCAAACCACAGTCATGTGATAGTGCCTGATTAAGGAACACAGAAAGCACAAGTTTGTGCAAAAAAATTAAAAATTGAGCATGTTATGGCGTTTGAAAATTAGGATATGGGCAATGGCCTAACTTTGAGTGCAATTTGGACCTTTACGGGCTTAGATTGCCCAAATGTGGTCATTTTGAGCCCAAGTTTAATCGATAGGTAGCTGAAACCACAACAAGGAAGTGAAGGTAAAATGGGCCACTAACACATAATAATTAAGGCGGTATGGCTATTTGAAGTGAAGGCATATGCATGGAGTGCAATTTTGGGCTTTATGGGTTTAGATGAGCCTAAGGTAGCCCAAAGCATTTTGAATGGAGCCCAAATTTGGTATAAAAGCTCCTTGAAGGTGGATAAGACATGGGAGAGTCTGGATAAGATTAGAATACCCTAGAATTATTTAAAGACTAAGAAAAGAAAGAGATAAGGTTAAGGATAAAGCTTGAAGAGGTTTAAGTGGCCAATCATGTTTTGCCACCTCTCTCATGCTTATTAACTTGCATGGACATCCCTTCCAATAAATAGGGGTGTGGGAGAAAGGAAAAATTTTTTAGAGTTGATAGAAAGAAAGGTTAGAGAGAGAAAAAAGAGAGAAAATGGAAGAAACCTAATAAAAGTGAGAAGTTGATGGAATTTAGGAGTTTTTCCTTGAGGAAACTCTACCCAAATTGAGAAGAAGAGAGAAGAAGGAAGAAAGGAAAAATAAAAATAAAAAAATAAGAGAAAAGGAGAGCGAAAGCTCATAACGAATCATGGGAGAATCCACAAGCTTAAGATATTGCTCAAAAACATCACAAAACTCTGCTAGATTTTTGAGAGAAAAAGTTTAAAAATTAAGTTGGGACTCTACTGGAGTTAAAGTAGCGTACTTTACAAGGAATTTAAAGAAGTTTATGGGGAGACTCTGCTAGAATGAAAAGATAAAATTAAAGCATTTATAAGGGGAGATCCTATCAGAGTGATTAGAGAAAATTGAGGAATATATATTGGGGGAGACTCTTATAAAATAGAAAAAGAGCTTACATTGATTGCATCAGACCTGAGGTAAGTGGATATTATGATTGCATGGCCTATGTAGTTTTCAACTATTTTCTAATGTATTATACGTATTTTCATATATAACATGAAAGTGCTATTGTGTTTTGAGTGCTATTGTGCCTATGTGTTTTGAAAAGTGATTTTGATAAGTGTGCATGGTATGTTATCTAAGTAAGTCATTTCGAAAGTACCTGTATGATGCCAGGCTTCAATGTACCCCTACATAACTGTTTCATTTTCTGGTATAGTGAAAAAGTGATAAGTGTGAACCCATACATAACCGTTCTATTTTTAGGTGTATGGGAAAGTGTCAAGTGTTCAGTGTATGCCTATGCATGCATGGCAGTAGGAAGATTGCTCTCCATAATGATGATGAAGTGGAGCTCATTGTACAATATAGTAAAGTGTATCTATTCTTTGATTCTAGGACATGTGGCTTGTTTTACAATTTAGTGCATTATACTTACTGAGTGATCAGGTACATCTATGAATGTAACTTATTGTATAATGTAGCAATGTTTTTTCTAAATCGATTTTGATTTCAGTTTTGTGCATCTGTTTTTAGTGAAAGTGAATATGTTTTTTGAGAAAATGTATAAGATATATATTTTTGATGTGTGTGAAAGCTATATATGACTGTATTAGTTGTGATCATAATATCTGCTTAATGGGATAGTTTATCTCACTCCCCCATCATTTTTAGATAATGATGATTCCGCTAGAGAATAGTATGTGATACAAAAAAGTTGAGAAGTTAGAGATCTGGTTACTACTTTGTACTTTGTATTATAAAAAAAAAAAATTTAGAGTCTCGTATTGTACAATATTTTATGTACATTATTTAAGAGATGTAATGCTTCTACACACTCTGTGTATTAATGAAAAGTTAATTTTGTTATTTGATTATGTGTAAGTGTGCTCTGGACACACTAGTAAAAGAGAGTGTGATCTATGCTTAATGGGATAGTTTATCTCACTCTCCCATCATTTTTAGATAATGATGATTCCGCTAGAGAATAGTATGTGATACAAAAAAGTTGAGAAGTTAGAGATCTGGTTACTACTTTGTACTTTGTATTATAAAAAAAAAAAAATTTAGAGTCTCGTATTGTACAGTATTTTATGTACATTATTTAAGAGATGTAATGCTTCTACACACTATGTATTAATGAAAAGTTGATTTTGTTATTTGATTATGTGTAAGTGTGCTCTGGACACACTAGTAAAAGAGAGTGTGATCTATGCTTAATGGGATAGTTTATCTCACTCTCCCATCATTTTTAGATAATGATGATTCCGCTAGAGAATAGTATGTGATACAAAAAAGTTGAGAAGTTAGAGATCTGGTTACTACTTTGTACTTTGTATTATAAAAAAAAAATTTAGAGTCTCGTATTGTACAGTATTTTATGTACATTATTTAAGAGATGTAATGCTTCTACACACTCTATGTATTAATGAAAAGTTAATTTTGTTATTTGATTATGTGTAAGTGTGCTCTGGACACACTAGTAAAAGAGAGTGTGATCTATGAGAGCTGGTATCAGAGCACGATTCTAAGACACATCCCTTGAATATGAGGGGTTACAAAGAAACTAGAAAGTGTAGTGGAACTTAGAATGACTATAGAAAAACATAGTAAGAACCCTCTCCTAACCTTTAAAGTTCAAGAGTTTGAAATAGTGAGACAAAGGAGAGACCCTACATACGAGGTCTAGAAGACAAGACTAAATGGAATCTTGAAGGGCTCATA
This sequence comes from Carica papaya, assembly GCF_054855325.1. Lineage (NCBI taxonomy): Eukaryota > Viridiplantae > Streptophyta > Magnoliopsida > Brassicales > Caricaceae > Carica > Carica papaya. The sequence continues at coordinate 20,913,353 of NC_142316.1, forward strand.
TGTATAGTGAAAGACTTAGGTGAGATATTTTAGATACTCATGGACTCTTTAAGGATCTAAGGAATAACAAACCTAGGGATGAGTGTTCTGAGAAGTGAAGAGGAGTCCTATATGATTGAATCTTGAGATTTAAAAGAGTTGCCCTCACCAAAGAAACTACCAAGTGAGATAAGTGTACATGCCTTTATAGTGAGAGTTACAATGAAACATGATACGTTGGGAGATAAAAGATTGTGAGTAAACATCCCATGATAGTATTGAGGTCAGGCATTGTTATGACTTGGAAGAATAAATGTTATAGATCCTAAGATCATATGAATAAAACATGTCTTTTAGAGGATATGAGCTATTTTTGTTTGTCGAAGAAAGATTAGCTACTAGGAAAGAATGTTGTTACCCCATTATGAAGGAATAGTTTAAACTATGAAATTGTACAACACCACTCTAAGGATTACCCTCCTATTCAAATAGAGAATAAGTCGAGAACCTAAGAGGAGGTGTATTATCATACATTTAAGGATTATAAGTAAACCATATTCCTAAAGTAGTTTCTCGAACAAAGTGAAATGAAACCCTTAAATCTTCAGGATGATAATAACAACCAGTAGTGCGACAATTATCAGGACCAGTTTCCCATTTTTAAGTTGAAGCAGATTATCAGACATTACTCAAGGTCTTACTTAACTTGGATTTGTATGTTTTTTATATATCCTAAATGGATTCAAACAAGTAAACAAGATGATATAGGGGAGAACCTTAGAGAGATGGAATCAATTATCAAGTGTAATTGATCTTAGCAAGACCTTTGGTGGACCACATTATTGAAAGATCCTAATAAACCCTACTAATAAGGAATTCCATACTTAGATACCTTAGAAAATCCCGATCATTGATTGAGATTTTGGGAGTCACCCATACTAGATAAACTTGAGGTTAATAGTAAAATGTGATACCAAGTGCAGAACAATTCTAATAAATCCAACTTTATTTTTGAAAGTCAGAAAAGTGATGATGCACTTTGGAAGTGAGTCTTAAAATACTATAAGTCTGAGAATGAGGTTTTAGAAAAAAACCAAAAAATCATGGTGAAATGTTAAAGAGACTTGGATGGAGAGAATAGGCCTCGGTAAGTTGAGGATCCATACGACTTAAGAAAGAGTAAGTTACTTGGATATCAAGTCATTGAGGAAGGAGAAAAGGTCTTGATTTTGGAGAATACTGAATCATTCTCCATAAGATTAATTTTCGAGAGTTAAAAACACATACACTTGATCTTGGGTGCTTAATATATTAGGAAAATACAAACATAGGGATGATGTTGAGGTCATGTAGAACTAAGAGCCATATACATTGTGGGGAGTTCCATAATTGATTATTTAAAGGTTAAAGACCATATAAACACTCGATCAATTATCAAGGTATTATTTAAAAACCACCCAGACCTTGTTAAGTTTAAGACTAATAATGTTGACCCTTATGAGAAGTTATTTAAGGTGAAATAATTTAATGAGATTTAAAGATAAGTTCCTAATGAATGTATCTTATCTTTGGGAGTTAGAAAAAGAATAACCAACCATGGAGTAATTATGACCTTATAGTTAAAGCTACACAGAAATAAAATGGTCATGATTTTAGTCTGTGAAGATAAACGAGTTACTTGAGGTAAATTAAAGGATATGATGCCTTTGTTGCTATAAGATGTGAAGTTCAAAGTACCCTCATGGCAAGTTAAAATCAAAGATTCTTGGTAAGTCAAATTTGGAGGATCAAATTCCTTTTAGGGAGGAGGATGAAATAGCCCAAATTTTTTCTAGTTTGAACTCTTGTGTTTGGTATGATTAATTAACTATCTATACATATGAAGGGAGATGTGATAAGGTTAAGGACTAAGTTTCGAGTCAAATGGAGTGAAAAATCTAAGATTGGGGTAGCTAGAATCCCTTAAGAAGAATTTTTGTCTTAATAGGAGAAACCTACTTATCTAGGCCCAAAAACACTTCTCAAGGCTAGAAAACATCATAAAAAGTAAGAAGATGCTTCAACATGAAAATGAGGGAGTAATTGTATTAAGAATTAAGAGAAAAATCACCTGAGAGAGGGAGAAAAATCCCCTGAGTAACCCCGAGTGACCTTTAGTGCTTAAAACACTTCACGAGCCCAAGATTGATGGAATTTGGTGATGAAATTTAAAGAAACATTAGATAACATATGGAGAAAGAAAATTATAAGAAAATAAAGACTTCTATAGAAGAAGAATTGAGAGAGAAATGCAAGGAATTGAAACCTTGGTATAATAGTTCCCAATGAAGCGCTAATTTGACCCTTTTAGCTTGATTTATGTCCTAAGACTAAAATAATTAGAATTTGAGACTCCAATTTGGTTGAGGACTATTGAGGTCCATATAAGAATGTTTGTGAAAAATAAGGTCAAACCCGAGAGGCATGCAAAAGGACAATTTTTCCTTTTGGAGATTATTTGGGCCATAAGTACACTAAATGGACTCGGACGAAGCCCAAATGAAAACAATATGACAGTTGCTCGATTAAGGAACATGGGAAGTACAAGTTTGCCTAAAAAAAATTAGAATTGAGCAAGTTATGGAGTTTTGGAATAAGGGTATGTGTATATGCCTAACTTTGAGTGCGGTTTGGACCTTCCATGTGATATCCCATGTAACACCCTGCCCATCACTGTGCTTAATTTATTTGGAAAACCCTATTTATTCAGGCTATTAGGTCGCATTGAACTCATTTAATTTATTTCGTAAATATTTATCGTAATTCGTGAATTTATTTATCTTGATTTTATTTAATTTTTATTTGATTCTATTTAATATTATTTTCATTGAATTTAGTTAGTTTTATTTTATTTTAAAATGAATTTTAGAAAATCTAGTAAAAAAAATCCTGCAGGAAAAGGGAGCTTCCCGCGCAGGTGCCAGCGCACTATGCGCGTGCACAGGCATACAGCAGGTGCAGGACGTGTGCATAGAGTGCACGTCCCATCCGTGCACGTGGGATGGGGTCAAACACTTCGCACGTCCTATCGTGCATAGGCAAGCCGTCTGTGCTTAACCTCACGAGCTGACAGGCCCCTATATGCCAGGCCTTCGAGCAGTAGGCTTGTGCGCATGGCGCCCAGCACACCTAGGCTCTACGCGAGTGTAGGCTAGCTCCTGCACCTAAGAGGGCTGTGCACCTGCTTGCTAGCCTGCAGTGCGTTGGGCAGGCCACTACTGCCTCGGGTTGTGCGCCACCGTCACTTTGGGTGGTGCACTGCCACCACTGGCGAGGGAGATTTTCTTCCCTTATTTTTTATGTTGAACATCTTTTTCCCTCTCTCTTAACAAGATTTTGCCACTTAACATGAATATGATGGTTCCTAATTTCTATAAATAGGGTCTTCCCTTCCCATTCTTCCCACACTTTCACTCTTTCATTTTTAAAGAATTAGAGAGAGAGAGAGAGTGAGTGATCTAGAGAGAGAAGGAGAGGAAGAAAAGAAGAACGACAGAGGAGAAATTATCAAGGTTTTGGTAAAGAACTTAGTATTTCTTTCAACGTCTTAAGGAGTATTTTTAGACAAATAAGAAAGAGATTAAATTGATAATTTGTGATTTTGCCTGTTTTGCATGCTTTTGTGTTTATAAGTTTAATAAGTTGAATTGTTCTTGATTTCAAGCATGCTATATAGTTTATAGATACTTGATGATATGTATGTAATTAAGATAATAAGACATCGGTAAAGTTACTAAAAAAAACAAAAAAAAAAAAGAAAAAATGGAATGAAGCATGAATGATCTGAAGTATGTATCTATGTTGACATGCGTAATGCATTAAGCATTTCATTAGGCTTTTTATGTCTGAGAGGTATATATTCCTCTAACACCATCCGGAGTATCTCTTTCCCCCTCCCTCATCTGGTTTGGAAAGAGATAAGATGACCGCTCCCTGTGGATGACGACGTACCCTCTGACAAGAGTTGTGATGCGAATATCTGTTAGGGGGTTACCTTTAGCTAAGTACTGTCATTACTATAGAATATTTGATAGGACCACTATGGTTGGCATGGCCGTGGTCGTAAATCATGGTTTGACTAGCCAAAAATTTGTCTAAGCAAATTACCATATCTATATCTGATCTGGTTAGGTAATTCCACATGGGCAGTTAGAAATCTGTATCTGTTTTCAAAGATGGAAGTCGTAACGACTTCACAAAGCATGACACAAAAATCTGAACATTTTATCATTTATTTAATTTTCTCTATTATCTGGTATGATGTATGTTTGTTTGATTATATTAACGTGATGTTTTCTTTAATAATTTATTATTTTCATAATATAAGGTAGGTTTATAAAGTAGCTAAATGGTAGTATTTATGTTAGAATAATTCACCTTTAAAACCTTACGATGTTATTTAAATATTATTTTTCTTACTGAACATATGGAACTCACTCTTTCCATGCCCCCATATGAGGAAGAGAATGAGGAACCTCTAGTTGACCTACCCCTCGAAGTTTATAGGATCCCGTGTATCCACAAAACTTTAGTGTATGATCATTCTCGCACTCTGATGAGTCCAATAACATAGTGAAAGAAGTGACCTCCTTTTGTACTTTAACTTTATATTTTGTAGCCACTTCTGACCTCAATTATAGATATGTAATTGGAAGTCATATATATTTATAAGAGATTTGTATTAATTTGTTCTGCTGGATAAAATTACATCATGCACTCGTTATTCTATTTCTCTATCTAACACCCACATGCTTATTAGCATCTGGGATGTCACAGATGGTATCAGAGTAGAATTACGGGGATCAAATCTCTTACATTGAGGTCTTAGGTAGAAAGACCCTTAGAGTACCTAGGAAGAATAAGTCCTCTTTTCAAAAATTAGACCACCAACTCGTGTTTTCCTTTCTTTTATAGGAATGATGCGGGAAGACCATCCGTAGAGTGTAACAAGCGATCTGAAGTCTCAGATCACCTAACAAGGGTTGAATTTTCCAAACTTTTCTGAGCTATCCAAGGATTGACTATAGCCGTAGGACAAAATCAAGTTAACCCTTATCCACCTCCTGCCCTAGAATACTAAATGACTGAAAGGTCCATTTCACACAATATTTTGAAGGTGGCCCTGACGCTTTAGTAGTCGAAGCTTGGATCCAATAGATAGAGAAGCTTTTTCTCTGTCTTAAACCTAACTGATGATCAAAAAGTTCCCCTAGCAGCGTTTATGCTAAACGACAAAGTTGAACACTGGTGGCGACTTAAGAAGGAAGTCCTACCTACCCCTACCACTTGGAAAGTTTTCATGGATGCATTCTTTGATAACTTCTTCCCTACCTATGTCCAAGAAAAGAAGGAAGAGGAATTTTAGGATCTCTACTAAGAAAATCTAACTGTTGCCTAATATGCAGCCCGTTTTGTCCAACTGTCTAGGTTCACTCCTCTAATGGTCACCCTTGAAAGCTAAAAAAGTAGAAAGTTTCTTAAGGGCCTTCGTATTGACATCTATGACCGAGTCGTGATGCTGAGACCTATCTCGTATGCAGAGGTGCTAGAATATGCCCAGTTGGCGAAGACCATATCTCGGTAAAGCACTAATGCATAGCTTGAGTTCGTACCCAATAACAACAACCCCAACAGCTTAGAAAGAGATTGTCTGATCCAGTAAGTGGCCACCCTAATAAACGAACTAGAGTTGCCCTTCCCCCTGCCTTGCCTCCACCTAAGTTTAGCCTGCCTGACCTAACCAACCCTATTAGCATATCAATCACGCCTGCTATTGATGCGAAAGCACCCAACACCTTATAGAAGATTGCCCCCAGCGATCGAAGGACATGGCTAAGCCTGTAGCACAGGGTCGTGTGTACCACTTAGATAAAGCCGGTGCTCTCCCCACTCCTATTCTTATCCAGGGTGTTCTTTCTATTCATGATACTTCTGCCAAGCCTTTGATCGATATAAGTGCTACTCACTTTTTTATTTCCTATGCATTTGCTTGTAATATTGATTTTAAGCCAGAACCTTTAGCAAAAATATTAACGATAGAAACTCCCTCTAAGGGATTGTTAGCAGCTCACTGTGAATATAAAGATTGTAAATAAAAGTGTAACACCCCGCCCATTGCTGTGCTTAATTAATTTAGAAAACCCTTTTTATTTGGGTCTTTAGGCTACATTTAACTTACTCTGCATATTATTTGTCGTAAAACATGATTCTTGCTGATTTTTAATTATTTTTATTTTATTTAATATTATTTTATTTTAATTATTTTTATTTATTTTATTTTAATAGAAAAATTGGAAAATTCAGAAAAAACAGCAAAACAGAAAAAAAATCCTGTGGGGAAGGAAAGCTACCTGCACGGATGTCTGTGCACTATGCGCCCGTGCATTTGTGCATAGTAGACGTGGGATGTGCGCACAACGCGCACATCCCATCCGCACACGCGACGTGAGGTCAGCCACTGTACGTGTCCTGTCGAGCGCAGGTAGGCCATCTGCGCATCACCTTGTGCACGGACAGGCACTGCACACTGTGCATGCGCCGTCCGTGTAGCAGGCCTGCGCGGAGATCCCCCTGTGCGCCTGGGGCTTGTGTGCAGTAGGCCTGCTTACACTGCATGCAGCCTGTAAGCACGCTGAGCGGGCCATTGCCATCTTGGGCAATGCACCGCCGTCACTTCGAGCGGCGCCTGCCGTTGTCGACAGAGGAGGCCTTTCTTCTTCGTTTTTTGTGCCGAGCATCTTTTTACTCTCTCTCTTCACCAAATTTCACCACTTGGCTTGAATCCAATGGTTCCAAATTTTTATTAATAGATCTTCGCTCCCCACTCTTCCCCAGACTTCCATTCTTTTATTTTTCAAGACTTAGAAAGAGAAAGAAAGAGAGAGATTAATTTAGAGAGAAAAGGAGGGAAAGAAAACAAGAGCGGTAAAGGAGGAAATATCAAGGTTTCGGTAACGAATTTAGTATTTCATTCAACGTCTTAAAGAGTATTTTTAGATAAAGAAAAATTATTAAATTATGATAATTATAACTTTACCTATTTTACATACTTGTGTGTTTGTAGGTCTTATAAGTTGAATTGTTTTTGTTTTCAAGCATGCTATGTGATTTATAGACACTTGAATATTTGCATGTAATTAAGATAATAAGAAACTGGTAAAGTTACCTGGAAAATAAAAGAAACAACAAAAAAAGGAAAAGTGGAATAAAGCATGAATGGTCCGAAGTATGTATCTGTATTGACAAGTGTAATGCATCAAGTGTCTCGTTAGGCTTTTTATCTCTGAGGACCCATCTATTCCCCTAACCCCATCTGAGGAATCTGTGTCCCCCTTCCCCATCTAGTCGGAAAAGACATAAGAGGATCGCTCCCTGTGGATGATGGTGTACCTTTTGATGAGAGTGGTGGCGCGAATATCATTTAGGGGTCACCTTTGGCTAAGTACTATCGTAACTATAGAATATATGATACGACCACTATGGTTGGTGCAACTGTAGTCATAGATCGTACTATGGTTTGGCCAGCTAGAAATGTGCATGAGCAAATTGCTATATCTGTATCTAATCTGGTCATTCCACATGGGTAGTTGGAAATCTGTATCTGCCTTCAGAGATGGAAGTCGTAACAAATTTGTAAAGCAAGACACGCAAATCTAAGCATTTCATGATTTATTTAATTTTTTCTATTATCTAGTATGATATATGTTTGTTTGATTATATTAATGTGATGTTTTCTCTAATAAATAAATTATTTTGATAATGTAATGTAGATTTACGAGGTAGCTAAATGGTAAGTATTTATGTTAGATTAATTTTCCTTTAAAATCTTATGATGTTATTTAAATACTATTTTCTTTACTGAGCATATGAAAGTTAGTCTTTCCATGCCCCCTAAGATGAGGAAGAGAATGAGAAACCACAAGCTGACCTACTCCTCGAAGTTTATGAAGATCTCGTGGATCCACAAAACTTAAGTGCATGATCATTCTTGTACTCTGATGAGTCCAATAGCATAGTGAAAGAAGTGACATTCTTTTGTATTTTGACTTTGTATTTTCTAGCCACTTTTGGCCTCAGTTATATGTATTTAATTGGAACTCATATTTATTTGTAAGGGATTTGTTTTAATTTGTTCTGCTGCATAAACGTTTATCATGCACTCGTTCTTCTGTTTCTGTATTGGATATCCATTTGTCCTGATTAGTACTTGGGATGTCACAAAAAGCTTCAGGGATAGAAGTATTTGTGAATCTAATACTGTTAGATTTTTTAGGATTTGATATGATATTAAGAATGGACTGGTTAGAGAAGTATAGAGCAATAATCGATTGTGAAAGTAAAATTGTAACTTTACAGTCCTCGAAAAAGGAATAAAATCTATTATTATTATTATTTTCCTAATAATTGAATAAATAGGAATATGGGTGCTGATCCTGCTATATGTTCCATACCAATTGTTTGTAACTTTTCAGATGTCTTTCCCATCAAACTTCTTAGTCTACCACCCCTGCGAGAAGTAAAGTTCCTAATTGAATTACTTCCCAGAACCTAGCTAATATCGAAGCCTGCCTATCGAATGAGTCGTGCTGAGCTAGCAGAGCTAGAAAATTAGTTTTTTTGAACTAATTACCCAGAAGTTTATACACCCTAGCTATTCTCCTTTGAGCGCTCCGATGTTGTTTATAAAGAAGAAGGATGGTTCCCTCATACTCTGTGTGGATTATTGAGAACTCAACTAAGTGACAGTTAAAAGCAAGTACCTCTTACCTCGGATCGATGACCTCTTTGATCAACTTCAAGGAGCCACAGTCTTCTCTAAGATTGACTTTAGGACGGGATATCACCAGTTGAGAGTCAAAGAAGAAAGACTTCTTTTAAGTGTAGGTACGATTTGTACGAGTTAAGAGTCATGTCGTTCGGGTTAACCATTGCCCCTGCAGCCTTCATGGATCTCATGAACAAAGTTTTTTGGCACACACTAGATCAATACGTTGTTGTTTTTATTGATGAAATCTTAGTGTATTCCAAGAGCCTAGAGGAACATGCAGTACACTTGACTGAGGTGTTGGAGACCTTTACCAGAACCAATTGTATGTTAAACTTAGCAAATGCTCCTTCTAGTTGGATAGAGTTTCCTTCCTCGGTCATGTGATTTCAAGTGAAAGAGATTCTATGGATCCATCCAAGGTTGAAATAGTGATCAACTAGAATCCGCCCACTAATGTGCTTGAGGTACGTAGTTTCCTTTGCTTGGTAGATTACTATCAGTGGTTCATTAACAGATTTACTAAGATTGTCACTCCTTTGACCTGACTCACCAAAAAGGGTGTACCATTTGTCTGGAATTACGAATGGAGTGAAAGCTTCATTGAATTGAAGCGATGTCTCACCTCTGCTCTTGTGTTGATCCTCCCTAATAATATTAAAAGATTTCAGGTTTATTACGATGCCTCTCATATCGACTTAGGGTGCGTCTTGATAGAGCATGGTAGAGTAGTCGTTTATGGGTCCCGATAACTGAAACCTCATGAGTAAAACTACCCTACCCATGACCTGGAGTTGGCAGCAATTATCTTTACCCTGAGATATGGCGTCACTACATGTTTGGTTAGACTTTTGAGATTTACACTAACCACAAGAATCTGAAGTACATATTCTTATAGAGAGAGTTAAACATTAGACAGAGACATTGGACAAATCTTCTAAAGGACTATGACTATAAGATCATCTATCACCTGGTAGAGGAAATGTAGTTGCAGACACACCTAAAAAGAAAGGAGTCTGCGGTGTTGGCCTAAACAATGACCTCTAATTGAAAATTGATGGATACTATGCAGTTGCTCTGCCTTAGCTACTATGGCAAAGGCATCTATCTCGCTTAGATTCGAGCCTGGATGGATATTTTCATGAAAATCTAGGAAGCTCAGTCCACGGATCCAAAACTCACCAAGAATCTAGGTAAGTTCTCTTCTGATGAATTTCCTGATTTTAGGATTTCATATAATGGACTGTTTAGATTTTGGAACCGAATTTGGGTTCCCATTGCTGTAAGGGCAGATATTCTCAAGACCGCCCATGCTTCTAAGCTATCCATCCATCATGGGAGTACCAAGATGTACCAGGACTAGAAGCGATAATACTTGTGGTAAAGATAAAGAAGGACATAGTCAACTATGTCCCCTGATGCCTCACTTTCTAGAGAATTAAGGCAGAACATCAAGAGCCAATGGTTTGTTATAAGGTCTTCCAATTCCTGAATGGAAATGGAAGCATGTAACTATGGATTTTGTCACAGGATTGTCCAGGACCTATTATTGTCTAAATGCTATCTGGGTCATCGTTGATAGACTGACCAAGACTGCTCATTTCTTGCCCATGAGAACCACTAACTCCACCAGTAAATTAGCCCATCTATATGTTGACGAGATTGTTCCACTTCACGGTGTTCCCTCATCTATTATTTCTGATCGAGATCCTCGATTTACCTCCTACTTATGGGATAGCTTCCAGGAAGCTCTGGGGTCTGGATTTTATTTCAGCACCGCTTATCATCCCCAAATAGATGGTTAGTCAGAACGTACGATCTAGACATTGGAAGAGATGTTGGGTGCATGCATCCTTGACTTTGGCGATAACTAATATGAGTATCTTCCCCTATGTGAATTTTCTCATAATAACAGTTATCATTCCAACATCGGTATGGCTCCGTATGAAGAATTGTACCGTAGGCCTTGCTGTTCTCCTACCTGTTAAAACGAAATCAGAAACCAGCGTCATTTAGGACTAGACTTTATTCAGGAGACTATTGAGAAGATCGCAAATCATTCGTATAAATTTGGCTACCGCCCAGAGTCATCAGAAGAGTTATGCCAACAATCATAAGTGACCGTTGGAATTTGCCATGGGAGACCAAGTTTTCCTTAAGGTTTTCCCCTATAAGAGAGAGATGCGATTTGGGGAAAAGAGGGAAGTTAAGCCCTCACTATGTGGGACCTTTTCGGATCATCAAGTGTATTGGACCTGTGGCAAACCTCCTCACTCTATCCCGAGAGTTTACAGGTTTACATGACATCTTTCACGTCTCAATGCTAAAAAGGTACCACTCTGATCCTTCTTATATCATTCCTCATGATGAGGTGCAGGTACAAGTATCATAATTCATGAATTTATTTACTTGATTTTATTTAATTTTTATTAGATTCTATTTAATTTTATTTTTTTAATTTAGTTAGTTTTATTTTATTTTACTTTATTTTATTTTAATCTAATTAGAAATGAATTTCAGAAAAACAAAAAAATGGGAGAAAATCCCGCGGGAAAAAGGAGTTGCTGCCCGTGAGGGGGATTGCACGAATCTGAACCCTTCTTAGGCACATTTAAGGCAACAATTTGGACCCTATACATATCCACCCAAGAATTTGGACTCTAATTATTGTAGCATAATTCTTGAAATGTTTCCTCCCTTGTTTTTCATGTCGAGCATCTTTTTCCCTCTCTTTTCATCAGATTTTGCCACTTGGCACGAATCTGACAAGTCCTAATTTCTATAAATAGGGTCTTCCCTTTCCATTCTTCCCCACACTTCCACTCTTTCATTTTTCAAGAATTAGAGAGAGAGAGAGAGTGATCTAGAGAGAGAAGGAGAGGAAGAAAGAAGAACGGGGAAGGAGAAATTATTAAGGTTTCAGAAAGAAACTTAGTATTTCTTTCAACGTCTTAAGGGATATTTTTAGACAAAAAAAAGAGATTAAATTGATAATTTGTGATTTTGCTTGTTTTGCATGCTTTTGTGTTTATAGGTTTAATAATTTGAATTGTTCTTGATTTCAATCATGCTATGTGATTTATAGACACATGAAGATTTGCATGTAATTAAGATAATAAGAAACCGATGAAGTTACCTGGAAAATAAAAGAAACAACAAAACAAAGTAAAAGAGAAATATGGAATAAAGCATGAATGGTCTGAGTATGTATCTTTATTGCCATGCATAATGTATCAAGTGTCTCATTAAACTTTTTATCTTTGAGGGTTATATGTGCCCCTAACCCCATAAGGGGTATCTGTTTCCCCCTCCCCCATCTGGTCCGAAAAGATATAAGAGGACTACTCCCTATGGATGATAGTGCACCCTCTAATGAGAATGGTGATGCCAATATCTGTTAGGGTCATTTGGTTAAGTATTGTCGTGACTATAGAATATATGATAGAACCACTATGATTGGTATGACCGTGGTCGTAGATCGTACCATGGTTTAGCCAGCCAGAAATGTGCCTGAGTAAATTACTGTATCTGTATCTGATCTGGTCATTCCACATGAGTAGTTAAAAATTTGTATCTGCCTTCAGAGTAGAAGTCGTAACAACTTTGCAAAGCATGACATGAAAATTTGAGCATTTCATGATTTATTTAATTTTCTCTATTATCTGGTATGATGTATGTTTGTTTGATTATATTAACGTTATATTTTTTCTAATAAATAAATTATTTTCATAACGTAAGATACGCTTACGAAGTAACTAAATGGTAAATATTTATATTAGAATAATTCACTTTAAAAATCTTACAATGCTATTTAAATATTATTTTCCTTACTGAGCAAATAGAACTCAATCTTTCCATGCCCCCAAGATGAGGAAGAGAATGAGAAATCACCAGCTGACCTACCCCTTGAAGTTTATGAGGATCCCGTGGATCTACAAAACTTGAGTGCATGATCGTTCTCGCACTCTGATGAGTCCAATAGCATATTGAAAGAAGTGGTCTTCTTTTGTACTTTGACTTTGTATTTTATAACCACTTCTGGCCTCAGTTATATGAATGTAACTGGAACTCATATATATTTATAAGGGATTTGTATTAATTTATTCCCCTGTATAAAATTTTATCATGCACTCGTTATTCTTCTTCTATATCTGACAACCACATGCCTTAATAAGCATTTGGGATGTCACATCCCAAATAGTAATTAAAGCATAAGGGTGCCAAATATAGAAACAAAATTAAATACAAGCCTCTACAAAAGATGGACTCATTAGAGTACGAAACAAAACATGCACTCGTAGCAGTTCACAGATTAATGGAATCCTCAAAAGCTTCAAGAGGTAAGTCAACGATCAGTTCTTCACTATCATCCTCATCTGAGTGGGGGTATGGAAATGGGTGGATTTCACATACTTAATGAGAAAAATAGTATTTAAATAATATCAATAAGATTTTAAAAGTAATTAAACTTAAAAAGGGTACCTTATTTACTCACCATCAGGAATTGTGTCAGAGGTCACTTCAATAGTTATGCAAAAAGTTTATTTGAAAAAAACATCAAATCAATCATGTCAAATCATATCAAATCCTATCATATCATGTTAATCATATCAATCATGCTGAAATTAATTAGAAAAAATCAAACAAATCATGTCATGCTTTTGTCTTATTTTATTCTTCGTGTGAAATTGTTCCGACTACCATCTACTAAGGTCAATACGGATTCTTAACTACCCATGTGGAATAACCAATTTATTTCATATCATATCAATATTTTTGCAGCATGTTGGACCATCAACACATTTTTGGCTTGCCAAACCATGATACGATCTACAACCAGGACCATGCCAACCATAGTGGTCCTATATATCAACTATAGTCCTAGTTGTACTTTGCCAAAGGTGACCCTACAATCATATCGCATTATCACTTTCATTAGAGGATATGTCGTCATCCACAGGAAGCGATCTTATCACATCTTTCCAGACCAGATGGGAGAGAAATAGAAACCTCTCAGAGATATAAATCCTAACGACTTATGTCATTTATAAACCAATATCGATAAATGTTCAAGTTTACAATATAACATCATACTTCATTTCTTTATCTTGTCATCATACAATATGACATGCATTAACATTCATCATATGCATAGATAATTATCGTAGTTAAACATGCTAATAACCAGTTTATATTCATTCATATATACATGCGCTAACACATAATAGTTGTATTAAATCATATAAAATTAAGCATGCAACCAACCGGTTAAGATTCCATTAAATTAATATAGAAATACTCCGTAGTATGTAAAAATAAATACTAAATTCCTTATCAAAACCCTGAAGTTTTTCCCACATCTTTCCTTTTTGTAAACACTTTCATTGATAACTTCTTCCCTGCTTATGTTCGAGAAAAGAAATAGGAGGAATTCTAGGACCTCCACTAAGAAGCTTGTCTTTAGCCCAATATGCAGCCCATTTTGTTCAACTGTCTAGGTTTTCCTCTTTGATGGTCACCCTCGAAAACTACAAAACTAGGAAGTTTCTCAAAGGCCTTCGTGCCGACATTTATGATCAGGTCACAATGCTGAGTCCCAACTCATATGTGGAGATTCTTGAACATGCCCAGTTGGCCGAAGATCTTATCGGCCAAGCACCAGTACTTTGCCAGAGTTCGTGGCCAACAACAACCCCAACAGCTTAGAAAAAGATTGCCTGACCCAATAAGTAACTCTCTAGACAAACGAACCAGAATTTCTCTTCCTCCTACGTTGCCCCCACCTATAGCTCTACCTGCCCGAGCTAACCAACCTCGTCAACATTGTTGTCGCTTGCATGGTGATTTGCCCTATCAGCGTATCAATAATCTCTGCTATCAGTGCGGAAGCACCCAACACCTTATAAAAGACTGCTCTCAGTGACCAAAGGGTGTAGCCCGACTCGTAGCACAAGGTCAAGTATACCACTTAGATGAATATGAGGTCCTTTCTACTCCTGTCCTCATATGGGGTATCTTTTCTATTTATAATACTTTTGTCAAGGCTTTGATCGAAATTAGTGCAACTCACTCTTTTATTTCCTTTGCATTTTTTTTAACCTAGAATTTAGACCAGAAGCTTTAGAAAAAATGCTAGTGGTGGAAACTCCCCCTAAAGGGCTACTAGAAGCTCATTGTGTATATAAGGACTGTTTGATAAAAATTTCAGGGATAGAGGTATATGTAAACCTTATACTATTAGATTTTGTAGGATTTGATGTAATATTAAGAATTGATTGGTTGGAAAAGTATAGAGCTATAATAGACTGTGAAAGTAAAATTATAACCTTACGATCCTCGAAAAAGAAATAAAAGTTCTTGTTATCATTTTCCTAAAAATTGAATGAACAAGAATATGGATGCTGATCTTGCTGTGTGTTCCATATCAATTGTTTGCAATTTTCTGGATTTTTTCCCATCGAACTCCCTAGTCTACCTCCCCTACGTAAGGTAGAGTTCCTGATTAAATTGTTGCCTAGAACCCAGCTGATCTCGAAGCCCATGAATCGCATGAATCATACTGAGATAACAGAGCTAGAATGTCAGCTTTCTAATCTTAGCACTCAAAAATTCATTCGCCCTAGCCGAATCCCTTGGGGTTCTCTGGTGTTGTTCGTAAAGAAGAAGGATGATACCCTTTGACTCTGCGTGGAATATGGGAAACTCAATCAAGTGACTGTTAAAAGCAAGTACCCCTTATCTCGGATCGACGATCTCTTCGATCAACTGTAAGGAGCCAGTGTCTTCTCTAAGATCGATCTCAAGACTAGGTATCACCAGTTGAGAGTTAAAGAAGAGGATATTCTAATACGAGTTCACGGTGATGCCATTCGGATTAACCAATACCCTAGCAGCCTTCATGGACCTAATGAACTGAGTTTTCTAGAAAGCACTAGATCAGTACGTCATCGTTTTTATTGATGACATTCTTATGTATTCCAAAAGCCATGAGGAACACATTGTGCATTTGGCTGAAGTGTTAGAGACTTTCTGCCATAACCAACTGTATGCGAAACTAAGCAAGTGCTCCTTTTGGTTGGATCAAGTTTCTTTTCTCAATCATATAATCTCAAGTGGAGTTTCTGTAGACCCGTCCAAGATTGATTGATGGATTCGCCAAGATTGTTGACCCTATGACTCGACTCACCAGAAAGGATACTTTGTTTGGAATTATGAGTGCAGTGAAAACTTCATAGAACTAAAGCATTGTCTCACCTCTGCTTCCGTGTTAATCCTCCCCGACGATGTTGGGAGATTCCAAATTTACTGCGATGCATCTCATAGTAGTTTGGGGTGTGTCTTGATGCAGCATGGCAGAGTAGTTGCCTTTGGATCCTGACAGCTCAAAGTTCATTAGCAGAACTACCCTATCCACGACCTGGAGTTGGCAGCCATTATCTTCGCCCTGAAGATATGATAGCATTACCTGTACGGTCAAACTTTTGAAATCTACACTGACCATAAGAGTCTCAAGTACATCTTTCTCAAAGGAGTTAAACATAAGACAAAGACGTTGGATGGATCTCCTGAAGGATTACGATTGCTAGATCATTTATCACCCCGGGAGAGGAAATGTAGTTGTCAATGCCCTAAGTCGAAAGGAGCCTATTGTGCTAGCTCAAACTATGGCCTCCAGTTGGAAAATGATGGACATTGTACAATCATTCTGCCTTAGCTATTACGACAAGGGCACCTATGTCGCTTAGATCCAAGCCATACTGGATCTCTTTATGAAAATCTAGGAAGCACAGGCCATGGACTCGAAACTCATTAAGAATATGGGTAAGCTCACTTCTAAGAAATCTCCTGATTTTAGGATCTTTGATGATAGATTGTTCAGATTATAGAATTGAATTTGTGTCCCCATTGCTGTATGTACAAATGTACTCAAAGCTGCCCATGCTTCCAAGGTATCCATTCATCTCAAGAGTACTAAAATGTAACGAGACTTGAAACGACAATATTATTGGCCAAGAATGAAGAAGGATATAGTTGACTACATCTCACGATGCCTCACTTGTCAACGGATAAAGGTAGAACATCAGAAACCTTGTTGCTTGCTACAGGTTCTTCTAATTCCCGAATGGAAATGGGAGCACGTGATTTTGAATTTCAACACTGGATTTCCCAGGACTTGTTCTGGTTGAAATACCATTTGGGTCATCGTGGATAGCCTGATCGAGACTGCCCATTTCCAGCCTATTCAATCCGCGGACTCCACCAGTAAGTTAGCCCCCCTATATGTTGATGAGATTGTTTGACTTCATGGAGTTCCCTCATCCATTGTGACAACTTTCAAGAAGCTTTGGGGTCTGGGTTGTACTTGAGCACCGCTTATCATCCCCAGATGGATGGTTAGTCAGAAAGTACGATCTAGATATTGGAAGACACGTTGCGTACTTACGTTCTCAACTTTGGTGATAACTAGTATGAGTATCTCCCTCTTTGTGAATTCGCTTATAATAACAGTTATCATTCCAGCCCCAGTATGGCCTCGTATGAAGCATTGTATGGAAGGCTTTGTCATTCCCCTACTTGCTAGAGTGAAGTCGAGAAATAGTGCCACTTAGGACTAGACTTCATTCAAGAGACCATTGAGAAGGTTGCAATCATCAGCAAGAATTTGACAACTGCCAAAAGAGCTATGCTGATAATCGTAGGTGACCCTTGGAGTTTGTCGTGGGAGATCAAATTTTCCTAAAAGTCTATCCCTACGTGCCATCAGTGCGCACAGTAAGGGGTTAGGAACTGCACGTGCATCCTATCATGTGTAGGTGGGCCGTCCGCGCATCATCTCACGTGCAGGCGGGCTGGCCATGCATCACCTCGCGTGCAGGCAGGCCGTCCGCACGTCACCTCGTGCGCGGATAGGCACCACCGACTATGTGCATGTCGTCTTTGCAGTAGACCTCCACAGATAGGCCTTGTGCATCTGGAGCCTGCATGCTGTAGGCCTACGCACACGGCACCAAGTGCGCCTGCAACGTGCTGGCTAAAGAACTTTCACCTCGGACAGTGCGTTGTTGCTACCTTGGGCGGTGTACCACCACTGCCAGCAGAAGAGGCTCTCCTCCCTCATTTTTCATGTTGACTATCATTTTCTCCTCTCTCTTCACTGAATTTTTCCACTTGGCACGAATCCAATAGTTATGAAATTTTATAAATTGCCCTCTCCCTTCCCTTCCCTTCCACACTTCCATTCTTCCATTTTTCAAAGGTTTAAAAAGAGAGAGTGAGAAAGATAGTAGTCTAGTGAGAGAAGAAGAGAAAGAAAAGAGAACGATGATGGAAAAAAATCAAGGTTTTAGTAAGGAATCTAGTATTTCTTTCGATGTCTTAACCAATATTTTTAGATAAACTAATTAAATATGATGGTTAATTTGCCTCTTTTATATGCCTCGGTGTTCAGATGAATAAAATTGTTTTTGTTTTCAAGCATGCTAAGTGAATTGCAGACACTTGACGAAATTGCATGTAATAACTATAATATGTAATCAGTAATAATAAAAAGTATAAAAGAAAAAAAAAAGATAAAGTGGAATGAATCCTATCTGGTCCAAAGTGTATCTGTATTGACATGCATATTGCATCAAGAGTTTCGTTAGGCTTTTTATCTCTAAGGGGTATCTGTTCCCCGTGCCCTTCGAGGTTTCTATTTCCTCTTCCCCTATCTGGTCTGGAAAGACGCAAGAAGACCGCTCTCAGTGGATGACGACGTACCCACTGACGATAGTGGTGTCGCACTATCTATAGGAGTCACCTGTGGCTAAGTAATGTCATGACTTTAGATATCTGTTAGGGCCACTATGGCTGGTATGACTGTGGTCATAGATCGTACCACAGTTTGGCCAGCTGGAAATGGACCTAAGCAAATTATTGTGTCTTTATTTGATCTGGTTATTCCACTTAGGTAGTCAAAAATTTATATATGCCCTCAGAGATGAAAGTTGTAACAACTTTGTGAAGCAGAACACAAAAATCTTAGTGTTTCATGATTTATTTAGTTTTCTCTATTATCTGACATGATGTATGTTTGATGTTATATGTTAACATATCATTTTCTTAGCAAATAAATGGTTTTCCATAATGTGAGATAGGTAAACGAGGAAGTTAAAAGGTAAGATAAAATAATTAACTTTTGAAATCTTACGATGTTAATTTAATTCTATTTTCTGTACTGAGCATATGGAACTCACTCTTTCCATGCCTCCCCCAAATGAGGAAGCAAGTGAGGAACCACAGGCTGACCTACCTTTAGAAGTTTACGAGGATCCTATGGATCCACAAGTCTGATTGCATGACCGTTCTCGCACTCTGGTGAGTCCAGTAGCATAGTGAAATAAGTGGCCCTTATGTTTTGTATTTTTTAGTCACTTCTGACCCGAGTATATATATGTGTATTGGAGCTCATATATATTTGTAAGAGATTTGTAATGATTTTATTCCATTGCATAAATTTTATCATGAACTCGTTATTCTGAATCTGTATCTGATACCCATTTGCCTTAATTAGTACTTGGGATGTCACAGTCATTCTCTCTAACAAGGTCCATTAGAATAACTCTCTTCACCATTACTAAGGTAAGGCGAAGGGCCAAACTCGCATGCAATTTTTAGTTATCATATTTTCATGCATCATGTTCACTATTTCTATTGTTAAACAATAATTATTCATATAGAGACTTACACATCAAACCAACATGTTCAACAACACCAAACATCAATCCTTGTAGGAATTCATGTATCATAGTCATACGTCATACGACACACTATCATGTATCATACCTCACATCCAAAACCTGGTGGGGGTTCAACATATTTGGCCAAAGGCCCATTATATTAGAATTTGACCATTAGGATATTCTTAAAGTTAGAGCTCCATAGAATAACCCTCTTTGCTATTACCAATGATAAGACAAAGGGTCAATCCCACATGTATCTCAAATCATTATTATAACACATTGATCATGAATGATTATAAAAAATAGATCACCAAACAAGCATATAAATCTATTTCAACAAATATCTAATTACACCAAATTAATTAACTAAAAAAAGCATTTAGAAATGTAGATTAAAATAGTAAAGAATCTCTTACAATAAGCAAGTGAATTAGTCTTTTAGAAAGGGAAAAAAGGAACTTCTAGCATTCCATGGTCAAGCTCTTTAAACTCCTACTTTCCTCCATCTTTCTTGCTTCTCTCTCTAAATTTTCCTTTTTCTCACTTTAAAATCTCTCTCTAAAAGGTGAAAATGGAAGAAGAAATGAAGTGTGGGAAATGAGGAAGAAGAGAGCCTTTAAATAGGCATGGAGGAAGCTTGGATGTGCATCACATGGCAAGCATCTAAGAAGGAAGAGTGGTGGTGGTGACCGCGGGGTCCACAAGGCATGGGGAAACATAGGAGTCATGGGGGTGGGTACGGGGGAAGATCTTATCCACTTTTTTGGTTTTCCTTTCTTTTCTTTCTTTTCTCTCTTTTCCAATTCTTTTAAAATTAAAAAATATAAATTAAATGGGAATGGGGTAGCATGCCACATAATGGGGGAGATCCTTTCTCCCTTTTTTTTGGTTTTCCTTTCTTGTCTTCCTTTTCTCTCTTTTTCTCTCTTATTTTTTAAGTTGAAATCTATAAATTTAAAGATAAGATCATAATTAAAATTTTAATTTGACATACCTATTTTAATTTTACATTTTTTGAAAACTCATAATTATAAGTTAAGGATAAAATCAAATTTAAATATTTTAAACAATCAAATACCAAATAAAATAAAATAAAATATCATAAAAATTAAAATGCGGAAATATTAATTATTTAAAATACAGAGAAATTTATTGCCAATAGAAATTTAAAATGGTCGTTAAACCCAAATTAATAGATTTTTGACTATAGATTCGAGGTGGTACATGGCACACTGAAGTCTAGAATCATGTAGGTGCTTTTAGAACGACTCCCCTCAATAAGTGATGCAAACTTATTTGAATCATTTTTCATAACACATGGGCTAAATAACGCTTAAAACACAATATCACTTTCACAAGACACTTGCACTTTATATTGAAAATATGTATAAAACACTAGAAAACACTTAAAAACTACAGAGGCCATGTAATCACAACATCCACTCACCTCGGGTCCTATGCAAACCTCGATCTAGGTAGAGTTCCCTCTTACACAAGCTCTAATACCTCTACTAAATCTGGTAGGGTTTCCCCCTATAAAAGCTTTAAATTTCTCTGCTGGCGCGGGCAGAGTCTTCCCTTATGAAAATCATAATTTCCTATTTTCAAACAGGTAGAGTCTCCTTTATTTTATCTCACTTTTCTACCAAAATTTTGGCAAAGCCTCCCATTAGGAACATTGATAATTTTTAACTCAATAGTACCTTCCTAATATAGAAATCATATATATAGAAAAACGGTTTAAACAACCCTATCTTATATCACACGCAACCTTGCTTTTGGCATAATTCCAGCTTAGTTTTGGACATTTTTCACCCGAAATTTTAACAGAGTTTTTGGATTTTTTTACTAATATCTAACCTCAAAAATATCTAACCTTGCTTTTGGCATAATTCTAGCTTAGTTTTTGACATTTTTCACCCGAAATTTTAACAGAGTTTTTAGATTTTTTTTACTAATATCTAACCTCAAAAATATCTGTCACATTACTAAAAAACTACCCTCAATGTTTCATGGAAAAGCGAATTAAAATGAGAGAGATATGTTTACCTAAAGCCCAAGGGTTACCCTTGAGAGCTTCCCTCTTCTTCTCTTCTTTTTCTCCTCTCTTCCTCACCATGCTTCTCCCCCTTTCTTATCATCCCTTATTTATAGGAGAGGGGAGCCAAGGTTTTTGTTGCCTATCTGATGTGGGACATGTGGTTCACCATTTTAACTTCCTAATCGATGTGGGACCTTTGTAACTTTAAACTTCCTAATTGATGTGGGACTTTTGTCACTTTAATCTCCCACTATAGAGGCTTCTAGATTTATCCAGATACCTCCCACCCCTTTATCCTCCTTCAAGGTGCTTTTATACAAATTGGGGCTCTATTCCAGTTGTTTTGGGCTGCTTGAGGCCCACCTAAACCCTTTAAGGCCCAAAACCACACTTTGTGCACATACCTTTTCTTCCAATAGCCACAACTTGCCTGATTCTTATGCGTTTTTGACCCATTTTACCTTCATTAGCTCATCATGGTTTTAGCTACTTATTGATAAAATTTGGACTAAAAAATTACCACATTCGGCCCGTTTAAGGTCCACCTAAGGCTAAAAAGGTCTAAATTGCACTCAAAGTTAGGTCCTTGCCGAAACCCTTACTTCAAAAGTCTATAACTTTCTCATTTCTTAATAGTTTTGGGCAAACATGTGCTTCATGTGTTTCTTAAGCATGCAACTAGTTTAGGCTTCATCCAGGTCCATTTTGCCCACTTATGGTCCAAATAATCCCAAAAGGTCAAAAACTGTCCTCCGTGTGCATGCCATTGGGTTTGGCCTCATTTCTCACAATTTTTATTTTATTGACATTTTTCTTGTTCCACACACTTTTCCTTAATATATCTAGTCCTCAATCAAATTTCTGTCTCAATTTCGAAGTATTTTAGTCTCGGGACATAAATCAAGCTAAAAGGGTCAAATTAATGCTTTATTGGAACTATTGCACTAAGGTTTTGGTTCCTTGCATTTTTCTCTCAATTATTCTTCTATATAAGTCTTTATTGTCTTACAAATTTCTTTTCCCATATTTTATCTAATTCCATTTATCTAGGGCTCAAGAAGTGTTTCAAGCACTAAAGGTCACTTTGTGTTACTCATGAGATTTTTTTCCTATTCTTAGGGGATTTTCTCCTTCTCTTCAGGGTTTTCCCTCCTGATTCTTAATCCAATTACTCCTTCATGTTCCTAAAGCATTTTCTCACATCTTATAATGTCGTTA
The DNA here is from genome assembly GCF_054855325.1 of Carica papaya. Classification (NCBI taxonomy): domain Eukaryota; kingdom Viridiplantae; phylum Streptophyta; class Magnoliopsida; order Brassicales; family Caricaceae; genus Carica; species Carica papaya. The sequence continues at coordinate 20,936,115 of NC_142316.1, forward strand.
TAGCCTTGAGAAGTGTTCCCAAGCCTAGAAAACTCAATTTCTTATATTAAGGGAAAAGTCTTCTTTAAGAGACTCTAATTACCCAAATCTCATCATTTTCGCAACGTTTGATTTGAAACTTGATTCTTAACGTCAATACATCCTCCTTTACACATACACACACTTAATCATCCAAACCAAACACAAGAATCATATTGGAAAAATCTAGGTTGTTACATCCCCCCCCCCCCCCCCCCCCCGGCCCTTGAAAAGGAATTTTGGTCCTCCAAAGTCAACTGATCAAGGTCACAATTGGTGTGAGTCCTTAACTTCCTCTCAATAGATGGTAATCTACATGGTCTCCCATACAGCTTTATGTGCTGCCATCTTTTCACTGCACTAACTTATTCAATAAAAACTTATGACATCATTTCCAAAAATGTATCTCATTTAGTTAAGACTAAGGCTTGAAATTCTTATCCCTCAATTACTTGTAGAACAAATATCTCTACTATATGTAGCTTATGGTGATTTTATTGCAATTCTCTATTAACCTAAAGGATAATAGTCATTTATCTCCCAATAAGAAAATCATAACTCCTTAACTTCTCTTGGAAGTCTAGTGTCATTCTTATATTCTCTGGTGGTTCATAAATACTCCCAAGTTGATTCAATATTTTCTAACTCCCAAAATAAGAGTACAATCATTAATTGGGGTGACTCCCAAAATCTAAATTATTGATTGGGTTTTTCTAATGTCTTTAAGATCTTTGTGTAGTGGAGTCCCCCAAAGGTCTTGCTAAGATCGGTTACCTCAGCAATTGATTCCATCTCTCCAGGGTAAGTATTATGAAGTCTAGAACACTTCGAATGATCATTCTAAGGCACAACCAATAAATGTTTAGTTTCTAGCGTGATCTCCCTTATCTTACCTTATTCACTTATTTGTATCCTCTAAGGATATCTAAGAAACATACAAGGCCAAGTTAGTTAGGACCTTAAGAATGTCTAATCATTTGCTTCCACTTAGACATGGGAAACTATTTTTGATAGTTGTTCAACTACTAGTTGTTGTTCTCAAGCTAACTTAGGCAAGTGTCCTTCCATAGAGTTATCCGATATTTTAAGGACTTCCACTAGGGTTTTTCTTTGCCTTTAGACCATTCTTTAGTCTTTCTCTATTGGAGACAATGTAACCCATTCATCATCCTTGTTTGGCTTCAAAGTGAAGCCATGGATTACTCGACTCTGGTTTGTCACAATCTTGCTTAGTGTAGGTCTTTCCTTTTGATTTTAGGCTCTTTGGATCCTCTCCTCTTATTATATCTTTTAGTTCACAAAAGTTTTCAAAAGAGTTCCAAAATGTCTTCTAAATTTCATATATTCCCATGCAGTATATATAATTTTCACACACATCAAAACTTATATACTTTTCTCGACAACATATTCACTTTCCTAAAAATAAATGGACAATCAAAAAATAAAACTAGAATCACGATTCAGAAAACACATTGATACATTGTACAATGTGTTACACTCTCACATGTACTAGCTCACTCAGCAGGTATAGTGTGCCATATTGTATAACGAGCCACATGTCCTAGAATTAGAGAATAGATGCACTCTGTTACATTGTATAATGAGCTCCACTATATCACTATTATGGAGGACCATTCACATCTTCCTACTGCCATGCATGCTAGGTGCACACTCAACACTTCACACTTTCCCATACACTCGAAATTATAATTGTTATGTATACTTATCACTTTCCCACTACACTCGAAAATGAAATAGTTTTGTAAGGGCACAATGAAGCCTAGCATCATCCAGGTGCTTTCAGAATGGCTCACTCTGATAACAAGTGATGCACACTTATTAAAATCACTTTCCAAAACACATAGGCAAAATAATACTTAAACCACAGTAACACTTTCATAAACACTTGCACTTTATATGTGAAAATACGTATAAAACATTGAAGAAAATACTTGAAAACTACATAGATCATGTAATCACAATATCCACTTACCTCGGGTCCTATACAAACCTGGAGCTAGGTAGAGTTCCCTCTTCACAAGCTCTAATCCCTTTACTCAATCGAATAAAGTTCCCCCCTTACAAAACCTTTAAATATCTCTATTGGCACTAGTAGAGTCTCCCATTATAAAAATCACAATTTCCTGCTTTCAAATGGGCAGAGTTTCCTCTTAGTTTATCCCTATTTTCTACAAAAATTTTGACTGTCTCCCCTTAAGAACATTGATAATTTTTAACTCAAAAGTACTAGAATTAGAGAATAGATGCATTTCGATAAATTGTACAATGAACTCCACTACATCACTGTTATGGAGGGCCATTCACATCTTCCTACTACCATACATGCTTAGATGCACACTTAACACTTAACACTTCCCCATACACTTAGAAATAGAACAGCTATGTAGGGGCACACTAAAGCCTAGTCTCATGCAGGTGCTTTTAAAATGGCTCACTTGGATAACGAGTGATGCACTTCTCAGAATAACTTTTCTTAATAAATGGCAAAATAACACTTAAAGCGAAATATCACTTTCATAAAACACCTGCACTTTATATATGAAAATATGTATATAACATTGGAAAACACTTGAAAACTACATAGGCTAGGTAATCACAACATCCACTTACCTCGGGTCCTATACAAACCTCGATCTGGATAGAGTTCTCTCTTACACAAGCTCTAATCCCTCTACTCAATCTGATATAGTTTTCCCCTATAAAACCTTTAAATTTATCTATTGGCATGGGTACAATCTCCCCTTAGTTTATGTCAATTTTCTACCAAAATTTTGGCAAAGTCTCTCCTTCAAAACACTGATAATTTTTAACTCAAAAGTACCTTCCTAATATAGAAATTGCATATCTAGAAAAAAGGTATAAACAACCTTACCTTATATGACACACAACCTTTATTTTGGTAGAGTTTTAGCTTAATTTTTAATATTTTTCACCCAAAATTTTGATAGAGTTTTGGGATTTTTCGAGCAATATCTAATGTCAAAAATATCCATCACGGTACTAAAAAATTACCCTCAAAGTTTCAAGGAAAACTGAATTAAAATTAGAGAGATATGCTTACCTGAAGCCTAGGGGTTACCCTTGAGAGCTTCCCTCTTCTTCTCTTTTTTTCTCCTCTCTTCCTCACTATGCTTCGACCACCTTCCTATAATCCCCTATTTATAGGAGAGGGGAGCTAATGTGTTTGGTTGCCTATCCAATGTGGGATATGTGGTGTCGCGGCCTGGCCCGTCTTCTTCTAGGGCATCTCCAGAGCATATTTACACTTTACACTTAAATAAAAATACAAACTTTCATTAATGTACAGATTACGCAGAAGTATTATATCCCTTGAAAAATATACACCAGATATAATACAATACGAGGCTCTAAAATGTTTCTTTTCTTACAATATAAAAGTAGAAATTGGTAACCTGATCTCTAACTTCTCAACTTTTCTTTCATATCACATATTATTTTGCAGCAGAATCCTCATTATATGAAATTGATGGGGGAGTGAGATATACTATCATAGTAAGCCGATCTTATGACGACACAATAAAACGTGCAATATATATAGCTTTCACACACATCAAAAAATATATATTTGATATATTTTTCTCAAAAATATATTCACTTTCACTAAAAATAGATGCACATTCAAAAACTAAAATCAGAATCATGATTTAGAAAACACATTGCTGCATTGTACAATGCACTACACTCATGTGTACAAGAACACTCAACAGGTATAGTGCGCAATATTGTACAACGAGCCACATGTCATAGAATTAGAGAATAGATGCACTTCACTACATTTTATAATAAGCTCCACTTCATTACCATTATGGAGATCCATTCACATCTTTCTACTACCATGCATGCTAGGAACACACTTAATACCTAACCCTTCCCATACACCCAAAATCAGAATGGTTATGTATGGGTTCACACTTATCACTTTCCCTCTACACCCGAAAATGGAACACTTACATAGGGGCACAGTGAAGCCTAGCATCATGCAAGTGCTTTCAAAATGGCTCGCCTCGATAAAGAGTGATGTACACTTATTAAAATAACTTTTCAAAACACATACACAAAATAACACTTAAAATCATAGTAGCACTTTCACAAATACTTGCACTTTATATATGAAAATACATATAAAACATTGATAAAAAAACTTAAAAACTAGATAGGCCATGAAATCATAACATCCACTTACCTCAAGTCTGATGCAAATCTCAATTTGGTCAAAATTATCTCTTATAGAAGCTTAAATCTGCCTCCTCAATCTAGCAGAGTTTGCCCCTATAAAATCTTTAAATTTCTATGTTACTGCAAGCAAAGTCTCCCCTTATGAAAACCATAATTTCTTATTTTTAAACAGGCAGAGTCTCCCTTTAGTTTATCTCGTTTTTCTACCAAACGTTCAACAAAGTCTCCCATTAGAAACACTGATGATTTTTAACTGAAAGCACCTTCCTAATATAGAAATCACATACCTATAAAAAGGGTTTAAACGACCTTACCTTATATCACACTCAACCTTGATTTTAGTAGAGTTCAAGCTTAGTTTTTGACCTTTTTCACCTAAACTTTTTGTAAAATTCTGGGATGTTTTTTAGCAATATCTAACCTCAAAAATATCCTTCACTAAAAAACTACCCTTAAAGTTTCATGGAAAACCAAACTAACCTGAAGCCTAGGGTAACACCCTTGAGAGCTTCCTTCTTCTTCTCTCCCTTTTTTCTCTTCTTTTTCTCTCTTCTTCCTCACCATGCTTCTCCCCCCTACCCATCATCCTCTATTTATAGGAGTGGGGAGTCAAGGTTTTGGTTGCCTATCTGATGTAGGACATCTGGTTCACCATTTTAACTTTCTAACTGAAGTGGGACCTTTGTAACTTTAAACTTTCTAATCGATGTGGGACTTTTATCACTTTAATCTCTCACTTTAGAGGCTTCCTAATTTATCCATACTCTTCCCACCACTTTTCCCTCGTTCAAGGTGTTTCCATGCCAAATGTGGACTCCATTCCAGCTATTTTGGGCCACCTTAGGTATGCTTAAAGCCTAAGGCCCAAGCCATACTCCAAGCACATGCCTTCTCTTCCAATAGTCATAACTCCCTTGATTCTTATGAGTTTTCAGCCCATTTTACCTTCACTTACTCGTCATTATTTTAGCTACTTACTGGAAAAAATTTGACTCAAAAAGACCACATTTAGCCCATCTAAGGTTCACCTAATGCCCATACCCATAAGGTGCAAACCACACATAAAGTTAAGCCCATGCCCGTACCCTTACTTCAAAACTCCATAACTTGCTCAATTCTTAATTTTTTTGGGAAAACTTATGGTTCTTGTGTTCCTCAAGCAGCAGCTATCAATGGTCTTAGTTTGCACTTCATCCGAGTCCATTTGTCCCACTTATTGCCCAAAAGTGCCAAAAAGGTCCAAACTATCCTCTATGTGCATTCATCTTAGGTTTGACCTCATTTCTCCTAAATTTGCTTCTATAGGCATTTTACTTTTTCCACACACTTTATCCTTAATGTCTTCATTATTTCTCTACCAAAGTAAGTTTCTAATTTCAAGTATTTTAGTTGCGGAACATAAATCAAACTAAAAGGGTCAACTTAGAGCTTCCTTGGAAACCATTGCACTAAGGCTTTGGTTCCTTGCATTTCCTCTCAATTGTATTTCTACACAAGTCTTTATTTTCTTACAACTTCCTTTACCCATCTTAATGTTTCTTCAAATTTCATCGCTAGCTTCCATCAATTTTTGGCTCAAGAAGTGTTTCAAGCACTAAACGTCACTTGGGTTACTCAGGGCATTTTCTCTCTCTCGGGGGATTTTCTCCCTCTCTCGAGGGATTGTTTCCTTCTCTTGGAGGATTTCCCTCTTGATTCTTTATCCAATTACTCCCTCATATTCCTGAAGTATTTTCTCACATCTCATGATGTCGTTCTAGTCTTGAGAAATGTTCCCAAGCCTAGAAAACTTGATTTCTCCTATTGAGGGAAAATGCTTCTTTAAGGGATTCTAGTTACACAAATCTCATCATTTTTGCTCTGTTTGATTTGAAACTTAATTCTTAACCTTTTATATATCCTCCTTTAGACATATACACACACACTTAATCATCCAAACCAAATATAAGAATTTAGATTGGAAAAATCTGGGCTATTACAATATGGAGGGAGACTCTTATAACATAGAGAGAGAGCTTAAGTTGATTGCATTGGACCTGACATAAGTGGATATTGTGACTGTATCGCCTATATAGTTTTCAAGTGTTTTTTAATGTGTTATATGTATCTTCATATATAATATGCAAGTATTTTGTGCAAGTGTTATTGTGTTATAAATGTTATTTTGCCCATGTATTTTGAAAAGTGAATTTGATAAGTGCGCATCACTTGTTATCTAAGAAAGCTATTTCGAAAGCACCAACATGATACTAGGCTTCAGTGTGCCCCTACATAACAAATTTTTTCAAATGTAGTGGGAAAGTGATAAGTGTGAACCGATGTATAACTGTTCCATTTTTAGGTGTATGAGGAAGTGTTAAGTGTTAAGTGTTAAGTGTGTGCCTATGCATGCATGATAGTAGGAAGATGTGAATGACCCTCCATAATAATGATGAAGTAGAGCTCATTGTATAATGCAGCAAAGTGCATATGTTATCTGATTCTAGGACATGTGGCTTGTTGTACAATATGGCGCACTGTACCTGTTGAGTGATCAGGTATATGTGAGAGTGTAACTCATTGTATAATGTAGCAATGTGGTTTCTGAATTGTGATTTTGATTTCAGTTTTGTGCATCTGTTTTCAGTGAAAGTGAATATATTTTTGAGAAAATGTATAAGATATATATGTTTTGATAGTATGTGATACGAAAGAGAAGTTGAGAAGTTAGAGATCAGGCTATTAGTTTGTACTTTATATTTTTTAAAAAAATTAGAGTCTCGTATTGTACGGTATCTTATGTGCATTATTTAAGGGACATAACGCTTCTGCGCACTCTATGTATTAATAAAAAGTTAAGTTTTGTTATTTGATTATGTGTAAGTGTGCTCCGGAGACACCCTAGTAGAAGAAGGTGTGATTCGTGACACTTCATGCATGCGCGCCTCGCTTACGCGTGCCGTCTGCTCCTATATGTGTGCAACAACATGTTTGTATGCTTAACATATATGTGCGCTTAACATGTGCTGAAAAGGCTTCTTGCATGTCCTGCCCATTTCTCACCCGCGACCAAAAATCCCTTGAGCGCAGGTTTTTCCAAAAATTCTGTGGGTGCTGATTACTCTCCAAAATCTGCAAACCAACTGACTTACACGTACCCAATAGGTACATAGACCCATATGAGTTGTGGGAACCCTCCTTGAGTCTAGATCCTTAGCCCCAACCCTAACCTTTCCTAGGCTGTGAGACCCAATAACTTCCTTAGTTCTGGCACCTTCTAGTTGCTTAGTTGTTGTCCAAGCTTAGTCACTTACTCTTAGCCCTAGACAAATTCATGAGGAGCTTTTCTTATCCTATAGCATGATCACTTCGGCCTTTTAGGACATAGGACTGTTGTTCTTCTTGTATCACATCAATCTCCTCTCCTTTGAAAGGATTCATCCTTGAATCTGTGTCCTACAATGACAAAGAGCTAAAGTTTTAGTTATGTGATCCATCGAGTTTGGAGACATACCCGATTGATGCTGCACAAACTAATTCCTCTTTGTCTCTGTTTGTGTTTTAGCTTCCTTCCCTTTCTTTCTAGGAAACTTATCATAGGCTTTTTTGAGTTTGTGCTAGTTTTTGTATACTTCCCTATGAGATAATGGCATAAGGATATGGTTTGAGCCTTCAGATGTAGAGAATATTGATTCTTTCCTCTGTCATGGGTAATGTCTCTGTCTCTATTATACTTCTAAGGTCGCCTTAACAATGTGTGACCTACTTGCATGAGGACCACATCACATAGTACGTCATCTGTATAGTTAGTTACCAATTAAAAAGGGTAATAGGACATGTTTGGTGACCTCTACTTCCTTGCTATCATCTAACCAGTGTAATTTATAGAGGTTCGGGTGCCTGGTGCAAGACAACCCTACCCTCTTTACGAGTAGGATGCTAACTATATTGGTGCAACTCCCTCCATCAATGATCACATTGTAGACTTATTATTGATGAGGCACTTGGAATGGAAAATAATCTCCCTTTGGTCAGTACCTTCAAGTTTTACCTATATATTTAATACCTGCTAGATCACAAATATATCTCCTTGTACTGGCTGTATGATGTTGTCCTTGCTCTTGGCTACTAGAGGTAGCTCTTCTTTCTCATTATCACTGTCATGACTATTGATCGTGTCCTTGTCATCTCAAGTGATCATGGCTTGTTGGTTAGAGCACTTAAAATCAATATGCCCAACTCCTAAATACTTAAAAATATTTCACAGTACTTCATCTGATAAAGAGTGTTTTAGGAGTACTTGTCGGGTTAGCGACAAGTAGTTTGTCTTTTCTGTCCTCAAGCAGTTTAGGCTCATTCCTCCACTGCCATCTAGAACTAAGCTAGAACTAGAATTAGGGGTCCCTCAAGGTTCTCTACCCTTTCAACTACCTTTCAATCTTAATGGCCTTGTGCACTATTTTATAACATCCCAAATACAAATTAAAGCATAAAGATGCAGATACAGAAACAGATTACGAGTGCATAATAGATAAATGTATGCAGTGAAACAAATAATTATAATCCCTTACAAATTAATAATAAAGTTCCATACATAACTCAAGCAGAAACAAAATTAATTATAAGCCTCTACAAAAGATGGACTCATCAGAGTGCGAGACAATTATGCACTCATAAAAGATCATGGATCCACGGGATCCTCAAAGGCTTCTAGGAGCAAGTTAGTGATCAGTTCCTCACTATCTTCCTCATCTGGAAGGGGAGCATAGGAAGGGGTGAGTTTCATATACTCGTAAGAAAAATAATGTTTAAATAATATCATAAGACTTCAAAGGTAATTAAGAGTACCATCATTTCTTACAATCAAGAGTCATGTCAGAGGTCATTATTAATTATGAAATTGATTTAATTTAATTAAAAAATATCAAGTCAAAGTCATATTCTTCATTTTATTCTTCGTGCGAAGTCGTTCTGACTTCCATCTACTTAAGGCAATATGAATTCCCGACTACCAATTTGGAATGACAAAATCATTTCATTTATATCAGCAATTTGTGGCTTACCAAACTAACAACACACATACGATTTGCCGAACCATGACACGATATATGACCACGGCCATGCCAACCACAATGGTCCTACATGTTAGCTATGGCCACGGTCGTTCTTCGCCAAAGGTGACCCCTACAATCATATAGCATCATCACTCTCGCCAGAGAGTACGCCATCATCCATAAGGAGCGGTCATCTCACGTCTTTTCATACCAAATGGGAGGAGAAATAAAAACCCATCAGAGATAAAAAGCCTAACGAAACACTTTGTGAATTATGCATACCAATATCAATACATATTTCTCATGTTTATACATTATTTCATGCTTAATCATTTTTTCACCGTATAATGCATCACATATCAATATTTACCCCAAGCATTAAATCATTTAAATTACACAAGTAGACAATCAATTTATATATATGTTCATAAACATTCATTAATACGTAAATTATTTCTTTTAAGCATATAATTTATTCATGCAATCGTTTTATTTAAACTTTGTTAATTTTTACTCTAGAAGTTCTCCTTGTGATGTTTAAAAGTAAATATTAAATTCTTTACCAAAACCTTGATGTTTCTTATACTTTTCTTCTCTCCTCTTTTTCTCTCTCTAGATCACTCTTCCTATCTCTAAAGCTCTTTGGTGGATGGAAGAATGAAATGGAAGTGATGAGAAAATGGTTAAGTGAGGGTCCTTATTTCTAAAAAGTAGGGACTGTCAGATTTGGGCCAAGTGGCAACATATGGTCAATAAAGAGAAAGTCAATATGAAAAGATGATACGTGACGATCGACAAAAGTGACCGACGGATTGACGACATGATGTGATGGTGGCGTGAAAATTGGAGGTGCACCACCCAAACGACGGCGACACATCGCTTAAGTGACGACAGTACACTGCCCAAGCTGGTAGCAACACGCTTCTTAACCAGAGGCACACACCACCCAAAGGCGGTGAACAACACCCAAGGGGGCAGCCCAACTTGCCTAAGGCAACACTTGTAGCCCCAGCCTATAGCATGCTAAAAGCTTAACCTGCCCCACGCACAGGACTACCACGCAGAAACCTACCTCGCAGATGGGGCGCACATAGGGCGATCATGTCTTCCAGTGTCTAGATAGCACATTTAGATTGGCCATCGATCTGGGGATGGTAAGCAGTGCTGAAGTATAATCTCAAACTGAGTGCTTCTTGAAAGCTGTCTCAGAAATGGGATGTTAATCGGAGATCTCGGTCTGACATAATGGATGAGGGGATGTCTTGAGTAGAATAATCTCCTTGACATACAGGCGGGCTAGTCTGCTAGTGGAATATGTGGTTTTGATTAGTAGCAAAAGGGAAATCTTGGTCAACCTATCAACAATGATCCATATTGCATTATGACCAGAATAAGTCCTGGGAAGACCAATGACAAAATTCATGGTCACGTGCTCCCACTTTCATTCTGAAATAGGGAGGCCTTGCAACAAACCGTCAGATTTCTGGTGTTTTGTAACTTGCTGGCAAGTGAAGCATCGGGAGACATAATTGATAATTTCTTTCTTCATTCCAGACCACCAATATTGACGCCTCAGGTCCTAGTATATCTTAGTACTCTCGGTGTGAATGGACAGTTTGGAGACACAGGCAGCCCTAAGAACATCCATCCTAACAATAGTGGGGACCCAAATACGATCCTAAAATATGCATAATCCCTCATCTATGAGCCTGAAATTAGGAAATTCGTCAAAAATAAACTTACTCAAACGTTTGGTTATTTCTAGGTGGGTAGATTGAGTTTCCCAAATCTCCATAAAAAAATCAAGCAAAGCTCTAATCTAGGCGAGGTAGGTACCATTGCCATAATGGTTAAGGGGGAGTGTCTGCATAGCATCAACTAATTTCAAGCTGGAGGCCATAGTTTGGGCCAACAAAGTGGACTCCTTTTGGCTCAGAGCATCCGCGACTACAATACCTCTACCGGGGTGGCTGATGATCTTGAAGTCCTAGTCCTTCAGGAGATTCATCCAATATCTCTGTCTCATGTTCAATTACCTCTGAAAAAATATATACTTCAAATTTTTATGGTCAATATAGATTCAAATGTCTGACCATACAATAATGGCGCCATATTTTTAAGGCAAATATTATGGCTGCTAACTCCAGGTCATGAGTGGGGTTATTTCGCTCATGGGGCTTCAATTGTCTTGATTCTAAGAAACTACTCGACCGTGTTGCATCAAAACACAACCCAAACCCACATGAGATGTATCACAGTAAACTTAAAATCTTCTAGTATTATCGAGAAGGATCAACACTAGAGTAAAGGTAAGATGATACTTTAACTCAGCAAAACATTCATCACATTCGTAATCCCATATGAAAGGTACACCCTTCTTGATGAGACGGGTCAACAGAGCTGCAATCTTGAATAACCCATCGATGAATCACTAGTAATAACCTATCAAACCAAGGAAACTACGAACCTCAGTGACATTAGTTGGTGAGTTCTAGTTAATCACTGTTTCAACTTTGGATAGATCCACAGACCGAAATCACTTGGCCAAGGAAAGAGACTCGATCCAACCAAAAAGAGTACTTGTTAAACTTTGCATACATGTAATACTCCACCTATCATTATGCTTAAATAATTTGGAATCCCTATTTATTCGGGCCTTTGGCCACGTTAAACTTAATTAATTTACGCTGCTTAATATTAATCGTAATTTTGGTTAATTTTTTTTATTCAATTTTTATTTATTTTATTTTATTTTAATTTTAGCTCAATTAAATTAAATATGAAAATTGAGAAAAAAAATCAAAAAACAGCGAATCAGGAAGAAAATCCTTATTTATTTTAATCGTGACATCTCAAGTGCTAATTAAGGTAAATATGTGTCAGATACAGATTCAAAATAACGAGTGCATGATAAAATTTATGCAGCAAAATAAAATCATTACAAATTCCTTACAAATATATATGAGTTCCAACACATATATATACTGAGGCTAGAAGTACCTGTAAAATACAAAACAAAACCTAAGAGACACTTCTTTCACTATGTTATTGGACTCATTAGAGTGCGAAAATAGTCTTGCACTCAGACTTGTGGATCCACAGGATCCTTATAGACTTCCAAAGGTAGGTTAGTTTGCGGTTCCTCACTTTCTTCCTCATCTGAGGGGGCATGGAAAGAGTGAGTTCTATATGCTCAGTAAGGAAAACAATATTAAATTAACATCGTAATATTTCAAAAGTTAATTATTTTATCTTACCATTTAACTTCCTCGTTTACCTATCTTACATTATGGAAAACCATTTATTTATTAAGAAAACGATACATTAATACAAAAAATAAACATACATCATGCTACATAATAGAGAAAATCAAATAAATCATGAAATGCTCAGATTTTCTGGTCATGCTTTGCGAAATCATTACAACTTCCATCTTTGAGAGCAGATACAGATTTATAGTTACCTGAGTGGAATGACGAGATCAGATATAAACACGACAATTTGCTTAGACCCTTTTTTGGCTGGCCAAACTGTGATACAATCTATGACTACGGCCATACCAGCCATAGTGGCCCTAACAGATATCTACAGTCACGATATTACTCAGACACGGGTGACCCCTACAGATAGTGCAATACCACTCTCGTCAGAGTATACGCCGTCATCGACTAGGAGCAGTCCTCTCACTCTTTTCAGACCAGATAGGGGAGAGGGAAATAGATACCCCGAAGGGTAAGGAGAACAATACCCCTCAGAGATAAAAAGCCTAATGAGACACTTGATGCAATATGCATGTTAATACAAATACACTTTGGACAACACAGGCTTCATTCCACTTTTCTCTTTTTCTTTTATTTTATACTTTTTACTTTTACCAATTACATATTATATTTATTACATGCAAATCCATCAAGTGTTTGCAATACACATAGCGTGCTTGAAAATAAGAACAACTCGACTCATCTGAACATAGAGACATACAAAATAGGAAAAATAACAATCATATTAAATTATTTTATCTAAAAATACTCCTTAAGATGTCAAAAAAAATACTAGATTTCTTACCGAAACCTTGATGTTTTCTCTTTCACCGTTCTCCTTTCTTTCTTTTTTCTCTCAATAGACTACATCTCTCTCTCTCTCTAAACCTTTGAAAAATGGAAGGTGGAGAGGAAGGGAAGGGGAAGGGCAATTTATAGAGTTTTGGAACCGTCAGATTCGCATCAAGTGGCTAAATTCAGTGAAGAGAGAGGAGAAAAAGATGCTCGACATGAAAAAAAAGGAAAGAGGATTTCCAATACCGGAGATGTCATAATACAACTGGTTCCAACGGAGGATTTTCAATACATGAGATAAATGGACTGTGTATTCTTCTTCGCTCTTAAAATACAGTAGGATGTCATCAATGAACAGGATGATGTATTTATTCAGTGCATGTGGGAAAACCTTTTTCATAAGATCTATAAAAGTAACAGAGGCATTAGTTAGTCCAAAAATCGTAAACTTGAACTCGTACTGACCATATCAGTATCAAAAAGCCATTTTTAGAATATCTTCTTCTTTGACCTACAATTAATAGTACCAAGATCTGAGATCGATCTTTGAGAAAATCATAGCACCTTACAATGGATCGAAGAGATCATCAATATGAGGTAGAAGATACTTATTTTTTACTGTTACACGGTTGAGTTCTTGGTAGTTTATGCACAGTTGGAGGGAACCGTCCTTCTTCTTCATAAATAACACTAGGGCACCCCAAGGGGAATGACTGGGGTGGATGAAATTTTGACCAAGAAGTTTGGAAAGCTAGTTTTCTAACTCTGAGAGCTTAGTATGACTCATGCGATATGATGATTTTGAAATAAGTTGTGTTCTAGGAAGCAAATCAATAGAAAATTCTATGTCCTGTGGGGGAGGTAGACCAGGTAGATCTTCTAGAAAGTTACAAACAATAAGAATGGTGTATACAGTAGGATCAACATTAATATTCCTGTTTATACAGAGGTTAGATAATAGCAAAACTAATTTGTAGACTTTTATTTTATTTTTGGTGATCGTAATGTCACAACTTTACCTTCACAGTTAATTATTGCCCTATATTTCTCTAATCAATCCATTTCTAAGATAACATCAAATCTTAAAAAATCTTAAAGTATAAGATCTACTAACAATTCTATTTGTAAAGCTTTTATTTTACAATTTTTATACACACAATGAGCTTCTAATAAACCCCAAGAGGGAGTTTCTACTACTAAAACTTCACCTAAGGGTTTAGGTCTAATAACTAATTTACAAACAAATGAACAAGAAATGAAAGAGTGGGTAGCACCTGTATCAATCAGAGCTCTGGTAGAAGTATCATGGATAGAAAGCATACCCCTGGATAAGAACTGGAGTGGTGAGGGCACCATGTTCATCAAGGTGGTACACATGACGTTGAGCTACTAGTCTGGCCATGTTCTTCGGCCGTTGAGGGCAGTTTTCATAAAATACTAAGTCCTTTCAGATTTATAGTTGGTGTTTTTCAAACACTGATAGGGCTTATCACCATACAAGCGACCATAATATTGGCATGGTTGGGAAGGTTGGGTAGGTTGTCTAGTAGGTGGGGGCAGAGTAGGGGGAGGGGCAACTCAGGGTCGTTTATCAGGATGGCTACTAACTGGGTCAGGTAGTCTTCTTCTGGGTTGTTGGGGTTGACATTCTTGTTGTTTGGTACGAGCTCAGACTATTACATCTCAAATATTAATTAAGTCATAAAGGTGCCCGATACAGAAACATATTAGGAGTGCATAGTAGTTAATTGTATGCAGCGGAGTAATTTATGACAAATTCCTTATAAAATATATGAGTTCCCAATTATATATATATCTGAGGCCAGAAGTGGCAACAAAATACAAAATATTAAAATACAAAATGGCCACTTCTATCATTATGTAATGGATTCATCAGAGTATAGAATAAGTCATGTACTCAAAAAGGTTTATGGATCCAAGAGATCCTCAAAGGCTTCAAGGGTAGGTCAGTGATTGGTTCCTCACTATCTTCCTCATCTGGAGGGGGTATGGAAATGGGTGAGTTCCATATACTTAGTAAGGAAAATAGTATTTAAATAACATAATAAGATTTTAAAAGTGATTGATTATATCATCAATACTTACCATCAAGAGTTATGTTAGAGTCCTTTCTTAAATTATGAAAATAATTTATTTATTAAAAAAAATATCAAATCCATCGTGCCATAGTAATATCAATCAAATCAATCATGCTAATAATAGAGAAAATCAAATAAATCATGATATGCACAGGTTTTTGTGTCATTTTTTATGAAGTCGTTCCAACTTTCATCTATTGAGTGTAGTATGGATTTTTGACTACCCATGTGGAATGACCAGTTCATTTATAACAGCAATATATGGCTTGCCAAACTAATAGCACATTTATAGCTTGCTATACTAATGGCACATTTGAAGCTTGCCAAACTATGATACGATCTATGATTACGGCCGTGCCGACCACAATGGTCATATAGTTAAACTATGGCCACGACCGTACTTCCCCAAAGGTGACCCCTACAGTAATATCGTGTCACTGCTCTCATCAAAGGGTGTATATCATCTACAAGGAATAATTCTCTTACATCTTTTCAAACTAGATGGAGGAAGAAACATAAACTTCTCAGAGATAAAAAGCCTAATAAAACACTTTATGAATTATGTATGTTAATACCGATACATGTTTCTCATGTCTCTACACCATTTCATGCTTAATTACTTTTCCACCATCAGTTGCATCACATATCAATATTAATTTCAAGCATTAAATCATTTAAATCACATGCAAATTAACAAGTTCACATGTGATCATAAACATGCATTATCACGTAAAATTTACTTCGTTTAGACTTAAAATTTAAACCGTGTAATCATAAATTCAAACTTTACTAATTTTATTCTAGAAATGCTCCTTAAGATGTGTAAAAGTAAATACTATATTCTTTACCAAAACCTCAAAGTTTCCTACACTTTTCTTCTTCTTCTCCTCTCCCTCTCTCTATATCACTCCATCTCTCTCTAAGCTCTTGGAGGATGGAAGAATGAAATGGAAGTGATGAGGAATTAGTGAAAAGGGTCTTTATTTACAGAAAATGGAGACCATCGGATTTGTGCCAAGTGGGAAAATTTGGTGAAGAGAGAGAAAGTCAATGGGAAAAGAAGTGATGTGAGGATTGACTGATGTAACTAACGGCCAAACGACGTGACATGACGGTGGTATAGAAAATGGAGGCATGCCACCCAATCGACGATCGTGTGCCAACCAAAGGGGAGTCACGCACAACCCGAGGAAGTTACGCACTGCCCCAGTCGACCACTGACTGTACGCCTGGCCTGCTGTGAACGATGGGATGCGCGCGTAGACCAAGCCTCGCGCCCCGTACAGACAGGATGTGTGCCCATCCAATGCTAGCCGTGCACATGCACGCATGAGCAGTGTGCAGTACCTGCGGGGGGCAGGACCCATCCCGCAGCATTCCTGTAGGATTTTTTTTTTTCCTTTTCTTCATTTCTCATGAAAATTAATTTAAATAACAATATAATGTAATTTTTCTTACGACAAAATGAAATAATATATTTTAAAAATTATTTAATCAAATAACATATATGAAATTTAAAATACAAAATATAATATTTGTTCAAAAATTAAAACTACGAAACATTTAAGGAGTTTAAACAACCTTAGGGCCCAAATAAATAGAGGTTTGTATTATAAATTAAGTGCATTTCGGGGTGTTACATCGATAATGCATTAGTTTATGGCCGAAATAAGGTCTTCAGTCAACTAGGCATGTTCTACCACTTCGGCATATTAGTTGGGTCTCAACATCACAACTTGGTCACAGATATCTGCACGATGGCCCTTCAGGAATTTTCTAGCTTTACAACTCTTCAGGGTGATTATTAAAGGGGTAAACCTATACAACTAAATAAATCGGGCTATATATTGGGCAACTGTAAAGTTTACCTAGTGGAGGTCCTAGAATTCCTCATCCTTTTTCTCTCTAACATAGACTGGAAAGAAGTTTTTAGAGAACACATCCATGAAAACCTCCCAAGTGGTAGGGGTAGGTAGGACTTCCTTTTTAAGCCGCGACCAATGTTTGGCTTCACTAACTAGCATAAAGGTTGTTAAGGAAACTTTATGTTCTTTCGTTAGGTATAAGAGAGAAAAATTTCTCCATCTACAGGATCCAAGCTTCGGCTAACAAGGGGTTGGGGTCTCCTTCAAAAAGTAGGGTGGGTTAAGTTTCCTAAACTCTGCTATGTTGCATGAGATAGACCTCTCAGCTGGTCAGTGGTCAGGGGCAGGAGGACATTGGCAAAAGTTGGCTTGGTTTTGTCCTATGGCTGCGGTTAAACCCTGGATGGCTAGGAAGAGTTCGGTAAACTCAGCCCTAGTCGAATGATCCTAGGCCTCAGGTCTTTCGATATGCTCTACAAAAGGTCTTTCTCGCGTTGTTCCTATAAAAGAGAAGGAAGACACGAGTTGGTGGTCTAGTTTTTGAAAAATAACATATTTCCTAAGTATCTTAGAAGGTTTCCCTAACTACAGTCTTTGTTGTAAGGGATTATTCTATGTAACTGCTCTGATACCATTTGTGATATCCCAAATATGAATTAAGGTATAAGGGTGCAAGAGACAGAAATAGATTATGAGTGTATAATAGATAAATGTATGCAGCATAACAAATAATGACAATCTATTACAAATTAATAATAGAGTTACATACATGATTGAGGCAGATTGTTTCCTCACTATCTTTCTCATATGGGGGAGAGGCATGGAAAGGGGTGAGTTTCATATACTCAGTAAGGAAAATAGTATTTAAATGACATTATAAGATTTTAAAGGTAATTAAGAGTACCATCATTTCTTACCATCAAGAGTCATGTCAAGGGTCATTATTAATTACGAAATTGATTTAATTTAATAAAAAAAAGTCAAGTCAAAGTCATATCATGTCAATCAAGTCAATCATGCTGAAAATAGAGAAAATCAAATAAATCATGATATGCACTATTCTTCATTTAATTCTTCACGCGAAATCGTCCTAACTTCCATCTACTGAGGGCAATACGAATTCCCAACTACTCATGTGGAATGACCAATTTGTTTCATTTATATTAGCAATTTGTAGCTTGCCAAACTAACAACACATGTATAGCTTGCCAAACAAACAACACATGTATAGCTTGCCAAACCATGACACAATCTATTACTACAATTGTGCCAACCACAGTGGTCCTAAATGTTAACTTTGGCCATGATCGTACTTTGTCATAGGTGATCCCTACAATCATACTACATCACCACTCTCGTTAGAGAGTACGCCATCATTCACAGGAACCAGTTCTCTCACATCTTTTCATAACAAATGGGGGAAGAAATAGAAACCCCTTAGAGATAAAAAGTCTAACAAAACACTTTGTGAATTATGCATACCAATATCAATACATATCTCTCATGTTTATACATTATTTCATGCTTAATCATTTTTCCAAATTATAGTGCATCATGTATCAATATTTACCTTAAGCATTAAATCACTTAAATTATACATACGAATAATCAATTTACATATGTTCATAAACATGCATTAATACGTAAATTATTTCTTTTAAGCATATAATTTAATCATGCAATCATTTAATTTAAACTTTGTTAATTTTTACTCTAGAAATGCTCTTTAGGATGTTTAAAAGTAAATACTAAATTCTTTACCAAAACCGTGATGTTTTCTACGCTTTTCTTCTTCGTCTTCTCTCCTCTCTCTAGATCACTCCCTCTTTCTCTAAAGCTCTTTGGTGGATGGAAGAATGAAATGGAAATGATGAAGAAATGGTGAAGTGAGGGTCCCTATTTATAGAAAATAAAAACTATTAAATTTACACTAAGTGATAAAATCTAGCGTAGAGAGAGAAAGTCAAAGTGAAAAGATGAGATGTGATGACCAATGGATGGACGGTGGCACCAAAACCAAAGGCACGCCACCCAGACAATGGTGACACATTGCCTAAGTGATGGCGGCATGCTGCCCAAGCTGCCAGCAGCATATCACCCAGCTAATAGTGCGTAGCGCCCACTGATCGAGCTTGCCGCACACCATAGGCCTAGCTTTCTGCGTGCACAGGCCTACTACGCACATACTTACCGTGCGCAGACCTACCTCGCAGATGGCGCAGCCCGTCTGCTAGGAATGGGACGCGCGCGCACACATGGGCTTTTCATCTTTATCTTAATCTTATCCTTCTTATTCTTTTTCTTTTTAGTCTTCTTCTATTTATTCTTCTTCATTTTTAATGTGATCCTAGATTGCTTAAATTTAAGTCTTAGGATGCAACCTTGCATCAAGGAGGTATCCAACAGTAATCAAGATTCTTGCAAGATGATTACCCGTGAGTCTATAGCCATACGAGAAGGAAGAAATGCAACATGCACGAGGAAGTGCAAGGACACTACACATGCATGTTGTAGAGCACTCAAAAAAAGATTTATGCGAGAAACGCGCGCGCAAAGAAAGGAGAAATCTTTTTGCCATAAGGATTGCCGCAAGTCCTGTCCCAAGCATATTGGGCCAAGATTGTTTATTTCACTCTAAGGCTAAGAAGAGACCCATGGGCTTAGAAAATCACAAGACAAGAAGAAATTCCCACTTTTAGTCCAACTCAAGAAGGCCCAAAGGCCTCATAGCCAAAGAAACATACTACTATGGCATGCCACAACAAATTAGCAACTTTGTGGACATGTGTGAGTATGCACATGCGTGAGAGAGGAAGACCCGCACATGCAAGAATGTGTTGCATGCATAAAAAATAGAAAAATAGCTCCCATATACAACAGAACATGCATAGGGGTGCACTTGTGTGGATAGCCATTACCGCTCACACACGTGAGGAGGTTTCAAGTGCATGCCACGCAAACTCAGCAATAAGCTGCACGTTCAGCCAGTTTGGATAGCATGCTTTTGGCCTGGACCCTTTTGTTTGGTATGGTTGATTAAAGTGGGTATATGTATGAATGAAGATGTAATAGAGTTATGAACTAAGCAAAAACGATGAGATTTAGGTAATCGAAATCCCTTAAGAAGATTTTTCCCTTAATATGGGAAAGTTGAGTTTCTAGGCCCGAGAATGCTTTTGAAGGCTAGAAAAAGATCATAAAAGGAAACAAAATACTTTGGGAGCATAATAAAACAATATGGTGAAGAATCGGGAGAGAAATCCCCTATATGAGGGAGAAATCCCCCTAAAGAGCCCTAATTGAGCCTTTTGGTTTAATTTGTGTCCTAAGACAAAAATACATGGCATTTAAGGCTCACATATGGCTGAGGAATAGCCAAGAGATAAAGAAAGAAGCGTGTAGAAAAAGGAAATTATCCATAGAAGAAAAGTTGTGAGAAATGAGGCCAAACCTGAGAGGCGTGCACATGAAAGATAGTTTTGACCTTTAGAGCTTGCTTAGGCCATAAATGGGCCAAATAAACCTAGATGAAGCCCACAAAAAAACAATGTGATAGTTGCCTATTGAGAAACACGCAAAGCACAAGTTTACCCAAAAATATTAAGAATTGAGCAAGTTATGGAGTTTTGAAGAAAGGATTTGGCCATGGGCCTAACTTTGAGTGCAATTTAGACCTTATGGGCCATAAGTGAACCTTAGATGGGTCAAATGTGGTCATTTTTAGCCCAAGTTTGGGTTGTAAGTATTGAAACCAAGAAGAGCAAGTAAACGTAAAATGGACAAAAATGCATAAGATCAAGGGAGTTATGGTTGTTAGAAGTGAAGGCATGTGCATGGAGTGCAATTTTGGGCCTTAAGGGTTTAGATGGGCCTAAGGTGACCTAAACAGTTGTAATGGAGCACAAATTTTGTATATAAGCACCTTGAAGAGGATAAAGTAGTGGGAGGAGTCTGGATAAATCTAGAAGCCTCTAGAGTGGGGATTAAAGTGACAAAGGTCCCACATCAATTAGGAAGCTAAAATGGTGAACCATATGTCCCACATCGAATAGGCAACCAACACCTTTGCTCCCCTGTCCTATAAATAGGGGATGATAGGAAGGGGAGAGAAGCATGGTGAGGAAGAGCAGAGAAAATGAAGAGAAAAAGAGGAGAGAAGGAGAAGGAAGCTCTCAAGGTAACACCCCTGGGCTTTAGGTAAGCATATCTCTCTCATTTTAATTCCTTGTTCCATGAAACTTTAAGGGTAGTTTTTTAGTAATGTGAGGGATATTTTTGAGGTTAGATATTGCACAAAAACATCCTGAAACTCTACCAAAATGTCAAGTGAAAAAGATCAAAGCCTAAGTTAGAACTCTACCAAAATTGAGGTTGCGTGTGATATAAGGTAAAGATGTTTAAACCCTTTTTCTATATATGTGGTTTCTATATTAGGAAGATACTTTTGAGTTAAAAATTATCAATGTTCCTAAGGGGAGACTGCTAAAATTTTGACATGAAATCTAAATAAACTAAGGGGACACTCTACCTGTTTAAAAATAAAAAATTGAGGTTTTCATAAGGGGAGACTCTACCTGTGCCAACAAAGAAATTTAAAGGTTTTATAGGGAAAACTCTATCAAATTGAGTAGAGGGATTAGAGCTTGTGTAAAAAAGGACTCCACTCAAATTAAGGTTTGCATGTGACCCAAGGTAAGTGGATATTGTGAGTGTATGGCCTATGTAGTTTTCATGTGTTTTTTATAGGTGTTTTATACGTACTTTTGTATATAAAAGTACAAGTATTTTATGAAAGTGTTGCCTTACTTTAAGTGTTTTGAAGAATGATTTCATAAGTGTGCATTACTCGTTATTGAGGTAAGCCGTTCTAAAAGTACCTGCATGATCCTAGGCTTCAGTATGCCCATGGATAACTGTTTCGTTTTTTGGTTGCATGAGGATGTTTTAAGTGTCAAGTGCGTGCCTATGCATGCAAGGCAGTAGAAAGATGTGATCGGCCCTCCATAATAGTGATGTAGTGTAGCTCATTGTACAATGTAGTGAAGTTCTTCTATTTTTTTTATTCTAGGACATGTGCCTCCTTGTACAAGCACATTGTAATGTGAGAGTGTAGCACATTGTACAATGCAGTAATGTGTTTTTTGAATCGTGATTCTAATATCAATTTTTGACTTTGCATCTATTTTCAATGAAAGTGAATATATTTTCGAGAAAAGTATACTAGTTATATATGTTTTGATGTATGTGAAAGCTATATTTGTTGCATGTATCAATTATGTTATCATAATATCTTCTTACTAGGATAATGTATATTACTCCCCTATTATTTTCTTATAATGAGGATTCTATTGCAGAATAGTATGTGATACGAAAGAGAAGTTGAGAAGTTAGACCCTAAGATCAGGTTACCAGTTTGTACTCGTGTTGTAAGAAAAGAAAAATTTTAGAGCCTTGTATTATATTGTAGCTTATGTACATTAGTCACAGAATGTAATGCTTCTGCATACTCTGCATATTAATGAAAGTTAATTTTTATTATTTAATTAAGTGTAAAGTGTAAATGTGCTCCGGGTATACCCCAAAAGAAGAGAGGGTGGGCCACCACAGATTTAGACTCCTTTCTCTTTTGTTCCTAATTCCTTTATGATTCCAGACTACAAAGAATTCCTACAAAAATTCCACATGTGATTAAAGTCCAAAATTGAGGAGGAATTCTACTCAAGTTGGGGATCCAGGGAAGATAAAGCTATATAGAGATTTGGATAACGAGAGAAGATTATTTTATAATTTTTATTAGATTTATTTTAGATTATTTTAATTAAGTATGGATAACACTTAATTATTTTAATATTTTTGTGTAAGTATTTTTGTTAAATTTTGTTTAAGAGTTCAAGTAGGAAATTGTAATCCTAATTTTCATCGAATTAAAAAATAAAGGTCTATATAAGGACCTTAGTCGTTAAGTTGTAATGACAATTCAACAATTCAAGTCATCACTAAAACTAAAGCTTCCCTTTTTATTTAAAATTTGTTTTGTTAATTTGTGAGTGTTCTTCAAGTTCCTCAAGGTATGGAGCTTTCAAAAGTCTTGTTGAGCTAGGGAATCAAGGATTGACTTATCGGATAAGTCATAGCATTCTTCTTTTTCCTTTTAATTTTCCAATTATCTTAATTATTGCATTCCATATTGGTGGATGAAATTATCAAGTAAGGAGGGTGAATTTGGTGGTTAAAGTCTTCTAATCATATGTGGTGTGAGGTTCTGGGAGTATTATGATCCTTCCAAATCCCTCCCATGTTGCGACCCGCCCCCTCTTTTTCTGCGGCGTGTCCGGAGCACACTACACTTTACACTTAATTAAATAAAACATAACAAAACTTTTATTAATAAAAAAGTGCATAAACATTACGTCCCTTTATGTACATTAGATATATACAAAACAAGGCTCTAAAATTTTCTTAATTTCTTACAATACAATAATACAAACCAGTAACCTGATCTTAGAGTCTAACTTCTCAACTTCTCTTCCATATCACTTACTATTTTATAGCAGAATCTTCACTATCTGAAAAATGATGGGAGAGTGAAATACACTATTCCAGTAAGCAGATATTATGACAACATGACTAATATATGTAATATATTACTTTCACACACATCAAAGTATATATATCTGATATACTTTTCTCAAAAACATATTCACTTTCACTTAAAATAGATGCACAGTTGAAAACTAAAATCAGAATCAAGATTTAGAAAACACATTGTTGCATTATACAATGCGCTATACTCTCGCATATACAAGACCACTCAGTAGGTACAAGCGTGATATTGTACAATGAGCCACATATCCTAGAATCAGAAAATAGATGCACTTCGTTATATTGTACAATGAGTTCCATCATCGTTATAGAGGGTTATTCACATCTTCCTACTGCCATGCATGAATAGACACACACTTAATACTCAATACTTTCCTATAAACCTAAAAATAGAACAGTTATGTATGGGTTTAAACTTATCACTTTTCCACTGCAACCAAAAATGAAACGGTTATGTAGAGGCACACTAAAACCTAGCATCATGCAGGTGCTTTTGAAACGACTTGCCTCGATAACGAGTGATGAACACTTATTAAAATCACTTTTTAAAACACATAGGCAAAATAACACTTAAAACACAATAGCACTTTTACAAACACTTGCACTTTATATATGAAACTATGTATAAAAAACTGATGAAAACACTTAAAAACTATATAGGTCATGAAATCACAATATGGTACTATACCAAAAATACTTTGAAAATACTTCAAAAACTACATAGGGTATGTGATCATAAAACCCACTTACCTCATATATGATGTAATCAATTTAAGCTCTCCCTCTATTTGAGCCGAGTCTTCCCCTATTGTTTCCTTAATTTTCTCTAGTTACTCCTGCAAAGTCTTCCCATATAAATACTTCAATTTTATCTTTTCACTCGAGTAGAGTCTCGCTTTATATTTCTTCAAATTCCTGCTAAAATTTTAGCAGCATCTCCCCTAAGAATTATTATCATTTGATATTAAAAATACTAACATTATAGGTAAATTAGTTCTCTTGAAAAGAAACTTGAAACTATATACCTTGTAGAACACCTTACTTTAACTCTGGCAGAATCTCGACTTAATTTCTAAACTTTTTATTCTCAAAAATTTGGAAGAGTCTCGGGATTTTTTTGAGCCATTTCTAACCTAAAAAATTTATCTCATATCACTTAAAAAACATCCTCAAAGTTTCAAGAGAAATGGAATTAAAATGAAAGAGAAAACTCACCTTAAGCCTGTGGGTTCTCTCTTGGTTGTTTGTGAGCTTTCACTTTCCCTTTCTCTTCTTTCTTTGTTTTTCTCCTTTCTCTCTTCCTTCCTATCTCTTCCTCTCACAAATTGGAGGGAATTTATGGAAGAAAAAACTTGTAAATTCCATCAACTTCCCTCACTTTTATTGGTTTTCTTCCCTTTTCCTCTTTTTTTTCTCTTCTCTTTCTCTCTCTTCTTTCTCTCTCTAATATTGCTTTCTCTCAACTCCAGAATGCTTTTCCTTTCTTCTTACACCCTTATTTATAGGGGAGGGATGTCCAAGCAAGATGATAAGCATGGGAAAGGTGGAAAAACGTGAATTGCCACTTAAATTTCCTCACGTTTTATCCTTACCCTTATCTCTTCTTTTCCTTAGCCTTTATATAATTTTAGAGTCTTTAAATCTTATCCAGACTCCTCCCTCATATTATCCAATTTTAGAAGCTTCCATACCAAATTTGGGCTCCATTCAAAGTGTTTTGGGAGGCCTTAGGACCACCTAAACTAATAACGCCCTAAACTGCACTCCGTCCACATGCCTTCATTTCAAATAGCTATAACTCACTAGATTCTTTTGTGTTTTTGACCATGTTACCTTCACTTCCTTTTCATGGTTTCCAATACTTTCTAACAAAATTTGGACTCAAAATGACAACATTTGGCTTACCTACGGTCCACATAATTTCCAAAAGGTCTAAACCACACTCAAAGTTAGGCCCATGCCCAAACCCTTACTTCAAAACTCTATAACTTTCTCAATTCTTAATCTTTTTGCCCAAAGTTGCGCTTCCATTATTTCCTCAATTAGGAACTCTCACATGGTTTTCATTTGGGCTTCGGCAGAGTCCATTTGGCCCACTTATGGCCCAAACAATGTCAAAAGGTCAAAATTTTCCTTTTTATGCATGACTCTCAAGTTTGGCTTCTGTTCTCCAACATTTTCTTCTATGAAAATTGTTCATTTTCCACATACTTATTCACTAATATCATGGCTTATCCTCAGCCAAATTTGAGTCTCAAATTCCAAGTAATTTAGTATTAAGACACATATCAAACTAAAATGGTCAAAAAGAGCTTTTCAGGGGATTTTCTCTTGCACATGGAGGATTTCTCTCCCAATTCTTCATCCACTTATTTTTTCACTTTTTCAAAGCATTTTTTTACCTTATATGAGATCGTTTTTACCTTGAGAAGTGTTCCTAGGCCTAAAAACTTGGATTTTTCTTATTGAGGGAAAAACTCTTCTTAAGGAATTCTGGTTATCCGAATTTCATTATTTTCACTCTGCTTGACTTTAAACTTATTCTTTACACTTATTACATCTCTCTACATACATATACATGCTTAAATAGCCATACAAGTCATGAGAAATCTGTCTAGAGAAAATTTAGGTAATTACATCCTGTGTCAATCTTAGTCTTCTTCTTCTTATTCTTATCCTTAGTCTTAGTCTTCTTAGTCTTAGTCTTCTTTTTAGTCTTCTTCTTCTTCTTAAATTTCTTCCTCTTTTTAGTGTCCTACTTAGTCTCCTTATTCTTCTTCTTCTTCATAGTCTTCTTCATCATCTTTTTAGTCTTATCCATATTTTTAATCTTCTTAAAAGTGTGAATTTTAGCTTATGGAAGTGACTTTTCTCAAATACATAGGATCCAATGACAGGATATCTGTGGACCCAACAAAACTATAAGTGATACGAGAGGGACGAGGAATGATCATTTTTACTCTTGGAACCTCACACAATGTAACAATCAGAAAGCTTAACCACCTAATTTACCCTCCCTACTTGAAATTATACCCACCAATATGGCATGCAAATTCAAGATAATAGGGAAATAAGAAGTGTAACACTCCGAAACCTTCATGCTTAAGAATGTTGTGTAAAACCTCTATTTATTTTGGCCCTCAGGTCGTTAAATATTTAAATTTATGTTTTTTTAATCTTTGTATGATTTTGAATTCATTTAAAACTTATTTTATTTACAAAATATTTTGATTTTATTTCACTAAATTTTTAAATTTCAGGAAAATAGAGAAAAAAGATGGCAAAAATATCCCATGAAAAGGCCGTAGGAAATTTTTTCCTGCCAGTATGGGTCCTGCATGCCACGCATAAGTGCGCACGTGATCAACTGAGCGTGCAACTGCACGCACAATGCATCCATGCGAGGCGCGAGGTGCGCAGTTTGTTCGGCCCCATCGTGCACAGACGATGCAGAGGTGTCGCAGCTAATGCACATGGTAGGCCTCGATCAGTGCGTGCGGTAGGCACCTGCGCTCGACAGGCCTTGAGCTTCATGCATGCCCTCGCGCCCCCCTCAGGCAGTGTGGACCGCCCCTTGGGGGGTGCATTGTTGTTCCGCCGGCGTGCCACCGCTAGTTGGGAGGCATGCATCGTCCCTCGGTCAGCATGCCCTTAGTTTTCGTGTCACTATTGTGTCATCGTCATCTCGTCGATCGTCCGTCAGTCATTGCGTTGGTCAACTTTTTCCCTCTCTCTCCTCTTGGATTTGCCCCACTTAGCAAAAATCCAACAGTCCAATTTTCCTATAAATATGGACTCCTTCCCAACCTTTTTCTCATAACTTCATTTTTACTCACCAAAGTATTTTACAGAGAGAGAGAGAGAAAGGGAGCTAGAGAAAGAGAAGGAGAGGAAAGAAGGAAGAGGAACATAGGAAAACTACAAGCTTTTAGTAAGAGAAATTTGGTATTTATTCGTACATTCTAAGGAGTATTTTTAGATTAAAAAATGGAGAAATTTTCCATTCCAAACTTCTTAACAGACAATGGTAGTTTTGAACCTTAATTAGCATTTATTATCCTAAGGGCTTCTTCCACTCTAAAGGCTTCTAGGTTTATCAAGACTCCTCCCAACACTTTATCCTCATTCAAGGTGCTTCCATGAAAAATTCAAGATCTATTCCAACTGGTTTGAGTCACCTTAAGCCCATCTAAACCCTTAAGCCCCAAAACTGCACTCTATGCACATGAATTCACTTCCAACTGCAATAACTCCCTTGATTTTAATGCGTTTTGGACCAATTTTATCTTTACTTTCTCCTCATAGTTTGAGCTAATTATTGCCCAAATTTAGGGTCCAAAAAACCACATTTTGGCCATCTAAGTTTCATCTAAGCACATAAGGTCCAAACTGCACTTAAAGTTAGGCCCATGCCCATACCCTTACTTCAAAACTCCATAACTTGCTCAATTCTGAATCTTTTTGGGCAAGTTGTGTGTTCTCAAATAGGAAACTATCACATGGTTTTGGTTTAGGCTTCATTTGAGTCCATTTAGCTCACCTATGGCCCAATCAAGCCCAAAAGGTCAAAATTATCTTCCATGTGCATGCCTCTAGAGTTTGGCCTCATTTCTCCAAAATTTCTTCTATAAACATTTTTCTTTTTCCACACATTTCTTCCTTAATGTCTTGGCAATTACTTAACCAAAGTTGAGCCTCAAATTCTGTGTATTTTAGTCTTGTACACAAATCAATCCAAAATGGTCAATTAGGGCTTCTAAGGGGATTTCTTCCCACACATGAGGGATTTCTCTCCTAATTTTTCACCTGATTGTTTTATTATGTTCCAGAAGTATTTTCTTGCCTTTTATGATATTGTTCTAGTCTCAGAAGCATTCTTTGGTCTAGAAAACTCGATTTTCTCTTTTGAGAAAATAATTCTTCTTAAGGGACTTCGACTCTCTAAATCTCATCATTTCACTTTATTTAACTTGAAACTTGGTATGTGAACTTAAATTATGATTCTAACTACATGCGTGCACACAATCATACATATAATCTATTCAAGAAAAGCTCAAGGGAGAGCCGAGTTATCACATCCTCCCCCTTCAAATAAATTTGGTCCTCTAAATTTGTACTTATAGGGATTCTTCAAATAGGTGCAAGTACTTGGCCTTCATCTCCTCCTCTGGTTCCCAAATGGCTTCCTCCACTGAGTGATGTTGCCATAAAACTTTTACAAGTGGAATAACCTTGGATCGAAGTACTTTCTCTTTTGGAGCTAATATCTACACAGGAACTTCAATATAGGATAAGTTGTCTTATAATGGAAGAGGTTCATATTAACATGTGATGGATCCGGCTGATAGTTCCTCAACATGGATACGTGGAATACGTTATGTATATTTGCTAATTCTAGTGGTAATGCTAATATGTAAACAACTGCTCTGACCTTTCCTAAGATCTCAAATGGTCCAATAAAGTTGGGACTCAGCTTTCATTTCTTCCCAAACTGCATAATCCCCTTGATTGGAGAAATTTTCAAGAATACATGGTCACCCACTTCAAATTCCAGGTCCCTTCTTTTGTTGTTTGCATAGCTCTATACACTCACTAAGTTCTATATACTCAGTAAGAAAAACCGTATTTAAATAACATAATAAGATTTTAAAGGTAATTAAAAGTACCATCAAGAGTCATGTAAGGATTCTTTATTAATTATGAAAATAATTTACTTCATTAAAGAAAACATCAAATCCATCATGTTATAGTCATATCATGTCAATCAAATCAATCATGCTGAAAATAGAGAAAATCAAACAAATCATGATATGCACTGGCTTTCATTTTATTTTTCGCATGAAGTCATTCCAACTTCCATCTACTGAGGGTAATACGGATTCCCTACTACCTATGTGGAATGATCAATTCATTTAATTTATAACAACAATTTGTGGCTTGCCAAGCTAAAAACACATTTATGGCTTGCAAAATCGTGACACGATCTATAATCATGACTGAGCCAACCACAGTGATTGATAGCAATCAAATGCACAAAAGCTCAAATGTTGCTAATCAGGAAGCTCAAGTTTGTGAAGATGATAATTTGATCAACATTGCTGGTCCAATGACATGTTCAAGAAGAAAGAAAATGCAAGAAGCCTTGAAGAATTCGATTAGCACAAGTCTTTCACTAGAATTCTCCAAGCCCACAATGCGAAGTCCAGAATTGTAAATTTCATGACCATTTCAGATCATGGGCCAATAAGGGCTAATGGATCATATTGGGTTGATCAGGACAATCATTTTGGCCCATAACATGGCCTAAAATTAGTGCAAAAGCATGGCTGGTTCAAGACTACATTCCTTTATCAATTCTAGTCAACAATAATGGCTTGACTTTGAAGTTGAAGGACATCAATAAATCTGATCATTTATGAACAACATTGGTGTCTTCAAAAGCATTAAAACTCTTCATTTGATGATGGAAAATCAGTATGGAGTAAAAAGAAGTCAGCCTTGGAAAAATGAATTCAAAGAAGACTAGAATCCTAAGTCATTAATTAATCTTGAATTTTTCTTTATTAGTTTCTATTTCCAAAGTTAATTTTAAGTAATTTACTTTTGAATTTCATGCTCCCTATGACCTATAAATAGGGATGCATTCTACTTGTAAAAATCAGATTGAAATTACGTACTTGTTAAGGGTTTTCCTTAATTTGCTAGTCTCTTTGAGCTAGTTTGGGTCTTGTAAGTTGCTTGCAAAACTTATTAGGTTTATCAACTAGGATTCTTCCTCGTAGTTGTGGCACCTTGGCCTTTTCTTCTTTCTCTTCTGTAATTCAAAGGTGATAGGTTTAATATACCTATTATTGTTGGGTTCATTAGATTTAGAGTGGGTAACAGTAATTCAATTTTTCTACCTTTTTGTGATTCAAAGGTGTTAGGTTTGATATACCTACTGTTGTTGGGTTCAAATAGGTTAGGTTGGGTTGCTTAGAAGATTTTCATAATTCTTTCTTTTGGTGTAATTCAAAGGTGTTGAGTTTGATATGCTCGATGTTGTTGAGTTCATCCAAGATTGACGATTGGCTGAACTAGATCATCAAGGAATGATCTTAATCAACGGGTAACCGTTGTTATCATTTTTGGTATCAGAGCTAAGTTTTTCTTGATTCATTTGATCAAAAGTAGCCGTGAAAAAAAAAAATTGATTCATTTGATCTTTGGAAGTACTAACATCATTTTTTTGAAGGTTTCATCATTGGAAAAATAAAGAGTTACAAAAATTTTCAACACCTTTGAATCGGTTCTTCCTTTCTTTCTTTCTTTTTTTTTCCTTTCATTCTTCTTGATTTTCCTTATTCACTTTATCCTTCTTTGTTCTAGTTGTTTTTGCTTAGTAAGTGCTGTTTTAGCATTTGTAAGACTTGAACAAATTCTTAAAGGCTTGCAACAAGGAAAAGAGTGGTAAGAAACGAGTGAATCTATCCCCTACTATGTTAAGCCGAGAGTTACATTTGGGGAGTGACATTTTAGGAAGGGAAACAAGGGTGTGAGGATTTAAACTTTTCATTTCCTATGGATACAACAGAAATGGAGGCACCACAAGAAAGCTTTGAACAAAAGGCTTGGAGACAACAATTATTGAGACAATTCAATCAAACAATGGAGATGGTGATGGAGTGCCTGGATCAACTCGAAGCAAATTTGCAAAGGAATGCAAGTAGGCATGAATCTGATGAAGAGGTTCAATCCGAAATATCTCAAGGAAGTAGGAGGAGAAGGAATAGAGGTAGAGTTGATGACAATCCCAAAAGCATCAAAATGACCATTGCTACATTCCAAGGCAGAAATGATCCCGAATCATATTTGGAGTGGGAAACAAAGGTGGATAAAGTCTTTTCAATCCACAACTACTCGGAAGAAAAAAAAGTAAAACTTGTATCTCTTGAATTCCAAGGTTATGCACTAACTTGGTGGGATAGGTTGAATGTCTCTAGAAGGAGAAATAGGGAACGGCCTATTGGCACTTGGGAGGACATGAAGGCAGTAATGAAGAAGAGATTTGTGCCCCCTCATTACTATAGAGACTTGTTCAATAAGTTGCAAGGCATAACTCAAGGATCAAGGAGTGTGGAGGATTACTATCAAGAGTTAGACATGGCTATGACCAGAGCCAATATTGAAGAAGATCCTGAGCCTACTATGGCACGTTTCTTGGGTGGTTTGAAAAGGGAGATTGTTGATGTTGTTGAATTGCAGCACTACATGGATTTGGAGGAAATGCTTCATATGGCTGAGAAGGTAGAAAATTAATTAAAGAGGAAGAGTGGTTCAAGTAAGTTTTCTTCTACTCAATCATCTTGGAAAGGAAATAATGTGAATAAAAAGGATGATATGAAGAAGGCAGAATCCAAGAAATTTGAGCCAAAGAGTTTTTCAAAGGGTGATTCAAGTAAGAGCTCTTCTATTTCTAAACTCACATGTTTTAAATGTTTGGGAAATGGGCATATTACTTCTCAATGTCCTAATTCCAGAACCATGGTTATGCTTGATGATGGATCTTATGTAAGTCAAAGTGAAGGGGAAGATGAAAAGGAAGCCAATTCATGTGAAGATGAAGGAGATTAATGTGAATTCAGTGGTGATGAAGTTCTTGTTACTATGAGGGCTTTGAATATGCAAGTTCAAGAAAAAGAGGCCCAAAGGCACAACATATTCCATGCAAGATGCAAAGTGCAAGATAAGGTATGCATGCTTATAGTTGATGGTGGAAGTTGTACTAATTGTGTAAGCACTTATCTTGTAGACAAGCTGGAGATGCCAATGATCAAGCATCCTACACCATACCGCTTGCAATGGCTCAATGATAGTGGAAAAATAAGGGTGAATCGGCAAGCTATAGTAAAATTTTCTATTGTTAAATATGAGGATGAAGTTCTTTGTGATGACTAACCAGTGAGTGCAGGTCATATTCTACTTGGACGGCCATGGGAGTTTGATCGTGAAGCCAATCATGAAGGTAGATCCAACAATTACCGAATTGTTCACAAACAAAAGGCTTATACCCTTCTACCTTTGACACCCCAGCAAGTACATAAAGATCACATGAGAATGAAGGAAAAAAGGCTTGAATATGAAAGTGAGCTGAAAAAGCCTAAGGAGTGTGTTGAGAAAAAGCCAAAAGCAAGTGAGAAAAAAGGCACTTTCTTTGCTAGCATGAGAGATGTAGATAAGGCCATGAATTCTCACAAACTAGTGATTATGCTTTTGTACGATGAAAA
This sequence comes from Carica papaya, assembly GCF_054855325.1. Lineage (NCBI taxonomy): Eukaryota > Viridiplantae > Streptophyta > Magnoliopsida > Brassicales > Caricaceae > Carica > Carica papaya. The sequence goes on from NC_142316.1 coordinate 20,969,272, forward strand.
TTGTTTGGTTATTAATGAGTTACCTAACGATTTGCCTTTAGAAATTGTTGGTGTTTTGAATGATTTTGCAGATGTGCTACCCGAGGAAGTGCCCGATGGATTACCTCCAATTCGAGGTATTGAGCATCAAATTGATTTCCAGCCCGGTGCAACTATTCCAAACCGTTCAGCATATCGAGCAAATCTAGAGGAAACAAAAGAACTCCAAAGGCAAGTTGATGAATTGTTATCTAAAGGACAAATCCGTGGGTCTCTAAGTCCTTGTGCTGTTCCTATGATTTTAGTTCCAAAAAAAGATGGTACATGGCGCATGTACATTGACTGTAGGGCTGTTAATAAAATCACCATTAAGTATCGTCATCCAATTCCTAGATTAGATGATATGCTTGATGAGTTACATGGTGCATGCATTTTTACAAAGATTGATTTGAAATCTGGATATCATCAAATTAGATTAAAAGAAGGTGATGAATGGAAGACGACCTTCAAAACAAAATTTGGTCTTTATGAGTGGCTTGTTATGCCCTTTGGTTTAACTAATGCCCCAAGCACTTTCATGAGATTGATGAATCATATTTTGAGGCGTTTCATTGGAAAATTTGTGATTGTTTATTTTGATGATATTCTGATTTATAGCAAGAATATGAGTAGATCATATTGAGCATCTTAAGTTTGTTATTGCTACTTTGCGTGAAGAAAAGTTGTATGCTAATTTGAAGAAATGTACTTTTTGTGTGGAAAAAGTAATTTTCCTTGGCTATGTGGTAAGTGCTAATGGTTTGATAGTTGATGAAGCAAAGATTGAGGCTATTCTTGACTGACCAATTCCAACAAGTGTGACTGAGGTAAGATCTTTCCATGGGCTTGCTAGTTTTTATCAAAGGTTTGTTAAAGATTTTTCAACAAAAGTAGCCCCTCTTAATGAGTTGGTAAAAAAGAATGTAAAGTTTAAATGGGGTAATTCACAACAAAAAAAAGCTTTTGATCAATTGAAACATGATTTGACTAATGCAACTGTTCTAGCTTGGCATAATTTTTCTAAAACTTTTGAAGTTGAATGTGATGCTTCAGGAATTGGAATAGGTGCTGTTTTGCTTCAAGAAGGCCGACCACTTGCTTACTTTAGTGAAAAGTTGAAAGGAGCTCATTTGAATTATCCAACTTATGATAAGGAGCTTTATGCTGTTGTGAGGGCATTGGAAACATGGCAACATTACCTCATGCCAAAAGAGTTTGTGATCCACACTGACCATGAATCTCTCAAGTATCTCAGGGGACAAAAGAATTTGCATAAGAGGCATGCTAAGTGGATAGCATTCATTGAGACTTTTCCCTATGTTGTGAAGTACAAGAAAGGTAAGGAAAACATTGTTGCTGATGCACTCTCCCGAAGGTACACACTTCTTGTTACCTTAGATGCAAAAATCATGGGATTTGAGTACATTAAAGAATTGTATGCTAATGATTCTGATTTTTCTCAAATTTTTGAAACTGTGAAAATGGAGCTTTTAACAAGTTCTACAAAAATAATGGTTTCTTATTTAGAGAAAACAGATTATGTATTCCACATTGCTCTTTAAAGGAGTTACTTGTACGAGAGGCACATAGTGGTGGATTAATGGGACATTTTGGAATTCCTAAAACTCTTGATATCTTGAATGAACATTTCTATTGGCCACACGTGAAAAGAGACGTTGGAAAGCTTTTTGGAGGATGTGTTGAGTGCAAACGAGCAAAATCCAAGTCCCTTCCTCACGGACTTTACACTCCACTGCCTATACCTCAATCACCTTGGATTGACATATCCATGGATTTCATTCTAGGGCTGCCTAGATCACAATGAGGTATGGATAATATTTTTGTTGTGGTTAATCGTTTTTCTAAAATGGCACATTTTATTCCTTGTAGGAAATCGGATGATGCAAAGCATGTTGCCAATTTGTTCTTTAGAGAAGTCGTTCGACTACATGGGGTTCCTAGAAGCATAGTGTCCGATAGAGATGTCAAATTCTTGAGTTATTTTTGGAAGACACTTTTGGGAAAATTGGGAACCAAATTGCTGTTTTCAACCACAAGTCATCCTCAAACAGATGGACAAACGGAGGTGACAAATCGAACTCTTGGTACACTCCTAAGGGCAATCCTCAAAAAGAATATCAAGAGTTGGGAGGATTGTGTACCAATTGCTGAATTTGCATATAACCGAACTATGCATTCATCCACAAGTTTATCTCCTTTTGCAATTGTTTGTGGTTTTAATCCACTAACTCCTTTAGATCTTTCTCCTCTGCCCATAAAGGAATATTTGAATCTAGATGGGGTTAAGAAGGCTGAGATAGTCAAGAGCTTGCATAAAAAAGTTCAGGAACGTTTGAAGCACAAAAGTGAGCTAGTTGCTACAAGGATCAATCGTGGACGAAAGGAAGTTGTCTTTGAACCCGGAGATTGGGTTTGGGTTCATATGAGGAAGGAAAGATTTCCCAACAAAAGACAGACAAAGTTACACCCTCGTGGAGATGGTCCATTTCAAGTCCTTCAAAGAATCAACAATAATGCCTAAAAGTTGGACTTGCCCGGTGAGTTTGGAATTAGTAATACTTTCAATGTTTCTTATCTCTCTCCATTTGAAAATGATGCAGGACACGATTCGAGGTCGAATCTTTTTAATGGGGAGGGAACTGATAGCGATCAAATGCACAAAAGCTCAAATGTTACTAATCAGGAAGCTCAAGTTTGTGAAGATGATAATTTGATCAACATTGCTGGTCCAATGACACGTTCAAGAAGAAAGAAAATGCAAGAAGCCTTGAAGAATTTGATTAGCACAAGACTTTCACTAGAATGCTCCAAAGCCCACAATGCGAAGTCCAGAATTTTGAATTTCATGACCATTTCAGATAATGGGCCAATAAGGGCTAATGGATCATATTGGGTTGATCAAGACAATCATTTTTGCCCATAATATAGCCTAAAATTAGTGCAAAAGCATGGCTGGTTCAAGACTACACTCTTTTATCAATTCTAGTTAACAATGGCTTGACTTTGAAGTTGAAGGACATCAATAAATCTAATCATTTATGAACAAGATTTGTGTCTTCAGAAGTATTAAAACTTTTCATTGGATGATGGAAAATCAACATGGAGTAAAAAGAAGTCAGCCTTGAAAAAATGAATTCAAAGAAGACTAGAATTCCAAGTCATTAATTAGTCTTGAATTTTTCTTTATTAGTTTCTATTTTCAAAGTTAATTTTAAGTAATTTAAAGAATTTCATGCTCTCTATGACCTATAAATAGGGATGCATTCTACTTGTAAAAATCAGATTGAAATTACATACTTGTTAAGGGTTTTCCTTAATTTGCTAGTCTCTTTGAGCTAGTTTGGGTCTTGCAAGTTGCTTGCAAAACTTATTATTTTATCAACTAGGATTCTTCCTCTTAGTTGTGGCACCTTGGCCTTTTCTTCTTTCTCTTCTGTAATTCAAAGGTGATAGGTTTAATATACCTATTATTGTTGGGTTCATTAGATTTAGGGGTGGGTAACAGTAATTCAATTTTTCTACCTTTTTTTGATTCAAAGGTGGTAGGTTTGATATACCTACTGTTGTTGGGTTCAAATAGGTTGGGTTGGGTTGCTTAGAAGATTTCCATAATTCTTTCTTTTTGTGTAATTCAAAGGTGTTGAGTTTGATATGCTCAATGTTGTTGAGTTCATCCAAGATTGAAGATTGGCTGAACTAGATCATCAAGGAATGATCTTAATCAATGGGTAACCATTGCTATCAGTGGTCCTGCATGTTAACTATGGCCACAGTCATACTTCGTCAAAGGTGACTCCTATAATCATATCACGTCACCATTCTTGTCATATGGTAAACTGTCATCCACGGGAAACAGTCCTCTCATGTCTTTTCAAACTAGATGGGGGCAGAAAAATGAACTACTTAGAGTTAAAAAGCCTAATCAAAGACTTAATAAATTATACATGCAAATATCAATACATATTTCTCATGTCTATACATCATTTCATGCTTAACCATTTTTCTACCGTCAATTGTATCACATATCAATATTTATTTCAAGCATTAAATCATTTAAATTACACATGCAAATTAATAAGTTCATGTACGATCATAAAACATGAATTAACACGTAAAATTACTTTGTTTGAGCATAAAATTTAATCATGCAATCATTGATTTAAACTTTATTAATTTTAATTTAGAAATGCTCCTTAGGATGTTTAAAAGTAAATACTAAATTCCTTAATAAAACATTAATGTTTCCTATGCCATTTCTTCTTATTCTCCTCTCCCTCTCTCTAGATCACTCTATCTCTCTAAAGCTCTTAGAGGATGGAAGAATGGAAATGGTGAAGGGAGAGTCCCTATTTATATAAAATGGGAACCGTTAGATTTGCTTCAAGTGGTAAAATCTGGTGAGGAGAAAGAAAATCAATAGGAAAGGTGAGATGTGATGACTGATGGATGTGACCGACGGATGGACGATGCGATGTGACGACAATGCAAAAACTAGAGGCATGCCACCCAAACAACAGTGGCATGTCGCCCAAATGATGACGCCACGCCAACCAAGCCAGCACTGACACACCGCCAACCAGCAGAGCGTGCTGCCCGATGGCAGCTTGCAGCCCTAACCTACCACACGCCATAGGCTAGTCTGCCATGCGCATAGGCCTACTGCGTAGACCATGCACAGAGATTATGCCTTGTGCCTCGCGTGGGTAGGACGAGTGCATAGTGCACACGTCCTATGCTGGCCATGCGCACGCTCATGGGTGCGAGGCGTGAAGCCCCGCAAGCGAGATTCTTTGTGCTGGTGTGCCCATGAGATTTTCTACATTTTTCTTTATTTTTCCCTAAAATCTTTTTATTTAATTTTTAAAAATATAATTTTGCCTATGAGAAATATAAAATAAATAATTTTGATAATTATTTAACTAAATAAAATACAAAATTAAAATACTAAATACAAAATGTATTCGAAAATTTAAATTACAAAATATTAAGAAGTTTAAACGACCTTAGGGCCCGAATAAATAGGGGTTCTGTTACAAATTAAGCACGAAAGTTTTTGGGGTGTTGTAGACACTTTCTTTTTCTTACACACTTCTTCCTTGATGTGTTGGCTATTCTTCAGCCAAATGTGAGCCTCAAGTTCCGTGTATTTTGTCGTATGACACAAATCAAGCCAAAAGGCTAAATCAGGGCTCTTCAGGGGATTTCCTTCTTCACATGGAAGGTTTCTCTCCTGATTCTTCACTCAAATGTTTTATTATGCTCCCAAAGTATTTTCTTTCCTTTTATGATATAGTCCTAGGCTCAAAAAGCATTCTTGGGTCTAAAAAATTCAGTTTCCTCTATTGAAGAAAAACTCTTAAGGAATTTTTGCTCTCTGAATCTCATTATTTTCACTCTGTTTTACTTTAAACTTGGTATTTGAACCTAAATTATGTCTCTAATCGCATGCATACATACAATCATACATATTACACTGTACTTGTTGTGTGATCAGGTATAGTTGTATGAGAAATCTATGTATCCTGTGTTTACTGCGTGATTTGGTACAGGATGGTTTTTGATAGGGTTTTGAAAATATGGCAAATGTTTTCACTGATGTGTGTGATGATCTATATATATTGTATGTCTTTAGTTATGTGTCATAATATCTACTTATTGGAATAGTGTATTTAACTCTCTTATCATTTTTCAGATAGTGAGAATTTTGCTTCAAAATAGTAAGTGATACAAAAGAGAAGTTGAAAAGTTAGATCTAAGATTAGGTTTTCGGTTTGTACTTTTGTATTGTATGAAAAGAAACATTTTAGAGCCTCATACATATGCATATGATGTACATGTTTCAAGGGATATAACACTTATGCGCACACTGTATAATAATTAAATTAATTTTTATTATTTAATTTTATATGTATTGTAAGTGTGCTACAGACATGCCCTGTAAGAAAGGGTGCAGGATGCAATAAGTGGTATCAGAGCATTGTTCTAGGACACATCCCTTGAATTCGAGGCTTAGGGTTACATCCATATAGTAGGAACTTTCATTTGATCCTAAAGTGTCACAATGAAGGTAATAGCAAGTAAGGAGAGCGCCTACATACGAAGGTCTAGACCAAACAGAATGTCGAAAGACTCACACATACAATGAAAGATGTAGACTCTTATTTTAGAACTCATGGACTTCTTTAAGATGTAAGGAATAACGAATATATGGATGAACATTTCGAGAAGTGATGAAGAGTCCTATATGATTGAACCTTGAGATTTGAAAGAGTTTCCCTCACTAAAGAATTTACCAAGTGAGATAAGTGTATATGCTCTTATGGTGAGAGTTCGAATGAAACATGATATGTTGGGAGATAAAAGATTATGAGTAAACATCCTATTAATAGTATTGTGGTCAGGCATTGTTATGACTTGGAAGAATGAATGTTACAGATCCTAATATCATGTTAATAAAACATGTGTTTTAGAGGATATGATGTATTTTTGTTAATCGAAGAAATACTAGCAATTAGGAAAGAATGTTGTTACCCCATTACTAAGGACTAGTTCAAACTATGAAAGTGTACAACATCACTCTAAGGATTACCCTTCCATTCAAGTAGAGAATAAGTCGAGAACCTAACAAGAGGTGTATTACCACCGATTTGAGGATTTTAAGCAAACCATGTTCCTAAAATAGCTTCTTGAATAAAGTGAAATTATACCCTTGAACCTTCAAGATGAGATAGACAAGTACTATTAGAGAATAACAACCAGTAGTGGGACAAATATCAAGACCAACTTCCCATTTCTAAGTTGAAGTAAATGATTAGGCATTACTCATGGTTCTACCTAACTTGGACTTGTATGTTTGTTAGATATCTTGAGTGAATACAAGCAAGTGAACAGGTAAAATAGAGGAGACCACATTACAAACTAAATATTTGCTAGTCGTGCCTTAGTTATCATTTAAAATCTTTTGGAGTTCATAGTACTTAACCTTAGAGAGACAGAATCAACTATTGAGTGCAACAAATCTTAGCAAGACCCTTGGTGGACCAAACCACTGAAAGATCCCAATAAGTCCGATAATAAGGACTTCTATGCATAAAGACCTTTGAAGAACCTGATCAATGATTGAGAATTTTGGAGTCACCCTTACTGGATACACTTGAGGATAACAGTATATTCTAATACCAAGTGTAGACGAATTTCTAAAACCACCCATATGTTTTTGGAAGTAAAAAAAGAGATGTCCTATTTTAGAAGTATATAAGAGTCTTAGAAAACGATAAGCCAGGGAATGAGGTTCCAAAAGAAATCAAGAAATCATGATCAGATCCTAATAGCCTTGTAAGGAGAGAATGGACCTTGATAAGTTGAGGTTCCATGCCACTTAACCAGAAAGAGTAAGTGGCTAGGATATCAAGTCATTGAGGAAGGAGAAAATATCTTGATTTAGAAGAATACAAATATATACATGATGTTAAGGCCCCAAGAAAGCAATTAAGCACTATAAAGTGTACTATATTGTTATAAAGAGTTTTGTATTTGATTAATTTAATGGTTAAAGACTCTATGAGCACTTGACCAATTATGAGCTATTATTTAGAGACCACCTAAACATCATTATATTTGAGGATAGTAGTATAGACCCCTATGAGAAGTTATGTAAGATGAAATAATTCGATGAGAGACAAATTCCTAATGAATGAACTTTTGTCTTTGGAAGTTAGAAAATAAATAACCAACCTTAGAGTACTTATCGCCCTTAAAGTTAAAGTAATAGAAACATTAAAAAGGTAAAGATTTTAGTACGCAAAGATAAACAAGTTGCTTGAGGCAAACTAGTGGATATGATGCATAAGAATAAGATATGAAGGACAAACTACCCTCATGGTAATTCAAATTTGGATGACCAAATTCCTTTTAGGGAGAGGATGTAATAGCCCAGATTTTCTATGGTCTGAACTCTTGTGTTTGGTATGGTTGATTAAAGTGGGTATATGTATGAAGGAAGATTTAATAGGGTTATGAACTAAGAAAAAATGATGAGATTCGGGTAACTGAAATCTATTAAGAAGAGTTTTTCCCTTAATATGGGAAAATTGAGTTTCTAGGATTGGGAATGCCTCTAAAGGCTAGAAAGAGATTTTAAAGGGCAAGAAAAAGTTTTAGAAAAGTGAAAAAAAAAAACATTAAAAATTATGAAAAAATGCCCCAAGAGAGGGAGAGAAATCCCTTGAGTAACATAAAGTGACCTTTAGTGCTTAAAACACTTCCTGGGCCACAAGATTGATGGAATTTTGGGATAATTTGAAGAGACCTTAGATGCATATGGGTAAATAAGGTTGAAGGAAAATAAAGACTTGTGTGGAAGAAACAGTGAGAAAATACAAGGAACCAAAACCTTAGTTCAATAGTTCTGGAGATAACTCTAATTTGTTTAACTTAATTTATGTCCCGAGACTAAAATACTTGGTACTTGAGTCTCTCATTTGGCTAAGGACTAGCCATGATATTAAGGAAGAAGTATGTGGAAATAACAAAATGTCTATAGAAGCAAATTTGGGAGATATGAGGTCAAACTCGTGAGGCATGCACATGAAGGATAATTTTGACCTTTTAGGATTTTTTGTGCCATATATGGAACCAATGGACCCGAATGAAGCCCAAACTAGAACAATTTGATAGTTTCCTAGTGAAGAACATGTGAAGCACAAGTTTTCCCAAAAATATTAAGAATGGATTATGGAGTTTTGAAGAAAGGGTATGGGCATGTGCCTAGCTTTGTGCCTGATTTAGACCTTTCGTGCCTTACGTGGTTAGATGGGCCAAATTTGGTCTTTTGGAGCCCACATTTGGTTGGTAAGTAGCTAAACTCCCTTGATTCCAACAACCATAACTCTCTTCATTCCAACAACCATAACTCCCTTGATTCTTATGTATTTTTTGGCCCATTTTATCTTCACTTTCTTATCGTGGTTTTAGCTCCTTAGTGACTAATGTTAGGTTAAAAGCAACTGTATTTGACCCATCTAATTTTTGCCTAAGCCACATATGGTCCAAAGTGCATTGAAAGTTAGGCCCATGCCTAAATCTTTATTTCAAAACTCCACAACTTGCTCAATTCTTAATGTTTTTTAACAAACCTATGCTTCATGTGTTCCTCAAGTAGGCAATTATCACATGGCTTTGACTTTTGCTTCATTAAAGTCCATTTGGCCCACTTATGGCCCAAAAAATTCCGAAAGGTCAAAACTATCATTCATGTGCATACCTCTCGGGTGTGGCCTCATTTCTCTCAATATTTCTTCTATGGATATTTTTATTTTTCTATAAGCTTCTTCCTTGATATCTTGGCTACTCCTCAGCTAACTTCGAGTCTTAGATTGCAAGTAATTTAGTCTTGGGACCTAAATAAAGCTAAAAGAGTAAAAAAAGAGTTCCTTGGGGGTTTTTCTCTCTCACTCGAGAGATTTTCTCCTGCACATGGGGTTTTCTCTCCCGATTCTTCATCCAATTAATTTATCACTTTTTCAAAGCATTTTTTTTACCTTCTATGAGGTCGTTCTAACTTCAAAAAGCATTTCCAAGACTAAAAACTCAGCTTTCTCTTGTTGAGGGACGTTACTCTTATTCTCGCTATCTGAATCTCATCATTTTTGCTCCACTTGACTTAAAACTTAGTTTTTAACCTTACTACATCTCTCTAATGTATATAGATGATTATATGAACATATAAAACACGAGATATTTGAATAGAGAAAATGTGGGTCATTATGTAAGGTGTTTGGATAGCTTGCCCTGTCATGGTAATGTACAGGCTGCTGGGCTGTGTGACCCTACCAGGCACACACTAGTGCTAAGAGTGCTTCACAGCTGGCCCCTGTCTCGATCGTTTGGTAGGTGCAGTGAGAGATTTCCCTTGTAGGCCTTGGACCAATGGTGGGCTGGGTGGGTTAGATTTTTTGATGGGCTTCAAGGTGCCCTAAGGATAGTTGATAGGCCTCCTATGGACCTAGAATTCATTAAATGGGCTTTAGACTACTAAATGGGCCTTAATGGGTCATAGACTATTAGACGGGCTAATGGGCCTTAAATTATTAAGTGGGCCTTATTGGGTAAGAAAATGATCGAAAAGTGTATTGGTAAGCCCAATGGGCCAAATAATGGAAATTATCAGGTTACTTGAAATGATGTGATTGATTTGGGATATGCTTTGTAATCAGTAACTAATTATGATATAAACATAAGTTAACAAAGAAAATTCTAAATTCGTTTAACTATTATCATGGAGGAGTTACTGGTATTGATCTATTTACTAACTGTTGGCGAACCACTCCCTGTGATGGGTACTGTACTGGCTTTTCCTCTTATGATAGTGAATTGCGATTGACTGTAGGGGTTACAATGGCAATGTAATGTCGTGATCATAGAACCTATTTGAATTACTATATTCTGAACTAAGCTATTTGGCCTATTCATAGTGGTAGTTTGGGATCCCCTATACTCTTAATTAATAATGGTCTAAATGGCTTCGCGTACAGGTTTGTAAATAATGGAAACCTAAATTGAGTCAAAATAATTGGAAAAGGCAATATTATCTAGTTGCCTTGCCTTTGGTTAGATCGCATGTTGCTCTGAATGATTTATCTTGCTATGTAAGTGATTATGATTCTAGGGTAGAATGGAATTGTTATTTCAAAGTAACTTACGTTGAGTTTTACTATGAAATTTTTAGTCGTATCTATCACGCAGTACAGGACTCAAAATTGTAAAATGTGTTTTCTTCACTAATTACTTTAATGAACCTTTGAAATGTTATTAATATGGTTATAGTGATGTTTGCCTTACTGAGTTTCATGGAACTCACTCCAAATCCATCTTCCCTAGATGACGTTGAAGAAAATGATCTGCCTTTTGATGCCTATTGATGCAAACAAGGCTAAAAACACTCAAGATACTCAAAGAGCATCAGAAGGTGACTTGGAGCAAATTTCAAATGATGTAAACACAAATACAGTTTCAAACCTGGGAAGTTTCAGCGGACCAATAACAAGATCAAAGGTAAAGAAGCTTAAAGAGTTGCTCCAAGTTTTTACTCAAAAACATGTGGATGATGGGCTGGCCAATTGTGGAAAGTTCAAATATGAGCTTTTTGAATAGCCTAAATTCGTAACTTTAACTTGATTTAAGTGATTTGGGATAATTTGGGCTTATTTGATTATTATTGATAATGGATGAATAAGTCTTGTGTATGGGCTGGATTAGTTGAGTTGTTTTAAGTATTTTGGATTGTTTTATTTTGATTTGAGTTAATTAAGCCCATATAGTTAAGTATAACTCATTTTGGGCTTAAGTCTTGTCTTAGTGTTATTCCAAGAATGAGCCCATAACTATATGGTGCCACAAACAATTAGTGGTGTTGGTTAAGAAGATTGGAGTTACATAATAATTACATACCTATAATTAGCCTAGTTATTGTTGGAGTTACAATTGTAATTACCACATAATTAACCTAGTTATTGTGGGAGTTACAATTGTAGTTATTGTATTGTAACTTACCATTAATTTCTTTGGCTATAAATACTAACAGAACTCTTTTTTGTGCACATCAAGAGTTGTAATCAAACATTTCATAATTAAGTTGAGTGTTTTGGCTTTCTTTTCACTTTATGCACAAGGTGTTGATTTGGAATACAATTGTTGTCACTTGTGTTTCAATTTTGATTTCCTATTTCAATTGTTCTTGGTGCTTGTTTGGATTGGGTTCAAGGAATATCATTTATCTTTCTTCGGTTCTCTTTAACTTCTACCATTTTGGTGATTGAACAAATTTGATTCCTTCTTTACTTGTGATCTAAATTCCGTTTTAAACCGATTGAAGAGTTTTAAGGTTCAAGCAAGGGTCTTGGGGTTCCACATCACCTATTTAGATATATGTTCATGGATCTTTAGATTTAGATTTTTGAGTGCACAAGTGCGCCACACTCTGAAGAAAAATTGTTTCGTAATTATAGGAATAACTTGGACATGGTTTGTAAATATTTTTGACAGCTAACTTCTATGGTGTCAAATGTGTAATTTCACTCTTTTATGAGATGAATGTAACTTCCATGTTTTGATCTTAAATAAATTAAACTCATAACTACTCTATAGTTGACACTACTATGCACCAAGTAGTGGGATGTCACACCTAAACCCATAAGGCCAAAAACCCCACTCCATACACATGCCTTCACTTCAAACAACCATAACTCCCTTGATTCTTACGAGTATTCAACCCACTTTACCTTTACTTGCTCTTCATAGTTTTAGCTACTGACCAACCAATTTTGGGCTCACGATGGCCACATCTAGTCCATCTAAGGTTCATTTAAGGCCCAAAAGGTCCAAACCACATGGAAAGTTAGGCTTACGACCATATCTCTACTTTAAAACTCCCTAACTTGCTTAATTCTTAATCTTTTTGGGCAACCTTGCACTTAACATATTCCAAAAGTAGGTAATTATCACACGGTTTTGGTTTGGGATTCATTTGAGTCAATATGGCCCACTGATGCCCCAAGCAAGCCCAAAAGTTCAAAATTGTTCTTCATATGCATGTCTCTTGAGTTTGGCCTCATTTCTCCCAAATATTAATCTATGGGCATTTTTAATTTTGAACACACTTCTTCTCTAATGTCTTGGCTAGTTATCAACCAAATTTGAGCCTCAAATTCAAAGTATTTTAGTCTCAGGACACAAATCAAGCTAAACGGATCATATTAGAGCTTTGTCAGGAACTATGGCACTAAGGCTTTGGTTCCTTGCATTTTTCCCTAAATGTTGTTACCCCATTACTAAAGACTAGTTCAAACTATAAAAGTATACAACACCATTCTGAGGATTTACCCTCTCATTCAACTAGAGAATAAGTTGATAACCTAAGAGGAGGTATACTATCACTTATTTGAGGATTATAAGCAAACCATAGTCCTAAAGTAGCTTATCGAACAAAGTGAAATGATACCCTTGAACTTTATGGATGAAAATAGACAAGTATTATTGGAGAACAACAACCAATAGTGGGACAACTATCAAGACTAGTTTCCCATTTCTAAGTTGAAGTAGATGATTCGACTTATTCAGGGTCTTACCTAACTTGGACTTATGTGTTTCTTATATATCTTGAGTGGATACAAACAAGTGACCAGGTTGAGATAGGGGAGATCACCCTAGAAACTAAACATCTATTAGTCGTGCCCACTAGGAGTTCATAGTACTTAACTTTGGAGAGATGGAATCAACTGACGAGTATAACCAATCTTAGCAACACATTGGTGGACTCCACTACTAGAAGATCTTAATAAATCTCGATAATAAGGAATTCCATACTTAAAAGATCTTAAAAAAAACCTTATTAATGATTGAGATTTGGGAGTCACCCCTAGTGGATAAACATGAGGTTAATAGTATACTATGATACTAAGTGTAGACAAATTCTTAAATCCACCTTTATATTTTTGGAAGTGAAAAAAGAGATGCCTCGTTTTGGAAATATATGAGAATCTCAAAAAACTATAAGTTTGAGAATGAGATTCCAAAAGAAAATAAGGAGCCATGATGAGATCATAACGAACTTGGATGGAGAGAATATGATAAGTTGAGGATTCATACACCCTAACTAAAAAGTCTTAATTTGGGAGCATACTAAATCATTTTCCACAAGATTAATTTTTAGGAGTAAGAAAAAATAGATAATTGATTTTTGGTGCTTGATATTTTAGGAGTATACAAACATGAACATGATATTAAGATCATGTAAAAGCAATTAAGAGGCATAAAGTCTACTATTGTTATGAGGAGTTCCATATTTGATTAATTTAATGGTTAAAGACCCTATGAGCACTTGACAAATTATCAAGCTACTATTTAGAGACCACCTAGGCATCACTATATTTGAGGATAGTAGTATAGCCCTATGAAAAAATATGTAAGATGAAATAATTCGATGAGATTTGGAGACAAATTCCTAATGAATGAACTTTATCTTTGGAAGTTATAAAAGAAATAACCAACCTTAGAGTACTTATGACCCTTAAAGTTGAAGTAATAAGGACATTACAAATGTCAAGATATTAGTATGTGAAGAACAAACTACTCTCATGGTAAGTCAAATTTGGAGGACCAAATTCTTTTTTAAGGGGCGAAGGATGTAATGACCCAAATTTTTTATAGACGAATTTCTCGTGTTTTGTATAGCTATTAAAGGGAAAGACTAATTTTCAAGGTTAAAGACTAAGTTTTAAGCCAAGTGGCAAAAATAATGAGATTCGGATAACAAGAATGCCTTAAGAAGAAAAAATCCTCAATAAGGGAAAGTTGAGTTATTAGGCCTGAGAATGCTTTTCAAGGCTAAAAAGACCTCACATAAGGTAAAAAAATGCTTTGACAAAGTGAGAAAATAATTGGATGAAGAATCGGGAGAGAAATCCCAATGTGTGGGAGAAAATCTCTCAAGTGAGAGAGAAAATCCCCTATGAGCTCTTTTTTACCCTTTTAGATTGATTTGTATCTCAATACTAAAATACTTAGAATTTGAGACTCACATTTGGCTGAGAAGTAGCAGAGATATTAAGAAAGAAGTGTATGGAAAAAGAAAAATGTATGTAGAAGAAAACTTGGGAGAACTGAGGCCAAACCTAAAAGGCATACACATAGAAAAATATTTTGGGCCAAATGGTCCCGTATGAAGCCCAAACAAAAACCATGTGATAGTTGTTTGCTTGAGGAACACTTTCAGCATAGGTTTTCCAAAAAACATTAAGATTTGAGCAAGTTATAGAGTTTTGAAGTAAGGGTTTGGCATGGGCATAATTTTGAGTGCGATTTGGACCTTTTGAGCCTTAAGGGGACCTTAGATTGGCCAAATGTGGTCGATTTTTACCAAAATTTAGTTAGTAATTTGTTGAAACCACAAAGAACAAGTGAAGGTAAAATGGGCTGAAAACACATAAGAATCAAGAGAGTTATGGTTGTTGGAAGAGAAGTTATGTGCATGGAGCTTGGTTTTAGGCCTTAAGGGTTTAGATGACCCTAATAGGCATGTATAAATAAGAATTAGGGAATTAAAAAATGAGGATAGGAAAAGTGCCATAGACTTACGTATAAGGTGATCCCCGCCCACTCCTTGGCTCAAAAAGACTTCTAAAAACTCTTGTTTCTTGAAAAACTTGTAGAGGCTGAAGAAATTAGCAAATGCTAATTCTTGAGGAAAAGCCAAAGCTTTTAATTTTATTTCTTTCAAGTAAATTATGAATTGTGTTTACAACCTATGGATAAAGGCCTTTATATAGACTTTTCCTAGGATATTTTTAAGTGATTACAAACATTTAAAAATTATTAAAATAATAACATGATAAAATCTTAGAATAGAAATTAAATAACAAATTAATTTCCTAGGCTAATCTTGAGACTAAAATATTACTTAATTTAGTCTTTGGATAAAACTTGAAATTAAAATACATTAAAATAATCATATATTAGTTGCAAAAGATAAATTTTCCTTTTTCCCATGTGCTAAATGTGAAATAAGTTGCTGCATAACTTTACCTTAAAAATCACACGGAAAAATGGTGGAGAAGAGCCCCAAAATGGCCAAGTCTCCCCCTTCACACAAGCTAGCCGTGCGAGCGAGGAAGCATACGCGTGCATGTTCGCATGTTGGGCTGGGCATGCACGCATAACGTGCACACTTCATGGCTTCGCGGCCTGCCCAGCCTGTACGTCTACATAGGCAATCATTGTTGGTAGGTCGTTCAGCTATTCGGTAATCTAGGCTCCAAGTTGGGCCCTCTGGGTTCTTCTCCTACACATTATTGTGTGTGTTGGACTAGTGTGCGCGACATGTAACCTGCAATGATGTGGACATGGGTTCAAAAGGTATTAGTAGATCACACAAAGAGAAGCATGAAGAAGATATTACAATTCCAATTGGTCCAATCACAAGATTCTAAGCCAATAAGCTAAAACATGTATTCTAAGACTATGTACAAAGAAGGATGATGCAAACAAGGCTAAAAACACTAAAGATACTCAAAGAGCATCAGAAGGTGACTTCGAGCAAATTTCAAATGATGTAAACACAAATCCAGTTCTAAACCTGGAATGTTTCAGCAGACCAATAACAAGATCAAAGGTAAAGAAGCTTAAAGAGTCACTCCAAGTTTTTACTCAAAAACATGTGGATGATGGGCTAGCCAATTGTGGAAAGTTCAAATATGAGCTTTTTGAACAGCCCAAATTCATAACTTTAATTGGATTTAAGTGATTTGGGATAATTTGGGCTTATTTGAGTCTTATTGATAATGGATGAATAAGCTTTATGTATGGGATAGATTAGTTGAGTTGTTTTAAGTATTTTGGATTGTTTTATTTTAGTTTGAGTTAATGAAGCCCATATAGTTAAGTATAACTCATGTTGGCAAGCTAAGTCTAGAGTTCAACCACGTGGATTATATGTGCCATTAACCATTCCTACACATCATTGGGTTGATATTTCTATGGACTTTTTGTTGGGTTTGCCTAGGACTAGAAAAGGCCAAGACTCAATATTTGTTGTTGTTGATCGTTTTTCTAAAATGACACACTTTATACCATGTCACAAAACAGATGATGCCACACACATAGCAGATTTGTTTTTCTGCGAAGTTGTTAGAATGCATGGCATTCCTAAAACCATTGTGTCCGATAGGGATGTTGAGTTTTTAAGCCACTTTTGGCGAGTTTTGTGGTCCAAACTTGGGACCAAACTTTTATTTTCTACTACTTCACATCTACAAACGGATGGTCAAACTGAAGTAGTAAATAGAACACTTGGTACATTATTACGTGCTTTAATTGGAAGGAATGTTAAAACTTGGGAATATATGCTACCATTTGTTGAATTTGCTTATAATCGGTGTACACATTCTTCTACTGGGTTTTCTCCTTTTGAAATTGTGTATGGTTTTAATCCCTTAACTCCACTTGATTTGTTGCCTATTCTTATAAGTGACATTTTTAATTTGGATGGACATAAGAAAGCAAAAATGGTTAAAGCAATTCATGAAAAAGCAAGGCAGAACATTGAAAAGAAAAATGAACAAGTAACATCCCAAGTCAATAAAGGAAGGCGCAAGATTTCATTTGAACTTGGAGATTGGGTGTGGGTTCATATGCGCAAGGAACGATTTCCATCAAAACGGAAATCTAAGTTGGATGCTCGTGGGGATGGTCCATTTCAAATCATTTGAGTGATTTAACAAATTTGATTCCTTTTTTACTTGTGATCTAAATTCCGTTTTAAACCGATTGAAGAGTTCTAAGGTTCAAGTAAGGATCTCGGAGTTCTGCATCAATGGATATAATAAGAACTTGGCACATGTGGAGTGTTTGAAGAATCAAAGGAGCCAAAAAATCATTAATTTTAATCAAGTTTGTGGGCACAGTTTAAATGAATGTCTAAGGTCATTTTGGTAATTTCTTAGATAATTAAATTATGTTCATATTTCTCTAGGTCATTTAATACAATGTTTTCCTAGATTATTTAACACCATATTTTTCTAGGTTATTTAATATCATATTTTTCTAAGTCATTTAATAACATATTTTCCTAGGTCATTTAATATCATATTTTTCTAGGTCATTTAATTTCATATTTCCCTAGGTCATTTAAAACCATATTTCTCTCGGTCATTTTCTAAATAATTAAGTATTGTTCATGTTTTACTAGGTCATCTAATTATGATCCTTTGGCAGAATTTAGGTGTTTTATCCTATAAATATCTCATTTTCAATGTAATATGACATATTTTAATTATTGAATGAATTTCATTACCTTTAGCACACCTATGACATGTGGGAATTCTTATTCATCTTGTTACATCAAGAATTGAATTAACTTATCAAGTTAGTTAGTGACATTTATTCATTCTTGCTTTTTTATCTCAATCATCGAAGTTCTCAATTACAAGTTAATTGTGGGTTTGGTAGGAAGGATTTGTTTAGGGTTTTGAGTTATCTATGCTAAATCTATGTGAGTTTTAGATGTAATCTTTGAATCTCGTGGCCTAGTAGTTTATAGACGGGACGTACAGATTGGGTTGCCCGAATGCGTGGAGCTCTTTCCCTCTCGCATGGGCAGCCTGCATGGCTAGCGCATGCGTGGGTTGCACATGGTCGCCTCCTACTTGTGGATCGGCCTATGTTGCCGCATGGGCTCATCCCTTCGGTCCTCTTCCATGGGCCAAGAATCATGTGGGTTAAACGACCATGGAGCTTCCTCTGTGGGTTCTAAAATTGCCCCAAAATCCCTCTCTTCATCTCCTCCTATAACCATTTGGGCTATTATTTTCTGAGGACCATATGATTGGCCTTATTTGATGACATCAAGAATCCATCTTACTCGATCTAGTCTCTCTCGGATTGAATATTTGTGTCTTGATGGATCGGGCTTTATTTCTAGGTTTCATCTCTATTTTCTTGGTTAAGGCTTCTTCCAGGTTTTATCTATGAGTTGGTGGGAACTTGGATTATCATTTGTTGGATATCTTGAAGGCCTTCCCACGGTCATGCCATCCTCCCTTCTTCAAAAGGATTTGTCCTTGAATTCATCTCGATGTCGCTTAATGATCCTGGATACAACAAATAAGCTAAGAAATAATGAAAGGAGTTAAGTTGATACCGTGTCTGGGTGAAACACGTCCGTAAGTGAAATTGAGCTAATTTCTTGGTTCCATAACTCACTTTACCTCCCGACACTTGTGTCTGTCACTCATACTCAATCACTCTCTTTCAAGTTTAGCGTCCAAGTTATGATTTTTTTAATTGAGTCCCTACAAGTTAGAAATGAATTTTGAAAAAATTCCTAACAGACTCTATGTAATGACCCAAATTTTCTGTAGAAGAATTTCTCATGTTTTATAATGCTATTTAATTTGAAGTGAGTTTCAAGGTTATAGAATAATTTTTAAGTCAAGTGGCAAAAATGATGAGATTTGGATAATTAGAATCCTTTAAGAAGAGTTTTTCCCTCAAAAAGAGAAAGCTGAGTTTTCAGGTTCAAGAATGCTTCTTGAAGCTAAAAAGACCTCATAGAAGGTAAAAAACAATGCTTTTAAATAGTGAGAAAATAATTGGATGAAGAATCTGTAGAGAAATCCCTCATGTGCAAGAGAAAATCCGCTAAGGAACTCTTTTTTACCCTTTTAGATTGATTTGCATCTCGAGACTAAAGTACTTGAAAATTGAGACTCACTTTTGGTTGATAACTAGAAATTATATTAGGGAAGAAGTGTGTGGAAAAAAAAATATATGTAGAAGAACAGTTGGGAGAAATGAGGCCAAACCCGAGATGGATGCACATGGAAGATAATTTTGACCTTTCAGGCTTGTTTAGGCCATAGATGGGCCAAATGAACCTAGATAAAGCCCAAAAAAAAACCATGTGATAGCTTCCTGCTTGAGGAACACTTGAAGTATAGGTTTGCTTAAAAAGATTAAGAATTGAGAAAGTTATAGAGTTTTGAATTAAGGGTTTGGGCATGAGCCTAACTTTATGTGCAATTTAGACCTTTTGGGCTTTAAGTGGACTGGGCCTTAAGGGTTTAGGTGGGCTTAAGGTGGCCCAAATAGCTGGAATGGAGCTAAAGTTTCTATGAAAGCACCTTGAAGGAGGATAAGGTGGTGGGAGGAGTCTAGAGAAATCTTGAAGCCTCTAGTGTGGGAGATTAAAGTGATAAAAGTCCCACATCGACTAGGAAGTTTAAACTTACAAAGGTCCCACATCGGTTAGGAAGTTAAAATGGTGAACCACATGTCCCACATCAGATAAACAACCAACACCTTGGCTTCCCTCTCCTACAAATAGGGGATGGTGGGAAGAGGGGAAAACCATGGTGAGGAAGAGAGGGAAAAAGAAGAGAAGAAGAGGAGAAAAGAAGGAAGCTCTCAAGGGTAACTGTTGGGCTTCAGATATTACTAAAAAACATCCAAGAACATTGCCAAAATTTTGGGTAAAACTAAGGAAATTATGGTTTTCATAAGGGCATACTCTGCCAATTACAATAGAGAAATTTAAAAGTTTTATAGGGAGAAACTCTGTCAAATTGAGCAAAGGGATTAGAGCTTGTGTAAGAGGCTCTACCTAGATCGAGGTTTGCATAGGACCTGAGGTAAGTGGATGTTATGACATGTAGAACTAGTACGTTTTGACACATGCTTTGTGAGAAAGATTTATTATTTTTACAAAATGTAAAAGCATTGTACAATGCAGTGATTGGTGCCTACTGTGTGATTTGTGCATATGAGATATGGGTACACTGCACTTGTGTGATATGGTGCAGATGTACGGTACACTTACTTGCTGTGTGACTGGTACAGATGTACGATATACTGTACTTGCTGTGTGATTTGGTATATGTGTACAGTATTCTGTGCTTACTGTGTGATTTGGTAGAGGATGGTTTTTATATGGTTTTTAAAATATAACGAATGTGTTTCACTGATGTGAGTGATGATACTATATATTGCATGTATTTAGCTATCTGTCATAATATTTGCTTAGTGGGATAATGTATTTAACTTTCCCATTATTTTTTAGATAGTAAGGATTTCGCTGGAAAATAGTAAGTGGTACAGAAGATAAGTTGAGAAGTAAGAGATCAGGTTACAAGTTTGTACTTTGGCATTATAAGAAAAGAAAAATTTTAGTGCATCGTATTGTATTGTATCTGATATACATTATTCAAGGTATGTAATGCTTCTATGTACTTTCTACATTAATTAAAGTTAATTTTTGCTATTTAATTACGTGTAAAGTGTAAGTGTGCTTTGTACACACCCCAGAAGAAGAGCGCACAAACCCAACAGCTCCACTGCCACGATCTAGAAGGCCTGCAAGCACCGCTCGTGCGCTGGCCCAAGGGGTCAAACGTACGTGGCCCGTATGGACAGGCATGAAACCAACCTAGCTGGCCCAACGTGTGACCCGCAGCCCAACTTGTAGGCTCGCTATCTACGGCCTGTGCATACTGGCCTTCTAGATTGCCCAAACCTGACAGGCCCATTCTCCACGTTTTAATTAATAAAGTTATTTTATTATTTTTAATTTTTTTATTTTTAAAAGACTTTGGGACCAACTTTTTAATTTTCCATGTTTTTAAAATTAAATCCCACATGCCTAAATTAATTTTTCCACGTGTTTTACATAGAAATCACATGGGACAAGTATTCGGTTATTTTAATTATTATTTTATTGTTAATTCCATCACTAGGATTATTTAATTAATTTTTCGAAAATAGAATAATTATTTTATTATGTAAATATCTTAGATTTAGATAAAAGTTTATCTGGAGTATTATTTTATTAATTTATTTTAAGAGTTTGTACTCCTCTAAATTGACCAGGAAATACTATAAATAGGCTTTTACCCATAGGTTATAAACACTCCAATTACAATCAATATGAGAGAAATTCTTGAAAGCTTAGGCTTTTCTTTTTTTAGAATTTTTGCTAATTTAGCTTGTTCAAGTTCTTCAGAAAACAAGAGTTTTCAGAAGTCTTGTTGAGCCAAGGAGCGGGGATCAACTTATCGATAAGTTTTTGGTTTTTTTCTTTCCTTTTTTATTTTCCTTACTCTTAGTTTTTGCATTCCTTTTAGGATTATAGATTCAATTAGAGGAAGGGATTTATCTAGGTAATTAAGGTTTCGGTATTGCATAATGTTGAGTTGGTTATAAGAGTTGATTCGATCCTTCCATACCCTTCCCTGTCATTTGGTATTAGAGCTTAGCATTCTATAACCCAAATCTATCTTTATTGCTTTTAGCATTTTTGTTCTTAAATTAGCATTTAAATTATTTTATTGTTAATTTGTATTGCATCTTGCTTGAATTCACATCAATCTGTTCAATTCAAGCAGTTTGTTTTTTTATTAAAAAAAAAAATTATACATATCAAAAATACCAAAAATATCCCATTTGCACCCATAAGCCAATTGGCACGTTGTTTGCATTCTGTATAGCAAAAATAGAGTAACTGCCTATTAGATTGTCGAAATACCATCGAGAGGAAGAGTAAGTCATTTATTAGGTACGAGTGAAAACTTTTGTTTTCATTCTATTTGCATCATTCATATTGCATTTACATTGTTTAAGCATCACAATTCTTTATCCGTTAACTTAAATTTTGAACTTTAGAGTCAGCCTTCCTTTAGGATTCCTTACCAGTGTCTTTAAGACTAGCGTACATGTCTTAATTAAGGAGAATCAATTCTAGAGGCTCAACTTGAAGCATGAGTGTTGAGGGATTATGAGGTTAAACACGAGTAAAGATGAGGGAGAGATGTCCTTTCATTAACCTTTACCTTGCAGGATAATTCACTATGTTTCAATAAAGTGACATATTTTCCTTCCGAGAAAGTATCCTTGTTGTCTGAAGGGTCATGAGCTTGTAAGCCTAGGGAGAGGACAACAAGCAGAGAGAGAACATATTCCACATGTGATGTCTTGTCAATGGTAAGGTATGTGAAATGATCATTAACAGTGGTAGCTGTGCTAATGTGGCAAGCACTCTATTCATGGAAAAAACATGGTTTATATGCATAAAGTATCCAAATGCCTACCGATTACAATGGTTGAATTAGTATGGCAAAGTCCAAGTTACCGAACAAGTCAAAGTACCATTCTCCATCAGAAAATATCATGACGAGATATATTATGATATCGTACCTATGCATGCAAGTCACCTGATACTTGGGAGACCTTGCAGTTTGATAGGCAGGTACAACATTATGGTCGCACCAGTTATTTTTTATTACAATAGGACGATCTGAATCATGTCCTTATGCCTTTATCACAAAAAGAGGCACATAAAGATCAAGTCAAAATTAAACTGTCCTTTGATGAATATGCAAGAAGGGTTGAAGAGAGAAGGAAGGCAGTAGAGAAAGTTAATGGCCCATTGAGCATAAAGGCTGCCTAGAAGACAACCAAAGATGGTCCATTACGAGAAAAACAAAGAGAGAAAATAAGGAAGTGTCTTCATGATAAGGACATAATATTAAGGAATATCTCTTATGAAAGGGAACTTTAATTGTACTTACCTACAAGGAGATTAATTTTGACCTTAACCACTCTTTCCATAGTTATACTATTTTCTTCTTATAGATAATTACCATGGCAAGTGGGCTATGAAGATTTGATCCAGATCCTGGAGGAATTGTGAATCAAGTAATGACATGCATCAACAAAGTAAACATACTTGGGAAATATGTTGTGTTTTCTATTGTTATCACCAACAATTCTCCTTTTGATGAAGGTCAAGATTCGAGGATGAATCTTTTTGAAGAAGGGTAAGATGATGTGATATTAGATAGCCTACATTTAGTGTCAAGGAATGCCAATTTGCATCAAGGAGGAATCCAGTAGGTCCTGACTCAAACAGGAAAGTAAGTTCCAGTTTCCTAAATGGGAATGCCCAGAACAGAAAAATGATTTCATTCCTGACTACTTTCCTAATTGGGATTATTCCAAGAGATGGGCCAAGTTTGTTCAAGCTAAAGGACTTAAGGCCCAAGTAGGATTAATGGACTTGAAGAATTGTAAGAAAGCCCCACACCCATGGAAGATGGCCCACGCAAACCAAGCGTGTGCAGCCCACAAACGTGTAGTATGCGCATGCACGTAGCAAGGCCAGTGCGCAGGTAGACCCAACAGCTCCACCACACGACCTAGAAGGCCTGCAAGCACTGCCAGCAAGCTAGCCCACGAGGTCGAATGAGTGCAACCCCCTCAAACGAGCCTAGAACTAGCCTGGCAAGCCCAACGCGTGACCAGCGGCCCAGCCCGCTAGCTCACTGTTAGCAACCTTCACAGACTAGCCGACCGGTTTTCTACCTTTTAATTAATTAAATTATTTCCTTATTTTTTTTTTAATTTTTATTTTTAAAAGGCTTTGGGATCTAATTTTTAATTTATCATTTTTTAAAATAAACTCCCACATAAATTAATTTTTCCATGTGTTTTATATGGAAATAACATGGGATAAGTATTACATTATTTTAATTGTTATTTTATTGTAAATTCTCTCCCTAAGATTATTTAATTATTTAATTAATTTCTTTGGAATAGAATAATTATTTTATTATGTAATTTATCCTAAATTTAGATAGAATTTTATCTAGGGTATTATTTTATTAATTTGTTGCAAGAGTTTGTACTCATTTAGATTGCTCGAAAAATACTATAAATAGACATTTGTCCATAGGTTGTAAACACATTAATTACAATCAATTTGAGAGAAATTTTTAAAAGCTTAAGCTTTTTTTCTTTTAATATTTTTGCTAATTTAGCTTCTTCAAGTTCTTTAGGAAGCAGGAGTCTTCAAAAGTCTTGTTGAGCCAAGGAGCAGGGTTCAATTTATCGATAAGTTCATGGCATTTTTGCTTTTCTTATTTATTTTTCCTAGTCTTTATTTTTGTATTCCTTTAAACATTATAGATTCAATTAGAGGGAGGGTTTTATCTAGGCGGTTAAAGTTTTAGCATTGCATAACGTTGAGTGGGTTATAGGAGTTGATTCAATCCTCCCCATACTCTCCCGCGTCAAAATGTGAGCATAAAAGTTTTCACTCGCACTTAGTAGATGACTTACTCTTTAACTTGATGATTTTCTAGCAATCTATTGAGGCAATAACAGTCACAAAGGACACTCTAATAAAAGAGGAAGACATATGGGAAACTAGCAATGCCCATGATTAATTAGGACTAATGGGGAAACAAGCCCAGATACCCATGGGACACATCACCCGAAGCCAGCCCGAAAACTCCAAGGTGTTTTCAACCTATTTGTACTGGAATGGGTTAGTAACAAAATCACTAATGAATCTCAAAAAAGGGCATAAGGCACGAGACTATAGTGGAAGACATGTACAACACAGATGAACTACCTTTGGCATGTGTGTAATGCACATGGAAGTCCACCTGCACATGCGAGAACCTTACCCGTGTGAGGCAGCACATAAAGTTTGCAGAAACTGTAGCTTGCTTGCGTAACATGCGTCGCGTGCACATAGGACACGTGCAGCCTCTGCTTAGCACCACGCACGTGAGCAGGCCACGGGTCGCACGCCCAGCAACCTACACGCACGACCCACATCCCAGAAGGGAGAACCCGCGTAGCCCATTAGGCCCATCCTGTCAGATGCGCGCCCAATCAGCACTTTAATAAATTGTGCACCTAGCAGGCCCACGCCCAACTCGTTGGCCCAATTTGTGGGCCTGTTTTCATGACCTACGCAGACTACCCGACCTACAACCGGCCGGCCCTCCACATTTTTAAGTCCTCTTGGACCCATCTCAATCTTCTCCACATGTTTTAATTCATTTCCCCACGTGTTTTACATGGAAAATAGGTGGGATAAGTTCTATCTTTTTATAATATTATTTTTATA
The DNA here is from genome assembly GCF_054855325.1 of Carica papaya. Lineage (NCBI taxonomy): Eukaryota > Viridiplantae > Streptophyta > Magnoliopsida > Brassicales > Caricaceae > Carica > Carica papaya. The sequence goes on from NC_142316.1 coordinate 20,994,770, forward strand.
TTTATTTTAATGTAATTTCTATCCTTGGATTATTTAATTATTTATTTGAATTTTAGATTGGGATAGAATAGTATTTTATTATGTAATTATCCTATTTTAGGATAGAATTTTGTCTAATATATTGTTTTATTAATTTCTAAGTGATTGTGATCAACTAGAATTATCCGAGGAAAAACCTATAAATAGGTTCTTACCCATAGATTATAAATACAATTCATTTGAGAGAAATAAAATTAAAAGCTTTTGTTTTTGTTCAAGAATTAGGATTTTGCTAATTCTTTGTAGCTTCTTCAAATTCTTCAAGAAGTAGGAGTCTTCATGTCACAGCCACCCTTCTCTTATAAGGTGTGCTTGGAGCACATTGATGTTTTACACTTAATTAAATAAAACATAACTGAACTTCCATTAATACAAAAGTACAGAAGCATTACATTCGTTAATATATGTACATCAGATACATACAAAATGAGGTTCTAATTTTTTTTCTAACTTACACTATAAAGCAAGAGTATAAAATAGTAACCTGAGTTTTTATAGAGCCTAACTTGCAAAAGACTTCTCTATTATTACCGCTTACTCCGCAGCAGTGTTTGAGGATCTAAAAATGATGAAGGAATGAGATACAGTATCCCAACAAGAAAATATCATGATACGTAGTGTAATACATGCAATATATATAGTTTTCACACACATCAAAATATATATCTTACACATTTTGATGTGATCCTAAACAGCCCAGAATTAGTTTTAAAGATGCAATCTTGCATCAATAAACAACACCGAGAATAGAAAAGTGATTTCATCATTGAACGCTTTTCGAATTAGAATTACTCCAAGAGATGGCCAAGTTTATCCAAGCCAGAAGACTTAAGGCCCGAGTAAGATTAATGGGCTTAAAGAATTGTACGGAAGCCCACACCCTAGGAAGATGGTGTGTCTGACGCTGTGCATGGAGGGAAGGTACCCATGGACGAGCGACCCGAGTCCCACAACCTGCTTCTCGGCCCTAGAGGCCCACCCTACGACCTAATAAGCCTCGCACTTGAGAAGAACGTGTAGCCCATGCCGCACACCTCTGCAGGTGGACTAATTGGGGCCCATCAAGATGACTCGAAGGTTGACCCTCATCTCCAGGCCCGATCCAGCGGACTCGTACCCAAGGGAGAATAAACTAGGCCAAATGCCTAGCCCAACAAGCCAGCCATGCAGCTCAACCTAGCAATAGCCACAGGCCAAGCGGAGGAGAGACCCAAGCGTGCCAAAAAGTTGTAAGGCCTAAGGATCGCGTGCACAGGCTCGACCCGAAACTGTGCATGTACATGCGGGCTTCCTTAGCCCGTATGGGTGAGGTGTGTGTGTGGTAAGTTTTGAACTTATTTCCTCCATGTGACATCCCAGGTGCCAATTAAGGTAAATGAGTGTCATATACAGATTAAGAATAACAAGTGCATGATAAAATTTATGCAGTAGAATCAAACCTTAACAAATCTCTTACAAATATATAAATATAATGTTCCAAATACATACATAACTGAGTCGAGTCATAATTCTAGACAAAGGGTACTCTCTTTCGAGTGAGTTTCAAGGCTGTTTGTTTGGTTGAGATTGTTTGTGTAATTTTTGGGGCTGTTTGGAAACAACTCACCTCAATTGAGTTTATTTTCATCCAAAACTGTTTGTTTCACTTAATTTGAGTATTTTGGGTGATAATTTGTGGTTTTATTAGAGAATTACAAGTTTCGTGCTTTAAATTCCATATTCACCATTTTTTTTCTTGCATCTTTAGTTTTCATTTAATATTTTTGCCCATTTGCTTCTTATTACATCTTGAGGTAATCATATTGATTCGTTGTTGCCTAATTAACATAAAAATCATCATCATACACTTATTTCTATATCAAGTGTGTGCTCTTCATTGTTTAGATTGTTATAGTTTGCTTTTAGAGTTCAATTCGTATATCTTGTTTATTTAGAAATTCTTTATTATCTCTAATTAAAATTGAGTACATAGTGATAATTAATTGTTGTTTGAATTGACCATTTTGTGTAAAGTTATAAAAGATTGCTTGAGTGTTAAAAAGCAAGAGAGTGTGAGCTCAAAAGAGGGTAAAAGCCAAAATTGAGTGAAACATGGGTGCCCATACTACGAGAGTAAACACGTGAGGGAGTGATTTATGAGGTTGCAATCTATTTTGTTTGTCATTAAAATTTCAGATTTGAAGATGGAGCCACAAGGGAGTGAAAGAACATCAAAAGATCAAGAATTCATCCTCAAAGCAGTGCAACAACAATTTGAGAGGATTCAACTAGTTATTGGCAACATGAATGAGAAACTAGAGAAACAACAATGTGAGTTAAATTCCATGAGAGGGGAAGCTTCCCAAACCAATCCAGGGGCAAGAAGACTTCCAACACCACCTTTTGATGAGGAATTGGAGGAAGAATTTGATGACCAAGCTACTTTGGTCAATGAAGGTCGAAATTATGGTAGGGGTCGAAACGACCTTAATAAAAACATTGGGAGCATCAAAATGAAAATCCCATAGTTTCTAGGCAAGAATGATCCGAATGTTTATCTTGAATGGGAGTGGAGCTTATTTTTGAGTGCCACAATTATTCGGAGGAGAAAAAGATAAAGCTTGCGGCCGTGGAGTTTGGAGAGTATGCCATTGTATGGTGGGATCAACTCATCACAAGTAAAAGGAGAAATGGAGAGAGATCTATTTCCACTTGGGCCGAAATGAAGGCTATCATGAGAAGGCGCTTTGTTCCTACTCACTACTATAAGGACTTACATCAAAAATTGCAAGGCCTTATACAAGGGAACAAGAGTGTAGAAGACTACTACAAAGAGATGGAGATAGCCATGATAAGGGCTAATATTGAAGAGGATAAGGAAGCTACTATAGCAAGGTTCTTAAATGGAACAAAGACACATCCAACATTTTAGAGCTTCAACATTATGTGGAGATTGATGATATGGTGCACATGGCTATAAAGATTGAAAGACAATTAAAGAGAAAGGGGAACACAAGGCAAGCTAACACTTACTCGGCCCAAAATTCCAATTGGAGACCGAATTGGAGGGGAGATAACAAGGCTGTCCAATTCAAAAGAGATGACAAAACTAAGCCAAAAGATGCTAATGATAATAAAAACAAAGGTATTTCTGACTCCCAAACTCCTAGGAATAGAGATATCAAGTATTTGAGATGCTTGGGTTTTGGTCATATTGCATCTCAATGCCCAAATAAAAGGGTAATGGTGATGCGTGGTGATGGTGTTGACACGAATGAAGAGAATGATGTGGATGATGAAAGGCCTCCTTTGGAGGATTGTAGTGATGGGGAAACGCCTATGGAAGGTAGGTTGTTGGTTTCTGGACGTGCTTTGAATATGCAAGTAAGGAATGATGATAAGGGGGTTAAGTTGTAAAAAGAGAACATTTTTCATTCTAGATGTCTAGTGAATGGAAAATTGTGTAGCATGATTATTGATGGAGGCAGTTGTGTAAATGTGGCTAGTACCTTATTTATTGATAAACTGGGTTTGGAAGCTACAAAACATCCTAAACCTTATAAGCTGCAATGGCTTAACAATAGTGGGGAGGTGAGAGTTAATAAGCAAGTGAGGGTGCCTTTTACTATTGAGAAGTATAGTGATGAGGTGATATGTTATGTAGTTCCTATGCAAGCTAGTCATATTTTGCTGAGTAGACCATGGATGAATCAACCTTGTGTATGAGCTGGATTAGTTGAGTTGTTTGAAGTTTTTTGGATTGTTTTATTTTAGTTTGAGTTAATTAAGCCCATATAGTTAAGTATAACTCATTTTGGGTTTAAGTCTCGTCTTAGTATTATTACAAGAAAGTGCCCATAACTATATAGTGCCACAAACAATTAGTGGTGTTGGTTAAGAAGATTGGAGTTATAAGGAGTTACATAACAATTACATTCCTATAATTAGCCTAGTTATTATTGGAGTTACAATTGTAATTATCACATAATTAACCTAGTTATTGTGAGAGTTACAATTGTAGTTATTGTATTGTAACTTATCATTGATTTCTTTGGCTATAAATACCAAATGAACTCTTCTTTGTGGACAAAGAGTTGTAATCAAACATTTCAGAATTGAGTTGAGAGTGTTTTGGCATTCTTTTCACTTTATGCACAAAGTGTTGATTTGGAATACAATTGTTATCACTTGTATTTCAATTTTGATTTCCTATTTCAATTGTTCTTGGTGGTTATTTGGATTGGGTTCAAGGGATATCATTTATCTTCTTTGGGTTCTCTTTAACTTCTACGATTTGGGTGATTGAATAAATTTGATTCCTTTTTTACTTGTGATCTAAATTCCATTCTAAATCGATTGAAGAGTTCTAAGGTTCAAGTAAGGGTCTTGGGGTTCCGCATCACATCCAAAAAATTATAAACAATTGGTAGGGAACATACAATAGGATTAACACCGATATTTTGTTCATTCAATTGTTAGAAAAATGATAACAATAACTTTTATTTTTCTTTCAAGGATTGTAAGGTTACAATTTTACTTTCACATTCTATTATAGCTCTATACTTGTCCAACTAGTCCATTCCTAATATTACTTCAAATCCTACAAAATCTAATAGTATCAGGTTTACACATACCTCTATCCCTGATGTTTTTATCCTATAGTCCTTATATACACAATGAGCCTCTAGTAATCCTTTAGAGGGAGTTTCCACCATTAGTGTTTTTCCTAAAGGTTCTAGTCTAAACTCTATATTACAAGCAAATGCATAGAAAATAAAAGAGTTAGTTGCACCTATATCGATCAAAACCTTGACAGAAGTACTATGAATAGAAAACATACCCTAGATGAGGACAGGAGCAGGAAAGACACCAGATTCATTTAGGTGGGGTACACTCGACCTTGTGCTACAGATCGGGCTACATCCTTTGGTCATTGGGGGCAGTCTTTTATGAGGTGTTTGGTGCTTCCGCATTAATAACAGGCATTATAGATATGTCGACATGGTAGGTCACCATGCAAGCGACCATAATGCTGACAAGGTTGGTTAGCTCGGGCAGGTGAAGCTGTAGGTGGGGGTAAGGCAGGAGGAAGGACAACTCTGGTTTATTTGTCTGGAGGGTTACTTACTTGGTCAGACAATCTTCTTTTAAGCTATTGGGGTTGTTGTTGAGTACAGATTGGGGCAATACATTGGTGTTTGATCGAGATAAGGTCTTCAGCTGGGCATGTTCAAGCACCTTCGTATATGAGCTGGGTGTCAGCATCGCAACCCGATCATAAATGTCAGCACGAAGGCCCTTGAGAAACTTCCTAACTTTTCGGCTTTTGGGGGTGACCATCAAAGGGACAAATCTTGACAGTTGAATAAAATGGGCTGCATATTGGGCTACAGTCAGGCTTCCTTGGGGGAGGTCCTAAAATTCCTCATCTTTTTTTTTTTAACATAGGCAGGGAAGAAGTTATCAAAAAAAGCATCCATGAAAACTTCCTAGGCAGTAAGGGGGACAAGACTTCTTTCTTAAGTTGCCATGAGTGTTCAGCTTCTCCGTTTAACATGAAAGCTGTAAGGGGGACTTTTTAATCTTTGGTCAAGTCTAGGACAGAGAAGAACTTCTCTATTTGTAGGATCCAGGCTTCAGCTACTAAAGGATCAGGGCCACCTTTAAAGTGTTGGGTGTTAAGTTTCCTAAACTCCGCTATATTTTAGGAGATTGACCGATCTGTGTCTCAGAATTTAGGAGCAAGAGGTGGACAAGGATTGGCTTGGTTCTATCCTACGACTACAATTAATCCTTAGATGGCTCAGAAAAGTTTTGCAAATTCAACCTTAGTCGGATGATCCGGGGCTTTAAGTCGCTCAATATGCTCTACGGATAGTCGTCCTTGCATTATTCCTACAAAAGAAAGGAGGACATGAGTTGGAGGTTTAATCTTGAAAAGAGGACTTATTTATTTCCTAGGTATTATAAAGGGTTCACCTACCTAAGGCCTCAGTGCAAGGTATTTGATTTGCGAAATTCTGCTATGATACCATCTGTGCATCTCAAGTGCTAATTACAGCAAATGGATGTTAGATACAGATTCAGAATAATGAGTGCATGATAAAATTTATGCAGCAGAAAAAAATCATTACAAATCCCTTATAAATACATATGAGTTACAATACATACATATACTGAGGACAGAAGTGGTTGCAAAATATAAAACAAAACATAAGGGCCACTTCTTTCACTATGCTATTGGACTCATCAGAGTGCGGGAAAAGTCATGCACTTAGACTTGTGGATTAACGAGATCCTCATAGACTTCTAAGGGTATGTCAGCTTATAGTTAGTTCCTCACTTTCTTCCTCATTTGGGGGGTATGGAAAGAGTGAGTTCTATTTGCTCAGTAAGGAAAACAGTATTAAATTAACATCATAAAATTTCAAATATTAATTATTTTATTTTACCATTTAACTTCCTCGTTTACCTATCTCACATTATGAAAACCATTTATTTATTAAGAAAACAATACGTTAATATAGACAATCAAACATAAATCATGCCAGATAATAGAGAAAATAAATTAAATCATGAAATGCTCAGATTTTCATATCATGCTTCGCAAACTCGTTACAACTTCCATCTTTGAGGGCAGATACAGATTTCCAACTACCCAAGTGGAATGACCTGATCAAATACAGATATGGTAATTTGTTCAGGCTCATTTCTGGATTACCAAACAATGGTATGATCTATGATCACGACCGTACCAACCATAGTGACCCTAATAGATATCTACAGTCATGACATTACTTAGCAACGGGTGACCCCTACAGATAGTGCGATACCACTCTCGTCAAAGGGTACGCCGTCATCCACTAGGAGCGGTCCTTTTATGTCTTTCTATACTAGATAGGGGAGGGAGAAACAGATACCTCGAAGGGCACTGGGAACAGATACCCCTTAGAGATAAAAAGGCTTACGACACACTTGATGCAATATGCATATCAATACAGATACGCTTCGGAAATTATTGGCTTCATTTCACTTTTCTCTTTTTCTTTTTTTTATACTTTCTATTATTATTGATTACATACAATATTTATTACATGTAAATTTGTCAAGTGCCTGCAATTCACATAACATGCTTCAAAATAAGAATAATTCAACTTATTTGAATACAAAAGCATATAAAACAGGCAAAATACAATATATTAATTTAGTTTATCTAAAATACTCCTTAAGACATCGAAAGAAATACTAGATTCCTTATCGAATCCTTGATGTTTTCTCTTTCACCGTTCTCCTTTCTTTCTCTTCTTCTCTCACTAGACTACTATCTCTTTCTCTCTAAATCTTTGAAAAATGAAAAAATGAAAGTGTGGAGAGGAAGGAAAGGGAAAGGGCAATTTATAGAATTTTAGAACTGTTGGATTCGCACCAAGTAACAAAATCTGGTGAAGAGAGAGAGAATAAAAAGATGTGTCATGAAAAACGAGGTAGGAGGGCCTCCACCGGTAGTGGTGGCACACTACCCGAGGTGGCATGTGACATCCTAGGTGGCAGTTAAGGTAAATGGGTGTCAGATACAGATTCAGAATAACGAGTGCATGATAATATTTATGCAGTAGAATCCAACTTTAACAAATTCCTTACAAATATATATAATGTTCCGTATACATATATCATTGAGGCCAGAAGTGGCAACAAAATACAAAACATAAGGGCCACTTCTTTCACTATCCTATTGGAATTCATCAGAGTGTGGGAACAGTCATGCACTCTGGATCCATGGGATCCTAATAGACTTCAACTACGTCTGCCTGCGGTTCCTCATTTTCTTCCTCATTTGGGGAGGAATGAAAAGAGTGAGTTTCATATGCTCAGTAAAAAAAACAATATTAAATTAACATCATAAGATTTTAATAGGTTATTATTTTATCTCATTGTCTAGCTTCCTTGTTGACCTAACTCATCATTAGAAAAGGAAATAATTTATTTGAATATCAAAATAGTACGTTCGAACAGAAAATCAAATATACACATCATGCCAAATAATAAAGAAAATCAAATAAATCATAAAATGCACAGATATTTCATGTCAGTCTTCGCGTAATGGTTGCAAACTTCCATCTCTGAGTGCAGATATAGATTTCTAACTATCTAAGTGGAATGACTAGATTAGATACAGGTACGACAATTTGCGTAGGCCAACTCTAGCTTACAAAACTATGGTACGATCTATGACCACAGCGGTACCAATCATAGTGGTCTTAACAGATATCTATAGTCACGAGATTTTTTAGCCATGAATGACCCCTACAGATAGTGGGATACCACTCTCGTTAGAGGGCATGTCGTCATTCACTTGGAGCAATCCTCTTACGCCTTTCTAGATTAGATATGGAGGGGGAAACAAATACTTCGAAGGACAAGGGGAACAGATACCCCTCAAAGATGAAAAGCCTAACGAGATACTTGATGCAATATGCATGTCAATACAGATATACTTCAGACCACACAGGGTTGATTCTACTTTTCTTTTTTCTTTCTTTTATTATTATGGACTACATTTTATATTTATTACATGCAAATTAATCAAGTGTCAATAATTCACATAGCATGCTCGAAAATCAAAACAATTCGACTCATTTGAACACCTCTCATGCAAAATAGATAAAATAACAATCATATTAAATTTGTTTATCTAAAAATACTCCTTAAGACGTCGGAAGTAATACTACATTCCTTACAAAAGCCTTGATGTTTTCTTCTTCACTATTTTTCTTTCTTTCTCCTATTCTCTCACTATTTTATTGTATCTCTCTCTCTAAATCTTGAAAAATAAAAGAAATGGAAGTGTGAAGAGGAAGGGAAGGGAAAGGGTATTTATAAAATTTTGGATTTGTGCCAAGTGGCAAAATCTGGTGAAGAAAGAGGAGAAAAAGATTCTTGGCATGTAAAACGAGGGAGAAAAACTTCCTCCACCGGTAGCGGTGTACACCGCCCAAAGTAGCGGCGGTGCACTTCCCGAGGTGCCAGTGCCTGGCCGGCACACTATAGGTTAGCCAGTTGGCGTATAAGCCTGTTATTGTGTGCGCAGTGCCTAGGCATAAACTACACCATGCGCGCAAGCCCCAAGCACACAGGGCCTATCCCCGCAAGCGTGTTACCCGGACGGCGCGAGCACAGTGTGCGGCATTAGTGACGCGCATACGACCTACTTGTGCACGACAGGATGCGTGTGCAGGTCCTGACCCTACATAGTGCGCGCGGAGCGGATGTACGTGTTGTGCGTACATCCGGTGGATGCGTGTATGCAGACGGGACCTGCACGCTGTGTGCACGTCCCGTGCGTGCATGCGGTGGTGCGTGCATGCATAAGGAGGGGACGTGCACGCTATGCCCACGTCCCGTGCGTGCTAGCCTGCAGATGGGTCATGCACGCTGTGCGCACGCCCCACGGTCATTCTTCACGCTTGTGCACACTCACAGTGCCCAGCACCCGCGCGAGGAAACAGTTTTCTTGCTGGATTTTTCCTGCGAGCTAGTTGTCTCCCGTTTCGCTGTTTTCTAATTTTTTTCCAAATTTTTTCCTTTGAAATAAAATGAAAATAATTTAAAATAATTTAAAATAAAATAAAAACAAAATTAATAAAATAAAATAAAAACATAATTAATAAATATAAATAAAAATATATCAAAATCACGAATCTCGAGAAATATTAAACAGCGTAAATTGACTTAAGTTCAAAGTGGCTAAAGGCCCAAATAAATAATGTTTCCTAATCATTTTAGTATTTTTTCCTCATTTCGTCCTTCAATTCCCACATTGCTTCTTTTGAGGTGTGATGCCACCAACGTACTTTCACCATGGGAATCATCTTGTTATGCAAGACCTTATTAGTTCACCCGAGAATTTTCATTTGAACCTCCTCATAGGTCATATCGGCCTGTACCTGTACCTCATAATGAGCAATAACATAAAAAGGATCAGGGCGGTACTTCTTGAGCATTGAGACATGAAAAATATCATGTAAATACACAAACTCTAGAGATAATGTGAGGCGGTAAGCCACAGGTCCAATGCGCTTGACGATCAAAAAATTCCCACATAATGAGGGCTCAACTTCTCTCTCTTTTTAAACTGCATCTTACCTTTGTAGGGGTAGACTTTAAGGAAAACTTAATCTCCCACGGCAACCGTCAAGGATCACCTACGATTATCGGCATAACTCTTTTGGCAGCTTTGGGCAGTTGCCAAATTCTTGCGGATGATTGCGACCTTCTCTATGGTCTCCTGAATGAAGTCTTGTCCTAAGTGGCGCTAGGTCTCGACTTTACTCCAGCAGTAGGGGAACGACAAGGCCTTCTATACAAATCTTCATACGGGGCCATACTGATGCTGGAATGATAACTGTTATTATAAGTAAATTCACAAAGAGAAAGATACTCATACTAGTTATCACCAAAGTCGAGAACGCGAGCACATAATATGTCTTTCAATGTCTGGATCTCAGACTGACCATCTGTCTAGGGATGATAAGCGGTGTTGAAGTACAATCCAGACCCCAAAGCTTCTTAGAAGTTGTCCCAAAAGTGAGAGGTGAATTGGGGCTCGTGGTCGGATACAATGGATGAGGGAACTCCATGAAGTCGAACAATCTCATCAACATATAAGTGGGCTAACTTACTTGTGGAGTCCATGGTTTGAATAGGCAAAAAATGGGCAGTCTTGGTCAGCATATCCATAATGACCCAAATGGCATTTCGACTAGAGTAGGTCCTTTGCAATCTGGTGATAAAATCAATAGTCACATGCTCCCATTTCTATTTGGGAATCAGAAGACCCTGTAGCAAGCCACTGGGTCTTTGATGTAAACCTTTATCCAGACAAGTAAGGCATCGGAAGACATAGTCAATTATATCATTCTTCATTCCTAGCCACCAATATTGTTGTTTTAAGTCTCGGTACATCTTAGTATTTTTGGAATGAATGGATAACTTGGAAGCACGGGCAGTCTTGAGTACATTGGTGAGTATTGCATCGAGGACCCAAATTCAGTTCTGGAATTTGAACAATTTATCATCAGAGATCCTGAAATTAGGATATTTATTTAAAGTGAACTTACCCAAGTTCTTGATGAGTTTTTGGTCCATGACCTGTGCTTCCCAGTTCTTCATAAAAAGACGGTAGGGCTTGGATCTGGGTGAGGCAGGTGCCTTTGCCATAATAGTTAAGGTAGAGTGATTGTACAGTGTCTATCATCTTCCAATTGGAGGCCATGGTTTGGGTCAGCACAGCAAGCTCTTATCGACTTAGAGCATTGATGACTACATTCTCTCTCTCGGGGTGATAAATGATTTGACAATCATAATACTTCAGAAGATCCATCCAACGTCTTTACCTCATGTTTAACTCCCATTGCAAAAAGATGGATTTCAGAATCTTATAGTTAGTGTAGATTTCGAAAGTCTGACTATAGAGGTAATGCCGCCATATCTTTAGGGCAAAGATAATGGCTGTTAGCTCCAAATCGTGGGTAGGGTAGTTCTATTCATGAACTTTGAGCTGTCAAGATCCAAAGGTGACTACTATGCCATGCTGTATCAAGACACACCCCAAACTAATATGAGATACATCACAGTAAACTTGGAATCTTCCCTCATTGTCCGGGAGGATCAACATAAGGGCAGAGGTGAGACGGCACTTAGTTCCATGAAGCTTTCACTACATGCATAATTCCAAACGAATAGTACACCTTTTCTAGTGAGTCAACTCATGGTGGCAGCAATCTTGGCAAATCTATCAATGAATCGTCGATAGTAGCCTATCAAGCTAAGGAAACTACGCACCTCGTCCACATTGGCGGGCGAACTCCAGCTGGTTACTGATTCCCCCTTAGATGGGTCTACATAAACTCCTTCACTTGAGATTACATGACCGAGAAAAGAAACTCGATCCATCCAAAAGGAGCTCCTGCTTAGTTTCACATACAGTTGGTCTTGGCAAAGCATCTCTAACACTTCAGCCAAATGCACCATGTGTTCCCCATGGGTTTTGGAATACACTAGAATGTCATCAATAAAGACAATGATGTATTGATCTAGTGCGTGTCAAAAAACTCGGTTCATTAAGTCCATGAAAGCTGCTGGGGCATTGGTCAATCCCAACGGCATCACCCAGAACTCGAACAATCCATATCTACGCCGAAAGGCAGTTTTTAGAATATTTTCCTCTTTGACCCTCAATTGGTGGTACCTGATTCTGATATTGATCTTAAAAAAGATCGTGGCTCCTTATAGTTAAATGAAGAGATCGCTGATCTGGGGTAAGGGGTACTTATTTTTAACAGTCACTCAGTTGAGTTCCCTATAGTTCACGTAGAGCCGGATGGTACCTTCCTTTTTCTTTACAAACAACACTAAAGCACCCTAAGAAAAATGGATAAGGTGAATGAATTTTTGGGCGATAAGATCAGAAAGCTGATGTTTCAACTCTGTTAGCTCAGTGCAACTCACAGGATATGCGGGCTTCAAGATCAGCTGGGTTCCAAATAGTAATTTAATCAGGAACTCTACCTCACGCTGGGGAGGTAGACGAGGGAGTTCGATGGGAAAGACATCAAAAAAATTATAAATAATGGCTATGGAACACACAGCAGGATCGGCGTCCATATTTCCTGGATGTAAATAGGAGCAGGAAGGACTTCAGATTCATCTAAGTTGTACACTCGACTTTGTGCTATGGGTTAGGCTACATCCTTCTATCACTAAGGGCAGTCTTTTATAACGTGTTGGGTGCTTCTGCACCGATAGCAAGTGTTATTGATACATCAACAAGATAGGTCACCATGCGAGCAACCATAATGTTAACAAGGTTGGTTAGCTTGGGCAGGTGGAGCTATAGCTGGGGGCAGGGCAAGAGGAAGGGCACTTCTAGTTTGTTTGTCGGGAGGGTTACTTATTGGGTCTAATAATCTTTTTCTAAGTTGTTGGGGTTGTTGTTGGGCACGAACTCTGGCAAAGCATTGGTGCTTACCCAAATAAGATCTTTGGTCATCTGGGCATGTTCCAACACCTCTACATATGAAATGTGTCTCAGCATTGCAACCTGGTCATAATTGTCAGCATGAAGGCTTTTGAGAAACTTCCTAATGTTTCGGCTTTCGGGGGTGACCATCAAAGGGACAAACCTAAACAGTAGAACAAATCCAGCCGCATATTGGGCTACAGACAAGCTTCCTTGATGGAGGCCCTAAAATTCATCCTCTTTCTTTTTTTGAACATAAGTAGGGAAAAAGTTATCAAAGAAAGCATCCATGAAATCTTCCCACGTAGTAAGGGGTAGAGAGGACTTCTTTATTAAGTCGCCACTAGTGTTCGGCTTCCCCATTTAACATGAAGTTTGCAAGAGATATTTTTTGTTCTTTGGTCAGGTCTAGTACAGAGAAAAGATTCTTAATTTGTAGGATCCATGCTTCGGCTACTTTGGATCAAAGCCACCTTCAAATTGACAGGGGTTAAGTTTCGTGAACTCTGCTATATTGTGGGAGATAGACCGATCTGTGTTTCAAAATTCGAGGGCAGGGGGTGGATAAGGGTTGGCCTGGTTTGTCCTACAACTGCAGTTAATCAATGAATGGCTCGGAAAAGTTATGTAAATTCAGCCCTAGTTTGATGATCCATGGCTTCAAGTCATTCAGTACGCTCTACGGATGGTCTTCCCTGCATCATTCCTACAAAAGAAAGGAAGACACGAGTTGGAGATATAGTGAAAAGAGGACATTTTTGTCCCTAGATACTCTAAAAAAAGTTTATCTACCCTAAGCCTCAGTGCAAGGGATTTATTCTGTAAAATTATGCTCTAATACCACCTGTGACATCCTATGTGCCAATTAAGGCAAATGGGTGTTAGATACAGATTCAAAATAATTAGTGCATGATAATATTGATACAGTAGTATCAAACCTAACAAATCCTTTATAAATATATATAATGTTCCAAATACATACATCATTGAGGCCAGAAGTGGCAATAAAATACAAAACATAAGGGCCACTTCTTTCACTATGCTACTGGAATTCATCAGAGTGCGGGAACAGTCATGCACTCAGACTTGTGGATCCAAGGGATCCTCATAGACTTCAAATGGTAGGTTTGCCTGGGGTTCCTTCATTTTCTTCCTTATTTGGGGGAGAATGGAAAGAGTGAGTTCCATATGCTCAATAAAGAAAACAATATTAAATTAACATTATAAGATTTCAAAAGCTTATTATTTTATCTCACTGTCTAGCTTCATTGTTGACCTAACTCATTATTAGAAAAGGAAACCATTTATTTAAACATTAAAATATTATGTTAGCATAGAAAATCTAATATACACATATCATGCCAAATAATAGAGAAAATCAAATAAATCATAAAATGCACAGATATTTCATGTCATGCTTTATAAAGTCGTTACAAAACTTCCATATTTGAGGGCAGATACAGATTTTTAACTACCCAAGTGGCATGATTAGATCAAATACAGGTACGACAATTTGCACAGGCCCACTTCCGGCAAGCAAAACCATTGTACGATATATGACCATTGTCATACCAACCATAGTGGTCCTAACAGATATCTATAGTCACGACATTGCTTAGCTACGAGTAACCCCTACAGATTGTGTGATAGCACTCTCATCAGAGGGCACGTCGTCATCAACTAGGAGCGGTCCTCTTACGTCTTTCAAGACAAGATAGCGGAGGGGGAAGTAGATACCTCGAAGGGCAAGGGGTTCAGATACCCCTTAGAGATAAAAAGCTTAACGACACACTTGATGTAATATGCATGTCAATACAGACATACTTCGAACCACACAAGCTTTATTCCACCTTTTTCTTTTTCTTTCTTTTCTTATTACAGACTACATTTTACATTTATTACATGAAAATTAATCAAGTATTAGTAATTCACATAGCATGTTTAAAAATTATAACAATTCGACTCATTTGAACACAGCGGCAGTAAAAAAAAAACTAAAAATCATATTAAATTTGTTTATCTAAAACTACTTCTTAAGACATCGAAAGTAATAATAGATTCGTTAATGAAACCTTGATGTTTTCTTCTTCTCTGTTTTCCTTTCTTTCTCTTCTTCTCTCACTATTTTACTCTCTCTCTCTCTCTAAGTCTTTTAAAATGGAAGAAATGGAAGTGTGGAGAGGAAGGGAATGGGAAGGGCAATTTATAGAATTTTGAAACCATTGGATTCACGACAAGTGATGAAAGCCGATGAAAAGAGAGGAGAAAAAGATTCTTGGCACAAAAAATAAGGGACAAAAACTTCCTCTACCTGCATTGGCAATGCGTCGCCCAAGGCTTGCTCGAGGTGGTAGTGCCCGGTCGGTGCGCTGCAGCAGGCCTGTGCACTTGCAAGCTAACCTGCAAGTGCACAGGCCTGTTACTGTGCACACAGGGGCTAGCCTGTCTGCGCAGGGCGTAGGTGTACTTGGCACCATGCACGCAAGCCCCAAACACAAAGGGACTGGTCGCGCAGGCCTACTGCTGAGTCTGTGCATACTCAAAGAGACGCACTGACGATCCTCCGGCGCACCTATAAGGTCGTGCACATAGGTCCTCCTTGTGCGCGAGCACGATGTGCGTGCATGTGTATGGAGGAGACGTGCGCACTGTGCGCACATCCCGTGCGTGTTAGCATGCAGAAGGGTGTGTGCACTGTGCACAAGCCCCACGACCACTGTGCGCGCAGCTGCGCCTGCACAGTGCCCAACACCTGTGTGGCCAAATAATTTTCTCGCGAGACCCACGGGCTGGTTTTCTCCCATTTTTTCCTTTGAAATAAAACAAAATAAGTTAAAATATTTTAAAATAAAATAAAAACAAAATTAATAAAATAAAATAAAAATATATCAAAATCACGAATCTTGAGAAATACTAAACAACGTATATTAACTTAAGTTTAAAGTGGCCAAAGGCCCAAATAAATAGAGTTTCCTAATCATTTTAGCACAATGATAGGCGGGGTGTTACATGGCAATACCCCAATCGGCGCACTGGGCACCGTGCACGCATTCCCTAGTCACACAGGGACAATCAATGTAGGCCTGCTGTGCGGACGGTGCATGCACAGTGTTTGGCACCTGTCTGCACACGAGGTGATGCGCGGACAGCCCACACGCGCGTGATGGCATGCTTGCAGGTCTTTACCTTGCGCCGTGAGTGCAAAAGGGATGTGCGCACTGTGCGCACTGTGCGCACTGTGCGCACGTCTTGTGCATGAGTGCGTGCGGAGGGGACGTGCGCGTTGTGCGCACATATCGTGCGTGCGTGCATGCGGAAGGGACGTGCGCGCTGTGCGCAAGTCCCGTGGCTACTGTGCGCCCATGCATGCGCGTACAGCGCCCAGCACCCGCGCGGACAACCTTACTCCCTACTGGATTTTTCCCGCGGGATTTTCTTCTTGATTCGCCTTTTTTTATTTTTTATCTCTATTTTCATATTTAATTTAAATGAGTTAGACTTAAAAATAAATTAAAATAAAATTAAACAAAAATTAAATAAATAAAAATCAACCAAAATTACGAATTACCATAAGTATTAGGCAACGTAAATTAATTAAGTTTAATGCGATCAAAGGCCCGAATAAATCAGGTTTCAAAATCATTTTAGAATAGTGATTGATGGGGTCACTATATGCCCTTGTCAGGCACACCCTTGTGTCCATAAGGCTGGATGGCTGGCCCTATTTGCCACTAGTGGCAAGTGCAATGAGGGACTCCCCTCATGGGCCTTGGACCAAAAACAGGCCTAAATAGGCTGAGTTGCTTGATAGGCTTCAAGAAGCCTAGAAAGGAATTATTTTTGGGCTTTTTGGAGCACAATAACTGACAGTGGACCCCAAAGGATTCAATATGGGTTTTACGAGCCCAATGGGCCAAGGACCAATTTAAATGGGCCTTATTAGGTCGGGAGACAATTGAAAAGCATATTTGTGAGCCAATTTGGTTGAATAGTAAGAAATTATACGATTGTCTTAAATGCATAATAGAATTGAGAATAACTCTACAAATGGTTATTAATTTGATGAAAACCTAAACTTAACAAAGAAAGTCCTAAATTTTTTTTCTCCGTTATCATGGAAGGGTTTTGTTATCTGTCGGTTTACTAATTGTTGGTGAACCATTCTCTAGGAATGAATACTGTACTAGTATCCCCTCTGATGAGAGTAGATCATGAGTGACTATAGGTGTCATAGTGGTGAAGTAGTGTTGTGATCATAAAATCTTACTGAACTACTAAATTTTGAACCAAAATTGTTTCCTCATTCACAGTTATAGTTGGGGATCCTCTTTGCCTTCTGTTTATATAAGTCTAAACGGCTTTGCACAAAATTCAGTTGAAACAATGGAAACCAAAATTAGTAAGAATAAATGAAACAATCAAAACTGTCTAGTTGTCCTGCCATTGATTAGGTTTTAATTTGCTCTGAAGTGAATTGTTTTGTCATGCATTTAATCATACAGTTAGGAATAGGTTGAAATTACTATTTTAAATTAATGTAAATTAAATTTTACTATGAAATTGTTAGCAGTCTCTATGACATAGTACATTGTTTAAATGATAAAAAGGTGTTTCACAAATTGTCTTAATGAACTTTTGAAACGTTAGTGGTATTGTTATAATGGTGTTTTTCCTTATTGAGTTTCATGGAACTCACCCCAATCTATTCACCCCGGATGATGCTAAAGAAAATGATATGCCTCTTACCTGCCCCTTAATGCTTGTTTGGATATGTTCATGGATCTTTAGATGTTTGAGTGCGAAAGTGTGCTTTACTTTGGAGGATAAATATTTTGTAATTTGTAGAAGTAGTGACATGGGAGGGTATGGGGAACGCAAAAACAAAGACTAGGAAAAATAAACAAGGAAAGAAAAAATGCCACGGACTTATCGATCAGTTGATCCCTGCTCTTTGGCTCAACAAGACATCTAATGACTCCAACTTCTCAAAAGCTCAAATGTTACTAATCAGGAAGCTCAAGTTTGTGAAGATGATAATTTGATCAACATTGCTGGTCCAATGACACGTTCAAGAAGAAAGAAAATGCAAGAAGCCTTGAAGAATTTGATTAGCACAAGACTTTCACTAGAATGCTCCAAAGCCCACAATGCGAAGTCCAGAATTGTGAATTTCATGACCATTTCAGATCATGGGCCAATAAGGGCTAATGGATCATATTGGGTTGATCAAGACAATCATTTTCGCCCATAATATAGCCTAAAATTTGTGCAAAAGCATGGCTGGTTCAAGACTACACTCTTTTATCAATTCTAATTAACAATAATGGCTTGACTTTGAAGTTGAAGGACATCAATAAATCTAATCATTTATTAACAAGATTTGTGTCTTCAGAAGTATTAAAACTTTTCATTGGATGATGGAAAATCAACATGGAGTAAAAAGAAGTCAGCCTTGAAAAAATGAATTCAAAGAAGACTAGAATTCCAAGTCATTAATTAGTCTTGAATTTTTCTTTATTAGTTTCTATTTTCAAAGTTAATTTTAAGTAATTTACTTTTGAATTTCATGCTCTTTATGACCTATAAATAGGGATGCATTCTACTTGTAAAAATCAGATTGAAATTACATACTTGTTAAGGGTTTTCCTTAATTTGCTAGTCTCTTTGAGCTAGTTTGGGTCTTGTAAGTTGCTTGCAAAACTTATTAGGTTTATCAACTAGGATTCTTCCTCCTAGTTGTGGCACCTTGGCCTTTTCTTCTTTCTCTTCTGTAATTCAAAGGTGATAGGTTTAATATACCTATTATTGTTGGGTTCATTAGATTTAGGGGTGGGTAACAGTAATTCAATGTTTCTACCTTTTTGTGATTCAAAGGTGGTAGGTTTGATATACCTACTGTTGTTGGGTTCAAATAGGTTGGGTTGGGTTGCTTAGAAGATTTCTATAATTCTTTCTTTTGGTGTAATTCAAAGGTGTTGAGTTTGATATGCTCAATATTGTTGAGTTCATCCAAGATTGAAGATTGGTTGAACTAGATCATCAAGGAACTATCTTAATTAACGGGTAACTGTTGCTATCAGAAAGAAAGTTGAGCCTCCATTATGTGGAACCATTTCAAATTGTGGAACGTGTTAGACCCATGGCCTACCACCATACTCTACCCTAAGAGCTTGCAGGTCTACATGATATTTTCCATGTTTTTTGCTCAAAAGATACCATCCTGACCCTTTTCACATCATTCCTCATCAAGAGATGCAGGTTTAAGCTAATATGACATATGAGAAGCTCCTCGCAGAAATCCTTGGTTTGACCATCAAGGTTTTCCGCAACAAGAGGATCCCTATGGTGAAGGTGCAATGGCAACACCACATTCTGGAAGAGGCGATGTGGGAATTGGAGAGTGAGATGAGAAAGAAGTTCCCAGACCTATTTATGATAAATTTTAGTGGGAAATTTTACTAAAGTGAGGGGAATGTAACACCCTAAAAACTTTTGTGATTAATTTGTAATGTGCCCTAAGGCCGCTTCAACTCCTTAATATTTCGTGATTTTAATTTTTTAGATAAATATCATATTTCATGTTTTTATTTTATTTAATAATTCTCAAATTTATTATTTCATTTTGTTATAGTAAAATTATATTGTATTTATTAATTAAATCAAATCTTTGGAAAAACAGATGAATATCGTGCACCCTATTCACGCGTCGTTTGCGCGGTAGGCCTGCGCGCTGTAGGGCCTACGTGCGCGACAGGCTAGGCCTGCGTGCGGTAGGCTAGGTCAGCACGTGCAGAAGGCTAGGCCTGCAATGCGTGGCTGGCTAGGGTAATGTGTGTTGCCTCGTGCAATACAAGCCGCCCCTTTGGGTGGTGAGCTGTCATTGGCTTGGGCGATGTGCCGCTATCGTTTGGGTGGCATGCCTTCATTTTTCACACCACTGTCACATCGTATCGTCCATCCATCGATCGTATTTGTCAGTCGTCACATCACATTTTTGAGTGCATGACTTGTCTCAAACTCTGAGTCCTTTAACATAATGATAGAAGTGACACTTTTTGTATTTTCATATTTTGTATTTTGTTGCCATTTCTGGCCTCAATTATATATGTAATTGAGAACTCATATATTTTATAAGGGATTTGTAATAAACCGCTCCGCTGCATACATTTAACTATTATGCACTCGTAATCTGTTTTAGTATCTGGCACCCTTATGCCTTAATTAGCATTTGGGATGTCACAGATGCACACTTATTTGAATCATTTTTCATAACATATGGGCAAAATAACACTTAAAATACAATATCGTTTTCGTAAAACACTTGCAATTTATATATAAAAATATGTATAAAACACTAGAAAACACTTAAAAACTTCGTAGGCCATGAAATCACAACATCCATTTACCTTGGGTCCTATACAAACCTCGATCTAAGCAGAGTCCCCTCTTACACAAGTTTTAATCCTTCTGCTCAATTCAGTAGAGTTTTTCCCTATAAAACCTTTAAATTTCTCTATTGGCATGGGCAGAGTCTCCCTTTATGAAAACCACAATTTTATATTTTCAAATGGGTAGAGTCTGCCCTTAGTTTATCTTAATTTTCTACTGAAATTTCAGTAGAGTCTCCCCACATTGATAAATTTTAACTCAAAATTACCTTCCTAGTATAAAAATTACATATCTATAAAAAGGGTTTGAACAACCTTACCTTATATCATACGCAACCTTGATTTTGGTAGAGTTCCAACTTAGTTTTTGATATTTTTCAACTGAAATTTTACCAGAGTTCCATGATGATTTTTAGCAATATCTAACCTCAAAACATCTATCACATCACTAGAAAATTGTCCTCAAAGTTTCAAGGAAAACTAAATTAAAATGAGAGAAATATGCTTACTTGAAGCCACCCTTTTTGAGCTTCCTTTTGCTTCTCAGCTCTTCTTCTCTTATTTTCCTCCTCTTTATCTCACCATGCTTCTCCCCCCTTCCAATCATCCCCAATTTATAGGAGAGGGGAGCCAAGTTGTTGGTTGCCTATTCGATGTGGGGTATGTGGTTCACCATTTTAACTTCCTAATCGATGTGGATCCTTTGTAACTTTAAACTTCCTAAACGATGTAGGACTTTTGTCACTTTAATATCCCATTCTAGATGCTTCCAAATTTATCCGACTCCTCCCACCATGTTATCCTCCTTTGAGGTGCTTCCATAAAAATTTGGGCTCCATTCCAACTATTTTGTGTTACCTTAGGCACACCTAAACCCTTAAGGCCCAAAACCACACCCCATGCACAAGCCTTTTCTTCCAACAGCCATAACTCCCTTGATTCTTTTGAGTTTTCAGCCAATTTTACCTTCACTTACTTGTCGCAGTTTTAGCTACTTATTGACAAAATTTGAACTCAAAAAAACAAAATTTGGCCCATCTAAGGTTCACCTAAGTCCCACCCATTAAGTCTAAACTACACACAAAGTTAGGCCCATGCCCATACCCTTACTTCAAGACAACATGACTTACTCAATTCTTACACTTTTTGAAAAAAATTATGCCTTTTGTGTTCTTCAAGCAAATAGCTATCACATGGTTGTTTGGGCTTTAGCTAAGTCCATTTGTCCTAGTTATTGCCCAAATAAGCTTAAGAGGTCCATTTGTCACAACTATCACATGCCTCTTGGGTTTTGCCTCATTTCTCCCAATGTTTCTTCTATGAATATTTTTCTTTTTCCACATAATTCTTCCTTAATATCATGGCTAGTCCTCAGCCAAATTTTAGTCTCCAATTCCAATTATTTTACTCTTAGGATACAAATCAATTTAAAAGGGTCAATTTAGCACTTCCTACGGAACTATTGCACTAAGGTCTCAGTTCCTTGTATTTTTCTCTCAATCGTTCTTCTACACATGTCTTTATTTTCTTAAAACTTTCTTTTTTGATATTTTATCTAATGCTTCTTTAAATGTTATCCCACAAATTCCATTGATCTCAGGCTCAGGAAGTGTTTCAAGAACTAAATGTCAATTTGTGTTACTTGGGGGATTTTTCTCCCGCTCTCGATTTGTAGAAGGATTCTCGAAGCTAGCTATTCCATTAACATAACTTACCAAAAAAGATGTGAAGTTTTAATAGAGGACTAAGTGTAAGAAAAGTTTCCAAGAATTAAAGAAGCGGCTAACAATGGCTCTAATACTAACAATTTCGGACAATACTAGTGGATTTTCTATATATAGTGACGCATCGAAACAAGGGTTGGGATGTGTTTTGATGTAACATGGGAAGGTCATGGCTTATGCTTCCAAACAACCAAGAATCCTAAATAAAACTATCCTACCCATGATTTAGAGGTGGCAACCATAGTATTAGCCCTAAAGGTCTCGTGATATTATCTGTACAGAGAAAGTTTTGAAATCTATACTTACCACAAGAGTCTTAAGTACTTTTTTTCTTAGAAGGAGCTCAACATGCACCAAAGAAGATGGATAGATCTGCTTAAAGATTATGCCTACAAGATACTATATCATCTAGGCAAAGGAAACATGTTTGCAGACGCATTAAGCAGAAGAGTTCACGCACTTTTGCTCACAAGATGCCATCCGAATGGAGATTGCTAGAGGAATTTCAGAAGCTGGACCTCCCCAACATCCGAATACATCTTGGCCTAGTATAAAAGATTAATGGAGCTTAAGAATCAAACCCTGCATTGTAGATCATTAAAAATGATGTTACTAAAGGGCTCAAACCAGAATTTAACCTTACAGAAGATAATACATTGAGATTTCAAAATCGACTATCGTGTCCAGTGACAACAAACTAAAGAAAGACTTATTAGAAGAAATGCACTACTTCATGTTTATAATTCATCTTGGCCGAATGGAGATTGCTAGAGGAATTTCATAAGCTGGACCTCCCCAACATCCGAATACATCTTGGCCTAGTATAAAAGATTAATGGAGCTTAACAATCAAACCCTGCATTGTAGATCATTAAAAATGATGTTACTAAAGGGCTCAAACCAGAATTTAACCTTACAGAAGATAATACATTGAGATTTCAAAATCGATTATGCGTGTCCAGTGACAACAAACTAAAGAAAGACTTAATAGAAGAAATGCACTACTTCATGTTTATAATTCATCTTGAAAGCAGGAAGATGTACCTGAATTTAAAGACTAGATACTTGTGGAGCATAAAGAAAAATATTGCTTAGTTTGTGTCCAAATGTCTCACTTTCCAGCAAATTAAAGCAGAGCATCATATGGCAGCAGGGCTACTACACCTCTACTTGTACTAGAGTGGAAGTGGGAGAACATCACCATGAACTTCATGCTAGGACTAACCAAGACCAGATTAAATCGCGATGCCATATGGGTGATTGTGGATCACCTAACAAAGTCAACTCACTTCCTCGCTATCAAGATCAATGATCCCTTAGACAAATTAGTTAGGCTCTACATAAAGGAGATTGTGGCATCTCAAATGCAAATTAAAGCATAAGGATGCTAGATACAGAAACAGACTACGAGTGCATAATAGATATATATAGTGAAAAAATAATTACAATGCCTTACATAATAATAATAGAGTTCCATACAATACTGAGGCAAAAACAAAAATAATTGCAAGCCTCTACAAAAGATGGACTCATTAGAGTGCGAGACAATTATGCACTCATAAAAGATCATGGATCTATAGGATCCTGAAAGGCTTCAAGGAGTAGGTTAGCAATCGGTTCCTCATTGTCTTCCTCATGTAGGGGGGGGCATGGAAAGGTGTGAGGTCCATATACTCAGTAAAGAAAGCAATAGTTAAATAATATCATAAGATTTTAGATATAATTAAAAGTACCATCATTACTTATCATCAAGAGTCATGTCAGGAATCTTTATTAATTATGAAAATAATTTATTTTAATAAAAAAATATCAGGTCAAAGTCATATAATGTTAATCAAATCAGTCATGGTGAAAATAGAAAAAATCAAATATATCATGATACACACTATTTATCATTTTAATTTTCGCACAAAGTCGTTCTGACTTTCATCTACTGAGGACAATATGGATTCACGACTACCCATGTAGAATGACTAATTTATTTTATTTATATCAGTAATTTGCAGCTTGCTAAACAATGACACGATCTATGATTACGACCATGCCAACCACAATGGTCTTACAGGTTAACTATGGTCACAACCATACTTTGCTAAATGTGATCCCTATAATCATATCGCGTCACCACTCTCGTTAAAGAGTACACTATCATCCACAGGGAGCAGTTCTCTTATGTCTTTTCATATCAGATGGGAGATAAATAGAAATTTCTTAGAGATAAAAAGCCTAACAAAATACTTTATGGATCATACATGCTGATACCAATACATATTTCTCATGCTTTAACATCACTTCATGCTTAATTACATTACCATTGTATAATGTATCATATATTAACATTTATCCAAAATAATTTAAATTAAACATGTAAATAATTAATTTGCATATGTTCATAAAATATGCACTAACATGTAATCTTTTTATTTAAGCATATAAACTAAATCATGCAATCATTTAATTTAAACTTCATTAATTTAATCTAGAAATACTTCTTAGGATGTTTAAAAGTAAATACTAAATTCCTTACCAAAACCTTGGTGTTTCCTATGTTTTCCTTTTCTTCTTCTCCTCTTTCTTGATCACTCTCTCTCTCTCTAGAACCCTTTGGTGGATGGAAGCATGACATGAAAGGGATGAGAAAATGGTGAAGTGGGGGTCCCCATTTATAAAAAATGGGGACCGTTAGATTTATGCAAAGAAGTGAAATATGGTGAAGAGAGAGAAATTCAAGGTGAAATGATGATACATACTTCCTTGTTGCATTCTTGAATTTTGTCAATATCATTCCACAAACCTTGAATCATCCCATTTAATGCATCCTTGAGTTTCTTCAACCTCGCTATTGTAATCAGACCATTAGGTAGCTGAATTGGATCCATGTTCTTATATCCTACCTTATTTATGTCATGGCGTCTACACGCACGCAAGTTCCCTCTTGGTGGGATCTTTTTCTCACCAATGCATATACAATGTACCATACATGTGCACCACATCACACAACAAGTGAAGTGGACACGAATCTCATATCTTTTAGATCACACGACAAACACTAGTCAATGCATTGTATAATGCTTTTACATTTCATAAAATCATCAATGCTTTCGATAAAACATGTGTCAAATCATACTGGTGCTACATACCATAACATCAACTTACCTTGGTTCCTATGTAAACCTTGATTTGGGTACAGTCCCCTCTACACAAACTCTAATCCTCTAGTAAATCTGGTAGAGTTTCCCCCTATGAAACCTTTAAATTTCTCTGTTGATGTGGGCAAAGTCTCCCCTTATGAAAACCTAAATTTCCTATTTTCAAACAAGCAGAGTTTCTCCTTAGTCTATCTCAATTTTTACCAAAATTTTGGCAGTTTCCCCTTAGAATTATTAGTAATTTTTAATTCAAAAATACCTCTTCATTGGAAACTACCTTTCCAAGAAAAAAGGGTTTAAACGGGCTTACCTTATATCACACGTAACCTTCACTCGGGCAAATTTTCTGCTAAATTTGGAGCCTTTTTCTCCTAAAAATTTGGTAGAGTTCTAGGATATTTTTTATCTATTTCTAAGCTAAAAAATATCTCTCACATTTCTAAAAACTACCCTAAAATTTTCATGGAAAACTAAATGAAAATGAGAGATACGTTTACCTAAAGCCTAGGGATTACCCATCAGAGCTTCACCTTTTCTCTTCTTCTCTTATTTTTCTCCTCTCTTCCTCACCATGCTTTTTTCCCCTTCCCATCATCCCCTATTTATAGGAGAGGGAATCTATAACACTCCACCCATCGTGGTGCTTAATTAATTTAGAAAACCCTACTTGTTCGAGCATTTGGACACATTAGACTTATTTAAATTACATTGTGTATTATTTATCGTAATTCATAGATTTGTTTGATTTTTAATTATTTTACTTTTATTTAATTTTAATTTTTATTATTTAATTTTGTATTAACTTATTTAAATTAATTTTAAAAAATTGAGAAAAATCACAAAAATGGCAAAACGGGAAGAAATCCTGCGGGGAAAATCCCACTGGGAAATAGTGTTGCGCACGCTGCTGCGCAATGTGATTGCGTGCACGCACGAGCAACGGCCACAGGACGTGCGCACGGTGCACACATTCTATCCGCACGCACGGGACGTGCACACTGTGCGCACCTATGAGACGTGGGCACAATGGGCACATCCCGTCGGTGCACACGTCCTGTCTGCACACACATCTTGTCCGCGCGCATATCCCGTCTACGTGCATGGCATAGGGACAGGTCCTGCGCATACTTTTTCATGCATAGGCGGGCCGTCTGTGCGTCACCTCGTGCGCGGACAAGTGTCGTACACTGTGCGCACATCATCCACACAGAAGGCCAGCACAGATAGGCCCTGCACACGCGGCAGGAGGCCTGTGTACTTGTAGGCTAGCTTGCAGCATGCCGGTCGGGTCACTGCCACTCAGGTAATGCACTATCATTGCCTCGGGCAGCGCACCACTATTGTTGGTGGAGGAGGCCCTCCTCCCTCATTTTTCATGCGAACATCTTTTTCTCCTCTTTCTTCACAAAATTTTTCCACTTGGCACGAATCCAATGGTTCCAAAATGCTATAAATAGACCTTCCCATCCCATTCTTCCCCACACTTCCATTCTTCCATTTTTTTAAACCTAAAGAGAGAGAGAATAATCTAGTGAGAGAAGGATATAAAGAAAAATGGAACGGTGAAGGAGAAAACATCAAGGTTTTAGTAACGAATTTAGTAATTCTTTCGATGTTTTAAGGGATATTTTTAGATAAAATAAACTTATTAAACATGATAATTATGATTTTTCCTGCTTGTATGCCTTCGTGTTTACAGTTCAGATAAGTCAAATTATTCTTTGTTTCAAGCATGCTATTTGAATTAGACACTTGATGAAATGCATGTAATTCAGTATATAATATGAAGTCAATATTATTGCTTGGTAAAAATAAAGAATAAAAATCATTTGAAAAAGAGAAAAGTGGAATGAAGCATGAACGGTCCGGAATACATATCTGTATTGACATGCATATTACATTGACTGTCTCGTTAGGCTTTTTATCTATGAAGGGTATCTGTTCCCCTAGCCCTTTGTGGTATCTATTTTCTCCTTCCCTATCTAGTCTGAAAAGATGTAAGAGGACAACTCCTAGTGGATGACGGTGTACCCTCTAAAGAGAGTGGTAACGTGAATATTTATTAGGGGTCACCCTTGGCTAAGTACTGTCATTACTATAGATATCTGATAAGGCCACTATAGTTGGTACGACCATGGTCGTAGATCGTACCTTGGTTTGGCCAACCGAAAATGGGCCTAAGCAATTGCTATATCTATATCTGATATGGTCATTCCACTTGAGTAGTTGGAAATCTATATTTATTTTCAGAGAAGGAAGTTGTAATGACTTTGCGAAGCATGACACTAAAATTTGAGCATGATGCGGAACCCCAAGACCGTTGCTTGAACCTTAGAACTCTTCAACCGGTTTAAAATAGAATTTAGATCACAAGTAAAAAAGGAATCAAATTTGTTCAATCACCCAAATGGTAGAAGTTAAAGAGAACCCAAGAAAGATAAATGATATCCCTTGAACCCAATCCAAACAAGCACCAAGAACAATTGAAATAGGAAATCAAAATTGGAATACAAGTGATAACAATTGTATTCCATATCAACACCTTGTGCATAAAGTGAAAAGAACGCCAAAACACTCTCAACTCAATTCTGAAATGTTTGATTAAACTCTTAATGTCCACAAAGAAGAGTTCCTTTGGTATTTATAGCTAAAGAAATCAATGATAAGTTACAATACAATAACTAAAATTGTAACTCCCACAATAACTAAGTTAATTATGTGGTAATTACAATTGTAACTCCAACAATAACTAGGTTAATTATAGGCATGTAATTGTTATGTAACTCCTTGTAACTCCAATCTTCTTAACCAACACCACTAATTGTTTGTGGCACTATATAGTTATGGGCTCATTCTTGTAATAACACTAAGACAAGACTTAAGCCGAAAATGAGTTATACTTAACTATATGGGCTTAATTAACTCAAACTAAAACAAAACAGTCCAAAATACTTAAAACAACACAACTAATCCAGCCCATACACAAGGCTTATTCATCCATTATCAATAAGACTCAAACAAGCCCAAATTATCCCAAATCACTTAAATCCAATTAAAGTTACGAATTTGGGCTGTTCAAAAAACTCATATTTGAACTTTCCACAATTGGCCAGCCCATCATCCACATGTTTTTGAGTAAAAACTTGGAGCAACTCTTTAAGCTTCTTTGCCTTTGATCTTGTTACTGGTCCGCTGAAACTTTCTAGATTTGGAACTGTATTTGTGTTTACATCATTTGAAATTTGCTCCAAGTCACCTTCTGATGCTCTTTGAGTATCTTGAGTGTTTTTAGCCTTGTTTGCATCATTCCCCCTCCCCTCAAAAAGATTCATCCTTGAATCAATTCCTGCATCAATTTCAAAAGGGGATAAATCAGATATGTTAAATGTAGCCGAAACACTATACTCACCTGGTAGGTCCACTTTGTAGGCATTTTCATTGATTTTGGCTATGATTTGAAATGGACCATCCCCACGAGCATCCAACTTAGATTTCCGTTTTAATGGAAATCGTTCCTTGCGCGTATGAACCCACACTCAATCTCCGGGTTCAAATGAAATCTTGCGCCTTCCTTTATTGACATGGGATACTACTTGTTCATTTTTTTTTTCAATGTTCTGCCTTGCTTTTTCATGAATTGCTTTAACAATTTTTGCTTTCTTATGTCCATCCAAATTAGAAATGTCACTTATAAGAATAGGCAACAAAATCAAGTGGAGTTAAGGGATTAAAACCATACACAATTTCAAAAGGAGAAAACCCAGTAGAAGAATGTATACTCTGATTATAAGCAAATTCAACAAATGTTAGCATATCTTCCCAAGTTTTAACATTCCTTTCAATTAAAGCACGTAATAATGTACCAAGTGTTCTATTTACTACTTCAGTTTGACCATCTGTTTGTGGATGTGAAGTAGTAGAAAATAAAAGTTTAGTCCCAAGTTTGGACCACAAAACTCGCCAAAAGTGGCTTAAAAACTTAACATCCCTATCGGACACAATGGTTTTGGGAATGCCATGCATTCTGACAACTTCGCGGAAAACAAATCCACTATGTGTGTGACATCATCTGTTTTGTGACATGATATAAAGTGTGCCATTTTGGAAAAACGATCAACAACAACAAATATTGAGTCTCGGCCTTTTCTAGTCCTAGGCAAACCTAACAAAAAGTCTATAGAAATATCAACCCAAGGATGTGTAGGAATGGGTAATGGCATATATAATCCATGTGATTGAACTCTAAACTTAGCTTGCCTACATGAGATGCACTGCGCATAAATTTTCTCAACATGTTTGCACATATTAGGCCAAAAGAAATGTTCATGTAAAATGCTCAAAGTTTTGCCAATCCCAAAATGTCCCATTAAACCACCACTATGTGCTTCACAAACAAGCAACTCCCTAATAGAACTATTAGGCACACATAATTTTTCCTTTTTAAATAGAAAACCATCATACCTATAAAAGTCTTGAAATACCGCATGTTCACAAGCCACATAAACACTTGAAAAAAAAAGAACAAGTAGCATCCCATGTCAATAAAGGAAGGCGCAAGATTTCATTTGAACCCGGAGATTGGGTGTGGGTTCATATGCGCAAGGAACGATTTTCATCAAAACGGAAATCTAAGTTGGATGCTCGTGGGGATGGTCCATTTCAAATCATAGCCAAAATCAATGGAAATGCCTGCAAAGTGGACCTACCAGGTGAGTATAGTGTTTCGGCTACATTTAACATATCTGATATTTCCCCTTTTGAAATTGATGCAGGAATTGATTCGAGGACGAATCCTTTTGAGGGGAGGGGGAATGATGCAAACAAGACTAAAAACACTCAAGATACTCAAAGAGCATCAGAAGGTGACTTGGAGCAACTCTTTAAGCTTCTTTACCTTTGATTTTGTTACTGGTCCGCTAAAATTTTCCTTCAATTGAGTTTGTTTTCATCCAAAACTGTTTGTTTCACTTAATTTGAGTATTTTGGGTGATAATTTGTGGTTCTATTAGAGAATTACAAGTTTCGTGCATTAAATTCCATGTTCACCATTTTTTTTTCTTGCATCTTTAGTTTTCATTTAATATTTCTGCCCATTTGCTTCTTATTACATCTTGAGGTAATTATATTGATTCGTTGTTGCCTAATTAACATAAAAATCATCATACACTTATTTCTATATCAAGTGTGTGCTCTTCATTGTTTAGATTTTTCTAGTTTGCTTTTAGAGTTGAATTCGTTATCTTGTTTCTTTAGGAATTCTTTGTATCTCTAATTAAAATTGAATACATAGTGATAATTAATTGTTGTTTGAATTGGTCATTTTGTATAAAGTTATAAAAGATTGCTTGAGTGTTAAAAAGCAAGAGAGTGTGAGCTCAAAAGAGGGTACAAGCCAAAATTGAGTGAAACACGAGTGCCCATACTACGAGAGTAAACACGTGAGGGAGTGATTTGTGAGGTTGCAATCTATTTTATTTGTCATTAAAATTTCAGATTTGAAGATGGAGCCACAAGGGAGTGAAAGAACATCAAAAGATCAAGAATTCATCTTCAAAGCAATGCAACAACAATTTGAGAGGATTCAACTAGCTGTTGGCAACATGAATGAGAAACAAGAGAAACAACAACGTGAGTTAAATTTCATGAGAGGGGAAGCTTCCCAAACTATTCCAGGGGCAAGAAGACTTCCAACACCACCTTTTGATGAGGATCTGGAGGAAGAATTTGATGACCAAGCTACTTTGGTCAATGAAGGTCAAAATTATGGTAGGGGTCGAAACGATCTTGATAAAAACATTGGGAGCATCAAAATGAAAATCCCATCGTTTCTAGGCAAGAATAATCCGAATGCTTATCTTGAATGGGAGTGCAAGGTGGAGCTTATTTTTAAGTGCCATAATTATTCGGAGGAGAAAAAGATAAAGCTTGCGGTCGTGGAGTTTGGAGAGTATGCCATTGTGTGGTGGGATCAACTCATCACAAGTAAAAGGAGAAATGGAGAGAGATCTATTTCCACTTAAGCCGAAATGAAGGCTATCATGAGAGGGCGCTTTGTTCCTACTCACTACTATAGGGAGTTACATCAAAAATTGCAAGGCCTTATACAAGGGAACAAGAGTGTAGAAGACTACTACAAAGAGATGGATATAGCCATGATAAGGGCTAATATTGAAGAGTTACTAAGGTTCAGGCAAGGGTCTTGGGGTTCCGCATCATTTGGTACCAGAGCATTGGTTCACTAAGTAAATTAGTCTATCCTTATTTTGTTGTCTTTATTTTCATTATTTCTTACAAAAAAAAAAGACAAATTTGCATTCAACAAAAAAAAAAAAATTAGATTAGCCTAATTTGCTTAATTGTGCAAAACACATTTCCACATATTCTACCTTGTGTAATTGACACAGCTGCTGTTATTTCCCTTTTATTTATCTCATATAACATTCAAATACATTTAAAATTTAAAAGAGAAACTCGTTTCAAGGTTGTTTGTTTGGTTGAGATTGTTTGTGTAATTTTTGGGGCTGTTTGGAAACACCTCAACTAATCCAGCCCATTCACAAGGCTTATTCATCCATTATCAATAAGACTCAAACAAGCCCAAATTATCCCAAATCACTTAAATCCAATTAAAGTTACGAATTTGGGCTGTTCAAAAAGCTCATATTTGAACTTTCTACAATTGGCCAACCCATCATCCACATGTTTTTGAGTAAAAACTTGGAGGAACTCTTTAAGCTTCTTTTTGCCTTTGATCTTGTTACTGATCCACTGAAACTTTCCAGGTTTAGAACTGTATTTGTGTTTATATCATTTGAAATTTGCTCCAAGTCACCTTCTGATACTCTTTCAGTATCTTGAGTGTTTTTAACATTATTTGCATCAGAGTATTTCAAGATTTATTTGATTTTTTCTATTATCTAGCATGATGTATGTTTTGTTTGTTCATATTAATGTATTATTTTCTTAATAAATAAATTGTTTTCATAATGCAAGATTGGTCTACGATGTGGCAAATGGTAAGCTTCTAAATAAAATACTCACCTTTAAAACCTTACTATGTTAATTTAATACTGTTTTTCTTACTGAGCATATAGAACTCACTCTTTCCATCCGCTCCTAGATGAGGAAGAAAATGAGGAACCTTAGGGTAACCTACCTTTAGAAGTCTATGAGGATCCCATAGATCCACAGAATTTGAGTGCATGATTGTTCTTACACTCTGACGAGTCCAATAGCATAATGAAAGAAGTGGCATTCTTTTGTGTCTTTTTGTTTTGTATTTTGTTGCCATTTCAGGCCTCAGTCATATGTATATAATTGGAACGCATATATATATATATTTGTATTAATTGTTCTGCTACATAAAATTTTATTATGCATTCGTTATTCTAAATCTGTATCTGACACCCATTTGCCTTAATTAACATCTGGGATGTCCCAGATGGTATCAGAGAAGAATAATTGCGTATCAAATCCCTTAGACTGAGGCCTTAGGTAGAAAAAGCCCTTTAGAGTACCTAGGAATAATAAGTCCTCTTTTTAAGCTAGATCACCAACTCTTTCTTCCTTTCTTTTGTAAGAATGACGCGAGGAAGACCATCCATAGAGCGTAATGACTGACTTGAAGCCTCGGATCACCCGACCAGGGCTGAATTTGTCGAACTCTTTTGAGCTATCCAAGGATTAACTACAGCCATAGGACAAAATCAAGCCAACCCTTGTCTACCTTCTAACCCTGAATCCCAAAACACCTAAATATCCATTTTTGACAACATAGCGGAGTTTAGGAAACTTAACCTCCCATACTTTGAAGGTGGTCCTGATCCCTTTGTAGCCGAAACCTATATCCTACAGATAGAGAAGTTTTTCTCTATCCTAGACCTGACTGAGGGACAAAAGGTTTCCCTTGCATCTTTCATGCTAAACGGTGAAGCATAACACTAATGCGACTTAAAAAGGAAGTCCTGCCTACCGCTACCACATGGGAAGTTTTCATGGATGCATTCTTTAATAATTTCTTCTTTGTCTATCTTTGGAAAAAGGAGGACTTTCAGGACCTCCACCAAGGGAGTTTGACCGTTACCCAGTTTGAAGCCCGTTTTATTCAATTGTCTAGGTTTGCCCCTCTAATGGTCACCCCCCAAGAGCCAAAATGTTAGGGAGTTTCTTAAGGGCCTTCGTGCCAACATCTATGACTGGGCCGCGATGTTAAGACCCAGCTCATATGCAGAGATGCTCGAACATGCCCAGTTGGTCAAAGATCTCATCTTGGCCAAATACCAACGCATTGCCTGAGTCCATACCCAACAACAACCTCAGCAACTTATGAGGAGATTACCTGATGCAGTAAGTAGTCACCTTGATAAACGAACTAGAGTTACTCTGCCCCTACTTTGCCTCCACCTTAGTTCAACCTGCCCGACCTAACCAACCCTGTCAGCATTGTGGTCGCTCCCATGATGACCTACCCTATCGACATATCAATAATGTCTGTTATCGATGTGGAAGCACCCAACACCTTATAAAAGACTGCCCCCAGTGACCAAAGGACGCCACCCGACCTATAACACAAGGTCGCGTGTACCACTTTGATGAACCCAATGCTCTTCGTACTCATGTTCTTATCCAGGGTATGTTTTCTATTCATGACACTTCTACCAAGGCTCTGATCGATACGGGTGTTACTTACTCTTTAATTTTTCGTACATTTTCTTGTAATCTTGATTTTAGACCAAAACCTTTGGAAGAAATATTAACGGTAGAAACTTCTCTAGAGGACTGCTAGAGGCTCATTATATATATAAAGACTGTAGAATAAAAGCTTTAGGAATAGAGATATTTGTAAATCTGATATTGTTAGATTTTATAGGATTTGATGTGATATTAGAAATGGACTTGTTGGGAAGGAATAGAGCTATAATCGATTGTGAAAGTAAAATTGTAACTTTATGGTCTCCGAAAAAAGAATAAAATGTTGTTATTATTTTTCTAACCAATGAATGAACAGGAATATGGGTGTTGATTCTGCTATGTGTACCATACCAATTGTTTGCAACTTTTTGGATGTCTTTCCTATCGAACTTCCTAGTCTACCTTCCCCACGAGAAGTAGAGTTCTTAATTGAATTGTTGCCTTGAATCGAGCCAATCTTGAAGCCTACCTATCATATGAGTTGGGCTGAGCTAACAGAGCTGGAACATCAACTTTTTGACCTTATTACCTAAAAGTTTATTCGCCCTAGCCATTCTCCTTGGGGCGCTCAGGTGTTGTTCGTGAAGAAAAAGGATGGTTCCTTTAGGCTCAGCGTGGACTACCGAGAACTCAATCGAGTGACCATTAAAAGAAAGTACACCTTACCTCAGAACGATGACCTCTTCGATCAACTGCAAGGAGCCACCGTCTTCTCTAAGATCGATCTCAGAAAGAGTCTCAAAGAAGAAGATATTTTGAAGACTGCCTTCTGGTACAAGTACAGTTTGTATGAGTTTAGGGTAATGTCGTTCAGATTAACCAATGCCCCTGCAACCTTCATGAACCTAATGAACAGAGTTTTTCGGTACGCACTAGATCAATACATAATCATTTTTATTGATTACATCCTAGTGTATTCCAAGAGCCTTGAAGAACATGTAATGCACTTGACTGAAGCGTTAGAGACTCTTCACCGAAACCAACTGTACACTAAATTGAGCAAGTACTCTTTCTGGTTGGATCGAGTTTCTTTTTTTGGACGTGTAATTTTGAGTGAAGAAGTTTCTGTGTACCCATCCAAGGTGAAAACGATAGTCAACTAGAATTCGCCCACCAATGTGGCTGAGGTACATAGCTTTCTTAGCTTGACAGGTTATTACCGACGGTTCATTGATGGATTCGCTAAGCTTGCCACCCCACTTACTCGACTTACCTAAAAAGGGGTACCATTCATATGGAATTATGAGTGTAGTGAAAACTTCATGGAATTGAAGCATCGTCTCACCTCTGCTCCTGTGTTGATCTTCCCTAATAATGTGGAAAGATTTTAGGTCTACTGTGATGCATCTCATATTGGCTTGGGGTGTGTCTAGATGCAGCATGGTAGAGTAGTCCCATATGGGTCCCAATAATTAAAAGCTCATGACAGAACTACCCTACCAACGACTTGGAGCTTGTAGCCATTATTTTTGCCTTAAAGATATTACATCATTGCCTGTATGATCAGACCTTTGAGATTTATACTAATCATAATAATTTAAAGTACATCTTTTCGTAAAAGGAATTAAATATGAGACATAAACGCTAAATGGATCTTTTGAAGGACTATGACTGCAAGATCATCTATCAACCTAGGAGAAAAAATGTGGTCGCTAATGCACTGAGCCAAAATGAGTCTGCTGTGTTGGCTCAACCCATGGCCTCCAGTTGAAAATTGATGGGCGATGTAGTCTCTCCGCTTAGCTATTATGGCAAAGACACATATCTTGCCCAGATCTGAGCCCTGCCGGATCTCTTTATGAAGATCTAGGAAACCTAATCCACGTACTTGGAACTTACCAAGAATCAAGGTAAGTTCACTTCTGACAAATCTCTCAATTTCAGGATTTCAGATGATGGATTGTTCAGATTCTAGAACCGAATTTGGGTCCCCATTACTGTAAGGGCAGATGTTCTCAAGACTGCCCACGCTTTAAAGCTATCCATCCATCCCAGAAGTACCAAAATGTACCAGGACTTGAAGTGTCAGTTTGATGGCTAGGAATGAAAAGGGATATAGTTGACTACGTCTCTCGATGCCTTACTCGTCAATGAATTAAGGTAGAACATCAAAGACCCAGTGGTTGTTATAAGGTCTTCAGATTCCTAAATGGAAATGGATACAAGATTACCTAGAACTTGTTCTGGTCAAAACATTATCTGGGTCATCGTGGACAAACTGATCAAGATCGCCCATCTTCTTCCCATTAGAACCACTGACTCCACCAGCAAGTTAGCCCGTATATATATTTATGAGATTGTTCGACTTCATGGTGTTTCCTCATCCCTTATGTCCGATTGCAATCCTCGGTTTAATTCCCACTTCTCGGACACCTTCTAAGAAGCTTTATGGTGTGGGTTTATTTTAAAAAAATACAAGGAACCAAAATCTTAGTACAATAGTTCCCGAAAAAGTGCTAATTTGACCCTTTTAGCTTGATTTGTGTCCCAAGACTAAAATACCTTGAATTTGAGTCTCAAATGTGTCTATAGACTAGCCAAGATATTAAGGAAGAAGTGTGTGGAAAAATAAAATATGTCCATTGAAGAAAAATTGGGAGAAATGAGGCCAAACTCAAGACGCATGCACATGGAAGAGAATTTTGACCTTTCGGGCTTCATTGAGCCATAAATGGGCCAAATAGACTCCAATGAAGCTCAAACCAAAACAAAGTGATAACTGCCTACTTTCAAAACATGTGGAGCACAAGGTTGCCTAAAACGATTAAAAATTAAAGTTATGGAGTTTTGAAGTAAGGGTATGGGCATGGGCCTAACTTTACATGCAGTTTAGACCTTATGGGAAATAGGTTAACCTTAAATGCGCCAAATATGGTCGTTTTGAGTCCAAAGTTTGTCAGTAAGTAGCTAAAACCATGAACAGAAAGTGAAGCTAAAATGGGCTGAAAACCCATAAGAATCAAGGGAGTTATTGCTGTTGGAAGAGAAGGCTTGTGCATGGAATGTTATTTTGGGCCTTAAGGGTTTAGGTGATGCGGAACCCCAAAAATTACACAAACAATCTCAACCAAACAAACAGTCTTGAAACAAGTTTTCCTTTTAAATTTTAAATGTATTTGAATATTATATGAGATAAATAAAAGGGAAATAACAGCAGCTGTGTCAATTACACAAGGTAGAATATGTGGAAATGTGTTTTGCACAATTAACCAAATTAGGCTAATCTGATTCTTTTTTTTGCTGAATGCAAATTTGTCTCTTTTTTTTGTAAGCAATAATGAAAATAAAGACAACAAAATAAAGATAGACTAATTTACTTGGTGAACCAATGCTTTGATACCAAATGATGCGGAACTCCAAGACCCTTGCTTGAACCTTAGAACTCTTCAATCAGTTTAGAATAGAATTTAGATCACAAGTAAAAAAGGAATCAAATTTGTTCAATCACCCAAATAGTAGAAGTTCAAGAGAACTCAAGAAAGATAAATGATATCTCTTGAACCCAATCCAAACAAACACCAAGAACAATTGAAATAGGAAATCAAAATTGAAATACAAGTGTTAACAATTGTATTCTAAATCAACACCTTGTGCATAAAGTGAAAAGAAAGCCAAAACGCTCTCAACTCAATTCTAAAATATTTGATTACAACTCTTGATGTCCACAAAGAAGAGTTCATTTGGTATTTATAGCCAAAAAAATCAATGATAAGTTACAATACAATAACTACAATTGTAACTCCCACAATAACTAAGTTAATTATGTGGTAATTACAATTGTAACTCCAACAATAACTAGGCTAATTATAGACCTGTAATTGTTATGTAACTCCTTGTAACTCCAATCTTCTTAACCAACACCACTAATTATTTGTGGCACCATATAGTTATGGGCTCATTCTTGTAATAATACGAAGACAAGACTTAATCCCAAAATGAGTTATACTTAACTATATGGGCTTAATTAACTCAAAATAAAATAAAACAATCCAAAATACTTAAAACAACTCAACTAATCCAGCCCATACACAAGGCTTATTCATCCATTATCAATAAGACTCAAACAAGCCTAAATTATCTCAAATCACTTAAATCCAATTAAAGTTACGAATTTGTGCTGTTCAAAAAGCTCATATTTGAACTTTTCACAATTGGCCAGCCCATCATCCACATGTTTTTGAGTAAAAACTTGGAGCAACTCTTTAAGCTTCTTTGCCTTTGATCTTGTTACTGGTCCGCTGAAACTTTCTAGGTTTGGAACTGTATTTGTGTTTACATCATTTGAAATTTTCTCCAAGTCACTTTCTGATGCTCTTTGAGTATCTTGAGTGTTTTTATCCTTGTTTGCATCATTCGGAGAGCCTAAGGCAGCCCAAAATAGCTGAAATAGAGCCAAAGTTGGTGTAGAATCACCTCAAAGGAGGACAAAGTGATGGGAGAAGTTTGGATAAATTTGGAAACCACTAGAGTTGGAGATTAAAGTGACAAATGTCCCACATCGATTAGAAAGTTTAAAGTTACAAAGGTCCCAGATCAGTTAGGAAGTTAAAATGATGAGTGACAAGTCCCACATTGGATAGGCATCCAACACCTTGGATCCTCTCTCCTATAAATAAGGGATGATAGGAAGTGGGAGAAGCATAGTGAAGAAGAGAGGAGAAAAAAAAGAGAAAGAGAGGAGAAAAGAAGACAGAAGCTCTCAAGGGTAACCCTTGGGTTTCAGGTAAGCAATCTCTCTCATTTTAATTCAATTTTTTATGAGACTTTAAGGGTAGTTTTTTTTATTAATGTGAGGGATATTTTTAAGGTTAGATATTTCTCAAAAACATCCTAGAATACTATCGTAGTTCAGGGCAAAAAAACTCAACAGGTAAGTTGGAACTGTACTAAAATCAAGGTTGCGTGTGATATAAGGTAAGGTCATTTAAAACATTTTTCTTGGTATGTGTTTCTATATTAGGAAGGTACTTTTGAGTTGAAAATTATCAATGTTCCTAAAGGGAGACTCTGCCAAAATTTTGGTAAAAAATTGAGATAAACTAAGGGGAGACTCTGCATGTTTGAAAATAGGAAATTGAAATTTTCATAAGGGGAGACTCTGCCCATGCCAATAGAGAAATCTAAAGATTTTATAGGGAAAAACTCTATCAGATTGAGCAAAAGGTTTAGAGATTGTGTAAGAGAGGACTCTACCCAAATAAAGGTTTGCATAGGACCCGAGGTAACTGGATATTGTGATTGCATGGCCTACGTAATTTTCAAGTGTTTTTTAGTGTGTTATATGTTTTTTCATATATAACATGCAAGTGTTTTGTGAAAGTGCTATTGTGTTTTGAGTGTTATTATGCCCATATGTTTTGAAAAGTGATTTTGATAAGTGTGCATCACTTGTTAGCGAGGCAAATCGTTTCGAAAGCACCTATATAATGTTAGGCTTCAATGTGCCCCTACATAACTGTTTCATTTTTGAGTGTAGTGGGTAAGTGATAAGTATGAACTCATATGTAACCGTTCCATTTTTGGGTGTATGGGAAAGTGGTAAGAGTCAAGTGTTCACCTATGCATACATGGCAGTAGGAAGATATGAATGGCCCTCCATATCAGTGATGAAGCTCATTGTACAATGTAGCAAATTGCATCTGTTTTTTAATTTTGGGACATGTGGCTCATTGTATCATATGGTGCACACTATACCTACTGAGTGATCTGGTGGTACACGTGAGAGTGTAGTGCATTGTACAATGCAACAATGTGTTTTTTGAATCGTGATTCTAATTTTAGTTTTTGACTGTGCATATGTTCTCGGTGAAAGTGAATATATTTCGAGAAAAGTATATCAGATATAAAATATTTTGATGTGTGTGAAAGCTCTATATATTGCATGTATTAGTTGTGTTGTCATATATCTACTTACTAGGATAGTGTATCTCACTCTTCCATCATTTTCAGATAATGAGGATTTCACGACAGAATAGTATGTGATATGAAAGAGAAGTTGAAAAGTTAGAGATCAGGTTACCGATTTGTACATTTGTATTGAAAAAAAAAATTTTAGAGGCTCATATTGTATTGTAGCTTATGTACATCATTCAAGGGATGTAACGTTTCTGCGTACTCTGTATATTAATGAAAGTTTATTTTTATTATTTAATTAAGTGTAAAGTGTAAGTGTGCTCTGGGTAGGCCTTATAAGAGAGGGGTGGCCACGACATCTTATCTCCTACCTCCTCTTAGTAAATAGGCAATCTGCAGGGTCTTCCATGTAATGCCTCGTATGGTGCCATCTAGATAATGGTTTCATAGTTGTTGTTATATGCAAACTTGATTAAAGGTAAACGGTCATCCCAGTTGCCACCCAAGTCGAACACACATGCTCGCAACATGTCGTCCAACATTTGTATGGTTCACTATGATTTACCATCCGTTTGAGAGTGGAAAGCTGTACTAAAAGATAACTTGGTTCCCATTTCTTTTTGCAATCTTGTCCAAAATCTTGATGTAAATCGGGAATCTTAATAAGAGACGATCATCATTAGAATGCCTGTAGCCTCATAATCTCGTGTGTGCGCGCGCAGTCAGCATAGGATGCGCGCACTTTGCACACGTCCCATTTGCGTGGGGTATGAGGTGCAGTTTGTGCCAGGATGCGCGTACTTTGCACACATCCCATTCGCGTGGGGTACGAGGTGTAGTCTGTGCGCATGTCCTATCACATAATTTGTTTCTATATACATTTATCTATTATGCACTCATAATCTATTTCTGTATCTGGCACCCTTATACTTTAATTTGCATTTAGGATGTCACAAATGGTATTAGAGCAGTTACACAGAATAATCCCTTATAACTGAGGTTGTAACTAGGAAACCTTTCTAAGATACTTAGGATATGTCTCCATTCAAAACTAGACCACCAACTCGTGTCTTCATTTTCTTTTGTATGAATGACGTGGGGAAGACCTTCTGTAGAGTGTACAGAAAGATCGGAGTTCTAGGATCACCCGACCAAGGTCGAGCTTATTGAACTCTTCCAAGCTATCTAGGGTCTAACTACAGCTATAGGTCAAAACCAAGAAAACCAATGCCAACACCCCCCCGCCCCTAACTATTGCCCAGCTGAAAGGTCTATCTCCTACAACATAGTAAAATTTAGAAAATTTAACCCACCCCACTTTGAAGGAGGTCTTGACCCCTTAGTAGCCAAAGCCTGGATCCTATAAATAGAGAAACTTTTCTCTGTCTTAGACCTAACCAAAGAACAAAAGGTTCCCCTAGCAGCCTTCATGCTAACTGGTGAAGCCGAGCATTGGTGGCAACTTTAAAAGGAAGTCCTACCTACTCCAACTATTTGAGAGGTTTTCATGAACGTGTTCTTTGAAAACTTCTTCCCTGTTTATGTCAAAGAGGAGGAATTTCAAGACCTCCATCAGGGAGACTTGATAGTTGCCTAATATATAACCTGATTTGTCCAACTGTCTAGGTTTGCCACACTGATGGTCACTCCTAAGAGTCACAAAGGTAAAAAGTTTTTGAAGGGCTTTCGTGCTTATATCTACAATTGGGTTGAGATGTTAAGACCTAGCTCATATGCTAAGGTGCTAGAACAACTGATCGGCACCAATGTATTGCTCAAGTCCATACCTAACAACAATAACACCAACCCCAACAACTAAGAAGAAGATTGCCTGACCCAATTAGTAGCCATCCTAATCCTTTATCTGCCTCCACCTACTGGACAATCTACCAAACCTACCCAATTATGTCAGCGTTGTGGTCACTTGTATGGTGATCAACTCTATCGGCATTTGAACAACGTTTGGTATAAGTGAGAAAGCACTCAGCATTTTATGAAAGACTATCCCTAGTGGCCGAAGGACATGGCCAGACCAGTAGCCCAGGATCGTGTGTACCACCTTAATGAACTCGTGACCTCACCACTCCTATTTTTATCTAGGGTATGCTTTCTATTCATGACATTTTTGTCTTATATCTGATTGATGCAGGTGCTATCCACTCTTTTATTTGTTCTTCATTTGCTTATAAATTAGATATTAGGCCTGAACGTTTAAATAAATTATTAGTAGTAGAAACTCCCTCTAGAGGTTTATCATAAGCTCATTGTGTGTATAAAAATAGTAAAATAGAAGCTTCAGGAGTAGAATTATTAGTAGACCTTATACTTTTAGATTTGTCAGGATTTAATGTTATCTTAGAAATTAATTGGTTAGAGAAGTATAGGGAAATCATTAACTGTGAAAGTAAGATTCTAACCTTACGATCACCAAAACTGAAATAAATTAGTTTGGTATTTTTAACCTCTTAATAAATAGGAATATGGATGTTGATCCCATTGTATACACCATTCCTACTGTTTGTACCTTTCTGGACATCTTTTTGGATGATCTACCTGGTCTGCCTCCCCACGGGGGATAGAATTTACTATCGATTTGCTTCTTGAAATACAACCTATTCATAACCTGCCTATCACATGAGCCGTACTAAGCTTGCAGAATTGGAATACCAACTCCCCAAACTTCTTGGTCAAAAATTAATCCATCCAGTCATTCCCCTTGGGGCTCCTCGATTTTATTTGTGAAGAAGAAGGACGGTTCCCTCTGATTGTGCATAGATTACAGAGAGCTTAACCGTGTAATGGTGAAAAGTAAACATCTTTTACCTCGTAGTTCTGATCTCTTCGATCAGTTGCAAGGTGCTATGATCTTCTCAAAGATTGATTTCAGATCGAGGTACTATTAGTTGAGGGTCAAAGAAGAAGATTTTCTAAAAATTGCGTACCGATGCCAATATGGTTAGTACGAGTTCAAGGTTATGCCTTTTGGACTAATTAATGACCTTGCTACTTTTATGGATCTTATGAGTAAGGTTTTTCAGCATGCACTAGATCAATACATCATGTTCATTGATGACATCCTAGTGTATTCTAAGAGGCATGAAGAACAAGCAGTTCACTTATCTAGGGTACTAGAAATCCTTCATCGAAACCATATGTATGCTAAGTTT
Organism: Carica papaya; assembly: GCF_054855325.1. Lineage (NCBI taxonomy): Eukaryota > Viridiplantae > Streptophyta > Magnoliopsida > Brassicales > Caricaceae > Carica > Carica papaya. The sequence continues at coordinate 21,037,777 of NC_142316.1, forward strand.
AGCAAGTACTCTTTTTGGTTGGATTAAGTCTCCTTCCTTGGCAACATATTTACTGGCGAAGGAGTTTCTGTGGATCCATCCAAACTTGAAATAGTGATAAACTGGAACCCGCCATCAAATGTCGTTGAGGTACATAGTTTCATTAGTTTAGCTGGTTATTACCGGCGATTAATCGATGGATTTTTTGAGATTGCAGCTCCATTGACCCATGTCATTAGGAGGGTGTACCTTATATTTGGGACTATGAATGTGACAAAAGTTTTGCTGAATAATTGTACCGTTCCACCTCTCATCCGGTGTTGATCCTCCCCAACAATACTAGAAGATTTTAGGTTTACTGTTATGCATGTCATGTTGCTTAGGGGTTGTGTTTTGATGTAGCATGGTCAAGTAGTCTCTTATGGATCCAGACAATTGAAGCCCATAAGTGTAACTACCCCACTCATGACTTAGAGTTGGCGGCCATAATCTTTGCCTTAAAGATAAGGCTCCATTATTTATACCATCAAACATTTAAAATCTATACTGACCACAACAGTTTGAAGTATATATTTTCACAGAGGGAACTGAACATGAGATAGAGACGTTGGATGGACCTCATGAAGGACTATGACTGCAAGATCATCTGCCACCCTAGTAGAGGTAATGCAATTACTGATGCTTTGAGTCGGAAGGAGTTCGCTTTGTTGATCAAAACCATGGCCTCAAGTTGGAAGTTAGTTGATTCTATGGAGGTACTCTACCTTAACCATTATGACAATGGTACCTACCCCGCCCAGATCCGAGATTTGCCTGATCTTTTCATGAAGATTTGGGAAGCTCAATCCACCGACCTAGACATAACAAAAAATCTAAGTAAGTTTATTTTTGATGAATTTCCTAATTTCAGGCTCACAGATGATGGATTATGCTGATTTTGTGATCGTATTTGGGTCTCTGCTGCTGTCAGGACGAATGTTCTCAAGGCTACCCATGCCTTTAAATTGTTCATCCACTTTAGAAGTATAAAGATGTACCAAGACCTGAGGGGTCAATATTGGTGGTCCAAAACGAAGAAAGACATTGGTGATTACGTCTCCTGATGCCTTATTTACCAACGAGTTAAGGCTAAACACTAGAGACTCGACAATTTACTACAAGGCCTCCCTATTCTAAAATGGAAGTGGGAGCATATGACCATAGACTTTGTTACTGGTTTGTCCAAAACCTGTTCCAGTCGTAATGCAATATGGGTCATCATTGACAGATTGACCAAGACCGCCCATTTTCTACCAATCAGAACCACATATTCCACCAGCAGAATAGCAGCCTGTATGTCGAGGAGATCGTTCGACTCCATGGCATTCCCTCATCCATTGTATTAGATAGAGATCCTCGATTCACCTCTTATTTCTGGGACAGCTTCTAAGAAACACTTGGTTTAGGATTATACTTTAGCATTGCTTATCATTTCCAGATCGATGACTAGTTTGAACGTACTATCCAAAGACTAGAAGACAGGTTGCATGCTTGTGTTCTTGACTTTAGTGATAACTGGTATGAGTACCTTCCATTGTGTGAATTTATTTATAATAATAGTTATCATTCCAGCATTGACATGCCTCTGTATGAAGCGCTATATGGTAAGCCCTACCCTTCTCCCACTTCTTGGAATGAAGTTAGGAACCAATGTTGTTTAGGATCTGATTACATCTAGGAGACTATCAAAAAAGTCGATATCATTCGAAGAAACTTAGCCACCACATAGAGTGGCCAGAAAAGCTACGCCGACAATCATAGAAGACCCCTAGAATTTATTGTTGGTGAGAAAGATTTCCTTAAGATCTTCCCTTACAAGGGAAAAATGTAGTTTGGTAAGAAAGATAAGTTGAGCCCCTGTTATGTGGGATCTTTTCAGATCATGGAATATGTTGCACCTGTGGCATACCGCCTTACTTTTTTCCCAGAGTTTGCGGGTTTGCATGATTTTTTCCATGTCTCCATGCTCAAAAAGTACTACCATGACCCTTCTCACATCATTCCTCACCAAGAGATTCAGGTTAAAGCTAATATGACATACAATGAGCTCCCCACAAAAATCCTAGATTGGATCGACAAAGTTTTGCACAACAAGAGGATTAAAATGGTGAAGGTGTAGTGGCAACACCATACTTCGAAAGGAGGCGACATAGGAGTTGGAGAGCAAAATGCGAGAGAAGTTTCCTGATCTATTCGTGATAAATTTGGAGGACCGAATTTTTGACGGTGGGGGAATGTAACACCCCGAAAAATTTTGTGCTTAATTTGTAATGTGAACCCTTATTTATTCGGGTCCTAAGACCATTTAAACTCCTTAAAAATATTTCATATTTTAAATTTTCAGATGAATTTCATAATTTAATTTATGTATTATTTGGTTAAATAATTATTGAAATTATTTATTTTATTTTATTTGTAGATAATATATATTTAAATTAATTAAAAATATTTTAGGGAAAAAACGGCAGAAAATCTCGCGGGAATGCTCGCGAGAAGGATCCTGTGACATCCTAAATACTAATTAAGGCATATGAGTGTCAGATACAGAAACAAATTACAAGGGCATAATAGATAAATGTATGCAGCGGAACAAATACTTACAAATCCCTTACAAAATATATGAGTTCCCAATTATATATATATTTGAGGTTAGAAATGGTGATAAAATATAAAATAATAAAATACAAAAGAGGGCTGCTTCTATCATATTGGACTCATCAAAATGCGGGAGAAGTCATGCACTCATAAAAGTTTATGAATCCATGGGATCTTAAAGACTTCAGGGGGTAGGTAAGCGATCGATTCCTCATTATCTTCCCATCTGGTGGGGGTCATGGAAAGGAGTGAGTTCCTTATACTCAATAAGGAAAATACTATTTAAATAACATTATAAGATTTTAAAAGTTATTAAATGTACGATCGTCACTTACCATCAAAAGTCATGTCAAGATCCTTTATTAATTATGAAAACAATTTAATTTATTAAAGAAAACGTCATAACCATCATATCATAGTCATATTATATCAATCAAATCAATAATGCTGAAAATAAAGAAAATTAAACAAATCATGATATGCACTCTCTTTCATTTTATTCTTTGCGCGAAGTCGTTCTGACATCTATCTATTGAGGACAATTAGAGATTCTCTACTACCCATGTAGAATGACCAATTCATTTCATTTATAATAGCAATTTGCGGCTTGCTAAACCAACAACACATTTATAGCTTGCCAAACCAACAACACATTTATGGCTTTCTAAATCATGACACAATCTATGACCACGGCCGTGCAAACCACAGTGGTCATGTTAACTATGGTCATGGTCGTACTTCGCCAAAGGTGACTCCTACAATCATATCGCGTCACCACTCTTGTTAGAGGTACACCGTCATCCACAGGGTGCGGCCTCTCCGGTCTTTTTAAACTAGATGGGGGAGATAGAAACCCTTCAAAGATGAAAAGTCTAACGAAATACTTTATGAATTATGCATGCTAATACCAATAAATATTCCTCATGTTTGTACATCATTTCATGCTTCATCATTTTTCCATCGTCCATTGCACTACATATCAATATTTATTTCAAGCATTAAATAATCTAAATTACACACAAATAATCAGTTCATATATATTCATAAAACTTGCATTAATCACCTAAAATTATTTCATTTAAGCATATGATTTAATCATGCAACCATAAATTTAAATTTTGTTAATTTTTAATCTAGAAATGCTGCTTAGGATGTTTAAAAGAATATACTAAATTCCTTATTGAAACCTTAATGTTTCCTATGCTTTTTCTTTTTCTCCTCCTGTGACATCCCAAGTGCTAGTTAAGGTAATTGGGTGTCAGATACAGATTCAGAATAACGAGTGCATGATAATATTTATGCAGTAGAATCAACACCTTAACAAATCCCTTACAGATACATGTATATAGTTCCAAATACATACATCACTGAGGCCAAAAGTGGCTATAAAATACAAAACATAAGGGTCACTTCTTTCACTCTGCTACTGCGATTCATTAGAGTGCAAGAACAGACATGCACTCAGACTTATGGATCCACATGATCCTCATAGACTTCCAAGGGTAGGTCTGCTTGTGGTTCCTCATTTTCTTCTTCATCTTGGGGAGGGGGGGGGGGGGGGAGGGAGAAGGAAAAAGTGAGTTCTATATGCTCAGTAAGGAAAATAATATTAAATTAACATTGTTAGATTTCAAAAGTTTATTATTTTATCTTACTGATTAGCTTCCTCGTTTACCTAACTCATCATTATGAAAAAATAATTTTTTTGAATATCAAAATAGTACATTAGCACAGAAAATTAAATATACATATATCATGTTAAATAATAAAGAAAATTAAATAAATAATAAAATACTCAAATTTCTCGTGTCATGCTTTACGAAGTCGTTACAAACTTCTATATCTGAGGACAGATACAAATATAGATTTCTAACTACTCAAGTGGAATGACCAGATAAGATACAGATACAGCAATTTGCTCAAGTCCACTTCTGGCTGGCCAAACCATAGTATGATCTATGATCACGGTCGTACCAACCATAGTGGTCCTAATAGATAATCTATAGTCACGACATTACTTAGCCACGGGTGACCCCTACAAATAGTGCGATACCACTCTCGTTAGAGGGCACACCGTCATCCACTGGGAGTGGTCTTCTTATTTTTTTTCAAATAAGATAGGGGAGGGAAAAACAGATATCCCTCAGAAATAAAAAGGCTAATGAGACACTTGATGCAATATGTATGTCAATACAGATACACTTCGGACCAAACAGGCTTCATTCCACTTTTCTCTTCTTTTTTTTTTAATTATCTGGGCTACATACTACATTTATCACAAGCAAATTCACTAAGTGTCAGTAAATCACACAACATGCTTGAAAATCAGACAATTCAACTCATTTGAATACAGATGCATGCAAAACAAATAAAATAACTATCATATTAAATTTTTTTTTCTAAAAATACTCCTTAGGACGTCTAAAGTAATATTAGATTCCTTATCGAAACCTCGATGTTTTTTCCTTCACTGTATACCTTTCTTTTTCTTCTTTTCTCCCTATTTTACTATCTCTCTATCTTTCTCTCTAAATATTTAAAAAATGGAAGAAATAGAAGTGTGGAGATGAAGAGAAGGGGAAGGACAATTTATAAAATTTTAGAACCGTCAGATTCGCGCTAAGTGGCAAAATTTGGTGAAGAGAGAGGAAGAAAAGATTTTTTGCACAAAAAATGAGGGAGGAAAATTTTCTCCACTAGTAGCAGTGGCACACTGCCCAAGGTGCACAGGGCCTATCCGCACAAGCCTGTAGCATGGACAGTGAGTGCATAGTGTGTGGTGTCAGTTCGTGTGTAAAGTGACATGCAAACGGCCTACCTGCGCGCTACAGGACGCGCGTGCAAGTCCTAACCCAGTACCGTACGTGCGGAGGGGATGTGCGCTCGTCTCGTGCATGCAAGCGTGCGGATGGGTCATGCGCGCTGTGCGCACGCCGTGCTGCCATTGTGGGTGCACGCCTTGCGGCCACTGTGCACATATGCGCGCGAGCAAAGTGCCCAGCACCCACACGGGGAAACCTAATTTCCCGCGGGATTTTTTGCAGTGAGCCGGTTATCTCCTGTTTTGCTGTTTTTTAATTTTTTTCTAATTTTTTCTTTTGAAATAAAACAAAATAATGTAAAATAAAAATAATAGTAAAATTGATAAAATAATTAAAAATAAAATTAAAAATAGATTAAAATTACAGATCTCAAGAATGTCATAAATTAATTTAAATTTAGTGCAGGCAAAGGCCTGAATAAATAGAGTTTCTAAATCATTTTAGCACAGTGATGGGCGGGTGTTACACCTCCTCTCATTCTCTCCGTAGATCACTCTCCCTTTTTCTAAAGCTCTTGGAGGATAAAAGAATGAAAATGGAAGTGATGAGGAAATGGTGAAGGGAGGCCCTATTCATAGAAAATGAGAATCGTTAGATTTGCACTAAGTGGCAAAATCTAGTGTGGAGAGACAAAGCTGATGGGAAAGGTGAGATGTGATGACCGATGGATGTGATCGATGGATGAACTACGCGATGTGACGGCGGTGCAAAAATTGGAGGCAAGCCACCCAAACAACGCCACCCAAGCCGGCGGTCATGCTCTGCCCGAAAGTAGCAGGCGGTGCCCAAGGAGGCGGCGCACATTGCTTGAGGCAGCACACACCACCCCAGCCTATCGTGCACTACTAGCTTACCGCGCGGACGATGCCCACACACTCACGGAGTTCGCATGAGTGGGAATTTTCCTGTTGTCATTCCTGCAGGATTTTATACATTTTTTCCATTTTTCTCGAAATTATTTTATTTAATTTTTTAAAATAAAATTTTCTTACAAGATAAACAAAATAAATAATTTCAACAATTATTAAATCGAATAAAATACAAAATTAAAATATAAAATATGATATTTATCTAAAAAATTAAAAATACTAAATATTAAGGAGTTTCAATGGTCTTAGGGGCCGAATAAATAAAGGTTCACATTACAATTTAACACAAAAGTTTTTGAAGTGTTACAGATCCTGCCCACGCAGGCTCCGGACGCCTCTCCCGAGTGCGCGCGCATGACCAGCACAGGACGTGGGCATTGTGCACACGTCCAATAATTGCGAGGTGCAAGGCGTGGTCTCAGGCAGGCAGTAGGCTGGAGTAGGCTGAGATAGCGTGTGCTACCTCATGCTAGGCGCACCGCCCTCTCGGGCGCTGGGTACAACCTTCATGTAGCACGCACCTACAGTTGGGCAGTGAGCTGCAGTCGGCTTAGGCAAGGTCCCATCGTCAATTGGGTGGTTTGCCTCTAGTTTTTGTGCCTCTATCACTTCGCATCATCCATTCCTCGGTCATCACATCCATCATTTCACCTTGACTTTCTCTCTCTTCATTAGATTTCACCTCTTGGCGTAAATCTAACGGTCCCCAATTTTTATAAATGGGGACCCCCACTTCACCATTTTCTCATCCCTTCCACATCATTCTTCCATCCACCAAAGGGTTCTAGAGAGAGAGGGAGTGATCTAGAAAGAGGAGAAGAAGAAAAAGAAAACATAGGAAACACCAAGATTTTGGTAAGGAATTTAGTATTTACTTTTAAACATCCTAAGAAGTATTTCTAGATTAAATTAATGAAGTTTAAATTAAATGATTGCATGATTTAGTTTATATGCTTAAATAAAAAGATTACATGTTAGTGCATATTTTATGAACATATGCAAATTGATTATTTACATGTTTAATTTAAATTATTTTGGATAAATGTTAATATATGATACATTATACAATGTAATGTAATTAAGCATGAAGTGATGTTAAAGCATGAGAAATATATATTGGTATCAGCATTTATGATCCATAAAGTATTTTGTTAGGCTTTTTATCTCTAAGAAATTTCTATTTATCTCCCATCTGATATGAAAAGACGTGAGAGAACTGCTCCCTGTGGATGATAGTGTACCCTTTAACGAGAGTGGTGATGCGATATGATTATAGGGATCACATTTAACAAAGTATGGTTGTGACCATAGTTAACCTGTAAGACCATTGTGGTTGGCATGGCTGTAATCATAGATCGTGTCATTGTTTAGCAAGCTGCAAATTACTGATATAAATAAAATAAATTGGTCATTCTACATGGGTAGTCATCAATCCGTCTTGTCCTCAGTAGATGAAAGTCAGAACGACTTTGCGCGAAAATTAAAATGATAAATAGTGTGTATCATGATATATTTGATTTTTTCTATTTTCACCATGACTGATTTGATTGACATGATACGACTTTGACCTGATATTTTTTTATTAAAATAAATTATTTTCATAATTAATAAAGAATCCTAACATGACTCTTGATGATAAGTAATGATGGTACTTTTAATTATATTTGAAATCTTATGATATTATTTAACTACTGCTTTCTTTACTGAGTATATGGACCTTACACCTTTCCATGCCCCCCCTCTAGATGAGGAAGATAGTGAGGAACCGATTGCTAACCTACCCCTTGAAGCCTTTCAGGATCCTATGGATCCATGATCTTTTATGAGTGCATAATTGTCTTGCACTCTAATGAGTCCATCTTTTGTAGAGGCTTGCAATTATTTTTGTTTTTGCCTCAGTATTGTATGGAACTCTATTATTATTATGTAAGGCATTGTAATTATTTTTTCACTATATATATTTATCTATTATGCACTCGTAGTCTGTTTCTGTATCTGGCATCCTTATGCTTTAATTTGTATTTGAGATGCCACAATCTCCTTTATGTAGAGCCTAGCTAGTTTGTCTAAGGGATCATTGATCTTGATAGCGAGGAAGTGAGCTGACTTTGTTAGGTGATCCACAATCACCCATATGGCATCGTGATTTAATCTGGTCTTGGTTAGTCCTACCATGAAGTTCATGGTGATGTTCTCCCACCTCCACTCTAGTACAAGTAGAGGTTGTAGTAGTCTTGTTGCCATATGATGCTCTGCTTTAATTTGCTGGAAAGTGAGACATTTGGACACAAACTAAGCAATATTTTTCTTTATCTTGCTCCACAAGTATCTAGTCTTTAAATTCAGGTACATCTTCCTGCTTTCAAGATGCATTGCAAACATGAAGTAGTGCATTTCTTCTAATAAGTCTTTCTTTAGTTTCTTATCACTGGACACACATAGTCGATTTTGAAATCTCAATGTATTATCTTCTGTAAGGTTAAATTCTGGTTTGAGCCCCTTAGTAACATCATTTTTAATGATCTACAATGCAGGATTTGATTGTTAAGCTCCATTGATCTTTTATACTAGGCTAAGATGTATTCGGATGTTGGCGAGGTATCCACTTGTTAAGCTTCTGAAATTCCTCTAGCAATCTCCATTCGGATGGCATCTTGTGAGCAAAAGGGCGTGAACTCTTCTGCTTAATGCGTTTGCAAACATGTTTCCTTTGCCTAGATGATATAGTATCTTGTAGCCATAATCTTTAAGCAGATATATCCATCTTCTCTGGTGCATGTTGAGCTCCTTCTAAGAAAATAAGTACTTAAGACTCTTGTGGTAAGTATAGATTTAAAAAACTTTCTCTGTACAGATAATATCACTAGACCTTTAGGGCTAATACTATGGTTGCCAGCTCTAAATCATGGGTAGGATAGTTTTGTTTAGGATTCTTGGGTTGTTTGGAAGCATAAGCCATGACCTTCCCATGTTACATCAAAACACATCCCAACCCTTGTTTCGATGCGTCACTATATATAGAAAATCCACTAGTATTGTCAAAAATTGTTAGTATTAGAGCCATTGTTAGCCGCTTCTTTAATTCTTAAAAACTTTTCTTACACTTAGTCTTGATAGCAACGGTTACCCATTGATTAAGATCGTTCCTTGATGATCTAGTTCAGCCAATCTTCAATCTTGGATGAACTCAACAACATTGAGCATATCAAACTCAACACCTTTGAAATACAAAAGAGAAAGAAGAAAAGGCCAAGGTGCCACAACTAGGAGGAAGAATCCTAGTTGATAAACCTAATAAGTTTTGCAAGCAACTTGCAAGACCCAAACTAGCTCAAAGAGACTAGCAAATTAAGAAAAACCCTTAACAAGTATGTAATTTCAATCTGATTTTTACAAGTAGAATGCATCCCTATTTACAGGTCATAGGGAGCATGAAATTCAAAAGTAAATTACTTAAAATTAACTTTGGAAATAGAAACTAATAAAGAAAAATTCAAGACTAATTAATGACTTGGGATTCTAGTCTTCTTTGAATTCATTTTTCCAAGGCTGACTTCTTTTTACTCCATGCTGATTTTCCATCATCCAATAAAGAGTTTTAATGCTTTTGAAGACACCAATCTTGTTCATAAATGATCATATTTATTGATGTCCTTCAACTTCAAAGTCAAGCCATTATTGTTGACTAGAATTGATAAAAGAATGTAGTCTTGAACCAGCCATGCTTTTGCACTAATTTTAGGCCATGTTATGGGCCAAAATGATTGTCTTGATCAACCCATTATGATCCATTAGCCCTTATTGGCCCATGATCTGAAATGGTCATGAAATTCACAATTCTGGACTTTGCATTGTGGGCTTTAGAGAATTCTAGTGAAAGACTTGTGCTAATCAAATTCTTCAAGGCTTCTTGCATTTTCTTTCTTCTTGAACGTGTCATTGGACCAGCAATGTTGATCAAATTATCATCTTCACAAACTTGAGCTTCTTGATTAGCAACATTTGAGCTTTTGTGCATTTGATCGCTATTAGTTCCCTCCCCCTTAAAAAGATTCGACCTCGAATCGTGTCCTGCATCATTTTCAAATGGAGAGAGATCAGAAACATTGAAAGTATTACTAATTCCAAACTCACCGAGCAAGTCCAACTTGTAGGCATTATTGTTGATTCTTTGAAGGACTTGAAATGGACCATCTCCACGAGGGTGTAACTTTGTCTGTCTTTTGTTGGGAAATCTTTCCTTCCTCATATGAACCCAAACCCAATCTCCGGGTTCAAAGACAACTTCCTTTCGTCCACGATTGATCCTTGTAGCAACTAGCTCACTTTTGTGCTTCAAACGTTCCTGAACTTTTTTATGCAAGCTCTTGACTATCTCAGCCTTCTTAACCCCATCTAGATTCAAATATTCCTTTATGGGCAGAGGAGAAAGATCTAAAGGAGTTAGTGGATTAAAACCATAAACAATTGCAAAAGGAGATAAACCTGTGGATGAATGCATAGTTTAGTTATATGCAAATTCAGCAATTGGTACACAATCCTCCCAGCTCTTGAGATTCTTTTTGAGGATTGCCCTTAAGAGTGTACCAAGAGTTCAATTTGTCACCTCCGTTTGTCCATCTGTTTGAGGATGCCTTATGGTTGAAAACAGCAATTTGGTTCCCAATTTTTCCCAAAGTGTCTTCCAAAAGTAACTCAAGAATTTGACATCTCTATCGGACACTATGCTTCTAGGAACCCCATGTAGTCGAACCACTTCTCTAAAGAACAAATTGGCAACATGCTTTGCATCATCCAATTTCCTACAAGGAATAAAATGTGCCAGTTTAGAAAAATGATCAACCACAACAAAAATACTATCCATACCTCGTTGTGATCTAGGCAGCCCTAGAATGAAATCCATGGTGATTGAGGTATAGGTAGTGGAGTGTAAAGTCCGTGAGGAAGGGACTTGGATTTTGCTCGTTTGCACTCAACACATCCTCCACAAAGCTTTCCAATGTCTCTTTTCATGTGTGGCCAATAGAAATGTTCATTCAAGACATCAAGAGTTTTAGGAATTCCAAAATGTCCCATTAATCCACCACTATGTGTCTCTCGTACAAGTAACTCCCTTAAAGAGCAATGTGGAATACACAATCTGTTTTCTCTAAACAAGAAACCATTATTTTTGTAGAATTTGTTAAAAGCTCCATTTTCACATGTTTCAAAAATTTGAGAAAAATCAGAATCCTTAGCATACAATTCTTTAATGTATTCAAATCCCATGATTTTTGCATCTAAGGTAACAAGAAGTGTGTACCTTCGGGAGAGTGCATCAGCAACAACGTTTTCCTTACCCTTCTTGTACTTCACAACATAGGGAAAAGTCTCAATGAATGCTATCCACTTAGCATGCCTCTTATGCAAATTCTTTTGTCCCCTGAGATACTTGAGAGATTCATGGTCAGTGTGGATCACAAACTCTTTTGGCATGAGGTAATGCTGCCATGTTTCCCATGCCCTCACAACAGCATAAAGGTCCTTATCATAAGTTGGATAATTCAAATGAGCTCCTTTCAACTTTTCACTAAAGTAAGCAAGTGGTCGGCCTTCTTGAAGCAAAACAGCACCTATTCCAATTCCTGAAGCGTCACATTCAACTTCAAAAGTTTTAGAAAAATTAGGCAAAGCTAGAACAGTTGCATTAGTCAAATCATGTTTCAATTGATCAAAAGCTTTTTGTTGTGAATTACCCCATTCAAACTTTACATTCTTTTTTACCAACTCATTAAGAGGGGCTGCTTTTGTTGAAAAATCTTTAACAAACCTTCGATAAAAACTAGCAAGCCCATGGAAAGATCTTACCTCAGTCACACTTGTTGGAATTGGCCAGTCAAGAATAGCCTCAATCTTTGCTTCATCAACTCTCAAACCAGCACTTACCACATAGCCAAGGAAAATTACTTTTTCCAAACAAAAAGTACATTTCTTCAAATTAGCATACAACTTTTTTTCACGCAAAGTAGCAAGAACAAACTTAAGATGCTCAATATGATCACTCATATTCTTACTATAAATCAGAATATTATCAAAATGAACAACCACAAATTTTCCAATGAAACGCCTCAAAACATGATTCATCAATCTCATGAAAGTGCTGGGGGCATTAGTTAAACCAAAGGGCATAACAAGCCACTCATAAAGACCAAATTTTTGTTTTGAAGGCCGTCTTCCATTCATCACCTTCTTTTAATCTGATTTGATGATTTCCAGATTTTAAATCAATCTTTGTAAAAATACATGCACCATGTAACTCATCAAGCATATCATCTAATCTAGGAATTGGATGACGATACTTAATGGTGATTTTATTAACAGCCCTACAGTTAATGCACATGCGCCATGTACCATCTTTTTTTTGAACTAAAATCACAGGAACATCATAAGGACTTAGAGACTCACGGATTTGTCCTTTAGATAATAATTCATCAACCTGCCTTTGGAGTTCTTTTGTTTCCTCCGGATTTGCTCGATATGCTAAATTGTTTGGAATAGTTGCACTAGGCTGGAAATCAATTTGATGCTCAATACCTCGAATTGGAGGTAATCCATCGGGCACTTCATCAGGTAGCACATCTGCAAAATCATTCAAAACACCAACAATTTATGAAGGCAAATCATTAGGTAACTCATTAGTAACCAAACAAGTTCATCGGACAAAAGCATAATCACTGGTTTGTGAGAATTCATGGCCCTATCTACATCTCTCATGCTATCAAAGAAAGAACCTTTTTTCTCACTTGCTTTTGGCTTTTTCTCAACACACTCCTTATGCTTTTTCAGCTCACTTTCATATTCAAGCCTTTTTTCCCTCATTCTCATGTGATCTTTATGTACTTGCTGGGGTGTCAAAGGTAGAAGGGTATAAGCATTTTGTTTGTGAACAATTCGGTACTTGTTGGATCTGCCTTCATGATTGGCTTCACGATCAAACTCCCATGGCCGTCCAAGTAGAATATGACCTGCACTCATTGGTACTACATCACAACGAACTTCATCCTCATATTTACCAATGGAAAATTTTACCATAGCTTGCCGATTCACCCTTATTTCTCCACTATCATTGAGCCATTGCAAGTGGTATGGTGTAGGATGCTTGATCATTGGCAACTCTAGGTTGTCTACAAGATAAGTGCTTACACAATTAGTACAACTTCCACCATCAACTATAAGCATGCATACCTTATCTTGCATGGAATATGTTGTGCCTTTGGGCCTCTTTTTCTTGAACTTGCATATTCAAAGCCCTCATAGTAACAAGAACTTCATCACCACTGAAATCACATTGATCACCTTCATCTTCACATGAATTGGCTTCCTTTTCATCTTCCCCTTCACTTTGACTTACATAAGATCCATCATCAAGCATAACCATGGTTCTGGAATTAGGACATTGAGAAGTAATATGCCCCTTTCCCAAACATTTAAAACATGTGAGTTTAGAAATAGAAGAACTCTTACTTGAATCACCCTTTGAAAAACTCTTTGGCTCAAATTTCTTGGATTCTGCCTTCTTTATATCATCCTTTTTATTCACATTATTTCCTTTCCAAGATGATTAAGTAGAAGAAAACTTACTTGAACCACTCTTCCTCTTTATTTGCTTTTCTACCTTCTCAGCCATATGAAGCATTTCCTCCAAATCCATGTAGTGCTGCAATTCAACAACATCAGCAATCTACCTTTTCAAACCACCCAAGAAACGTGCCATAGTAGCCTCGGGATCTTCTTCGATATTGGCTCTGGTCATAGCCATGTCTAACTCTTGATAGTACTCCTCCACACTCCTTGATCCTTGAGTTATGCCTTACAACTTATTGAACAAGTCTCTATAGTAATGAAGGGGCACAAATCTCTTCTTCATTACTGCCTTCATGTCCTCCTAAGTGCCAATAGGTCGTTCCCTATTTTTCCTTCTAGAAACATTCAACTTATCCCACCAAGTTAGTGCATAACCTTGGAATTCAAGAGATGCAAGTTTTACCTTTTTTTCTTCCGAGTAGTTGTGGATTGAAAAGACTTTTTCCACCTTTGCTTCCCACTCCAAATATGATTCGGGATCATTTCTGCCTTGGAATGTAGGAATGGTCATTTTGATTCTTTTGAGATTGTCATCAACTCTACCTCTATTCCTTCTCCTCTTGCTTCCTTGGGATATTTCAGATTGAACCTCTTCATCAGATTCATGCCTACTTGCATTCCTTTGCAAATTTGCTTCGAGTTGATCCAGGCGCTCCATCACCGTCTCCATTGTTTGATTGAATTGTCTCAACAATTGTTGTCTCCAAGCCTTTTATTCAAAGCTTTCTTGTGGTGCCTCCATTTCTGTTGTATCCATAGGAAATGAAAAGTTTAAATCCTCACACCCTTGTTTCCCTTCCTAAAATGTCACTCCCCAAATGTAACTCTCGACTTAATATAGTGGGGGATAGATTCACTCGTTTCTTACCACTATTTTCCTTGTTGCAAGCCTTTAAGAATTTGTTCAAGTCTTACAAATGCTAAAACAACACTTACTAAGAAAAACAACTAGAACAAAGAAGGACAAAGTGAATAAGGAAAATCAAGAAGAATGAAAGAAAGAAAAAAAAAAGAAAGAAAGAAAGGAAGAACCGATTCAAAGGTGTTGAAAATTTTTGTAACTCTTTATTTTCCCAATGATGAAACCTTCAAAACAAATGATGTTAGTACTTCCAAAGATCAAAAGAATCAATATATTTTTTTTCACGACTACTTTTGATCAAATGAATCAAGAAAAACTTAGCTCTGATACCAAAAATGATAGCAACGGTTACCCATTGATTAAGATCGTTCCTTGATGATCTAGTTCAGCCAATCTTCAATCTTGGATGAACTCAACAACATTGAGCATATCAAACTCAACACCTTTGAATTACAGAAGAAAAAGAAGAAAAGGCCAAGGTGCCACAACTAGGAGGAAGAATCCTAGTTGATAAACCTAATAAGTTTTGCAAGCAACTTGCAAGGCCCAAACTACCTTAAAGAGACTAGCAAATTAAGGAAAACCCTTAACAAGCATGTAATTTCAATTTAATTTTTATAAGTAGAATGGATCCCTATTTATAGGTCATAGGGAGCATGAAATTCAAAAGTAAATTACTTAAAATTAACATTGGAAATAGAAACTAACAAAGAAAAATTCAAGACTAATTAATGACTTGGGATTCTAGTCTTCTTTGAATTCATTTTTCCAAGGCTGACTTCTTTTTACTCCGTGCTGATTTTCCATCATCCAATGAAGAGTTTTAATGGTTTTGAAGACATCAATCTTGTTCATAAATGATCAGATTTATTGATGTCCTTCAACTTCAAAGTCAAGCCATTATTGTTGACTAGAATTGATAAAAGAATGTAGTCTTGAACCAGCCATGCTTTTGCACTAATTTAGGCCATGTTATGGGCCAAAATGATTGTCTTGATCAACCCATTATGATCCATTAGCCCTTATTGGCCCATGATCTGAAATGGTCATGAAATTCACAATTCTGGACTTTGCATTGTGGGCTTTGGAGCATTCTAGTGAAAGACTTGTGCTAATCAAATTCTTCAAGGCTTCTTGCATTTTCTTTCTTCTTGAACATGTCATTGGACCAACAATGTTGATCAAATTATCATCTTCACAAACTTGAGCTTCCTGATTAGCAACATTTGAGCTTTTGTGCATTTGATCGCTATCAAGTCCTCTATTAAAACTTCACATCTTTTTTGGCAAGTTATGTTAATGGACTAGCTAGCTTCGAGAATCCTTCTACAAATCCCTCGAGAGCGGGAGAAAAATCCCCTGAGTAACACAAATTGACCTTTAGTTCTTGAAACACTTCCTGAGCCTGAGATCAATGGAGTTTGTGGGATAAAATTTAAAGAGGCATTAGATAAAATATCAAAAAAGAAATTTTTAAGAAAATAAAGACATGTGTAGAAGAACGATTGAGAGAAAAATGCAAGGAACTGAAACCTTAGCGCAATAGTTCCGTAGGAAGTGCTAAATAGACCCTTTTAGATTGATTTGTATCCTGAGAGTAAAATAATTGGAATTGGAGACTAACATTTGGCTGAGGACTAGCCATGATATTAAGGAAAAATTATGTGGAAAAAGAAAAATATTCATAGAAGAAACATTGGGAGAAATGAGGCAAAACCCAAGAGGCATGTGATAGTTGTGACAAATGGACCTCTTAAGCTTATTTGGGCAATAACTAGGACAAATGGACTTAGCTAAAGCCCAAACAACCATGTGATAGCTATTTGCTTGAAGAACACAAAAGGCATAATTTTTTTCAAAAAGTGTAAGAATTGAGTAAGTTATGTTGTCTTGAAGTAAGGGTATGGGCATGGGCCTAACTTTGTGTGCAGTTTATACTTAATGGGTGGGACTTAGGTGAACCTTAGATGGGCCAAATTTTGTTGTTTTGAGTTAAAATTTTGTCAATAAGTAGCTAAAACTGCGACAAATAAGTGAAGGTAAAATTGGCTGAAAACGCAAAAGAATCAAGGGAGTTATGGCTGTTGGAAGAAAAGGCTTGTGCATGGGGTGTGGTTTTGGGCCTTAAGGGTTTAGGTGTGCCTAAGGTAACACAAAATAGTTGGAATGGAGCCCAAATTTTTTATGGAAGCACCTCAATGGAGGATAACATGGCGGGAGGAGTCGGATAAATTTGGAAGCATCTAGAATGGGATATTAAAGTGACAAAAGTCCTACATCGTTTAGGAAGTTTAAAGTTACAAAGGTTCCACATCAATTAGGAAGTTAAAATGGTGAACCACATGCCCCACATCGAATAGGCAACCAACAACTTGGCTCCCCTCTCTTATAAATTGGGGATGATTGGAAGGGGGGAGAAGCATGGTGAGATAAAGAGGAGGAAAAGAAGAGAAGAAGAGTTGAGAAGCAAAAGGAAGCTCTAAAGGGTGGCTTCAAGTAAACATATTTCTCTCATTTTAATTTAGTTTTCCTTGAAACTTTGAGGACAATTTTCTAGTGATGTGATAGATGTTTTGAGGTTAGATATTGCTAAAAAAAATCATGGAACTCTGGTAAAGTTTCAGTTGAAAAATATCAAAAACTAAGTTGGAACTCTACCAAAATCAAGGTTGCGTATGATATAAGGTAAGGTTGTTCAAACCCTTTTTATAGATATATGATTTTTATACTAGGAAGGTAATTTTGAGTTAAAAATTATCAATGTGGGGAGACTCTACTGAAATTTCAATAGAAAATTAAGATAAACTAAGGGGAGACTCTACCCATTGGAAAATATAAAATTGTGGTTTTCATAAAGGGAGACTCTGCCAATGCCAATAGAGAAATTTAAAGGTTTTATAGGGAAAAACTCTACCGAATTGAGCAGAAGGATTAAAACTTGTGTAAGAGGGGACTCTGCTTAGATCGAGGTTTGCATAGGACCCAAGGTAAATGGATGTTGTGATTTCATGGCCTATGAAGTTTTTAAGTGTTTTATACATATTTTTATATATAAATTGCAAGTGTTTTACGAAAATGATATTGTATTTTAAGTGTTATTTTGCCCATATGTTATGAAAAATGATTTAAATAAGTGTGCATCTGTGACATCCCAAATTCTAATTAAGGCATAAGGGTGCCAGATACTAAAATAGATTACGAGTGCATAATAGTTAAATGTATGCAGCGGAATAGTTTATTACAAATCACTTACAAAATATATGAGTTCCCAATTATATATATAACTGAGGTCAGAAGTGGCAACAAAATATAAAATATCAAAATGCAAAAAGTGTCACTTCTATCATTATGTTAAAGGACTCATCGGAGTGTGAGACAAGTCATGCACTCAAAAATGTGATGTGACGACTGACAGATACGATCGACAGATGGACGATACGATGTGATAGTGGTGTGAAAAATGAAGGCATGCCACCCAAACGATAGCAGCACATTGCCCAAGTTGACGACAGCTCACCACCCAAAGGGGCAGCTTGTACTGCACGAGGCAACGCACGTTACCCCAGCCAGCCATGCATCACAGGCCTAGCCTTCTGCATGTGTTGACCTAGCCTACCGTACGCAGGCCTAGCCTGTCGCACATGTAGGCCTTACAGCGCTCAGGCCTACCGCGCAGACGACGCGTGAATAGGGTGCACGATATTCATCCGTTTTTCCTAATATTTAATTTAATTAATAAATACAATGTAATTTTCCTATAACAAAATGAAATGATAAATTTGAGAATTATTAAATCAAATAAAAACATGAAATATGATATTTATCTAAAAAATTAAAATCACGAAATATTAAGGAGTTGAAGCGTCCTTAGGGCACATTACAAATTAATCACAAAAGTTTTTAGGGTGTTACATTCCCCTCACTTTAGTAAATTTTCCCACTAAAATTTATCGTAAATGAATAATAACACCGAGGCACCCCAAGGGGAATGAATGGGGCAGATGAATTTTTTACCAAGAAGTTTGAAAAGCTAGTTTTCTAATTCCACAAGCTCAGTACGACTCATGCAATAGTCAAGTTTTGAGATAGGTTGTATTCTAGGAAGCAGGTCGATAAAAAACTCTATCTCCCGTGAGGGAGGCAGACTAGGTAGATATTATGGAAAGACTTCCGAAAAGTCACAAACAATGAGAATGAAATACACAGCGGGATCAACATCCATATTTCTGTCTATTCAAAGGTTAGAAAACAACAAAAGTAGATTTTTATTTCATTTTCAGTTATCGCAAGGTTACAACTTTACTTTTAAAGTTAATGATTCTCCGTTTATTTCTCTAACTAATCCATTCCTAAATTAACATCAAAATATTAAGAAATCATTAGATCTACTAATAGTCTACTTCTGAAGCCTTTATTTTACAATTTCTATATATATAATGAGCTTCTAATAAACTCTTAGAGGGAGTTTCTACTACTAATACTTCACCTAAAGGTTCGGGCTTAATATCTAATTTACAAGAAAATGTACAAGAAATGAAAGAGTGTGTAGCACATGATCAATTAGAGCTCTAGTAGAAATATCATGGATAGAAAGCATACCTTGGATGAAGATTAGAGCGATGAGGGCACCAGGTTCATCAAGGTGATACACACGACCTTGGGCTACAGGTCTGGCCATGTCCTTCGACAACTGAGAGTAGTTTTCACAAAGTGCTAAGTGCTTTTGCATTTATAGCAAGTGTTGTTCAAACACTGACACGGCTGATCACCATGCAAACGACCACAATGCTGGCATGGTTGGGAAGGGTGGGAAGGTTATTTATTTATTGGGTCAGGCAGTATTCTTCTGAGTTGTTGGGGTTGGTGTTATTTTTGTTGGGTATAGAATCAGGTAATGCGTTGGTGCTTAGCTGAGATAAGGTCTTCAGCAAACTGGGCATGTTCTAACACCTAGACATACGAGTTGGGTCTCAGCATCGCTACCCAGATGCAGATATTAGCACGAAGGCCCTTCATAAACTTCCTAGCCTTGTGACTCTCAGGGGTGACCATTAATGGAGCAAACCTAGACAGCTGAACGAATTAGAATGCATATTGGGCAACCGTCAAGTTTCCCTGCCAGAGGTCCTGAAATTCCTCCTCCTTCTTTTGGACATAGACTGGGACGAAGTTCTCGAAAAATGTTTCCATAAAAACCTCTAAGTGGTTGGGCTAGGTAGGACTTCCTTTTTAAGTCGCCACCAATGTTTGGCTTCACTGGTTAGCATAAGGTTGCTAGGAAAACTTTTTGCTCCTTGGTTAGGCCTAAGATAGAGAAACGTTTCTCTATCTGTAGGATCTAAGCTTTAGCTACTAAGGGGTCGGGGCCTCCTTTAAAGTGGGGAGGGTTAAATTTCATAAATTCTACTATATTGTAGGAGATAGACTTTTTGGTTAGTCGATATTCAGGGGCAGAAGGAT
The DNA here is from genome assembly GCF_054855325.1 of Carica papaya. Lineage (NCBI taxonomy): Eukaryota > Viridiplantae > Streptophyta > Magnoliopsida > Brassicales > Caricaceae > Carica > Carica papaya. The sequence goes on from NC_142316.1 coordinate 21,058,026, forward strand.
GTTGGCAAGGGTTGGGTTAGTTTTGTCCTACGACTGCGATCAGACCTTGGATGGCTTAGAAGAGTTCAGTAAACTCGACTATGGTCGGATGATCCTGGGCCTTAGGTCTTTCGGTGCACCCTATAAAAAGTCTTCCTCATGTCATTCATACAAAAAAAAAAGACACGATTTGATAGTCTAACTTTTAAAAGACGATATATTTCCCAATTATTTTAAAAGGGTTTTTCCCAACTACAGCCTAAGGTGTAAGGGATTGTTCTGCATAACTACTTTGATACTATTTGTGACATCGCAAAGGCTAATTACAGTATAAAGGTTCCAGATACAGAAACATATTATGAGTACATAATAGTTAAATGCATCAAGGAGAGCAATTTATTAAAAATCCCTTACGAAATATATGAGTTCCCAATTACACATATAATTGAGGTCAGAAGTGGCAATAAAATACAAGATATCAAAATACAAAAAAGGCCACTTCTATCATTATGTAAAAGGACTCATCAAAGTGCGGGACAAATCATGCACTCAAAAAAGTTTATGGATCCATGGGATCCTTAAAGACTTTAAGGGGTAGGTGAGCGATCGGTTCCTCACTATCTTCCTCATCTAGAGGGGGCATCGAAAGGGATGAGTTCCATTTACTCAAAAAAAAATAGTATTTAAATAATATTATAAGATTTTAAAAGTTATTAAAGGTATCATCATTACTTACCATTAAGAGTCATGATAGGGTACTTTATTAAATTATGAATATAATTTATTTTATTAAGGAAGTCATCAATTCATCATATCATATCAATCAAATATATTATGTTAACAATAAAGAAAATTAAATAGATCATGATATGCACTATTTTTTGTGTCATTTTTTGCAAAGTCATTTTAACTTTCATCTACTGAGGGCAATATGGTTTCTCGACTACCCATGTGGAGTGACCAATTCATTTCATTTATAACAGTAATTTGTGACTTGTCAAACTAACAGTACATTTACGACTTGCCAAACCTTGACATAAACTATAACCACGGCCGTGCCAACCACAATGGTCCTATATGTCAACTATGGCCACGGTCGTACTTTACCAACGGTGACCCCTACAATCATATCACATCACCACTCTCATCAGAGGGTACGCTATCATCCATAGGGAGTAGTCCTCTCATGTCTTTTCATATCAGATGGGGGAGAAATAAAAATCCCTTAGAGATAAAAAGTCTAACAAAACACGTATGAACTATGCATGCTAAAACCAATATATATTTCTCATGTGTACATATCATTTCATGCTTAATCATTTTTGTACCGTCAATAGCATCACATATCAATATTTAGTTCAAGTATCAAATCATATAAATTACACATGCAAATTAATAAGTTCATATATGATCATAAAGCATGCATTATCACGTAAAATTACTTCATTTACGCATAAAATTCAACCATACAAATCATAAATTTAAACCTCATTAATTTTTATTCTAGAAATTCTCCTTAGAATGTTTAAAAGTAAATACTGAATTCCTTACAAAAACGTTGATGTTTCCTACACCTTTTCTTCTTATTCTCCTCTCCCTCTCTCTCTAAGCTCTTGGAGGATGGAAGAATGGAATGAAAGTGATGAGGAAAGTATGTATTTATAGACAGCAATGTTAAAAAACATAGCAGCAATGAATGCGATAAAAAATAAACTATACCGCAGAAGTTAGATTCATCCCTTACAAAATATACAATTGTACTTATGAGGTAATGAAGTTAGCTATCAAAATATTTATAAATTAACTTTTAAGCTACTTGACATGACCCTAGGAGGGTTTTTTAGTTACCCAGGAAGCAACAATTAGATTTCACACTAATCCAGAGACAAGGCCATGGAGAAGCCTAGACCAAGGAAATAGAGTCAAGATTTGGTGACAAGCCCTAATCCCATGAAGCCCAAGGATCCAATTCATGCATGTTTAGATCGGGTAAGATAGATTATTGATGCCATTAAGACCGTGAAGCTTTATGAGCCACCAAGACAACTGGCCCAAGGAAGTATCAACGATGATGAGTTGTGGGCTTTTGGATTAATCCTAGAAGATGAAGATGGTGTGTTTGAGGCTGCGCATGGAAGAGAGGCACCCACAGGCAAGCGACCCGAGGCACTCAGCCCGCTAGGCCCATCCCGTAGGCTAACAGGTCCTACTCTTGAGAAGAACGTGCGACCCATGCCGCAAGTCCCTATAAATAGGCCAATTGAAGCCCATTAAAAAGATTTGAGAGCTGACCCTCATCCTGAGGCTTGATCTAGTAGACCCAGACCCAAGGGAGAAAAAACCAAGTTGAATGCCCGGCCCAGTAGCAGTTGCGGCCCCAATCAAAGAGAATCTCGAGCGAGCCGTGAGACTCAATGGCTGAGTGCGCACATGTTTGGGCTTCCCTAGCCTGCACAGTTGAGGTGTGTGATGTATGTGATGTATGTGGGAGAGGGGAAGAAGTGGCAAGCTTTTTGGACTTCTTTTCACCACATGCTCCATGTGATTTTTCATCCTAAAGTTCAGTAAATTCACATAGTAATTATCACCTCATTATTTAATTATTATTATTATTTAAATAAAGCTTATTCAAGGATTAATTATATAATATTTTAATCTTAGGGTTATCCTAAGCTATTATTTTATTATATTTTTAATTATATTATTTATCATATTATTTTAATATAATTTCTCTATGTATTTTACATGAAAATCACATGGGATAAGTATTAGGTTATTTTAATTATTATTTTATTGTAAATTCTATCCCTAGAATTAGTTAATTAATTTTTTTGGGATAGAATAATTATTTTATTATATAATTATCCTACATTTAGATAGAATTTTAAGTAGGATATTATTTTATTAATTTATTCCATAAGTTTGTACTCATCTAGATTGTCTAAAAAAAACTATAAATAACCATTTGCGCATAGGTTAAAAAATACTAAGTACAATCAATTTGAGAGAAATTCTTGAAAGTTTAGCCTTTTCTTCTTTTAGTATTTTTATTAATTTAGTTTCTTCAAGTTCTTTGAGAAGTTGGAGTTGTCAGATGTCTTGTTGAGCCAAGGAGCAGGGATCAACAGATCGATAAGTCCGTGGCGTTTTTCTTTCCTTGTTTATTTTTCCTAATCTTTGTTTTTGCATTCCCCATACCCTCCCGTGTCACTACTTCTACAAGTTACAAAATATTTATCCTCCAAAGTAAAGCACACTTTCGCACTCAAACATCTAAAGATCCATGAACATATCCAAACAAGCATTAAGGGGCAGGTAAGAGGCATATCATCTTCTTTAACATCATCCGGGGGGAATAGATTGGGGTGAGTTCTATGAAACTCAATAAGGAAAAATAGCATTATAACAATACCACTAACGTTTCAAAAGTTCATTAAGACAATTTGTGAAACACCTTTTTATCATTTAAATAATGTACTACGTCATAGAGACTGCTGAAAATTTCATAGTAAAATTTAATTTATATTAATTTAAAATAGCAATTTCAACCTATTTCTAACTGTATGATTAAATGCATGACAAAACAATTCACTTCAGAGCAAATTAAAACCTAATCAATGACAGGACAACTAGACAATTTTGATTGTTTCATTTATTCTTACTAATTTTGGTTTCCATTGTTTCTACTGAATTTTATGCAAAGCCATTTAGACCTATATAAACAAAAGGCAAAGAGGATCCCCAACTATAACTGTGAATGAGGAAACAATTTTGGTTCAAAATTTAGTAGTTCAGTAAAATTCTATGATCACAACACTACTTCACCACTGTGACACCTATAGTCACTCATGATCTATTGATGTGAACAAGGCTAAAAACACTCAAGATACTCAAAGAGCATCAGAAGGTGACTTGGAGCAAATTTCAAATGATGTAAACACAAATACAGTTCCAAACCTGGAAAGTTTCAGCGGACCAGTAATAAGATAAAAGGCAAAGAAGCTTAAAGAGTTGCTCCAAGTTTTTACTCAAAAACATGTGGATGATGGGCTGGCCAATTGTGAAAAGTTCAAATATGAGCTTTTTGAACAGCTCAAATTCGTAACTTTAATTGGATTTAAGTGATTTGGGATAATTTGGGCTTGTTTGAGTCTTATTGATAATGGATGAATAAGCCTTGTGTATGGGCTGGATTAGTTGAGTTGTTTTAAGTATTTTGGATTGTTTTATTTTAGTTTGAGTTAATCAAGCCCATATAATTAAGTATAACTCATTTTGGGCTTAAGTCTTATCTTAGTGTTATTACAAGAATGAGCCCATAACTATATGGTGCCACAAACAATTAGTGGTGTTGGTTAAGAAGATTGGAGTTACAAGAAGTTATATAACAATTACATGCCTATAATTAGCCTAGTTATTGTTGGAGTTACAATTGTAATTATCACATAATTAACCTAGTTATTGTGGGAGTTACAATTGTAGTTATTGTATTGTAACTTATCATTGATTTCTTTGGCTATAAATACCAATTGAACTCTTCTTTGTGGACATCAAGAGTTTTAATCAAACATTTCAGAATTGAGTTGAGAGCATTTTGGCTTTCTTTTCACTTTATGCACAAGGTGTTGATTTGGAATGCAATTGTTATCACTTATATTTCAATTTTGATTTCCTATTTCAATTGTTCTTGGTGCTTGTTTGGATTGGGTTCAAGGGATATCATTTATCTTTCTTAGGTTCTCTTTAACTTCTACCATTTGGGTGATTGAACAAATTTGATTCTTTTTTTACTTGTGATCTAAATTCCGTTCTAAACCGATTGAAGAGTTCTAAGGTTCAAGCAAGGGTCTTGGGGTTCCGCATCATTTGGTATCAGACCATTGGTTCACCAAGTAAATTAGTCTATCCTTATTTTGTTGTCTTCATTTTCATTATTTCTTACAAAAAAAAAAGAGAGAAATTTGCATTCAGCAAAAAAAAAAGAAAGATTAACCTAATTTGCTTAATTGTGCAAATTCAACTAGCTATTGGCAAAATGAATGAGAAACTAGAGAAACAACAACGTGAGTTAAATTCCATGAGAGGGGAAGCTTCCCAAACCAATCTAGGGGCAAGAAGACTTCCAACACCACCTTTTGGTGAGGAACTGGAGGAAGAATTTGATGACCAAGCTACTTTGGTCAATGAAGGTCGAAATTATGGTAGGGGTCGAAACGATCTTGATAAAAACATTGGGAGCATCAAAATGAAAATCCCATCGTTTCTAGGCAAGAATGATCCGAATGCTTATCTTGAATAGGAGCGCAAGGTGGGGCTTTTTTTTAAGTGCCACAATTATTCGGAGGAGAAAAAGATAAAGCTTGTGGTTGTGGAGTTTGGAGAGTATGCCATTGTGTGGTGGGATCAACTCATCACAAGGAAAAAGAGAAATGGAGAGAGATCTATTTCCACTTGGGCCGAAATGAAGGCTATCATGAGAAGGCGCTTTGTTCTTGCTCACTACTATAGGGACTTACATCAAAAATTGCAAGGCCTTATACAAGGGAACAAGAGTGTAGAAGATTACTACAAAGAGATAGAGATAGCCATGATAAGGGCTAATATTGAAGAGGATAGGGAAGCTACTATGGCAGGGTAAATGGCCTTAACAAAGACATAGCTAACATTGTAGAGCTTCAACATTATGTGGAGATTGATGATATGGTGCACATGGCTATAAAGATTGAAAGACAATTAAAGAGAAAGGGGAACACAAGGCAAGGCAACACTTACTCTGCCCAAAATTTCAATTAGAGACCGAGTTGGAGGGGAGATAACAAGGCTGTCCAAGTCAAAAGAGATGACAAAACGAAGCCAAAAGATGCTAATGATAATAAAAACAAAGGTATTTCTAACTCCCAAGTGCCTAGTAATAGAGATATCAAGTGTTTTAGATGCTTGGGTTTTGGTCATATTGCATCTCAATGCCCAAATAAAAGGGTAATTAGGTGATGCATGGTGATGGTGTTGAAACAAATGATGAGAATGATGTGGAGGATGAAATGCCTCCTTTGGAGGATTGTAGTGATGGGGAAATGCCTATGGAAGGCAGATTGTTGGTTTCTAGACGTGCTTTGAATATGCAAGTAAGGAATGATGATGATGGGGTTAAGTTGCAAAGAGAGAACATTTTTCATTCTAGATGTCAAGTGAATGAAAAATTGTGTAGCATGATTATTAGCTGGGTTTGGAAACTACAAAACATCCTAAACCTTATAAGCTGCAATGGCTTAACAATAGTGGGGAGGTGAGAGTTAATAAGTAAGTGAGGGTGCCTTTTACTATTGGGAAGTATAGTGATGACGTGATATGTGATGTAGTTCCTATGCAAGCTAGTCATATTTTGCTAGGTAGACCATGGCAATGGGATAGGAGAGTGATGCATGATGGGTATCTCAATAGGTACATGGTAGGAAAAGAGGGCAAAAAGTATACTCTTCTTCCTTTAACCCCTAAACAAGTTTTTGAAGACCAAATGCAACTTGAAAAGTCCCATGATGAATTCCCACAAAGAGAGACCGAGAGAAAAAGAAAAGAGAGTGAGAGAAAATTAGAGTGGAAAAATGAAGATCAAAAGGAAAAAGAAAGAGAGATGCGTTCGACCATAAAAAGGAATGAGGGAAAGAAAATGAGCTTTTATGCTAAAATGAGAGATGTGAGGAAAGCTTTATTTTCTAACAAGCCAATTATTATACTCATGTACAAGGAAGCTTGTTTCTCAACTAACAAACTTGACCCTTCTTTGCCAAGTGTTGTGGTTGAAGTTTTGCAGGAATTTAGCGATGTTTTTTTCGATTATCTACCTCAAGGTTTACCACCTTTAAGAGGGATTGAGCATCAAATTGACTTCATTCCCGGGGCTGCCATACCAAATAGACCAGCCTATAGGAACAATCCCGAGGATACCAAAGAGCTTCAAAGGTAAGTGGAGGAACTCTTACAAAAGGGGCATATTCGAGAAAGTTTAAGTCCATGCACAGTGCTCGTCTTATTAGTACCCAAAAAAGATGGTAGTTGGCGTATGTGTGTTGATTGTAGAGTCGTCAACAAAATAACGGTAAAATATCGATACCCAATACCTCGACTTGATGATATGTTAGATGAGTTGGATGGTGCTTGTGTATTTTCTAAAATTGATCTTAAAAGTGGTTATCACCAAATAAGAATGAACCAGGAGATGAATGAAAAACTGCTTTTAAAACAAAACAAGGGTTATATGAGTGGTTGGTTATGCCATTTGGCTTAACTAACGCGCCAAGTACTTTCATGCGTTTAATGAACCATGTTTTACGTGAATTTGTTGGAAAGTTTGTGGTTATCTACTTCGATGACATTCTTGTGTATAGCAAATCTATTGATGAACATGTCATGCATTTGGGGCAAGTGTTTGACACATTGAGCAAATTTCAACTATATGCTAACATGAAGAAATGTACATTTTGCATTGATCGCATCATTTTCTTAGGATATGTCTTGAGTGTGAAAGGAATCGAGGTAGATAGTGAAAAGGTAAAGGCTATTCAAGAGTGGCCGACACCTAAAAGTGTAAGTGAGGTGCGTAGTTTTCATGGTTTGACAAGTTTCTGTAGGAGATTTGTAAAAGATTTTAGTGTTGTTGCTGCCCCTTTAACTGAAATCATGAAAAAAGATAAGGGGTTTGTTTGGGGAAAAGAACAAGAACATGCGTTTTTCTTATTGAAAGAAAAATTATGTAATGCGCATTTATTAAGATTGCCTAATTCTGATTCAACTTTTGAAATTGAATGTGATGCCTCTGGGCTTGGGATAGGTGTTGTTCTTATGCAGGATAAAAGACCCATTGCTTACTTCAGTGAGAAGCTCAATGGTGCACAATTGAATTATTCCACCTATGACAAAGAGTTTTATGCTTTGGTAAGAGCATTAGAGACATGACAACATTATTTGTTACCAAAAGAATTTGTGATTCACACCGATCGTGAATCTTTGAGGCATTTGAAAGGGCAAGGCAAGCTTAATAAATGACATGCAAAATGGGTAGAATTCATAGAGTCCTTCCCATATGTGATCCAATATAAGCAAGGAAAAGAAAATGTGGTAGCTGATGCGCTTTCAAGAAGGTACAATCTTATCTCTACTCTTTCTACAAAATTGTTGGGATTTGAGCATTTTAAAGAATTGTATGTGCATGATAGTGATTTTTCAAATGTTTACGTGGCTTGTGAACATGTGGTATTTCAAAATTTTTATAGGCATGATGGTTTTCTATTTAAAAAGGAAAAATTATATGTGCCTAATAGTTCTATTAGGGAGTTGCTTGTTCGTGAAACACATAGTGGTGGTTTAATGGGACATTTTGGGATTGGCAAAACTTTGAGCATTTTACATGAACATTTCTTTTGGCTTAATATGCGCAAACATGTTGAGAAAATTTGTGCGCAGTGCATCTCGTGTAGGCAAGCTAAGTCTAGAGTTCAACCACATGGATTATATATGCCATCACCCATTCCTACACATCCTTGGGTTGATATTTCTATGAACTTTTTGTTGGGTTTGCCTAGGACTAGAAAAGGCTGAGACTCAATATTTGTTGTTGTTGATCGTTTTTCCAAAATGGCACACTTTATACCATGTCACAAAACAGATGATGCCACATATATAGCGGATTTGTTTTTCTGCGAAGTTGTTAGAATGCATGGCATTCCTAAAACCATTGTGTCCGATAGGGATGTTAAGTTTTTAAGCCACTTTTGGCGAGTTTTGTGGTCCAAACTTGGGACCAAACTTTTATTTTCTACTACTTCACATCCACAAACGGATGATCAAACTGAAGTAGTAAATAGAACACTTGGTACATTATTACGTACTTTAATTGGAAGGAATGTTAAAACTTGGGAAGATATGCTACCATTTGTTGAATTTGCTTATAATCAGAGTATACATTCTTCTATTGGGTTTTTTCTTTTTAAAATTGTGTATGGTTTTAATCCCTTAACTCCACTTGATTTATTGCCTATTTCTATAAGTGACATTTCTAATTTGGATGGACATAAGAAAGCAAAAATGGTTAAAGCAATTCATGAAAAAGCAAGGCAGAACATTGAAAAGAAAAATGAACAAGTAGCATCCCATGTCAATAAAGGAAGGCACAAGATTTCATTTGAACCTGGAGATTGGGTGTGGGTTCATATGCGCAAGGAACGATTTCCATCAAAACGGAAATCTAAGTTGGATGCTCGTGGGGATGGTCCATTTCAAATCATAGCCAAAATCAATGAAAATGCCTACAAAGTGGACCTACCAGGGGAGTATAGTGTTTCGGCTACATTTAACATATCTGATTTATCCCCTTTTGAAATTGATGCAGGAATTGATTCGAGGACGAATCCTTTTGAGGGGAGGGGGAATGATGCAAACAAGACTAAAAACACTTCAGATACTCAAAGAGCATCAGAAGGTGACTTGGAGAGAATTTCAAATGATGTAAACACAAATACAGTTCCAAATCTGGAAAGTTTCAGTGGACCAGTAACGAGATCAAAGGCAAAGAAGCTTAAAGAGTTACTTCAAGTTTTTACTCAAAAACATGTGGATGATGGGCTGGCCAATTATGGAAAGTTCAAATATGAGCTTTTTGAACAACCCAAATTCGTAACTTTAATTGGATTTAAGTGATTTGGGATAATTTGGGTTTGTTTAAGTCTTATTGATAATGGATGAATAAGCCTTATGTATGGGATGGATTAGTTGAGTTGTTTTAAGTATTTTAGATTGTTTTATTTTAGTTTGAGTTAATTAAGCCCATATAGATAAGTATAACTCATTTTGGCTTTAAGTCTTGTTTTAGTGTTATTACAAGAATGAGCCCATAACTATATGGTGCCACAAACAATTAGTGGTATTGTTTAAGAAGATTGGAGTTACAAGGAGTTACGTAACAATTACATGCCTATAATTAGCCTAGTTATTGTTGGAGTTACAATTGTAGTTACGACATAATTAGCTTAGTTATTATGGGAGTTACAATTATAGTTATTGTATTGTAATCTATCATTGATTTTTTTTTGCTATAAATACCAAAGGAACTCTTCTTTGTGGACATTAAGAGTTGTAATCAAATATTTCAGAATTGAGTTGAGACCGTTTTGGCTTTCTTTTCACTTTATGCATAAGGTGTTGATTTGGAATACAATTGTTATCACTTGTATTTCAATTTTGATTTCCTATTTCAATTATTCTTGGTGCTTGTTTAGATTGGGTTTAAGGGATATAATTTATCTTTCTTGGGTTCTCTTTAACTTCTACCATTTGGGTGATTGAATAAATTTGATTCCTTTTTTACTTGTGATCTAAATTTCCTTCTAACCCGATTGAAGAGTTCTACGGTTCAAGCAAGGGTTTTGGGGTTCTGCATCATATACTCTTGTCAGAGGGGATACTAGTATAGTATTCATTCCTAGAGAGTGGTTCACCAACAATTAGTAATCCGACAGATAACAAAAACCCTTCCATGATAACGGAGAAAAAAATTTAGGACTTTCTTTGTTAAGTTTAGGTTTCCATCAAATTAATAACCATTTGTAGAGTTATTCTCAATTCTATTATGCATTTAAGATAATCGTATAATTTCTTATTATTCAATCAAATGGGCTCACAAATATGCTTTTCAATTGTCTCCCGACCTAATAAGGCCCATTTAAACTGGTCCTTGGCCCATTGGCCCGTAAAACCCATATTGAATCCTTTGGGGTCCACTATCAGTCATTGTGCTCCAGAAAGCCCAAAAATAAATCCTTTCTAGGCTTCTTGAAGCCTATCAAGCAACTCAGCCTATTTAGGCTTGCTTTTGGTCCAAGGCCCATGAGGGGAGTCCCTCATTGCATTTGCCACTAGTGGCAAATAGGGGCCAGCCATCCAGCCTTATGGACACAAGGGTGTGACTGACAAGGGCATATAGTGTAACACCCCATCAATCACTATTCTAAAATGATTTGGAAACCTGATTTATTCATGCCTTTGATTGCATTAAACTTAATTAATTTACGTTGCTTAATACTTATGGTAATTCGTAATTTTGGTTGATTTTTATTTATTTAATTTTTCTTTAATTTTATTTTAATTTATTTTTAAGTCTAACTCATTTAAATTAAATGTGAAAATAGAGATAAAAATAAAAAAAAGCGAATCAAGAAGAAAATCCCGCGGGAAAAATCCAGTAGGGAGTAAGGTTGTCCGCGCGGGTGCTGGGCACTGTGCGCGCACGCATGGGCGCACAGTAGCCACGGGACTTGCACACAGCACGCACATCCCTTCCGCACGCACGCACGAGAAGTGCGCACAACGCGCACGTCCCCTCCGCACGCATGCATGCACAAGACCTGCGCACAGTGCACACATCCCTTTTGCACTCATGGTGGGGGGTAAAGACGTGCAAGCGTGCCATCACGCGTGGGTGGCCTGTCCGCGCATCACCTCGTGCGCAGACAAGTGCCAAACACTGTGCATGCGCCATCCGCACAGCAAGCCTGCGTTGATTGTCCCTATGTGCTGGGGAATGCGCGCACGGTGCCCAGTGCGTCGATTGGGGTACTGCCATGTAACACCCCGCCTATCATTGTGCTAAAATGATTAGGAAACTCTATTTATTTGGGCCTTTGGCCACTTTAAACTTAAGTTAATATACGCTATTTAACATTTCTCAAAATTCGTAATTTTGATATATTTTTATTTTATTTTATTAATTTTGTTTTTATTTTATTTTAAAATATTTTAAATTATTTCATTTTATTTCAAAGGAAAAAATTTAGAAATAAATCAAAAAACGAAAAAATGGGAGAAAACCAGCCCGCGAGTCTTGCGAGAAAATTGTTTGGCCACACAGGTGTTGGGCATTGTGCAGGTGCACCTGCGCGCACAGTGGCCGTGGGGCTTGTGCACAGTGCACACCCCTTTCTGCATGTTATCACGCACGGGATGTGCACACAGTGCGCACGTCCCCTTCGTAAACATGCACGCACATCTTGCTCGTGTGCAAGGCGCGGTGTTAGGACCTATGTGCACGACCTTATAGGTGCGCATGAGGATCGTTGGTGCGCATGAGGATCGTCAGTGCGTCGCTTTGCGCATGCACCGGCTCAGCAGCAGGCCTGCACGACCAGGCCCTTTGCGTCTGGGGCCTGCGTGCATGGCGCCTAATACATCTACGCCATGCGCGGATAGGCTAGTCCCTGTTTGCACAGTAGCAGGCCTATGCACTTGTAGGTTAGCCTACAGCGCACTGTCTGGGCACTACCACCTTGAGCAAGCCTTGGGCGACGCACTGCCACTACAAGTAGAGGAAGTTTTTGTCCCTTATTTTTTGAGCCAAGAATCTTTTTCTCCTCTCTTTTCACCAGCTTTCATCACTTGGCGTGAATCCAATGGTTTCAAAATTTTATAAACTGCCCTTTCCATTCCCTTCCTCTCCATACTTCTATTTCTTCCATTTTAAAAGACTTAGAGAAAGAGAGAGAGAGAAGGAGAGAGACAGTAAAATAGTGAGAGAAGAAGAGAAAGAAAGGAAAACAGTAAAGAAGAAAACATCAAGGTTTCATTAAGGAATCTATTATTACTTCCGATGTCTTAAGGAGTAGTTTTAGATAAACAAATTTAATATGATTGTCATTTTTTCTTATTTTACTGCCGCTGTGTTCAAATGAGTCGAATTGTTCTAATTTTTAAGCATGCTATGTGAATTACTAACATTTGATTAATTTGCATGTAATAAATGTAAAATCCGTAATAATAAAAGAAAGAAAAAGAAAAAGGTGGAATAAAGCTTGTGTGGTCTGAAGTATGTCTGTATTGACATGCATATTACATCAAGTGTGTCGTTAAGCTTTTTATCTTTAAGGGGTATTTGTTCCCCTTGCCCTTCGAGGTATCTGCTTCCCCCTTCGTTATCTTGTCTTGAAAGACGTAAGAGGACCGCTCCTAGTTGATGACGACGTGCCCTCTGATGAGAGTGCTATCACACTATCTGTAGGGGTCACTCGTGGCTAAGTAATGTCGTGACTATAGATATCTATTAGGACCATTATGGTCGGTACGACAATGGTCATAGATTGTACCATGGTTTTGCTTGCCAGAAGTGGGCCTGTGCAAATTGCTGTACCTGTATTTGATCTGGTCATTCCACTTGAGTAGTTAGAAATCTGTATCTGCCCTCAAATATAGAAGTTTGCAACGACTTTACAAAGCATGACATGAAATATCTATGCATTTTATGATTTATTTGAATTTCTTTATTATTTGGCATGATATGTGTATATTTGATTTTCTATGCTAACGTAATATTTTGATGTTCAAATAAATGGTTTCCTTTTTTAATGATGAGTTAGGTCAACAATGAAGCTAGACAGTGAGATAAAATAATAAGCTTTTGAAATCTTATGATGTTAATTTAATATTGTTTTCCTTATTGAGCATATGGAATTCACTCTTTCCATTCCCCCCTAAATAAGGAAGAAAATGAGGAACCGCAGGCAAACCTACCCTTTGAAGTCTATGAGGATCCCTTGGATCCACAAGTCTGAGTGCATGACTGTTCCCGCACTCTGATGAATTCCAGTAGCATAGTGAAAGAAGTGGCCCTTATGTTTTGTATTTTGTTGCCACTTTTGGCCTCAGTGATATATGTATTTGGAACATTATATATATTTATAAGGGATTTGTTAGGTTTGATACTACTGTATCAATATTATCATGCACTCATTATTTTGAATCTGTATCTGACACCCATTTGGCTTAATTGGCACCTAGGATGTCACAGGGGGTATTAGAGCAGAATTTTACAGAATAAATCCCTTGCACTAAGGCTTAGGGTAGATAAACTTTTTTTAGAGTATCTAGGGAAAAAAATGTCTTCTTTTAAAAAAACTATATCTCTAACTCGTGTCTTCCTTTCTTTTTTAGGAATGATGCAGGGAAGACCATCCGTAGAGCGTACTGAATGACTTGAAGCCATGGATCATCGAACTAGGGCTGAATTTATAGAACTTTTCTGAGCCATTCATTGATTAACTACAGTTGTAGGACAAAACCAGGCCAACCCTTATCCACCCCCTGCCCCCGAATTCTGAAACACAGATCGGTCTATCTCCCACAATATAGCTTTCTGATCTTATCACCCAAAAATTCATTCACCTTATCCATTTTTCTTGGGTAGCTTTAGTGTTGTTTGTAAAGAAAAAGGATGGTACCATCCGACTCTACGTGAACTATAGGGAACTCAACCGAGTGACTATTAAAAATAAGTACCCATTACCCTAGATCAGCGATCTCTTCATTTAACTATAAGGAGCCACGATCTTTTTTAAGATCAATATCAGAATCAGGTACCACCAATTGAGGGTCAAAGAGGAAAATATTCCAAAAACTGCCTTTCGGCGTAGATATGGATTGTTCGAGTTCTGGGTGATGCCGTTGGGATTGACCAATGCCCCAGCAGCTTTCATGGACTTAATGAACCGAGTTTTTTGACACACACTAGATCAATACATCATTGTCTTTATTGATGACATTTTAGTGTATTCCAAAACCAATGGGGAACACATGGTGCATTTGACTAAAGTGTTAGAGACACTCTGCCAAGACCAACTGTATGTGAAACTAAGCAAGTGCTCCTTTTGGATGGATCGAGTTTCTTTTCTCGATCATGTAATCTCAAGTGAAGGAGTTTATGTAGACCCATCTAAGGGGGAATCAGTAACCAGCTGGAGTTCGCTTGCCAATGTGGCTGAGGTGCATAGTTTCCTTGGCTTGATAGGCTACTATTGACAATTCATTGATGGATTTGCCAAGATTGCTACCACCATGAGTTGACTCACTAGAAAAGGTGTACCATTCATTTGGAATTATGCATGTAGTGAAAGCTCAATAAAACTAAAGTGTCGTCTCACCTTTGCCCTTATGTTGATCCTTCTGGACAATGAGGGAAGATTCCAAGTTTACTGTGATGTATCTTATATTGGTTTGGGGTGTGTCTTGATGCAGCGTGGCATAGTAGTCATCTTTGGATCTTGACAGCTCAACGTTCATGAATAGAACTACCCTACCCATGATTTGGAGCTGACAGTCATTATCTTTGCCTTGAAGATATGGCGGCATTACCTCTATGGTCAGACTTTCGAAATCTACACTAACTATAAGATTCTGAAATATATCTTTTTGCAATGGGAGTTAAACATGAGGCAAAGACACTGGATGGATCTTCTGAAGTATTATGATTGTCAAATTATTTATCGCCCTGAGAGAGGGAATGTAGTCATCAATGCTCTAAGTCGATAAGAGCCTGTTGTGCTGACCTAAACCATGGCCTCCAGTTGGAAGATGATGAACACTGTGCAATCACTCTACCTTAACTATTATGGCAAAGGCACCTGCCTCACCCAAATCCGAGCCCTACCATCTATTTATGAAGAACTGGGAAGCACAGGTCATGGACCAAGAACTCATCAAGTAAGTTCACTTTAGATGAATATCCTAATTTCAGGATCTCTGATGATAAATTGTTCAGATTTCAGAACTGAATTTGGGTCCCCGATGCAATACTCACCAATGTACTCAAGACCACCCGTGCTTCCAAGTTATCCATTCATTCCAGAAATACTAAGATGTACCGAGATTTAAAACAACAATATTGGTGGCTAGGAATGAAGAAGGATATAGTTGACTATGTCTCCCGATGCTTTACTTGTCTGGATAAAGGTAGAACATTAGAGACTTAGTAACTTGCTACAGGTCTTCTGATTCCCAAATATAAATGGGAGCATGTGACTATGGATTTTATCACCAGATTGCAAAGGACCTGCTTTAGTCCATTTGGGTCATTATGGATAGACTGACCAAGACTGCCCATTTTTTGCCTACTCAAACCATGAACTCCATAAGTAAGTTAGCCCACTTATATGTTGATGAGATTGTTCGACTTCATGGAGTTCCCTCATCCATTGTATCCGACCACGAGCACCAATTCACCTCTCACTTTTGGGACAGCTTCTAAGAAGCTTTGGGGTCTGGATTGTACTTCAACACCGCTTCTCATCCCCAGATGGATGGTCAGTCTGAGATTCAGACATTGAAAGACATGTTACGTGCTCGCGTTCTTGACTTTGGTGATAACTGGTATGAGTATCTTTCTCTTTGTGAATTTACTTATAATAACAGTTATCATTCCAGCATCGGTATGGCCCTGTATGAAGCTTTGTATGGAAGGCCTTGTCATTCCCCTACTTGCTGGAGTGAAGTCGGGACCCAGCGCCACTTAGGACAAGACTTCATTCAGGAGACCGTAGAGAAGGTCGCAATCATCCGCAGGAATTTGGCAACTGCCCAAAGCTGCCAAAAGAGTTATGCCGATAATCGTAGGTGACCCTTGACGTTTGTCGTGGGAGATTAAGTTTTCCTTAAAGTCTATCCCTACAAAGGTAGATGCAGTTTGAAAAGAGATGGAAGTTGAGCCCTCGTTATGTGGAAATTTTTTTATCGTCAAGTGCATTGGACCTGTGGCTTACCGCCTCACATTATCTCTGGAGTTTGTGTATTTACATAATGTCTTTCATGTCTCGATGCTCAAGAAGTACCACCCTAATCCTTCTCATGTTATTGCTCATGATGAGGTACAGGTACAGGCCGATATGACCTATGAGGAGGTTCAAATAAAAATTCTCGGGTGGACAAATAAGATCTTGCATAACAAGACGATTCCCATGGTGAAAGTACGTTGGTGGCATCACACCTCAAAAGAAGCAACGTGGGAATTGAAGGACGAAATGAGGAAAAAATGCTAAAATGATTAGGAAACATTATTTATTTGGGCCTTTGGCTGCTTTGAACTTAAGTCAATTTACACTGTTTAACATTTCTCGAGATTCGTAATTTGGATATATTTTTATTTATATTTATTAATTATGTTTTTATTTTATTTTATTAATTTTCTTTTTATTTTATTTTAAAATATTTTAAATTATTTTCATTTTATTTCAAAGGAAAAAATTTAGAAAAAATTAGAAAACAGTGAAATGGGAGACAACTAGCTCGCGGGAAAATCCAGCCAGAAAACTGTTTCCCCGCGCGGGTGCTGGGCACTGTGAGTGTGCACAAGCATGAAGAATGGTCGTGGGGTGTGTTCACAACGTGCATGACCCATCTACAGGCTAGCACGCATGGGACATGGGCATAGCGTGCACGTCCCCTCCTTACGCACGCACGCACAGGACGTGCACATAGTGTGTAGGTCCTGTCTGCATACACGCATCCACGGGACGTACGCACAACGCGTACATCCCCTCCACGCGCACTATGCAGGGTCAGGATCTGCACACGCATCTTGTCGTCCACAAGTAGGTCGTTTGTGCGTCACTTTGCGCATGAACTAATGCTGCACATTGTGCACGCACCGTCCAGGTAGCACGCCTGCGGGGACAGGCCCTGTGCACTTGGGGCATGCGCGCATGGTGCAGCTTATGCCTAGGCCCTGTGCACACAATAGCAGGCTTATACGCCTGCTGGCTAACCTACAGCGTGCCGGCCAGGCATTGGCACCTCGGGAAGTGCACCGCCGCTGCCTTGGGTGGTGTACACCGCTGCTGGTGGAGGAAGTTTTTATCCCTCGTTTTATTTGCCAAGAATCTTTTTCTCCTCTCTCCTCACCAGATTTTACCACTTGGCACAAATCCAACAGTTTCAAAATTTTATAAATATCCTTTCCTTTCCCTTCCTCTTCACACTTCCATTTCTTTTATTTTTCAAGATTTAGAGAGATAGATACAATAAAATAGTGAGAGAAGAGGAGAAAGAAAGAAAAACAGTGAAGAAGAAAACATCAAGATTTCTGTAAGGAATCTAGTATTACTTCCGACGTCTTAAGGAGTATTTTTAGATAAACAAATTTAATATGATTGTTATTTTGTCTGTTTTGCATACCTCTGCGTTCAAATGAGTCGAATTGTTTTGATTTTCAAGCATGCTATGTGAGTTATTGACACTTGATTAATTTGCATGTAATAAATGTAAAATGTAGTCTGTAATAATAAAAGAAAGAAAAAAGAAAAGTAGAATCAACCCTGTGTGGTCTGAAGTATATTTGTATTGACAAGCATATTGCATCCAGTGTCTCGTTAGGCTTTTCATCTCTGAGGGGTATCTGTTCCCCTTGCCCTTCGAAGTATTTGTTTCCCCCTCCCTATCTAATCTAGAAAGACATAAGAGGATTGTTCCAAGTGGATGACGACATTCCCTCTAACGAGAGTGGTATCACACTATTTGTAGGGGTCATTCATGGCTAAAAAATGTCATGACTATAGATATCTATTAAGACCACTATGGTTGGTACCGCTGTGGTCATATATCGTACCATGGTTTTGCAAGCTAGAAGTTGGCCTACTCAAATTGTCGTACATGTATCTGATCCAGTCATTCCACTTAGGTAGTTAGAAATTTATATCTGCGCTCAAAGATGTAAGTTTACAACCATTTCGCGAAGACTAACACGAAATATCTGTGCATTTCATGATTTATTTGATTTTCTTTATTATTTGGCATGATATGCGTATATTTGATTTTCACTGCCAACGTACTATTTTGATTTTCAAATAAATTATTTCCTTTTCTAATGATGAGTTAGGTCAACAACGAAGCTAGACAGTGAGATAAAATAATAAACTTTTAAAATCTTACGATGTTAATTTAATATTATTTTTCTTACTGAGCATATGGAACTCACTCTTTCCATTCCTCCCCAGATGAGGAAGAAAATGAGGAACCGCAGGCAGACCTACCCTTTGAAATATATTAGGATCCCGTGGATCCACAAGTCTAAGTGCATGACTCTTCCCGCACTCTGATGAATTCCAATAGGATAGTGAAAGAAGTGGCCCTTATGTTTTGTATTTTGTTGCCACTTCTGTCCTCAATGATGTATGTATTTGGAACATTATATATATTTGTAAGGGATTTGTTAAAGTTGGATTCTACTGCATAAATATTATCATGCACTCGTTATTCTGAATCTATATCTGACACCCATTTACCTTAACTGGCACCTGGGATGTCACATGCCACCTCGGGTAGTGTGCCACCACTGCCGGTGGAGGCCCTCCTACCTCGTTTTTCATGACGAGCATCTTTTTATTCTCTCTCTCTTCACCAGATTTTGTCACTTGGTACGAATCCAACGGTTCCAAAATTCTATAAATTGGCCTTTCCCTTTCCTTCCTCTCCACACTTTCATTTTTTCATTTTGTAAAGATTTAAAGAGAGAGAGATAGTAGTCTAGTGAGAGAAGAAGAGAAAGAAAAGAGAACGGTGAAGGAGAAGACATCACGAATTCGATAAGGAATCTAGTATTTTTTTCGATGCCTTAAGGAGTATTTTAGATAAACTAAATTAATATATTGTTATTTTGCCTGTTTTATATGCTTTTGTGTTCAAATAAGTTGAATTATTCTTATTTTCAAGCATGTTATGTAAATTGCAGGCACTTGACAAATTTACATGTAATAAATATGTATGTAATCGATAATAATAATTAGTATAAAAGAAAAAAAAAAGAGAAAAGTGAAATGAAGCCAATAAGGTCCGAAGTGTATCTGTATTAATATGCATATTGTATCAAGTGTGTCGTAAGCCTTTTTATCTCTAAGGGGTATCTGTTCCCAGTGCCCTTCGAGGTATTTGTTTCTTCCTCCCCTATCTAGTCTAGAAAGACGTAAAAGGACCGCTCTTAGTAGATGACGACGTACTCTTTGACGAGAGTGGTATCGCACTATCTGTAGGGGTCACCCGTTGCTCAGTAATGTCATGACTGTAGATATCTGTTAGGGCCACTATGGTTGGTATGGTCGTGATCATAGATCATACCATTGTTTGGCAATCCAGAAATGAGCTTGAACAAATTACCGTATCTGTATTTGATCAGGTCATTCCACTTGAGTAGTTGGAAATCTGTATCTCCCCTCAAAGATGGAAGTTGTAACGAGTTTGCGAAGCATGACATGAAAATCTGAGCACTTCATGATTTAATTTATTTTTTTTATTATCTAGCATGATTTATGTTTGATTGTCTATATTAACGTATCGTTTTCTTAATAAATAAATGATTTTCGTAATGTGAGATAGGTAAACGAGGAAGTTAAATGGTAAGATAAAATAATTAACATTTGAAATTTTATGATGTTAATTTAATACTATTTTCCTTACTGAGCATATGGAACTCACTCTTTCCATGCCCCTCAGATGAGGAAGAAAGTGAGGAACCATAGGCTGACCTACCCTTAGAAGTCTATGAGGATCCCGTTGATCCACAAGTCTGAGTGCATGACTTTTCTCGCACTATGATGAGTCCAATAGCATAGTGAAAGAAGTGACCCTGATGTTTTGTTTTGTATTTTGCAACCACTTCTGTCCTTACTATATGTATGTATTGTAACTCATATGTATTTGTAAGGGATTTGTAATGATTTTTTTCCGCTGCATAAATTTTATCATGCACTCATTATTCTGAATCTATATCTAACACCCATTTGCCTTAATTAGCACTTGGGATGTCACAGATGGTATCATAGCAGAATTTCGCGGATCAAATACCTTGCATTGAGGCCTTAGGTAGATGAACCCTTTATAATACCTAGGAAATAAATAAGTCCTCTTTTCAAGATTAAACCTCCAACTCATGTCCTCCTTTCTTTTGTAGGAATAATGCAAGGAAGACTATCCGTAGAGCATATTGAGCGACTTAAAGCCCCGGATCATCCGACTAAGGTTAAATTTGTAAAACTTTTCTGAGCCATCTAAGGATTAATTGTAGTCGTAGGATAGAACAAAGGCAACCCTTGTCCACCTCTTGCCCCTAAATTCTGAGACACAGATCGGTCAATCTTCTAAAATATAGTGGAGTTTAAGAAACTTAACACCCAACACTTTGAAGGTGGCCCTAATCCTTTAGTAGCTGAAGCCTGAATCCTACAAATAGAGAAGCTCTTCTCTGTCCTAAACCTGACCAAAGAATAAAAAGTCCCCCTTACAGCTTTCATGTTAAACAGAGAAGTTGAACACTCATGGCAACTTAAGAAAGAAGTCTTGTCCCCCTTACTGCTTGAGAAGTTTTTATGGATGCTTTCTTTGATAACTTCTTCCCTGCCTATGTTCAAAAAAAAAGAGGAGGAATTTTAGGACCTCCCGCAAGGAAGCCTGTCTGTAGCCCAATATGCAGCCCATTTTGTTCAACTGTGTAGGTTTGTCCCTTTGATGGTCATCCCCAAAAACCAAAAAGCTAGGAAGTTTCTCAAGGGCCTTCGTGCTGACATTTATGATCGGGTTGTGATGCTGACACCCAACTCGTATACGAAGGTGCTTGAATATGCCCAGTTGGCTGAAGACCTTATCTCGATCAAACACCAATATATTGCTCTAGTTCGTACTCAACAACAACCCCAATAGCTTAAAAGAAGATTGTCTGACCAAGTAAGTAACCCGCCAGACAAATAAACCAGAGTTGTCCTTCCTCCTGCCTTACCCAACCTACAGTTTCACCTGCCCGAGCTAACCAACCCTGTCAGCATTATGGTCGCTTGCATGGTGACCTACCATGTCAGCATATCAATAATGCCTGTTATCAATGCGGAAGCACCAAACACCTCATAAAAGACTACCCCCAATGACCAAAGGATATAGCTCGATCCGTAGCACAAGGTCGAGTGTACCCCACCTAAATGAATCTGGTGTCTTTCCTGCTCCTGTCCTCATCCAGGGTATGTTTTCTATTCATAGTACTTCTGTCAAGGGTTTGATCGATATAGGTGCAACTAACTCTTTTATTTTATGTGCATTTGCTTGTAATATAGAGTTTAGACTAGAACCTTTAGGAAAAACACTAATGGTGGAAACTCCCTCTAAAGGACTACTAGAGGCTCATTGTGTATATAAGGATTGTAGGATAAAAACTTCAGTGATAGAGGTATGTATAAACCTGATACTATTAGATTTTGTAGGATTTGATGTAATATTAGGAATGGACTAGTTGGAAAACTATAGAGCTATAATAGAATGTGAAATAAAATTGTAACCGTACAATCCCTGAAAGAGAAATTAAAGTTATTGTTATCATTTTCCTAACAATTGAATGAATAAAAATATCGGCGTTAATCTTGTTGTATGTTCCCTACCAATTGTTTATAATTATTTGGATGTCTTTCCCATCGAACTTCCTGGTCTACCTCCCCTATGTGAGGTAGAGTTATTGATTGCTTTGTTGCCTGAAACCCAGTCGATCTTGAAGCCCACGTATTGCATGAGTCGCGCTAAGTTAATAGAGTTGGAAGATCAGCTTTTTAACGTTATCACCTGGAAAGTCATTCACCCTAGCCATTCCCCTTGGGGCGCTACGATATTGTTTGTAAAGAAAAATGATAGTTTCATTCGACTCTGTGTGGACTATAGGGAACTCAATTGAGTGACTGTTAAACGCAAGTATCCCTTACCTCATATCGACGATCTCTTCAATCAACTGTAAGGAGCCACAGTCTTCTCTAAGATCCATCTCAGGCCCGAGTATCACCAGTTGAGAGTTAAAGGAGAAGATATTCCAAAAACTACCTTTTGGTGCAAGTACGGTTTATACGAGTTCAGGGTGATGTCGTTCGGATTGACCAATGCCCCAACAACCTTCATGGATCAATGAACAAAGTGTTCCAGCACGCATTAGATCAGTACATCATCATTTTTATTAATGACATTCTCATCTGTTCCAAAAGCCGTGAGGAGCACACTGTACATTTGGCTGAAGTGTTGGAGACTCTTCACCAAAACCAACTATATGCAAAACTAAGGAAGTACTCCTTTTGGTTGGATCAAGTTTCTTTTCTTGGTCATGTAATCTAAAATGAAGGAGTTTCTATAGACCCGTCCAAGGTAGAATCGATGATCAGCTGGAGTCCGCCAACTAATGTGGCCGAGGTGCATAGTTTTCTTAACTTAGCATGCTACTACCGATAATAAATTAGGTTAAAGGGTATGATGTTAAAGAGGAAGAAAATTAGGGTTTTTTTTTAAGCTAAAGAGGAAGAAAATTTGGGTATTTTTTTAAAAAATAAAAGTGTGGAGTTGTATTGATGATGTATTTACAATTCGATTAAACTATCGACAATAAAACCAAGATTACCGATAAAGTCGATATTATGTCCAAAAATAATGGAACCAAAATTGTGAAACCAACAATCAATGATTTGGTTAAAATCAAGTTCTATTACTTTAAAAGCGTAATTGTTTCTCTCTTTCCAAAAGACCCACATTATGGTAAGTGGGATTAGTCTTAACATTTTTCTTTTGCTGCTGATGCCTTCCCATGCTAGGACTTTGTATGTATGTTGTTGTTCGTGACCCAATAATGATGTTCCATAGGTGCCGTGAAACCGTACAGCCTAAAAGCATGTGGTTATATGTTTGAAAATTATTTTTACCTAAGAAACATCTATCAACAATTGTGAAATCTCTTTTCATTAAGTTGTAAAGGGTAAGAATGTGGCCTTTTGCTGCTTCCCAGGCAAAAAATGAGATTCTTGGAGTTGCACCCGATTTCCATATTACTTTGAAAAAGAAGTTATTATTGTTCTGACTAAGAACATTAGCATGTTAAAGAGGAAGTAGATTAGGTTAAACGGCAAATTACACCATTTCTAATTAATTATAATTAATTATTTATTTACTTTTTCCTTGTATATATAGAACTGTAATATTCAATAGAAACACATCAAGTTATTCTAAACATGGTTCAGAGCCAGGTTAAAGAAACCCTATATTTTTTCTAAAAACCCTGAACTAGCTTTTATTGCCAAAAGAAAAAAAGAAAAACTCTAAACCCACATCCAGTTTTCATAGCTAGCCTACATAAAATACAAGCAGGCCTTCAATGCTGGAAAGTGCCCCTTTTTTCAGCTAGAACAGCAGCCGCATCTAACCAGAACAGTAGCAAGCAACATTGCCCTATCTTGTGAACTCTGTTTCGCCTATGTTTTTACTCCAGCTGGTGCTCTGTTTTGTCTCTGTTTTGCTTCAGCAAGTGTTCTATTTTGCCTCTGTTCCCAATCCATTTGTTGCTCTGTTTCGGCTATATTTTTGCATACTTCATCTGCTGCTTTCTGTTCTGCTGCACACTTTCTTTGTTTTTACTCAGTTTTACTCTGTTCGGCACGTTATCTGTGAATTGCTTTGTTTTACTCTATTCAACCCCTTACATGCTCTGTTTTGCTCTATTTCACACCTTGTCCGCTGCACACTTTATCTCCTGTTTTGGACCTGTTCTGCATAGCCCCTGTTTGGCCAATGGGAGCCTCCAGACACGAGTGCTCAGCCACGCCACAACTGCTGTCCTACTGATAAAACTCTTATTTTTGCTTATTTAATCAGATATAATTGCCTCAGATTTTTAAGACTATGTTGGGGGTAACATCCCAAAACACTAGAGCGCATTCCCACGTGAGAACTCTCATCACCGGATTTTAGCCAATTTAGGTGGCATATTGCTTTATAGGAAAGGATTATTTGAGCTGATTCTGATTAATTCGAACCACCCCAAAGCTTAGTCATCTTATGGGTATCGGACTGAATTCCGGAGACCCTATATTTGATGCTTGGGATGAAGAGAATTCATGATTATGAGATGACTCTAGAACTCCATGACTATAGAAATAAGGAAAACTGTAATGTTCCTTCCCATATCCAAAGTGGTGTAGGATACAATCGATGAAATCTACTCTATAGTCAATGATGTTGCACAAATTTATGACTTGATAATTAAGACAGTCTATAAATTAAGGGCACAAATTAGTAAATAAATATCCTAACATGTTAGAAAACTTGTGGCAGGAATTGGACCAATATCATAATATGACCATGGATTGTAGCAGAGATGTAGCATATCTTAAAAGATTTATAGAAAAATCATCCATATGAATTTTTGGCAGGTCCAAATTTGGACTATGATCAAGTACGAATGTAGATATTGGAAAAAAGGAAATGCCATCCTGTGAAGTCCTTATATTTCACCCATTTTCTTGGGAAGTTCTCGTGTTGCACCAATTTTTTTTTTCAGATGGGTCGTTCGATGTTACGCGCGACTGGAACTATGGTCAGCTGGTTTATACGCAAATGTGAGTCAAGACGCAGGGGCATTTTAATTGATATTAGAACGAGAAGGAGAGGTGAAGTGTGATCGCACTAGGAAACAAATGGTGGGAGGGGGAAGAAAAGAGAAGGAGTGTATGTATTTGCAGCGCAAAATGAAACAGGTGCGATCATACTAGCACTAATGCACCGGATCCCATCAAAACTCCACAGTTAAGTGTGCTTGGACGAGAGTAGTACTCTGATGGGTGACCTCCTAGGAAGTCCTCGTGTGCACCCATTTTTTTTCGAATGGGTCGTTCGACATTACGCGCAAATGGAATTATGAACCGCTGGTTCATTTGCAAAGGTGAGTCACGGTGCCGGGGCATTTAACTTGATATTAGAATGAGAAGGAGAGATGCAGAGTGCACGCACAACGAAATAAATATCGGGATGGGGGATAGAAGGAGAAAGAGTGTATGTATTTGCAGCGCAGAATAAAACATGAGTGATCATACCAGCACTAATGCAACGGATTCTATAAGATCTCCTAGGTAAGGGTGCTTGGGCGAGAGTAGTACTAGGATGGGTGACCCCCTGCGAAGTCTTTATATTTCACCCATTTTCTTGGGAAGTCCTCGTGTTGCACTCATTTTTTTGCAGATGATTCTTTCAATGTTACGCGCGACTTGAATTATGGTCCGCAGGTTTATATGCAAATGTGAGTCACGGCGCCGTGACATTTTACTTGATATTTGAACAAGAACGGGAGGTGCAGTGCGCACGCACAAGCAAACAAATGATGGGAGGGGGAAGAAAGGAGAAAGAGTGTATGTATTTGTAGCGCAAAATTAAATAGGTGCGATTATACCAGCACTAATGCACCGGATCCCATCAGAACTCCGTAGTTAAGTGTACTTGGATGAGAGTAGTACTCGGATGGGTGACCTCCTAGAAAGTCGTCGTGTGGAACCAATTTTTTTTCAGACAGGTCGTACGACGTTACGCGCGACTGGAGCAATGGTCCGCTGGTTTATACGCAAATGTGAGTCAAGAAGCATGAGAAATTTAATCGATATTAGAACGAGAAGGAGAGGTGCAGTGTGAACGCACCAGGAAACAAAAGATGGGTGGGGGGAGGGAAGGAGAGGGAGTCTATGTATTTTCAGCACCAAATGAAACAGGCTTGATAATACCAATACAAATGCACCGGATCCTATCAGAACTCTGCAGTTAAGTGTGCTTTGGCGAAAGTAGTACAAGGATGGGTTACCTCCTGGGAAGTTCTCGTGTTGCACCCTTTTTTTTTTAGATGGGTCGTTAGATGTTACGCGCGACTGGAACTATGGTCCGCTGGTTTATACGCAAATGTGAGTCAGGATGTAGGGACATTTAAATTGATATTAGAACGAGAAGGAGAGGCGAAGTGTGAACGCACCAAGAAGCAAATGACGGGAGGGGGAAGAAAGGAGAAGGAGGTATGTATTTGTAGCCTGAAATGAAACAAGTGCGATCATACCAGCACTAATGCACTGGTTCCCATCAAAACTTCGCAGTTAAGTGTGCTTGGGCGAGAGTAGTACTCGGATGGGTGACCTCCTGGTAAGTCCAAGTGTTGCACCCATTTTTTTTCGGATGGGTCATTCGACGTTACGCGCGAATGGAATTATGATCCGATGGTTCATTCACAAAGGTGAGTCACGGTGCCGGGGCATTTTTACTTGATATTAGAACGAGAATGAGAGATGCAGAGTGCACGCACAAGAAAATAAATGACGGTAGGGGGATGGAAGGAGAAAGAGTGTATGTATTTGCAGCACAGAATGAAACATGAGCGATCATACTAGAACTAATGCAACCGATTCTATCAGAACTCCGCAAGTTAAGGGTGTTTGGGCGAGAGTAGTACTAGGATGGGTGACCTCCTGCGAAGTCCTTATATTTCACCCATTTTCTTGGGAAGTCCTCGTATTGCACCCATTTTTTTGCAGATGATTCTTTCGACGTTATGCGCGACTTGAATTATGGTCTGCAGGTTTATTCGCAAATGTGAGTCACGGCGCCGTGGCATTTTACTTAATATTTGAATGAAAACGGGAGGTGCAGTGCGCACGCACAATCAAACAAATGACGGAAGGGGGAAGAAAGGAGAAAGAGTGTATGTATTTCCAGTGCGAAATTAAACAGGTGCGATCATACCAGGACTTATGCACCGGATCCCATCTGAACTTCGCACAAGGAAACAAATGATGGGAGGGGGGAGGGAAGGAGAAGGAGTGTATGTATTTTCAGCACCAAATGAAATAGGTGCGATTATACCAGCACAAATGCACCAGATCTCATCAGAACTCCGCAGTTAAGTGTGCTTTGGCGAAAGTAGTACAAGGATAGGTTACCTCCTGGGAAGTTCTCGTGTTGCACCCTTTTTTTTTCAGATGGGTCGTTTGACGTTACGCGCGACTGGAACTATGGTCTACTGGTTTATACACAAATGTGAGTCAAGACGCAGGGGCATTTTAAATGATATTAGAACGAGAAGGAGAGGTTAAGTGTGAACGCACAAGGAAACAAACGACGGGAGGGGGGGATGGAAGGAGAAAGAGTGTATGTATTTGCAGCGCAGAATGAAACATGAGCGATCCTAACAGCACTAATGCAACATATTCTATCAGAACTTCGCAAGTTAAGGGTGCTTGGGCGAGAGTAGTACTAGGATGGGTGACCTCCTGCGAAGTCCTTATATTTCACCCATTTTCTTGGGAAGTCCTCGTGTTGCACCCATTTTTTTACAGATGATTCTTTCGACGGTACGCGCGACTTGAATTATGGTCCGCAGGTTTATTCGAAAATGTGAGTCACGGCGCTGTGGCATTTTACTTGATATTTGAACGAGAACGGGAGGTGCAGTGCACACGCAGAAGGAAACAAATGACGGGAGGGGGAAGAAAGGAGAAGGAGTGTAGGTATTTGCAGCGCAAAATTAAGCAGGTGCGATCATACCAGCACTAATGCACCGGATCCCATAAGAACTCCGTAGTTAAGTGTGCTTGGGCGAGACTAGTACTCGGATTGGTTACCTCTTGGGAAGTCCTCATGTCGCACCAATTTTTTTTCAGACGAGTCGTTCGACGTTACGTGCGACTGGAATTATGGTCCGCTGGTTTATAGGCAAATGTGAGTCAAGAAGCAGGGGCATTTTAATTGATATTAGAATGAGAAGGAGAGGTGCAGTGTGAACGCATAAGGAAACAAATGATGGGAGGGGGGAGGGAAAGAGAAGGAGTGTATGTATTTTCAACCAGAAATGTAACAGGTGCGATCATACCAGCATAAATGCACCGGATCCCATCAGAACTCCGCAGTTAAGTGTGCTTTGACGAAAGTAGTAAAAGGATGGGTTACCTCTTGGGAAGTTTTCGTGTTGCACCCATTTTCTTTTTCAGATGGGTCGTTCGACGTTACGCGCGACTAGAACTATGGTCCGCTGGTTTATACGCAAATGTGTGTCAAGACGCAGGGGCATTTTAATTGATATTAGAAAGAGAAGGAGAGGTGAAGTGTGAACGCACCAGGAAACAAATGACGGGAGGGGGAAGAAAGGAGAAGGAGTATGTATTTGCAGCGCGAAATGAACTAGGTTCGATCATACCAGCACTAATGCACCGGATCCCATCAAAACTCCGCAGTTAAGTGTTCTTGGGCGAGAGTAGTACTCGGATGGGTGACCTCCTGGGAAGTCCTTGTGTTGCAGCCATTTTTTTTGGATGGGTCGTTCGATGTTACGCGCGAATGGGGTTATGAACCGCTGGTTCATTCGCAAAAGTGAGTCACGGTGCCGGAGCATTTTACTTGATATTAGAACGAGAAGGAGACATGTAGAGTGCACGCACAAGGAAAAAAAATGATGGGAGGGGGGATGGAAGGAGAAAGAGTGTATGTATTTGAAGCGCATAATGAAACATAAGCGATCATACCAGTACTAATGCAACGGATTCTATCAGAACTCTGCAAGTTAAGGGTGCTTGAGCGAGAGTAGTACTTGGATGGGTGACCTCCTGTGAAGTCCTTATATTTCGCCCATTTTTTTGGAAGTTCTCGTGTTGCACCCATTTTTTTTGAAGATGATTCTTTCAACGTTATGCGCGACATGAATTATGGTCCGCAAGTTTATTCGTAGATGTGAGTCACGGCACTGTGGCATTTAACTTGATATTTGAACGAGAACTGGAGGTGCAGTGGGCATGCAAAAGGAAACAAATGACGGGAAAGGAAAGAAAAGAGAAAGAGTGTATGTATTTGCAGCGCGAAATTTAACAGGTGCGATCATACCAGCACTAATGCATCGGATCCCATCAAAACTCCGCAGTTAAGTGTGCTTGGGCGAGAGTAGTACTCAGATGGGTGACCTTCTGGGAAATCCTCGTGTCGCACCAATTTTTTTTCAGACGGATCGTTCGATGTTACGCGCGACTGGAACTATTGTCCGCTGGTTTATACGCAAATGTGAGTCAAGAAGCATGAGCATTTTCATCGATATTAGAATGAGAAGGAGAGGTGCAATGTGAACGCACAAGGAAATAATTGATGGGAGGGGGGAGGAAAGGAGAAGGAGTGTATGTATTTTCAACACAAAATGAAACAGGCACGATCATACCTGCACAAATGCACCGGATCCCATAAGAACTCTGCAGTTAAGTGTGCTTTGGCGAAAGTAATACAAGGATGGGTTACCTCCTGGGAAGTTCTCGTGTTGCACCCATTTTTTTTTCCAGATGGGTCGTTCGACGTTACACGCGACTGGAACTATGGGCAGCTGGTTTATATGCAAATGTGAGTCAAGACGCAGGGGCATTTTAATTGATATTAGAACGAGAAGGAGAGGTGAAGTGTGATCGCACTAGGAAACAAATGGTGGGAGGGGGAAGAAATGAAAAGGAGTGTACGTATTTGCAGCGCAAAATGAAACAGGTGTGATCATACCAACACTAATGCACCGGATCCCATCAGAACTCCGCAGTTAAGTGTGCTTGGGCGAGAGTAGTACTCGGATGGGTGACCTCCTGTGAAGTCCTCGTGTTGCACCCATTTTTTTTCAGATGGGTCTTTCGACGTTACGCACGAATGGATTTATGAACCGCTGGTTCATTTGTAAAGGTGAGTCACGGTGCCGGTGCATTTTACTTGATATTAGAACGAGAATGAGAGACGCAGAGTGTACGCACAAGGAAACAAATGATGGGAGGGGGGATGGAAGGAGAAATAGTGTATGTATTTGCAGTGCAAAATGAAACATGAGCGATCATACCAGAACTTATGCAACGAATTCTATCATAACTCCCCAAGTTAAGGGTGCTTGGGCGAGAGTAGTACTAGGATGTGTGACCTCCTTCGAAGTCCTTATATTTCACCTATTTTCTTGGGAAGTTCTCGTGTTGCACCCATTTTTTTGCAGATGATTCATTCGACGTTGCGCGCAACTTGAATTATGGTCCGCAGGTTTATTCGCAAATGTGAGTCACGGTGCTGTGGCATTTTACTTGATATTAAAGAGGTGCGATCCTACCAGCACTAATGCACCGGATCCCATCAGAACTCTGCAGTTAAGTGTGCTTGGGCGAGAGTAGGACTTGGATGGGTGACCTCCTGGGAAGTTATCGTGTCGCACCCATTTTTTTTCGGATGGGTCATTCGACGTTACGCGCGAATGGAATTATGAACCGCTGGTTCATTCGCAAAGGTGAGTCACGGTGCCAGAGCATTTTACTTGATATTAGAACGAGAAGGAGAGATGCAGAGTGCACGCACAAGGAAACAAATGACGGGAGTGGGGATGGAAGGAGAAGGAGTGTATGTATTTTCAGCACCAAATGAAACAGGTGCGATAATACCAGCACAAATGCACCGGATTCTATCAGAACTCCGCAAGTTAAGGGTGCTTGGGCGAGAGTAGTACTAGGATGGGTGACCTCCTGCGAACTCCTTATATTTCACCCATTTTCTTGGGAAGTCCTCGTGTTGCACCTATTTTTTTGTAGATGATTCTTTCGACTTTACGCGCGACTTAAATTATGGTGCGCGGGTTTATTCGCAAATTTGAGTCACGGCACCGTGGCATTTTACTTGATATTTCAACGAGAACGGGAGGTGCAGTGCGCACGCACAAGGAAACAAATGACGGGAGTGGGGATGGAAGGAGAAGGAGTGTATGTATTTTAGCACCAAATGAAACAGGTGCGATAATACCAGCACAAATGAACCGGATTCTATCAGAACTCCGCAAGTTAAGGGTGCTTGGGCGATAGTAGTACTAGGATGGGTGACCTCTTGCGAAGTCCTTATATTTCACCCATTTTCTTGGGAAGTCCTCGTGTTGCACCTATTTTTTTGCAGATGATTCTTTCGAAGTTATGCGTGACTTGAATTATGGTCTTCAGGTTTATTCGCAAATTTGAGTCATGGCGCCGTGGCATTTTACTTGATATTTGAACGAGAATGGGAGGTGCAGTACGCACGCACAGGGAAACAAATGACGGGAGTGGGTAAAAAGGAGAAGGAGTGTATGTATTTGCGGCGCAAATTTAAACAGGTGCGATCATACCAGCACTAATGCACCGGATCCCATCAGAACTCCGCGGTTAAGTGTGCTTGGGCGATAGTAGTACTCGGATGGGTGACCTCCTGGAAGTCCTCGTGTCGCACCAATTTTTTTTCAGATGGTTCGTTCGACGTTACGCGCGACTGGAACTATGGTCTACTGGTTTATACACAAATGTGAGTCAAGACGCAGGGGCATTTTAAATGATATTAGAACGAGAAGGAGAGGTGCAGTGTGAACGCACAAGGAAACAAATGATGGGAGGGAGGAGGGAAGGAGAAGGAGTGTATGTATTTTCAGCACGAAATGAAATAGGCGAGATCGTACCAGCACAAATGCACCGGATCCCATCAGAACTCCACAGTTAAGTGTGCTTTGGAGAAAGTAGTACATGGATGGGTTACCTCCTGGGAAGTCCTCGTGTTGCACCAATTTTTTTGCAGATGATTCTTTCGACGTTACGCGCGACTTGATTTATAGTCCGCAGGTTTATTCGCAAATGTGAGTCACGGTGCCGTGGCATTTTACTTGATATTAGAACGAGAACGGGAGGTGCAGTGCGCACGCACAAGGAAACAAATGACGGGAGGGGAAGAAAGGAGAAGGAGTTTATGTATTTGCAGCGCGAATTGACACAGGTGCGATCATACCAGCACTAATGCACCGGATCCCATCAGAACTCCGCAGTTAAGTGTGCTTGGGTGAGAGTAGTACTCTGATGGGTGACCTCCTAGGAAGTCCTCGTGTTGCACCCATTTTTTTTCGGATGGGTCGTTCGACGTTTCGCCCGAAAAGAATTATGAACCGCTGGTTCATTCGCAAAGGTGAGTCACGGTGCCGGGGCATTTTATTTGATATTAGAACGAGAAGGAGTGATGCAGAGTGCACACACAAGGAAACATATGACAGGAGAGGGGATTGAAGGAGAAAGAGTGTATGTCTTTGCAGCGCAGAATGAAGCATGAGCGATCATACCAGCACTAATGCAACGGATTTTATCAGAACTCCGCAAGTTAAGGGTGCTTGGGCGAGAGTAGTACAAGAATGGGTGACCTCCTGCGAAGTCCTTATATTTCACCCATTTTCTTGGGAAGTACTCGTGTTGCACCCAATTTTTTGCAGATGATTCTTTCGACGTTACGCGCGACTTAAATTATGGTCAGCAGGTTTTTTCACAAATGTGAGTCACGGCGCCGTGACATTTTACTTGATATTAGAACGAGAACGGGAGGTGCAGTACGCACGCACAAGGAAACAAATGACAGGAGGGGGAAGAAAGGAGAAGGAGTTTATGTATTTGCTGCGCGAAATTAAATAGTTGCGATCATACCAGCACTAATGCACCGGATCCCATCAAAACTCCGCAGTTAAGTGTGCTTGGGTGAGAGTAGTACTCGGATGGGTGACCTCTTGGGAAGTCCTCGCGTCGCACTAATTTTTTTTCAGATGGGTCGTTCGACGTTACGCGCGACTGGTACTAGGGTCCGCTGTTTTATTCACAAATGTGAGTCAAGAAGCTGGGGCATTTTAATCGATATTAGAATGAGAAGGAGAGGTGCAGTGTGAACACACAAACAAACAAATGATGGGAGGGGGAGGAAAGGAGAAGGAGTGTATGTATTTTCAGCACAAAAAGAAACAAGTGCTATCATATTTTTTTTTCTAGATGGGTCGTTCGACGTTACGCGCGACTGGAACTATGGTCCGCTGGTTTATACGCAAATGTGAGTCATGACGCAGGGGCATTTTTATTGATATTAGAACGAGATGTTGAGGTGAAGTGTGAACGCACCAGGAAACAAATAACGGGAGGGGGAAGAAAGAGTAGGAGTGTATGTATTTGCAGCGGATCCCATAAGAACTCCGAAGTTAAGTGTGCTTGGGCAAGAGTAGTACTCGGACGGGTGACCTCCTGGGAAGTCCTCGTGTCCCACCAATTTTTTTTCAGACGATTCGTTCGACGTTAGGCGCGACTGGAATTATAGTCCGCTGGTTTATCGGCAAATGTGAGTCAAGAAGTAGGGACATTTTAATCGATATTAGAACGAAAATGAGAGGTGCAGTATGAATGCACAAGGAAACAAATGATGGGGGGGGGAGGGAAAGAGAAGGAGTGTATGTATTTTCAGCCGGAAATGAAACATGTGCGATCATACCAGCAAAAATGCACCGGATCCCATCAGAACTCTGCTGTTAAGTGTGCTTTGGCGAAAGTAGTACAAGGATGGGTTACCTCTTGGGAAGTTCTCGTGTTGCATCCATTTTCTTTTTCAGATGGGTCGTTCGACGTTACGCCCGAGTGGAACTATGGTCCGCTGGTTTATACGCAAATTTGAGTCAAGACGCAGGGGCATTTTAATTGATATTAGAAAGAGAAGGAGAGGTGAAGTGTGAACGCACCAGGAAACAAATGACGGGAGGGGGAAGAAAGGAGAAGGAGTGTATGTATTTGCAGCACGAAATGAAACAGGTGCGATCATATCAGCACTAATGCATTGGATCCTATTAGAACTCTGCAATTAAGTTTGGTTGGGAGAGAGTATCACTCGGATGGGTGACCTCCTGGGAAGTCCTCGTGATGCACCCATTTTTTTTCGGATGGGTGTCGTTCGACGTTACGTGCGAATGGAATTATGAACTGCTGGTTCATTCGCAAAGGTGAGTCACGGTGCTGGGGCATTTTACTTGATATTAGAACGAGAAGGAGAGATACAGAGTGCACGCACAAGGAAATAAATGACGGGAGGGGGGATGGAAGGAGAAAGAGTGTATGTATTTGCAGCGCAGAATGAAACATGAGCGATCATACCACCACTAATACAACAGATTCTATCAGAACTCCGCAAGTTAAGGGTGCTTGGGCGAGAGTTGTACTAGGATGGGTGACCTACTGCAAAGTCCTTATATTTCACCCATTTTCTTGGGAAGTTCTCGTGCTGCTCCTATTTTTTTACAGATGATTCTTTCGACGTTACGCGCGACATTAATTATGGTCCGCAAGTTTATTCGCAAATGTGAGTCACGCCGCCGTGGCATTTTACTTGATATTTGAACGAGAACGGGAGGTGCAGTGCGCACGCACAAGGAAAAAAATGACGGGAGTGGGAAGAAAGGAGAAGGAGTGTATGTATTTGCAGCACGAAATTAAACAGTTGCGATCATTCCAGCAGTAATGCATCGGATCCCATCAGAACTCCGCTGTTAAGTGTGCTTGGACAAGACTAGTACTCGGATGGGTAAACTCCTAGGAAGTCATCGTGTCACACAAATTTTTTTTCAGACGGGTCGTTCGACGTTACGCGCGACTGGAACTAAGGTCCGCTGGTTTATACACAAATGTGAGTCAAGAAGCAGGAGCATTTTAATCGATATTTGAGCGAGAAGGAGCGGTGCAGTGTGAACGCACAGTGAAATAAATGATGGGAGGGGGGAGGGAAGGAGAAGGAGTGTATGTATTTTCAGCACGAAATGAAACAGGTGCGATCATACCAGCACAAATGCACCGGATCCCATCAGAACTCCGCAGTTAAGTATTCTTTGGCGAAAGTAGTACATGGATGGGTTACCTCTTGGGAAGTTCTGGTGTTGCACCCATTTTTTTTTTCAGATGGGTCGTTCGACGTTACGCGCGACTAGAACTATGGTCCGCTGGTTTATACGCAAATGTGAGTCAAGACGCAGCGGCATTTTAATTGATATTAGATCGAGAAGGAGAGGTGAAGTGTGAACGCACCAGGAAACAAATGACGGGAGGGGGAAGAAAGGAGGAGTGTATATATTTGGAACGCAAAATGAAACAGGTGCGATCATACCAGCACTAATGCATTGGATCCCATTAAAACTCCGCAGTTAAGTGTCTTTGGGCGAGGGTAGTACTCGGATGGGTGACCTCCTGAGAAGTCCTCGTGTTGCACCAATTTTTTTTCAGATGGGTCGTTCGACGTTACGCACGAATAGAATTATGAACCGGTGGTTCATTCGCAAAGGTGAGTCACGGTGCCGGGGCATTTTCTTTGATAATAGAACGAGAATGAGAGATGCAGAGTGAATGCATAAGGTAACAAATGACGGGAGGGGGGATGAAAGGAGAAAGAGTGTATGTATTTGCAGCGCAGAATGAAACATGAGCGATCATACCAGAACTTTTGCAACGAATTCTATCAGAACTCCCCAAGTTAAGGGTGCATGGGCGAGAGTAGTACTAGGATGGGTGACCTCCTATGAAGTCCTTATATTTCACCCATTTTCTTGGGAAGTTCTCGTGTTGCACCCATTTTTTTGCAGATGATTCTTTCGACGTTGCACGCGACTTCAATTATGGTTCGAAGGTTTATTCGCAAATATGAGTCACGGCACCGTGAAATTTTACTTGATATTTGAACGAGAACGGGAGGTGCAGTGCGCACGTACAAGGAAACAAATGATGGGAAGGGGAAGAAGGGAGAAGGAGTGTATGTATTTACAGTGCAAAATTAAACAGGTGCGATCATACCAGCACTAAAGCACCAGATCCCATCAGAACTCCGCAGTTAAGTGTGTTTGGGCGAGAGTAGTACTCGGATGGGTGACCTCTTGGGAAGTCCTCGTGTTGCACCCATTATTTTTCGGAGGGGTCGTTTGACGTCACAAGCGAATGGAATTATGACATTCGCAAAGGTGGGGCATTTTACTTGATATTAGAACGAGAAGGAGAGGTTAAGTGTGAACACACAAGGAAACAAACGACGGGAGGGGGGGATGGAAGGAGAAAGAGTGTATGTATTTGCAGCGCAGAATGAAACATGAGCGATCCTACCAGCACTAATGCAGCATATTCTATCAGAACTTCGCAAGTTAAGGGTGCTTGGGCGAGAGTAGTACTAGGATGGGTGACCTCCTGCGAAGTCCTTATATTTCAGCCATTTTCTTGGGAAGTCCTCGTGTTGCACCCATTTTTTTGCAGATGATTCTTTCGACGTTACGCGCCACTTGAATTATGGTCCGCAGGTTTATTCGCAAATGTGAGTCACGGCGCCGTGGCATTTTACTTGATATTAGAACGAGAACGGGAGGTGCAATGCACACGCACAAGGAAACAAATGACGGGAGGGGGAAGAAAGGAGAAGGAGTGTATGTATTTGCGGCGCAAAATGAAACAGGTGCGATCATACCAGCACTAATGCACAGTATCCCATAAGAGCTCCGCAGTTAAGTGTGCTTGGGCATGAGTAGTACCTGGATGGGTGACCTCTTGGGAAGTCCTCGTGTTGCACCTATTTATTTTCGGATGGGTCGTTCGACATTACGCGCGAATGAAATTATGAACCGCTGGTTCATTCCCAAGGGTGAGTCACGGTGCCGAGGCATTTTACTTGATATTAGAACGAGAAGGAGAGATGCAGAGTGCACGCACAAGGAAATAAATGATGGGAGGGGGGATGGAAGGAGAAAGAGTGTATGTATTTGCAGTGCATAATGAAACATAAGCGATCATACCAGCACTATTGCAACGGATTCTATCAGAACTCCGCAAGTTAAGGGTGTTTGGGCGAGTGTAGTACTAAGATGGGTGAGCTCCTTCGAAGCCGTTATATTTCACCCATTTTCTTGGGAAGTCCTCGTGTTGCACCCATTTTTTTACAGATGATTCTTTTGACGTTACGCACGACTTGAATTATGGTCCGCATGTTTATTCGCAAATGTGAGTCACGGTGCCGTGGCATTTTACTTGATATTAGAACGAGAACGGGAGGTGCGGTGCGAACGCACAAGGAAACAAATGACGGGAGGGGGAATAAAAGAGAATGAGTTTATGTATTTGCAGCGCGAAATTAAACAGGTTTGATTATACTAGCACTAAAGCACCGGATCCTATCATAACTCCGCAGTTAAGTGTGCTTGGGCGAGAGTAGTACTCAAATGGGTGACCTCCTGGGAAGTCCTCGTGTCACACCAATTTTTTGTCAGACGGGTTGTTCGACGTTACGCTCGACTAGAACTATAGTCCGCCGGTTTATACGCAAAGGTGAGTCAAGAAGCAGGGACATTTTAATCGATATTAGAACGAGAAGGAGAGGTGCAGTGTCAACGCACAAGGAAACAAATGATGGGAGGGGGGAGGGAAAGAAAATGAGTTTATGTATTTTCAGCATGAAATGAAATAGGTGAGATCGTACCAGCACAAATGCACCGGATCCCATCAGAACTCCGCAGTTAAGTGTGCTTTGGAGAGAGTAGTACAAGGATGGGTTACCTCCTGGGAAGTCCTCATGTTGCACCAATTTTTTTGCAGATGATTCTTTCGATGTTACGCGCGACTTGATTTATAGTCCGCAGGTTTATTCGCAAATGTGAGTCATGGCGCCGTGGCATTTTAATCAATATTAGAACGAGAACGGGAGGTGCAGTGCGCACGCACAAGGAAACAAATGACGGAAAGGGGAAGAAAGGAGAAGGAGTGTATGTATTTGCAGCGCAAAATTAAGCAGGTGCGATCATACTAGCACTAATGCATCGGATCCCATCAGAACTCCGCAGTTAAATGTGCTTGGGTGAGAGTAGTACTCGGATGGGTGACCTTCTGAGACGTTCTCGTGTCGCACAAATTTTTTTCCGGATGGGTTGTTCGACGTTACGCGCGACAAGAGCTATGGTCCGCTTATTTATACCCAAATGTGAGTCAAGAAGCAAGGGCATTTTTATCGATATTAGAACGAGAAAGAGATGCGCAGTGTGAACGCACAAGGAAACAAATGATGGGAGGGTGAAGGGAAGGAGAAGGAGTGTATGTATTTTTAACACAAAATTAAACAGGCGCGATCATACCAGCACATATGCACCGGATCCCATCAGAACTCCGCAGTTAAGTGTGCTTTCGCGAAAGTAGTACAAGGACGGGTTACCTCCTGGGAAGTTCTCGTGTTGCACCCAGTTTTTTTTTTTGTTAGATGAGTCATTTGACATTACGCGCGACTGGAACTATGGTTCGCTGGTTTATACGCAAATGTGAGTCAAGACGCAGGGGCATTTTAATTGATACTAGAACGAGAAGGAGAGGTGACGTGTGAACGCACCAGGAAACAAATGACGGGAGGGGAAAGAAAGGAGAAGGAGTATATGTATTTGCAGTGCCAAATGAAACAGGTGCGATCATACCAGCACTAATGCACCGGATCCCATCAGAACTCTGCAGTTAAGTGTGCTTGGGCGAGAGTAGTACTCGGAAGGGTGACCTCCTGGGAAGTCCTCGTGTTGCACCCATTTTTTTTCGAATGGGTCGTTCGACGTTACGCGCGAATGGAATTATGAACCGCTGGTTCATTCGCAAAGGTGACTCACGGTACCGGGGCATTTTACTTGATATTATAACGAGAATGAGAGATGCAGAGTGCACGAACAATGAAACAAATGACGGAAGGGGGGATAGAAGGAGAAAGAGTGTATGTATTTGCAGCGCAGAATGAAACATGAGAGATCATACCAGCACTAATGCAACGGATTCTATCAGAACTCCGCATGTAAGCGTACTTGGGCGAAAGTAGTACTAGGATGGGTGACCTCCTGCGAAGACCTTATATTTCACCCATTTTCTTGGGAAGTTCTCGTATTGCTCCAATTTTTTTTTCAGATGGGTTGTTCGACGTTATGCACGACAGGAACTATGGTCCGCTGGTTTATACGCAAATGTGAGTTAAGACTCAGGGACATTTTAATTGATATTAGAACAAGAAGGAGAGGTGAAGTATGAACGCATAAGGAAACAAATGACGGGAGGGGGAAGAAAGGAGAAGGAATGTATGTATTTGCAACGCAAAATGAAACAGGTGCGATCATTCAGCACTAATGCATCGGATCCCATCAGAACTTTATAGTTAAGTGTGCTTGGGCGAGAGTAGTACTCGGATGGGTGACCTCCTGGGAAGTCCTCGTGTTGCACCCATTTTTTTTCGGATGGGTCGTTCGACTTTACGCACAAATGGAATTATGAATCGCTGGTTCATTCGCAAAGGTGAGTCACGGTGCTGGGGCATTTTACTTGATATTAGAACGAGAAGGAGAGGTGCAGAGTGCACACACAAGGAAACAAATGACGGGAGGGGGGATGGAAGGAGAAGGAGTGTATGTATTTTCAGCACCAAATGAAATAAGTGCGATAATACCAGCACAAATGCACCGGATTCTATCAGAACTCTGCAAGTTAAGGGTGCTTGGGCGAGAGTTGTACTAGGATGGGTGACCTCCTGCGAAGTCCTTATATTTCACCCATTTTCTTGGGAAGTCCTCGTGTTGCACCCATTTTTTTGCAGATGATTCTTTCGACGTTACGCGCGACTTGAATTATGGTCTGCAGGTTTATTCGCAAATTTGAGTCACGGCACCGTAGCATTTTACTTGATATTTGAACGAGAACGGGAGGTGCAGTGCGCACGCACAAGGAAAAAAATGACAGGAGTGGGAAGAAAGGAGAAGGAGTGTATGTATTTGCGGCGCGAAATTAAACAGGTGCGATCATACCAGTACTAATGCACCGGATCCCATCAAAACTCTGCAGTTAAGTGTGCTTGGGCGAGAGTAGTACTCGGATGGGTGACCTCTTGGGAAGTCCTCGTGTCGCACTAATTTTTTTTCAGACGGGTCGTTCGACGTTACGCGCGACTGGAACTATGGTCCGCTGGTTTATACGCAAAGGTGAGTCAAGAAGCAGGGGCATTTTAATCGATATTAGAATAAGAAGGAGAGGTGCAGTGTGAACGCACAAGGAAACAAATTATGGGAGGGGGGAGGGAAGGAGAAGGAGTGTATGTATTTTCAGCACGAAATGAAATAGGCGAGATTGTACCAGCACAAATGCACCGGATCCCATCAGAACTCCACAGTTAAGTGTGATTCGGAGAAAGTAATACAAGGATGGGTTACCTCCTGGGAAGTCCTCGTGTAGCACCAATTATTTTGCAGATGATTCTTTCGACGTTACGCGCGACTTGAATTATGGTCTGCAGGTTTATTCGTAAATTTGAGTCACGGCGCTGTAGCATTTTTCTTGATATTTGAACGAGAACGGGTGGTGCAGTGCGCACGCACAAGGAAACAAATGACAGGAGTAGGAAGAATGGAGAAGGAGTGTATGTATTTGCAGCGCGAAATTAAACAGGTGCGATCATACCAGTACTAAAGCACCGGATCCCATCAGAACTCTGCAGTTAAGTTTGCTTGGGCGAGAGTAGTACTCGGATGGGTGACCTCTTTGGAAGTCCTCGTGTCGCACCAATTTTTT
Organism: Carica papaya; assembly: GCF_054855325.1. Classification (NCBI taxonomy): domain Eukaryota; kingdom Viridiplantae; phylum Streptophyta; class Magnoliopsida; order Brassicales; family Caricaceae; genus Carica; species Carica papaya. The sequence continues at coordinate 21,099,011 of NC_142316.1, forward strand.
TTTCAGACGGGTCGTTCGACGTTACGCGCGAATGGAATTATGACATTCACAAAGGTGGGGCATTTTACTTGATATTAGAACGAGAAGGAGAGGTTAAGTGTGAACGCACAAGGAAACAAACGACGGGAGGGGGGATGGAAGGAGAAAGAGTGTATGTATTTGCAGCGCAGAATGAAACATGAGCGATCCTACCAGCACTAATGCAGCATATTCTATCAGAACTTCGCAAGTTAAGGGTGCTTGGGCGAGAGTAGTACTAGGATGGGTGACCTCCTGCGAAGTCCTAATATTTCAGCCATTTTCTTGGGAAGTCCTCGTGTTGCACCCATTTTTTTGCAAATGATTCTTTCGACGTTACGCGCCACATGAATTATGGTCCGCAGGTTTATTCGCAAATGTGAGTCACGGCGCCGTGGCATTTTACTTGATATTAGAACGAGAACGAGAGGTGCAGTGCCCACGCACAAGGAAACAAATGACGAGAGGGGCAAGAAAGGAGAAGGAGTGTATGTATTTGCGGCGCGAAATTAAACAGGTGCGATCGTACCAGTACTAAAGCACTGGATCCCATCAGAACTCTGCAGTTAAGTTTTCTTGGGCGAGAGTAGTACTCGGATGGGTGACCTCTTTGGAAGTCCTCGTGTCACACCAATTTTTTTTTCAGACGGGTCGTTCGACGTTACGCGCGATTTGAACTATGGTCCGCTGGTTTATACGCAAAGGTGAGTCAACAAACAGGGGCATTTTAATCGATATTAGAACGAGAAGGAGATGTGCAGTGTGAACGCACAAGGAAACAAATGATAGGAGGGGGGAGGGAGGGAGAAGGAGTGTATGTATTTTCAGCACAAAATTAAACAGGTGCGATCATACCAGCACATATGCACCGGATCCAATCAGAACTCCGCAGTTAAGTGCACTTTGGCGAAAGTAGTACAAGGATGGGTTACCTCCTGGGAAGTTCTTGTGTTGCACCCAGTTTTTTTTTTTAGATGGGCAGTTCGACGTTACGCGCGACTGGAACTATGGTCCGCTGGTTTATACGAAAATGTGAGTCAAGACACAGGGGCATTTTAATTGATATTAGAACGAGAAGGAGAGGTGAAGTGTGAACGCACCAGGAAACAAATGACGGGAGGGGGAAGAAAGGAGGAGGGTATGTATTTGCAGCGCAAAATTAAACAGGTACAATTATACCAGCACTAATGCACCGGATCCCATCAGAACTCCGCATTTAAGTGTGCTTGGGCGAGAGTAGTACTCGGATGGGTGACCTCCTGGGAAGTCCTCGTGTTGCACCCATTTTTTTTCGGATGGGTCGTTCGAAGTTACGCGCGAATGGAATTATTAACCGCTGGTTCATTCGCAAAGGTGAGTCACTGTGCCGGGGCATTTTACTTGATATTATAACGAGATTGAGAGATGTAGAGTGCACGAACAAGGAAACAAATGACGAGAGAAGGGATAGAAAGAGAAAGAGTGTATGTATTTGCAGCGCAGAATGAAACATGAGAGATCATATCAGCACTAATGCAACGGATTCTATCAGAACTCCGCAGGTAAGCGTACTTGGGCGAGAGTTTTACTAGGATGGGTGACCTCCTGCGAAGTCCTTATATTTCACCCATTTTCTATGGAAGTCCTCGTATTGCACCCATTTTTTCGCAGATGATTCTTTCGACATTACGCGCGACTTGAATTATGGTCCGCAAATTTATTCGCAAATGTGAGTAACGGCGCCGTGGTATTTTTCTTGATATTAGAATGAGAACGGGAGGTGCAGTGCGCACGCACAAGGAAACAAATCACGGGTGGGGGAAGAAAGGAAAAGGAGTGTATGTATTTGCAGCGCGAAATTAAACAGTTGCGATCATGCTAGCACTAATGCACCGGATCCCATCAAAACTACGCAGTTAAGTGTGCTTGGGCGAGAGTAGTACTCGGATGGGTGACCTCCTGGGAAGTCCTCGTGTTGTTGCACCCATTTTTTTTCGGATCGGTTGTTTGACGTTACGCGTGAATAGAATTATGATCCACTTGTTTATTCGCAAAGGTGAGTCACGGTGTCGGGACATTTTACTTGATATTAGAACGAGAATGAGAGATGTCCGCACAAGGAAACAAATGAAGGGAGGGGGGATGGAAGGAGAAAGAGTGTATGTATTTGCAGCGCAGAATGAAACATGAGCGATCATACCAGAACTAATGCAACGGATTCTATCAGAACTCCGCAAGTTAAGGGTGCTTGGGCGAGAGTAGTACTAGGATGGGTGACCTCCTTCGAAGTCCTTATATTTCACCTATTTTCTTGGGAAGTCCTAATGTTGCACCCATTTTTTTGCAGATGATTCTTTCGACGTTACGCGCGACTTAAATTATGATCTGCAGGTTTAATCGCAAATGTGAGTCACGGCGCTGTGGCATTTTACTTGATATTTGAATGAGAACGGGAGGTGCAGTGCTCACGCACAAGGAAACAAATGACGTAAGGGGGAAGAAAGGAGACGGAGTGTTTGTATTTGCAGCGCGAAATTAAATAGGTGTGATCATACCAGCACTAATGCACCGGATGCCATTAGAACTCCACAGCTAAGTGTGCTTGGGCGAGAGTAGTACTCGGATGGGTGTTCTCCTGTAAAATCCTCGTGTCGCACCAATTTATTTTCAGACGGGTCGTTCGACGTTACGCGTGACTGGAGCTATGGTCTGCTGGTTTATACGTAAATGAGAGTAAAGAAGAAGGGACATTTTAATCGATATTAGAACGAGAGGGAGAGGGTGCAGTGTGAACGCATAAGGAAACAAATGATGGGAGGGAGGAGGGAAGGAGAAGGAGTGTATGTATTTTCAGCACAAAATGAAACAGGTGTGATCATACCAGCACAAATGCACCGGATCCCATCAGAACTCCGCAGTTAAGTGTGCTTTGGCGAAAGTAGTACAAGGATGGGTTACCTCCTGAGAAGTTCTCGTTTTGCACCAATTTTTTTTTCAGATGGGTCGTTCGACATTACGCGCGACTGGAACTATGGTCTGCTGGTTTATACGCAAATGTGAGTCAAGACGCAGGGGCATTTTAATTGATATTAGAACGAGAAGGAGAGGTGCAGTGTGAACGCACAAATGTAATTATGAACCGCTGGTTCATTCGCAAAGGTGAGTCACAGTGCCGGGGCATTTTACTTGATATTAGAACGAGAAAGAGAGATGCAGAGTGCATGCACAAGGAAACAAATGACGGGAGGGGGGATGGAAGGAGAAAGAGTGTATGTATTTGCAGCGCAGAATGAAACATGAGGGATCATACCAGCACTAATGCAACGGATTCTATCAGAACTCCGCAGTTATAGGTGCTTGGGCGAGAGTAGTACTAGGATGGGTGACCTCATGCGAAGTCCTTATATTTCACCAATTTTCTTGGGAAGTACTCGTGTTGCACCCATTTTTTTCAGATGATTCTTTCGACGTTACGCGCGACTTGAATTATGGTCCGCAGGTTTATTCGCAAATGTGAGTCACGGCGCCGTGACATTTTATTTGATATTAAAACGAGAATGGGAGGTGCAGTGCGCACGCACAAGGAAACAAATGACGGGAGGGGGAAGAAAGGAGAAGGATTTTATGTATTTGCCACGCGAAATTAGATAAGTGCAAGCATGCCAGCACTAATGCACTGGATCCCATCAGAACTCCGTAGTTAAGTGTGCTTGGGCAAGAGTAGTACTCGGATAGGTGACCTCCCGGGAATTCCTCGCGTCGCACTAATTTTTTTTCAGATGGGTCGTTCGACGTTACGCGCGACTGGTACTAGGGTCCACTGGTTTATACGCAAATGTGAGTCAAGAAACTGAGACATTTTAATCGATATTAGAACGGGAAGGAGGGGTGCAGTGTGAACGCACAAGGAAACAAATGATGGGATGGGGAGGCAAGGAGAAAGAGTGTATGTATTTTAAGCACGAAATGAAACAGGTGCGATCATACCAGCACTAATGCAACGGATTCTATCAGAACTCCGCAAGTAAGGGTGCTTGGGCGAGAGTAGTACTAGGATGGGTTACCTCCTGCAAAGTCCTTATATTTCACCCATTTTCTTGGGAAGTCATCGTGTTGCACCCATTTTTTTGCAGATAATTCTTTCGACGTTACGCGCGATCTCAATTATGGTCCGCAGGTTTATTCGCAAATGTGAGTCACGGCGCCGTGGAATTTTACTTGATATTTGAACGAGAACGAGAGGTGCAGTTCGCACGCACAAGGAAACAAATGACGGGAGGGGGAAGAAAGGAGAAGGAGTGTATTTGCAGCGCGAAATTTAACAGGTGCGATCATAATAGCACTAATGCACCGAATCCCATCAGAACTCCGCGGTTATGTGTGCTTGGACGAGAGTTGTACTTGGATGGGTGACCTCCTGGAAAGTACTCGTGTCGCATAAATTTTTTTTCAGACGGGTCGTTCGACGTTACGCGCGACTGGAACTATTGTCCGCTGGTTTATACGCAAATGTGAGTCATGAAGCAGGGGCATTTTAATCGATATTAGAACGAGAAGGAGAGGTGCAGTGTGAACGCACAAGAAAACAAATGATGGGAGGGGGGAGGGAAAGACTTCAGGAGTGTATGTATTTTCAGTACGAAATGAAACAGGTGCGATCATAGCAGCACAAATGCACCAGATCCCATCAGAACTCCGCAGTTAAGTGTCCTTTGGCGAAAGTAGTACAAGGATGGATTACCTCCAGGGAAGTTCTCGTGTTGCACCCATTTTTTTTTTAGATGGGTCGTTCGACGTTACGCGCGACTGGAAATATGGTCCGCTGGTTTATATGCAAATGTGAGTCAAGATGCAGGGGCATTTTAATTGATATTAGAACGACAAGGAGAGGTGAAGTGTGACCGCACCAGGAAACAAATGAAGGGAGGGGGAAGAAATGAGAAGGAGTGTATGTATTTGCAGCGCAAAATGAAACAGGTGCGATTATACCAGCACTAATGCTTCGGATCCCATCAGAACTCCGCAATTAAGTTTGCCTGGGCGAGAGTAGTACTCGTATGGGTGACCTCCTGCGAAGTCCTCGTGTTGCACCCATTCTTTTTCTGATGGGTCATTCGATATTATGCGCGAATAGAATTATAAACCGCTGGTTCATCCGCAAAGGTGAGTCACGGTGCCGGGACAATTTACTTGATATTAGAACAAGAAGGAGAGAAGCAGAGTGCATGCACAAGGAAACAAATGACGGGAGGGAGGATGGAAGGAGAAAGAGTGCATGTATTTGCAGCGCAGAATGAAACATGAGTGATCATACAAGCACTAATGCAACGGATTCTATCAGAACTCCACAAGTTAAGGGTGCTTGGGTTAGAGTAGTACTACGATGGGTGACCTCCTGCGAAGTCCTTAAATTTCACCCATTTTCTTGGGAAGTCCTCGTGTTGCCTCCATTTTTTTGCAGATGATTCTTTCGACATTACGCGCCACTTGAATTATGGTCCGTAGGTTTATTCGCAAATGTGAGTCATGGCGCCATGGCATTTTACTTGATATTATAACGTGAACGAGAGGTGCAGTGCGCACCCACAAGGAAACAAATGACGAGAGGGGGAAGAAAGGAGAAGGAGTGTATATATTTACAGCGCGAAATTAAACAGGTGCGATCACACCAGCACTAATGCACCGGATCCCATCAAAACTCTGCATTTAAGTTTGCTTGAGCGAGAGTACCACTCGAATGGGTGACCTCCTGGGAAGTCCTCGTGTCGCACCAATTTTTTTTCAGACGGGTCGTTCGACGTTACGCGCGACTGGAACTATGATCCGCTGGTTTATACGCAAATGTGAGTCAAGAAGCAGAGGCATTTTAATCGATATTAGAACGAGAAGGAGAGGTGCAGTGTGAACGCACAAAGAAACAAATGATGGGAGGGTAGAGGGAAGGAGAAGGAGTGTATGTATTTTTAGCACGAAATGAAACAGGTGCGATCATACCAGCACAAATGCACCGGATCCCATCAGAACTCCGCAGTTAAGTGTGCTTTTGCGAATGTAGTACAAGGATGGGTTACCTCCTGGGAAGTTCTCGTGTTGCACCAATTTTTTTTTTCGGATGGGTCATTCAACGTTACGCGCTACTGGAACAATGGTCCATTGGTTTATACGAAAATGTGAGTCAAGACGCAGGGGCATTTTAATTGATATTAGAACGAGAAGGAGAGGTGAAGTGTGAACACACTAGGAAACAAATGACGGGAGGAAGAAGAAAGGAGAAGAAGTGTATATATTTGCAGCGCGATATGAAACAGGTGCGATCTTACCAGCACTAATGCACCGGATCTGAACTCCGCAGTTAAGTGTGCTTGGGCGAGAGTAGTACTCAGATGGGTGACCTCCTGGGAAGTCCTCGTGTTGTACCCAGTTTTTTTCGGACGGGTCGTTCGACGTTACGGACGAATGGAATTATGAACCGCTGGTTCATTAGCAAAGGTGAGTCACGGTACCGAGGCATTTTACTTGATATTAGAACGAGAATGAGAGATGCAGAGTGCACACACAAGGAAACAAATGACGGGAAGGGGAATGGAATGAGAAAGAGTGTATGTATTTGCAGCGCAGAATGAAACATGAGCGATCATACCAGCACTAACGCAATGGATTCTATAAGAACTCTGCAAGTTAAGGATGCTTGGGCGAGAGTGGTACTAGGATGGGTGAGCTCCTGCGAAATCCTTATATTTCACCCATTTTCTTGGGAAGTCCTCGTGTTGCACCCATTTTTTTGAAAATGATTCTTTCGATGTTACGCGTAACTTGAATTATGGTCCTCAGGTTTATTCGCAAATGTGAGTCACGGCGCGTGACATTTTACTTTATATTTGAACAAGAATGGGAGGGGGAAGAAAAGAGAAGGAGTATATGTATTTGTAATGCGAAATAAAACAGATGCATTATACCATCACCAAAGAACCGGATCCCATCAGAACTCCGCAGTTAAGTGTGCTTGGGCGAGAGTAGTACTCGGATGGGTGTCTCTTGGGAAGTCCTCGTGTCGTACAAATTTTTTTTCAGATTGGTCGTTCGACATTACGCACGACTGGAACTACGGTCTGCTGGTTTATACGCAAATGTGAGTCAAGACGCAGGGGCATTTTAGTTGATATTAGAACGAGAAGGAGAGGTGAAGTGTGAACGCACCAGGAAACAAATGACGGGAGGGGGAAGAAAGGAGAAGGACTGTATGCATTTACAGTGCGAAATGAAACAGGTGCGATCATACCAGCACTAATGTACCGGATCCCATCACAACTCAGTAGTTAAGTGTGCTTGGGCGAGAGTAGTACTCGGATGGGTGACCTCTTGGGAAGTCCTCTTATCAAACTAATTTTTTTTCAGACAGGTCGTTCGACGTTACGTGGGACTCGAACTATGGTCCGCTAGATTATAAGCAAATGTGAGTCAAGAAGCAGGGCATTTTAATTGATATTAGAACGAGAAGGAGAGGTGAAGTGTGAACGTTCCAGGAAACAAATGACGGGAGGGGGAAGAAAGGAGAAGGAGTGTATGTATTTGCAGCGCGAAATGAAACAGGTGCGATCATACCAGCACTAATGCACCAGATCTGAACTCCACAATTAAGTGTGCTTGGGCGAGAGTAGTACTCGGATGGGTGACCTCCTGGGAAGTTCTTGTGTTGCACCCATTTTTTTTTCAGATGGGTCGTTCGATGTTACGCGCGACTCGAACTATGGTCCGCTGGATTATACGCAAATGTGAGTAAAGACGCAGGGCATTTAAATTGACATAAGAACGAGAAGGAGAGGTGAAGTGTGAACGCATCAGGAAACAAATGACGGGAGGGGGAAGAAAGGAGAATGAGTGTATGTATTTGCAGCGCGAAATGAAACAGGTGCGATCATACCAGCACTAATGCACCGGATCTGAACTCCGCAATTAAGTGTGCTTGGGCGAGAGTAGTACTCGGATGGGTGACCTCCTGGGAAGTTCTTGTGTTGCACCCATTTTTTTTTCAGATGGGTCGTTCGACGTTACGCACGACTGGAAATATGGTCCGCTGGTTTATACGCAAATGTGAGTCAAGACGCAGGGGCATTTTAATTGATGTTAGAACGAGAAGGAGAGGTGAAGTGTGAACGCACTAGGAAACAAATGACGGGAGAGGGAAGAAAGGAGAAGGAGTGTATGTATTTGCAGCGCGAAATGAAACAGGTGCGATCATACCAGCACTAATGCACCAGATCTGAACTCCACAATTAAGTGTGCTTGGGCGAGAGTAGTACTCGGATGGGTGACCTCCTGGGAAGTTCTTGTGTTGCACCCATTTTTTTTTCAGATGGGTCGTTCGACGTTACGTGCGACTGGAAATATGGTCTGCTGGTTTATACGCAAATGTGAGTCAAGACGCAGGGGCATTTTAATTGATGTTAGAACGAGAAGGAGAGGTGAAGTGTGAACGTACCAGGAAACTAATGACGGGAGGGGGAAGAAAGGAGAAGGAGTGTATGTATTTGCAGCGCAAAATTAAACAGGTGCAATCATACCAGAACTAATGCACCGGATCCCATCTGAACTCCGTAATTAGGTGTCCTTAGGCGAGAGTAGTAGTCGGATGGGTGACCTCCTGGGAAGTCCTTGTGTTGAACCCATTTTTTTCGGATGGGTCGTTCGACATTAAGCGCGAATGGAATTATGAACCGCTTGTTCATTCGCAAATGTGAGTCACGGTGCCAGGGCATTTTACTTGATATTAGAACGAGAATGAGAGATGCAGAGTGCACACACAAGGAATCAAATGACAGAAGGGGGGATGGAAGGAGAAAGAGTGTATGTATTTGCAGCGCAGAATGAAACATGAGCGATCATACCAGCACTAATGCAACGGATTCTATCAGAACTCCGCGAGTTAAGGGTGCTTGGACGAGAGAAGTACTAGGATGGGTGACCTCCTGCGAAGTCCTTATATTTCACCCATTTTCTTCGGAAGTTCTCGTGTTGCACCAATTTTTTTGCAGATGATTCTTTCGACGTTACTCGCGACTTGAATTATGGTCCGCAGGTTTATTCACAAATGTTAATTACGGCACCTTGGCATTTTACTTGATATTAGAACGAGAACGGGAGGGGGAAGAAAGGAGAAGGAGTGAATGTATTTGTAGCACGAAATTAATCAGGTGCGATCATACCGGCACTATGCACCGAATCCCATCAGAACTTTGCAGTTTAGTGTGTTTGGGAGAGAGTAGTACTCGGATGCGTGACCTCCTGGGAAGTCCTCGTCTTACGCGCATTTTTTTTCGGATCGGTCGTTCGACGTTATGCGCGATTGGAATTATGAACCGCTGATTCATTCGCAAAGATGAGTCACGGTGCCGGGGTATTTTACTTGATATTAGAACGAGAAGGAGAGATGCAGAGTTCACGCACAAGGAAACAAATGACGGGAGGGGGGATGGAAGGAGAAATAGTGTATGTATTTGCAGCGCAGAATGAAACATGAGCGATCATACCAGCACTAATGCAACGGATTCTATCAGAACTCCGCAAGTTAAGGGTGTTTGGGCGAGAGTAGTACTAGGATGGGTGACCTCCTGCGAAGTCCTTATATTTCACCCATTTTCTTGGGAAGTCCTCGTGTTACACCGATATTTTTGCAAATGATTCTTTCGACGTTACGCGTGACTTAAATTATGGTCTGTAGGTTTATTCGCAAATGTGAGTCACGGTGCCTTGGCATTTTACTTGATATTTGAACGAGAACGGGTGGTGGAGTGCACATGCACAAGAAAACAAATGACGGGAGGGGGAAGAAATGAGGAGTGTATGTATTTGCACCGCAAAATGAAACAAGTGCGATCATACCAGCACTAACGCACCGGATCCCATCAGAACTCCGAAGTTAAGTGTGCTTGGGCGAGAGAGTAGTACTCGGATGGGTTACCTCTTGGGAAGTCCTCGTGTTGCACCCATTTTTTTTCGGATGGGTCGTTTGACATTACGCGCGAATGGAATTATGAACCGTTAATTCATTCGCAAAGGTGAGTCACGGTGCCGTAGCATTTTACTTGATATTAGAACGAGAATAAGAGATGCAGAATGCACGCACAACGAAACAAATGACGGGAGGGGGGATGGAAGGAGAAAGAGTGTATGTATTTGAAGCGCAGAATGAAAGATGAGCTTTCATACCATCACTAATGCAACGGATTCTATCAGAACTCCGCAAGTTAAGGGTGCTTGGGCGAGAGTAGTACTACGATGGGTGACCTCCTGCGAAGTCCTTATATTTCACCCATTTTCTTGGGAAGTCCTCGTGTTGCTCCCATTTTTTCACAGATGACTCTTTCGACGTTACACATAACTTGAATTATGGTCCGCAGGTTTATTCGCAAATGTGAGTCTCGGTGCCGTGGCAGTTTACTTAATATTTGAACGAGAACGGGAGGTGCAGTGCGCACGCACAAGGAAACAAATGATGGGAGGGGAGGAAAGGAGAAGGAGTGTATGTATTTGCAGCGTGAAATTAAACAGGTGCGATCATACCAGATATAATGCACCGGATTTCATTAGAACTCTGCAGTTAAGTGTGTTTGGGCGAGAGAGTAGTACTCGGATGGGTGACCTCTTGGGAAGTCCTCGTGTTGCTCCTATTTTTTTTCGGATGGGTCGTTTGACGTTACGCGCGAATGGAATTATGAACTGTTAGTTCATTCGCAATGGTGAGTCACAGTGCCGGGGCATTTTACTTGATATTAGAACGAGAAAGAGAGATGCAGAGTGCACGCACAAGGAAACAAATGACGGGAGGGGGGATGGAAGGAGAAAGAGTGTATGTATTTGCAGCGCAGAATGAAACATGAGGGATCATACCAGCACTAATGCAACGGATTCTATCAGAACTCCGCAGTTATAGGTGCTTGGGCGAGAGTAGTACTAGGATGGGTGACCTCCTGCGAAGTCCTTATATTTCACCCATTTTCTTGGAAAGTCCTCGTGTTGCACCCATTTTTTTGCAGATGATTCTTTCGACGTTACGCGCTACTTGAATTATGGTCTGCAGGTTCATTCGTAAATTTGAGTCACGACGCTGTGGCATTTTACTTGATATATGAACGAGAACAGGAGGTGCAGTGCGCACGCACAAGGAAACAAATAACTGGAGGAGGAAGAAAGGAGAAGGAGGGTATGTACTTGCAGCGCAAAATTAAACGGGTGCGATCATACCAGCACTAATGCACCAAATCCCATCAGAACCCTACAGTTAAGTGTGCTTGGGCGAGAGAAGTACTCGGATGGGTGACCTCTTGGGAAGTCCCTGTGTCGCACCAATTTTTTTTCAGACGGGTCGTTCGATGTTACGCGCAACTGGAACTATCATCCGCTGGTTTATACGCAAATGTGAGTCAAGAAGCAGGGGCATTTTAATCGATATTAGAACGAGAAAGGAGAGGTGCAGTGTGAACGCACAAGGAAACAAACGGTGGGAGGGGGAGGGAAGGAGAAGGAGTGTATGTATTTTCAGCACGAAATGATACGGGTGCGATCATACCAGTACAAATGCACTGGATCCCATTAGAACTCCGCAGTTAAGTGTGCTTTGGCGAATGTAGTACAAGGATGGGTTACCTCTTGGGATGTTCTCGTGTTGCACCCATTTTTTTTTTCAGATCGGTCGCTCGACGTTACACGCGACTGAAACTATGGTCCGCTAGTTTATACGCAAATATGAGTCAAGACACAGGGTCATTTTTATTGATATTAGAACGAGAAAGAGAGGTGAAGTGTGAACGCACCAGGAAACAAATGACGGGAGGGGGAAGAAAGGAGAAGGAGTGTATGTATTTGCAGTGCGAAATGAAACAGGTGCGATCATACCAGCACTAATTCACCGGATCCCATCAGAAGTCCGCAGTTAAGTGTGCTTGGGCGAGAGTAGTACTCGGATGGGTGACCTCCTCAGAAGTCCTCGTGTTGCACCCATATTTTTTCGGATGGGTCGTTCGACGTTACGTGCGAATGGAATTATGAACCGTTGGTTCATTCACAAAGGTAAGTCACGGTGCCGGGGCATTTTACTTGATATTAGAATGAGAAGGAGAGATGGAGAGGGCACGCACAAGGAAATAAATGACGGGAGGGGGGATGGAAGGAGAAAGAGTGTATGTATTTGCAGCGCATAATGAAACATGAGCGATCATACAAGCATCAATGCAACGGATTCTATCAGAACTCCGCAAGTTAAGGTTGCTTGGGCGAGAGTAGGACTAGGATGGATGACCTCCTGCAAAGTCCTTATATTTCACCCATTTTCTTGGGAAGTCCTCATGTTGCACCCATTTTTTTGCAGATGATTCTTTCGACGTTGCGCGCGACTTGAATTATGGTACGCAGGTTTATTCGCAAATTGAGTCACGGCGCCGTGGCATTTTACTTGATATTTGAACGAGAACGGGAGGTGCAGTGCGCACGCACAAGGACACAAATGACGGGAGGGGAAGAAAGGAGAAGGAGTGTATGTATTTGCAGCGCAAAATTAATCTGGTGCGATCATACCAGCACTAATGCACCAGATCCCATCAGAACTCTGCAGTTAAGTGGTGTGCTTGGGGGATAATAGTACTCGGATGGGTGACCTCCTAGGAAGTCCTTATGTTGCACCAATTTTTTTTAAGACGGGTCGTTCGACGTTACGCGCGACTGCAACTTTAGTCTGCTGGTTTATACACAAATGTGAGTCAAAAAGCAGGGGCATTTTAATCGATATTAGAACGAGAAGGAGAGGTACAGTGTGAACGCACAAGGAAGCAAATGATGGGAGAGGTGAGGGAAGGAGAAGGAGTGTTTGTATTTTCAGCACGAAATGAAACAAGTGCGATCATACCAGCACAAATGCACCGGATCCCATCAGAACTCCGCAGTTAAGTGTGCTTTGGCGAAAGTAGTACAAGGATGGGTTACCTCCTGGGACGTTTTCGTGTTGCATCCATTTTTTTTTCAGATGGGTCGTTCGATGTTACGCGCGACTGGAACTATGGTCCACTGGTTTATACGCAAATGTGAGTCAAGATGCAGGGGCATTTTATTTGATATTAGAACGAGAAGGAGAGGTGAAGAGTGAACGCACCAGAAAATAAATGACGCGAGGGGGGAGAAAGGAGAAGGAGTGTATGTATTTGCAGCGCAAAATTATGCAGGTGCAATCATACCAGCACTAATGCACCGGATCCCATGAGAACTCTGCAGTTAAGTGTGCTTGGGCGAGAGTAGTACTCGGATGGGTGACCTCTTGGGAAGTTCACGTGTAGCCCCAATTTTTTTTAAGATGAGTTGTTCGACGCTACGCGCGACTGAAACTATGGTCCGCTGGTTTATACGCAAATGTGAGTCAAGAAGCAGGGGCATTTTAATCGATATTAGAACGAGAAGGAGAGGTGAAGTGTGAACGCACAAGGAAACAAATGATGGGAGGGGGTGGGAAGGAGAAGGAGTGTATGTATTTTCAGCTTGAAATGAAACAGTCGCCATCATAACAGCACAAATGCACCGGATCCCATCAAAACTTCGTAGTTAAGTGTGCTTTGGTGAAAGTGGTTCAAGGATGGGTTACCTCCTGGGAAGTTCTCGTGTTGCACCCTTTTTTTTTTTTAGATTGGTCATTCGACGTTACGCGCGACTGGAACTATGGTCCACTGGTTTATACGCAAATGTGAGTCACGGTGCCGGGGCATTTTACTTGATATTAGAACGAGAAGGAGAGATGCATAGTGCACGCACAAGGAAACAAATGACGGGAGGGGGGATGAAAGGAGAAAGAGTGTATGTATTTGCAGCGCAGAATGAAACATGAGCAATCATACCAGCACTAATGCAACGGATTCTATCAGAACTCCGCAAGTTAAGGGTGCTTTGGCGAGAGCAGTACTAGGATGGGTGACCTCCTACGAACTCCTTATATTTCACCCATTTTCTTTGAGAAGTCCTCGTGTTGCACCCATTTTTTTGCAGATGATTTTTTCGACGTTTCGCGCGACTTGAATTATGGTCCGCAGGTTTATTCGCAAATGAGAGTCACGACGCCGTGACATTTTACTTTATATTTGAACTTGAAAGGGAGATGCAGTGCGCACACTCAAGGAAACAAATGACGGGAGGGGGAAGAAAGGAGAAGGAGTGTATGTATTTGCAACGCAAAATTAAACAGGTGCGATCATACCAGCACTAATGCACCGAATCCCATCAGAACTCCGCAGCTAAATGTGCTTGGGCGAGAGTAGTACTCGGATGGGTGACCTTTTGGGAAGTTCTCCTGTTGCACTCAATTTTTTTTCGGATGGGTCGTTTGACGTTACACGAGAATGGAATTATGAATCGCTGGTTTATTTGCAAAGGTGAGTCATGGTGCCGGGGCATTTTACTTGATATTAGAACGAGAAGGAGAGATGCAGAGTGCACGCACAAGGAAACAAATGACGGGAGGGGGATCGAAGGAGAAAGAGTGTATGTATTTGCAGCGCAGAATGAAACACGAGCGATCATGCCAGCACTAATGCAACGGATTCTATCAGAACTCTGCAAGTTAAGGGTGATTGGGCAAGAGTAGTACTAGGATGGGTAACCTCCTACGAAGTCCTTATATTTCACCCATTTTCTTGGGAAGTCCTCGTGTTGCACCCATTTTTTTGCAGATGATTCTTTCAATCTTACGCGCGACTTGAATTATGGTCCGCAGGTTTATTTACAAATGTGAGTCATGACACTATGGTATTTTACTTGATATTTGAACGAGAACGGGAGGTGCAGTGCGCAAAAACAAGGAAACAAATGACGGGAGGGGGAAGAAAGGAGAAGGAGTGAATGTATTTACAGTGTGAAATTAAACAGGTGCGATCATACCAGAACTAGTGCACCGGATCCCATCAGAACTCCATAGTTAAGTGTGCTTTGGCGAAAGTAGTACAAGGATGGGTTACCTCCTGGGAAGTTCTCGTGTTGCACCCATTTTTTTTTCAGATGGGTCGTTCGACGTTACGCGAGACTAGAACTATGGTCCGCTGGTTTATACGCAAATGTGAGTCAAGATGCAAGGGCTTTATAATTGATATTAGAACGAGAAGCAGAGGTGAAGTGTGAACGCACCAGGAAACAAATGACGGGAGGGGGAAGAAAAGAGAAGGAGTGTATGCACTTGCAGCGCGAAATAAAACAGGTGTGATCATACCAACACTAATGCACCGGATCCCATCAGAACTCCACAGTCAAGTGTGCTTGGGCGAGAGTAGTACTCGGATGGGTGACCTCCTGGGAAGTCCTCGTGTTGCACCCATTTTTTTCGGATGGGTCGTTCGACGTTACGCGCGAATGGAATTATGAACCGCTGGTTCATTCGCAAAGGTGAGTCACGGTGCTGGGGCATTTTAATTGATATTACAACGAGAATGAGAGATGTAGAGTGCTCGCACAAGGAAATAAATGACAGGAGGGGGGATGGATGGAGAAAGAGAGTATGTATTTGCAGCGCAGAATGAAACATGAGCGATCATACAAGCATTAGTGCAACGGATTCTATCAGAACTCCGCAAGTTAAGGGTGCTTCGGCGAGAGTAGGACTAGGATGGGTGACCTCTTGCGAAGTCTTTATATTTCACCCATTTTTTTGGGACGTCCTCGTGTTGCACCCATTTTCTTTTTCAGATGGGTCGTTCGACGTTACACGCGAATGGAATTATGAATCGCTGGTTCTTTCGTAAAGGTGAGTCACGGTACCGGAGAATTTTACTTGTTATTAGAACGAGAAGGAGAGATGCAGGGTGCACGCACAAGGAAACAAATGACGGGAGAGGGGATGGAAGGAGAAAGAGTGTATGTATTTGCAGCGCAGAATAAAACATGAGCGATCACACCAGCACTAATGCAACGGATTCAATCAGAACTCCGCAAATTAAGGGTGCTTGGGCGAGAGTAGTACTAGAATGGGTGACCTCCTGCGAAGTCCTTATATTTCACCCATTTTCTTTTCAGATGGGTCGTTCGACGTTACGCGCGAATGAAATTATGAACTGTTGGTTCATTCGCATTTAAGAGTGCTTGGGCGAGAGTAGTACTAGGATGGGTGACCTCCTGCGAAGTCCTTGTATTTTACCCATTTTCTTGGGAAGTCCTTGTGTTGCACCTATTCTTTTGCAGATGATTCTTTCAACGATATACGCGACTTGAATTATGGTCCGCAGGTTTATTCGCAAATGTGAGTCACGGCGCCGTGGCATTTTACTTGATATTAGAACGAGAACGGGAGGTGCAGTGCGAACGCACAAGGAAACAAATGACGGGAGGGGGAAGAAAGGAGAAGGAGTGTATGTATTTGCAGCGCGAAATTAAACAGATGCGATCATACCAGCACTAATGCACCGGATCCCATCAGAACTCCACAGTTAAGTGTGCTTGGGCGAGAGTAGTACTCGTATGGGTGACCTCTTGGGAAGTCCTCGTGTCGCACCAATTTTTTTTCAGACGGGTCGTTCGACGTTACGCGCGACTAGAACTTCGGTCCGCTGGTTTATACGCAAATGTGAGTCAAGAGGCAGGGGCATTTTAATCGATATTAGAACGAGAAGGAGAGGTGCAGTGTGAAGGCACAAGGAAACAAATGATGGGAGGGGGGAGATAAGGAGAAGGAGTGTATGTATTTTCAGCATGAAATGAAATAGGTACGATCATACCAACATAAATGCACTGGATCCCATTAGAACTCCGCAGTTAAGTGTGCTTTGGCGAAAGTACTTTGGCGAAAGTACTTTGGCGAAAGTAGTACAAGTATGGGTTACCTCCTGGGAAGTTCTCGTGTTGCACCCATTTTTTTTTCAGATGGGTCATTCGACGTTACGCGCGACTGGAACTATGGTCCGCTGGATTATACGCAAATGTGAGTCAAGATGCAGGGGCATTTTAATTTATATTAGAACGAGAAGGAGAGGTGAAGTGTGAACGCACCAGGAAACAAATGACGGGAAGGGGAAGAAAGGAGAAAGAGTGTATGTATTTGCAGCGCGAAATGAAACAGGTGAAATCATACCAGCACTAATGCACCGGATCCCATCAGAACTCCGCAGTTAAGTGTGCTTGGGCGAGAGTAGTACTCGTTTGGGTGACCTCCTGGGAAGTCCTCGTGTCGCACCCACTTTTTTTCGGATGGGCCGTTCGACGTTACGCGCGAATGGAATTATGAACCACTGGTTCATTCGCAAAGGTAAGTCACGATGCCGGGGCATTTTACTTGATATAAAAATGAGAATGAGAGATGCAGAGTGCACCCACAAGGAAACAAATGGCAGGAGGAGAGATGGAATGATTTGTAGCGCAGAATGAAACATTAGCGATCATACAAGCACTAATGTAACGGATTTTATCAGAACTCCGCAAATTAAGGGTGCTTGGGCGAGAGTAGTAGTAGGATGGGTGACCTCCTGCGAAGTCCTCGTGTTGCACCCATTTTTTTACAGATGATTCTTTCGACGTTACGCGCGACTTGAATTATGGTCTGCAGGTTTATTTGTAAATGTGAGTCACGGCGCTGTGGCATTTTACTTTATATTTGAACTAGAACGGGAGATGCAGTGCGCACGCACAAGGAAACAAATGATGGATGGGGGAAGAAAGGAGAAGGAGTGTATGTATTTGCAGCGCGAAATTAAACAGGTGCGATCATACCAGCACTAATGCACCGTATCCCATTAGTACTCTGCAGTTAACTGTGCTTGGGTGAGAGTATAACTCGTATGGGTGACCTCCTGGAAAGTCCTCGTGTTGCACCTATTTTTTTTCGGATGGGTCGTTCGATGTTACGCACGAATGAAATTATGAACTGCTAGTTCATTGGAAAAGTTGAGTCACGGTGCCGGGGAATTTTACTTGATATTAGAACGAGAAGGAGAGATGCAGAGTGCACGCACAAGGTAATAAATGACAGGAGGGGGGATGGAAGGAGAAAGAGTATATGTATTTGCAGCGCAAAATGAAACATGAGCAATCATACCAGCACTAATGCAACGGATTCTATCAGAACTTCGCATTTAAGGGTGTTTGGGCGAGAGTAGTACTTGGATGGGTGACCTTCTGCGAAATCCTTTTATTTCACCCATTTTCTTGGGAAGTCCTTGTGTTGCACCCATTTTTTTGCAGATGATTCTTTCGACGTTATGCGCGACTTGAATTATGGTCCGCAGGTTTATTTGCAAATGTGAGTCGCGGAGTCGTGGCATTTTACTTGATATTAGAACGATAACGGGAGGTGCAGTGCAAACGCACAAGGAAACAAATGACAGGAGGGGGAAGAAAGGAGAAGGAGTGTATGTATTTGCAGCGCGAAATTAAACAGGTGCGATCATACCAGCACTAATGCACCGGATCCCATCAGAACTCCGCAGTTAAGTGTGCTTGGGCGAGAGTAGTACTCGTATGGGTGACCTCCTGGGAAGTCCTCGTGTCGCACCAATTTTTTTTCAGACGGGTCGTTCGACGTTACGCGCGACTAGAACTTCGGTCCGCTGGTTTATACGCAAATTTGAGTCAAGAAGCAGGGGCATTTTAATTGATATTAGAACGAGAAGGAGAGGTGCAGTGTGAAGGCACAAGGAAACAAATGATGGGAGGGGGGAGAGAATGAGAAGGAGTGTATGTATCATACCAGCACAAATGCACTGGATCCCATCAGAACTCCGCAGTTAAGTGTGCTTTGGCGAAAGTAGTACAAAGATGGGTTATCTCCTGGGAAGTTCTCGTGTTGCACCCATTTTTTTTTAGATGTGTCGTTCGACGTTATGCGGGTCTGGAACTATGGTCCGCTGAATTATACGCAAATGTGAGTCAAGACGCAGGGGAATTTTAATTGATATTAGAACGAGAAGGAGAGGTGAAGTGTGAACGCACCAGGAAACAAATGACTGGAGGGGGAAGAAAGGAGAAAGAGTGTATGTATTTGCAGCGCGAAATGAAACAGGTTCGATCATACCAGCACTAATGCATCGGATCCCATCAGAATTCTGCAGTTAAGTTTGCTCTGGCGAGAGTAGTACTCGGATGGGTGACCTCCTGGGAAGTCCTCGTGTTGCATCCATTTTTTTTCGAATGGGTCGTTCGACATTACGCGCGAATGGAATTATGAACCGCTTGTTTATTCGCAAAGGTGAATCACGGTGCCGGAGCATTTTGTCTGATATTAGAACGAGAAGTAGAGATGCAGAGTGCACGCACAAGTAAACAAATGACCCGAGGGGGGATGGAAGGAGAAAGAGTATATGTATTTGCAGCGCAGAATGAAACTTGAGCTATCATACCAGTACTAATGCTACGGATTCTATCAGAACTCCACAGTTAAGGGTGCTTAGGCGAGAGTTGTACTAGGATGGGTGACCTCCTGCGAAGTCCTTATATTTAACCCATTTTCTTGGGAAGTCCTCGTGTTGCACCGATTTTTTTGCAGATGATTCTTTCGACGTTACGCATGACATGAATTATGGTCCGCAGGATTATTCGCAAATGTGAGACACGGTACCGTGGCATTTTACTTGATATTAGCAAGAGAATGGGAGGTGGAGTACGCACGCACAAGGAAACAAATGGCGGGAGGGGGAAGAAAGGAGAAGCAGTGTATCTATTTGCAGCGCGAAATTAAATAGCTGCGATCATACCAGCACTAATGCACCGGATCCCATCAGAACTCCGTAGTTAAGGGTTCTTGGGCGAGAGTAGTACTAGGATGGGTGACCTCCTGCGAAGTCCTTATATTTCACCCATTTTCTTGGGAAGTCCTCGTGTTGCACTCATTTTTTTGCAGATGATTCTTTCGACGTTACGTGCGACTTGAATTATTGTCCGCAGGTTTATTCGCAAATGTGAGTCACAGCGCCGTGGCATTTTACTTGATATTAGAACGAGAACAAGAGGTGCAGTGCACACGTACAAGGAAACAAATGACGGGTGGGGGAAGAAAGGAGAAGGAGTGTATGTATTTGCAGCGCGAAATTAAACAGGTGCGATCATAGCAGCCCTAATGCACCGTATCCCATCAGAACTTCGCAGTTAAGTGTGCTTGGGCGAGAGTAGTACTCGGATGTGTGACCTCTTGGGAAGTCCTCGTGTTACACCCATTTTTTTTCGGATTGGTCGTTCGACGTTACGTGCGAAAGGAATTATGAACCACTAGTTCATTCGCAAAGGTGAGTCACTGTACCGGGGCATTTTACTTGATATTAGAATGAGAAGAAGCGATGCAGGGTGCACGCACAAGGAAACAAATGACCGGAGTGGGGATGGAAGGAGAAAGAGTGTATGTATTTGCAGCGCAGAATGAAACATGTGCGATCATACCAGCACTAATGCAACTGATTCTATCAGAACTCCGCAGTTAAGGGTGCTTTGGTGAGAGTAGTACTAGGATGGGTGACCTTCTGCGAAGTCCTTATATTTCACCTATTTTATTGGGAAGTCCTCGTGTTGCACCCATTTTTTTGCAGATGATATTTTCGACGTTACGCGCTACTTGAATTGTGGTCCGTAGGTTTATTCGCAAATTGAGTCACGGCGCTGTGGCATTTTACTTGATATTTGAATGAGAACAGGAGGTGCAGTGCGCACGCACAAGGAAACAAATGACGGGAGGGGGAAGAAAGGAGAAGGAGTGTATGTATTTGCAGCGCGAAATTAAGGAGGTGCGATCATACCAGCACTAATGCACCGGATCCCATTAGTACTCTGCAGTTAAGTGTGCTTGGGCGAGAGTATAACTCAGATGGGTAACCTCCTGGGAAGTCCTCGTGTTGAACCTATTTTTTTTCAGATGGGTCGTTCCACGTTACGTACGAATGGAATTATGAACCGCTAGTTCATTGGCAAAGTTGAGTCACGGTGCCGGGGCATTTTACTTGATATTAGAACGAGAAGGAGAGATGCAGAGTGCACGCACAAGGTAACAAATGACGGGAGGGGGGATGGAAGGAGAAATAGTGTATATATTTGCAGCGCAGAATAAAACATGAGCGATCATGGCAGCATTAATGCAATGGATTCTATCAGAACTTTGCATTTAAGGGTGCTTGGGCGAGAGTAGTACTAGGATGAGTGACCTCCTGCGAAGTCCTTGTATTTCACCCATTTTCTTGGGAAGTCCTTGTGTTGCACCTATTTTTTTGCAGATGATTCTTTCGACGTTATGCGCGACTTGAATTATGGTCCGCAGGTTTATTCGCAAATGTGAGTCACGGCGCCGTGGCATTTTACTTGATATTAGAACGAGAACAGGAGGTGCAGTGCGAACGCACAAGGAAACAAATGACGGGAGGGGGAAAAAAGGAGAAGGAGTGTATGTATTTGCAGCGCGAAATTAAACAGGTGCGATCATACCAGCACTAATGCACCGGATCCCATTAGAACTCCACAGTTAAGTGTGCTTGGGCGAGAGTAGTACTCGTATGGGTGACCTCGTGAGAAGTCCTCGTGTTACATCCATTTTTTCTCGGATTGGTCGTTCGACGTTACGCGCGAAAGGAATTATGAACCGCTGGTTCATTCGCAAAGGTGAGTCACTGTACCAGGGCATTTTACTTGATATTAGAATGAGAAGAAGAGATGCAGGATGCACGCACAAGGAAACAAATGATAGGAGCGGGGATAGAAGGAGAAAGAATGTATATATTTGCAGCGCATAATGAAACATGACCGATCATACCAGCACTAATGCAACGGATTCTATCACAACTCCGCAGTTAAGGGTGCTTGGGCGAGAGTAGTACTAGGATGGGCGACCTCCTGCGAAGTCCTTATATTTCACCCATTTTATTGGGAAGTCCTCGTGTTGCACCCATTTTTTTGCAGATGATTCTTTTGACGTTACGCGCGACTTGAATTGTGGTCCGCAGGTTTGTTCGCAAATGTAAGTCACGGCGTCCTGGCATTTTACTTGATATTAGAACGAGAACGGGAGGGGGAAGAAAAGAGAAGGAGTGTATGTATTTGCAGCGCGAAATTAAACAGATGCGATCATACCAGCACTAATGCACCAGATCCCATAAGAAACTACGTAGTTATGTGTGCTTGGGCGAGAGTTGTACTCGGATCGGTGACCTCCTGGGAAGTCCTCGTGTCGCACCAATTTTTTTTCAGACGGGTCGTTCGACGTTACGCGCGACTGGAGCTATGGTCCGTTGGTTTATACACAAATATGAGTCAAGAAGCAGGTTCATTTTAATCGATATTAGAACGAGAATGAGAGGTGCAGGGTGAACGCACAAGGAAACAAATGATGGGAGGGGTGAGGGAAGGAGAAAGAGTGTATGTATTTTTAGCGCGAAATGAAACAGGTGCGATCATAGGAGCACAAATACACCAGATCCCATCAGTACTCCGCAATTAAGTGTGCTTTGGCGAAAGTAGTACAAGGATGGGTTACCTCCATGGAATTTCTCGTGTTGCACCCATTTTTTTTTTCAGATGGGCCGTTCGACGTTACGCGCGATTGGAACTATAGTCTGCTGGTTTATACGCAAATGTGAGTCAAGACGCAAGGGCATTTTAATTGATATTAGAACGAGAAGGAGAGGTGAAGTGCGAACGTACCAGGAAACAAATGACGGGAGGGGGAAGAAAGGAGAATGAGTGTATGTATTTGCAGCGCGAAATTAAACAGGTACGATCATACCAGCACTAATGCACCGAATCCCATCAGAACTCCGCACTTAAGTGTGCTTGGGCAAGAGTAGTACTCGAATGGGTGACCTCCTGGGATGTCCTCGTGTTGCACCCGTATTTTTTCGGAGGGGTCATTCGACGTTACGCGCGAAAGGAATTACGATCCGCTAGTTCATTTGCAAAGGTGAGTCACGGTGCGGGGGTATTTTACTTAATATTAGAACGAGAAAGAGAGATGCAGAGTGCTAGCACAAGGAAACAAATGACGGGAGGGAGGATGGAAGGAGAAAGAGTGTGTGTATTTGCAGCACAGAATGAAACATGAGCGATCATACCAGCACTACTGCAACGGATTCTATCAGAACTCCGCAGTTAAGGGTGCTTGGGCGAGAGTAGAACTAGGAAGGGTGACCTCCTGCGAAGTCCTTATATTTCACCGATTTTTTTGGGAAGTCCTCGTATTGCACCCATTTTTTGCAGATGATTCTTTCTATGTTACGGGCGACTTGAATTATGGTCCGCATGTTTATTCGCAAATGTGAGTCACGGCACCGTGGTATTTTACTCGATATTTGAACGAGAACAGAAGGTGTAGTGCGGACGCACAAGGAAACAAATGACGGGAGGGGGAATAGAGGAGATGGAGTGTATGTATTTGCAGCGCGAAATTAAACAGGTTCGATCATACCAACACTAATGTACCGGATCCCATCAGAACTCCGCAGTTAAGTGTGCTTGGTCGAGAGTAGTACTCGGATGGGTGACCTCCTAGGAAGTCCTCGTGTCGCACCAATTTTTTTTTCAGACAGGTCGTTCGACGTTGCGCGCGACTGGAATTATTGTCCGCTAGTTTATATTCAAATGTGAGTCAAGAACGAGGGGCATTTTAATCGATATTAGAAAGAGAAGGAGAGGTGAAGTGTGAACACACCAGGAAACAGGTGCGATCGTACCAGCTCTAATGCACCGGATCCCATAAGAAACTCCGCAGTTAAGTGTGCTTGGGCGAGAGTTGTACTCATATGGGTGACCTTTTGGGAAGTCCTCGTGTCGCACCAAATTTTTTTCAGATAGGTCGTTCGACATTACGCACGACTGGAGCTATGGTCCGCTGGTTTATACGCAAATGTGAGTCAAGAAGCAGGGGCATTTTAATCAATAATAAAACGAGAAGGAGAGGTGCAGCGTGAACGCACAAGGAAACAAATGATGGGAGGGGGAAGGGAAAGAGAAGGAGTGTATGTATTTTCAGCGCGAAATTAAACAGGCACGATCATACCAGCACAAAT
The DNA here is from genome assembly GCF_054855325.1 of Carica papaya. NCBI lineage: Eukaryota > Viridiplantae > Streptophyta > Magnoliopsida > Brassicales > Caricaceae > Carica > Carica papaya. The sequence continues at coordinate 21,122,992 of NC_142316.1, forward strand.
ACACCGGATCCCATCAGTACTCCGCAGTTAAGTGTGCTTTGGCGAAAATAGTACAAGGTTGGGTTACCTCCTGGGAAGTTCTCGTGTTGCACCCTTTTTTTTTCAGATGGGCCGTTCGACGTTACGCGCGAGTGAAACTATGGTCCGCGTGTTTATACGCAAATGTGAGTCAATACGTAGGGGCATTTTAATTCATATTAGAACGAGAAGGAGAGGTAAAGTGTGAACGCACCAGTAAACAAATGACGGGAGGGGGAAGAAAGGAGAAGGACTGTATGTATTTGCAGCACGATATGAAACAGGTGCGATCATATCAGCACTAATGCACCGGATCCCATCAGAACTCCGCAATTAAGTGTTCTTGGGCGAGAGTAGTACTCGGATTGGTGACCTCCTGGGAAGCTCTCGTGTTGCACCCTTTTTTTTCGGATGGGTCATTCGTCGTTACGCGCGAATGGAATTATGAACCGCTAGTTCATTCGCAAAGGTTAGTCATGGTGCCGAGGCATTTTACTTGAGATTAGAACGAGAAGGAGAGATGCAGAGTGCATGCACAAGGAAACAAATGACGCGAGGGGGGATGGAGGAGAAAGAGTGTATGTATTTGCAGCGCAGAATGAAACATGAGCGATCATACCAGAACTAATGTAACGAATTCTATCAGAACTCGGCAACTTAAGGGTGCTTGGGCGAGAGTAGTACTAGGATGTGTGACCTCTTGCGAAGTCCTTATATTTCACCCATTTTCTTGGGAAGTTCTCTTGTTGCACCCAATTTTTTTTTTCAGATGGTTGGTTCGACATTACGCGCGACATGAATTATGATCCGCAGGTTTATATGCAAATGTGAGTCACGGCGCTGTGGCATTTTACTTGATATTTGAACGAGAACGTGAGGTGCAGTGCGCAGGCACAAGGAAACAAATGACCGGAGAGGGAAGAAAGGAGAAGGAGTGTATGTATTTGCAGCGCAAAATTAAACAGGTGCGATCATACCAGCACTAATGCACCAGATCCCATCAGAACTCCGCAATTAAGTGTGCTTGGGCAAGAGTAGTACTCGGATGGGTGACCTCCTGGGATGTCCTCGTGTTGCACCCATTTTTTTTCGGATGGGTCGTTCGACGTTACGCGCGAATGGAATTATGAACCGCTGGTTCATTCGCAAAGGGGAGTCATGGTACCGGGGAATTTTACTTAATATTAGAATGAGAAGGAGAGATGCAGAGTGCACGCACAAGGAAACAAATGACGGGAGGGGGGATGGAAGGAGATATAGTGTATGTATTTGCAGCGCAGAATGAAACATGAGCGATCATACCAGCACAATTGCAACTGATTGTATCAGAACTCCGTAGTTAAGGGTGCTTGGGCGAGAGTAGTACTAGGATGGGTGACCTCCTGCGAAGTCCTTATATTTCACCCATTTTCTTTGGAAGTCCTTGTGTTGCACCCATTTTTTTGCAGATGATTCTTTCGCCGTTACGTGCGACTTGAATTATGGTCCGCAGGTTTATTCGCAAATGTGAATCACGGCGCTGTGGCATTTTACTTGATATTAGAACGAGAATGGGAGGTGAATTGCGCACGCACAAGGAAACAAATGACTGGAGGGGGAAGAAAGAAGAAGGAGTGTATGTACTTGCAGCGCGAAATTAAACGGGTGAGATCATACCAGCACTAATGCGCCAAATCCCATCAGAACCCTACAGTTATGTGTGCTTGGGCGAGAGTAGTACTCGGATGGGTGACCTCCTGGGAAGTCCTCGTGTTGCACCAATTTTTTTTTCAGACGGGTCGTTTGACGTTACGCGCGACTGAAACTATTTTTCGCTGGTTTATACGCAAATGTGAGTCATGAAGAAGGGGTATTTTAATCGATATTACAACGAGAAGGAGAGGTGCAGTGTGAACGCACAAGGAAACAAATGACAGGAAGGGGAAGAAAGGATAAATAGTGTATGTATTTGCAGCGCAAAATTAAACAGGTGCGATCATACCAGCACTAATGCACCGGATCCCATCAGAACTTTGCAGTTAAGTGTGCTTGAGCGAGAGTAGTACTCGGATGGGCGACCTCCTGGGAAGTCCTCGTGTTGCACCCATATTTTTTCGGATGGGTCGTTAGAGAGATGCAGAGTGCACACACAAGGAAACAAATGACGGGAGGGGGGATAAAAGGAGAAAGAGTGTATGTATTTGCAGCGCAAAATGAAACATGAGCGATCATACCAGAACTAATGCAACAGATTCTATCAGAACTCCGCAAGTTAAGGGTGCTTGGGCGAGAGTAGTACTTGGATGGGTGACCTCCTGCGAAGTCCTTATATTTCACCCATTTTCTTGGGAAGTCCTAGTGTTGCATCCATTTCTTTGCAGATTATTCTTTCGATGTTACACACAACATGAATTACGATCCGCAGGTTTATATGCAAATGTGAGTCACGGCGCCGTGGCATTTTACTTGATATTTGAACGAGAACGGGAGGTGCATTGCGCACGCACAAGGAAACAAATGACTGGAGGGGGAAGAAAGGAGAAGGAATATATGTACTTGCAGCGCAAAATTAAACGGGTGCGATCATACCAGCACTAATGCACCGAATCCCATCAGAACCCTACAGTTAAGTGTGCTTGGGTGAGAGTAGTACTCGGATGGGTGATCTCCTGGGAAGTCCTCGTGTCGCACCAATATTTTTTCAGACGGATCGTTTAACGTTAAGCGCGACTGGAACTATTTTCTGCTGGTTTATACGCAAATGTGAGTCATGAAGAAGGGTATTTTAATCGATATTAGAACGAGAATGAGAGGTGCAGTGTGAACGCACAAGGAAACAAATGACAGGAAGGGGAAGAAAGGAGAAATAGTATATGTATTTGCAGCGCAAAATTAAACAGGTGCGATCATACCAGCACTAATGCACCGGATCCCATTAGAACTCCGCAGTTAAGTGTGATTGGACGAGAGTAGTACTCGGATGGGTGACCTCTTGGGAAGTCCTCGTGTTGCACCCATTTATTTTCGGATGGGTCGTTCGATGTTACGCGCGAATGAAATTATGAACCGCTGGTTCATTCGCAAAGGTGAGTCATAATGCCAGGGCATTTTACTTGATATTAGAACGAGAAGGAGAGATGCAGAGTGCACGTAGAAGGAAACAAATGACGGGAGGGGGAATGGAAGGAGAAAGAGGTGTATGTATTTGCAGCGCAGAATGAAACATGAGCGATCATACCAGCACTAATGCAATGGATTCTATCATAACTCCGCAAGTTATAGGTGCTTGGGCGAGAGTAGTACTAAAATTGGTGACCTCCTGCGAAGTCCTTATATTTCACCCATTTTCTTGGGAAGTCCTCATGTTGCACCCTTTTTTTTTCGGATGGGTCGCTCTACGTTACGTGCAAATGGAATTATGAACCGCTGGCTAATTCGCAAAGGTGAGTCACGGTGCTGAGGCATTTTACTTGATATTAGAACGAGAAGGAGAGATGCAGAGTGCACGCACAAGGAAACAAATGACGGGAAGGGGGATGGAAGGAGAAAGAGTGTATGTATTTGCAGTGCAGAATGAAACATGAGCGATCATAGCAGCACTAATGCAACGGATTCTATCAGAACTCCACAAGTTAAGGGTGCTTGGGCGAGAGTAGTACTAAAATGGGTGACCTCCTGCGAAGTCCTTATATTTCACCCATTTTCTTGGGAAGTCCTCGTGTTGCACCCATTTTTTTGCAGATGATTCTTTCGACGTTACGCGTGACTTGAATTATGGTCGCAGGTTTATTTACAAATGTGAGTCACGGCGCCGTGGCATTTTACTTGATATTTGAACGAGAATGGGAGGTGCAGTGTGCACGCACAAAGAAACAAATGAGGGGAGGGGGAAAAAAGGTTAAGGAGTTTATTTTTTTTACAGCGAGAAATTAAATAGGTGGGATCATACTAGCACTAATGCACCGGATCCTATCAGAACTCCGCAGTTAAGTGTGCTTGGGCGAGAGTAGTACTCGAATGGGTGACCTCATGGGAAGTCCTCGTGTCGCACTAATTTTTTTTCAGACGGGTCGTTCGACGTTACACACGACTAGAACTATGGTCTGCTGGTTTATACGCAAATGTGAGTTAAGAAGCAGGAGCATTTTAATCGATATTAGAACGAGAAGGAGAGGTGAAGTGTGAACGCACCAGGAAACAAATTACGGGAGGGGGAAGAAAGAAGAAGGAGTGTATGTATTTGCAGCACAAAATGAAACAGATGCAATCATACTAGCACTAATGCACCGTATCCCGTCAGAGCTCCCTAGTTAAGTGTGCTTGGGCGAGAGTAGTACTCAGATTAGTGACCTCCTTGGAAGTCCTTGTGTTGCACCCATTTTTTTCCTGATGGGTCGTTCGATGTTACGCGCGAATGGAATTATGAACCATTGGTTCATTCGCAAAGGTGAGTCACGGTGCCGAGACATTTTACTTGATATTAGAACGAGAAGGAGAGATACAGAGTGCACGCACAAGGAAACAAATGACGGGAGGGGGGATGGAAGGAGAAAGAGTATATGTATTTGAAGCACAGAATGAAACATGAGCAATCATACCAGCACTAATGCAACGGATTCTATCAGAACTCTGCAAGTTATGGCTGCTTGGGTGAGAGTAGTACTTGGGTGGGTGAGCTCCTGCGAAGTCCTTATATTTCACCCATTTTCTTGGGTAGTCCTCGTGTTGCACTCATTTTTTTGCAGATGATTCTTTCGACGTTACGCGCGACTTGAATTATGGTCCCTAGGTTCATTCGCAAATATGAGTCACGGCGCCGTGGCATTTTACTTGATATTAGAGCGAGAATGGTTGGTGCAGTGCGCACGCACAAAGAAACAAATGACGGGAGGGGGATGAAAGGAGAAGGAGTTTATGTATTTGCAGCGCGAAATTAAATAGGTGCGATCATACCAGCGCTAATGCACCAGATCCCATCAAAACTCCGCAGTTAAGTGTGCTTGAACGAGAGTACTACTCGAATGGGTGACCTCCTGGGAAGTCCTCGTGTCGCACCAATTTTTTTTCAGACGGGTCGTTCGACGTTACACACGACTGGAACTATGGTCTGCTGGTTTATACGCAAATGTGAGTCAAGAAGCAGGGGCATTTTAATCGATATTAGAACGAGAAGGAGAGGTGCAGTGTGAACGCACAAGGAAACAAATGATGGGAGGGGGGAGGGAAGGAGAAGGAGTATATGTATTTTCAGCACAAAATGAAACAGGTGCGATCGTACCAGCACAAATGCACCGGATCCCATGAGAACTCCGCAGTTAAGTGTGTTTTGGCGAAAGTAGTACAAGGATGGGTTACCTCCTTGGAAGTTCTCGTGTTGCACCCTTTTTTTTTCAGATGGGTCGTTCGACGTTACGCGCGACTGGAACTATGGTCCGCTGGTTTATACGCAAATGTGAGTCAAGATGCAGGGGTATTTTAATTGATATTAGAATGAGAAGGAGAGGTGAAGTGTGAACGCACCAGGAAACAAATGATGAGAGGGGGAAGAAAGGAGAAGGAGTGTATGTATTTGCAGCGTGTAATGAAACAGGTGCGATCAAACCAGCACAAATGAACCGGATCCCATCAGAACTCCGCAGTTAAGTGTGCTTTGGCGAAAGTAGTACAAGGATGGATTACCTCTTGGGTAGTTCTCGTGGTGCACCCATTTTTTGTTTCAGATGGGTAGTTCGACGTTACGCGCGACTAGAACCATGGTCCGCTGGTTTATACGCAAATGTGAGTCAAGAGGCAGAGGCATTTTACTTGATATTATAACGAGAATGAGAGGTGAAGTGTGAACACACCAGGAAACAAATGACGAGAGGGGGGATGGAAGGAGAAAGAGTGTATGTATTTGCAGCGCAGAATGAAACATGAGAGATCATACCAGCACTAATGCAATGGATTCTATCAGAACTCTGCAGTTAAGGGTGCTTGGGCGAGAGTAGAACTAGGAAGGGTGACCTCCTGCGAAGTCCTTATATTTCACCGATTTTTTTGGGAAGTCCTCGTATTGCACCCATTTTTTTGCAGATGATTCTTTCTATGTTACGGGCGACTTGAATTATGGTCCGCATGTTTATTCGCAAATGTGAGTCACGGCGCTGTGGCATTTTACTCGATATTTGAACGAGAACAGAAGGTGTAGTGCGGACGCACAAGGAAACAAATGACGGGAGGGGGAAGAAAGGAGAATGAGTGTATCTATTTGCAGCGCGAAATTAAATAGGTTCGATCATACCAACACTTATGTACCAGATCCCATCAGAACTCCGCGGTTAAGTGTGCTTGAGCGAGAGTAGTACTCGGATGGGTGACCTCCTGAGAAGTCCTCGTGTCGCACCAATTTTTTTTCAGACGGTTCGTTTGACGTTACGCACTACTGGGATTATGGTCCGCTGGTTTATACGCAAATGTGAGTCAAGAAGCAGGGGCATTTTAATCAATATTAGAACGAGAATGAGAGTTGCAGTGTGAACACACAAGGAAACAAATGATGGGAGGGGGGAGGGAAGGAAAAGGAGTGTATTTATTTTTAGCACCAAATGAAACAGGTGCGATCATACCAGCACAAATGCACTGGATCCCATCATAACTCTGCAGTTAAGTGTGCTTTGGCGAAAGTAGTACAAGGATGGGTTACCTCTTGGGAAGTTCTCGTGTTGCACCCTTTTTTTTCATATGGGTCGTTCGACGTTACGCACGATTGGAACTATGGTCCGCTGGTTTATACGCAAATGTGAGTCAACACGCATGGGCATTTTAATTGATATTAGAAAGAGAATGAGAGATGAAGTGTGAATGCACCAGGAAACAAATGACGGGAGGGGGAAGAAAGGAGAAGGAGTAGATGTATTTGCATCGCGAAGTGAAACAGGTGCGATCATACCAGCAATAATAAACCCGCTCCCATTAGAACTCCACAGTTAAGTGCGCTTGGGCGAGAGTAGTACTCGGATGGGTTTCCTCGTGGGAAGTCCTCGTGTTGCACTCATTTTTTTCGGATGGGTCGTTCGACGTTATATGCGAATGGAATTATGATCCGCTGGTTCATTTGCAAAGGTGAGTCACAGTGGCGGGGCATTTTACTTGATATTAGAACGAGAAGGAGAGATGCAGAGTGCACGCACAAGGAAACAAATGACGGGAGGGGGGATGGAAGGAGAAAGAGTGTATGTATTTGCAGCACATAATGAAACATGAGCGATCATACCAGAAGTAATGCAACGGATTCTATCAGAACTCCACAAGTTAAGGGTGCTTGGGGGAGAGTAGTAGTATTATGGGTGACCTCCTGCGAAGTCCTTATATTTCACCTATTTTCTTGGGAAGTCCTCGAGTTGCACCCATTTTTTTGAAGATTATTCTCTCAACGTTACGTGCGACTTGAATTATGGTCCGCAGGTTTATTCGCAAATGTGAGTCAGGACGCCGTGGCATTTTACTTGATATTTGAATGAGAACGGGAGGTGCAGTGCGCACGCACAAGGAAACAAATGACGGGAGGGGGAAGAAAGGAGAAGGACTGTATGTATTTGCAGTACGAAATTAAACAGGTGCGATCATACCAGCGCTAATGCACTGGATCCCATCAGAACTCCACAGTTAAGTGTGCTTGGACGAGAGTAGTACTCGTATGGGTGACCTCTTGGGAAGTCCTCGTGTCGCACCAATTTTTTTTCAGACAAGTCGTTCGATGTTACGCGCGACTGGAACTATGGTCCGTTGGTTAATACGCAAATGTGAGTCAAGAAGCGGGGGCATTTTAATCGATATTAGAACAAGAAGGAGAGGTGCAGTGTGAACGCACAAGGAAACAAATGATGGGAGGGGGAGGGAAGGAGTGTATGTATTTTCAGCACCAAATGAAACAGGTGCGATCATACCAGCACAAATGCACCGGATCCCATCAGAACTCCGCAGTTAAGTGTGCTTTAGTGAAAGTAGTACAAGAATGGGTTACCTCCGGGGAAGTTCTCGTGTTGCACCCATTTTTTTTTCAGATGGGTCATTCGATGTTACACGCGGCTGGAACTATGGTCTGCTGGTTTATACGAAAATATGAGTCAAGACGCAGGGGCATTTTAATCGATATTAGAACGAGAAAGAGAGGTGAAGTGTGAACGCACCAGGAAACAAATGATGGGAGCGGGAAGAAAGGAGAAGGAGTGTATGTATTTGCAGCGCGAAATGAAACAGGCATGATCACACCAGCACTAACTCACCGGATCCCATCAGAACTCTGCATTTAAGTGTCCTTGGGCGAGAGTAGCACTCGGATGGGTGACCTCCTGGGAAGTCCTCGTGTTGCACCCATTTTTTTCAGATGGGTCGTTCGACGTTACACGCAAATGGAATTATGAACCTCTGGTTCATTCACAAAGGTGAATCACGGTGCCGGGGCATTTTACTTGATATTAGAACGAGAAGGAGAGATGCAGAGTGCACGCACAAGGAAATAAATGACAGGAGGGGGGATGGAACGAGAAAGAGTGTATGTATTTACAGCGCAGAATGAAACATGAGCGATCATACCAGCACTAATGCAACGGATTCTATCAGAACTCCGCAAGTTAAGGGTGCTTGGGCAAGAGTAGTACTAGGATGGGTGACCTCCTGCGAAGTCCTTATATTTCACCCATTTTTTTGGGAAGTCCTCGTGTTGCACTCATTTTTTTGTTGATGATTCTTTGGACGTTACGCGCGACTTGAATTATGGTCCGCAGGTTTATTCGCTAATGTGAGTCACGGCGCCGTGGCATTTTACTTGATATTTGAACGAGAACGGGAGGTGCAGTGCGCACGAACAAGGAAACAAATGACGGGAGGGGGAAGAAAGGAGAAGGAGTGTATCTATTTGCAGCGCAAAATTAAATAGTTACGATCATGCCAGCACCAACGCACCGGATCCCATCAGAACTCCGCAGTTAAGTGTGCTTGGGCGAGAGTAGTACTCAGATGGGTGAACTCTTGCGAGTTCTTCGTGTCGCACAAATTTTTTTACAGACGGGTCATTCGATGTTACACGCGATTGGAACTATGGTCCGCTGGTTTATACGCAAATGTGAGTCAAGAAGAAGGGGCATTTTAATCGATATTAGAACAAGAAGGAGAGGTGCAATGTGAACGGAGAAGGAAATAAATGATGGAAGGGGGGAAGGAAGGTGAAGGAGTGAATGTATTTTCAGCACCAAATGAAACAGGTGCGATCATACCAGCACAAATGCAACGGATCCCATCAGAACTCTACAGTTAAGTGTGCTTTGACGAATGTAGTATAAGGATGGGTTACCTCCTGGGAAGTTCTCGTGTTGCACCCATTTTATTTTTTCAGATGGGTCGTTCGATGTTACGCGCGACTGGAACTATGGTCCGCTGGTTTATACGCAAATGTGAGTCAAGAGGCAAGGGCATTTTAATTGATATTAGAACGAGAAGACGAGGTAAAGTGTGAACGCACCATGAAACAAATGACGGGTGGGGGAAGAGAGGAGAAGGAGTGTATGTATTTGCAACGCGAGATAAAACAGGTGCTATCATACCAACATTAACGCTCCGGATCCCATCAGAACTTCGCAGTTAAGTGTGCTTGGGCGAGAGTAGTACTCGGATGGGTGACCTCCTTGGAAGTCCTCGTGTTGCACCCATTTTTTTTTTATGGGTGGTTCGAAGTTATGCGCGAATAGAATTATGATCTGCTGGCTCATTCGCAAAGGTGAGTCACGGTGCTGGAGAATTTTACTTTATATTAGAACGAGAATGAGAGATGCAAAATGCACGCACAAGGAAACAAATGACGGGAGTGGGGATGGAAGGAGAAAGAGTGTATGTATTCGCAGCGCAGAATGAAACATGAGCGATCATACCAGAACTAATGCAACGGATTCTATCAGAATTCCGCAAGTTAAGGGTGCTTGGGCGAGAGTAGTACTAAGATGGGTGACCTCTTGCGAAGTCCTTATATTTCACCCATTTTCTTGGGAAGTCCTCGTGTTGCACCCATTCTTTATGCAGATGATTCTTTCGACGTTACACGCGACTTGAATTATGGTCCGCAGGTTTATTCGCAAATGTGAGTCACGGCGCCGTGGCATTTTACTTGATATTTGAACGAGAACGGGTGGTGCAGTGCGCACGCACGAGTTAACAAATGACCGGAGGGGGAACAAAGTTGAATGAGTGTATGTATTTGCAGCGCGAAATTAAACAGGTGCGATCATACCAGCACTAATGAACCGGATCACATCAGAACTCTGCCGTTAAGTGTGCTTGGGTGAGAGTAGTAATCGGATGGGTGACCTCTTAGGAAGTCCTCGTGTCGTACCAATTTTTTTTCAGACAGGTCGTTCAACGTTACGCGCGACTGGAAAAATGGTCCGTTGGTTTATACGCAAATGTGAGTCAAGAAGCAGGGGCATTTTAATCGATATTACAACGAGAAGGAGAGGTGCAGTGTGAACGCACAAGGAAACAAATGATCGGAGGGGGGAGGGACGGAGATGGAGTGTATGTATTTTCAGCACCAAATGAAACAGGTGCGATCATACCTGCAGAAATGCACCGGATCCCATCAGAACTCCGCAGTTAAGTGTACTTTGGCGAAAGTAGTACAAGGATGAGTTACCTCCTTGGAAATTCTCGTGTTGCACCCATTTTTTTTTCAGATGGGTCGTTCAACGTTACGTGCAACTGGAACTATGGTCCGTTGGTTTATACGCAAATGTGAGTCAAGACGCAGGGGAATTTTAATTGATATTAGAACGAGAATGAGAGGTGAAGTCTGAACGCACCAGGAAACAAATGACGGGAGGGGGAAGAAAGGAGAAGGAGTGTATGTATTTGCAACGCGAAATGAAACATGTGCGATCACACTAGCACTACTGCACTGGATCCCATTAGAACTCTACAGTTAAGTGTGCTTGGGCAAGAGTAGTACTCGGATGGGTTACCTCCTGGGAAGTCCTCATGTTGCACCCATTTTTTTTCGGATGGGTCGTTCGATGTTACGCACGAATGGAATTATTAACCGCTGATTCATTTGCATAGGTGAGTCACTGTACCGAGGCATTTTACTTGATATTAGAACGAGTAGGAGAGATGCAGAGTGCACGCACATGGAATCAAATGACGGGAGGGGGGATGGAAGGAGAAAGAGTGTATGTATTTGCAGCGCAGAATGAATCATAAGCGATCATACCAGAACTAATGCAACGGATTCTATCAGAACTCCGCAAGTTAAGGGTGCTTGGGCGAGAGTAGAACTAGGATGGGTAACCTCCTACGAAGTCCATATATTTCACCCATTTTCTTTGGAAGTCCTTGTGTTGCACCCATTTTTTTGCAGATGATTCTTTCGACGTTACGCGCGACTTGAATTATAGTCCGCAGGTTTCTTAGCAAATGTGAGTCACGGCGCCATGGCATTTTACCTGATATTTGAACGAGAAAGGGAGGTGCAGTGCGCACGCACAAGGAAACAAATGACGGGAGGGGGAAGAAAGGAGAAGGAGTGTAGTATTTGCAGCGTGAAATTAAACAGTTGCGATCATACCAGCACTAATACACCGGATCCCATCAGAACTCCGCAATTAAGTGTGCTTGGGCGAGAGTAGTACTTGGATGGGTGACCTCCTTGAAAGTCCTCGTGTCGTACCAATTTTTTTTTAGACGGGTCGTTCGACGTTACGCGCCACTAGAACTATGGTCCGCTGGTTTATACGCAAATCTGAGTCAAGAAGCAAGGGCATTTTAATCGATATTAGAACGAGAAGGAGAGGTGTAGTCTGAACGCATAAGGAAACAAATGATAGGAGGGGGAAGAAAGGAGAATGAGTGAATGTATTTGCAGTGCGAAATTAATCAGGTGCGATCATACCAGCACAAATGCACCGGATCCCATCAGGACTTCACAGTTAAGTGTGCTTGGGCGAGAGTAGTACTCGGATGGGTGACCTCCTGGGAAGTCCTCGTGTTGCACCCATTTTTTTTCAGAAGGGTCGTTCGACGTTACGCACGACTCGAACTATGGTTCGCTGGTTTATATGCAAATGTAAGTCAAGAAGCAGGAGCATTTTAATCGATATTAGAACGAGAAGGAGAGGTGAAGTGTGAACGTACAAGGAAACAAATGACGGGAGGGGGAAGAAAGGAGAAGGAGTGAATGTATTTGCACCGCAAAATTAATAAGGTGCGATCATACTAGCACTAATGCACCGGATCCCATCAGAACTCCGCAGTTAAGTGTGCTTGGGCGAGAGTAGTACTCGGATGGGTGACCTCCTGGGAAGTCCATGTGTTGCACCCATTTTCTTTCGGATGGGTCGTTTGACGTTACGAGCGAATGGAATTATGAACCGCTTGTTCATTTTCAAAGGTGAGTCACGGTGCCGGGGCATTTTACTTGATATTAGAACGAGAAGGAGAAATGCAGAGTGCACGCACAAAGAAACAAATGAAAGGAGGGGGGATGGAAGGAGAATGAGTGTATGTATTTGCAGCGCAGAAAGAAACATTAGCGATCTTACCAGTACAAATTCAACGGATTCTTTCAGAACTCCGCAAGTTAAGGGTGCTTGAGCGAGAGTAGTACTAGGATGGGCAACCTCCTGCGAAGTCGTTATATTTTTCACCCATTTTCTTCGGAAGTCCTCATGTTGCACCCATTTTTTTGCAGATGATTCTTTCGATGTTACGCGCGACTTGAATTATGATCCGCAAGTTTATTCGCAAATGTGAGTCACGTCGCTGTGGCATTAAACTTGATATTTGAACGAGAACAGGAGGTGCAGTGCGCACGCACAAGGAAACAAACGACGGGAGGGGGAAGAAAGGAGAAGGAGTGTATGTAATTGCAGCGCGAAATTAAATAAGTGTGATCATACCAGCACTAAAGCACCGGATCCCATCAGAACTCTGCTGTTAAGTGTGCTTGTGCGAGAGAAGTACTCGGATTGGTGACTTCCTGGGAAGTCCTCCTGTTGAACCCATTTTTCTTCTGATGAGTCATTCGACGTTACGCGCGAATGGAATTATGAACCGCTGGTTCATTCACAAAGGTGAGTCACGGTGCCAGGGCATTTTACTTGATATTAAAACGAGAAGGAGAGATACAGAGTGCACGCACAAGGAAACAAATGACGGGAGGGGGGATGGAAGGAGAAACAGTGTATGTATTTGCAATGCAGAATGAAACATGAGCGATCAAACCAGCACTAATGCAAGGGATTCTATCAGAACTCCGTAAGTTAAGGGTGCTTGGGCGAGAGTAGTACTAGGATGGGTGACCTCCTGCGAAGTCCTTATATTTCACCCATTTTCTTGGGAAGTCCTCGTGTTGCACCCATTTTTTTGCAAAAGATTCTTTCAACATTACGCGCGACTTAAATTATGGTCCGTAGGTTTATTCGCAAATATGAGTCACGTCGCCGTGGCATTAAACTTGATATTTGAACGAGAACGAGAGGTGCAGTGCGCACGCACAAGGAAACAAATGATGGGAGGGGGAAGAAAGGAGAAGGAGTGTATGTATTTGCAGCGCGAAATTAAATAGGTGTGATCATACCAGCACTAAAGCACCGGATCCCATAAGAACTCCGTTGTTAAGTGTGCTTGTGCGAGAGAAGTACTCGGATGGGTGACCTCCTGCGAAGTCCTCATGTTGCACCCATTTTTTTTCGGATGGATCGTTCGACGTTACGCGCGAATGAAATTATGAACCGCTGGTTCATTCACAAAGGTGAGTCACGGTGCCGGGGAATTTTACTTGATATTAGAATGAGAAGGAGAGATGCAGAGTGCACGCACAAGGAAACAAATGACGGGAGGGGGGATGGAAGGAGAAAGAGTGTATGTATTTGCAGTGCAGAATGAAACATGAGCTATCATACCACCACTAATGCAACGGATTCTATCAGAACTCCGCAATTAAGGGTGTTTGGGCGAGAGTAGTACTAGGATGGGTGACCTCCTGCGAAGTCCTTATATTTCACCCATTTTCTTCGAAAGTCCTCGTGTTACACCCACTTTTTTGCAGATGATTCTTTCGACGTTACGCGCGACTGGAATTATGGTCCGCATGTTTATTCACAAATGTGAGTCACGGCGCCGTGGCATTTTACTTGATATTTGAACGAGAACGGGAGGTGCAGTGCACACGCACAAGGAAACAAATGACGGGAGGGGGAAGAAAGGAGAAGGAGTGTATGTATTTGCAGCGCGAAATTAAACAGGTGCGATCATACCAGCACTAATGCACCGGATCCCATCAGAACTCCACAGTTAAGGGTGCTTGGGCGAGAGTAGTACTAGGATGGGTGATCTCCTGCGAAGTCCTTATATTTCATCCATTTTCTTGGGAAGTCCTCGTGTTGCACCCATTTTTTTGCAAATGATTTTTTCGATGTTATGCGCGACTTGATTTATGGTCCGCAGGTTTATTCGCAAATGTGAGTCACGGCGCCGTGACATTTTACTTGATATTAGAACGAGAACGGGAGGTGCAGTGCGCACGCACAAGGAAACAAATGATGGGAGGGGGAAGAAAGGAGAATGAGTGTATGTATTTGCAGCGCGAAATTAAACGGGTGCGATCATATTAGCACTAATGCACCGTATCCCATCAGAACTCCGCAGTTAAGTGTGCTTTGGCGAGAGTAGTACTCAGATGGATGACCTCCTGGAAAGTCCTCGTGTTACACCCATTTTTTTTCGGATTGATCGTTCTACGTTACGCGCGAATGGAATTATGAACCGCTGGTTCATTTGCAAAGGTGAGTCACGGTACCGGGGTATTTTACTTAATATTAGAACAAGAAAAAGAGATGCAGGGTGCACGCAAAAGGAAACAAATGACAGGAGGGGGATGGAAGGAGAAAGAGTGTATGTATTTGCAGCGCAGAATGAAACATGAGCGATCATTCCAGCACTAATGCAACGGATTCTATCAGCACTCCGCAATTAAGGGTTCTTGGGCGAGAGTAGTACTAGGATGGGTGACCTCCTACGAAGTCCTTTTATTTTACTCATTTTACTGGGAAGTCCTCGTGTTGCACCCGTTTTTTTGCAGATAATTCTTTCGACGTTATGCGCCACTTAAATTATGGTCCGCAGGTTTATTCACAAATGTAAGTCACGGCGTCGTGGTATTTTACTTGATATTAGAACGAGAACGGGAGGTGCAGTGCGCACGCATAAGGAAACAAATGACGGGAGGGGGAAGAAAGGAGAAAGAGTGTATGTATTTGCACTGCGAAATTAAACAGGTGCAATCATACCAGCACTAATGCACCGGATCCGTCCAGAACTCCGCAGTTAAGTGTGCTTGGGCGAGAGTAGTACTCTGATGGGAGACCTCCTGGGAAGTCCTCGTGTCGCACCAATTTTTTTTCAGACGGGTAGTTCGACGTTACGCGTGACCGGAGCTATGGTCCGCTTGTTTATACACAAATGTGAGTCAAGAAGCAGGTGCATTTTAATCGATATTAGAACGAGAATGAGAGGTGCAGGGTGAACGCACAAGGAAACAAATGATGGGAGGGGTGAGTGAAGGAGATAGAGTGTATGTATTTGCAGCGCAGAATGAAACATGAGCGATCATTCCAGCACTAATGCAACGGATTCTATCAGCACTCCGCAATTAAGGGTTCTTGGGCGAGAGTAGTACTAGGATGGGTGACCTCCTACGAAGTCCTTTTATTTTACTCATTTTACTGGGAAGTCCTCGTGTTGCACCCGTTTTTTTGCAGATAATTCTTTCGACGTTATGCGCCACTTAAATTATGGTCCGCAGGTTTATTCACAAATGTAAGTCACGGCGTCGTGGTATTTTACTTGATATTAGAACGAGAACGGGAGGTGCAGTGCGCACGCATAAGGAAACAAATGACGGGAGGGGGAAAAAAGGAGAAGGAGTGTATGTATTTGCACTGCGAAATTAAACAGGTGCGATCATACCAGCCCTAATGCACCAGATCCCTTAAGAAACTCCGCAGTTAAGTGTGCTTGGGCGAGAGTAGTACTCTGATGGGAGACCTCCTGGGAAGTCCTCGTGTCGCACCAATATTTTTTCAGACGGGTAGTTCGACGTTACGCGTGACCGGAGCTATGGTCCGCTTGTTTATAGACAAATGTGAGTCAAGAAGCAGGTGCATTTTAATCGATATTAGAACGAGAATGAGAGGTGCAGGGTGAACGCACAAGGAAACAAATGATGGGAGGGGTGAGTGAAGGAGATAGAGTGTATGTATTTTCAACGCGAAATGAAACAGGTGCGATCATACCAGCACAAATGCACCGGATCCCATTAGTACTCCGCAGTTAAGTGTGCTTTGGCGAAAGTAGTACAAGGAAGGGTTACCTCCTAGGAAGTTCTCGTGTTGCACCCATTTTTTTTTAGATGGGCCGTTCGACGTTACGCGCGACTGGAACTATGGTCCACTGGTTTATACGTAAATGTGAGTCAAGACGCAGGGGCATTTTAATTGATATTTGAACGAGAAGGAGTGGTAAAGTGTGAACGCACTCCGAAACAAATGATGGGAGGGGGAAGAAAGGAGAAGGAGTAATGTATTTGCAATGCAAAATTAAACTGGTGCGATCATACCAGCACTAATGCTCCGGATCCCATCAGAACTCCGCACTTAAGTGTGCTTGGGCTAGAGTAGTACTCGGATGGGTGACCTCCTGTGATGTCCTCGTGTTGTGCCCGTATTTTTTCGGAGGGGTCGTTCGACGTTACGTGCGAATGAAATTATGAACCGCTAGTTCACTCGCAAAGGTGAGTCATGGTGCCGGGGCATTTTACTTAATATTAGAACGAGAAGGAGAGATGTAGAGTGCAAGCACAAGGAAACAAATGACGGGAGGGGGGATGGAAGGAGAAAGAGTGTATGTATTTGCAGCGCAGAATGCAACATTAGCGATCATAACAGCACTAATGCAACAAATTCTATCAGAACTCCGCAGTTAAGGGTGCTTGGGCTAGAGTAGTACTAGGATGGGTGACCTCTTGCAAAGTCCTTATATTTCAACTATTTTCTTGGGAAGTCCTCGTGTTGCACCCATTTTTTTGCAGATGATTCTTTCAACGTTACGCACGACTTGATTTATGGTCCGCAGGTTTATTCGCAAATGTGAGTCACGGCATCGTGGCATTTTACTTGATATTAGAACGAGAAGAGGAGGTGCAGTGCGCACGCACAAGGAAACCAATGACGGGAGGGGGAAGAAAGGAGAAGGATTTTATGTATTTGCCGCGAGAAATTAAATAGGTGCGATCATACCAGCCCTAATGCACCGGATCCCTTAAGAAACTCCGCAGTTAAGTGTGCTTGGGCGAGAGTAGTACTCTGATGGGTGACCTCCTGTGAAGTCCTCGTGTCGCACCAATTTTTTTTCAGACGGATAGTTCGACGTTACGCGCGACTGGAGCTATGGTCCGCTAGTTTATACACAAATGTGAGTCAAGAAGTAGGTGCATTTTAATCGATATTAGAACGAGAATGAGAGGTGCAGGGTGAACGCACAAGGAAACAAATGACGGGAGGGGGATGAAAGGAGAAGGAGTGTATGTATTTGCAGCGCAAAATTAAACATGTGCGATAATACCAGCACTAATGCACCGGATCCCATCAAAACTCCGCAGTTAAGTGTGCTTGGTCTAGAGTATTACTCGGATTGGTGACCTCCTGGGAAGTCCTCGTGTCGCACCAATTTTTTTTTGACGGGTTGTTCGACGTTACGCGCGACTGGAACTATTATCCACTGGTTTATACTCAAATGTGAGTCAAGAAGCAGGGGCATTTTAATCGATATTAGAACGAGAAAGAGAGGTGCAGTGTGAGCGCACAAGAAAACAAATGATGGGAGGGGGGAGGGAAGGAGAAGGAGTGTATGTATTTTCAGCACGAAATAAAACAGGTACGATCATACCAGCACAAATGCACCGGATCCCATCAGAACTCCGCAGTTAAGTGTGCTTTGGCGAAAGTAGTACTAGGATGGGTTACATCCTGGGAAGTTCTCGTGTTGCACCCATTTTTTTTTTTCAGATGGGTCGTTCGACATTACGCGCGACTGGAACTATGGTCCGCTGGTTTATACGCAAATGTGAGTCAAGATGCAGGGGCATTTTAATTGATATTAGAATGAGAATGAGAGGTGAAGTGAGAACGCACTAGGAAACAAATGAAGGGAGGGGGAAGAAATGAGAAGGAGTGTATGTATTTGCAGTGCGAAATGAAACAGTTGCGATCATACCAGCACTAATGCAACGGATTCTACCAGAACTCCGCAAGTTAAGGGTGTTTGGGTGAGAGTAGTACTAGGATGGGTGACCTCCTGCGAAGTCCTTATATTTCACCAATTTTCTTGGGAAGTCCTCGTGTTGCACCCATTTTTTTGCAGATGATTCTTTCGACAATGCGCGCAACTTGAATTATTGTCCGCAGGTTTATTCGCAAATTGAGTCACGGAGCCGTGGCATTTTACTTGATATTTGAACGAGAACAGGAGGTGCAATGCGCACGCATAAGGAAACAAATGACGGGAGGGGGAAGAAAGGAGAAGGAGTGTATGTATTTGCAGCGCGAAATTAAACAGGTGCAATCATACCAGCACTAATGCACCGGATCCGTCCAGAACTCCGCAGTTAAGTGTGCTTGGGCGAGAGTAGTACTTGGATGGGTGACCACTTGGGAAGTTCTCGTGTCGCACCAATTTTTTTTCAGACGGGTCGTTTGATGTTACGCGCGACTGGAACTATGGTCCGGTGATTTATAAGCAAATGTGAGTAAAGAAGCAGGGACATTTTAATCGATATTAGAACGAGAAGGAGAGGTGCAGTGTGAACGCACAAGGAAACAAATGATGGGAGGGGGAGGGAAGGAGAAGGAGTGTATGTATTTTCAGCACGAAACGAAACTGGTGCGATCATACCAGCACAAATGCACCGGATCCCATCAGAACTCCGCAGTTAAGTGTGCTTTGGCAAAAGTAATACAAGGATGAGTTACCTCTTGGGAAGTTCTCGTGTTGAACACATTTTTTTTTTCAGATGGGCCGTTCGATGTAACGCGCGACTGGAACTATGGTCTGCTGGTTTATTTGCAAGTGTGAGTCCAGACGCAGGGGCATTTTAATTAATATTAGAACGAGAAGGAGAGGTGAAGTGTGAACGCACCAGGAAACAAATGACGCGAGGGGGAAGAAAAGAGAAGGAGTGTTTGTATTTGCAGTGCGAAATGAAACAGGTGCGATCATACGAGCACTAATGCACCGGAACTGAACTCCGCAGTTAAGTGTGCTTGGGCGAGAGTAGTACTCAGATGGGTGACCTCCTGGGAAGTCCTCGTGTTGCACCAATTTTTTTCGGATGAGTCGTTTGACATTACGCACGAATGGAATTATGAACCGCTGGTTCATTCGCAAAGGTGAGTCACAGTGCCGGGGCATTTTACTTGATATTAGAACGAGAAGGAGAGATGGAGAGTGCACGCATAAGGAAACAAATGACGGGAGGGGGGATGGAATGAGAAAGAGTGTATGTATTTGCAGCGCAGAATGAAACATGAGCGATCATACGAGCACTAATGCAACTGATTCTATCAGAACTCAACAGTTAAGGGTGCTTGGGCGAGAGTAGTACTAGGATGGGTGACCTCCTGCAGAGTCCTTATATTTCACCCATTTTATTGGGAAGTCCTTGTGTTGCATCAATTTTTTTACAGATGATTCTTTCGACGTTACGCGCAACTTGAATTATGGTTCGCAGGTTTATTGGCAAATTTGAGTCACGGCGCCGTGCCATTTTACTTGATATTTGAACGAGAACGGGAGGTGCAGTGTGCATTGACAAAGAAACAAATGACGGGAGGGGGAAGAAAGGAGAATGAGTGTATGTATTTGCATCGCGAAATTAAACAGGTGCGATCATACCAGCACTAATGCACCGGATCCCATTAGAACTCCACAGTTAAGTGTGCTTGGGCGAGAGTAGTACTCGGATGGATGACCTCCTGGGAAGTCGTCGTGTCGCACCAATTTTCTTTCAGACAAGTCATTCGACGTTACGCGCGCCTAGAACTATGGTCCACTTGTTTATCGGCAAATGTGAGTCAAGAAGCAGGGGCATTTTAATCGATATTAGAACGAGAAGGAGAGGTGCAGTGTGAACGCACAAGGAAACAAATGATGGGAGCGGGGAGGGGAAGAGAAGGAATGTATGTATTTTCAGAAGGAAATGAAACAGGTGCGATCATACCTGCAGAAATGCACCGGATCCCATCAGAACTCCGCAGTTAAGTGTACTTTGGCGAAAGTAGTACAAGGATGGGTTACCTCCTTGGAAGTTCTCTTGTTGCACCCATTTTTTTTTCAGATGGGTCGTTCAACGTTACGTGCAACTGGAACTATGGTCCGTTGGTTTATACGCAAATGTGAGTCAAGACGCAGGGGAATTTTAATTGATATTAGAACGAGAATGAGAGGTGAAGTCTGAACGCACCAGGAAACAAATGACGGGAGGGGGAAGAAAGGAGAAGGAGTGTATGTATTTGCAACGCGAAATGAAACATGTGCGATCACACTAGCACTACTGCACTGGATCCCATTAGAACTCTACAGTTAAGTGTGCTTGGGCAAGAGTAGTACTCGGATGGGTTACCTCCTGGGAAGTCCTCATGTTGCACCCATTTTTTTTCGGATGGGTCGTTCGATGTTACGCACGAATGGAATTATTAACCGCTGATTCATTTGCATAGGTGAGTCACTGTACCGAGGCATTTTACTTGATATTAGAACGAGTAGGAGAGATGCAGAGTGCACGCACATGGAATCAAATGACGGGAGGGGGGATGGAAGGAGAAAGAGTGTATGTATTTGCAGCGCAGAATAAATCATAAGCGATCATACCAGAACTAATGCAACGGATTCTATCAGAACTCCGCAAGTTAAGGGTGCTTGGGCGAGAGTAGAACTAGGATGGGTAACCTCCTACGAAGTCCTTATATTTCACCCATTTTCTTTGGAAGTCCTTGTGTTGCACCCATTTTTTTGCAGATGATTCTTTCGACGTTACGCGCGACTTGAATTATAGTCTGCAGGTCTCTTCGCAAATGTGAGTCACGGCGCCATGGCATTTTACCTGATATTTGAACGAGAAAGGGAGGTGCAGTGCGCACGCACAAGGAAACAAATGACGGGAGGGGGAAGAAAGGAGAAGGAGTGTAGTATTTGCAGCGTGAAATTAAACAGTTGCGATCATACCAGCACTAATGCACCGGATCCCATCAGAACTCCGCAGTTAAGTGTGCTTGGGCGAGAGTAGTACTTGGATGGGTGACCTCCTTGGAAGTCCTCGTGTCGCACCAATTTTTTTTTAGACGGGTCGTTCGATGTTACGCGCCACTAGAACTATGGCCCGCTGGTTTATACGCAAATCTGAGTCAAGAAGTAAGGGCATTTTAATCGATATTAGAACGAGAAGGAGAGGTGCAGTCTGAACGCATAAGGAAACAAATGACAGGAGGGGGAAGAAAGGAGAATGAGTGAATGTATTTGCAGTGCGAAATTAATCAGGTGCGATCATACCAGCACAAATGCACCGGATCCCATCAGGACTTCACAGTTAAGTGTGCTTGGGCGAGAGTAGTACTCGGATGGTGACCTCCTGGGAAGTCCTCGTGTTGCACCCATTTTTTTTCAGAAGAGTCGTTCGACGTTACGCGCGACTCGAACTATGGTTCGCTGGTTTATATGCAAATGTAAGTCAAGAAGCAGGAGCATTTTAATCGATATTAGAACGAGAAGGAGAGGTGAAGTGTGAACGCACAAGGAAACAAATGACGGGAGGGGGAAGAAAGGAGAAGGAGTGAATGTATTTGCACCGCAAAATTAATAAGGTGCGATCATACCAGCACTAATGCACCGGATCCCATCAGAACTCCGCAGTTAAGTGTGCTTGGGCGAGAGTAGTACTCGGATGGGTGATCTCCTGGGAAGTCCATGTGTTGCACCCATTTTCTTTCGGATGGGTCGTTTGACGTTACGAGCGAATGGAATTATGAACCGCTTGTTCATTTGCAAAGGTGAGTCACGGTGCCGGGGCATTTTACTTGATATTAGAACGAGAAGGAGAGATGCAGAGTGCACGCACAAAGAAACAAATGAAAGGAGGGGGGATGGAAGGAGAATGAGTGTATGTATTTGCAGCGCAGAATGAAACATTAGCAATCTTACCAGTACAAATTCAACGGATTCTTTCAGAACTCCGCAAGTTAAGGGTGCTTGGGCGAGAGTAGTACTAGGATGGGCAACCTCCTGCGAAGTCGTTATATTTCACCCATTTTCTTCGGAAGTCCTCATGTTGCACCCATTTTTTTGCAGATGATTCTTTCGATGTTACGCGCGACTTGAATTATGATCCGCAAGTTTATTCGCAAATGTGAGTCACGTCGTTGTGGCATTAAACTTGATATTTGAACGAGAACAGGAGGTGCAGTGCGCACGCACAAGGAAACAAACGACGGGAGGGGAAAGAAAGGAGAAGGAGTGTATGTAATTGCAGCGCGAAATTAAATAAGTGTGATCATACCAGCACTAAAGCACCGGATCCCATCAGAACTCCGCTAATAAGTGTGCTTGTGCGAGAGAAGTACTTGGATTGGTGACTTCCTGGGAAGTCCTCCTGTTGAACCCATTTTTCTTCTGATGAGTCATTCGACGTTACGCGCGAATGGAATTATGAACCGCTGGTTCATTCACAAAGGTGAGTCACGGTGCCAGGGCATTTTACTTGATATTAAAACGAGAAGGAGAGATACAGAGTGCACGCACAAGGAAACAAATGACGGGAGGGGGGATGGAAGGAGAAACAGTGTATGTATTTGCAATGCAGAATGAAACATGAGCGATCAAACCAGCACTAATGCAAGGGATTCTATCAGAACTCCGTAAGTTAAGGGTGCTTGGGCGAGAGTAGTACTAGGATGGGTGACCTCCTGCGAAGTCCTTATATTTCACCCATTTTCTTGGGAAGTCCTCGTGTTGCACCCATTTTTTTGCAAAAGATTCTTTCAACATTACGCGCGACTTAAATTATGGTCCGTAGGTTTATTCGCAAATATGAGTCACGTCGCCGTGGCATTAAACTTGATATTTGAACGAGAACGAGAGGTGCAGTGCGCACGCACAAGGAAACAAATGATGGGAGGGGGAAGAAAGGAGAAGGAGTGTATGTATTTGCAGCGCGAAATTAAATAGGTGTGATCATACCAGCACTAAAGCACCGGATCCCATAAGAACTCCGTTGTTAAGTGTGCTTGTGCGAGAGAAGTACTCGGATGGGTGACCTCCTGCGAAGTCCTCATGTTGCACCCATTTTTTTTCGGATGGATCGTTCGACGTTACGCGCGAATGAAATTATGAACCGCTGGTTCATTCACAAAGGTGAGTCACGGTGCCGGGGAATTTTACTTGATATTAGAATGAGAAGGAGAGATGCAGAGTGCACGCACAAGGAAACAAATGACGGGAGGGGGGATGGAAGGAGAAAGAGTGTATGTATTTGCAGTGCAGAATGAAACATGAGCTATCATACCACCACTAATGCAACGGATTCTATCAGAACTCCGCAATTAAGGGTGTTTGGGCGAGAGTAGTACTAGGATGGGTGACCTCCTGCGAAGTCCTTATATTTCACCCATTTTCTTCGAAAGTCCTCGTGTTACACCCACTTTTTTGCAGATGATTCTTTCGACGTTACGCGCGACTGGAATTATGGTCCGCATGTTTATTCACAAATGTGAGTCACGGCGCCGTGGCATTTTACTTGATATTTGAACGAGAACGGGAGGTGCAGTGCACACGCACAAGGAAACAAATGACGGGAGGGGGAAGAAAGGAGAAGGAGTGTATGTATTTGCAGCGCGAAATTAAACAGGTGCGATCATACCAGCACTAATGCACCGGATCCCATCAGAACTCCACAGTTAAGGGTGCTTGGGCGAGAGTAGTACTAGGATGGGTGATCTCCTGCGAAGTCCTTATATTTCATCCATTTTCTTGGGAAGTCCTCGTGTTGCACCCATTTTTTTGCAAATGATTTTTTCGATGTTATGCGCGACTTGATTTATGGTCCGCAGGTTTATTCGCAAATGTGAGTCACGGCGCCGTGACATTTTACTTGATATTAGAACGAGAACGGGAGGTGCAGTGCGCACGCACAAGGAAACAAATGATGGGAGGGGGAAGAAAGGAGAATGAGTGTATGTATTTGCAGCGCGAAATTAAACGGGTGCGATCATATTAGCACTAATGCACCGTATCCCATCAGAACTCCGCAGTTAAGTGTGCTTTGGCGAGAGTAGTACTCAGATGGATGACCTCCTGGAAAGTCCTCGTGTTACACCCATTTTTTTTCGGATTGATCGTTCTACGTTACGCGCGAATGGAATTATGAACCGCTGGTTCATTTGCAAAGGTGAGTCACGGTACCGGGGTATTTTACTTAATATTAGAACAAGAAAAAGAGATGCAGGGTGCACGCAAAAGGAAACAAATGACAGGAGGGGGATGGAAGGAGAAAGAGTGTATGTATTTGCAGCGCAGAATGAAACATGAGCGATCATTCCAGCACTAATGCAACGGATTCTATCAGCACTCCGCAATTAAGGGTTCTTGGGCGAGAGTAGTACTAGGATGGGTGACCTCCTACGAAGTCCTTTTATTTTACTCATTTTACTGGGAAGTCCTCGTGTTGCACCCGTTTTTTTGCAGATAATTCTTTCGACGTTATGCGCCACTTAAATTATGGTCCGCAGGTTTATTCACAAATGTAAGTCACGGCGTCGTGGTATTTTACTTGATATTAGAACGAGAACGGGAGGTGCAGTGCGCACGCATAAGGAAACAAATGACGGGAGGGGGAAGAAAGGAGAAGGAGTGTATGTATTTGCACTGCGAAATTAAACAGGTGCAATCATACCAGCACTAATGCACCGGATCCGTCCAGAACTCCGCAGTTAAGTGTGCTTGGGCGAGAGTAGTACTCTGATGGGAGACCTCCTGGGAAGTCCTCGTGTCGCACCAATTTTTTTTCAGACGGGTAGTTCGACGTTACGCGTGACCGGAGCTATGGTCCGCTTGTTTATACACAAATGTGAGTCAAGAAGCAGGTGCATTTTAATCGATATTAGAACGAGAATGAGAGGTGCAGGGTGAACGCACAAGGAAACAAATGATGGGAGGGGTGAGTGAAGGAGATAGAGTGTATGTATTTGCAGCGCAGAATGAAACATGAGCGATCATTCCAGCACTAATGCAACGGATTCTATCAGCACTCCGCAATTAAGGGTTCTTGGGCGAGAGTAGTACTAGGATGGGTGACCTCCTACGAAGTCCTTTTATTTTACTCATTTTACTGGGAAGTCCTCGTGTTGCACCCGTTTTTTTGCAGATAATTCTTTCGACGTTATGCGCCACTTAAATTATGGTCCGCAGGTTTATTCACAAATGTAAGTCACGGCGTCGTGGTATTTTACTTGATATTAGAACGAGAACGGGAGGTGCAGTGCGCACGCATAAGGAAACAAATGACGGGAGGGGGAAGAAAGGAGAAGGAGTGTATGTATTTGCACTGCGAAATTAAACAGGTGCGATCATACCAGCCCTAATGCACCAGATCCCTTAAGAAACTCCGCAGTTAAGTGTGCTTGGGCGAGAGTAGTACTCTGATGGGAGACCTCCTGGGAAGTCCTCGTGTCGCACCAATATTTTTTCAGACGGGTAGTTCGACGTTACGCGTGACCGGAGCTATGGTCCGCTTGTTTATAGACAAATGTGAGTCAAGAAGCAGGTGCATTTTAATCGATATTAGAACGAGAATGAGAGGTGCAGGGTGAACGCACAAGGAAACAAATGATGGGAGGGGTGAGTGAAGGAG
The DNA here is from genome assembly GCF_054855325.1 of Carica papaya. Taxonomy (NCBI): domain Eukaryota; kingdom Viridiplantae; phylum Streptophyta; class Magnoliopsida; order Brassicales; family Caricaceae; genus Carica; species Carica papaya. The sequence continues at coordinate 21,148,967 of NC_142316.1, forward strand.
ATAGAGTGTATGTATTTTCAACGCGAAATGAAACAGGTGCGATCATACCAGCACAAATGCACCGGATCCCATTAGTACTCCGCAGTTAAGTGTGCTTTGGCGAAAGTAGTACAAGGAAGGGTTACCTCCTAGGAAGTTCTCGTGTTGCACCCATTTTTTTTTAGATGGGCCGTTCGACGTTACGCGCGACTGGAACTATGGTCCACTGGTTTATACGTAAATGTGAGTCAAGACGCAGGGGCATTTTAATTGATATTTGAACGAGAAGGAGTGGTAAAGTGTGAACGCACTCCGAAACAAATGATGGGAGGGGGAAGAAAGGAGAAGGAGTAATGTATTTGCAATGCAAAATTAAACTGGTGCGATCATACCAGCACTAATGCTCCGGATCCCATCAGAACTCCGCACTTAAGTGTGCTTGGGCTAGAGTAGTACTCGGATGGGTGACCTCCTGTGATGTCCTCGTGTTGTGCCCGTATTTTTTCGGAGGGGTCGTTCGACGTTACGTGCGAATGAAATTATGAACCGCTAGTTCACTCGCAAAGGTGAGTCATGGTGCCGGGGCATTTTACTTAATATTAGAACGAGAAGGAGAGATGTAGAGTGCAAGCACAAGGAAACAAATGACGGGAGGGGGGATGGAAGGAGAAAGAGTGTATGTATTTGCAGCGCAGAATGCAACATTAGCGATCATAACAGCACTAATGCAACAAATTCTATCAGAACTCCGCAGTTAAGGGTGCTTGGGCTAGAGTAGTACTAGGATGGGTGACCTCTTGCAAAGTCCTTATATTTCAACTATTTTCTTGGGAAGTCCTCGTGTTGCACCCATTTTTTTGCAGATGATTCTTTCAACGTTACGCACGACTTGATTTATGGTCCGCAGGTTTATTCGCAAATGTGAGTCACGGCGTCGTGGCATTTTACTTGATATTAGAACGAGAAGAGGAGGTGCAGTGCGCACGCACAAGGAAACCAATGACGGGAGGGGGAAGAAAGGAGAAGGATTTTATGTATTTGCCGCGAGAAATTAAATAGGTGCGATCATACCAGCCCTAATGCACCGGATCCCTTAAGAAACTCCGCAGTTAAGTGTGCTTGGGCGAGAGTAGTACTCTGATGGGTGACCTCCTGTGAAGTCCTCGTGTCGCACCAATTTTTTTTCAGACGGATAGTTCGACGTTACGCGCGACTGGAGCTATGGTCCGCTAGTTTATACACAAATGTGAGTCAAGAAGTAGGTGCATTTTAATCGATATTAGAACGAGAATGAGAGGTGCAGGGTGAACGCACAAGGAAACAAATGACGGGAGGGGGATGAAAGGAGAAGGAGTGTATGTATTTGCAGCGCAAAATTAAACATGTGCGATAATACCAGCACTAATGCACCGGATCCCATCAAAACTCCGCAGTTAAGTGTGCTTGGTCTAGAGTATTACTCGGATTGGTGACCTCCTGGGAAGTCCTCGTGTCGCACCAATTTTTTTTTGACGGGTTGTTCGACGTTACGCGCGACTGGAACTATTATCCACTGGTTTATACTCAAATGTGAGTCAAGAAGCAGGGGCATTTTAATCGATATTAGAACGAGAAAGAGAGGTGCAGTGTGAGCGCACAAGAAAACAAATGATGGGAGGGGGGAGGGAAGGAGAAGGAGTGTATGTATTTTCAGCACGAAATAAAACAGGTACGATCATACCAGCACAAATGCACCGGATCCCATCAGAACTCCGCAGTTAAGTGTGCTTTGGCGAAAGTAGTACTAGGATGGGTTACATCCTGGGAAGTTCTCGTGTTGCACCCATTTTTTTTTTTCAGATGGGTCGTTCGACATTACGCGCGACTGGAACTATGGTCCGCTGGTTTATACGCAAATGTGAGTCAAGATGCAGGGGCATTTTAATTGATATTAGAATGAGAATGAGAGGTGAAGTGAGAACGCACTAGGAAACAAATGAAGGGAGGGGGAAGAAATGAGAAGGAGTGTATGTATTTGCAGTGCGAAATGAAACAGTTGCGATCATACCAGCACTAATGCAACGGATTCTACCAGAACTCCGCAAGTTAAGGGTGTTTGGGTGAGAGTAGTACTAGGATGGGTGACCTCCTGCGAAGTCCTTATATTTCACCAATTTTCTTGGGAAGTCCTCGTGTTGCACCCATTTTTTTGCAGATGATTCTTTCGACAATGCGCGCAACTTGAATTATTGTCCGCAGGTTTATTCGCAAATTGAGTCACGGAGCCGTGGCATTTTACTTGATATTTGAACGAGAACAGGAGGTGCAATGCGCACGCATAAGGAAACAAATGACGGGAGGGGGAAGAAAGGAGAAGGAGTGTATGTATTTGCAGCGCGAAATTAAACAGGTGCAATCATACCAGCACTAATGCACCGGATCCGTCCAGAACTCCGCAGTTAAGTGTGCTTGGGCGAGAGTAGTACTTGGATGGGTGACCACTTGGGAAGTTCTCGTGTCGCACCAATTTTTTTTCAGACGGGTCGTTTGATGTTACGCGCGACTGGAACTATGGTCCGGTGATTTATAAGCAAATGTGAGTAAAGAAGCAGGGACATTTTAATCGATATTAGAACGAGAAGGAGAGGTGCAGTGTGAACGCACAAGGAAACAAATGATGGGAGGGGGAGGGAAGGAGAAGGAGTGTATGTATTTTCAGCACGAAACGAAACTGGTGCGATCATACCAGCACAAATGCACCGGATCCCATCAGAACTCCGCAGTTAAGTGTGCTTTGGCAAAAGTAATACAAGGATGAGTTACCTCTTGGGAAGTTCTCGTGTTGAACACATTTTTTTTTTCAGATGGGCCGTTCGATGTAACGCGCGACTGGAACTATGGTCTGCTGGTTTATTTGCAAGTGTGAGTCCAGACGCAGGGGCATTTTAATTAATATTAGAACGAGAAGGAGAGGTGAAGTGTGAACGCACCAGGAAACAAATGACGCGAGGGGGAAGAAAAGAGAAGGAGTGTTTGTATTTGCAGTGCGAAATGAAACAGGTGCGATCATACGAGCACTAATGCACCGGAACTGAACTCCGCAGTTAAGTGTGCTTGGGCGAGAGTAGTACTCAGATGGGTGACCTCCTGGGAAGTCCTCGTGTTGCACCAATTTTTTTCGGATGAGTCGTTTGACATTACGCACGAATGGAATTATGAACCGCTGGTTCATTCGCAAAGGTGAGTCACAGTGCCGGGGCATTTTACTTGATATTAGAACGAGAAGGAGAGATGGAGAGTGCACGCATAAGGAAACAAATGACGGGAGGGGGGATGGAATGAGAAAGAGTGTATGTATTTACAGCGCAGAATGAAACATGAGCGATCATACGAGCACTAATGCAACTGATTCTATCAGAACGCAACAGTTAAGGGTGCTTGGGCGAGAGTAGTACTAGGATGGGTGACCTCCTGCAGAGTCCTTATATTTCACCCATTTTATTGGGAAGTCCTTGTGTTGCATCAATTTTTTTACAGATGATTCTTTCGACGTTACGCGCAACTTGAATTATGGTTCGCAGGTTTATTGGCAAATTTGAGTCACGGCGCCGTGCCATTTTACTTGATATTTGAACGAGAACGGGAGGTGCAGTGTGCATTGACAAAGAAACAAATGACGGGAGGGGGAAGAAAGGAGAATGAGTGTATGTATTTGCATCGCGAAATTAAACAGGTGCGATCATACCAGCACTAATGCACCGGATCCCATTAGAACTCCACAGTTAAGTGTGCTTGGGCGAGAGTAGTACTCGGATGGATGACCTCCTGAGAAGTCGTCGTGTCGCACCAATTTTCTTTCAGACAAGTCGTTCGACGTTACGCGCGCCTAGAACTATGGTCCACTTGTTTATCGGCAAATGTGAGTCAAGAAGCAGGGGCATTTTAATCGATATTAGAACGAGAAGGAGAGGTGCAGTGTGAACGCACAAGGAAACAAATGATGGGAGCGGGGAGGGGAAGAGAAGGAATGTATGTATTTTCAGAAGGAAATGAAACAGGTGCGATCATACCTGCAGAAATGCACCGGATCCCATCAGAACTCCGCAGTTAAGTGTACTTTGGCGAAAGTAGTACAAGGATGGGTTACCTCCTTGGAAGTTCTCGTGTTGCACCCATTTTTTTTTCAGATGGGTCGTTCAACGTTACGTGCAACTGGAACTATGGTCCGTTGGTTTATACGCAAATGTGAGTCAAGACGCAGGGGAATTTTAATTGATATTAGAACGAGAATGAGAGGTGAAGTCTGAACGCACCAGGAAACAAATGACGGGAGGGGGAAGAAAGGAGAAGGAGTGTATGTATTTGCAACGCGAAATGAAACATGTGCGATCACACTAGCACTACTGCACTGGATCCCATTAGAACTCTACAGTTAAGTGTGCTTGGGCAAGAGTAGTACTCGGATGGGTTACCTCCTGGGAAGTCCTCATGTTGCACCCATTTTTTTTCGGATGGGTCGTTCGATGTTACGCACGAATGGAATTATTAACCGCTGATTCATTTGCATAGGTGAGTCACTGTACCGAGGCATTTTACTTGATATTAGAACGAGTAGGAGAGATGCAGAGTGCACGCACATGGAATCAAATGACGGGAGGGGGGATGGAAGGAGAAAGAGTGTATGTATTTGCAGCGCAGAATAAATCATAAGCGATCATACCAGAACTAATGCAACGGATTCTATCAGAACTCCGCAAGTTAAGGGTGCTTGGGCGAGAGTAGAACTAGGATGGGTAACCTCCTACGAAGTCCTTATATTTCACCCATTTTCTTTGGAAGTCCTTGTGTTGCACCCATTTTTTTGCAGATGATTCTTTCGACGTTACGCGCGACTTGAATTATAGTCTGCAGGTCTCTTCGCAAATGTGAGTCACGGCGCCATGGCATTTTACCTGATATTTGAACGAGAAAGGGAGGTGCAGTGCGCACGCACAAGGAAACAAATGACGGGAGGGGGAAGAAAGGAGAAGGAGTGTAGTATTTGCAGCGTGAAATTAAACAGTTGCGATCATACCAGCACTAATGCACCGGATCCCATCAGAACTCCGCAGTTAAGTGTGCTTGGGCGAGAGTAGTACTTGGATGGGTGACCTCCTTGGAAGTCCTCGTGTCGCACCAATTTTTTTTTAGACGGGTCGTTCGATGTTACGCGCCACTAGAACTATGGCCCGCTGGTTTATACGCAAATCTGAGTCAAGAAGTAAGGGCATTTTAATCGATATTAGAACGAGAAGGAGAGGTGCAGTCTGAACGCATAAGGAAACAAATGACAGGAGGGGGAAGAAAGGAGAATGAGTGAATGTATTTGCAGTGCGAAATTAATCAGGTGCGATCATACCAGCACAAATGCACCGGATCCCATCAGGACTTCACAGTTAAGTGTGCTTGGGCGAGAGTAGTACTCGGATGGTGACCTCCTGGGAAGTCCTCGTGTTGCACCCATTTTTTTTCAGAAGAGTCGTTCGACGTTACGCGCGACTCGAACTATGGTTCGCTGGTTTATATGCAAATGTAAGTCAAGAAGCAGGAGCATTTTAATCGATATTAGAACGAGAAGGAGAGGTGAAGTGTGAACGCACAAGGAAACAAATGACGGGAGGGGGAAGAAAGGAGAAGGAGTGAATGTATTTGCACCACAAAATTAATAAGGTGCGATCATACCAGCACTAATGCACCGGATCCCATCAGAACTCCGCAGTTAAGTGTGCTTGGGCGAGAGTAGTACTCGGATGGGTGATCTCCTGGGAAGTCCATGTGTTGCACCCATTTTCTTTCGGATGGGTCGTTTGACGTTACGAGCGAATGGAATTATGAACCGCTTGTTCATTTGCAAAGGTGAGTCACGGTGCCGGGGCATTTTACTTGATATTAGAACGAGAAGGAGAGATGCAGAGTGCACGCACAAAGAAACAAATGAAAGGAGGGGGGATGGAAGGAGAATGAGTGTATGTATTTGCAGCGCAGAATGAAACATTAGCGATCTTACCAGTACAAATTCAACGGATTCTTTCAGAACTCCGCAAGTTAAGGGTGCTTGGGCGAGAGTAGTACTAGGATGGGCAACCTCCTGCGAAGTCGTTATATTTCACCCATTTTCTTCGGAAGTCCTCATGTTGCACCCATTTTTTTGCAGATGATTCTTTCGATGTTACGCGCGACTTGAATTATGATCCGCAAGTTTATTCGCAAATGTGAGTCACGTCGCTGTGGCATTAAACTTGATATTTGAACGAGAACAGGAGGTGCAGTGCGCACGCACAAGGAAACAAACGACGGGAGGGGAAAGAAAGGAGAAGGAGTGTATGTAATTGCAGCGCGAAATTAAATAAGTGTGATCATACCAGCACTAAAGCACCGGATCCCATCAGAACTCCGCTAATAAGTGTGCTTGTGCGAGAGAAGTACTTGGATTGGTGACTTCCTGGGAAGTCCTCCTGTTGAACCCATTTTTCTTCTGATGAGTCATTCGACGTTACGCGCGAATGGAATTATGAACCGCTGGTTCATTCACAAAGGTGAGTCACGGTGCCAGGGCATTTTACTTGATATTAAAACGAGAAGGAGAGATACAGAGTGCACGCACAAGGAAACAAATGACGGGAGGGGGGATGGAAGGAGAAACAGTGTATGTATTTGCAATGCAGAATGAAACATGAGCGATCAAACCAGCACTAATGCAAGGGATTCTATCAGAACTCCGTAAGTTAAGGGTGCTTGGGCGAGAGTAGTACTAGGATGGGTGACCTCCTGCGAAGTCCTTATATTTCACCCATTTTCTTGGGAAGTCCTCGTGTTGCACCCATTTTTTTGCAAAAGATTCTTTCAACATTACGCGCGACTTAAATTATGGTCCGTAGGTTTATTCGCAAATATGAGTCACGTCGCCGTGGCATTAAACTTGATATTTGAACGAGAACGAGAGGTGCAGTGCGCACGCACAAGGAAACAAATGATGGGAGGGGGAAGAAAGGAGAAGGAGTGTATGTATTTGCAGCGCGAAATTAAATAGGTGTGATCATACCAGCACTAAAGCACCGGATCCCATAAGAACTCCGTTGTTAAGTGTGCTTGTGCGAGAGAAGTACTCGGATGGGTGACCTCCTGCGAAGTCCTCATGTTGCACCCATTTTTTTTCGGATGGATCGTTCGACGTTACGCGCGAATGAAATTATGAACCGCTGGTTCATTCACAAAGGTGAGTCACGGTGCCGGGGAATTTTACTTGATATTAGAATGAGAAGGAGAGATGCAGAGTGCACGCACAAGGAAACAAATGACGGGAGGGGGGATGGAAGGAGAAAGAGTGTATGTATTTGCAGTGCAGAATGAAACATGAGCTATCATACCACCACTAATGCAACGGATTCTATCAGAACTCCGCAATTAAGGGTGTTTGGGCGAGAGTAGTACTAGGATGGGTGACCTCCTGCGAAGTCCTTATATTTCACCCATTTTCTTCGAAAGTCCTCGTGTTACACCCACTTTTTTGCAGATGATTCTTTCGACGTTACGCGCGACTGGAATTATGGTCCGCATGTTTATTCACAAATGTGAGTCACGGCGCCGTGGCATTTTACTTGATATTTGAACGAGAACGGGAGGTGCAGTGCACACGCACAAGGAAACAAATGACGGGAGGGGGAAGAAAGGAGAAGGAGTGTATGTATTTGCAGCGCGAAATTAAACAGGTGCGATCATACCAGCACTAATGCACCGGATCCCATCAGAACTCCACAGTTAAGGGTGCTTGGGCGAGAGTAGTACTAGGATGGGTGATCTCCTGCGAAGTCCTTATATTTCATCCATTTTCTTGGGAAGTCCTCGTGTTGCACCCATTTTTTTGCAAATGATTTTTTCGATGTTATGCGCGACTTGATTTATGGTCCGCAGGTTTATTCGCAAATGTGAGTCACGGCGCCGTGACATTTTACTTGATATTAGAACGAGAACGGGAGGTGCAGTGCGCACGCACAAGGAAACAAATGATGGGAGGGGGAAGAAAGGAGAATGAGTGTATGTATTTGCAGCGCGAAATTAAACGGGTGCGATCATATTAGCACTAATGCACCGTATCCCATCAGAACTCCGCAGTTAAGTGTGCTTTGGCGAGAGTAGTACTCAGATGGATGACCTCCTGGAAAGTCCTCGTGTTACACCCATTTTTTTTCGGATTGATCGTTCTACGTTACGCGCGAATGGAATTATGAACCGCTGGTTCATTTGCAAAGGTGAGTCACGGTACCGGGGTATTTTACTTAATATTAGAACAAGAAAAAGAGATGCAGGGTGCACGCAAAAGGAAACAAATGACAGGAGGGGGATGGAAGGAGAAAGAGTGTATGTATTTGCAGCGCAGAATGAAACATGAGCGATCATTCCAGCACTAATGCAACGGATTTTATCAGCACTCCGCAATTAAGGGTTCTTGGGCGAGAGTAGTACTAGGATGGGTGACCTCCTACGAAGTCCTTTTATTTTACCCATTTTACTGGGAAGTCCTCGTGTTGCACCCGTTTTTTTGCAGATAATTCTTTCGACGTTATGCGCCACTTAAATTATGGTCCGCAGGTTTATTCACAAATGTAAGTCACGGCGTCGTGGTATTTTACTTGATATTAGAACGAGAACGGGAGGTGCAGTGCGCACGCATAAGGAAACAAATGACGGGAGGGGGAAGAAAGGAGAAGGAGTGTATGTATTTGCACTGCGAAATTAAACAGGTGCGATCATACCAGCCCTAATGCACCAGATCCCTTAAGAAACTCCGCAGTTAAGTGTGCTTGGGCGAGAGTAGTACTCTGATGGGAGACCTCTTGGGAAGTCCTCGTGTCGCACCAATTTTTTTTCAGACGGGTAGTTCGACGTTACGCGTGACCGGAGCTATGGTCCGCTTGTTTATACACAAATGTGAGTCAAGAAGCAGGTGCATTTTAATCGATATTAGAACGAGAATGAGAGGTGTAGGGTAAACGCACAAGGAAACAAATGATGGGAGGGGTGAGTGAAGGAGATAGAGTGTATGTATTTTCAACGCGAAATGAAACAGGTGCGATCATACCAGCACAAATGCACCGGATCCCATCAGCACTCCGCAGTTAAGTGTGCTTTGGCGAAAGTAGTACAAGGAAGGGTTACCTCCTGGGAAGTTTTCGTGTTGCACCCATTTTTTTTTAGATGGGCCGTTCGACGTTACGCGCGACTGGAACTATGGTCCACTGGTTTATACATAAATGTGAGTCAAGACGCAGGGGCATTTTAATTGATATTTGAACGAGAAGGAGTGGTAAAGTGTGAACGAACTCCGAAACAAATGATGGGAGGGGGAAGAAAGGAGAAGGAGTAATGTATTAGCAATGCGAAATTAAACTGGTGCGATTATACCAGCACTAATGCTCCGGATCCCATCAGAACTCCGCACTTAAGTGTGCTTGGGCTAGAGTAGTACTCGGATGGGTGACCTCCTGTGATGTCCTCGTGTTGTGCCCGTATTTTTTCGGAGGGGTCGTTCGACGTTACGTGCGAATGAAATTATGAACCGCTAGTTCACTCGCAAAGGTGAGTCATGGTGCCGAGGCATTTTACTTAATATTAGAACGAGAAGGAGAGATGTAGAGTGCAAGCACAAGGAAACAAATGACGGGAGGGGGGATGGAAGGAGAAAGAGTGTATGTATTTGCAGCGCAGAATGCAACATGAGCGATCATAACAGCACTAATGCAACAAATTCTATCAGAACTCCGCAGTTAAGGGTGCTTGGGCTAGAGTAGTACTAGGATGGGTGACCTCTTGCAAAGTCCTTATATTTCAACTATTTTCTTGGGAAGTCCTCGTGTTGCACCCATTTTTTTGCAGATGATTCTTTCAACGTTACGCACGACTTGATTTATGGTCTGCAGGTTTATTCGTAAATGTGAGTCACGGCACCGTGGGATTTTACTTGATATTTGAACGAGAACGGGAGGTGCAGTGCGCACGCACAAGGAAACAAATGACGGGAGGGGGAAGAAAGGAAATGGAGTGTATGTATTTGCAGCGCGAAATTAAACAGGTGCGATCATTCCAGCACTAAAGCACCGGATCCCATTAGAACTCCGCAGTTAAGTGTGCTTAGGCGACAGTAGTACTCGGATGCGTGACCTTTTGGGAAGTCCTCGTGTTGCACCCATTTTTTTTCGGATGGGTCGTTCGACGTTACGCGCGAATAGAATTATGAACCGCTTGTTCATTCGCAAAGGTGAGTCACGGTGCCGGGGCATTTTACTTGATTTTAGAACGAGAAGGAGAGGTGAAATGTGAACGCACCAGAACTAATGTAACGGATTCTATCAGAACTCTGCAAGTTAAGGGTGCTTGGGCGAGAGTAGTACTAGGATTGGTGACCTCCTGCGAAGTCCTTATATTTCATCCATTTTCTTGGAAAGTTCTCGTGTTGCACCTATTTTTTTACAGATGATTCTTTCGACGTTGCGCGTGACTTGAATTATGGTCCGCAGGTTTATTTGTAAATGTGAGTCACGGCGCCGTGAGATTTTACTTGATATTTGAACGAGAACGGGAGGTGCAGTGCGCACGCACAAGGAAACAAATGACGGGAGGGGGAAGAAAGGAGAAGGAGTGTATGTATTTGCAATGCGAAACTAAACAGCTGCGATCATTCCAGCACTAAAGCACAGGATCCCATTAGAACTCTGCAGTTAATTGTGCTTTGACGAGAGTAGTACTCGGATGCGTGACCTCTTGGAAAGTCCTCGTGTTGCACCCCTTTTTTTTCGGATGGGTCGTTCGACGTTACGCGCGAATAGAATTATGGTCTACTGGTTTATACGCAAATGTGAGTCACGGTGCTGGGGCCTTTTACTTGATTTTAGAACGAGAAGGAGAGGTGAAGTGTGAACGCACCAGTAAACAAAAGACGGGAGGGGGAAGAAATGAGAAGGAGTGTATGTATTCGCAACGTGAAATGAAACAGGTGTAATCATACTAGCACTAATGCACCGGATCCCATCAAAACTCCGCAGTTAAGTGTGCTTCATCGAGAGTAGTACTCGGATGGGTGACCTCCTGGGAAGTTCTCGTGTTGCACCCATTTTTTTTCAAATGGGTCGTTCGACGTTACGCGCGAATGGAATTATGAACTGCTGGTTCATTCGCAAAAGTGAGTCAAGGTTCCGGGGCATTTTATTTGATATTAGACCGAGAATGAGAGATGCAGAGTGCACGCATAAACAAATGACAGGAGGGAGTATGGAAGGAGAAAGAGTGTATGTATTTGCAGGGCAGAATGAAACGTGAGCGATCATACCAGCACTAATGCAACAGATTTTATCAAAACTCTGCAAGTTAAGGGTGCTTGGGCGAGAGTAGTACTAGGATGGGTGACTTCCTGCGAAGTCCTTATATTTCACCCATTTTCTTGGGAATGGGCGACTTGAATTATGGTCTGCAAGTTAATTTACAAATGTGAATCACGGCGCCGTGGCATTTTACTTGATATTTGAACGAGAACGGGAGGTGCAGTGTGCACGCACAAGGAAACAAATGACGAGAGGGGAAAGGAAGGAGAAGGAGTGAATGTATTTGCAGCGCGAAATTAATCAGGTGCGATCATACCAGCACTAATGCACCGGATCCCATCAGAACTCCGGAGTTAAGTGCTCTTGGGAGAGAGTAGTACTCGGATGCGTGACCTCCTGGGAAGTCCTCCTGTTGCACGCATTTTTTTTCGAATGGGTCGTTCGATGTTACGCTCGAATGGAATTATGAACCGCTGGTTCATTCGCAAAGATGAGTTACGGTGCCGGGACATTTTACTTGATATTAGAACGAGAATGAGAGATGTAGAGTGCACGCACAAGGAAACAAATGACGGGAGGGGGATGGAAGGAGAAAGAGTGTATGTATTTGCAGCGCAGAATGAAACATGAGCGATCATACAAGAACTAATGCAACGGATTCTATTAGAACTCCGCAAGATAAGGGTGCTTGGGCGAGAGTAGTACTAGGATGGGTGACCTCCTGCGAAGTCCTTATATTTCACCCATTTTTTTGCAGATGATTCTTTCAACGTTACGCGCGACTTGAATCATAGTCCGCAGGTTTATTCGCAAATGTGAGTAAAGACACAGGGGCATTTTAATTGATATTAGAACGAGAAAGAGATGTGAAGTGTGAACGCACCAGGAAACAAATGATAGGAGGGGGAAGAAAGGAGAATGAGTGAATGTATTTGCAGCGTGACATTAATCAGGTGCGATCATACCAGCATTAATGCACCGGATCCCATCAGAACTCCGCAGTTAAGTATGCTTGGGCGAGAGTAGTATTCGGATGGGTGACCTCTTGGGAAGTCCTTGTGTTGTACCCATTTTTTTTTGGATGGGTCGTTCGACGTTGCCCATGAATCTAATTATGAAACGATGGTTCATTCGCAAAGGTGAGTCACGGTGCCGGGGCATTTTACTTGATATTAGAACGAGAAGGAGAGGAGCAGTGTGAACGCACAAGGAAACAAATGACGGGAGGGGGGAGGGAAGGAGAAGGTGTGTATGTATTTGCAGCGCGAAATGAAACATGTGCGATCATACCAGCACTTATTCACCAGATCCTATCAGAACTCGATAGTTAAATGTGCTTTGGCGAGAGTATTACTCGGATGGGTGACCTCCTGGGAAGTCCTCGTGGTGCACCAATTTTTTTTCGGATGGGTCGTTCGACATAACGCGCGAATGGAATTATGAACCGTTGGTTCATTCGCAAAGGTGAGTCACAGTGCCGGGGCATTTTTCTTGATATTAGAACGAGAAGGAGAGATGCAGAGTGCACGCACAAGGAAACAAATGACGGGAGTGGGGATGGAAGGAGAAAGAGTGTATGTATTTGCAGTGCAGAATGAAACATGAGCGACCACACCAGCACTAATGCAACGGATTCTATCAGAACTCCGCAAGTTAAGGGTGCTTGGGCGAGAGTCTAGGATGGGTGACCTCCTGCGAAGTCCTTATATTTCGCTCATTTTCTTGGGAACTCCTTGTGTTTCACCCATTTTTTTGCAGATGATTCTTTCGACATTACGCGCGACTTGAATTATAGTCCGCAGATTTATTCGCAAATGTGAGTCACGGAGCCGTGGCATTTTACTTGATATTTGAACGAGAACGAGAGGTGTAGTGCGCACGCACAAGTAAACAAATGATGCGAGAGGGAAGAAAGGAGAAGGAATGTATCTATTTACAGCGCAAAATTAAACAGGTGCGATCATACAAGCACTAATGCACCGGATCCCATCAAAACTACGCAGTTAAGTGTGCTTGGGCGAGAGTAGTACTAGGATGGGTGACCTCCTGCTAAGTCCTTATATTTCACCCATTTTCTTGGGAAGTCCTCGTGTTGCACCCATTTTCTTGCAGATAATTCTTTCGACGTTACGCGCGACTTGAATTATGGTCCGCATGTTTATTTGCAAATGTGAGTCACTGTGCCGTGGCATTTTACTTGATATTTGAACGAGAACAGGAGGTGCAGTGCGCACGCACAAGGAAACAAATGACGGGAGGGGGGATGGAATGGGAAAAGTGTATGTATTTACAGCGCAGAATGAAACATGAGCGATCATATCAGCACTAATGCAACGGATTCTATCAGAACTCTGCAAGTTAAGGGTGCTTGGGCGAGAGTAGTACTAGGATGGGTGACCTCCTGCGAAGTCCTCATATTTCACCCATTTCTTTGCAGATGATTCTTTCAACGTTACGCGCGACTTGAATTATGGTCCGTAGGTTCATTCACAAATGTGAGTCACGGCGCCGTGGCATTTTACTTGATATTTGAACGAGAACGAGAGGTGCAGAGCGCACGCACAAGGAAACAAATAACGGGACGGGGAAGAAAGGAGAAGAAGTGTATGTATTTGCAGCGCTAAATTAATCATGTGCGATCATACCAGCACTAAAGCACCGGATCCCATAAGAACGCCGCAGTTAAGTGTGCTTGGGCGAGAGTAGTACTTGGATGGGTGATCTCCTGGGAAGTCCTCGTGTCGTACAAATTTTTTTTCAGATGGGTCGTTCGACGTTACACGTGACTGGAACTATGGTCTGCTGGTTTATACGCAAATGTGAGTCAAGACACAGGGGCATTTTAATTGATATTAGAACGAGAAGGAGAGGTGAAGTGTGAAAGCACCAGGAAACAAATGACGGGAAGGGGAAGAAAGGAGGAGTGTATTTATTTGCGGCGCAAAAAGAAACAGGTGCGATCATACCAGCACTAATTCATCGTATCCCATAAGAACTCCGCAATTAAGTGTGCTTGGACGAGAGTAGTATTCGGATGGGTGACCTCTTCGAAAGTTCTTGTGTTACACCCATTTTTTTTCGGATGGGTCGTTCGACGTTATGCGCGAATGGAATTATGAACCGCTTGTTCATTCGCAAAGGTGAGTCACAGTGCCGGGGCATTTTACTTGATATTAGAACGAGAAGGAGTGATGCAGAGTGCATGCACAAAGAAACAAATGACGGGAGGGGGGATGGAAGGAGAAATAGTGTATGTATTTGCAGCGCAGAATGAAACATGAGCGATCATACCAGCACTAATGCAACGGATTCTATCAGAACTCCGCAAGTTAAGGGTGCTTGGGCGAGAGTAGTACTAGGATGGGTGACCTCCTGCGAAGTCCTTATATTTCACCCATTTTCTTGGGAAGTCCTCGTGTTGCACCCATTTTTTTGCAGATGATTATTTCAACATTACGCGCGACTTGAATTATGGTCCGCAGGTTTATTCGCAAATGTGAGTCATGGCGCCGTGACATTTAACTTGATATTATAACGAGAATGGGAGGTGCAGTGCGCACGCACAAGGAAACAAATGACGGGAGGGGGAAGAAAGGAGAAGGAGTGTATGTATTTGCAACGCGAAATTAAATAAGTGCGATCATACCAGCCCTAATGCACCCGATCCCATAAGAAACTCCACAGTTAAGTGTGCTTGGGCGAGAGTAGTACTCGGATGGGTGACCTCCTGGGAAGTCGTCGTGTTGCGCATATTTTTTTCGGATGGGTTGTTCGACATTGTGAACGAATCGAATTACGAAACACTGGTTCATTCGAAAAGGTGAGTCACGGTGCCGGGGCATTTTACTTTATATTAGAATGAGAAGGAGAGATGCAGAGTGCACGTGCAAGGAAACAAATGACGGGAGGGGGGATGGAAGGAGAAAATGTGTATGTATTTGCAGCGCAGAATGAAACAAGAGCGATCATACCAGAACTAATGCAACGGATTCTATCAAAACTCTGCAAGTTATGGGTGCTTGGGCGAGAGTAGTACTAGGATGGGTGACCTCCTGCGAAGTCTTTATATTTCACCCATTTTCTTGGGAAGTCCTCGTGTTGCACCCATTTTTTTGCAGATGATTCTTTTGACGTTACGCGCGACTTGGATTGTGGTCCGCAGGTTTATTCGCAAATGTGAGTCACGGCGCTGTTTCATTTTACTTGATATTTGAACGAGAATGGGAGGTACAGTGTGCACGCACAAGGAAACAATGACGGGAGGGGGAATAGAGGAGAAGGAATGTATGTATTTGCAGCGCAGAATTAAACAGGTGCGATCATACATTCACTAAAGCACCGGATCCCATCAGAACTCTGCAGTTAAGCGTGCTTGGGCGAGAGTAGTACTCGGATGGGTGACCTCCTGGGAAGTCCTCGTGTTGCACCCATTTTTTTCGGATAGGTCGTTCAACGTTACGCGCCACTGGAATTATGAACCGTTGGTTCATTCGCAAAGGTGAGTCACGGTGCTGGGGCATTTTACTTGATATTAGAACGAGAATGAGAGATGCAGATTGCACACACAAGGAAATAAATAACGGGAGGGGGGATGGAAGGAGAAAGAGTGTATGTATTTGCAGCGCAGAATGAAACATGAGCGATCATACCAGCACTAATGCAACGGATTCTATCAGAACTCCGCAAGTTAAGGGTGCTTGGGCGAGAGTAGTACTAGAATGGGTGACCTCCTGCGAAGTCCTTAAATTTCACCCATTTTCTTGGGAAGTTCTCGTGTTGCACCCATTTTTTTGAAGATGATTCTTTCGACATTGCGCGCGACTTGATTATGGTCTGCAAGTTTATTCGCAAATGTGAGTCACGGCGCCGTGGCATTTTACTTGATATTTGAACGAGAACGGGAGGTGCACTGCGCACGCACAAGGAAACAAATGACGGGAGGGGGAAGAAAGGAGAAGGAGTGTATGTATTTTCAGCACGCAATTAAACAGGTGCGATCATAGTAGCACTAATGCACCGGATTACATCAGAACTCCGCAGTTAAGTTTGTTTGGGCGAGAGTAGTACTCGGATGAGTGACCTCCTAGGATGTCCTCGTGTCGCATTAATTTTTTTTCAGACTTGTTGTTCGATGTTATGCGCGACTTGAACTATGGTCCGCTGGTTTATACGCAAATGTGAGTCAAGAAGCAGAGGCATTTTAATCGATATTATAACGAGAAGAAGAGATGCAGTGTGAACGCACAAGGAAACAAATGACGGGAGGGGAGAGGGAAGTAGAAGGACTGTATGTATTTTCAGCGCGAAATGAAACAGGTGCGATCATAACAGCACAAATGCACCTGATCCAATCAGAACTCCGCAGTTAAGTGTGCTTTGACGAAAGTAGTACAAGGATGGGTTACCTCCTAGGAAGTTCTCGTGTTGCAACCATTTTTTTTCAGATGGGTCATTCGACGTTACGCGCGAATGGAATTATGAACCGCTGCTCATTCGCAAAGGTGAGTCACGGTGCCGGGGTATTTTACTTGATATTAGAATGAGAAGGAGAGATGCAGAGTGCACTACACAAGGAAACAAATGACGGGAGTGGGGATGGAAGGAGAAAGTGTGTATGTATTTGCAGAGCAGAGTGAAACATGAGCGATCATACCAGAACTAATGCAACGGATTCTATCAGAACTCCGCAAGTTAATAGTGTTTGGGCGAGAGTAGTACTAGGATGGGTGACCTCCTGCGAAGTCCTTATATTTCACCCATTTTCTTAGAAAATCGTCGTGTTGCACCCATTTTTTTGCAGATGATTCTTTCGATGTTACGCGCGACTTGATTATGGTCCGCAGGTTTATTCACAAATGTGAGTCGCGGAACCGTGGCATTTTACTTGATATTTGAACGAGAACGGGAGGCGCAGTGCACACGCACAAGGAAACAAATGACGGGAGGGGGAAGAAAGGAGAGGGAGTGTATGTATTTGCAGCGCGAAATTAAACTGGCGCGATCATACCAGCACTAATGCACCGGATCCTATCAGAACTCCGCACAAGGAAACAAATGATGGGAGGGGGGAGGGAAGGAGAAGGAGTGTATGTCTTTTCAGCACCAAATGAAACAGGTGCGATCATACCAGCACAAATGCACCAGATCTCATCAGAACTCCGCAGTTAAGTGTGCTTTGGCGAAAGTAGTACAAGGATGTGTTACCTCTTTGGAAGTTCTCGTGTTGCACCCATTTTTTTTCAGATGGGTCGTTCGACGTTACGCGCGACTGGAACTATGGTCTGGTGGTTTATACGCAAATGTGAGTCAAGACGCAGGGGCATTTTAAATGATGTTAGAATGAGAAGGAGAGGTGAAGTGTGAACGCATAAAGAAACAAATGACAGGAGAGGGGATGGAAGGAGAAAGAGTGTATGTATTTGCAGCGCAGAATTAAACATGAGCGATCATACCAGCACTAATGCAACATATTCTATCAGAACTCCGCAAGTTAAGGGTGCTTGGGCGAGAGTAGTACTAGGATGGGTGACCTCCTGCAAAGTCCTCATATTTCACCCATTTTCTTGGGAAGTCCTCGTGTTGCACCCATTTTATTGCAGATGATTCTTTCGACGTTACGCACCACTTGAATTATGGTCCGCAGGTTTATTCGCAAATGTGAGTCACTGCGTCGTGGCATTTTACTTGATATTAGAACGGGAATGGGAGGTGCAGTGCGCACGCACAAGGAAACAAATGACGGGAGGGGGAAGAAAGGAGAAGGAGTGTATGTATTTGCAGCGCAAAAGTAAATCGGTGCGATCATACCTGCACTAATGCACCGGATCCCATTAGAACTCCGCAGTTAAGTGTGCTTGGGCGAGAGTAGTACTCGGATGGGTGACCTCCTTGGAAGTCCTCATGTTGCACCCATTTTTTTTCGGATGGGTCGTTCGACGATACGCGCGAATGAAATTATGAACTGTTGGTTCATTCGCAAAGGTGAGTCACGGTTCCATGACATTTTACTTGATATTAGAACGAGAAGGAGAGATGTACAGTGCACGCACAAGGAAACAAATGACGGGAGGGGGAAGAAAGGAGAAGGAGTGTATGTATTTGCAGCGCAAAATTAAAACTATGCGATCATACCAGCACTAATTCACCGGATCCTATTAGAACTTTGCAATTAAGTGTGTTTGTGCGAAAGTAGTACTCGGATGGGTGACCTCCTGGGAAGTCCTCGTGTTGCACCAATTTTTTTACAGATGATTCTTTCGACGTTACGCGCGACTTGAATTATGGTCTGCAGGTTTATTATCAAATGTTAGTCCCGGCGCTGTGGCATTTTACTTTATATTTAAACGAGAACGGGAGTTGCAGTGCACACGCACAAGGAAACAAATGACGGGAGGGGGAAGAAAGGAGAAAGAGAGTATGTATTTGTAGTGCGAAATTAAACAGGTGCGATCATACCAGCACTAAAGCATCGGATCCCATCAGAACTCCGCAGTTAAGTGTGCTTGGGCGAGAGTAGTACTCGGATGGGTGATCTCCTGGGAAGTCCTCGTGTTGCACCCATTATTTTTCATATGGGTCGTTCGACGTTACGCGCGAATTGAATTATGAACCGCTGGTTCATTCGCAAAGGTGAGTCACGGTGCTGGGGCATTTTACTTGATATTATAACGAGATGGAGAAATGCAGAGTGCACGCACAAGGAAACAAATGACGAGAGGGGGATGGAAGGAGAAAGAGTGTATGCATTTGCAGCGCAGAATGAAACATGAGCGATCATACCAGCACTAATACAACGGATTCTTTCAGAACTCCGCAAGTTAAGGGTGCTTGGGTGAGAGTAGTACTAGGATGGGTGACTTCCTGCGAAGTCCTTACATTTCACCCATTTTTTTGCAGATGATTCTTTCGACGTTATGCGCGACTTGAATTATGGTCCGCAGGTTTATTAAAAAATGTGAGTCACGGCGCCGTGGCATTTTACTTGATATTTGAACGAAAACGGGAGGTGCAGTGCGCACGGACAAGGAAACAAATGACGGGAGGAGGAAGAAAGGAAGAGTGTATGTATTTACAGCGCGAAATTAAACAAGTGTGATCATACCAGCACTAATGCACCGGATCCCATCAGAACTCCGCAGTTAAGTGTGCTTGGGCGAGAGTAGTACTCAGATGGGTGACCTCTTGGGAAGTTCTTGTGTCGCACTATTTTTTTTTCAGAGGGGTTGTTCGAAGTTACGCGCGACTAGAGCTATGATCCGCTGGTTTATACGCAAATGTGAGTCAATAAGCTAGGGCATTTTAATCGATACTAGAACGAGAATGAGAGGTGCAGTGTGAACGCACAAGGAAACAAATGATGGGAGGGGGAAGGGAAGGAGAAGGAGTGTATATATTTTCAGCACGAAATGAAACAGGTGCGATCATACCAGCACAAATTCACTGGATCCCATAAGAACTCCGCAGTTAAGTGTACTTTGGCGAAAGTAGTACAAGGATGGGTTACCTCCTGGGAAGTTCTCGTGTTGCACCCATTTTTTTTTCAGATGGGCCGTTCGACTTTATGCGCGACTGGAGCTATGGTTCGCTGGTTTATACGCAAATGTGAGTCAAGACGCAAGGGCATTTTAATTGATATTAGAACGAGAAGGAGTTGTGAAGTGTGAACGCTCCAGGAAACAAATGACGGGGGGGGGGGGAAGAAAGGAGAAGGAGTGTATGTATTTGCAGTGTGAAATGAAACAAGTGCGATCATACCAGCACTAATGGACCAGATCTGAACTCCGCAGTTAAGTGTACTTGTGCGAGAGTAGTACTCGGATGGGTAACCTCCTGGGAAGTACTCGTGTCGCACAAATTTTTTTTCAGAAGGGTCATTTGACGTTATGTGCGACTGGAACTATGGTCCACTGGTTTATACGCAAATGTGAGTCAAGAATCAGGGGCATTTAAATTGATATTAAAACGAGAAAGAGAGGTGAAGTGTGAACGCACCAGGAAACAAAAGACGGGAGGGGGAAGAAAGGAGAAGGAGTGTATGTATTTGCAATGCGAAATGAAACAGGTGCAATCATACCAGCACTAATGCACCGGATCCCATCAGAACTCCGCAGTTAAGTGTGCTTGGGCGAGAGTAGTACTCGGATGGTTGACTTCCTGGGAAGTCCTCGTGTTGCACCCATTTTTTTTCGGATAGGTCGTTCGACGTTACGCGCGAATTGAATTATGAACCGCTGGTTCATTCGCAAAGGTGAGTCACGGTGCCGGGGTATTTTATTTGATATTAGAACGAGAAGGAGAGATGTAGAGTGCACGCACAAGGAAACAAATGACGGGAGGGGGGATGAAAGGAGAAAGAGTGTATATATTTGCAGCGCAGAATGAAACATGAGGGATCATACAAGCACTAATGCAACGGATTCTATCAGAACTACACAGTTAAGGGTGCTTGGGTGAGAGAAGTACTAGGATGGGTGACCTCCTACGAAGTCCTTATATTTCACCTATTTTATTGGTAAGTCCTCGTGTTGCACCTATTTTTTTTGCATAAATGATTCTTTCGACGTTACGCGCGACTTGAATTATGGTCCGCCGGTTTATTCGCAAATGTGAGTCACTTTGCCATGACATTTTACTTGATATTTGAACGAGAATGGGAGGTGCAGTGTGCACGCAGAAGCAAACAAATGACGGGAGGGGGAAGAAAGGAGAAGGACTGTATGTATTTGCAACGCAAAATTAAATAGGTGCGATCATACTAACACTAATGCACCGGATCCCATCAGAACTCCGCAGTTAAGTGTGCTTGGGCGAGAGTAGTACTTGGATGGGTGACCTCCTGGGAAGTCCTCGTGTTGCACCCATTTTTTTCGGATAGGTCTTTCAATGTTATGCGCAACTGGAACTATGGTCCGCTGGTTATACGCAAATGTGAGTCAAGACGCAGGGGCATTTTAATTTATATTAGAACGAGAAGGAGAGGTGAAGTGTGAACTCAACAGGAAACAAATGACGGGAGGGGGAAGAAAGGAGAAGGAGTGTATGTATTTGCAGCGTGAAATTAAACTGGTGCGTACCAGCACTAATGCACCGGATCCCATCAGAACTCTGCAGTTAAGTGTACTTTGGCGAAAGTAGTACAAGGATGGGTTACCTCCTGGGAATTTCTCGTGTTGCATCCATTTTTTTTTCAGATGGGTCATTCGATGTTACGTGCGACTGGAACTATAGTCCACTAGTTTATACGCAAATATGAGTCGAGATGCAGGGGCATTTTAATTGATATTAGAACGAGAAGGAGAGGTGAAGTGAGAACGCACCAGGAAAAAAATGAATGGAGGGAGAAGAAATGAGAAGGAGTGTATGTATTTCCAGCGCGAAATGAAACAGTTGTGATCATAGCAGCACTAATACACCAGATCTCATCAGAACTCCGCAGCTAAGTGTGCTTGAGCGATAGTAGTACTCGGATGGGTGACCTCTTGGGAAGTCCTCGTGTTGTACCCATTCTTTTTCGAATGGGTCGTTCGACGTTACGCGTGAATGGAATTATGAACCGCTGGTTCATTCGCAAAGGTGTGCCTCGGTGCCGGGACATTTTGCTTGATATTAGAACGAGAAGGAGAGATGCAAAGTGCACGCACATGGAAACAAATGACGGGAGGGGGGATGGAATGAGAAAGAGTGTATGTATTTGCAGCGCAGAATTAAACAGGAGTGATCATACCAGCACTAATGCAACGTATTTTAATAGAACTCCGCAAGTTAAGGATGCTTGGGCGAGAGTAGTACTAGGATGGGTGACCTCCTGCGAAGTCCTTATATTTCACCCATTTTCTTGGGAAGTTCTCGTGTTCCACCATTTTTTTTTCAGATGGGTCGTTCGACGTTACGCGCGACTGGAACTATGGTCCGCTGCTTTATACGCAAATGTGAGTCACGGCGCCGTGGCATTTTACTTAATATTTGAGCGAGAATAAGAGGTGCAGTGCGCACACACAAAGAAACAAATGACGGGAGCGGGAAGAAAGGAAAAGGAGTGTATGTATTTGCAGCGCGAAATGAAACAGGTGCGATCATACTAGCACTAATGCACCGAATCTGAACTCTGCAATTAAGTGTGCTTGGGCGAGAGTAGTACTCGGATGGGTGACCTCCTGAGAAGTCCTCGTGTTGCACCCATTTTTTTCGGATAGGTCGTTCAACGTTACGCGCGACTGGAACTATGGTCCGTTGGTTTATACGCAAATGTGAGTCAAGACGCAGGGGTATTTTAATTTATATTAGAACGAGAAGGAGAGGTGAAGTGTGAACGCAACAGGAAACAAATGACGGGAGGGGGAAGAAAGGAGAAGGAGTGTATGTATTTGCAGCGCGAAATGAAACAGGAGTGATCATACTAGCACTAATGCACCGCTTCCCATCAGAACTCCGCAGTTAAGTGTGCTTGGGCGAGAGTAGTACTTGGATGGGTGATCTCCTGGGAAGTCCTCGTGTTGCACCCATTTTTTTTCTGATGGATCGTTCAACGTTACGCGCGAATGGAATTATGAACAGCTGGTTCATTCGCAAAGGTGAGTCACGGTGCCGGGACATTTTACTTGATATTAGAAGGAGAAGGAGAGATGCAGAGTGCACGCACAAGGAACCAAATGACGGGAGGGGGGATGGAAGGAGAAAGAGTGTATGTATTTGCAGCGCAGAATGAAACATGAGCGATCATACCAGCACTAATGCGACGGATTCTATCAGAACTCCGCGGTTAAGGGTGTTTGGGCGAGAGTAGTACTAGGATGGGTGACCTCCTGCGAAGTCCTTATATTTCACCCATTTTCTTGGGAAGTCCTCGTGTTGCACCCATTTTTTTGCAATTGATTCTTTCGACGTTACGTGCAACTTGATATATGGTCCGCAGGTTTATTCACAAATGTGAGTCATGGCACCGTAGTATTTTACTTGAAATTAGAACGAGAACGGGAGGTGCAGTGCGCACGCACAAGGAAACAAATGACGGGAGGGGGAAGAAAGGAGAAGGAGTGTATGTATTTGCAGCGTGAAATTAAACTTGTGCGATCATGCCAGCACTAATGCACCAGATCCCATCAGAACTCTGCAGTTAAGTGTGCTTTGGCGAAATTAGTACAAGGATGGGTTACCTCCTGGGAAGTTCTCGTGTTGCATCCATTTTTTTTTCAGATGGGTCGTTCGATGTTACGCGCAACTGAATCTATGGTCCAATGGTTTATACGTAAATGTGAGTCAAGATGCAGGGGCATTTTAATTGATATTAGAACGAGATGGAGAGGCGAAGTGTGAACGCACCAGGAAACAAATGACGGGAGGGGGAAGAAAGGAGAAGGAGTGTATGTATTTAAGCGATCATACCAGCGCTAATGTAATGGATTCTATCAGAACTCTGCTAGTTAAGGGTTCTTGGGCGAGAGTAGTACTACAATGGGTGACCTCCTGCGAAGTCCTTACATTTCACCCATTTTCTTAGGAAGAAAAGAGAAGGAGTGTATGTATTTGCAGCGCACAATTAAACAGGTGCAATCATACCAGCACTAATGCACCAGATCCTATCAGAACTCCGTAGTTAAGTGTGCTTTGGCGAAAGTAGTACAAGGATGTGTTACCTCCTGGGAAGTCCTCGTGTTGCACCTATATTTTTTCGGATGGGTCGTTCGACGTTATGCGTGAATGGAATTATGAACCGCTGGTTCATTCGAAAAGGTGAGTCATGGTGCCGGGGCATTTTACTTGATATTAAAACGAGAATGAGAGATGCAGAGTACACGAACAAGGAAACAAATGACGGGAGGGGGAATGGAAGGAGAAAGAGTGTATGTATTTGCAGCGGAGAATGAAACATGAGCGATCATACCAGCACTAATGCAACAGATTCAATTAGAACTCTGCAAGTTAAGAGTGCTTGGGCGAGAGTAGTACTACGATGGGTGACCTCCTGCGAAGTCCTTATATTTCACCCATTTTCTTGGGAAGAAATGAGAAGGAGTGTATGTATTTGCAGCGCGCAATTAAACAGGTGCGATCATACCAGCACTAATGCCCTAGATCCCATCAGAACTCTGCATTTAAGTGTGCTTGGGCGAGAGTAGTACTCAGATGGGTGACTTCTTAGGAAGTCCTCGTGTTGCACCCATTTTTTTCCGGATGGGTTGTTCGACGTTAAGCGCGAATGGAATTATGAACCGCTGGTTCATTCGGAAAGGTGAGTCACGGTGCCGGGGCATGTTATTTGATATTTGAACGAGAAGGAGAGATGCAGAGTGGACGCACAAGGAAACAAATGAAGGGAGGAGGGATGGAAGGAGAAAGAGTGTATGTATTTGCAGCGCAAAATGAAACATGAGCGATCATACCAGCACTAACGCAACATATTCTATCTGAACTCCTCAAGTTAAGGGTGCTTGGGCGAGAGTAGTACTAGGATGGGTGACCTCCTGCGAAGTCCTTATATTTCACCCATTTTCTTGGGAAGTCCTCGTGTTACACCCAATTTTTTACAGATGATTCTTTCGACGTTACACGCGACTTGAATTGTGGTCCGCAGGTTTATTCGCAAATGTGAGTCACGACGCCGTGGCATTTTACTTGATATTTGAACGAGAACGGGAGGTGCAGTGCGCACGGAAAAGGAAAAAAATGACGGGGGCGGGGGGTAAGAAAGGAGAAAGAGTGTATGTATTTGCAGCGGAAAATTAAATTGATGCGATTATACCAGCACTAAAGCACCTGATCCCATCAGAACTCCGCAGTTAAGTGTGTTTGAGCGAGAGTAGAACACAGATGGGTGACCTCCTGGGAAGTCCTCGTGTTGCACCAATTATTTTTCAGACGGGTCGTTTGACGTTACGTGCGACTGGAGCTATGGTCCGCTGGTTTATACGCAAATGTGAGTCAAGAAGAAGGGGCATTTTAATTGATATTAGAACGAGAAGGAGAGGTGTAGTGTGAACGCACAAGGAAACAAATGATGGGAGGGGGGAGGGAAGAAGGAGTGTATGTATTTTCAGCACGAAATGAAACAAGTGCGATCACACCAGCACAAATGCACTAGTTCCCATCAGAACTCCGCAGTTAATTGTGCTTTGGCGAAAGTAGTACAAGGATGGGTTACCTCCTGGAAAGTTCTCTTGTTGCACCCATTTTTTTTTCAGATGGGTCGTTCGATGTTACCCGCGACTGGAACTATGGTCCACTGATTTATACACAAATGTGAGTCAAGACGCAGGGGCATTTTAATTAATATTAGAACGAGAAGGAGAGGTGAAGTGTGAACGCACCAGGAAACAAATGATGGGAGGGGGAAGAAAAGAAAAGGAGTGTATGTATTTGCAGCGCGAAATTAAATAGGTGCGATCATACCAGCACTAATGCACCGGATCTGAACTCCGCAGTTAAGTGTGTTTGGGTGAGAGTGGTACTCGGATTGGTGACCTCCTGCGAAGTCCTTATATTTCACCTATTTTCTTGGGAAGTCCTCATGTTGCACCCATTTTTTTGCAGATGATTCTTTCAACGTTACACGCGACTTGAATTATGGTCCGCAGGTTTATACGCAAATGTGAGTCACGGCGCCGTGGCATTTAACTTGATATTTGAACGAGAACGGGAGGTGCAGTGCGCACGCACAAGCAAACAAATGATGGGAGGGGGAAGAAAGGAGAAAGAGTGTATGTATTTGCAGCGCGAAATTAAACTGGTGCAATCATACCAGCACTAATGCACCGAATCCCATTAGAACTCCGCAGTTAAGTGTGCTTGGGCGAGAGTAGTACTCGGATGGGTGACCTCCTGGAAAGTCGTCGTGTGGAACTAATTTTTTTCACTCAGGTCGTTCGACGTTACGCACGACTGGAGCAATGGTCTCCTAGTTTATATGCAAATGTGAGTCAAGAAGCAGGGGCATTTTAATCGATATTAGAACAAGAAGGAGAGGTGCAGTGTGAACGCACAAGGAAACAAAAGATGGGAGGGGGTAGGGAAGGAGAAGGAGTGTATGTATTTTCAGCACCAAATGAAACAGGCGCGATCATACCAGCACAAATGCACCGGATCCTATCAGAACTCTGCAGTTAAGTGTGCTTTAACGAAAGTAGTACAAGGATGGGTTACCTCTTGGGAAGTTCTCGTGTTGCACCAATTTTTTTTTCAGATGGGTCGTTCGACGTTACGCGCGAGTGGAACTATGATCCGCTTGTTTATACGCAAATGTGAGTCAGGACGCAGGGGCATTTTAATTGATATTAGAACGAGAAGGAGAGGTGAAGTGTGAACTCACCAGGAAACAAATGACGTGAGGGGGAAGAAAGGAGAAGGAGTGTATGTATTTGTAGCGCAAAATTAAACAGGTGCGATTATACCAGCACTAATGCACCGGATCTGAACTCCGCAGTTAAGTGTGCTTGGGCGAGAGTGGTACTCGGATGGGTGACCTCCTGGGAAGTCCTCGTGTTGCACCCATTTTTTTCGGATGGGTCGTTCGACGTTACGCGCGAATTGAATTATGATCCGCTGGTTCATTCGCAAAAGTGAGTAACGGTGCCGATGCATTTTACTTGATATTAGAACGAAAAGGAGAGATGCAGAGTGCACGCATAAGGAAATAAATGACGGGAGGGGGATGGAAGGAGAAAGAGTGTATGTATTTGCAGCGCAGAATGAAACATGAGCGATCAGACCAGAACTAATGCAACGGATTCTATCAGAACTCCGCAAGTTAAGGGTGCTTGGGCGAGAGTAGTACTAGGATGGGTGACCTCCTGCGAAGTCATTATATTTCACCCATTTTCTTGGGAAGTCCTCGTGTTGCACCCATTTTTTTGCAAATGATTCTATCGACGTTACGAGCGACTTGAATTATGGTCCGCAAGTTTATTCGCAACTGTGAGTCACGGTGCTGTGGAATTTTACTTGATATTTGAACGAGAACGGGAGGTGCAGTGTGCACGCACAAGCAAACAAATGATGGGAGGGGGAAGAAAGGAGAAAGAGTGTATGTATTTGCAGCGCGAAATTAAACAGGTACGATTATACCAGCACTAATGCACCGGATCCCATCAGAACTCCGCAGTTAAGTTTGCTTGGGCGAGAGTAGTACTCGGATGGGTGACCTCTTGGGAAGTACTCGTGTCGCACCAATTTTTTTTAGACGGGTCGTTCGACGTTACACGTGACTGGAGCTATGGTCCGCTGGTTTATACGCAAATTTGAGTTAAGAAGCAGGGGCATTTTAATTGATATTATAACAAGAAATAGAGGTGCAGTGTGAACGCACAAGGAAACAAGTAACGGGAAGGGGGAGGGAAGGAGAAGGAGTGTATGTATTTGCAGCGCGAAATGAAACAGGTGCGATCATACCAGCACAAATGCATTGGATCCCCTCAGAAATCCGCAGTTAATTGTGATTTGGCGAATGTAGTACAATGATGGGTTAACTCCTGAGAAGATCTCGTGTTGCACTCATTTTTTTTTTCAGATGGGTCGTTCTACGTTATGCATGACTACAACTATGGTCAGGTTGTCTATACGCAAATGTGAGTCAAGACGTAGGGGCATTTTAATTGATATTAGAACGAGATGGAGAGGTGAAGTGTGAACGCACCAGGAAACAAATGACGGGAGGGGGAAGAAAGGAGAAGGAGTGTATGTATTTTCAACGCGAAATGAAACAGGTGCGATTATACCAGCACTAATGCACTGGATCCCATCAGAACTCTACAGTTAAGTGTGCTTTGGCGAAAGTAGTACAAGGATGGGTTACCTCCTGGGAAGTTCTCGTGTTGCACCTATTTTTTTTTTTTAGATGGGTCATTCGACGTTACTCGCGACTGGATCTATGGTCCGCTGGTTTATACGCAAATGTGAGTCAAGACGCAGGGGTATCTTAATTGATATTAGAACGAGAAGGAGAGGTGAAGTGTGAACGCACCAGGAAACAAATGACGGGAGGGGGAAGAAAGGAGAAGGAGTGTATGTATTTGTAGCGCATAGTGAATCTGGCACGATCATACCAGTACTAATGCACCGGTTCCCATCAAAACTCCGAAGTTAAGTGTGCTTGGGCGAGAGTAGTACTCGTTTGGGTGACCTCTTGGGAAGTCCTCGTGTTGCACCCATTTTTTTTTGGAAGGGTCGTTTGACGTTACGCGCGAATGGAATTATGAACCGCTGGTTCATTCACAAAGGTGAGTAACGGTGCTGGGGCATTTTACTTGATATTAAAACGAGAAAGAGAGATGCAGAGTGCACGCACAAGGAAACAAATGACGGGAGGGGGATCGGAGGAGAAAGAGTGTATGTATTTGCAGCGCAGAATGAAACATGAGCGATCAGACCAGAACTAATGCAACGGATTCTATCAGAACTCCGCAAGTTAAGGGTGCTTGGGCGAGAGTAGTACTAGGATGGGTGACCTCCTGCGAAGTCATTATATTTCGCCGATTTTCTTGGGAAGTCCTCGTGTTGCACCCATTTTTTTGCAAATGATTCTATCGACGTTACGAGCGACTTGAATTATGGTCCGCAGGTTTATTCGCAAATGTGAGTCACGGTGCCGTGGAATTTTACTTGATATTTGAACGAGAACGGGAGGTGCAGTGTGCACGCACAAGCAAACAAATGATGGGAGGGGGAAGAAAGGAGAAAGAGTGTATGTATTTGCAGCGCGAAATTAAACAGGTGCGATTATACCAGCACTAATGCTCCGGATCCCATCAAAACTCCGCAGTTAAGTTTGCTTGGGCGAGAGTAGTACTCGGATGGGTGACCTCCTGGGAAGTCCTCGTGTCGCACCAGTTTTTTTTTAGACGGGTCTTTTGACGTTACACGTGACTGGAGCTATGGTCCGCTGGTTTATACGCAAATTTGAGTCAAGAAGCAGGGGCATTTTAATTGATATTAGAACAAGAAGGAGAGGTGCAGTGTGAACGCACAAGGAAACAAGTAATGGGAAGGGGGAGGAAAGGAGAAGGAGTGTATGTATTTGCAGCGCGAAATGAAACAGGTGCGATCATACCAGTACAAATGCATTGGATCCCCTCAGAAATCCGCAGTTAAGTGTGATTTGGCGAATGTAGTACAATGATGGGTTAACTCCTGAGAAGATCTCGTGTTGCACCCATTTTTTTTTTCATATGGGTCGTTCTACATTATGCATGACTAGAACTACGGTCAGGTTGTCTATACGCAAATGTGAGTCAAGACGCAGGGGCATTTTAATTGATATTAGAACGAGATGGAGAGGTGAAGTGTGAACGCACCAGGAAACAAATGACGGGAGGGGGAAGAAAGGAGAAGGAGTGTATGTATTTGCAGCGCGAAATGAAACAGGTGCGATCATACCAGCACTAATGCACTGGATCCCATCAGAACTCTACAGTTAAGTGTGCTTTGGCGAAAGTAGTACAAGGATGGGTTACCTCCTGGGAAGTTCTCGTGTTGCACCCATTTTTTTTTTTCAGATGGGTCATTCGACGTTACTCGCGACTGGATCTATGGTCCGCTGGTTTATACGCAAATGTGAGTCAAGACGCAGGAGTATTTTAATTGATATTAGAACGAGAAGGAGAGGTGAAGTGTGAACGCACCAGGAAACAAATGACGGGAGGGGGAAGAAAGGAGAAGGATTGTATGTATTTGCAGCGCATAATGAATCTAGTGCAATAATACTAGCACTAATGCACCTGATCGCATCAAAAGTCCGCAGTTAAGTGTGCTTGGGCGAGAGTAGCACTCGGATGGGTGACCTCCTGTGAATTCTTCGTGTCGCACTAATTTTTTTTTAGACGGGTCGTTCGATGTTACACGCGATTGGAACTATGGTCCGGTGGTTTATACGCAAATGTGAGTCAAGAAGCAGGGGCATTTTAATCGATATTAGAACGAGAAGGAGAGGTGCAGTGTGAACGCACAAGGAAACAAATGATGGGAGGGGGGAGGGAAAGAGAAGGAGTGTATATATTTTCAGCACGAAATGAAACAGGTGCGATCATACCACCACAAATGCACCGGATCCCATCAGAACTCCACAGTTAAGTGTGCTTTGGCGAAAGTAGTACAAGGATGGGTTACCTCCTAGGAAGTTCTCGTGTTGCACCCATTTTCTTTTTCAGATGGGTCGTTCGACGTTACGCGTGACTGGACCTATGGTACGCTGGTTTATACGTAAATGTGAGTCAAGATGCAGGGGCATTTTAATTGATATTAGAAAGAGAAGGAGAGGTGAAGTGTGAACGCACCAGGAAACAAATGATGGGAGGGGGAAGAAAAGAGAAGGAGTGTATGTATTTGCAGTGCGAAATGAACTAGGTTCGATCATACCAGCACTAATGCACCGGATCCCATCAGAACTCTGCAGATAAGTTTTCTTGGGCGAGAGTAGTACTCGGATGGGTGACCTCCTGGGACGTCTTCGTGTTGCACCCATTTTTTTTCGGATGGGTCGTTCGACGTTACGCGCGAATGGAGTTATGAACCACTGGTTCATTCGCAAAAGTGAGTCACGGTGCCGGAGCATTTTACTTGATATTAGAACGAGAATGAGAGATGCAGAATGCACGCACAAGGAAACAAATGATGGGAGGGGGGATGGAAGGAGAAAGAGTGTATGTATTCAAAGCGCATAATGAAACATAAGCGATCATACCAGTACTAATGCAACGGATTCTATCAGAACTCTGCAAGTTAAGGGATCTTGGGCGAGAGTAGTACTAGGATGGGTGACCTCCTGCGAAGTCCTTATATTTTACCCATTTTCTTGGGAAGTCCTCGTGTTGCACTCATTTTTTTTACAGATGATTCTTTCGACGTTACGCGCGACTTGAATTATGGTCCGCAAGTTTATTCGCAAATGTGAGTCACGTCGCCGTCGCATTATACCTGATATTTGAACGAGAATGGGAGGTGCAGTGCGCACGCAAAAGGAAACAAATGACGGGAAATGGAAGAAAAGAGAAGGAGTGTATGTATTTGCAGCGCGAAATTTAACAGGTGTGATCATACCAGCACTAATGCACTGGATCCCATCAAAACTCCGCAGTTAAGTGTGCTTGGGCGAGAGTAGTACTCGGATAGGTCACCTCTTGGGAAATCCTCGTGTCGCACCAATTTTTTTTCAGACGGGTCGTTCAACGTTACACGCGACTGGAACTATGGTCCGCTGGTTTATACGCAAATGTGAGTCAAGAAGCAGGGGCATTTTAATCAATATTAGAACGAGAAGGAGAGGTGCAATGTGAACGCACAAGGAAACAAATGATGGGAGGGGGGAGGAAAGGAGAAGGAGTGTATGTATTTTCAGCACGAAATGAAACAGGCGCGATCATACCTGCAAAAATGCATCGGATCCCATCAGAACTCCGCAGTTAAGTGTGCTTTGGCGAAAGTAGTACAAGGATGGGTTACCTCCTGGGAAGTTCTCATGTTGCACCCATTTTTTTTTTCAGATAGGTCGTTTGACGTTACGCCCGACTGGAATTATGGTCCACTGGTTTATATGCAAATGTGAGTCAAGACGCAGGGGCATTTTAATTGATATTAGAACGAGAATGAGAGGTGAAGTGTGAACGCACCAGGAAATGATGGGAGGGAGAAGTAAGGATATGGAGTGTATGTATTTGCAGTGCAAAATGAAACAGGTGCGATCATACCAGCACTAATGCACCGGATCCCATCAGAACTCCGCATTAAGTGTGCTTGGGCAAGAGTAGTACTCGGATGGGTGACCTCCTTGGAAGTCTTCGTGTTGCACCCATTTTTTTTTGGATGGGTCGTTCGACGTTACGCGCAAATGGAATTATGATCCGTTGGTTCATTCGCAAAAGTGAGTCACGGTGCCGAGGTAATTTACTTGATATTAGAACGAGAAGGAGAGATGTCCGCAAAAGGAAATAAATGACGGGAGGGGGGATGGAAGGAGAAAGAGTGTATGTATTTACAGCGCAGAATGAAACATGAGCGATCATACCAGAACTAATGCAATGGATTCTATCATAACTCGGCAGTTGCACTTATTTTTTTACAGATTATTCTTTCGACGTTACGCGCGACTTAAATTATGGTCCGCAGGTTTATTCGCAAATGTGAGTCACGGCGCCGTGGCATTTTATTTAATATTTGAACAAGAACGGGAGGTACAGTGCGCACGCACAAGGAAACAAATGACGGGAGGGGGAAGAAAGGAGAAGGAGTATATGTATTTGCTGCGCGAAATTAAACAGGTGCGATCATACCAGGACTTATGTATCGGATCGCATCTGAACTCTGCACAAGGAAACAAATGATGGGAGGGGGGAGGGAAGGAGAAGGAGTGTATGTACATTCAGCACCAAATGAAACATGTGCGATCATACCAGCACAAATGCACCAGATCTCATCAGAACTCTGCAGTTAAGTGTGCTTTGGCGAAAGTAGTACAAGGATGGGTTACCTCTTGGGAAGTTCTCGTGTTGTAGCCATCATTTTTTCAGATGGGTCGTTCGATGTTACGCGCGACTGAAACTATGATCTGCTGGTTTATACGCAAATGTGAGTCAAGACGCAGGGGCATTTAAAATGATATTAGAATGAGAAGGAGAGGTGAAGTGTGAACGCACCAGGATACAAATGACGGGAGGGGGAAGAAAGGAGAAGGAGTGTATGTATTTGCAGCGAAAAAATGAAAGAGGTACGATCATATCAGCACTAATGCACCGTATTCCATTAGAATTCCGCAGTTAAGTATGCTTGGGCGAGAGTAGTACTCGGATGGGTGACCTCTTGGGACGTCCTCGTGTTGTACCCATATTTTTTCGGATGGGTCGTTCGATGTTACCCGCGAATGGAATTATGATCAGTTTGTTCATTCGAAAAGGTGAGTCATGGTGCCGGGGCATTTTACTTGATATTAGAACGAGAAGGAGAGATGCAGAGTGCACACACAAGGAAACAAATGACGGGAGGGGGGATGGAAGGAGAAAGAGTGTATGTATTTGCACCGCAGAATGAAACATGAGCGATCATACAATAACTAATGCAACGGAATCTATTAGAACTCCGCAAGATAAGGGTGCTTGGGCGAGAGTTGTACTAGGATGGGTGACCTCCTGCGAAGTCCTTATATTTCACCCATTTTTTTGTAGATAATTCTTTCGACGTTACGCGCGACTTGAATTATGGTCCACAGGTTTATTAGCAAATGTGAGTCACGGCGCCTTGGCATTTTACTTGATATTTGAACGAGAACGGGAAGTGCAGTGCACACGCACAAGGAAACAAATGACGGGAGGGGGAAGAAAGGAGAAGGAGTGTATGTATTTGCAGCGCGAAATTAAACAGGTGCGATCATACTAGCACTAATGCACCGGATCCAATCAGAACTCCGCAGCTAAGTGTGCTTGGGCGAGAGTAGTACTCGGATAGGTGACCTCCTGGGAAATTCTCGTGTCGGACCAATTTTTTTTCAGACGGGTCGCTCGACGTTACGCGTGACTGGAACTATGGTCCGCTGGTTTATACGCAATTGTGAGTCAAGAAGAAGGGGCATTTTAATCAACATAAGAACGAGAAGGAGAGGTCCAGTGTGAACGCACAAGGAAACAAATGATGGGAGGGGGGAGGGAGGGAGAAGGAGTGTGTGTATTTTCAGCACGAAATGAAACAGGCGCGATCATACCTGCAAAAATGCACCAGATGCCATCAGAACTCCGCAGTTAAGAGTGCTTTGGCGAAAGTAGTACAAGGATGGGTTACCTCCTACGAAGTTCTCGTGTTGCACCTAATTTTTTTTTTTCAGATGGGCCGTTCGACGTTACGCGCGACTGGAACTATGGTCCGCTCGTTTATACGCAAATGTGAGTCAAGAGGAAGGGGCATTTTAATTGATATTAGAACGAGAAGGAGAGGTGAAGTGTGAACGCACCAGGAAACAAATGACGGGAGGGGGAAGAAAGAAGAAGGAGTGTATGTATTTTCAGTGCAAAATGAAACAGGTGTGATCATACCAGCACTAATGCACCGGATCCCATCTGAACTCCGCATTTAAGTGTGCTTGGGCGAGAGTAGTACTCGGATGGGTGACCTCCTCGGAAGTCCTCGTGTCACACCAATTTTTTTCCAAATGGGTAGTTCGACGTTACGTGCGATTGGAATAATGGTCCGCTGGTTTATACGCAAATGTGAGTCAAGATGCAGGGGAATTTTAATCGATATTAGAACGAGAAAGAGAGGTGAAGTGTGAACGCATCAGGAAACAAATGACGGGAGGGGGGCGGGAAGTAGAAGGAGTGTATGTATTTTCGGGACGAAATGAAACAGGTGCGATCATACCAGCACAAATATACCGGATACCATTAGAACTCCGCAGTTAAGTGGGCTTTGGTGAAAGTAGTACAAGGATGGGTTACCTCCTGGGAAGTTCTCGTGTTGCACCCTTTTTTTTTTTCAGATGGGTCGTTAGACGATAAGTGTGACTGGAACAATGGTCCGCTGGTTTATACGTCAATGTGAGTCAAGAAGCAGGGGCATTTTGAACGATATTAGAACGAGAAGGAGAGGTGTAGTGTGAACACACAAGGAAACAAATGATGGGAGGGGGGAGTAAAGGAGGAGTGTATGTATTTTCAGCACCAAATGAAACAGGTGCGATCATACCAGCACAAATGCACCGGATCTCATCAGAACTCCACAGTTAAGTGTGCTTTGACGAAAGTAGTACAAGGATGGGTTACCTCCTGGGAAGTTCTCGTGTTGCACCCATTTTTTTTTAGACGGGTCGTTCGACGTTACGCGCGACTGGGACTATGGTCCACTGGTTTATACGCAAATGTGAGTCAAGACGCAGAGGCATTTTAAATGATATTAGAACGAGAAGGAGAGGTGAAGTGTGAACGCACCAGGAAAGAAATGATGGGAGGGGGAAGAAAGGAGTAGGAGTGTATGGATTTGCAGCGCGAAATTAAACAAGTGCGATCATACCAGCACTATTGCACCGAATCCCATCAGAACTCCGCAGTTAAGTGTGCTTCGGCGAGAGTGGTACTCGGATGGGTGACCTACTGGGAAGTCCTCGTTTTACACCCATTTTTTTTCGGATGGGTCGTTCGACGTTTCGCACGAATGGAATTATGAAGCGCTTGTTCATTCGCAAAGGAGAGTCACGGTACCGGGGTATTTTACTTGATATTAGAACGAGAAGGAGTGATGCAGAGTGCATGCACAAAGAAACAAATGACGGGAGGGGGGATGGAAGGAGAAATAGTGTATGTATTTGCAGCGCAGAATGAAACATGAGCGATCATACCAGCACTAATGCAACGGATTCTATCAGAACTCCGCAAGTTAAGGGTGCTTGGGCGAGAGTAGTACTAGGATGGGTGACCTCCTGCGAAGTCCTTATATTTCACCCATTTTCTTGGGAAGTCCTCGTGTTGCACCCATTTTTTGCAGATGATTCTTTCGACGTTACGTGGGACTTGAATTATGGTCAGCAGGTTTATTGGCAAATGTGAGTCCCGGAACCGTGGAAATTTACTAGAAATTTGAACGAGAACGGGAGGTGCAGTTCGCACGCACAAGGAATCAAATGACGGGAGGGGGAAGAATGGAGAAGGAGTGAATGTATTTGCAGCGCGAAATTAATCAGGTGCGATCATACCAGCACTAATGCACCGGATCGCATCAGAACTCCGCAGTTAAGTGTGCTTGGGCGAGAGTGGTACTCAGATGGGTGACCTTTTGGGAAGTCCTCGTTTTGCACGCTTTTTTTTTCGGATGGGTCGTTCGACGTTATCCGGGAATGGAATTATGAACCGCTGGTTCATTCGCAAAGGTGAGTCACGGTGCCGGGGTATTTTACTTGATATTAGAACGAGAAGGAGAGATGCAGAGTGCACGCACAAGGAAAATAATAATGGGAGGGGGGATGGAAGGAGAAGGAGTGTATGTATTTTCAGCACCAAATGAAACAGGTGCGATAATACTAGCACAAATGCACCAGATTCTATCAGAACTCCGCAAGTTAAGGGTGCTTGGGCGAGAGTAGTACTAGGATGGGTGAGCTCCTGCGAAGTCCTTATATTTCACCCATTTTCTTGGGAAGTCCTCGTGTTGCACTCATTTTTTTGCAGATGATTCTTTCGACGTTACGCGCGACTTGAATTATGGTCCGCAGGTTTATTCGCAATTTTGAGTCACGGCACCGTGGCGTTTTACTTAATATTTGAACGATAACGGGAGGAGCAGTGCGCGCGCACAAGGAAACAAATAACGGAAGTGGGAAGAAAGGAGAAAGAGCACATGTATTTGCGTCGCGAAATTAAACAGGTGCGATCATACCAGCACTAATGCACCGGATCCTTTCAGAACTCCGCAGTTAAGTGTGCTTAGGCGAGAGTAGTACTCGTATGGGTGACCTCTTGGGAAGTCCTCGTGTCGCACCAATTTTTTTTTCAGACGGGTCATTCGACGTTACGCGCGACTTGAACTCTGGTCCGCAGGTTTATTTGTAATTTTGAGTCACGGCACCGTGGCATTTTACTTGATATTTGAACGAGAACGAGAGGTGCAGTGCACACGCACAAGGAAACAAATGACGGGAGGGGGAAGAAATGAGAAGGAGTGTTTGTATTTATAGCGTGAAAGTAAACCGGTGCGATCATACCTGCACTAATGCACCGGATCCCATCAGAACTCCGTAGTTAAGTGTGCTTGGGCGAGAGTAGTACTCGGATGGGTGACCTCCTGAGAAGTCCTCGTGTTGCACCCATTTTTGTTTGGATGGGTCGTTCGACGTTACGCGCGAATGAAATTATGAACTGCTAGTTCATTCGCAAAGGTGAGTCATGGTGCCGGGGCATTTTACTTGATATTGGAATGAGAATGAGAGATGTAGAGTGGACGCACAAGGAAACAAATGACGGGAGGGGGAAGAAAGGAGAAGGAGTGTATGTATTTGCAGCGCGAAATTAAATCGGTACGATCATACCAGCATTAATGCATCGGATCCCATCAGAACTCTGCAATTAAGTGTGCTTGGGCGAGAGTAGTTCTTGGATGGGTG
This sequence comes from Carica papaya, assembly GCF_054855325.1. Lineage (NCBI taxonomy): Eukaryota > Viridiplantae > Streptophyta > Magnoliopsida > Brassicales > Caricaceae > Carica > Carica papaya. The sequence goes on from NC_142316.1 coordinate 21,186,335, forward strand.
ACCTCCTGAGAAGTCCTCGTGTCGTACCAATTTTTTTTTCAGATGGGTCGTTCGACATTATGCGCGACTGAACTATGGTCAACTAGTTTATACGCAAATGTGAGTCATGAAGCAGGGGCATTTTAATCGATATTAGAACGTGAAGGAGAGGTGTAGTGTGAACGCACAAGGAAACAAATGATGGGAGGGGGGAGGGAAGGAAAAGGAGTATATATATTTTCAGCACAAAATGAAACAGGTGCGATCATACCAACGCAAATGCACCGGATCCCATCAGAACTCCGCAGTTAAGTGTGCTTTGGCAAAAGTAGTCAAAGGATGGGTTATCACCTAGGAAGTTCTCGTGTTGCACCCATTTTTTTTTTAAATGGGTCGTTCGACGTTTCGCGCGACTGGAACTATGGTCCGGTGGTTTATACGAATATGTGAGTTAAGACGCAAGGGTATTTTAATTGATATTAGAACGAGAAGGAGAGGTGAAGTGTAAACGCACCAGGAAAAAATTGACGGGAGGGAGAAGAAAGGAGAAGGAGTGTATGTATTTACAGCGCGAAATGAAATAATTGCTATCATATCGGCACTAATGCATCAGATCCCATCAGAACTCCGCAGTTAAGTGTACTTGGGCGAGAGTAGTACTCGGATGGGTGACCTCTTGGGAAGTCCTCGTGTTGCACTCATTTTTTTTCGGATGGGTCGTTCAACGTTACGCGCGAATGGAATTATGAACCGCTGGTTCATTCGCAAAGGTGAGTCACGGTGCCGGGGCAATTTACTTGATATTAGAACGAGAATGAGAGATGCAGAGTGCACGCACAATGAAACGATTGACGGGAGGTGGGATGGAAGGAGAAAGAGTGTATGTATTTGCAGCGCAGAAATAAACATGAGCGATCATACCAGCACTAATGCAACTGATTCTATCATAACTCTGCAAGTTAAGGGTGCTTGGGCGAGAGTAGTACTAGGATGGGTGACCTCCTGCGAAGTCCTCGTGATGCACCAATTTTTTTTCAGACGGGTCATTCGACGTTACGTGCGACTGGAACTATGGTCCACTGGTTTATACACAAATATGAGTCAATAAGCAGGGGCATTGTAATCGATATTATAATGAGAATGAGAGGTGCAGTGTGAACGCACAAGGAAACAAATGACAAGAGGGGGGAGGGAAGGAGAAGGAGTGTATGTATTTTCAGCACGAAATAAAATAGGTGCGATCATACCAGTACAATACTCCAGATCCCATCAGAACTCCGCAGTTAAGTGTGCTTTGGCGAAAGTAGTACAAGGATGGGTTACCTCCTGGGAAGTTCTCGTGTTGCACCCATTTTTTTTTCAGGTGGGTCGTTTGACGTTTCGCGAGACTGGAACTATGGTCCGCTGGTTTATACGCAAATGTGAGTCAAGATGTAGGGGCATTTTAACCAATATTAGAACAAAAAGGAGAGGTGCAGTGTGAACGCACAAGGAAACAAATGATGGGAGGGGGGAGAGAAGAGAAGGAGTGTACGTATTTTCAGCACGAAATGAAACAGGTGCGATCATATCAGCACAAATGCTCTGGATCCCATCAGAACTCCGCAGTTAAGTGTGCTTTGGTGAAAGTAGTACAAGGATGGGTTACCTCCTGGGAAGTTCTCTTGTTGCACCCATTTTTTTTTCAGATGGGTCGTTCGACGTTACGCGCCACTGTAACTATGGTCCGCTGGATTATACGCAAATGTGAGTCAAGACGCAGGGGCATTTTAACTCGCAGCGCGAAATTAAACAGGTGCAATCATACCAGCACTAATGCACCGGATCCCATATGAACTCCGCACAAGGAAACAAATGACGGGAGGGGAGAGGGAAGGAGAAGGAGTGTATGTATTTTCAGCACGAAATGAAACAGGTGCGATCATACCAGCACAAATGCACCGGATCCCATCAGAACTCCGCAGTTAAGTGTGCTTTGGCAAAAGTAGTACAAGGATGGGTTACCTCCTGGGAAGTTCTCGTGTTGCACCCATTTTTTTTTCAGATGGGTCGTTCGACTTTACCCGTGACTGGAACTATAGTCCGCTAGTTTAAACGCAAATTTGGGTCAAGACGCAGGGGCATTTTAAATGATATTAGAACGAGAATGAGAAGTGAAGTATGAACGCACCAGGAAACAAATGACGGGAGGGGGAAGAAAGGAGAATGAGTGTATGTATTTGCAGCGAAAAAATGAAAGAGGTACGATCATACCAGCACTAATGCACCGTATCCCATCAGAACTCCGCAGTTAAGTGTGCTTGGGCGAGAGTAGTACTCGGATGGGTGACCTCCTGAAAAGTCCCCGTGTTGCACCCATATTTTTTCAGATGGTTCGTTCGACGTTACACGCGAATGGAATTATGATCCGCTGGTTCATTCGTAAAGGTGAGTCACGGTGCCGGGGTATTTTACTTTATATTAGAACAAGAAGGAGAGATGCAGAGTGCACGCACAAGGAAACAAATGACGGGAGGGGGGATGGAAGGAGAAAGAGTGTATGTATTTGCAGCGCAGAATTAAACAGGAGCGATCATACCAACACTAATGCAACGGATTTTAACAGAACTCCGCAAGTTAAGGGTGCTTGGCCGAGAGTAGTACTTATATTTCACCCATTTTCTTGGGAAGTCCTCGTGTTGCACCCATTTTTTTGCAGATGATTCTTTTGACGTTACGCGCGACTTGAATTGTGATCCGCAGGTTTGTTCGCAAATGTAAGTCACGGCGTCGTGGCATTTTACTTGATATTTGAGCGAGAATAAGAGGTGCAGTGCGCACGCACAAGGAAACAAATGACGGAAGGGGCAAGAAAGGAAAATGGGTGTATGTATTTGCAGCCCGAAATGAAACAGGTGAGATCATACCAGCACTAATGCACCGAATCTGAACTCCGCAGTTAAGTGTGCTTGGGCGAGAGTAGTACTCGGATGGGTGACCTCCTGGGAAGTCCTCGTGTTGCACCCATTTTTTTCGGATGGGTCGTTCAACGTTACGCGCGACTGGAACTATGGTCCGCTAGTTTATACGCAAATGTGAGTCAAGACGCAGGGGCATTTTAATTTATATTAGAACGAGAAGGAGAGGTGAAGTGTGAACGCAACAGGAAACAAATGACGGGAGGGGGAAGAAAGGAGGAGTGTACGTATTTGCAGCGTGAAATTAAACTGGTGCGATCATACCAGCACTAATGCACCGGATCCCATCAGAACTCTGCAGTTAAGTGTGCTTTGGCGAAAGTAGTACAAGGATGGGCTACCTCCTGGGAAGTTCTCCTGTTGCTTCCATTTTTTTTTTCAGATGGGTCATTCGATGTTACGCACGACTGGAACTATGGTCCGCTGGTTTTTGCGCAAATGTGAGTCAAGATGCAGGGGCATTTTAATTGATATTAGAATGAGAATGAGAGGTGAAGTGAGAACGCACCAGGAAACAAATGAAGGGAGGGGAAAGAAATGAGAAGGAGTGTATGTATTTATAGCGCGAAATGAAACAGTTGCGATCATAGCAGCACTAATGTACCGGATCCCATCAGAACTCCGTAGATAAGTGTGCTTGGGCGAGAGTAGTACTCGGATGGGTGACCTCCTGGGAAGTCCTCGTGTTGCACCCATTCTTTTTCGAATGGGTCGTTCGACGTTACGCGTGAATGGAATTATGATCCGCTGGTTCATTCGCAAAGGTGAGTCACGGTGCCGGGGAATTTTACTTGATATTAGAACGAGAAGGAGTGATGCAGAGTGCACGCACAAGGAAATAAATGACGGTAGGGGGATGGAAGGAGAAAGAGTGTATGTATTTGCAGCGTAGAATGAAACATGAGCGATCATACCATAACTAATGCAACAGATTCTATCAGAATTCCGCAAGTTAAGGGTGCTTGGGCGAGAGTAGTACTAGGATGGGTGACCCCCTGCGAAGTATTTATATTTTACCTATTTTCATGGGAAGTCCTCGTGTTACACCCATTTTTTTGCAGATGATTCTTTCGACGTTACGCGCGACTTGAATTATGGTCCGCAGGTTTATTCACAAATGTGAGTCACGGCGTCGTGGTATTTTACTTGATATTTGAACGAGAACGGGAGGTGCAATGCGCACGAACAAGCAAACAAATGATGGAGGGGGAAGAAAGGAGAAAGAGTGTATGTATTTGCAGCGCGAAATTAAACAGGTGCGATAATACCACCACTAATGCACCGGATCCCATCAGAACTCCGCAGTTAAGTTTGCTTGGACAAGAGTAGTACTCGGATGGGTGACCTCCTAGTAAGTCCTCATGTCGCACCAATTTTTTTTGAGACGGGTCGTTCGACGTTACGCGTGACTAGAGCTATGGTCTGCTGGTTTATACGCATATGTGAGTCAAGACATAGGGGCATTTTAATTGATATTAGAACGAGAATGAGAGGTGAAGTGTGAACGCACCAGGAAACAAATGACGGGAGGGGGAAGAAAGGAGAAGGAAGGTTTGTATTTGCAGCGTAAAATGAAATAGGTGCGATCATACCAGCACTAATGTACCGGATCCCATCAGAACTTCGCAGCTAAGTGTGCTTGGGCGAGAGTAGTACTCGGATGGGTGACCTCTTGGGAAGTCCTCGTGTTGCACCCATTCTTTTTCAAATGGGTCGTTCGACATTACGTGCGAATGGAATTATGAACCGCTGGTTCATTCCCAAAGGTGAGCCACGGTGCCGGGACATTTTACTTGATATTAGAACGAGAAAGAGAGATGCAGAGTGCAAGCACAAGGGAACAAATGACGGGAGGGGAATTGAAGGAGAAAGAGTGTATGTATTTGCAGCGCAGAATGAAACATGAGCGATCATGCAAGCCCAAATGCAACGGATTCTATCAGAACTCCGCAGTTAAGGGTGCTTGGGTGAGAGTAGTATTAGGATGGGTGGTTTCTTGCGAAGTCCTTATATTTCACCCATTTTCTTGGGAAGTTCTCATGTTGCACCCATTTTTTTTTCAGATGGGTCGTTCGACGTTACACGCGACTGGAACTATGGTCCGCTGGTTTATACGCAAATGTGAGTCACGGCGCCATGGCTTTTTACTTGATATTTGAGTGAGAATAAGAGGTGCAGTGCGCACGCAAGAGGAAACAAATGACGGGAGGGGGAATAAAGGCAGAAGAGTGTATGTATTTGCAGTGCGAAATGAAACAGGTGCCATCATACCAGCACTAATGCACCGAATCTGAACTCCGCAGTTAAGTTTACGTGGGCGAGAGTAGTACTCGAATGGGTGACCTCCTGGGAAGTCCTCGTGTTGCACACATTTTTTTCGGATCGGTCGTTCAATGTTACGCGCGACTGGCACTATGGTCCACTAGTTTATACGCAAATGTGAGTCAAGACGTAGGGGCATTTTAATTTATATTAGAACGAGAAAAGGAGGTGAAGTGTGAACGCAATAGGAAACAAATGACGGGAGGGGGAAGAAAGGAGAAGGAGTGTATGTATTTGCTGCCCGAAATGAAACAGGTGCGATCATACCAGCACTAATGCACCGGTTCCCATCAGAACTCCATAGTTAACTGTGCTTGGGCGAGAGTAGTACTCGGATTGGTGTTCTCCTGGGAAGTCCTCGTGTTGCACCCATTTTTTTTCCGATGGATCGTTCGATGTTACGCACGAATGGAATTATGAATAGCTGGTTTATTCGCAAAGGTGAGTCACGGTGCCGGGACATTTTACTTGATATTAGAATGAGAAAGAGAGATGCAGAGTGCACGCACAAGAAACCAAATGACGGGAGGGAGGATGGAAGGAGAAAGAGTGTATGTATTTGCAGCACAAAATGAAACATGAGCGATCATACCAGCACTAATGCAACGGATTCTATCAGAACTCCGCAGTTAAGGGTGCTTGGGCGAGAGTAGTACGAGGATGTGTGACCTCATGCGAAGTCCTTATATTTCACCTATTTTCTTGGGAAGTCCTCGTGTTGCACCCATTTTTTTGCAATTGATTCTTTCGACGTTACGCGCGACTTGATATATGGTCCGCAGATTTATTCATAAATGTAAGTCACGGCACCGTGGCATTTTACTTGATATTAGAACGAGAACGGGAGGTGCAGTGCGCACGCACAAGGAAATAAATGACGGGAGGGAGAAGAAAGGAGAAGGAGTGTATGTATTTGCAGCTTGAAATTAAACTGGTGCGATCATACCAGCATTAATGCACCGGATCCCATCAGAACTCTGCAGTTAAGTGTGCTTTGGCCAAAGTAGTACAAGGATGGGTTACCTCTTGGGAAGTTCTCGTGTTGCATCTATTTTTTTTTTCAGATGGGTCGTTCGATGTTACACGCGATTGGAAGTGTGGTCCACTAGTTTATACACAAATGTGAGTCAAGATGCAGGGGCATTTTAATTGATATTAGAACGAGAAGGAGAGGTGAAGTGTGAACGCACCAGGAAACAAATGACGGGAGGGGGAATGGAAGGAGAAAGAGTGTATGTATTTGCAGCGAAGAATGAAACATGAGCGATCATACCAGCACTAATGCAACGGATTCTATTAGAACTTTGCAAGTTAAGGGTGCTTGGGCGAGAGTAGTACTACGATGGATGACCTCCTGCGAAGTCCTTATATTTCACCCATTTTCTTGGGAAGAAAGGAGAAAGAGTGTATGTATTTGCAGCGCGCAATTAAACTGGTGCAATCATACCAGCACTAATGCACCAGATCCCATCAGAACTCCGCAGATAAGTGTGCTTTGGCGAAAGTAGTACATGGATGGGTTACCTTCTGGGAAGTCCTCGTGTTGCACCCATAGTTTTTCGGATGGGTCAGTCGACGTTACGCGCGAATGAAATTATGAACCACTGGTTCATTCGAAAAGGTGAGTCACAGTGCCGGGGCATTTTACTTGATATTAGAACGAGAAAGAGAAATGCAGAGTGCACACATAAGGAAACAAATGACGGGGGGGGGGAATGGATGGAGAAATAGTGTATGTATTTGAAGCGCATAATGAAACATGAGCGATCATACCAGCACTAATGCAACGAATTCTATTAGAACTATGCAAGTTAAGGGTGCTTGGGCGAGAGCAGTACTACAATGGGTGACCTCCTGCGAATTCCTTATATTTCACCCATTTTCTTGGGAAGAAAGGAGAAGGATTGTATGTATTTGCAGCGTGCAATTAAACAGGTGCGATCATACCACCACTAATGCACCAGATCCCATAAGAACTATGCATTTAAGTGTGCTTGGGCGAGAGTAGTACTCAGATGGGTGACTTCCTGGGAAGTCCTCGTGTTGCACTTATTTTTTTTTGATGGGTCGTTCGACGTTACGCGCGAATGGAATTATGAACTGCTGGTTCATTCGGAAAGGTGAGTCACGGTGCCCAGGCATGTTATTTGATATTAGAACGAGAAGGAGAGATGCAGAGTGGACGCGCAAGGAAACAAATGACAGGAGGGGGGATAGAAGGAGAAAGAGTGTATGTATTTGCAGCGCATAATGAAACATGAGCGATCATACTAGCACTAATGCAACGTATTCTATCTGAACTCCTCAAGTTAAGGGTGCTTAGGCGAGAGTAGTACTAGGATGGGTGACCTCCTGCGAAGTCCTTATATTTCACCCATTTTCTTGGGAAGTCCTCGTGTTACACCCATTTTTTTGCAGATGATTCTTTCGACGTTACGCGCGACTTGAATTATGGTCCGCAGGTTTATTCGCAAATATGAGTTACGACGCCGTGGCATTTTACTTGATATTTGAATGAGAACAGGAGGTGCAGTGCGCACGCACAAGGAAAAAAATGACCGGGGTGGGGGGGTAAGAAAGTAGAAGGAGTGTATATATTTGCATCGCGAAATTAAATTGATGCGATTATACCAGCACTAAAGCACCGGATCCCATCAGAACTCCGCAGTTAATTGTGCTTTGGCGAGATTAGAACACGGATGGGTGACCTCCTGGGAAGTCCTCGTGTCGCACCAATTATTTTTCAGACGGGTCGTTCGACGTTACGCGCGACTGGAGCTATGGTCCGTTGGTTTATACGCAAATGTGAGTCAAGAGCAGGGGCATTTTAATCGATATTTGAACGAGAAGGAGAGGTGTACTGTGAACGCACAAGGAAACAAATGATGGGAGGGGGGAGGGAAGGAGAAGGAGTGTATGTATTTTCAGTACGAAATGAAAAAGGTGCGATCACACCAGCACAAATGCACCGGATCCCATCAGAACTCCGCAGTTAATTGTGCTTTGGCGAAAGTAGTACAAGGATGGGTTACCTCCTAGGAAGTTCTCTTGTTACAACCATTTTTTTTTCAGATAAGTAGTTCGACGTTACGCACGACTGGAACTATGGTCTGCTGGTTTATACGCAAATCTGAGTCAAGACATAGGGGCATTTTAATTGATATTAGAACGAGAAGGAGATGTGAAGTGTGAACGCACCAGGAAACAAATGACGGGAGGGGAAAGAAAGAAGAAGGAGTGTACGTATTTGCAGCGCAAAATTAAACAGGTGCGATCATACCAGCACTAATGCACCGGATCTGAACTCCGCAGTTAAGTGTGCTTGGGCAAGAGTGGTACTCGGATGGGTGACCTCCTGCGAAGTCCTTATATTTCACCCATTTTCTTGGGAAGTCCTCGTGTTGCACACATTTTTTTGCAGATGATTCTTTCAACGTTAAGCGCGACTTGAATTATGGTTATACGCAAATGTGAGTCACAGTGCCGTGGCATTTAACTTGATATTTGAACGAGAACAGGAGGTGCAGTGCGCACGCACAAGCAAACAAATGATGGGAGGGAGAAGAAAGGAGAAAGAGTGTATGTATTTGCAGTGCGAAATTAAACAGGTGCGCTCATACTAGCACTAATGCACCGGATCCCATCAGAACTCCACAGTCAAGTGTGCTTGGGCGAGAGTAGTACTCGGATGGGTGACCTCCTAGAAAGTCATCGTGTGGAACCAATTTTTTTCTGACGGGTCGTTCGACGTTACGCGCGACTGGAGCAATGGCCCGCTGGTTTATACGCAAATGTGAGTCAAGAAGTTGGGGCATTTTAATCGATATTAGAACAAGAAGGAGAGGTGCAGTGTGAACGCACAAGGAAACAAAAGATGGGAGGGGGGAGGGAAGGAGAATGAGTGTATCTATTTTCAGCACCAAATGAAACAGGTGCGATCATACCAGCATAAATGCACCGGATCCTATCAGAACTCTGCAATTAAGGGTGCTTTAGCGAAAGTAGTACAAGGATGGGTTACCTCTTCGGAAGTTCTCGTGTTGCACCCTTTTTTTTTCAGATGGGTCGATACACGTTACGCGCGACTGGAACTATGGTCCGCTGGTTTATACGCAAATGTGAGTCAGGACGCAGGGGCATTTTAATTTATATTAGAACGAGAAGGAGATGTGAAGTGTGAATGCACCAGGAAACAAATGATGGGAGGGGGAAGAAAGGAGAAGGAGTGTATGTATTTGAAGCGCGAAATTAAACAGGTGCGATCATACCAGCACTAATGCACCGGATCTGAACTCTGCAGTTAAGTGTGCTTGGGCGAGAGTGGTACTCGGATGGGTGACCTCCTGGGAAGTCCTCGTGTTGCACCCATTTTTTTCGGATGGGTCGTTCGACGTTACGCACGAATGAAATTATAATCTGCTGGTTCATTCGCAAAGGTGAGTTATGGTGCCGGGGCATTTTACTTGATATTAGAACGAGAAGGAGAGATGCAGAGTGCACGCACAAGGAAACAAATGATGGTAGGGGGATGGAAGGAGAAAGAGTGTATGTATTTACAGCACAGAATGAAACATGAGTGATCATACCATAACAAATGCAACGGATTCTATCAGAACTCCGCAAGTTAAGGGTGCTTGGGCGAGAGTAGTACTAGGATGGGTGACCCCCTGCGAAGTATTTATATTTTACCCATTTTCTTGGGAAGTCCTCGTGTTGCACCCATCTTTTTGCAGATGATTCTTTCGACGTTACGCGCGACTTAAATTATGCTCCGCAGGTTTATTTGCAAATGTGAGTCACGGTGGCGTGGCATTTTACTTGATATTTGATCGAGAACGGGAGGTGCAGTGCGCACGCACAAGCAGACAAATGATGGGAGGGGGAAGAAAGGAGAAAGAGTGTATGTATTTGCAGCACAAAATTAAATAGGTGCGATCTTACCAGCACTAATGCACCGGATCCCATCAGAACTCCGCAGTTAAGTTTGCTTGGACGAGAGTAGTACTCAGATGGGTGACCTCCTGGGAAGTCCTCGTGTCGCACAAATTTTTTTTGAGACGGGTCGTTCGACATTACGCGTGACTGGAGCTATTATCCGCTGGTTTATACGCAAATGTGAGTCAAGACGCAGGGACATTTTAATTGATATTAGAACGAGAATAAAAGGTGAAGTGTGAACGCACCAGGAAACAAATGACGGGAGGGGGAAGAAAGGAGAAGGAATGTATGTATTTGCAGTGCGAAATAAAACAGGTGCGATCATACCAGCACTAATGCACCGGATCCTATGAGAACTCTGCAGTTAACTGTGCTTTGGCGAAAGTAGTACAAGGATGGGTTACCTCCTGGGAAGTACTCGTGTTGCACCCATTTTCTTTTTCAGATGGGTCGTTCGACGTTACGCGCGACTGGATCTATGGTCCGCTGGTTTATACGCAAATGTGAGTCAAGACGCAGGGGCATTTTAATTGATATTAGAAAGAGAATGAGAGGTGAAGTGTGAACGCACCAGGAAACAAATGACGGGAGGGGGAAGAAAAGAGAAGGAGTGTTTGTATTTACAGCACGAAATGAACTAGGTTCGATCATACCAGCACTAATGCACCGGATCCCATCAGAACTATGCAGTTAAGTTTGCTTGGGCGAGAGTAGTACTCGGATGGGTGACCTCCTGGGACATCCTCGTGTTGCACCATTTTTTTTTGGATGGGTCGTTCGACGTTACACACGAATGGAGTTATGAACCGATGGTTCATTCGCAAAAGTGAGTCACAGTGCCGGAGCATTTTACTTGATATTAGAACGAGAATGAGAGATGCAGAGTGCACGCACAAGGAAACAAATGATGGGAGGGGGGGATGGAAGGAGAAAGAGTGTATGTATTTGAAGCGCATAATGAAACATAAGCGATCATACCAGTACTAATGCAACGATTCTATCAGAACTCTTCAAGTTAAGTGTGCTTGGGCGAGAGTAGTACTAGGATGGGTGACTTCCTGCGAAGTCCTTATATTTCACCCATTTTCTTGGGAAGTCCTCGTGTTGCACCCATTTTTTTTTACAGATGATTCTTTCGACGTTACGCGCGACTTGAATTATGGTCCGCAAGTTTATTCGCAAATGTGAGTCACGTCGCCGTCGCATTATACTTGATATTTGAACGAGAATGGGAGGTGCAGTGCGCACGCAAAAGGAAATAAATGACGGGAAAGGGAAGAAAAGAGAAGGAGTGTATGTATTTGCAGCGCGAAATTTAAGAGGTGCGATCATACCAACACTAATGCACCGGATCCTATCAAAACTCCGCAGTTAAGTGTGCTTGGGCGAGAGTAGTACTCGGATAGGTGACTTCCTGGGAAATCCTCGTGTCGCACCAATTTTTTTTCAGACCGGTCGTTCGACGTTACACGCGACAGGAACTATGGTCCGCTGGTTTATACGCAAATGTGAATCAAGAAGCAGGGGCATTTTAATCAATATTAGAACGAGAAGAAGAGGTGCAATGTGAACGCACAAGGAAACAAATGATGGGAGGGGGGAGGAAAGGAGAAGGAGTGTATGTATTTTCAACACGAAATAAAATAGGCACGATCATACCTGCACAAATGCACCGGATCCCATCAGAACTCCGCAGTTAAGTGTGCTTTGGCAAAAGTAGTACTAGGATAGGTTACCTCCTGGGAAGTTCTCGTCTTGCACCCATTTTTTTTTTCAGATGGGTCGTTTGACGTTACGCCCGACTGGAACTATGGTCCGCTGGTTTATATGCAAATGTGAGCCAAGACGCAGGGGCATTTTAATTGATATTAGAACGAGAAGGAGAGGTGAAGTGTGAACGCACCAGGAAACAAATGACGGGAGGGAGAGTAAGGATATGGAGTGTATGTATTTGCAGTGCGAAATGAAACAGGTGCGAATGAACCAGCATTAATGCACTGGATCCCATCAGAACTCCGTATTAAGTCTGCTTGGGCGAGAGTAGTACTCGGATGGGAGACCTCCTTGGAAGTCCTCGTTTTGCACATATTTTTTTTCGGATGGGTCGTTCGACGTTACGTGTGAATGAAATTATGAACCGCTTGTTCATTCGGAAAGGAGAATCACAGTGCCGGGGCATTTTACTTGATATTAGAACGAAAAGGAGAGATGCAGAGTGCACGTATAAGGAAACAAATGACGGGATGGGGGATGGAAGGAGAAAGAGTGTATGTACTTGCAGCGCAGAATAAAACATGAGCGATCATACCAGCACTAATGCAATGGATTCTATCAGAACTCCCCAAGTTAAGGGTGCTTGGGCGAGAGTAGTACTAGGATGGGTGACCTCCTGCGAAGTCCTTATATTTCACCCATTTTCTTAGGAAGTCCTCGTGTTGCACCTATTTTTTTGCAGATGATTCTTTCGACGTTACTCGCGACTTGAATTATGGTCCGCAGGTTTATTCGCAAATGTGAGTCACAGAACCGTGGCATTTTACTTAATATTTGAACGAGAACGGGAGGTACAGTTCGCACGCACAAGGAAACAAATGACGGGATGGGGGATGGAAGGAGAAAGAGTGTATGTACTTGCAGCGCAGAATAAAACATGAGCGATCATACCAGAACTAATGCAACGGATTCTATTAGAACTCCGCAAGTTAAGGGTGCTTGGGCGAGAGTAGTACTAGGATGGGTGACCTCCTTTGAAGTCATTATATTTCACTCATTTTCTTGGGAAGTCCTCGTGTTGCACCCATTTTTTTATAGATGATTCTTTCGACGTTACGCGCGACTTGAATTATGGTCCGCATGTTTATTCGCAAATGTTAGTCACGGCGCCATGGCATTTTACTTAATATTTGAACGAGAACGGGAAGTGCAGTGCGCACGCACAAGGAAACAAATGACGGGATGGGGGAGAAAGGAGAAGGAGTATATGTATTCGCAGCGCAAAATTAAACAGGTGCGATCATACCAGCACTAATGCACCGGATCCCATATGAACTTCGCACAAGGAAACAAATGATGGGAGGGGGGAGGGAAGGAGAAGGAGTGTATGTATTTTCAGCACCAAATGAAACAGGTGCGATCATACCAACACAAATGCACCAGATCTCATCAGAACTCCGCAGTTAAATGTGCTTTGGCGAAAGTAGTACAAGGATGGGTTACCTCTTGGGAAGTTCTCGTGTTGCACCCATTTTTTTTTCAGATGGGCCGTTCGATGTTACGCGCGACTGGAACTATGGTCCGCTGGTTTATATGCAAATGTGAGTCAAGACGCAGGTGCATTTTAATTGATATTAGAACGATAAGGAGAGGTGAAGTGTGAACGTACCAGGAAACAAATGACGAGAGGGGGAAGAAAGGAGAAGGAGTGTATGTATTTTCAGTGCACAATGAAACAGGTGCGATCATACCAACACTAATGCACCGGATCCCATCAGAACTCCACATATAAGTGTGTTTGGGCGAGAGTAGTACTCGGATGGGTGACCTCCTCGGAAGTCCTCGTGTCACACCAATTTTTTTCCAAACGGGTCGTTCGACGTTACGCGCGACTGGAACTATGGTCCGGTGGTTTATACGCAAATGTAAGTCAAGACCAGAGGCATTTTAATCGATATTAGAACGAGAAGGAGAGGTGAAGTGTGAACGCACAAGGAAACAAATGATGGGAGGGGGGCGGGAAGTAGAAGGAGTGTATGTATTTTTGGCACGAAATGAAACAGGTGCGATCATATCAGCACAAATGCACTGGATACCATCAGAACTCTGCAGTTAAGTGGGCTTTGGTGAAAGTAGTACAAGGATGGGTTACCTCCTGGGAAGTTCTCGTGTTGCACCCTTTTTTTTTTTCAGATGGGTCGTTCGACAATACGCGTGACTGGAACAATGGTCCGCTAGTTTATACGTCAATGTGAGTCAAGAAGCAGGGGCATTTGAACGATATTAGAACGAGAAGGAGAGTTGTAGTGTTAACACACAAGGAAACAAATAATGGGAGGGGGGAGTAAAGGAGAAGGAGTGTATGTATTTTCAGCACCAAATGAAACAGGTGCGATCATACCAGCACAAATGCACCGGATTTCATCATAACTCCACAGTTAAGTGTGCTTTGACGAAAGTAGTACAAGGATGGGTTACCTCCTGGGAAGTTCTCGTGTTTCACCCATTTTTTTTTTCAGACGGGTCGTTCAACGTTACGCGCGACTGGAACTATGGTCCACTAGTGTATACGCAAATGTGAGTCAAGACGCAGGGGCATTTTAAATTATATTAGAACGAGAAGGAGAGGTGAAGTGTGAACGCACCAGGAAAGAAATGACGGGTGGGGGAAGAAAGGAGAAGGAGTGTATGGATTTGCAGCGCGAAATTAAACAGGTGCGATCATACCAGCAATATTGCACCAAATCCCATCAGAACTCCGCAGTTAAGTGTGCTTCGGCGAGAGTGGTACTCGGATGGGTGACCTACTGGGAAGTCCTCGTTTTGCACCTATTTTTTTTCGGATGGGTCGTTCGACGTTACGTGCGAATGAAATTATGAACCGCTTGTTCATTCGCAAAGGAGAATCACAGTGCCGGGGCATTTTACTTGATATTAGAACGAGAAGGAGAGATGCAGAGTGCACGTACAAGGAAACAAATGACGGGATGGGGGATGGAAGGAGAAAGAGTGTATGTACTTGCAGCGCAGAATAAAACATGAGCGATCATACCAGCACTAATGCAACGGATTCTATCAGAACTCCCCAAGTTAAGGGTGCTTGGGCGAGAGTAGTACTAGGATGGGTGACCTTCTGCGAAGTCCTTATATTTCACCCATTTTCTTGGGAAGTCCTCGTGTTGCACCCATTTTTTGCAGATGATTCTTTCGACGTTACGCGCGACTTGAATTATGGTCAGCAGGTTTATTGGTAAATGTGAGTCACGGAACCGTGGAATTTTACTAGAAATTTGAATGAGAACGGGAGGTGCTGTTCGCACGCACAAGGAATCAAATGACGAAAGGGGGAAGAATGGAGATGGAGTGAATGTATTTGTAGCGCGAAATTAATCAGGAGCGATCATACCAGCACAAATGCACCGGATCCCATCAGAACTCTACAGTTAAGTGTGCTTGGGCGAGAGTGGTCCTCAAATGGGTGACCTCTTGGGAAGTCCTCATTTTGCACGCTTTTTTTTTGGATGGGTCGTTCGACGTTACGCGCGAATGGAATTATGAACCGCTGGTTCATTCACAAAGGTGAGTCACGGTGCCGGGTATTTTACTTGATATTAGAACGAGAAGGAGAGATCCAGAGTTCACGCACAAGGAAAATAACGATGGGATGGGGGATGGAAGGAGAAGGAGTGTATGTATTTTCAGCACCAAATGAAAGAGGTGCGATAATACCAGCACAAATGCACCGGATTCTATCAGAACTCCGCAAGTTAAGGGTGCTTGGGCGAGAGTAGTACTAGGATGGGTGAGCTCCTGCGAAGTCCTTATATTTCACCCTTTTTCTTGGGAAGTCCTCGTGTTGCACTCATTTTTTTGCAGATGATTCTTTCGACATTAGGCGCGACTTGAATTATGGTCCGCAGGTTTATTCGCAATTTTGAGTCACGGCGCCGTGGCGTTTCACTTAATATTTGAACGAGAACGGGAGGAGCAGTGCGCACGCACAAGGAAACAAATGATGGGAGTGGGAAGAAAGGAGAAGGAGTGTATATATTTGCGTCGCGAAATTAAACAGGTGCGATCATACCAGCACTAATGCACCGGATCCTTTCAGAACTCCGCAGTTAAGTGTGCTTGGGCGAGAGTAGTACTCGTATGGGTGACCTCTTGGGAAGTCCTCGTGTCGCACAAATTTTTTTTCAGACAGGTCATTCGACGTTACGCGCGACTTGAACTATGGTCCACAGGTTTATCCGTAATTTTGAGTCACGGCACCGTTGGATTTTACTTGATATTTGAATGAGAACGGGAGGTGCAATGCGCACGCACAAGGAAACAAATGACGGGAGTGGGAAGAAAGGAAAAAGAGTGTATCTATTTGTGGCGCAAAATTAAACAGGTGCGATCATACCAGCACTAATGCATCGGATCCCTTCAGAACTCCACAATTAAGTGTGCTTGGGTGAGAGTAGTACTCGGATGGGTGACCTCTTGGGAAGTCCTCATGTCGCACCAATATTTTTTCAGACGGGTCATTCGATGTTACGCGCGACTTTAACTATGGTCAGCTGGTTTATACGCAAATGTGAGTCAAGAAGTAGGGGCATTTTAATCGATATTAGAACAAGAAGGAGAGGTGCAGTGTGAACGCACAAGGAAACAAATGACGGGAGGGGGGAGGGAAGGAGAAGGAGTGTATGTATTTTCAGCACGAAATGAAATAGGCAAGATCGTACCAGCACAAATGCACCGGATCCCATCAGAACTCCGCAGTTAAGTGTGCTTTAGAGAAAGTAGTACAATGATGGTTTACCTCCTGGAAAATTCACTTGTTGCACCAATTTTTTTTTTCAAATGGGTCGTTCGACGTTATACGCGACTGGAACTATGGTTCGCTGGTTTTTACGCAAATGTGAGTCAAGACGCAGGGGCATTTTAATTGATATTAAAATGAGAAAGAGAGGTGAAGTGTGAACGCACTAGGAAACAAATGACGGGAGGGGGTAGAAAGGAGGAGTGTATGTATTTGCAGCGCAAAATGAAACAGCTGTGATCATACTAGCACTAATGCACCGGATCCCATCAGAACTCCGCAGTTAAGTATGCTCTGGCGAGAGTAGTACTCGGATGGGTGACCTCCGCGGAAGTCCTCGTGTTGCACCCATTTTTTTTCGGATGGGTCATTCGACGTTACGCGCGAATGGAATTATAAACCGCTGGTTCATTCGCAAAGGTGAGTCACGGTGCCGAGGCATTTTAGGTTATATTAGAACCAGAAGAAGAGATGCAGAGTGCACGCACAACGAAACAAATGACGGGAGGGGGATGGAAAGCGAAAGACTGTATATATTTGCAGCGCAGAATGAAACATGAGCGATCATACCAGCACTAATGCAACGGATTCTATGAGAACTTCGTAAGTTCAGGGTGCTTGGGCAAGAGTAGTACTAGGATGGGTGACCTCTTGGGAAGTCCTCGTGTCGCACAAATTTTTTTTCAGACCGGTCGTTCGACGTTTTGCGCGACTGGAACTATTGTCTGCTGGTTTATACGCAAATGTGAGTCAAGAAGCAGGGGCATTTTAATCGATATTAGAACGAGAAGGATAGGTGCAGTGTGAATGCACAAGAAAACAAATGATGGGAGGGGGGAGGGAAGGAGAAGGAGTGTATGTATTTTCAGCACGAAAAGAAACAGGTGCGATCATACCAGTACAAATGCACCGGATCCCATCAGAACTCCGCAGTTAAGTGTGCTTTGGCGAAAGTAGTACAAGGATGGGTTACCTCGTGGGAAGTTTTCAGATGGGTCATTCGACGTTACGCGCGACTGGAACTATGGTCCGCTGGTTTATACACAAATGTGAGCAAAGACGCAGGGGCATTTTAATTGATATTAGAACGAGAATGAGAGGTGAAGTGTGAACGCACCAGGAAACAAATGAATGAGGGGGAAGATATGACAAGGAGTGTATGTATTTGCAACGCGAAATGAAACAGGTGCGATCATACCAGCACTAATGCACCGGATCCCATTAGAACTCTGCAGTTAAGTGTACTTGGGCGAGAGTAGTACCCGTAAGGGTGACCTCCTGCGAAGTCCTCGTGTTGCACCCATTTTTTTTCGGATGGGTCATTCGACGTTACGCACGAATGGAATTATGAACCGCTTGTTCATTCACAAAGGTGAGTCATGGTGCCAAGACATTTTACTTTATATTAGAACTAGAATGAGAGATGCAGAGTGCACGCACAAGGAAACATATGACGGTAGGTGGGATGGAAGGAGAAAGAGTGTATGTATTTGTAGCGCAGAATGAAGCATGAGCGATCATACCAGCACTAATGCAACGGATTCTATCATAACATCGCAAGTTAAGGGTGCTTGGGCGAGAGTTGTACTAGGATGGGTGAGCTCCTGCGAAGTCCTTATATTTCACCCATTTTCTTGGGAAGTCCTCGTGTTGCACCCATTTTTTTGAAGATGATTCTTTCCACGTTACGCGCGACTTAAATTATGGTCTGCAGGTTTATTCGCAAATGTGAGTCACGGCGCCGTGGTATTTTACTTGATATTATAACGAGAACGGGAGGTGTAGTGTGCACGCACAAGGAAACAAATGACGGGAGGGGGAAGAAAGGAGAAGGAGAGTATGTATTTGCATCGCGAAATTAAACAGTTGCGATCATACCAGCCCTGATGCATCGGATCCGATAAGAAACTCCACAGTTAAGTGTGCTTGGACGAGAGTAGTACTCGGATGGGTGGCCTCTTGGGAAGTCCTCGTGTCGCACAAATTTTTTTTCAAATGGGTCGTTCGACGTTACACGCGACTGGAGCTATGTTCCGCTGGTTTATACGCAAATGTAAGTCAATTAAGCAGGGGCATTTTAACCGATATTAGAACGAGAAAGAGAGGTGCATCGTGAACGCACAAGGAAACAAATGATGGGAGGGGGGAGGGAAGGAGAAGGAGTGTATGTAATTTCAGCGCGAAATGAAACAGGTGCGATTATACTAGCACCAATGCACCGGATCCCATCAGTACTTTGCAGTTAAGTGTGCTTTGGCGAAAGTAGCGCAAGGATGGGTTACCTCCTAGGAAGTTCTCGTATGACACCTTTTTTTTTCAAATGGGCCGTTCGACGTTACGCGCGACTGGAACTATGGTCCGCTGGTTTATACGCAAATGTGAGTCAAGACGCAGGGGCATTTTGATTGATATTAGAAAGAGAAGGAGAGGTGAAGTGTGAGCGCACCAGGAAACAAATGACGGGAGGGGGAAGAAAGGAGAAGGAGTGTATGTGTTTGCAGCGCGAAATTAAACAGGTGCCATCATACCAGCATTAATGCACCGGATCCCATCAGAACTCCGCACTTAAGTGTGCTTGGGCGAGAGTAGTACTTGGATGGGTGACCTCCTTGGAAGTCCGCATGTTGCACCCATTTTTTTTCGGATGGGTCGTTCGACGTTATGCGCGAATGGAATTATGAACAGCTGGTTCATTCGCAAAGGTGAATCACGGTGCCGAGGCATTTTACTTGATATTAGAACGAAAAGGAGAGATGCAGAGTGCAAGCACAAGGAAACAAATGACGGGAGGGGGGATGGAAGGAGAAAGAGTGTATGTATTTGCAGCACAGAATGAAACATGAGCGATCAAAAAAGAATTAATGCCACGGATTCTATCAGAACTCCGCATGTTAAGGGAGTTTGGGCGAGAGTAGTACTAGGATGGGTGACCTCCTGTGAAGTCCTTATATTTCACCCAATTTCTTGGGAAGTCCTCATATTGCACCCAGTTTTTTTCAGATGATTCTTTCGACGTTACGCGCAACTTGAATTATGGTTCGCAGGTTTATTCGCAAATGTGAGTCACAGCGCTGTGGCATTTTACTTGATATTAGAACGAGAACGGGAGGTACAGTGCGCACGCACAGGGAAACAAATGACGGGAGGGGGAAGAAAGGGGAAGGATTTTATGTATTTACCGTGCGAAATTAAATAGGTGCGATCATACCAGCACTAATGCACCGGATCCCATCAGAACTCCGTAAGTTAAGGGCGCTTGGGCGAGAGTAGTACTAGGATGGGTGACCTCCTGCGAAGTCCTTATATTTCACCCATTTTCTTGGTAAGTCCTCGTGTTGCACCCATTTTTTTGCAGATGATTCTTTCGACGTTACGCGCGACTTGAATTATGGTCCGCAGGTTTATTCGAAAATGTGAGTCACGGCACCGTAGAATTTTACTTGATATTTGAACGAGAACGGGAGGTGCAGTCCGCACGCATAAGGAAATAAATGATGGGAGGGGAAAGAAAAGAGAAGGAGTGTATGTATTTGCAGCGCAACATTGAACAGGTCTGATCATACCAGCACTAATGCACAGGGTCCCATCAGAACTTTGCAGTTAAGTGTGCTTGTGCGAGAATAGTACTCGGATTGGTGACCTCTTGGGAAGTCCTCGTGTCGCACCAATTTTTTTTCAGACGGGTCGTTCGACGTTACGCGCGACTGAAACTATTGTCTGCTGGTTTATACGCAAATGTGAGTCAAGAAGCAGAGGCATTTTAATCGATATTAGAACAAGAAGGAGAGGTGCAGTGTGAACGCACAAGAAAACAAATGATGGGAGGGGAGAGGGAAGGAAAAGGAGTGTATGTATTTTCAGCACAAAATGAAACAGGTGGGATCATACCAGCACAAATGCATCGTATCCCATCAAAACTCCGCAGTTAAGTGTGCTTTGGCGAAAGTAGTACAAGGATTGGTTACCTCCTGGGAAGTTCTCGTGTTGCACCCATTTTTTTTTTCAGATGGGTCGTTCGACGTTACGCGCGACTGGAACTATAGTCCGTTGGTTTATACGCAAATGTGAGTCAAGACGCAGGGGCATTTTAATTGATATTAGAACGACAAGGAGAGGTGAAGTGTGACCGCACCAGGAAACAAATGAAGGGAGGGGGATGAAATGAGAAGGAGTGTATGTATTTGCAGCGCAAAATGAAACAGGTGCGATCATACTAGCACTAATGCTCCGGATCCCATCAGAACTCCGCAGTTAAGTTTGCCTGGGCGAGAGTAGTACTCGTATGGGTGACCAGAATCAGGGGCATTTTAATCGATATTAGAACGAGAAGGAGAGGTGCAGTGTGAACGCACAAGGAAACAAATGATGGGAGGGGGGAGGGAAGGAGAAGGAGTGTATGTATTTTCAGCACGAAATCAAACAAGTGCGATCATACCAGCATAAATGCACCGGATCCCAACAGAACTCCGCAATTAAGTGTGCTTTGGTGAAAGTAGTACAAGGATGGGTTACCTCCTGGGAAGTTCTCGTGTTGCACCCATTATTTTTTTCAGATGGGCCGTTCAATGTTACACGCGACTTTAATTATGGTCCGCAGATTTATTCGCAAATGTGAGTCTCCGCGCTGTGGCATTTTACTTGATATTTGAACGAGAACGAGAGGTGCAGTGCGCACGCACAGGGAAACAAATGATGGGAGGGAGAAGAGAGAAGAAGGAGTGTATGTATTTGAAGCGTGAAATTAAACAGGTGCGATCATACCAGCACTAATGCACCGTATCCCATCAGAACTCAGCAGTTAAGTGTGCTTGGGCGAGAGTAGTACTCGGATGGGTGACCTCCTGGGATGTCCTTGTGTTGCACCAATTTTTTTTCGGATGGATCGTTCGACATTACGCGTGAATGAAATTATGAACCGTTGGTTCATTCGCAAAGGTGAGTCACGGTGCCGAGGCATTTTACTTGATATTAGAACGAGAAGGAGAGATGTGGAGTGCACACACAAGGAAACAAATGACAGGAGGGGGGATGAAAAGAGAAAGAGTGTATGTATTTGCAGGGTAGAATGAAACATGAGGGATCATACCAGCAATAATGCAACGGATTCTATCAGAACTCCGCAAGTTAAGGGTGCTTGGGCGAGAGTAGTTGTAGGATGGGTGACCTCCTGCAAAGTTCTTATATTTCACCTATTTTCTTGGGAAGTCCTCGTGTTGCACCCATTTTTTTGCAGATGATTCTCTCGATGTTACGCGCGACTTGAATTATGGTCTGCAGGTTTATTCGCAAATGTGAGTCACGGCGCCGTGGTATTTTACTTGATATTTGAACGAGAACGGGAGGTGCAGTGCGCACGCACAAAGAAACAAATGACGGGAGGGGGAAGCAATGAGAAGGAGTGTATGTATTTGCAGCGCGAAATTAAACAGGTGCGATCATACGAGCACCAATGCACCGGATCCCATCAGAACTCCGTAGTTAAGTGTGCTTGGGCGAGAGAAGTTCTCGAATGGGGGACCTTTTGGGAATTCCTCATATTTCACCCATTTTCTTGGGAAATCCTCGTGTTCCACCCATTTTTTTGCAGATGATTCTTTCGACGTTACGCGCGACTTGAATTATGTTCCGCAGGTTTATTTGGAAATGTGAGTCACGGCACTGTGGCATTTTACTTGATATTTGAACAAGAACGGGAGGTGCAGTGCGCACGCACAAGGAAACAAATGATGGGAGGGGGAAGAAAGGAGAAGGAGTGAATGTATTTGCAGTGCGAAATTAATCAGGTGCGATCATACCAACACTAATGCCCCGGATCCCTTCAGAACTCCGCAGTTAAGTGTGCTTGGGCGAGAGTACTACTCAGATGGGTGACCTCTTGGGATTTCCTCGTGTTGCACCCATTTTTCTTCGGATGGATCGTTCGACGTTACGCGCGAATGGAATTATGAACCGCTGGTTCATTCGCAAAGGTGAGTCACGGTGCCGGGGCATTTTACTTTATATTAGAATGAGAATGAGAGATGCAGAGTGCACGCACAAGCAAACAAATGACGGGAGGGGAGATGGAAGGAGAAAGAGTGTATGTATTTGCAGCGCAGAATGAAACATGAGCGATCATACCACTACTAATGCAACAGATTCTATCAAAACTCCTCAAGTTAAGGGTGCTTGGGGTAGTACTAGGATGGGTGACCTCCTGCGAAGTCCTTATATTTCTCCCATTTTCTTGGGAAGTCCTTGTGTTGCACCTATTTTTTTGTAGATGATTCTTTCGACGTTACGCGCGAGTTGAATTATGGTTCGCAGGTTTATTTGCAAATGTGAGTCACGGCGCCGTGGCATTTTACTTGATATTTAAACGAGAACGGGAGATGCAGTGCGCATGCACAAAGAAACAAATAATGGGAGGGGGAAGAAATGAGGAGTGTATGTATTTGCAGCGCGAAATTAAACAGGTGCGATCATACCAGTATAAATGCACCAGATCCCTTTAGAACTCTGCAGTTAAGTGTGCTTTGGCGAAAGTAGTACAAGGATGGATTACCTCCTAGGAAGTCCTCGTGTTGCACCCATTTTTTTTTTAGATGGGTCGTTCGACGTTACGCACGACTGAAACTTTGGTCCACTGGTTTATACGCAAATGTGCGTCAAGAAGCAGTGGCATTTTAATTGATATTAGAACGAGAAGGAGAGGTGAAGTGTGAACGCACCAAGAAACAAATGACGGGAGGGGGAAGAAAGGAGAATGAGTGGATGTATTTGCAGCGCGAAATGACACAGGTGCGATCATACCAGCACTAATGCACCGGATCCCATCAAAACTCCGCAGTGAAGTGTGCTTGGGCGAGAGTAGCACTCGGATGGGTGACCTCCTGGAAAGTCCTCGTGTTGCACCCATTTTTTTCGGATGGGTCGTTCGACATTACGCGCGAATGGAATTATGAACCGTTGGTTCATTCGCAAAGGTGAGTCACGGTGCCAGCGCATTTTACTTTATATTAGAACGAGAAGGAGAGATGCGGAGTGCACGCGCAAGGAAACAAATGACGGGAGGGAGGATGGAAGGACAAAGAGTGTATGTATTTGCAGCGCAGAATGAAACATGAGCGATCATATCAGAATTAATGCAGCGGATTCTATCAAAACTCCGCAAGTTAAGGGTGCTTAGGCGAGAGTAGTACTAGGATGGGTGACCTCCTGCGAAGTCCTTATATTTCACCCATTTTCTTGGGAAGTCCTCGTGTTGCACCAACTTTTTTGCAGATAATTCTTTCGACGTTACGCGTGACTTTAATTATGGTCTGCATGTTTATTTGCAAATGTGAGTCACGGCGCTGTGGCATTTTACTTTATATTTGAACGAGAACGGGAGGTGCAGTGCGCACGCACCAGGAAACAAATGACGGGAGGGGGAAGAAAGGAGAAGGAGTGTATGTATTTACAGCGGAAAATTAAACAGGTGCGATCATACCAGCAATAATGTTCGAATCCCATTAGAACTCTGCAGTTAAGTGTGCTTGGGCGAGAGTAGTACTCAGATGGGTGACCTCCTGGGAATTCCTCGTGTTGCACCCATTTTTTTTCGGATGGGTCGTTCGACGTTACGCACGAATCAAATTATGAAACGCTTGTTCATTTGCAAAATTGAGTCACGGTGCTGGGGCATTTTACTTGATAATAGAATGAGAAGGAGAGATGCACAGTGCGCGCACAAGGAAACAAATGACGGGAGGGGGGATGGAAGGAGAAAGAGTGTATGTATTTGCAGCGCAGAATGAAACATGAGCGATCATACCACCACTAATGCAACGGATTCTAGCAGAACTCCGTAAGTTAAGAGTGCTTTGGCGAGAGTAGTACTAGGATGGGTGACCTCCTGCGAAGTCCTTATATTTCACCCATTTTCTTGGGAAGTCCTCGTGTTGCAATCATTTTTTTGTAGATGATTCTTTCGACGTTACGCGTGACTTGAATTGTGGTCCGCAGGTTTATTCGCAAATGTGAGTCACGGTGCCGTTGCATTTTACCTGATATTTGAATGAGAACGGGAGGTGCAGTGTGCACGCACAAGGAAACAAATGATGGGAGGGGGAAGAAAGGAGAAGGAGTGAATGTATTTGCAGCGCGAAATTAATCAGATGCGATCATACCAGCACTAATGCACCGTATCCCATCAGAACTCCGTAGTCAAGTGTGTTTGGGCGAGAGTGGTACTCGGATGGGTGACCTCCAGGGAAGTCCTCGTTTTGCACCCATATCTTTTCGGATGGGTCACTCGATGTTACGCGCGAATGGAATTATGAACCGTTGGTTCATTCGCAAAGGTGAGTAACGGTGCCGGGGCATGTTTCTTGATATTAGAACGAGAATGAGAGTTGCAGAGTGCATGCATAAGGAAATAAATGACGGGAGGGGGGATGGAAGGAGAAAGAGTGTATGTATTTACAGCGCAGAATGAAACATGAGCGATCATACCAGCACTAATGCAACAGATTCTATCAAAACTTCGCAAGTTAAGGGTGCTTGGGCGAGAGTAATACTAGGATGGTTGACCTCCTGCGAAATCCTTATATTTCACCCATTTTCTTGGGAAGTTCTCGTGTTACACCCATTTTTTTGAAGATGATTCTTTCGACATTGCACGCGACTTGAATTATGGTCCACAGGTTTATTTGGAAATGTGAGTCACGGCGCCGTGGCATTTTACATGATATTTGAACGAGAACAGGAGGTTCAGTGCGCACGCACAAAGAAACAAATGACAGGAGGGGGAAGAAAGGAGAAGGAGTGTATGTATTTGCAGCGCGAAATTAAACAGGTGCAATCACACCAGCACTAAAGCACCAGATCCCATCAGAACTCTCCAGTTAAGTGTGCTTGGGCGAGAGTAGTACTCGGATGGGTGACCTCCTGAAAAGTCCTCGTCTTGCACATATTTTTTTTCGGATGGGTCATTCGACGTTACGCGCGAATGGAATTATGAACCGCTGGTTCATTCGCAAAGGTGAGTCACGGTGCCGGAGAATTTTACTTGATATTAGAATGAGAAGGAGAGATGCAGAGTGCACGCATAAGGAAACAAAATACGGGAGGGGGGATGGAAGGAGAAAGAGTGTATGTATTTGCAGTGGAGAATGAAACATGAGCGATCATACCAGCACTAATGCAACGGATTCTATCAAAACTCCGCAAGTTAAGGGTGCATGGGCGAGAGTAGTACTAGGATGGGTGACCTCCTGCGAAGTCCTTATATTTCACCCATTTTCTTGGGAAGTCCTCGTGTTGCACCCATTTTTTTGCAGATGATTCTTTCAACATTACGCGCGACTTGAATTATGGTCCGCGGGTTTATTTGCAAATGTGAGTCACGGCGCCGTGGCATTTTACTTGATATATGAATAAGAACTGGAGGTGCAGTGCGAACGCACAAGGAAACAAATGACGGGAGGGGGAAGAAAGGAGAAGGAGTGTATGTATTTGCAGCGCGAAATGAAACAGGTGCGATCATACCAGCACTAATGCACCGGATCCCATCAGAACTCCGTAGTTAATTGTGCTTGGGTGAGAGTAGTACTCGGATGTGTGACCTCCTGGGAAGTCCTCGTGATGCACCCATTTTTTTTCGAATGGGTCATTCGACGTTACGCGCGAATGGAATTATGAACCGCTGGTTCATTCGCAAAGGTGAGTCACGGTGCTGGGGCATTTTACTTGATATTAGAATGAGAAGAAGAGATGCAGAGTGCACGCACAATGAAACAAATGACGAGAGAGGGGATGGAATGAGAAAGAGTGTATGTATTTGCAGCGCAAAATGAAACATGAGCGATTATACCAGCACTAATGCAACTGATTCTATCAAAACTTCGCAAGTTAAGGGTGCTTTGGCGAGAGTAGTACTAGGATAGGTGACCTCCTGCGAAGTCCTTATATTTCACCCATTTTCTTGGGAAGTCCTCGTGTTGCACCCATTTTTTTGCAGATGACTCTTTTGACGTTACACGCTACTTGAATTATGGTCCACAGGTTTATTCGCAAATATGAGTCACGGCGCCGTGGCATTTTACTTCATATTTGAACGAGAACGGAAGGTGCAGTGCGCACACACAAGGAAACAAATGAAGAGAGATGAAAGAAAGGAGAAGAAATGTATGTATTTGCATCGCGAAATTAAACAGGTGCGATCATACCAGCACTAATGCACCGGATCCCATCAGAACTCCGCAGTTTAGTGTGCTTGGGCGAGAGTAGTACTCGGATGGGTGACCTCCTATTAAGTCCTCGTGTCACACCAATTTTTTTTCAGATGGGTCGTTCGACGTTACGCGCGACTGGAACTATGGTCGACTGGTTTATATGTAAATGTGAGTCAAGAGGCAGGGGCATTTTATTCGATATTAGAACGAGAAGGAGAGGTGCAGTGTGAATGCACAAGGAACCAAATGACGGGAGGTGGGAGGGAAGGAGAAGGAGTGTATGTATTTTCAGCACGAAATGAAACAGGTGCGATCATACCAGCACAAATGCACCGGATCCTATCAGAACTCCGCAGTTAAGTGTGCTTTGGCGAAAGTAGTACAAGGATGGGTTACCTCCTGGGAAGTTCTCGTGTTGCACCCATTTTTTTTTCAGATGGGTCGTTCAACATTACGTGTGACTGGAACTATGGTCTGCTGGTTTATACGCAAATGTGAGTCAAGACAAAGGGGCATTTTAATTGATATTAGAACGAGAAGAAAATGTGAAGTGTGAACGCACCAGGAAACAAATGACGGGAGGGGTTACCTCCTGGGAAGTCCTCGTTTTGCACCCATATCTTTTCGGATGGGTCACTTGACGTTACACGCGAATGGAATTATGAACTGTTGGTTCATTCGCAAAGGTGAGCCACGGTGCCGGGGCATTTTTCTTGATATTAAAACGAGAAGGAGAGATGCAGAGTGCACGCATAAGGAAATAAATGACGGGAGGGGGGATGGAAGGAGAAAAAGTGTATGTATTTGCAGCGCAGAATGAAACATGAGTGATCATACCAGTACTAATGCAACGTAATCTATCATAACTCCACAAGTTAAGGTTGCTTGGGCGAGAGTAGTATTAGGATGGGTGACATCCTGCGAAGTCCTTATATTTCACCCATTTTATTGGGAAGTCCTTGTGTTGCACCCATTTTTTTGCAGATGATTCTTTCCACGTTACGCGCGACTTGAATTATGGTCCGCAGGTTTATTCGCAAATGTGACTCACGGCGCCGTGGCATTTTACTTGATATTTGAACGAGAACGGGAGATGCAGTGAGCACGTACAAGGAAACAAATGACGGAAGGGGGAAGAAAGGAGAAGTAGTGTATGTATTTGCAGCGCAAAATTAAACAGGTACGATCGTACCAGCACAAATGCACCGGATCCCATCAGAACTCCGCAGTAAAGTGTGTTTTGACGATAGTAGTACAAGGATGGGTTACCTACTGGGAAGTTCTCGTGTTGCACCCATTTTTTTTTCAGATGGGTCGTTCAACATTACGCGCGACTGGAACTATGGTCCGTTGGTTTATACGCAAATGTGAGTCAAGACACAGGGGCATTTTAATTGATATTAGAACGAGAATGAGAGGTGAAGTGTGAATGCACCAGGAAACAAATGACGGGAGGGGGAAGAAAGGAGAAGGAGTGTATGTATTTGCAGCGCGAAATGAAACATGTGTGATCATACCAGCACTAATGCACCGTATCCCATCAGAACTCCACAGTTAAGTGTGTTTGGGCGAGAGTAGTACTTGGATGGGTGACCTCCTGCGAAGTCCTTATATTTCCCCCATTTTCTTGGGAAGTCCTCGTGTTGCACCCATTTTTTTGCAGAAGATTCTATCAACATTACGCGCGACTTGAATTATGGTCTGCAGGTTAATTAGCAAATGTGAGCCATGGCGCCGTAGTATTTTACTTGATATTTGGACGGGAATGGGAGGTGCAATGCGCACGCATAAGGAAACAAATGACTAGAGGGGGAAGAAAGGAGAAGGAGTGTATGTATTTGCAGCGCGAAATTAAAAAGGTGCGATCATGCTAGCACTATTGCACCGGATCCCATCAGAACTCCGCAGTTAAGTGTGCTTGGGCGAGAGTAGTACTCGGACGGGTGACCTCCTAGGGAGTCCTCGTGTTGCTCCAATTTTATTTTCGGATGGGTCATTCGACGTTACATGCGAAAGGAATATTGAACCGCTGGTTCATTCGCAAAGGTGAGTCACGGTGCCGGGTAATTTTACTTGATATTAGAACGAGAAAGAGAGATGCAAAGTGAACACACAAGGAAACAAATGACGGGAGGGGGGATGGAAGGAGAAAGATTGTATGTATTTGCAGCGCAGAATGAAACATGAGCGATCATACCAGCACTAATGCAACGGATTCTATCAGAACTCCGCAGGTAAGGGTGCTTGGGCGAGAGTAGTACTAGGATTGGTTACCTCCTGCGAAGTCATTGTATTTCACCCATTTTCTTGGGAAGTCCTCGTGTTGCACTTATTTTTTTGCAGATGATTCTTTCGACGTTACGCGCGACTTGAATTATGGTCCGCAGGTATATTCTCAAATGTGAGTCACGGCGCCGTGGCATTTTACTTGATATTAGAACAAGAACGAGAGGTGCAGTGCGCACACACAAGGAAACAAATGACGGGAGGGGGAAGAAAGGAGAAGGAGTGTATGTATTTGCAGCGCAAAATTAAACATTTGCGATCATTCCAGCACTAATACACCGGATCCCATCAAAACTCCGCAGTTAAGTATGCTTGGGCGAGAGTAATACTCTGATGGTTGACCTCCTGGGAAGTTCTCGCGCTGCACCCATTTTTTCTTTTCAGATGGGTCGTTCGACGTTACGCGCGACTGGAACTATGGTCCGCTGGTTTATACGCAAATGTTTGTCAAGAAGCAGGGGCATTTTAATCGATATTAGAACGAGAAGTACAGGTGCAGTATGAACGCACAAGGAAACAAACGATGGGAGGG
This sequence comes from Carica papaya, assembly GCF_054855325.1. Classification (NCBI taxonomy): domain Eukaryota; kingdom Viridiplantae; phylum Streptophyta; class Magnoliopsida; order Brassicales; family Caricaceae; genus Carica; species Carica papaya. The sequence goes on from NC_142316.1 coordinate 21,216,068, forward strand.
GGGAGGGAAGGAGAAGGAATGTATGTATTTTCAGCACGAAATGATACCGGTGCGATCATACCAGCACAAATGTACCGGATCCCATCAGAACTCCGCAGTTAAGTGTGCTTTGGCAAAAGTAGTACAAGGATCGGTTACCTCCTAGGAAGTTCTCGTGTTGCACCCTTTTTTTTTCAGATGGGTCGTTCTACGTTACGCGCGACTGGAACTATGGTCTGCTGGTTTATATACAAATGTGAGCCAAGACGCAGGGGCATTTTAATTGATATTAGAAGGAGAAGGAGAGGTGAAGTGTGAACGCACCGGGAAACAAATGACGGGAGGGGAAAGAAAGTAAAAGGAGTGTATGTATTTGCAGCGCGAAATGAAACAGGTGCGATCACACCAGCACTAATGTACCAAATCTCATAAGAACTCCGCAGTGAAGTGTGCTTGGGCGAGAGTAGTACTCGAACAGGTGACCTCTTGGGAAGTCCTCGTGTTGCACCTATTTTTTTTCGGATGGGTCGTTCGACGTTACGCGCGAATGGAATCATGAACCGTTGGTTCATTCGCAAAGGTGAGTCACGGTGCCGGGGTATTTTACTTGATATTAGAACGAGAAGGAGAGATGAAGAGTGCACTACACAAGGAAACAAATGACTGGAGGGGGGATGGAAGGAGAAAGAGTGTATGTATTTGCAGAGGAGAATGAAACATGAGCGATCATACCAGCACTAATGCAACGGATTTTATCATAACTCCGCAAGTTAAGGGTGTTTGGGCGAGAGTAGTACTACGATGGGTGACCTCCTGCGAAGTCATTGTATTTCACCCATTTTCTTGGGAAGTGCTCGTGTTGCACCCATTTTTTTGCAGATGATTCTTTCGACGTTATGCGCGTCTTGAATTATGGTCCGCAGGTTTATTCCCAAATGTGAGTCACGGCGCCGTGGCATTTTACTTGATATTACAACAAGAATGAGAGATGCAGTGCGCACGTACAAGCAAACAAATGACGGGAGGGGGAAGAAAGGAGAAGAATGGTATGTATTTGCAGCGCAAAATTAAACAGGTGTGATCATACCAGCACTAATGCACCGGATCCCATCAGAACTCCGCAGTTAAGTATGCATGGGTGAGAGTAGTACTCGGATGGGTGACCTCCTGGGAAGTTCTCGTGTCGTACCAATTTTTTTTCAGACGGGTCATTCGATGTTACGCGCGATTGGAACTATGCTCCGCTGGTTTATACGCAAATGTGAGTTAAGAAGCAGGGGCATTTTAATCGATATTAGAACAAGAAGGAGAGGTGTAGTGTGAACGCACAAGGAAACAAATACGATCATACCGGCAGTAATGCATCGGATCCCATCAGAATTTTGTAGTTAAGTGTACTTGGGCGAGAGTAGTACTCGGATGGGTGACCACCTGGGAAGTTCTTGTGTCGCACCACTTTTTTTTCAGACGGGTCGTTCGACATTACGCGTGACTGGAACTATAGTCTGCTGGTTCATACGCAAATGTGAGTCAAGAAGCAGGGGCATTTTAATCGATATTAGAACGAAAATGAGAGGTGCAGTGTGAACGCACAAAGAAACAAAAGATGGGAGGGGGGAGAGAAGGAGAAGGAGTGTATGTATTTTCAGCACCAAATGAAACAGGCGCGATCATACCAGCACAAATGCACTGGATCCTATCAGAACTCTGCAGTTAAGTGTGCTTTGGCGAAAGTAGTACAAGGATGGGTTACCTCCTGGGAAGTTCTCGTGTTGCACCCATTTTTTTTAGATGGGTCGTTCGACGTTACGCGCGACTAGAACTATCGTCTGCTAGTTTATACGCAAATGTGAGTCAGGACGCAGGGGCATTTTAATTGATATTAGAACGAGAAGGAGAGGTGAAGGGTGAACGCACCAGGAAACAAATGATGGGAGGGGGAAGAAAGGACAAGGAGTGTATGTATTTGCAGCCCGAAATGAAACAAATGCGATCATACTAGCATTAATGCACCAGTTCCCATCAAAATTCCGCAGTTAAGTGTGCTTGGGCGAGAGTAGTTCTCGAATGGGTGACCTCCTGGGAAGTCCTCGTGTTGCACCCACTTTTTTCCGGATGGGTCGTTCGACGTTACGCGCGAATGGAATTATGATCCGCTGGTTCATTCGCAAAGGTGAGTCACGGTGCCGGGGCAATTTACTTGATATTAGAACGAGAAGGAGAGATGCAGAGTGCACGCACAAGGAAACAAAGGACGGGAGGGGGATAGAACGAGAAAGAGTGTATGTATTTACAGCGCAGAATGAAACATGAGCGATCATACCAGCACTAATTCAACAGATTCTATCAGAACTCTGCAAGTTAAGGGTGTTTGGGCGAGAGTAGTACTAGGATGGTTGACCTCTTGCGAAATCCTTATATTTCACCCATTTTCTTGGAAGTCCCTGTGTTGCACCCATTTTTTTGCAGATAATTCTTTCGACGTTATGCGTGACTTGAATTATAGTCCACAGGTTTATTCACAAATGTGAGTCACGACGCCGTGGCATTTTACTTGACATTTGAACGAGAACGGGAGGCGCAGTGCACACGCACAAGCAAACAAATGACGGGAGGGGGAAGAAAGGAGAAGGAGTGTATGTATTTTTACGACGAAATTAAACAATTGCGATCATGCCAGCACTAATGCACCGGATCGCATGAAAACTCCGCAGTTAAGTGTGCTTGGGCGAGAGTAGTACTCGGATGGGTGACCTCTTGGGAATTCTTCGTGTCACACCAATTTTTTTTTCAGACGGGTCGTTCGACGTTATGCGCGACTGGAACTATGGTCCGGTGGTTTATACGCAAATGTGAGTCAAGAAGCAGGGGCATTTTTTTCGATATTAGAACGAGAATGAGAGGTGCAGTGTGAACGCACAAGGAAACAAATGATGGGAGGGGGGAGGGAAGGAGAAGGAGTGTATGTATTTTCAGCACGAAATGAAATATGTGCGATCATACCAGCACAAATGCACTGTATCCCATCAGATATCCGCAGTTAAGTGTGCTTTGGCGAAAGTAGTACAAGGATGGGTTACCTCCTTGGAAGTTCTCGTGTTGCACCCATTTTTTTTAAGATGGGTCGTTCAACGTTACGCGCGGCTGGAACTATAGTCCGCTGGTTTATATGCAAATGCAAGTCAAGACGCAGGGGCATTTTAATTGATATTAGAACGACAAGGAGAGGTGAAGTGTGACCACACCAGGAAACAAATGAAGGGAGGGGGAATAAATGAGAAGGAGTGTATGTATTTGCAACGCGAAATGAAGTAGGTGCGATCATACCAGCACTAATGCTCCGGATCCCATCAGAACTCCGTAGTTAAGTTTGCTTTGGCGAGAGTAGTACTCGTATGGGTGACCTCCTTCGAAGTCCTCGTGTTGCACCCATTCTTTTTCGGATGGGTCGTTCGACTTTACGCACGAATGAAATTATGAACCGCTGGTTCATTCGCAAAGGTGAGTCACGGTGCCGGGACATTTTACTTGATATTAGAACGAGAAGGAGAGAAGCAAAGTGCACGCACAAGGAAACAAATGACGGGAGGGAGGATGGAAGGAGAAAGAGTGTATGTATTTGCAGCGCAGAATGAAACATGAGCGATCATACCAGCACTAATTCAACAGATTCTATCAGAACTCTGCAAGTTAAGGGTGCTTGCGCTAGAGTAGTACTAGGATGGGTGACCTCCTGCGAAGTCCTTATATTTCACCCATTTTCTTGGGAAGTCCTCGTGCTGCACCTATTTTTTTGTAGATGATTCTTTCGACGTTACGCGCGACTTGAATTATGGTCCGTAGGTTTATTCGCAAATGTGAGTCATGGCGCCGTGGCATTTTACTTGATATTATAACGTGAACGGGAGGTGCAGTGCGCACGCACAAGGAAACAAATGACTTGAGGGGGAAGAAAGGATAAGGAGTGTATGTATTTACAGCGCGAAATTAAACAGGTGCTATCATACCAGAACTAATGCACCGGATCCCATAAGAAACTCCCCAGTTAAGTGTGCTTGGGCGAGTGTAGTCCTTGGATGGGAGACCTCCTGGGAAGTCTTCGTGTCGCTCCAATTTTTTTTCAGACGGGTCGTTCGACGTTACGCGCGACTGGAGCTATGGTCCGCTTGTTTATAAGCAAATGTGAGTCAAGAAGCAGGGGCATTTTAATCGATATTAGAACGAGAAGGAGAGGTGCAGCGTGAACACACAAGGAAACAAAGGATGGGAGGGGGGAGGGATAGAGAAGGAGTGTATGTATTTTCAGAGCAAAATGAAACAGGTGCGATCATACCAACACAAATGCACCGGATCCCATCAGTACTCCGCAGTTAACTGTGCTTTGGCGAAAGTAATACAAAGATGGGTTACCTCCTGGGAAGTTCTCGTGTTGCACCCATTTTTTTTTTCAGATGGGTCGTTCGACGTTAAGTGCGACTGGAACTAAGGCACCGGTTCCCATTAGAACTCCATAGTTAAGTGTGCTTGGGCTAGAGTAGTACTCCGATGGGTGATCTCCTGAGAAGTCCTCGCGTCACACTAATTTTTTTTCAGACAGGGTCGTTTGATGTTACGTGCGACGGGAACTAGGGTCCGTTGGTTTATACGCAAATGTGAGTCAAGAAGCTGGGGCATTTTAATCAATATTAGAACGAGAAAGAGAGGTGCAGCGTGAACGCATAAGGAAACAAATGATGGGAGGGGAGAGGAAAGGTGGAGTGTATGTATTTTCAGCACGAAATGAAACAGGTGCGATCACACCAGCACAAATGCACCGGATCCCATCATATATCCGTAGTTATTTGTGGTTTGGCGAAAGTAGTATAAGGATGGGTTACCTCCTGGGAAGTTCTCGTGTTGCACCCATTCTTTTTTCAGATGGGTCGTTCGACGTTACGCGCGACTAGAACTATGGTCCGTTGGTTTATACGCAAATGTGAGTCATGACGCAGGGGTATTTTAATTGATATTAGAACGAGATGGTGAGGTAAAGTGTGAACGCACCAGGAAACAAATGACAGAAGGGGTAAGAAAGAGTAGGAGTGTATGTATTTGCAGTGGATCCCATAAGAACTCCGCAGTTAAGTGTGCTTGGGCGAGAGTAGTACTCGGATGGGTGACCTCCTGCGAAGTCCTCTTGTGGCACCCATTTTTTTTCGGATGGGTCGTTCGACGTTACACGTGAATGGAATTATGAACTGCTGGTTCATTCGTAAAGGTGAGTCACGGTGCGGGGGCATTTTACTTGATATTAAAACGAGAAAGGGAGACGCGGAGTGCACGCACAAGGAAACAAATGACGGGAGGGGGGATGGAAGTAGAAAGAGTGTATGTTTTTGCAGTGCAGAATGAAACGTGAACGAACATACCAGCACTAATGCAACAGATTCTATCAAAACTCTATAGTTAAGGATGCTTGGGCGAGAGTAGTACTACGATGGGTGACCTCCTGCGAAGTCCTTATATTTCACCCATTTTCTTGGAAAGTCCTCGGGTTGCACCCATTTTTTTGCAGATGATTCTTTCGACGTTACGCGCAACTTGAATTATGGTCAGCAGGTTTATACACAAATTTGAGTCATGCCGCCGTGACATTTTACTTGATATTTGAACGAGAACGGGAGGTGCAGTGCGCACGCACAAGGAAACAAATGACGGGAGGGGGAAGAAAGGAGAAGGAGTGTATGTATTTGTAGCGCGAAATTAAACAGGTGCGATCATACCATCACTAATGCACCAGATCCCATCATTTGTTTCCTTATGCGTGCACTCTGCATCTCTCCTTCTCGTTCTAATATCAAGTAAAATGCCCCTGCACCGTGACTCACCATTGCGAATGAGCTAGCGGTTCATAATTTCATTTGCACGTAACGTCGAACGACCCATCCGAAAAAAAATAAGTGCAACACGAGGACTTCCCAGGAGGTCACCCATCCCAGTACTACTCTCGCCCAAGCACACTTAACTGCGGAGTTATGATGGGAGAGATGCAGAGTGCACGCACAAGGAAACAAATGACGGGAGGGGGGATGGAAGGAGAAAGAGTGTATGTATTTGCAGCGCAGAATGAAACATGAGCGATCATACCAGCACAAATGCAACGGATTCTATCAGAACTCCGCAGTTAAGGGTGCTTGGGCGAGAGTAGTACTAGGATGGGTGACCTCCTGCGAAGTCCTTATATTTCACCCATTTTCTTGTGAAGTCCTCGTATTGCACTCATTTTTTTGCAGAAGATTCTTTTGACGTTTCGCGCGACTTGAATTATGGTCCGTAGGTTATATTCGCAAATGTGAGTCACGGTGCCGTTGCATTTTACTTAATATTAGAACGAGAACGGGAGGTGCAGTGCGCATACACAAGGAAACAAATGACGGGAGGGGGAAGAAAGGAGAAGGAGTGTATGTATTTGCAGCGCGAAAATAAACCGGTGCGATCATACCTGCACTAATGCACCGGATCCCATCAGAACTCCGCAGTTAAGTTTGTTTGGGCGAGAGTTGTACTGAATGGGTGACCTCCTTGGAAGTCCTCGTATTGCACCCATTTTTTTTCGGATGGGTCGTTCGACGTTACGCGCGAATGGAATTATGAACCGTTGGTTCATTCGCAAAGGTGAGTCACGGTGCCTGGGCACTTTTCTTTATATTATAACTAGAAAGAGAGATGTAGAGTGCACGCACAAGGAAACAAATGACGAGAGAGGGAAGAAATGAGAAGGAGAGAATGTTTTTGGAGTGCAAAATTAATCAGCTGCGATCATACCAGCACTAATGCACCGGATCCCATAAGAACTCTGTAGTTAAGTGTGCTTGGGCGAGAGTAGTACTCGGATGGGTGACCTCCTGGGAAGTCCTCGTGTTGCACCCATTTTTTTCGGATGGGTCGTTCGACGTTACGTGCGAATGGAATTATTAACCGCTGGTTCATTCGCAAAGGTGTGTCACGGTGCCGGTGCATTTTATTTAATATTAGAACGAGAAGGAGAGATGCAGAGTGCAACGAACACGAAAACATATGACGGGAGGGGGGATGGAAGGAGAAAGAGTGTATGTATTTGCAGCGCAGAAGGAAACATGAGGGATCATACCAGCATTAATGCAACGGATTCTATCAGAACTCCGCAGTTAAGGGTGCTTAGGCGAGAGTAGTACTAGGATGGTTGACCTCCTGCGAAGTCCTTATATTTCACCCATTTTCTTGGGAAGTCCTCGTGTTGCACCCATTTTTTTGCAGATGATTCTTTTGACGTTACCCGCGACTTGAATTATGGTCCGCAGGTTTATTCGAAAATATGAGTCACGACGCCGTGGCATTTTACTTGATATTAGAACGAGAACGGGAGGTGTAGTGCGCACGCACAAGGAAACAAATGACGGGAGGGGGAAGAAAGGAGGAGTGTATGTATGTGCAGCACAAAATTAAACAGGTGCGATCATACCAGTACTTATGCACCGGATCCCATCAGGACTCCGCAGTTAAGTGTGCTTGGGTGAGAGTAGTACTCGGATGGGTGACCATCTGGAAAGTCCTCGTGTTGCACCCATTTTTTTCGGATGGGTCGTTCGACGTTACGCGGGAATGGAATTATGAACCGCTGGTTTATTCGCAAAGGTGAGTCACGGTACCGACGCATTTTACTTGATTTTAGAACGAGAATGAGAGATGCAGAGTGCACGCACAAGGAAGCAAATGACGGGAGGAGGGATGGAAGGAGAAAGAGTGTATGTATTTGCAGCGCAGAATGAAACATGAGAGATCATACCAGCACTAATGCAACGGATTCTATCAGAAGTCTGCAAGTTAAGGGTGCTTGGGCGAGAGTAGTACTAAGATGGGTGACCTCCTGCGAAGTCCTCGTGATGCACCAATTTTTTTTAAAACGGGTCATTCGACGTTACGTGCGACTGAAACTATGGTCCGCTGGGTGATACGCAAATGTGAGTCAAGAAGCAGGGGCATTTTAATCGATATTAGAACGAGAAGGAGAGGTGCAGTGTGAACGCACAAGGAAACAAATGACGGGACGCGGGAGGGAAAGAGAAGGAGTGTATGTATTTTTAGCACGAAATGAAACAAGTGCGATCATACCAGCACAAATGAACCGGATCCCATCAGAACTCCGCAGTTAAGTGTGCTTTGGCGAAAGAAGTACAAGGATGGGTTACCTCTTGGGAAGTTCTCGTATTGCACCAATTTTTTTTTCAGATGGGTCGTTCAACGTTATGCGCGACTGGAACTATGGTCCGCTGGTTTATACGCAAATGTGAGTCAAGAAGCAGTGGCATTTTAATCGATATTAGAACGAGAAGGAGAGGTGAAGTGTGAACGCACAAGGAAACAAATGATGGGAGGGGGGAGAGAAGGAGAAGGAATGTATGCATTTTCAGCAGGAAATGAAACAGTTGCGATCATACTAGCACAAATGCACCAGATCCCATCAGAACTTCGTAGTTAAGTGTGCTTTGGTGAAAGTAGTACAAGGATGGGTTACCTCCTGGGAAGTTCTGTTGTTGCACCTATTTTTTTTTTTCAGATGGGTCGTTCGACGTTACGCGCCACTAGAACTATGGTCCGGTGGTTTATACGCAAATGTGAGTCAAGACGTAGGGGCATTTTAATTGACATTAGAACGAGAAGGAGAGGTAAAGTGTGAACGCACCAGGAAACAAATGACGGGAGGGGGAAGAAAGGAGAAGAAGTGTATGTTATTGCAGCGCAAAATGAAACATGAGCGATCGTACCAGCAATAATGCACCGGATCCCATCAGAACTCCGCAGTTAAGTGTGTTTGGGCGAGAGTTGTACTCGGATTGGTGACCTCCTGGGAATTCCTCGTTTTGCACCCATTTTTTTCGGATGGGTCCTTCGATGTTACGCACTAATGGAATTATGAACTGCTAGTTCATTCGCAAAGGTGAGTCACAGTGCTGGGGCATTTTACTTGATATTAGAATGAGAAGAAGAGATGCAGAGTGCACGCACAAGGAAACAAATGACGGGAGGGGGGATGGAAGGAGAAAGAGTGTATGTATTTGCAGCGCAGAATGAAACATGAGCGATCATACCAGAACTAATGCAATGGATTCTATCAGAATTCCACAAGTTAAGGTTGTTTGGGCGAGAGTAGTACTAGGATGGGTGACCTCCTCCGAAGTCCTTATATCTCACCCATTTTCTTGGGAAGTCCTCGTGTTGCACCCATTTTTTTGCAGAAGATTCTTTCGACGTTTTGCGCGACTTGAATTATGGTCAGCAGGTTTATTCGCAAATGTGAGTCACGGCGCCGTGACATTTTACTTGATATTTGACCGAGAACGGGAGGTGCAGTGCACAAGGAAACAAACGACGGGTGGGGGAAGAAAGGAGATGGAGTGTATGTATTTGCAGCACGAAATTGAAGAGGTGCGATCATACCAGCACAAAAAGCACCGGATCCCATTAGAACTCCGCAGTTAAGTGTGCTTGGGCGATAGTAGTACTCGGATGAGTGACCTCCTGGGAAGTCCTCGTGTTGTACCCATTTTTTTTCGGATGGGTCGTTCGACATTACGCGCGAATTGAATTATGAACTACTGGTTCATTCGCAAAGGTGAGTCACGGTGCCGGGGTGTTTTACTTGAAATTAGAACTAGAAAGAGAGATGCAGAGTGCACGCACAAGGAAACAAATGACGGGAGGGGGGATGGAGGGAGAAAGAGTGTATGTATTTACAGCGGAGAATGAAACATGAGCGATCATACCAGCACTAATGCAACGGATTCTATCAGAACTCCGCAAGTTAAGGGTGTTTGGGCGAGAGTAGTACTAGGATGGGTGACCTCCTGCGAAGTCCTTATATTTCACCCATTTTCTTGGGAATTCCTCGTGTTGCACCCATTTTTTTGCAGATGATTCTTTCGACATTACGCGCGACTTGAATTATGGTCCGGAGGTTTATTCGCAAATGTGAGTCACGGCGCCGTGGCATTTTACTTGATATTAGAGTGAGAACGGGAGGTGCAGTGCGCACACACAAGGAAACAAATGACGGGAGGGGGAAGAAAGGAGAAGAAGTGTATGTATTTGCAGCGCAAAATTAAACAAGTGCGATCATACCAGCACTTATGCACCGGATCCCATCAGGACTCCGCACCGCTGGTTCATTCGCAAAGGTGAGTCACGGTGCCGGGGCTTTTTACTGTATATTAGAACGAGAAAGAGAGATACAGAGTGCACGCACAAGGAAACAAATGACGGGAGGGGGGATGGAAGGAGAAAAAGTGTATGTATTTGCAGCGCAGAATGAAACATGAGCGATCATACCAGCAATAATGCAACAGATTCTATCAGAAGTTCGTAAGTTTATGGTGTTTGGGCGAGAGTAGTACTAGGTTGGGTGACCTCCTGCGAAGTCCTCGTGACGCACCAATTTTTTTTCAGACGGGTTGTTCGACGTTACGCGCGACTGGAACTATGGTCTGCTCTTTTATACGCAAATGTGAATCAAGAAGCAGGGACATTTTAATCGATATTAGAACGAGAAGGAGAGGTGCATTGTGAACGCACAAGGAAACAAATGACGGGAGGGGGGAGGGAAGGAGAAGGAGTGTATGTATTTTCAGCACGAAATGAAACAGGTGTGATCATACCAGCATAAATGCACCGGATCCCATCAGAACTCCGCAGTTAAGTGTGCTTTGGCGAAAGTAGTACAAGGATGGGTTACTTCTTGGGAAGTTCTCGTGTTGCACATATTTTTTTTTTCAGATGGGTTGTTCGATGTTACACGTGATTGGAACTATGGTCCGTTAGTTTATACGCAAATGTGAGTCAAGACGCAGGGGTATTTTAATTGATATTAGAACGAGAAGGAGAGGTGAAGTGTGAACACACCAGGAAACAAATGACGGGAGGGGGAAGAAAGGAGAAGGAGTGTATGTATTTGCAACGCATAATGAAACATGAGTGATCGTACCAGCACTAATGCACCAGATCCCATCAGAACTCCGCAGTTAACTGTGCTTGGGCGAGAGTAGTACTCGGATTGGTGACCTCCTGGGAATTCCTCGTTTTGCACCCATTTATTTTCGGATGGGTCGTTCGACGTTACGCACGAATGGAATTATGAACCGCTGGTTCATTCGCAAAGGTGAGTCATGGTGCCGGGGCATTTTACTTGATATTAGAACGAGAAGGAGACATGTAGAGTGCATGCACAAAAAACAAATGACGGGAGGGGGGATGGAGGGAGAAAGAGTGTATGTATTTACAGCGCAGAACTAAACATGAGCGATCATACCAGAACTAATGCAACGGATTCTATCAGAACTCCACAAGTTAAGGGTGCTTGGGCGAGAGTAGTACTAGGATGGGTGACCTCCTGCGAAGTCCTTATAGTTCACCAATTTTATTGGAAAGTTCTCGTGTTGCACCCATTTTCTTGTAGAAGATTCTTTAGACGTTACGTGCGACTTGAATTATGGTCCGCAGGTTTATTCGCAAATGTGAGTCACGACGCCGTGGTATTTTACTTGATATTTGAACGAGAACGGGAGGTGCAGTGTGCACGCACAAGGAAACAAATGACGGGAGGGGGAAGAAAGGAGAAGGAGTGTATGTATTTACAGCGTAAAATTAAACAAGTGTAATCATACCAGCACAAAAGCACCGGATCCCATCAGAACTCTGCAGTTAAGTGTTCTTGGGCGAGAGTAGTACTCGGATGGGTGACCTCCTAGGAAGTCCTCGTGTTGCAACTATTTTTTTTCAGATGGGTAGTTCGACGTTACGCACGAATGGAATTATGAACCACTGGTTCATTCACAAAGGTGAGTCACGGTGCCGGGGTATTTTACTTGATATTAGAACGAGAAGGAGAGATGCACAGTGCACGCACAAGGAAACAAATGACGGGAGGGGGGATGGAAGGAGAAAGAGTGTATGTATTTGCAGCGCAGAATGAAACATGAGCGATCATACCAGCACTAATGCAACGGATTCTATCAGAACTCCGCAAGTTAAGGTTGCTTGGGCAAGAGTAGTACTAGGATGGGTGACCTCCTGCAAAGTCCTTATATTTCACCCATTTTATTGGGAAGTCCTCGTGTTGTACCCATTTATTTGCAGATGATTCTTTCGACGTTACGCGCGATTTGAATTATGGTCCGCAGGTTTATTCGCAGATGTGAGTCACGGCGCCGTGGCATTTTACTTGATATTAGAACGAGAATGGGAGGTGCAGTGCGCACGCACAAGGAAACAAATGATGGGAGGGGGAAGAAAGGAGAAGGAATGTATGTATTTGTAGCGCGAAATTAAACAGGTGCGATTGTACCAGCACTTATGCACCGGATCCCATCAGGACTCCGCAGTTAAGTGTGCTTTGGCGAGAGTAGTACTCAAATGGGTGACCTCCTGGGTTGTCCACATGTTGCACCCATTTTTTTTCGGATGGGTCATTCGACGTTACGCGGGAATGGAATTATGAACCTTTGGTTCATTCGCAAAAGTGAGTCATGGTGCTGGGGTATTTTACTGTATATTAGAACGAGAAGGAGAGATGCAGAGTGCACGCACAAAGAAACAAATGATGGGAGTGGGGATGGAAGGAGAAAGAGTGTATGTATTTGCGGCGTAGAATGAAACATGAGCTATCATACCAGCACTAATAGAACGGATTCTATCAGAATTCCGCAAGTTAAGGGTGCTTGGGCGAGAGTAGTACTAGGATGGGTGACCTTCTGCGAAGTCCTCATGAAGCACAAATTTTTTTTCAGGTGGGTTGTTCGACGTTACGCGCGACTAGAACTATGGTCCGCTGTTTATACGCAAATGTGAGTCAAGAAGCAGGGGCATTTTAATCAATATTAGAATGAGAAGGAGAGGTGCAGTGTGAACGCACAAGGAAACAAATGACGGTAGGGGGAGGGAAGGAGAAGGAGTGTATGTATTTTCAGCAGGAAATGAAATAGGTGCGATCATACCAGCACAAATGCACCGGATCCCATCAGAACTCCGCAGTTAAGTGTGCTTTGGCGAAAGTAGTACAAGGATGGGTTACCCCCTGTGAAGTTTTCGTGTTGAACACATTTTTTTTTTCAGATGGGCTGTTCGACGTAACGCGCGACTGGAACTATGGTCCATTGGTTTATACGCAAATGTGAGTCAAGATGCAGGGGCATTTTAATTGATATTAGAACGAGAAGGAGATGTGAATTGTGAACGCACGAGGAAATAAATGACAGGAGGGGGAAGAAAGGAGAAGGAGTGTATGTATTTGCAGCGCGAAATTAAACAGGTGCAATTATACCAGCACTAGTGCACCGGATCCCATCAGAACTCCTCAGTTAAGTGTGCTTGGGCGAGAGTAGTACTCGGATGGGTTACCTCTTGGGAAGTCCTCATGTCGCACCAGTTTTTTTTCAAACGGATAGTTTGACGTTACACGCGACTTGAGCTATGGTCCGCTTGTTTATACGCAAATGTGAGTCAAGAAGCAGAGGCATTTTAATCGATATTAGAACGAGAAGGAGAAGTGCACTGTGAACGCACAAGGAAACAAATGATGGGAGGGGGGAGGGAAGGAGAAGGAGTATATGTATTTTCAGCACGAAATGAAACAGGTGCGATTATACCAGCACTAACGCAACGGATTCTATCAGAACTCTGCAGGTAAGGGTGCTTGGGCGAGAGTAGTACTAGGATGGGTTACCTCCTGCGAAGTCTTTATATTTCACCCATTTTCTTATGAAGTCCTCGTATTGCACCCATTTTTTTGCAGATGATTCTTTCAACGTTACGCGCAACTTTAATTATGGTGCGCAGGTTTATTCACAAATGTGAGTCACGGCACCAAAGCATTTTACTTGATATTTGAATAAGAACGAGAGGCGCTGTGCGCACGCACAAGGAAGAAAATGACGGGAGGAGGAAGAAAGGAGAAGGAGTGTACGTATTTGCAGCGTGAAATTAAACAGGTGCGATCATACGAGCAATAAAGCACCGGATCCCATCAGAACTCTGCAGTTAAGTGTGCCTGGGCGAGAGTAGTACTCGGATGAGTGACCTCCTTGGAGGTCCTCATGTCGCACTAATTTTTTTTCACACGGGTCGTTCGACGTTACGCGCAACTGGAATTATGGTCCACTAGTTTATATGCAAATGTGAGTCAAGAAGCAGCGACATTTTAATCGATATTAGAACGAGAAGGAGAGGTGCAGTATGAACGCACAAGGAAACAAATGATGGGAGGGGGGAGGGAAGGAGAAGGAGTGTATGTATTTTCAGCACGAAATGAAACAGGTGCGATCATACCAGTACAAATGCACCGGATCCCATCAGAACTCCACAGTTAAATGTTCTTTGGCGAAAGTAGTACATGGATGGGTTACCACCTGGGAAGTTCTCGTGTTGCACCCTTTTTTTTTCAGATGGGCCGCTCGACGTTACGGGCAACTGGAACAATGGTCTGCTGGTTTATACGCAAATGTGAGTGAAGACGCAAGGGCATTTTAATTGATATTAGAACGAGAATGAGAGGTGAAGCGTGAACGCACCAGGAAACAAATGACGGGAATGGGAAGAAAGGAGAATGAGTGTATTTATTTGCAACGCGAAATGAAACAGGTACGATCATAGCAGCACTAATGCACCGGATCCCATCAGAACTTCGCAGTTAAGTGTGCTTGGGCGAGAGTTGTACTCGGATGGGTGACCTCCTAGGGAGTCCTTATGTTGCACCAATTTTTTTTCGGATGGGTCGTTCGACTTTACGCACGAATGGAATTATGAACCGCTGGTTCATTCGCAAAGGTGAGTCAAGAAGCAGGGGCATTTTAATCGATATCAGAACGAGAAGGAGAGGTGCAGTGTGAACGCACAAGAAAAGAAATAATGGGAGGGGGGAGAGAAGGAGGAGTGTATGTATTTTCAGCACGAAATGAAACAGGTGCGATCATACCAGCACAAATACACTGGATACCATCTGAACTCTGCAGTTAAGTGTGCTTTGGCGAAAGTAGTACAAGGATGGGTTACCTCCTGGGAAGTTCTCGTGTTGTACCCATTTTTTTTCCAGATATGTCGTTCGACTTTACGCGCGACTGGAACTATGACCCGCTGGTTTATACGCAAATGCGAGTTAAGACGCAGAGACATTTTAATTGATATTAGAACGAGAATGGGAGGTGAAGTTTGAACGCACCTGGAAACAAATGACGGGAGGGGGAAGAAAGGACAAGGAGTGTATGTATTTGCAGTGCGCAATTAAACAGGTGCAATCATACCAGCACTAACGAACCAGATCCCATCAGAACTCCGCAGTTAAGTTTGCTTGGTTGAGAGTAGTACTCGGATGGGTGACCTCCTGGGAAGTCCTCGTGTCGCACAAATTTTTTTTCAGACGGATCGTTCGACGTTACGCGCGACTGGAACTATGGTCCGCTGGTTTATACGCAAATATGAGTAAAGAAACAGGAGCATTTTAATCGATATTAGAACGAGAAAGAGAGATGCAGTGTGAACGCACACGGAAAAAAATGATGGGAGGGGGGAGGGAAAGAGAAAGAGTGTATGTATTTTTAGCACGAAATGAAATAGGTGCGATCATACCAGCACAAATTCACTGGATCCCATTAGAACTCCTCAGTTAAGTGTGCTTTAGCGAAAGTAGTACAATGATGGGTTACCTCCTCGGAAGTTCTCGTGTTGCACCCATTTTTTTTTCAGAACGTTCGTTCGACATTAAGCGCGACTGGAACTATGGTCCGCTGGTTTTTACGCAAATGTGAGTCAAGATGCAGGGGCATGTTAATTGATATTAGAAACGAGAAAGAGAGGTGAAGTGTGAACGCACTAGGAAATAAATGACTGGAGGGAGAAGAAAGGAGAAGGAGTGTATGTATTTGCAGCGCGAAATGAAACAGGTGCGATCACACCAGCACTAATGCAACGGATCCCATCAGAACTCTACAGTTAAGTTTGCTTGGGCGAGAGTAGTACTCGGATGGGTGATCTCCTGGGAAGTCCTCGTGTTGCATCCATTTTTTTTCGGATGGGTCGTTTGATGTTACGCGCGAATAAAATTATGAACCGCTGGTTCATTCGCATAGGTGAGTCACGGTGCCGGGGCATTTTACTTGATATTAGAAAGAGAAGGAGAGATGCAGAGTGCACGCACAAGGAAAGAAATGACGCGAGGGGGGATGGAAGGAGAAATAGTGTATGTATTTGCAGCGCAGAATGAAACTTGAGCTATCATACCAGCACTAATGCAATGGATTCTATCAGAACTCCGTAGTTAAGGGTGCTTGCGCGAGAGTTGTACTAGGATGGGTGACCTCCTACGAAATCCTTATATTTCACCCATTTTCTTGGGAAGTCCTCGTGTTGCACCCATTTTTTTGCAGATGATTCTTTCGACATTACGCGCGACTTCAATTATGGTCCGCAGGTTTATTCACAAATGTAAGTCACAGTACCGTGGCATTTTACTTGATATTAGAACGAGAACGGGAGGTGCAGTGCGCACGCACAAGGAAAAAAATGACGGGAGGGGGAAGAAAGGAGAAGGAGTGCATCTATTTGCAGCGCGAAATTAAACAGGTGCGATCATACAAGCACTAATGCACCAGATCCCATTAGAACTCTGCAGTTAATGGTTTTTGGGTGAGAGTAGTACTAGGATGGGTGACCTCCTGCGAAGTCCTTATATTTCACCCATTTTCTTGGGATGTCCTCATGTTGCACCATTTTTTTTGCAGATGATTCTTTCGACGTTACGCGCGACTTGAATTATGGTCCGCAAGTTTTTTCGCAAATGTGAGTCACGGCGTCGTGGCATTTTACTTGATATTAGAACGAGAAGGAGAGATGCAGAGTGCACGTACAAGGAAACAAATGATAGGAGGGGGGATGGAAGGAGAAAGAGTGTATGTATTTACAGCGCAAAATGAAACATGAGCGATCTTACCAGCACTAATGCAACGGATTCTATCAAAACTCCACAGTTAAGGGTGCTTGGGCGAGAGTAGTACTAGGACGGGTGACCTCCTGCGAAGTCCTTATATTTCACCCATTTTATTGGGAAGTCCTCGTGTTGCACCCATTTTTTTGCAGATGATTCTTTCGACGTTACGCGCGACTTGAATTATGGTCTGCAGGTTTATTCACAAAGATGAGTCACGGCGCCGTGGAATTTTACTTGATATATTAACGAGAACGGGAGGTGCAATGCGCACGCACAAAGAAACAAATGGCGGGAGGGGAAAGAAAGGAGGAGTGTATGTATTTGCAGCGCAAAATTAAACAGGTGCGAACATTCCAGCACTAATGCACCATATCCCATCAGAACTCCGTTGTTAAGTGTGTTTGGTCGAGAGTAGTACTCGGATGGTTGACCTCCTGGGAAGTCCTCGTGTCGCACTAATTTTTTTCAGACAGATCGTTCGACGTTATGCGCGACTGGAACTATTATCCGCTGGTTTATACTCAAATGTGAGTCAAGAAGCAGGGGCATTTTAATCGATATTAGAACGAGAAGGAAAGGTGCAGTGTGAACGCACAAGAAAACAAATGATGGGAGGGGGGAGGGAAGGAGAAGGAGTGTATGTATTTTTAGCACGAAATGAAACAGGTGCGATCATACCAGCACAAATACACCGGATCCCATCAGAACTCCGCAGTTAAGTGTGCTTTGGCGAAAGTAGTACAAGAATGGGTTATATTTTGGGAAGTTCTCGTGTTGCACCCATTTTTTTTTCAGATGTGTCGCTCGACGTTACGCGCGACTGGAACTATGGTCCGCTGGTTTATACGCAAATTTGAGTCAAGACACAGGGGCATTTTAATTGATATTAGAACGAGAAGGAGAGGTGAAGTGAGAACACACCAGGAAACAAATGAAGGGAGGGGTTAAGAAATGAGAAGGAGTGTATGTATTCATAGCGCGAAATGAAACAGTTGGGATCATACCAGCACTAATGCACCAGATCCCATCAGAACTCCGCAGCTAAGTGTGCTTGGGCGATAGTAGTACTCAGATGGGTGACCTCCTGGGAAGTCCTCATGTTGCACCCATTCCTTTTCGAATGGGCCGTTCGACGTTACGCGCGAATCGAATTATGAACCGCTGGTTCATTCACAAAGGTGAGCCACGGTGCCGGGACATTTTGCTTGATATTAGAACGAAAAGGAGAGATGCAGAGTGCACGCACAAGGAAACAAATGACGGGAGGGGGGATGGAAGGAGAAAGAGTGTATGTATTTGCATCACAGAATGAAACATGAGCGATCATACCAGCACTAATGCAACGGATTCTATCAGAACTCCGCAAGTTAAGGGTGCTTGGGCGAGAGTAGTACTATTATGGGTGACCTCCTGCGAAGTCCTTATATTTCACCCATTTTCTTGGGAAGTTCTCGTGTTGCACCCATTTTTTTGAAGATGATTCTTTCGACGTTGCACACGACTTGAATTATGGTCCACAGGTTTATTCGCAAATGTGAGTCATGGCGTCGTGACATTTTACTTGATATTATAACGAGAACGAGAGGTGCAGTGCGCACGCACAAGGAAACAAATGACGGGAGGGGGAAGAAAGGAGAAGGAGTGTATGTATTTGCAGCGCGAAATTAAACAGGTGCGATCGTACCAGCCCTAATGCACCGGATCCCATAAGAAACTCCACAGTTAAGTTTGCTTGGGCGAGAGTAGTACTCGGATGGGTGACCTTTTGGGAAGTCCTCGTGTCGCACCAAATTTTTTTCCGATGGGTCGTTCGACGTTACGCGCGAATGGAATTATGAACCGCTGGTTCATTCGTAAAGGTGAGTCACGGTGTCGGGGCATTTTACTTGATATTAGAACGAGAATGAGAGATGCAGAGTGCACGCACAAGGAAACAAATGACGGGAGGCGGGATGGAAGGAGAAAGAGTGTATGTATCTGAAGCGCAGAATGAAACATGAGCGATCATACAAGCATTAATGCATCGGATTGTATCAGAACTTCGCAAGTTAAGGGTGCATGGGCGAGAGTAGTACTAGGATGGGTGACCTCCTTCAAAGTCCTTATATTTCACCCATTTTCTTGGGAAGTCCTCGTGTTACACCCATTTTTTTCCAGATGATTCTTTCGACGTTACACGCGACTTGAATTATGGTCTGCAGGTTTATTTGCAAATGTGAGTCACGGTGCCGTGGCATTTTACTTGATATTAGAACGAGAACGGGAGGTGCAGTGCGCACGCACAAGGAAACAAATGACGGGAGGGGGAAGAAAGGAGAAGGAGTGTATGTATTTGCAGCGCAAAATTAAACAGGTGCAATCATACCAGCACAAATGCACCAGATCCGATAAGAAACTACGTAGTTATGTGTGCTTGGGCGAGAGCAGTACTCAGATGGGTGACCTCCTGGGAAGTCTTCGTGTCGCACCAATTTTTTTTCAGACGGGTCGTTCAACTTTACGCGCGACTGGAGTTATGGTCCGCTGGTTTATACCCAAATGTGAGTCAAGAAGCAGGTGCATTTTAATCGATATTAGGACGAGACGGAGAGGTGCAGGGTGAATGCACAAGGAAACAAATGATGGGAGGGGTGAGGGAAGGAGAAAGAGTGTATGTATTTTCAGCGCGAAATGAAACAGGTGCGATCATACCAGCACAAATGCACCGGATCCCATCAGTACTCCGTAGTTAAGTGTGCTTTGGCGAAAGTAGTATAAGGATGGGTTACCTCCTGGGAAGTTCTCGAGTTGCACCCATTTTTTTTTTCAGATGGGTCGTTCGACTTTACGCGCGACTGGAGTTATGGTCCGCTGGTTTATACCCAAATGTGAGTCAAGAAGCAGGTGCATTTTAATCGATATTAGAACGAGAAGGATAGATGAAGTATGAACGCACCCGGAAACAAATGACGGAAGGGGGAAGAAAGGAGAAGGAGTGTATGTATTTGCAGCGAAAATTAAACAGGTGCGATCATACCAGCACTAATGCACCGGATCCCATCAGAACTCCACACTTAAGTGTGCTTGGGCAAGAGTAGAACTCGGATGGGTGACCTCCTGGGATGTCCTCGTGTTGCACCCGTATTTTTTTGGAGGGGACGTTCAACGTTACGCGCAAAAGGAATTATGGACCGCTAGTTCATTCGCAAAGGTGAGTGACGGTGCCGGGTCATTTTACTTAATATTAGAACAAAAAGGAGAGATGCAGAGTGCAAGCACAAGGGAATAAATGACGGGAGGGGGGATTGAAGCAGAAAGAGTGTATGTATTTGCAGCGCATAATGAAACATGAGCAATCATGCAAGCACAAATGCAACGGATTTTATCAGAACTCCGCAGTTAAGGGTGCTTGGGTGAGAGTAGTACTAGAATGGGTGGTTTCTTGCGAAGTCCTTATATTTCACCCATTTTCTTGGGAAGTCCTCGTGTTGCACCCATTTTTTTGCAGATGATTCTTTCGACGTTACGCGCGACTTAAATTATTGAACACAGGTTTATTTGCAAATGTGAGTCACTGCACCAGGGCATTTTACTTGATATTAGAACGAGAACAGGAGGTACAGTGCGCACGCACAAGGAAACAAATGACGGGAGGGGGAAGAAAGGAGAAGGAATTTATGTATTTTCCACGAGAAATTAAATAGGTGCGATCATACCAGCAGTATTGCACCGGATCCCATCAGAACTCCGTAGTTAAGTGCGCTTGGGCGAGAGTAGTACTAGGATGGGTGACCTCCTGGGAAGTCCTCGCGTCGCACTAATTTTTTTTCAGATGAGTCGTTCGACGTTACGCGCGACTGGTACTAGGGTCCGCTAGTTTATACGCAAATGTTAGTCAAGAAGCTGGGGCATTTTAATCGATATTAGAACGAGAAGGAGAGGTGCAGTGTGAACGCAAAAGGAAACAAATGATGGGAGGGGGAGTGAAGGAGAAGAAGTGTATGTATTTTAGGCACGAAATAAAACAGGTGCGATCATACCAGCACTAATGCAACGGATTCTATCAGAACTCCGCAGGTAAGGGTACTTGGGCGAGAGTAGTACTAGGATGGGTTACCTCCTGCCAAGTCCTTATATTTCACCCA
This sequence comes from Carica papaya, assembly GCF_054855325.1. Classification (NCBI taxonomy): domain Eukaryota; kingdom Viridiplantae; phylum Streptophyta; class Magnoliopsida; order Brassicales; family Caricaceae; genus Carica; species Carica papaya. Next base: position 21,237,158 of record NC_142316.1, read on the forward strand.
TTTTCTTAAGAAGTCTTCGTGTTGCACCCATTCTTTTGCCGATAATTATTTCGATGTTATGCGCGACTTGAATTATGGTCCGTAGGTTTATTCGCAAATGTGAGTCACGGCGCCATGGAATTTTACTTGATATATTAACGAGAACGGGAGGTGCAGTGCGCACACACAAGGAAACAAATGACGGGAGGGGGAAGAAAGGAGAAGGGGTGTATGTATTTGCAGCGCGAAATTAAACCGGTACGATCATACCAGCATTAATGCACCGGATCCCATCAGAACTCTGTAGTTAAGTGTGCTTGGGCGAAAGTAGTACTCGGATGCGTGACCTCCTAGGAAGTCCTCGTGTTGCACCAATTTTTTTTGTAGATAATTATTTCGACGTTACGCGCGACTTGAATTATGATCCGCAGATTTATTATCAAATGTTAGTCACGGCGCCGTGGGATTTTACTATATATTTGAATGATAACGGGAGGTGCAGTGCGCACGCACAAGGAAACAAATGACGGGAGGGGGAAGAAAGGAGAAGGAGAGTATCTATTTGCAGCGCGAAATTAAATAGGTGTGATCATACCAGCACTAATGCACCGGATCCCATTAGAACTCCGCAGATAAGTGTGCTTGGGCGAGACTAGTACTCGGATGGGTGACCTCTTAGGAAGTCCTCGTGTCGCACCAATTTTTTTTCAGACGGGTCGTTCGATGTAACGCACGATTGGAACTATGGTCCGCTGGTTTATACGCAAACGTGAGTCAAGAAACATGGGCATTTTAATTGATATTAGATCGAGAAGGAGAGGTGCAGTGTGAGCGCACAAGGAAACAAATGATGGGAGGGGGGAGGGAAGGAGAAGGAGTGTATGTATTTTCAGTACGAAATGAAACAAGTGCGATCATACCAATGCCAATGCACCGGATCCCATCAGAACTCCGCAGTTAAGTGTGCTTTGGCGAAAGTAGTAAAAGATGGGTTACCACCTGGGAAGCTCTCGTGTTGCACCTATTTTTTTTTTCAGATGGGTCGTTCGACGTTACGCGCGACTAGAACTATGGTCCGCTAGTTTATACGAATATGTGAGTCAAGACGCAAGGGTATTTTATTTGATATTAGAACGAGAAGGAGAGGTGAAGTGTGAACGCACCAGGAAACAATTGACGGGAGGGGGAAGAAAGGAGAAGGAGTGTATATATTTACTGCGCGAAATGAAACAGTTGCTATCATATTGGCACTAATACATCTGATCCCATCAGAACTCCGCAGTTAAGTGTGCTTGGGCGAGATTAGTACTCGGATGGGTGACCTCCTGGGGAGTTCTCGTGTTGCACCAATTATTTTTTCGGATGGGTCATTCGACGTTACGCGCGAATGGAATTATGAACCGCTGGTTCATTCGCAAAGGTGAGTCAAGAAGCATTGGCATTTTTATCGATATTACAACGAGAAGGAGAGGTGCAGTGTGAACGCACAAGGAAACAAATGATGGGAGGGGGGAGAGAAGGAGAAGGAGTGTATGCATTTTCAGCACGAAATGAAATAGGTGCGATTATACAAGCACAAATGCACCAGATCCCATCAGAACTCCGCAGTTAAGTGTGCTTTGGCGAAAGTAGTACAAGGATGGATTACCTCCTGGGAAGTTCTCGTGTTGCACCCATTTTTTTTTCGGATGGGTCGTTTGACGTTACGCGCGAATGGAATTATGAACCGCTGGTTCATTTGCAAAGGTGTGTCACGGTGCCGGTTCATTTTACTTGATATTAGAAAGAGAAGGAGAGATGCAGAGTACACGCACAAGGAAACAAATGATGGGAGGGGGGATGGAAGGAGAAAGAGTGTATGTATTCGCTGTGCAGAATGAAACATAAGGGATCATACCAGCATTAATGCAACGGATTCTATCAGAACTCCGAAGTTAAGGGTGCTTGGGCGAGAGTAGTACTAGGATGGGTGACCTCCTGCGAAGTCCTTATATTTCACCCATTTTCTTGGGAAGTCCTCGTGTTGCACCCATTTTTTTATAGATGATTCTTTCGAAGTTACGCGCAACTTGAATTATGGTCCGCAGGTTTATTCTCAAATGTGAGTCACGGCGCTGTGGCATTTTACTTGATATTATAACGAGAACGGGAAGAGCAGTGCGCACGCACAAGGAAACAAATGACGGGAGGGGGAAGAAAGGAGAAGGAGTGTATGTATTTGCAGCGCAAAAACAAACAGTTGCGATCATACCAGCATTTATGCACCGGATCCCATCAGGACTCTGCAGTTAAGTGTGCTTGGGTGAGAGTAGTACTCAGATGGGTGACCTCTTGGGAAGTCCTCGTGTTGTGCCCATTTTTTTTCGGATGGGTCGTTCGACGTTACGCGGGAATGGAATTATGAACCGCTGGTTCATTCGCAAAGGTGAGTCACGGTTCCGGGGCATTTTATTTGATATTAGAACGAGAAGGAGAGATGCAGAGTGCACGCACAATGAAACAAATGACGGGAGGTGGGATGGAAGGAGAAAGAGTGTATGTATTTGCAGCGCAGAATGAAACATGAGCGATCATACCAGCACTAATGCAACGGATTCTTTCAGAACTCCGCAAGTTAAGGGTGCTTGGGCGAGAGTAGTACTAGGATGGGTGACCTCCTGCGAAGTCCTCGTGATGCACCAATTTTTTTCAGACGGGTCGATCGACGTTACGCGCGACTGGAACTATGGTCCGCTGGTTTATACACAAATATGAGTCAAGAAGCAGAGGCATCGTAATTAATATTATAACGAGAAGGAGAGGTGCAGTGTGAACGCACAAGGAAACAAATGACGGGAGGGGAGAGGGAAGGAGAAGGAGTATATGTATTTTCAGCACGGAATGAAACAGGTGCGATCATACCAGCACAAATGCACCGGATCCCATCAGAACTCCGCAGTTAAGTGTGCTTTGGCGAAAGTACTACAAGGATGGGTTACCTCCTGGGAAGTTCTCGTGTTGCACCCATTTTTTTTCAGGTGTGTTTGACGTTTCGCACGACTGGAACTATGATCCGCTGATTTATACGCAAATGTGAGTCAAGAAGTAGGGGCATTTTAATCAATATTAGAACGAGAATGAGAGGTGCAGTGTGAACGCACATGGAAACAAATGATGGGAGGGGGGAGAGAAGGAGAAGGAGTGTATGTATTTTCAGCACGAAATGAAACAGGTGCGATCATATCAGCACAAATGCTCCGGATCCCATCAGAACTCCGCAGTTAAGTGTGCTTTGGTGAAAGTAGTACAAGGATGGGTTACCTCCTGGGAAGTTCTCTTGTTGCACCCATTTTTTTTTTAGATGGGTCGTTCGATGTTACGCGCCACTATAACTATGGCTCGCTGGATTATACGTAAATGTGAGTTAAGACGCAGGGGTATTTTAATTGATATTAGAACGAGAAGGACAGGTGAAGTGTGAACGCACCAGGAAACAAATGACGGGAGGGGGAAGAAAGGAGAAGGAATGTATGTATTTGCAGCGCAAAATGAAACATAAGCGATCGTACCAGCACTAATGCACCGGATCCCATCAGAACTCCGCAGTTAAGTGTGCTTGGGCGAAAGTAGTACTCGGATGGGTGTACTCCTCGGAAGTCCTCGTGTTGCACCTATTTTTTTCGGATGGGTCATTCGACGTTACGCGCGAATGGAATTATGAACCGCTGGTTCATTCGCAAAGGTGAGTCACGGTACTGGGGCATTTTACTTGATATTAGAACGAGAAGGAGAGATGCAGAGTGCACGCACAAGGAAACAAATGACGGGAGGGGGGATAAAAGGAGAAATAGTGTATGTATTTGCAGCGCAGAATGAAACATTAGCGATCATACCAGCATTAATGCAACGGATTCTATCAGAACTCCGCAAGTTAAGGGTGCTTGGGCGAGAGTAGTACTAGGATGGGTGACCTCCTGCGAAGTCCTTATATTTCACCTATTTTCTTGGGAAGTACTCGTGTTGCACCCATTTTTTTGAAGATGATTCTTTCGACATTACCCGCGACTTGAATTATGGTCCGCAGGTTTATTCGCATATGTGAGTCACAGTGCCGTGCCATTTTTCTTGATATTAGAACGAGAACGGGAGGTGTAGTGCGCACGCACAAGGAAACAAATGACGGGAGGGGGAGCAAAGGAGAAGGAGTGTATGTATTTGCAGCGCAAAATTAAACAGGTGCGATCATACCAGCACTTATGCACCGGATCCCATCAGGACTCCGCAGTTAAGTGTGCTTTGGCGAGTGTAGTACTCAGATGGGTGACCTCCTAGGAAGTCCTCGTGTTGCACCTACTTTTTTTCGGATGGGTCGTTCGACGTTATACAGGAATGGAATTATGAACCGCTGGTTCATTTGCAAAGGTGAGTCACGGTGCTAGGCTTTTTATTTGATATTAGACCGAGAAGAAGAGATGCAGAGTGCACGCACAACGAAACAAATGATGGTAGGGGGGATGAAAAGAGAAAGAATGTATGTATTTGCAGCGCAGAATGAAACATGAGCGATCATACTAGCACTAATGCAACGGATTCTATCAGAACTATGCAAGTTAAGGGTTCTTGGGCGAGAGTAGCACTAGGATGGGTGACCTCCTGCGAAGTCCTTATATGTCACCCATTTTATTGAGGAGTTCTCGTGTTGCACCTATTTTTTTGCAGATGATTCTTTCGATATTACGCGTGACTTGAATTATAATCTGCAGGTTTATTCGCAAATGTGAATCACAGCGCTATGGCATTTTACTTGATATTAGAACGAGAACGGGAGGTGCATTGTGCACGCACAAGGAAACAAATGACAGAAGGGGGAAGAAAGGAGAAGGATTATATGTATTTGCAGCGCGAAATTAAATAGGTGCGATCATACCAGCACTAATGCACCGGATATCATCAGAACTCCGTAGTTAAGTGTGCTTGGGCGAGAGTAGTTCTTGGATCGGTGACCTCCTGGGAAGTCCTCGTGTCGTACCAATTTTTTTTTCAGACGGGTCGTTCGACGTTATGCGCGACTGGAACTATCGTCAACTGGTTTATACGCAAATGTGAGTCAAGAAGAAGGGGCATTTGAATCGATATTAGAACGAGAATGAGAGGTGTAGAGTGAACGCACAAGGAAACAAATGATGGGAGGGGGGAGAGAAGGAAAAGGAGTGTATATATTTTCAGCACAAAATGAAACAGGTGCGATCATACCAGCACAAATGCACCGGATCCCATCAGTACTCCGCAGTTAAGTGTGCTTTGGTGAAAGTAGTACAAGGATGAGTTACCTCCTGGGAAGTTCTCGTGTTGCACCCATTTTATTTTCAGATGGGTCATTCGATGTTACGCGCGACTAGAACTATGGTCTGCTGGTTTATACGCAAATGTGAGTCAAGACGCAGGGGCATTTTTACTGACATTAGAACGAGAAGGAGAGGTGAAGCGTGAACGCACCAAGAAACAAATGACGGGAGGGGGAAGAAAGGAGAAGGAGTGTATTTATTTACATCGCGAAATGAAACAGGTACGATCATACCAGCACTAATGCACCGGATCCCATCAGAATTACGCAGTTTAGTGTGCTTGGGCGAGAGTAGTACTCGGATGGGTGACCTCCTAGGGAGTTCTCGTGTTGCACCAATTGTTTTTTCGGATGGGTCATTCGACGTTACGCGCGAATGGAATTATGAACCGCTGGTTCATTCGCAAAGGTGAGTCAAGAAGCATTGGCATTTTAATCGATATTAGAACGAGAAAGAGAGGTGCTGTGTGAACGCACAAGGAAACAAATGATGGGAGGGGGGAGAGAAGGAGAAGGAGTGTATGCATTTTCAGCACGAAATGAAACAGGTGCGATTATACAAGTACAAATGCACCAGATCCCATCAGAACTCCGCAGTTAAGTGTGCTTTGGCGAAAGTAGTACAAGGATGGATTACCTTCTGGGAAGTTCTCGTGTTGCACCCATTTTTTTTTTGGATGGGTCGTTCGACGTTACGCGCGAATGGAATTATGAACCGCTGGTTTAAACGCAAATATGAGTCAAGACGCAAGGGCATTTTAATTGATATTAGAACGAGAACGGGAGGTGAAGTTTGAACGCACCAGGAAACAAATGACGGGAGGGGGAAGAAATGACATGGAGTGTATATATTTGCAGCGTGCAATTAAAGAGGTACGATCATATCAGAACTAATGCACCAGATCCCATCAAAACTCCGCAGTTAAGTTTGCTTGGGTGAGAGTAGTACTCGGATGGGTGACCTCCTGGGAAGTCCTCGTGTCGCACTAACTTTTTTTCAGATGGGTCGTTTGACGTTACGCGCGACTGGAACTATTCTCCGCAGGTTTATACACAAATATGAGTCAAGAAGTAGGAGCATTTTAATCGATATTAGAACGAGAAGGAGAGGTGCAGTGTGAATGCATAAGGAAAAAAAATTATGGGAGAGGGGAGGGAAGGAGAAGGAGTGTATGTATTTTCAGCACGAAATGAAACAGGTGCGATCATACCAGCACAAATGTACCAGATCCCATCAGATCTCCGCAGTTAAGTGTGCTTTGGCGAAAGTAGCACAAGGATGAGTTACCTCTTGGGAAGTTCTCGTGTTGCACCCATCTTTTTTTTCAGATGGGTCGTTCTACGTTACGCGCGACTGGAACTATGGTCCGCTGGTTTATACGCAAATATGAGTCAAGACGCAGGGGTATTTTAATTGATATTAGAACGCGAAGAAGAGGTGAAGTGTGAACGCACTAGGAAACAAATGACGGGAGGGGGAAGAAAGGAGAAGGAGTGTATGTATTTGTAGCGCGAAATGACACAGGTGCGATCATACCAGCACTTATGCACCAGATCCCATCAGAACTCTACAGATAAGTGTGCTTGGGCGAGAGTAGTACTCGGATGGGTGACTTCCTGGGAAGTCCTCGTGTTGCAACAATTTTTTTTCGGATGGGTCGTTCGACGTTACGCACGAATGGAATTATGAACTGCTGGTTCATTCGCAAAGGTGAGTCACGGTACTGGGGTATTTTACTTGATATTAGAACGAGAAGGAGAGATGCAGTGTGCACGCACAAGGAAACAAATGACGGAAGGGGGGATGGAAGGAGAAAGAGTGTATGTATTTGCAGCGCAGAATGAAACATGAGCGATCATACCAGAAGTAATGCAACGGATTCTATCAGAACTCCCCAAGTTAAGGTTACATGGGCGAGGGTAGTACTAGGATGGGTGACCTCCTGCGAAGTCCTTACATTTCACCCATTTTGTTGGGAAGTTCTCGTGTTGACCCATTTTTTTGTAGATGATTCTTTCGACGTTGCGCGCGACTTGAATTATGATTCGCAGGTTTATTCGCAAATGTGAGTCACCGCGCCGTGGCATTTTACTTAATATTAAAACGAAAACGGGAGGTGCAGTGCGCACGCACAAGGAAACAAATGACGGGAGGGGGAAGAAAGGAGAAGGACTGTATGTATTTGTAGCGCGAAATTAAACAGGTGCGATCATACCAGCACTAAAGCACTGGATCCCATCAGAACTCCGCAGTTAAGTGTGCTTGGGTGAGAGTAGTACTCGGATGGGTGACCTCCTGCGAAGTCCTCATGTTGCACCCATTCTTTTTCGGATGGGTCGTTCGATGATACGCGCGAATGGAATTATGAACCGCTGGTTCATTCGCAAAGGTGAGTCACGGTGCAGGGGCATTTTACTTGATATTAGAACGAGAAAGAGAAATGCAGAGTGCACGCACAAGGAAATAAATGACGGCAGGTGGGATAGAACGAGAAAGAGTGTATGTATTTGCAGCGCAGAATGAAACATGAGCAATCATACCTGCACTAATGCAACGGATTCTATCAGAACTCCCCAAGTTGAGGTTGCTTGGGCGAGGGCAGTACTAGGATGAGTGACCTCCTGCGAAGTCCTTATATTTCACCCATTTTCTTGTGAAGTCCTCGTGTTGCACCCATTTTTTTGCAGATGATTTTTTCGACATTACATGCAACTTTAATTATGGTCCGCAAGTTTATTCGCAAATGTGAGTCATGACGCCGTGGCATTTTACTTGATATTAGAACGAGAACGGGAGGTGCAGTGCGCACGCACAAGGAAAAAAATGACGGGAGGGGGAAGAAAGGAGGAGTGTATGTATTTACAGCGCGAAATTAAACAGGTGCGATCAAACCAGCACTAATTCACCGGATCCCATTAGAACTCTGCAGCTAAGAGTGCTTCGGTGAGAGTAGTACTTGGATGGGTGACCTTCTGGGAAGTACTCGTGTCGCACCAATTTTTTTTCAAACGGGTCGTTCGATGTTACGCGCGACTGGAGCTATGGTCCGTTGGTTTATACGCAAATGTGAGTTAAGAAGCAGGGGCATTTTAATCGATATTAGAACGAGAGGGAGAGGTGCAGTGCGAACGCACAAGGAAACAAATGATGGGAAGGGGGAGAGAAGGAGAAGGAGTGTATGTATTTTCAGCACGAAATGAAACAGGTGCGATCTTACCAGCACAAATGTACCAGATCCCATTAGAACTCCGCAGGTAAGTGTTCTTTGGCGAAAGTAGTACAAGCATGGGTTACCTCCTAGGAAGTTCTCGTGTTGCACCCTTTTTTTTTTCAAATGGGTCGTTCGATGTTACGCGCGACTGGAACTATTGTCCGCTGGTCTATACGCAAATATGAGTCAAGACGCAGGGGCATTTTAATTGATATTAGGACGAGAAGGAGAGGTGAAGTGTGAATGCACCCGGAAATAAATGACGGGATGGGGCAGAAAGAAAAAGGAGTGTATGTATTTGTAGAGCGAAATGAAACAGGTGGGATCATACCAGCACTAATGCACCGTATGCCATCAGAGCTCCGCAGTTAAGTGTGCTTGGGCGAGAGGAGTACTCGGATGGGTGACCTCCTGGGAAGTCCTCGTGTTGCACCCATTTATTTTCTGATGGGTCGTTCGAAGTTACGCGCGAATGGAATTATGAACCGTTGGTTCATTCGCAAAGGTGAGTCTTGGTGCTGGGGCATTTTACTTGATATTAGAACGAGAAGGAGAGATGCAGAGTGCACGCACAAGGAAACAAATGACGGGAGGGGGGATGGAAGGAAAAAGAGTGTATGTATTTGCAGCGCAGAGTGAAACATGAGCGATCATACCATCACTAATGCAACGGATTCTTTCAGAACTCCGCGGTTAAGGGTGCTTGGGCGAGAGTAGTACTAGGATGGGTGACCTCCTGCGAAGTCCTTATATTTCACCCATTTTCTTGGGAAGTCCTCGTATTGCACCCATTTTTTTGCAGATAATTCTTTCAACGTTACGCGCGACTTGAATTATGGTCCGCAGGTTTATTCGCAAATGTGAGTCACGGCGCCATGGCATTTTACTTGATATTTGAACGAGAACAGGAGGTGCAGTGCGCACGCTCAAGTAAACAAATGACGGGAGGGGAAAGAAAAGAGAAGGATTGTATGTATTTGAGGCGGGAAATTAAACAGGTGCGATCATACCAGCACTAATGCACTGGATCCCATCAGAACATCGCAGTTAAATGTGCTTGGGCGAGAGTAGTACCCGAATGGGAGACCTCCTGGGAAGTACTCGTGTCGCACCAATTATTTTTCAGACGGGTCGTTCGACGTTACGCGCGACTGGAACTATGATTCGCTGGTTTATACAGAAATGTGAGTCAAGAAGCAGGGGCATTTTATTCGATATTAGAACGAGAAGAAGAGGTGTTGTATGAACACACCAGGAAACAAATGACGGGAGGGGGATGAAAGGAGAAGGAGTGTATGTATTTGCAGCGCGAAATGAAACAGGTGCGATCATACCAGTGCTAATGCACCGGATCGGAACTCCACAGTTAAGTGTGCTTGGGCGAGAGTAGTACTCGGATGGGTGACCTCCAGGGAAGTCCTTGTGTTGCACCATTTTTTTTCGAATGGGTCGTTCGACGTTACGCGCGAATGGAATTATGAACCGCTGGTTCATTCGCAATGGTGAGTCACGGTGCCAGGGCATATTACTTCATATTAGAATGAGAAGGAGAGATGTAGAGTGCACGCACAAGGAAACAAATGACAGGAGGGGGGATAGAAGGAGAAAGAGTGTATGTATTTGCAGCGCAGAATGAAACATTAGCGATCATACCAGCACTAATGCAACAGATTCTATCAGAACTCCGCAAGTTAAGGGTGCTTGGGCGAGAGTAGTACTAGGATGGGTGACCTCCTGCGAAGTCCTTATATTTCACCCATTTTCTTGGGAAGTCCTAGTGTTGCACCCATTTTTTTACAGATGATTCTTTCGACGTTACTCGCAACTTGAATTATGGTCTGCAGGTTTATTCGCAAATGTGAGTCACGGCACCGTGGCATTTTACTTGATATTAAAACGAGAACGGGAGGTGCAGTGCGCACGCACAGGGAAACAAATGAGGGGAGGGGGAAGAAAGGAGAAGGAGTGTATGTATTTGCAGCGCAAAATTAAACAGGTGCGATCATACCAGCACTTATGCAACGAATCCCATCAGGACTCCGCAGTTAAGTGTGCTTTGGCGAGAGTAGTACTCAGATGGGTGACCTCCTGGGAAGTCCTCGTGTTGCCACTATTTGTTTTCGGATGGGTCGTTCAACGTTACGCGGGAATGGAATTATGAACCGCTGGTTCATTCACAAAAGTGAGTCACGGTGCCGGGGCATTTTACTGTATATTAGAATGAGAAGGAGAGATGCAGAGTGCACACACAAGGAAACAAATGACGGGAGGGGGGATGGAAGGAGAAAGAGTGTATGTATTTGCAGCGCAGAATGAAACATGAGTGATCATACCAGCACTAATGCAACGGATTTTATCAGAACTCCGGTGCTTAGGCAAGAGTAGTACTAGGATGGGTGACCTCCTGCGAAGTCCTTATATTTCACCCATTTTCTTGGAAAGTCCACGTGTTGCACCGATTTTTTTGCAGATGATTCTTTCGACATTACGCGCGACTTGAATTATGGTCCGTAGGTTTATTCGCAAATGTGAGACACTGGCCCGTGGCATTTTACTTGATATTAGAATGAGAATGGGAGGTGCAATGCGCACGCACAAGGAAACAAATGACGGGAGGGGGAGGAAAGGAGAAGGAGTGTATGTATTTGCAGCGCGAAATTAAACAGGTGCGATCAGACCAGCACAAATGCATCAGATCCCATCAGAACTCCGCAGCTAAGGTTTCTTGGGCGAGAGTAGTACTAGGATGGGTGACCTCCTGCGAAGTCCTTATATTTTATCCGTTTTCTTGGGAAGTACTCGTGTTGCACCCATTTTTGTGAAGAGGATTCTTTCGACGTTACGCGTGACTTGAATTATGGTCCGCAGGTTTATTCACAAATATGAGTCACGGTGCCGTTGCATTTTACTTGATATTAGAACGAGAAGGGGAGGTGCAGTACGCACGCACAAGGAAACAAATGACAGGAGTGGGAAGAAAGGAGAACGAGTGTATGTATTTACAGCAAGAAATTAAACAGGTGTGATCGTACTAGCACTAATGCAACGGATTCTATCAGAACTCCGTTGTTAAGGGTTCTTGGGAAAGGGTAGTACTAGGATGGGTGACCTCCTGTGAAGTCCTTATATTTCACCCATTTTCTTGGGAAGTCCTCGTATTGCACCAATTTTCTTGCAGATGATTCTTTCGACGTTACGCGCGACTTGAATTATGGTCAGCAGGTTTATTCGCAAATGTGAGTCAGGGCGCCGTGGCATTTTGCTTGATATTTGAACTAGAACGGGAGGTGCAGTGCGCACGCACAAGGAAACAAATGACGGGAGGGGGAAGAAGAGAAGGATTGTATGTATTTGCAGCGCAGAATGAAACATGAGCGATCATACCAGCACTAATGCAACAGATTCTATCAGAACTCCACGGTTAAGGGTGCTTGGGCGAGAGTAGTACTAGGATGGGTGACTTCTTGCAAAGTCCTTATATTTCACCCATTTTCTTGGGAAGTCTTCGTGTTGCACCCATTTTTTTTGCAGATGATTCTTTCGACGTTACGCGCGACTTGAATTGTGGAATGCAGGTTTATTCGCAAATGTGAGTCACGGCACCGGGGCATTTTACTTGATATTAGAACGAGAACAGGAGGTGCAATGCGCACACACAAGGAAACAAATGACAGGAAGGGGAAGAAAGGAGAAGGATTTTATGTATTTGCCGCGAGAAATTAAATAGGTGCGATCATACCAGCACTAATGCACCGGATCCCATCAGAACTCCACAGTTAAGTGTGCTTGGGCGATAGTAGTACTCGAATGGGTGACCTCCTAGGAAGTCCTCGTGTCGCACAAATTTTTTTTCAGACGGGTCGTTCGACGTTACGCGCGACTGGTACTAGGGTCCGCTGGTTTATACGCAAATGTGAGTCAAGAAGCTGGGGCATTTTAATCGATATTAGAACGAGAAGGAGAGTTGCAGTGTGAACACACAAGGAAACAAATGATGGGAGGGGGAGGGAAGGAGAAGGAGTGTATATATTTTAGACACGAAATAAAACAGGTGCGATCATACCAGCACTAATGCAATGGATTCTATCAGAACTCCGCAGGTAAGGGTGCTTGGGTGAAAGTAGTACTAGGATGGGTTACCTCCTGCGAAGTCCTTATATTGCTCCCTTTTTTTTTTCGGACGGGTCGTTCGACGTTACGCACGACTGGAACTATTTTTCGCTGGTTTATACGCAAATGTGAGTCAAGAAGAAGGGGCATTATCGATATTAGAACGAGAAGGATAGGTGCGGTGTGAACACACAAGGAAATAAATGACGGAAAGGGGAAGAAAGAAGAAGGAGTGTATGTATTTGCAGCGCGAAATTAAACAGGTGCGATCACACCAGCACTAACGCACCGGATCCCATCAGAACTCCGCAGTTTAGTGTGCTTGGGCGAGAGTAGTACTCGGATGGGTGACCTCCTCGGAAGTCCGCGTGTTGCACCCATTTTTTTTCGGATGGGTCGTTCGACGTTACACGTGAATGGAATTATGAACCGCTGATTCATTCGCAAAGGTTAGTCACGGTGTCGGGGCATTTTACTTTATATTAAAACGAGAAGGAGAGATGCAGAGTGCTCACACAAGGAAACAAATGACGGGAGGAGGGATGAAAGGAGAAAGAGTGTACGTATTTGCAGCGCAGAATGAAACATGAGCGATCATACTAGAACTAATGCAACGGATTCTATAAGAACTCCGCAAGTTAAGGGTGCTTGGGCGAGAGTAGTACTACGATGGGTGACCTCCTGCGAAGTCCTTATATTTCGCCCATTTTCTTGAGAAGTCCTAGTGTTACATCCATTTTTTTGCAGATGATTCTTTCGATATTACGCGTGACTTGAATTATGATCCGCAGGTTTATATGCAAATGTGAGTCACGGCGCCGTGGCATTTTACTTTATATTTGAACGAGAACGGGAGATGCAATGCGCACGCACAAGGAAACAAATGACGGGGGGGGAAGAAAAGAGAAGGAGTGAATGTATTTGCAGCACGAAATTAATAAGGTGCGATCATACCAACAATAATGCACAGTATCCCATCAGAACTCCGCTGTTAAGTGTGCTTGGGCGAGAGTAGTACTCGGATGGGTGTACTCCTCGGAAGTCCTCGTGTTGCACCCATTTTTTTTCGGATGGCTCGTTCGACGTTACGCGCGAATTGAATTATGAACCGCTGGTTCATTCGCAGAGGTGAGTCACGGTGCCAGGGCATTTTACTTGATATTAGAACGAGAAGGAGAGATGCAGAGTACACGCACAAGGAAACAAATGACGGGAGGGGGATGGAAAGAGAAAGAGTGTATGTATTTGTAGCGTAGAATGAAACATGAGCGATCATACCAGCACTAATGCACCAGATCTCATCAAAACTCGCAAGTTAAGGGTGCTTGGGCGATAGTAGTACTAGGATGGGTGACCTCCTATGAAGTCCTTATATTTCACCAATTTTCTTGGGAACTCCTCGTGTTGCTCCTATTTTTTTGAAGATGATTCTTTCAACGTTACGCGAGACTTAAATTATGGTCCGCAGGTTTATTCGCAAATGTGAGTCACGTCGCTATGGCATTTTACTTGATATTAGAACAAGAACGGGAGGTGCAGTTCGCACGCACAAGAAAACAAATGACGGGAGGGGGAAGAAAGGAGAAGGAGTGTATGTATTTGCAGCACGAAATTAAACAGGTGCGATCATACCAGCACTATTACAACGGATCCCATCAGAACTTCGCAGCTAAGCGTGCTTGGGCGAGAGTAGTACTCAGATGGGTGACCTCCTAGGAAGTCCTCCTGTTGCACCCATTTTTTCTCGGATGGGTCGTTTGACATTACGCGGGAATGGAATTATGAACCACTGGTTCATTCGCAAAGGTGAGTCACGGTGCTGGGGCATTTTACTTGATATTAGAACGAGAAGGAGAGATGCAGAGTGCACACAAAAGGAAACAAATGACGGAAGGGGGGATGGAGGGAGAAAGCGTGTATGTATTTGCAGCCATTTTTTTTTTAGATGGGTCGTTCGAGGTTACGCGCGACTGGAACTATGATCTACTGGTTTATACGCAAATGTGAGTCAAGACGCAGGGGCATTTTAATTATTATTAGAACGAGAAGGAGAGGTGAAGTGTGAACGCACCAGGAAAAATATGACGGGAGGGGGAAGAAAGGAGGAGTGTATGTATTTGCAGCGCGAAATGACACAGATGCGATCATACCAGCACTAATGCACCGGATCCCATCAGAACTCCACAGTGAAGTGTGCTTGGTCGAGAGTAGCACTCGGATGGGTGACCTCCTGGGAAATCCTCGTGTTGCACCGATTTTTTTTCGGATGGGTCGTTCAACGTTACGCGTGAACAGAATTATGAACCGCTGAGTCATTCGCAAAGGTGAGTCACGGTGCCGGGGCATTTTACTTTATATTAGAATGAGAAGGAGAGATGCAGAGTGCACGCGCAAGGAAACAAATGACGGGAGGGGGGATGGAAGGAGAAAGAGTGTATGTATTTGCAGCGCAGAATGAAACATGAGCGATCATACCAGAACTAATGTAACGGATTCTATCAAAACTCCGCAAGTTAAGGGTGCTTAGGCGAGAGTTGTATTAGGATGGGTGACCTCCTGCGAAGTCCTTATATTTCACCCATTTTCTTGGGAAGTCCTCGTGTTGCACCCATTTTTTCACAGATGATTCTTTCGACGTTACGCGCGACTTGAATTATGGTCCACATGTTTATTTGCAAATGTGAGTCACGGCGCCGTGGCATTTTACTTGATATTTGAACGAGAACGGGAGGTGCAGTGCGCACGCATACGGAAACAAATGACAGGAGGGGGAAGAAAGGAGAATGAGTTAATGTACTTGCAGCGTGAAATTAATCAGGTGCGATCAGACCAGCACTAATGCATCGGATCCCATCGGAACTCCGCAGTTAAGTGTGTTTGGGCGAAGTAGTACTCGGATGGGTGACCTCCTGGGAAGTCCTCGTGCTGCACCCTTTTTTTTTTCGGATGGGTCGTTCGACGTTGCGCACGAATCGAATTATGAAACGCTGGTTCATTCGCAAAGGTCAGTCATGGTGCCGGGGCATTTTAATTTATATTAGAACGAGAAGGAGATGCAGAGTGCACTCGCAAGGAAACAAATGACGGGAGGGGGGATGGAAGGAGAAAACGTATATGTATTTGTAGCGCAGAATAAAACATGAGCGATCATACCAGAACTAATGCAACGTATTCTATCAGAACTCCGCGGTTAAGGGTGCTTCGGCGAGAGTAGTACTAGGATGGGTGATCTCCTGCGAAGTCCTTATATTTCACCCATTTTCTTGGGAAGTCCTCGTGTTGCACCCATTTTTTTGCAGATGATTCTTTCGACGTTACGCGCGACTTGAATTATGGTCCGCATGTTTATTTGCAAATGTTAGTCACGGCGCCGTAGTATTTTACTTGATATTTGAATGAGAACGGGAGATGCAGTGCGCACGCATAAGGAAACAAATTACGGGAGGGGGGAAGAAAGGAGAATGAGTGAAAGTATTTGCAGCGCGAAATTAATCAGGTGCGATCATATCAGCACTAATTTTTTGGATCCCATCAGAACTCCGTAGTTAAGTGTGCTTGGGCGAGAGTATACTCGGATCCTGGGAAGTCCTCGTGTTGCACCCATTTTTTTTCGGATAGGTCGTTTGACGTTACGCACGAATCGAATTATGAAACACTGGTTCATTCGTAAAATTGAGTCACGGTGCCGGGGCATTTTACTTGATATTAGAATGAGAAGGAGAGATGCAGAGTGCGGGCACAAGGAAATAAATGACGGGAGGGGGGATGGATGGAGAAAGAGTGTATGTATTTGCAGCGCAGAATGAAACATGAGCGATCATACCAGAACTAACGCAACGGATTCTATCAAAACTCTGCAAGTTAAGGGTGCTTGGGCGAGAGCAGTACTAGGATGGGTGACCTCCTGCGAAGTCCTTATATTTCACCCATTTTCTTGGGAACTCCTCGTGTTGCTCCTATTTTTTTGAAGATGATTCTTTCGACGTTACGCGAGACTTAAATTATAGTCCGCAGGTTTATTCACAAATGTGAGTCACGGCGCTGTGGCATTTTACTTGATATTAGAACAAGAACGGGAGGTGCAGTTCGCACGCACAAGAAAACAAATGACGGGAGAGGGAAGAAAGGAGGAGTGTATGTATTTGCAGCGCGAAATTAAACAGGTGCGATCATACCAGCACTAATGCCATGGATCCTATCAGAACTCCGCAGCTAAGCGTGCTTGGGCGAGAGTAGTACTCGGATGGGTGACCTCCTAGGAAGTCCTTGTGTTGCACCCATTTTTTTTCGGATGGGTCGTTTGACATTACGCGCGAATGGAATTATGAACCGCTGGTTCATTCGCAAAGGTGAGTCACGGTGCCGGGGCATTTTACTCGATATTAGAACAAGAAAGAGAGATGCAGAGTGCACGCACAAGGAAACAAATGACGGGAGGGGGGATGGAGGGAGAAAGCGTGTATGTATTTACAGCCTTTTTTTTTTAGATGGGTTGTTCGAGGTTACGCGCGACTGGTACTATGGTCTGCTGGTTTATACTCAAATGTGAGTCAAGACGCAGGGGCATTTTAATTAATATCAGAACGGGAAGGAGAGATGCAGAGTGCACGCACAAGGAAACAAATGATGGGAAAGGGGATGGAAGGAGAAAGAATGTATCTATTTACAGCGCAAAATGAAACATGAACGATCATACCAGCACTAATGCAACAGATTCTATCAGAACTCCGCAAGTTAATGGTGCTTGGGCGAGAGTAGTACTAGGATGGGTGACCTCCTGCGAAGTCCTTATATTTCACCCATTTTCTTAGAAAGTCCTCGTGTTGCACCCATTTTTTTGCAGATGATTCTTTCGACGTTACGCACGAGTTGAATTATGGTCCGTAGGTTTATTCGCAAATGTGAGTCACGGCGCCGTGGCATTTTACTTGATATTTGAACGAGAATGGGAGGTGCAGTTGGCACGCACAAGGAAACAAATGACGGGAGGGGGAAGATAGGAGAAGGAGTGTATGTATTTGCAGCGTGAAATTAAGCAGGTGCGATCATACCAGCACTAATGCACCGGATCCCATCACAACTCCGCAGTTAAGTGTGCTTAGGCGAGAGTAGTACTCAGATGGGTGACCTCCTGGGAAGTCCTCGTTTTGCACATATTTTTTTTCAGACGTGTCGTTAGACGTTACGAGCGACTGGAACTATGGTCCGCTGGTTTATACGCAAAAGTTAGTCAAGAAGCAGAACATTTTAATCGATATTAGAACGAGAAGGAGAGGTGCAGTGTGAACACATGAGGAAACAAATGATGGGAGGGGAGAAGGAAGGAGAAGGAGTGTATGTATTTTCAGCACGAAATGAAACAGGTGCGATCATACCAGCACAAATGCACCAGATCCTATCAGAACTCCGCAGTTAAGTGTGCTTTAGCGAAAGTAGTACGCGTGATTGGAACTATTGTCCGCTAGTTTATACGCAAATGTGAGTCAAGACGAAGGGGCATTTTAATTGATATTACAACGAGAAGAAGAGGTGAAGTGTGAACGCACCAGGAAACAAATGACGGAAGGGGGAAGAAAGGGGAAGGAGTGTATGCGCGAAATGAAACAGGTGCGATCATACAAGCACTAATGCACAAGATCCCATCAGAACTCCGCAGTTAAATTTGCTTAGGCGTGAGTAGTACTTGGATGGGTGACCTCCTGGGAAGTCCTCGTATTGCACCCATATTTTTTTGAATGGGTCGTTCGAAGTTACGCGCGAATGGAATTATGAACTGCTGGTTCATTCGCAAAGGTGAGTCACGGTGATGAGGCATTTTACTTGATATTAGAACAAGAAGGAGAGATGCAGAGTGCAAGCACAAGGAAACAAATGACAGGAGAGGGGTGGAAGGAGAAACAGTGTATGTATTTGCAGCGCATAATGAAACATGAGTGATCATACCAGCACTAATGCAACGGATTCTATCAGAACTCCGCAAGTTAAGGGTGCTTTGGCGAGAGTAGAACTAGGATGGGTGGCCTCCTGCGAAGTCCTTATATTTCACCTATTTTCTTGGAAAGTCCTCATGTTGCACACATTTTTTTGTAGATGATTTTTTCGACGTTACGCGAGACTTTAATTATGGTTCGCAGGTTTATTCGCAAATGTGAGTCACGGGGCCGTGGCATTTTACTTGATATTTGAACCAGAACAGGAAGTGCAGTGCGCACGCATAAGGAAACAAATGACGGGAGGGGAAGAAAAGAGAAGGAGTGTATGTATTTGCAGGGCGAAATTAAACAGGTGCGATCATACCAGCACTAAAGCACCGGATCCGATCAGAACTCCGCAGTTAAGTGTGCTTGGGCGAGAGTAGTACTCGGATGCGTGACCTCCTAGGAAGTTCTCGTGTCGCACAAATTTTTCTTCAGACAGGTCGTTCGACATTATGCACGACTGGAACTATGATCCGCCTGTTTATACCTCAAATGTGAGTCAAGAAGCAGGGACATTTTAATTGATATTAGAACAAGAAGGAGAGGTGCAGTGTGAACGCACAAGGAAATAAATGATGGGTGGGGGGAGGGAAGGAGAAGTAGTGTATGTATTTTCAGCACGAAATGAAATAGGTGCCATCATACCAGCACAAATGCACCGGATCCCATCAGAACTCCGCAGTTAATTGTGCTTTGGCGAAAGTAGTACAAGGATGGGTTACCTCCTAGGAAGTTCTCGTGTTGCACCCATTTGTTTTTTCAGATGGGTCGTTCGACGTTACACACGACTGGAACTATGGTCCGCTGGTTTATACGCAAATGTGAGTCAAGAAGCAGGGGCATTTTAATCGATATTAGAACGAGAAGGAGTGGTGCAGTGTGAACGCACAAGGAAACAAATGATGGGAGGGGGGAGGGAAGGAGGAGTGTATGTATTTTCAGCACACAATAAAATAAGTGCGATCATACCAGCACAAATGCACCATATTCCATCAGAACTCCGCAGTTAAGTGTGCTTTGGCGAGAGTAGTACTCGGATGGATGACCTTTTGGGAAGTCCTCGTGTCGAACTAATTTTTTTTCAGACGGGTCGTTCAACGTTACGCGCGACTGGAACTATGGTCAGTTGGTTTATACGCAAATGTGAGTCAAGAAGAAGGGACATTTTAATCGATATTAGAACGAGAAGGAGAGGTGTTGTGTGAACGAACAAGGAAACAAATGATGGGAGGGGGGAGGGAAGGAGAAGGAGTGTATGTATTTTCAGCACAAAATGAAACAGGTGCGATTATAACAGCACAAATGCACCGGATCCCATCAGTACTCCGCAGTTAAGTGTGCTTTGGCGAAAGTAGTACAAGGATGGGTTAACTCCTGAGAAGTTCTCGTATTGCACCTTTTTTTTTTCAGATGGGTCGTTCGACGTTACGCGCGACTGGAACTATGGTCCGCTAGTTTATACGTAAATGTGAGTCAAGACGCAGGGGCATTTTAATTTATATTAGAACGAGAAAGAGAGGTGAAGTGTGAACGCACCAGGAAACAAATTACGGGAGGGGGAAGAAAGGAGAAGGAGTGTATTTATTTGCAGCGCAAAATGAAACAGATACGATCATACCAGCACTAATGCACCAGGTCCCATCAGAACGCCGTAGTTAAGTGTGCTTGGGCGAGAGTAGTACTCGGATTGGTGACCTCTTGGGAAGTCCTCGTGTTGCACCCTTTTTTTTTGGATGGGTCGTTCGACGTTATGCGCGAATGGATTTATGAACCACTGGTTCATTCGCCAAGGCGAGTCACGGTGCCGGGGTATTTTACTTGATATTAGAACGAGAACGAGAGATATAGAGTGCTCGCACAAGAAAACAAATGACGGGAGGGGGGATGGAAGGAGAAAGAGTATGTATTTGCAGCGCAGAATGAAACATGAGCGATCATACCAACACTAATGTAACGGATTCTATCAGAACTCTGCAGTTAAGGGTGCTTGGGCGAGAGTAGTACTAGGATGGGTGACCTCCAGCGAAGTCCTTATATTTCACACATTTTATTGTGAAGTCCTCCTGTTGCACCCATTTTTTTGCAAATGATTCTTTCGGCGCTTCGCGGGACTTGAATTATGGTCTGCAAGTTTATTCGCAAATGTTTGTTACGGCGCCGTGACATTTTACTTGATATTAGAACGAGAACGGGAGGTGCAGTGCGCACGCACAAGGAAAGGAGAAGGAGTGTATGTATTTGCAACGCAAAATTAAACAGTTTGGTCATACCAGCTCCATTGCAGCGGATCTCATTAGAACTCTACAGTTAAGTGTGCTTGGGCGAGAGTAGTTCTCGGATGGGTGACCTCCTGGGAAGTTCTCGTGTCGCACCAATTTTTCAGACTGGTCATTCGACGTTACGCGCGACTGGAACTTTGGTTAGCTGGTTTATACTCAAATGTGAGTCAAGAAGCAGCGGCATTTTAATCGATATTAGAACGAGAAGGAGTGGTGCAGTGTGAACGCACAAGGAAACAAATGACGGGAGGGGGGACGGAAGGAGAATGAGTGTATGTATTTGCAGCACAAAATTAAACAGGTGCGATCATACCAGCACAAATGCACCGGATCCTATCAGTACTCCGCAGTTAAGTGTGCTTTGGCGAAAGTATTATAAGGATGGGTTATCTCCTTGGAAGTTCTTGTGTTGCATCCATTTTTTTTTTACATGGGTCGTTCGACGTTACGCTCGACTGGAACTATGGTCCGCTGTTTTATACGCAAATGTGAGTCAAGACGCAGAGGCATTTTAATTGATATTAGAACGATAGGGAGAAGTGAAGTGTGAACGCACCAGGAAACAAATGACGGGAGGGGAAAGAAAGGAGAAGGAGTGTATTTATTTGCAGTGCGAAATGAAATAGGTACGATCATACCAGCACTAATGCACCGGATCCCAACAGAACTCCGCAGTTAAGTGTGCGTGGGAGAGAGTAGTACTCGGATGGGTGACCTCCTAAGAAGTCCTTGTGTTGCACCCATTTTTTTTCAGATGGGTCGTTCGACGTTACGGGCGAATGGAATTATGATCCGCTGGTTCATTCGTAATGGTGAGTCACAGTGTCGGGGCATTTTACTTGATATTAGAACAAGAAGGAGAGTTGCAGAGTGCATGCACAAGTAAACAAATTACGGGAGGGGGGATGGAACTAGAAAGAGTGTATGTATTTACAGCGCAGAATGAAACATGAGCGATCATACCAGCACTAATGCAACGGATTCTATCAGAACTCAGCAAGTTAAGGGTGCTTGGGCGAGAGTAGTACTAGGATGGGTGACCTCCTGCGAAGTCCTTATATTTCACCCATTTTCCTGGAAAGTCCTCGTGTTGCACCAATTTTTTTGCAGATGATTCTTTTGATGTTACGCGCGACTTGAATTATAGTCCACAGGTTTATTCGCAAATGTGAGTCACAGCGCCGTGGGATTTTACTTGATATTAGAACGAGAACGGAAGGTGCAGTGCGCACGCAGAAGGAAAAAAATGACGGGAGGGGGAAGAAAGGAGAAGAAGTGTATGTATTTGCAACGCGAAATTAAACAGGTGCGATCATACCAGCACTAATGCACCGGATCCCATCAGAACTCCGCAGTTAAGTATGCTTGGGCAGGAGTAGTGCTCGGATTGAAGACCTCCTGGGAATTCCTCGTGTCGCACCAATTTTTTTTCGGACGGGTTGTTCGACGTTACGCGCGATTGGAACTATGGTCCGCTGGTTTATACGCAAATTAGAGTCAAGAAGCAGGGGCATTTTAATCGATATTAGAACGAGAAGGAGAGGTGTAGTGTGAACGCACAAGAAAACAAATAATGGGAGGGGGGAGGGAAGGAGAAGGAGTGTATGTATTTTCAGCACGAAATGAAACAAGTGCGATCATACCAGCACAAATGCATCGGATCCCATCAGAACTCCGCAGTTAAGTGTGCTTTGATGAAAGTACTACAAGAATGGGTTACCTCCTGGGAAGTTCTCGTGTTACACCCATTTTTTTTTCAGATAGGTCGTTCGACGTTACGCGCCACTGGAACTATGGTCCGCTGGTTTATACACAAATGTGAGTCAAGTCGCAGGGGCATTTTAATTGATATTAGAACGAGATGGAGAGGTGAAGTGTGAACGCACCAGGAAACAAATGACGGGAGGGGGAAGAAAGGAGAAAAAGTGTATGTATTTGCAGCACAGAATGAAACATGAGCGATCATACAAGCACTAATGCAACGGATTCTACCAGAACTCCGCAAGTTAAGGGTGCTTGGGCGAGAGTAGTACTAGGATGGGTGACCTCCTGCGAAGTCCTTATATTTCACCCATTTTCTTGGAAAGTCCTCGTGTTGCACCCATTTTTTTGCAGATGATTCTTTCGACCTTACGCGCGACTTAAATTATGGTCTGCAGGTTTATTCGCAAATTTGAGTCACAGCGCTATGGCATTTTACTTGATATTTGAACGAGAACGGAAGGTGCAGTGCGCACGCGTAAGGAAACAAATGACGGGAGGGGGAAGACAGGAGAAGGAGTGTATGTATTTGCAGCGCGAAATGAAACAGGTGCGATCATACCAGCACTAATGCATCGGATCCCTTTAGAACTCCTCAGTTAAGTGTGCTTCGGCGAGAGTAGTACTCGAATGGGTGACCTCCTGGGAAGTCCTCGTGTTGCACCCATTTTTTTTAAATGGGTCATTAAACGTTACGCGCGAAAGGAATTATGAACCACTGGTTCTTTCCCAAAGGTGAGTCACGGTACCGGGACATTTTACTTGTTATTAGAACGAGAAGGAGAGATGCAAGGTGCACGCACAAGGAAACAAATAACGGGAGAGGGGATGGAAGAAGATAGAGTGTAGTATTTGCAGCGCAGAATGAAACATGAGCGATCATACCAGCACTAATGTAACGGATTCTATCAGAACTCTGCAGTTAAGGGTGTTTGGGCGAGAGTAGTACTAGGATGGGTGATCTCCTGCGAAGTCCATATATTTCACCCATTTTATTGGGAAGTCCTCCTCGTGTTGGACCCATTTTTTTGCAGATGATTCTTTCGATGTTACGCGCGACTTGAATTATGGTCCGCAGGTTTATTCGCAAATGTGAGTCACGGCGCCATGGGATTTTACTTGATATTAGAACGATAATAGGAGGTGCAGTGTGCACGCACAAGGAAACAAATGACGGGAGGGGAAAGAAAGGAGAAGGAGTGTATGTATTTGCAGCGCGAAATTAAACAGGTGTGATCATACCAGCCCTAATGCACCGGATCCCATCAGAACTCCATAGTTTAGTATACTTAAGTGAGAGTAGTACTAGGATGGGTGACCTCTTGGGAAGTCCTTGTGTCGCACCAATTTTTTTTCATACGGGTTGTTCGACGTTACGCGCGGCTGGAACTATGGTCAGCTGGTTTATACACAAATATGAGTCAAGAGGCAGGGGCATTTTAATCGATATTAGAACAAGAATGAGAGGTGCGGTGTGAACGCACAAGGAAACAAATGATGGGAGGGGGGAGGGAAGGAGAAGTAGTGTATATATTTTCAGCACAAAATGAAACAGGTGCGATCATACTAGCACAAATGCACCGGATCCCATCAGTACTCCGCAGTTAAGTGTGGTTTGGCGATAGTAGTACAAGGATGGGTTACCTCCTGGGAAGTTCTCGTGTTGCACCCATTTTTTTTTTTCATATGGGTCGTTCGACGTTACGCGCGATTGAAAATATGGTCCGCTGGTTTATACGCAAATGTGAGTCAAGACGCAGGGGCATTTTAATCGATATTAGAAAGAGAAGGAGAGGTGCAGTGTGAACGCACCAGGAAACAAATGACGGGAAAGGGAAGAAAGGAGAAGGAGGGTATGTATTTGCAGCGCGAAATTAAACAGGTTCAATCATACCAACACTAATGTACCAGATCCCATCAGAACTCCGCAGTTAAGTGTCCTTGGGCGATAGTAGTACTCATATGGGTGACCTCCTGGGAAGTCCTCGTGTCGCACCAATTTTTTTTCAGACGGGTTGTTCGACGTTACCCGCAACTGGAACTATGGTCCGCTGGTTTATACGCAAATGTGAGTCAAGAAGCAGGGGCATTTTAATCGATATTAGAACAACAATGAGAGGTGCAGTGCGAACGCACAAGGAAACAAATGGTGGGAGGGGAGAGGAAAGGAGAAGGAGTGTATGTATTTTCACCACGAAATAAAACAGGTGCGATCACACTGGCACAAATGCACCGGATCCCATTAGAACTCCGCAATTAAGTGTGCTTTGGGGAAAGTAGTACAAGGATGGGTTACCTTCTGGGAAGTTCTCGTGTTGCACCCATTTTTTTTTTCAGATGGGCTGTTCGACGTTACACGCGACTGGAACTACGGTCTACTGCTTTATACGCAAATGTGATTCAAGACGCAGGGGCATTTTAATTGATATTAGAACGAGAAGGAGAGGTGGAGTGTGAATGCACCAGGAAACAAATGACGGGATGGGGAAGAAAGGAGAAGGAGTGTATGTATTTGCAGCGCGAAATGAAACAGGTGTGATCACACAAGCACTAGTGCATCGGATTCCATTAGAACTCCGAAGCTAAGTGTTCTTGGGCGAGAGTAGTACTCGGATGGGTGACCTCCTGAGAAGTTCTCGTGTCGCACCAATTTTTTTTCATACGGGTCGTTCGATGTTACGCGCGACTGGAACTATGCTCCACTAGTTTATACACAAATATGAGTCAAGAAGCAGGGGCATTTTAATCGATATTAGAACGAGAAGGAGATGTGGAGTGTGAACGCACAAGGAAACAAATGATGGGAGGGGGTAGGGAAGGAGAAAGAGTGTATCTATTTTTAGCATGAAATGAAACGGGCGTGATCATACCTGCACAAATGCACCGGATCCCATCAGAACTCCGCAGTTAAGTGTGTTTTGGCGAAAGTAGTACAAGGATAGGTTACCTCCTGGGAAGTTCTCGTGTTGCACCCATTTTTTTTTCAGATGGGTCGTTCGACGTTATGCGTGACTTGAACTATGGTCTGCTGGTTTGTACGCAAATGTGAGTCAAACCGCATGGGCATTTTAATTTATATTAGAACGAGAAGGAGAGGTGAAGTGTGAACGAACCAGGAAACAAATGACTGGAAAGGGAAGAAAGGAGAAGGAGGGTATGTATTTGCAGCGCAAAATTAAACAGGTGCGATCATACCAACACTAATGTACCGGATCCAATCAGAATTTCGCAGTTAATTGTGCTTCGGCGATAGTAGTACTCGGATGGGTGACCTCCTGGGAATTCCTCGTGTCGCACCAAATTTTTTTCAGACGGGTTGTTCGACGTTACGCGCGACTGGAACTATGGTCCACTGGTTCATTTGCAAATGTGAGTCAATAAGCATGGGCATTTTAATCGATATTAGAACGAAAAGGAGAGGTGCAGTTTGAACAAATAAGGAAACAAATGATGGGAAGGGAGAGAAAAGGAGAAAGAGTGTATATATTTGCAGCGCAGAATGAAACATGAGCGATAATACCAGCACTAATGCAATGGATTCTATAAGAACTCTGCAGGTAAGGGTGCTTGGGCGAGAGTAGTACTAGGATGGGTTACCTCTTGCGAAGTCATTGTATTTCACCCATTTTCTCAGGAAGTGCTCGTGTTGCACCCATTTTTTTGCAGATAATTCTTTCGACGTTACGCACGTCTTGAATTATGGTCTACAGGGTTATTCCCAAATGTGAGTCACGGCGCTGTGGCATTTTACTTGATATTAGAAAAAAAACGAGAGGTGCAGTTCGCACGCACAAGGAAACAAATAACGGGAGGGGGAAGAAAGGAGAAGGAGGGAATGTATTTGCAGCGCGAAATTAAACAGGCGTGATCATACCAATACTAATGCACCGGATCCCATCAGAACTCCGCAGTTAACTGTGCTTGGGCGAGAATAGTACTCGGATGGGTGACCTCTTGGAAAGTCCTCGTGTCGCACCAATTTTTTTTCAGACGGGTCGTTCGACGTTACGCGCGATTGGAACTATGCTCTACTGGTTTATACGCAAATGTGAGTCAAGAAGCAGGGGCATTTTAATCGATATTAGAACGAGAAGGAGAGGTGCAGTGTGAACACACAAGGAAATAAATGATCGGAGGGGGGAGGGAAAGAGAAGGAGTCTATGTATTTTAAGCACCAAATAAACTGGTGTGATCATACCAGCACTAATGGATCGGATTCCATCAGAACTCGGCAGTTAAGTGTGCTTGGGCGAGAGTAGTTCTCGGATGGGTGACCTCCTGGGAAGTCCTCATGTCGCACTAGTTTTTTTTCAGACGAGTCGTTCGATATTACGCGCGACTGGAACTATGGTCTGCTGGTTTATACGCAAATATGAGTCAAGAAGCAGAGGCATTTTAATCGATATTAGAACGAGAAGGAGAGGTGAGTGTGAACGCATAAGGAAACAAATGATGGGAGGGGGGAGGGAAGGAGAAGGAGTGTATTTATTTTCAGCACCAAATGAAACAGCTGCGACCATACCAGCACAGATGCACCGGATCCCATCAGAACTCTGCAGTTAAGTGTGCTTTGGCGAAAGTAGTACAAGGATGGGTTACCTCCTGGGAAGTTCTCGTGTTGCACCCATTTTTTTTTAGATGGGTCGTTCGATGTTACACGCCACTGGAACTATGGTCCGCTGGTTTATACGCAAATGTGAGTCAAGACGCAGGGGCATTTTAATTGATATTAGAACAAGAAAGAGAGGTAAAGTGTGAACGCACCAGGAAACAAATGATGAGAGGGGGAAGAAAGGAGAAGGAGTGTATGTATTTGAAGCGCGAAGTGAAACAGGTGCGATCATACCAGCACTAATGCACCGGATCCCATCAGAACTCCGCATTTTAGTGTGCTTGGGCGAGAGTAGTACTCGGATGGGTGTCCTCCTGAGAAGTTTTCGTGTTAAACCCATTTTTTTCGGATGGGTAGTTCAACGTTACGCGCAAATGGAATTATGATCCGCTGGTTCATAATTCAAAGGTGAGTCACGGTGCCGTGGCATTTTACTTGATATTAGAACGAGAAGGAGAGATGCAGAGTGCACGCACTAGGAAACAAATGACGGGAGGGGCGATGGAAGGAGAAAGAGTGTATGTATTGGCAGCGCATAATGAAACATGAGCGATCATGTAACGGATTCTATCAGAACTCCACAAGTTAAGGGTGATTGGGCGAGAGTAGTACTAGGATGGGTGACCTCTTACGAAGTCTCTATATTTCACCCATTTTCTTGGGAAGTCCTCGTGTCGCACCAAATTTTTTTCAGACGGGTTGTTCGACGTTACGCGCGACTGGAACTATGGTCCGCTGGTTCATTCGCAAATGTGAGTCAATAAACATGGGCATTTTAATCGATATTAGAACGAAAAGGAGAGGTGCAGTTTGAACAAATAAGGAAACAAATGATGGGAAGGGAGAGAAAAGGAGAAAGAGTGTATATATTTGCAGCGCAGAATGAAACATGAGCGATAATACCAGCACTAATGCAACGGATTCTATAAGAACTCTGCAGGTAAGGGTGCTTGGGCGAGAGTAGTACTAGGATGGGTTACCTCTTGCGAAGTCATTGTATTTCACCCATTTTCTCGGGAAGTGCTCGTGTTGCACCCATTTTTTTGCAGATAATTCTTTCGACGTTACGCACGTCTTGAATTATGGTCTACAGGGTTATTCCCAAATGTGAGTCACGGCGCTGTGGCATTTTACTTGATATTAGAAAAAGAACGAGAGGTGCAGTTCGCACGCACAAGGAAACAAATAACGGGAGGGGGAAGAAAGGAGAAGGAGGGAATGTATTTGCAGCGCGAAATTAAACAGGCGCGATCATACCAATACTAATGCACCGGATCCCATCAGAACTCCACAGTTAACTGTGCTTGGGCGAGAATAGTACTCGGATGGGTGACCTCTTGGAAAGTCCTCGTGTCGCACCAATTTTTTTTCAGACGGGTCGTTCGACGTTATGCGCGATTGGAACTATGCTCTACTGGTTTATACGCAAATGTGAGTCAAGAAGCAGGGGCATTTTAATCGATATTAGAATGAGAAGGAGAGGTGCAGTGTGAACACACAAGGAGATAAATGATCGGAGGGGGGAGGAAAGGAGAAGGAGCTTATGTATTTTAAGCACCAAATAAACTGGTGCAATCATACCAGCACTAATGCACCGGATCCCATCAGAACTCCGCAGTTAAGTTTTCATGGGCGAGAGTAGTACTCGGATGGGTGACCTCCTGTGAAGTCCTCGTGTCGCAATAATTTCTTTTCAGACGGGTCGTTCAACGTTACCCGTGACTGGAACTATGGTCCGCTGGTTTATATACAAATGTGAGTCAAGAAGCAGGGAAATTTTAATCGATATTAGAACGAGAAGGAGAGGTGCAGTGTGAACGCATAAGGAAACAAATTATGGGTGGGGGGAGGGAAGGAGAATGAGTGTATTTATTTTTAGCACCAAATGAAACAGGTGCGATCATACCAGCACAAATGCACCGGATCCCATAAGAACTTTGCAGTTAAGTGTGCTTTGGCAAAAGTTGTATAAGGATGGGTTACCTCCTGGGAAGTTCTCGTGTTGCACCCATTTTTTTTTCAGATGGGTCGTTCGATGTTATGCGCCACTGGAACTATGGTCCGCTTGTTTATACACACAAGGAAACAAATGACAGAAGGGGGAAGAAAGGAGAAGGAGTGTATGTATTTGCAGCGCGAAATTAAACAGGTGCAATCATACCAGCACTAATGCACCGAATCCCATTAGTACTCTGCAGTTAAGTGTGCTTGGGCGAGAGTATAACTCAAATGGGTGACCTCCTGTGAAGTCCTTTTTGTTTCACCCATTTTCTTGGGAAGTCCTCGTGTTGCACCCATTTTTTTGCAGATGATTCTTTCGACGTTATGCGCGACTTGAATTATGGTCCGCAGGTTTATTCGCAAATGTGAGTTGCGGCGCCGTGGCATTTTACTTGATATTAGAACGAGAACGGGAGCTGCAGTGCGAATGCACAAGGAAACAAATGATGGGAGGGGGAAGAAAGGAAGAGCATTGTATGCATTTGCAGCGCGAAATTAAACAGGTGCGATCATACCAGCACTAATGCACCGGATCCCATCAGAACTCCGCAGTTAAGTGTGCTTGGGCGAGAGTAGTACTCGTATGGGTGACCTCCTGGTGTCGCACCAATTTTTTTTCAGACAGGTCATTCGACGTTACGCGCGACTAGAACTTCGGTCCACTGGTTTATACGCAAATGTGAGTAAAAAAGCCGGGGCATTTTAATCGATATTAGAACGAGAAGGAGAGGTGCAGTGTGAAGTCACAAGGAAACAAATAATGGGAAGGGGGAGGGAATGAGAAGGAGTGTATGTATTTTTAGCACAAAATGGAATAGGTGCGATTATACCAGCACAAATGCACTGGATCCCATCAGAACTCCGCAGTTAAGTGTGCTTTGGCGAAAGTAGTAGATGGGTTACCTCCTGGGAAGTTCTCGTGTTGCACCGATTTTTTTTTTCAGAAGGGTCGTTCGACGTTACGCGCGACTGGAACTATGGTCTGCTGAATTATACGCAAATGTGAGTCAAGACGCAGGGGCATTTTAATTGATATTAGAATGAGAAGGAGAGGTGAAGTGTGAACGCAACAGAAAACAAATGACGGGAGGGGGAAGAAAGGAGAAAGAGTGTATGTATTTGCAGCGCGAAATGAAACAGGTGCGATCATACCAGCACTAATGCACCGGATCCCATCAGAACTCCGCAGTTAAGTTTGCTTGGGCGAGAGTAGTACTGGGATGGGTGACCTCCTGGGAAGTCCTCCTGTTGCATCCATTTTTTTTCGGATGGGTCGTTCGACGTTACGCGCGAATGGAATTATGAACCGCTTGTTTATTCGCAATGGTGAGTCAGGGTGCTGGGGCATTTTACTTGATATTAGAACGAGAAGGAGAGATACAGAGTGCACGCACAAGGAAACAAATGTCGCGAGGGGCGATGGAAGGAGAAAAAGTGTATGTATTTGCAGCGCAGAATGAAACTTGTGCTATCATACCAGTACTAATGCAACGAATTCTATCAGAACTCCGCAGTTAAGGGTGCTTGGGCGAGAGTTGTACTAGAATGGGTGACCTCCTGCGAAGTCCTTATATTTCACCCATTTTCTTGGGAAGTCCTCGTGTTGCACCCATTTTTTTGCAGATGATTCTTTCGACGTTACGCGCGACTTGAATTATGGTCCACAGGTTTATACGCAAATGTGAGTCGCGGCACCGTGGCATTTTACTTAATATTAGAACGAGAACGGGAGGTGCAGTGCGAACGCACAAGGAAACAAATTACGGGAGGGGGAAGAAAGGAGAAAGATTCTATGTATTTGCAGCGCGAAATTAAATAGGTGCGATCATACCAGCACTAATACACCGGATCCCATCAGAACTCCACAGTTAAGTGTGCTTGGGCGAGAGTAGTACTCGTATGGGTGACCTCCTGCGAAGTCCTCGTGTCACACTAATTTTTTTTCAGACAGGTCGTTCGACGTTACGCGCGACTAGAACTTCGGTCCACTGGTTTATATGCAAATGTGAGTCAAGAAGCAGGGGCATTTTAATCGATATTAGAACGAGAATGAGAGGTGCAGTGTGAAGGCACAAGGAAACAAATGATGGGAGGGGGGAGGGAAGGAGAAGGAGTGTATGTATTTTCAGCACGAAATGAAATAGGTACGATCATACCAGCACAAATGCACTGGATCCCATCAGAACTCCGCTGTTAAGTGTGCCTTGGCGAAAGTAGTACAAGGATGGATTACCTCCTGGAAAGTTCTCGTATTGCACCCATTTTTTTTTTCAGATGGGTCGTTCGACGTTACGCACGACTGGAACTATGGTCTGCTGGATTATACGCAAATGTGAGTCAAGACCCAATGGCATTTTAATTGATATTAGAACGAGAATTTAGAGGTGAAGTGTGAACGCACCAGGAAACAAATGACGGGAAGGGGAAGAAAGGAGAAAGAGTGTATGTATTTACAGCACGAAATGAAACAGGTGCGATCATACCAGCACTAATGCACCGGATCCCATCAGAACTCCACACTTAAGTGTGCTTGGACAAGAGTAGTACTCGGATGGGTGACCTCCTGGGATGTCCTCGTGTTGCACTCGTATTTTTTCGGAGGGGTCGTTCGACATTACGCGCGAAAGGAATTATGAACCGCTAGTTCATTCACAGAGGTGAGTCACAGTGCCGGGGCATTTTACTTTATATTAGAACGAGAAAGAGAGATGCAGAGTGCTAGCACAAGGAAACAAATGACGGGAGGAGGGATGGAAGTAGAAAGAGTGTGTGTATTTGTAGCGCAGAATGAATCATGAGCGATCATACCAGCACTAATGCAACGGATTCTATCAGAACTCCGCAGTTAAGGGTGCTTGGGCGAGAGTAGTACTAGGATGGGTGACCTCTTGCGAAGTCCTTATATTTAACCTATTTTCTTAGGAAGTCCTCGTGTTGAACCCATTTTTTTGCAAATGATTCTTTCGACGTTACGCGCGACTTGAATTATGGTCCGTAGGTTTATTCGCAAATGTGAGTCACGGCGCCGTGGAATTTTACTTCATATATTAACGAGAATGGGAGGTGCAGTGCGCACACACAAGGAAACAAATGATGGGAGGGGGAAAAAAGGAAAAGGAGTGTATCTATTTGCAGCGCAAAATTAAATAGGTTCGATCATACCAGCACTAATGCACCGGATCCCATCAGAACTCCGCGGTTATATGTGCTTGGGCGAGAGTAGTACTCGGATGGGTGACCTCCTAGGAAGTCCTCGTGTCGCACAAATTTTTTTTCAGATGGTTCGTTCGACGTTACGCGGGACTGGAACTATGGTCCGCTGGTTTAAATGAAAATGTGAGTCATGAAGTAGGGGCATTTCAATAGATATTAGAACGAGAAGGAGAGGTGCAGTTTGAACACACAAGGAAACAAATGATGGGAGGGGGGAGGAAAGGAGAAGGAGTGTATTTATTTTCAGCACCAAATGAAACAGGTGCGATCATACCAGCACAAATGCACCAAATTCCATTAGAACTCTGCAGTTAAGTGTGCTTTGGCGAAAGTAGTACAAGGATGGGTTACCTCCTGGGAAGTTCTCGTGTTGCACCCATTTTTTTTTAGATGGGTCGTTCGATGTTACACGCCACTGGAACTATGGTCCGCTGGTTTATACGCAAATGTGAGTCAAGACGCAGGGGCATTTTAATTGATATTAGAACAAGAAAGAGAGGTAAAGTGTGAACGCACCAGGAAACAAATGATGAGAGGGGGAAGAAAGGAGAAGGAGTGTATGTATTTGAAGCGCGAAGTGAAACAGGTGCGATCATACCAGCACTAATGCACCGGATCCCATCAGAACTCTGCATTTTAGTGTGCTTGGGCGAGAGTAGTACTCGGATGGGTGTCCTCCTGAGAAGTTTTCGTGTTAAACCCATTTTTTTCGGATGGGTAGTTCAACGTTACGCGCGAATGGAATTATGATCCGCTGGTTCATAATTCAAAGGTGAGTCACGGTGCCGTGGCATTTTACTTGATATTAGAACGAGAAGGAGAGATGCAGAGTGCACGCACTAGGAAACAAATGACGGGAGGGGCGATGGAAGGAGAAAGAGTGTATGTATTTGCAGCCCAGAATGAAACATGAGCGATCATACCAGCACTAATGCAACGTATTCTATATGAACTCCGCAAGTTAAGGGTGCTTGAGCGAGAGTAGTACTAGGATGGGTGACCTCCTGCGAAGTCCTTATATTTCACCCATTTTCTTGGGAAGTCCTCGTGTTGCACCCATTTTTTTGCAGATGATTCTTTCGACGTTACGCGCGACTTGAATTATGGTCTGCAAATTTATTCGCAAATGTGAGTCACGGCGCCGT
Source organism: Carica papaya (assembly GCF_054855325.1). Lineage (NCBI taxonomy): Eukaryota > Viridiplantae > Streptophyta > Magnoliopsida > Brassicales > Caricaceae > Carica > Carica papaya. The sequence goes on from NC_142316.1 coordinate 21,270,771, forward strand.
GGCATTTTACTTGATATTTGAACAAGAACGGGAGGTGCAGTGCGCACACACAAGGAAACAAATGACAGAAGGGGGAAGAAAGGAGGAGTTTATGTATTTGCAGTGTGAAATGAAACAGGTGCGATCATACTAGCAATAATGCACCGAATCCCATCAGAACTGCGCAATTAAGTGTGCTTTGGTGAGAGTAGTACTCAGATGGGTGACCTGCTGGGATGTCCTCGTGTTTCACCCATTTTTTTTGGATGGGTCGTTGGACGTTACACGCGAATGGAATTATGAACTGCTAGTTCATTCACAAAGGTGAGTCACGGTGCCGGGGCATTTTACTTGATATTAGAACGAAAAAGAGAGATGTAGAGTGGACGCACAAGGAAACAAATGATGGGAGGGGGGATGGAAGGAGAAAGAGTGTATGTATTTGCAGCGCAGAATGAAGCATGAGCGATCATACCAGCAGTAATGCAACCTATTCTATCAGAACACCGCAAGTTAAGGGTGCTTGGGCGAGAGTAGTACTAGGATGGGTGACCTCCTGCGAAGTCTTTATATTTCACCCATTTTCTTGGGAAGTCCTCGTGTTGCACTCATTTTTTTACAGATGAGTTTTTCGACGTTACGCACGACTTGAATTATGGTCCGCAAATTTATTCACAAGTGTGAGTCATGGCACCGTGGCATTTTACTTGATATTTGAACAAGAACGGGAGGTGCAGTGCGCACGTACAAGGAAACAAATGACGGGAGGGGAAAGAAAGGAGAAGGAGCGTATCTATTTGCAGCGCGGAATTAAACAGGTGCAATCATACCAGCACTAATGCACCGGATTCCATCAGAACTCCACAGTTAATTGTGCTTTGGAGATAGTAGTACAAGGATGGGTTACCTTCTGGGAAGTTCTTATATTTCACCCATTTTCTTGGGAAGTCCTCGTTTTGCACCCATTTATTTTTTCAGATGGGTCATTCGACTTTACGCGCGACTGGAACTATAGTCCGTTGGTTTATACGCAAATGTGAGTCAAGATGCAGGGGCATTTTAATTGATATTAGAACGAGAAGGAGAGGTGAAGTGTGAACGCACCAGGAAAGAAATGACGGGAGGGGGAAGAAAGGAGAAGGAGTGTATGTATTTGTAGCGCGAAATTAAAGAAGTGCGATCATACCAGCACTAATGCACCAAATCCCATCAGAACTCCGCAGTTAAGTTTGCTTGGGCAAGAGTGGTACTCAGATGGGTGACCTCCTGGGAAGTCCTCGTTTTGCACCCATTTTTTTTCGGATGGGTCGTTCGATGTTACGCGCGAATGGAATTATCAACCGCTGGTTCATTCGCAAAGGTGAGTCACGGTGCCGGGGCATTTTACTTGATATTAGAATGAGAATGAGAGATGCAGAGTGCACGTACAAGGAAACAAATGACGAGATGAGAGATGGAAGGAGAAAGAGTGTATGTATTTGCAGCGCATAATGAAATATGAGCCATCATACCAGAACTAATGCAACGGATTCTATCAGAACTCCACAAGTTAAGGGTGTTTGGGCGAGAGTAGTACTAGGATGGGTGACCTCCTGCGAAGTCATTATATTTCACCCATTTTCTTGGGAAGTCCTCGTGTTGCACCCATTCTTTTTCAGATGGGTCGCGACGTTACGCGCGACTGAACTATGGTCCGCAGGTTTATTTGCAAATGTGAGTCACGGCGCCGTGGCATTTTACTTGATATTTGAACGAGAACGGGAGGTGCACTGCGCACGCACAAGGAAACAAATGACGGGAGGGGGAAGAAAGGAGAATGAGTGAATGTATTTGCAGCGCGAAATTAATCAGGTGCTATCATACCAGTACTAATGCACCGGATCCCATTAGAACTCCGCAGTTAAGTGTGCTTGGGCGAGACTAGTACTCGGATGGGTGATCTCCTGGGAAGTCCTCGTGTCGCACCAATTTTTTTTAGACGGGTCGTTCGACATTATGCGTGACTGGAACTATGATCTGGTGGTTTATACGCAAATGTGAGTCAAGAAGCAGGAGCATTTTAATCGATATTAGAATGAGAAGGAGAGGTGCAGTGTGAACGCACAAGGAAACAAATATTGGGAGGGGGGAGTGAAGGAGAAGGAGTGTATGTATTTTCCGCACGAAATGAAACAGGTACGATCATACCAGCACAAATGCACCGGATCCTATATGAACTCCCCAGTTAAGTTTACTTTGGTGAAAGTAGTACAAGGATGGGTTATCTCCTGGGAAGTTCTCGTGTTGTACCCATTTTTTTTCAGATGGGTCGTTCGACGATATGCGCGACTTGAACTATGTTCTACTGGTTTATACGCAAATGTGAGTCAAGACATAGGGGCATTTTAATTGATATTAGAACGAGAAGGAGAGGTTAAGTGTGAACGTACCAGGAAACAAATGACGGGAGGGAGAAGAAAGGAGAAGGAGTGTATGTATTTGCAGCGCGAAATGAAACAGGTGCGATCATACCAGCACTAATGCACCGGATCCCATCAAAACTCCGCAGCTAAGTGTGCTTGGGCGAGAGTAGTACTCTGATGGGTGACCTCTTGGGAAGTCCTCGTGTTGCACCCATTTTTTTTCGGATGGGTCGTTCGACGTTACGCACGAATGGAATTATGAACCGCTGGTTCATTCACAAAGGTGAGTCTTGGTGCCGGGGCATTATACTTGATATTTAAACGAGAAGGAGAGATGCAGAGTGCACGCACAAGGAAACAAATGATGGGAGGGGGGATGGAAGAAGAAAGAGTGTATGTATTTGTAGCGCAGAAGGAAGCATGAGCGATCATACTAGAACTAATGCAACGGATTCTATCAGAACTCCACAAGTTAAGGGTGCTTGGGTGAAAGTAGTACTAGGATGGATGACCTCCTGCGAAGTCTTTATATTTCACCCATTTTCTTGGGAAGTCCTCATGTTGCACCAAATTTTTTTTCTGATGAGTCATTCGACGTTACGTGCGACTGGAACTATGGTCCGCTGGTTTATAGACAAATGTGAGTCAAGACGCAGGGGCATTTTAATTGATATTAAAACGAGAATGAGAGGTGAAGTGTGAACGCACCAGGAAACAAATGACGGGTAGGGGAAGAAAGGAGAAGGAGTGTTTGAAATTCCAGCGCAAAATGAAATAGGTGCGATCATACCAGCACAAATGCACCAGATCCCATCAGAACTCCGCAGTTAAGTGTGCTTGGGCGAGAGTTGTACTCGGATGGGTGACCTACTGGGAAGTCCTCGTGTTGCACCCAATTTTTTTCAGATGGGTCGTTCGACGTTACGCGCGAATAGAATTATGAACCGCTGGTTTATTCGCAAAGGTGAGTCACGGTGCCGAGGCATTTTACTTGATATTAGAACGAGAATGAGAGATGCAGAGTGCACGCACAAGGAAACAAATGATGGGAGGGGAGATGGAACGAGAAAGAGTGTATGTATTTACAACTAATAATGAAACATGAGCGATCATACCAGCACTAGTGCAACAGATTCTATCAGAACTCCGCAAGTTAAGGGTTCTTGGGCGAGAGTTGTACTAGGATGGGTGACCTCCTGCGAAGTCCTTATATTTCACCCATTTTCTTGGGAAGTCCTCGTGTTGCACCCAATTTTTTTCAGATGGGTCGTTCGACGTTACGCGCGAATAGAATTATGAACCGCTGGTTTATTCGCAAAGGTGAGTCACGGTGCCGAGGCATTTTACTTGATATTAGAACGAGAATGAGAGATGCAGAGTGCACGCACAAGGAAACAAATGATGGGAGGGGAGATGGAACGAGAAAGAGTGTATGTATTTACAACTCATAATGAAACATGAGCGATCATACCAGCACTAGTGCAACAGATTCTATCAGAACTCCGCAAGTTAAGGGTTCTTGGGCGAGAGTTGTACTAGGATGGGTGACCTCCTGCGAAGTCCTTATATTTCACCCATTTTCTTGGGAAGTCCTCGTATTGCACCCATTATTTTGCAGATGATTCTTTCGACGTTACGCGCGACTTGAATTATGGTCCGCAGGTTTATTCGCAAATGTGAGTCACGGCGCCGTGGCATTTTACTTGATATTAGAAAGAGAACGGGAGGTGCAGTGCGCACGCATAAGGAAACAAATGACGGGAGGGGGAAGAAAGGATAAGGAGTTTATGTATTTGTAGCGCGAAATGAAATATGTGCGATCGTACCAGCACTTATGCACCGGATCCCATCAGAACTCTGCAGTTAAGTGTGCTTTGGCGAGAGTAGTACTCGGATGGGTGACCTCCTGGGACGTCCTCGTGTTGCACCCATTTTTTTCGGATGGGTTGTTCGACGTTACGCGCGAACGAAATTATGAACCGCTGGCTTATTCACAAAGGTGAGTCTCTGTGCCGGGGCATTTTACTTGATATTAGAACGAGAAGGAGAGATGCAGAGTGCACGCACAACGAAACAATAACGAGAGGGGGGATGGAAGGAGAAAGAGTGTATGTATTTGCAGCGCAGAACGAAACATGAGCGATCATACCAGCACTAATGCAACGGATTCTATCAGAACTCCGCAAGTTAAGGTTGCTTGGGCGAGAGTAGTACTAGGATGGGTGACCTCCTGCGAAGTCCTTATACTTCACCCATTTTCTTGGGAAGTCCTCGTGTTGCACCCATTTTTTTGTAGATGATTCTTTCGACGTTACGCACGACTTGAATTATGGTCCGCAGGTTTATTCGCAAATGTGAGTAACGGCGCTGTGGCATTTTACTTGATTTTAGATCGAGAATGGGAGGTGTAGTGCGCACGCACAAGGAAACAAATAACGAGAGGGGGAAGAAAGGAGAAGGAGTGTATGTATTTGCAGCGAGAGATTAAACAGGTGCAATAATACCAGCAATAATTCATTGGATACCATTAGTGCTCCGCAGTTAAGTGTGCTTGGGCGAGAGTAGTACTCGAAAGGGTGTCCTCTTGTGAAGTCCTCGTGTCGCACCAATTTTTTTTCAGACGGGTCGTTCGACGTTACACGCGACTGGAGCTATGGTCTGCTGGTTTATACGTAAATGTGAGTCAAGAAGAAGGGATATTTTAATCGATATTAGAACGAGAAGGAGAGGTGCAGTGTGAACGCACAAGGAAACAAATGACGGGAGGGAGGAGTGAAGGAGAAGGAGTGTATGTATTTTCAGCACAAAATGAAACAAGTGCGATCATACCAGCACAAATGCACCGGATCCCATATGAACTCTGCAGTTAAATGTGCTTTGGCGAAAGTAGTACAAGGATGGGTTACCTCTTGGGAAGTTCTCGTGTTGCATCTATTTTTTTTTCAGATGGGTCATTCAACGTTACGCGCGACTGGAACTATGGTCCGTTGGTTTATACGCAAATGTGAGTCAAGACGCAGGGGCATTTTAATTGATATTAGAACGAGAAGAAGAGGTGAAGTGTGAACGCACCAGGAAACAAATGACGGGAGGGGGAAGAAAGGAGAAGGAGTGTATGTATTTGCAGCGCGAAATGAAACAATTTCGATCATACCAGCACTAATTCACCGGATCCCATCAGAACTCCGCAGTTAAGTGTGCTTGGGCGAGAGTAGTACTCGGATGGGTGACCTTCCTTGAAGTCCTCGTGTTGCACCCATTTTTTTTTTGGATGGGTCGTTCGACGTTACCCACGAATGGAATTATGAACCGCTGGTTCATTCGCAAAGGTGAGTCACGGTGCCGGGGCATTTTACTTGATATTAGAACGAGAAGGAGAGATACAGAGTGCACGCACAAGAAAACAAATGACGGGAGGGGGGATAGAAGGACAAAGAGTGTATGTATTTGCAGCGTAAAGCAAAACATGAGCGATCATACCAGAACTAATGCAACGGATTCTATCAGAACTCCGCGGGTGCTTGGGCGAGAGTAGTACTAGGATGGGTGACCTCCTGCGATGTGCTTATATTTTACCCATTTTCTTGGGAAGTCCTCGTGTTGCACCCATTTTTTTGTAGATGATTCTTTCGACGTTACGCGCGACTTGAATTATGGTTCGCAGGTTTATTCGCAAATGTGAGTCACGGCACTGTGACATTTTACTTGATATTAAAACGAGAATGGGAGGTGCAGTGCGCACGCACAAGGAAACAAATGACGGGAGAGGGAAGAAAAGATAAGGAGTGTATGTATTTGCAGCGCGAAATTAAACAGGTGCGATCATACCAGCCCTAATGCATCAGATCCCATCTGAACTCCGTAGTTAAGTGTGCTTGGGCGAGAGTAGTACTCGGATGGGCGACCTCCTGTGAAGTCCTCATGTCGCACCAAGTTTTTTTCAGACGGGTCCTTCGCTGTTACACGCGACTGGAATTATGGTCCGCTGGTTTATACGCAAATGTGAGTCATGAAGCAGGGGCATTTTAATCGATATTATAATGAGAAGGAGAGGTGTAGTGTGAACGCACCAGGAAACAAATGACGGGAGGGAGAAGAAAGGAGAAGTAGTGAATGTATTTGTAGCGCGAAATGAAACAGGTGCGATCATACCATCACTAAGGCACCAGATCTGAACTCCGCAGTTAAGTGTGCTTGGGCGAGAGTAGTAGTCGGTTGGGTGACCTCCTGGGAAGTCCTCATCTTGCACCCTTTTTTTTTCGGATGGGTCGTTCGACGTTACGCGCGAATGGAATTATGAACCGCTGGTTCATTCGCAAAGGTGAGTCACGGTGCCGGGGCATTTTACTTGTTATTAGAACGAGAATGAGAGATACAGAGTACACGCACAAGGAAACAAATGACGGGAGGGTGGATGGAAGGAGAAAGAGTGTATGCATTTGAAGCGAAGAATGAAACATGAGGGATCATACCAGCACTAATGCAACGGATTCTATCAGAACTCCGCAAGTTAAGGGTGTTTGGCCGAGAGTAGTACTAGGATGGGTGAGCTCCTGCGAAGTCCTTATATTTCACCCATTTTCTTGGGAAGTCATTGTGTTGCACCCATTTTTTTACAAATGATTCTTTCGACGTTACGCGCGACTTGAATTATAGTCCGCAGGTTTATTCGCAAATGTGAGTCACGGCGCCATGACATTTTACTTGATATTAGAACGAGAACGGAAGGTGCAGTGCGCACGCATAGGGAAACAAATGACGGGAGGGGGAAGAAAGGGGAAGGATTTTATGTATTTGCCACGCGAAATTAAATAGGTGCGATCATACCAGTAATAATGCACCGGATCCCATCATAACTCTGTAGTTAAGTGTGCTTGGGCTAGAGTAGTACTCGAATGGGTGACCTCCTGAGAAGTCCTCGCGTCGCACTAATTTTTTTTCAGACGGGTCGTTCGACGTTACGCGCGAATGGTAATAGGGTCTGCTAGTTTATACGCAAATGTGAGTCAAGAAGCAGGGGCATTTTAATCAATATTAGAACGAGAAGGAGTGGTGCAGTGTGAACGCACAAGGAAACAAATGACGAGAGGGGGGAGGGAAGGAGAAGGAGTGTATGTATTTGCAGCACTAAATGAAATAGGTGCGATTATACTAGCACAAATGCACCAGATCCCATCAGAACTCCGCAGTTAAGTGTGCTTTGGCGAAAGTAGTACAAGGATAGGTTACCTCTTGGGAAGTTCTCGTGTTGCACCAATTTTTTTTTTCTGGTGGGTCATTCGACGTTACGCGCGACTGGAACTATAGTCCACTGGTTTATACACAAATGTGAGTCAACACGCAGGAGAATTTTAATTGATATTAGAACAAGAAGGAGAGGTGAAGTGTGAACGCACCAGGAAACAAATGACGGGTGGGGGAAGAAAGGAGAAGGAGTGTTTGAATTTCCAACGCAAAATGAAACAGGTGCGATCATACCAGCACAAATGCACCAGATCCCATCAGAACTCTGCAGTTAAGTGTGCTTGGGCAAGAGTTGTACTCGGATGGGTGACCTACTAGGAAGTCCTCCTGTTGCACCTGATTTTTTTCATATGGGTCGTTCGACGTTACGCGCGAATGGAATTATGAACCGCTTGTTTATTCGCAAAGGTGAGTCACGGTGCCGGGACATTTTACTTGATATTAGAACAAGAAGGAGAGATGCAGAGTGCACGCACAAGGAAACAAATGACGGGAGGGGGAATGGAACGAGAAAGAGTGTATGTATTTATAGCGCAGAATGAAACATGAGCGATCATACCAACACTACTGCAACAGATTCTATCAGAACTCCGCAAGTTAAGGGTTCTTGGGCGAGAGTTGTACTAGGATGGGTGACCTCCTGCGAAGTCCTTATATTTCACCCATTTTTTTGGGAAGTCCTCGTGTTGCACCCATTTTTTTGCAGATGATTCTTTCGACGTTACGCGCGACTTGAATTATGGTCCGCAGGTTTATTCACAAATGTGAGTCACGACGCTGTGGCATTTTACTTGATATTAGAACGAGAACAGGAGGTGCAGTGCGCACGTCTAAGGAAACAAATGATGGGGGGGGGGGGAAGAAAGGAGAAGGAGTTTATGTATTTGCAACATGAAATGAAACATGTGCGATCATACCAGCACTAATGCACCGGATCCCATCAGAACTCTGCAGTTAAGTGTGCTTGGGCGAGAGTAGTACTCGGATGTGTGACCTCCTGGGAAGTCCTCGTGTTGCACCCATTTTTTTTCGGATGGGTCGTTCGATATTTCGCACGAATGGAATTATGAACCGCTGGTTCATTTGTAAAGGTTAGTCACGGTGCCGGGGCATTTTATTTGATATTAGAAAAAGAAGGAATGATGCAGAGTGCACACACATGGAAACATATGACGGGAGGGGGGATGGAAGGAGAAAGAGTGTATGTATTTGTAGCGCAGAATGAAACATGAGCGATCATACCAGAACTAATGCAACGGATTCTATCAGAACTCCGCAAGTTAGGGGCACTTGGGCGAGAGTAGTACTAGGATGGGTGACCTCCTGCGAAGTCCTTATAGTTCACCCATTTTCTTGGGAAGTCCTCGTGTGGCACCCATTTTTTTGTAGATGATTCTTTCGACGTTACGCGCGACTTGAATTATGGTCCGCAAGTTTATTCGCAAATATGAGTAACGGCGCCGTGGCATTTTACTTGATATTAGATCGAGAACGAGAGGTGCAGTGCGCACGCACAAGGAAACAAATGACGAAATTAAACAGGTGCAATCATGCCAGAAATAATTCACTGGATACCATTAGAATTCCGCAGTTAAGTGTGCTTGGGCGAGAGTAGTACTCGGATGGGTGTCCTCCTGTGAAGTCCTCGTGTCGCTCTAATTTTTTTTCAGACGGGTCGTTCGACGTTACGCGCGACTGGAGCTATGGTCTGCTGGTTTATACGTAAATGTGAGTCAAGAAGAAGGGACATTTTAATCGATATTAGAACGAGAAGAAGAGGTGCAGTGTGAACGCAAAAGGAAAGAAATGACGGGAGGGAGGAGGGAAAGAGAAGGAGTGTATATATTTTCAGCACAAAATGAAACAGGTACGATCATACCAGCACAAATGCACCGGATCCCATCAGAACTCCGTAGTTAAGTGTGCTTTGGCGAAACTAGTACAAGGATGGATTACCTCCTGGGAAGTTCTCGTTTTGCACCCATTTTTTTTTTCAGATGGGTCGTTCGACGTTACGCGCGACTGGAACTATGGTCTGCTGGTTTATATGCAAATGTGAGTCAAAACGCAGGGGCATTTTAATTGATATTAGAACGAGAAGAAGAGGTGAAATGTGAACGCACCAGGAAACAAATGACGGGAGGGGGAAGAAAGGAGAAGGAGTGTATGTATTTGCAGCGCGAAATGAAACAAGTGCGATCATACCAGCACTAATTCACCGGATCCCATCAGAACTCTGCAGTTAAGTGTGCTTGGGCGAGAGTAGTACTCGGATGGGTGACCTCCCTGTAAGTCCTCGTGTTGCACCTATTTTTTTTTGGATGGGTCGTTCGACGTTACGTACGAATGAAATTATGAACCGCTGGTTCATTTGCAAAGGTGAGCTATGGTGCCGGGGGATTTTACTTGATATTAGAACGAGAAGGAGAGATGCAGAGTGCACGCACAAGGAAACAAATGACGGGAGGGGGGATGGAAAGAGAAAGAGTGTATGTATTTACAGCGCAAAGCGAAACATGAGCGATCATACCAGAACTAATGCAACGGATTCTATCAGAACTCCGCAGTTAAGGGTGCTTAGATGAGAATAGTACTAGGATGGGTGACCTCCTGCGAAGGCCTTATATTTCACCCATTTTCTCTGGAAGTCCTCGTGTTGCACCCATTTTTTTGCAGATGATTCTTTCGACGTTACGCGCGACTTGAATTATGGTCCGCAGGTTTATTTGCAAATGTGAGTCACGTCGCCGTGACATTTTACTTGATATTAGAACGAGAACAGGAGGTGCAGTGCGCATGTACAAGAAAATAAATTACGGGAGGGGGAAGAAAAGAGAAGGAGTGTATGTATTTGCAGCGCGAAATTAAACAGGTGCGATCATACCAGCACTAATGCACCGGATCCTATCTGAACTCCGCAGTTAAGTGTGCTTGGGCGACAGTTGTACTCGGATGGGCGACCTCCTGGGAGGTCCTCATATCGCACCAATTTTTTTTCAGACGGGTCGTTCGCCGTTACACGCGACTGGAACTATGGTCCGCTGGTTTATACGCAAATGTGAGTCATGAAGCAAGGGCTTTTTAATCGATATTATAACGAGAAGGAGAGGTGCAGTGTGAACGCACCAGGAAACAAATGACGGGAGGGGGAAGAAAGGAGAAGTAGTGTATGTATTTGCAGCGCTAAATGAAACAGGTGCGATCATACCAGCACAAATGCATCGGATCTGAACTCCGCAGTTAAGTGTGCTTGGGCGAGAGTAGTACTCGGATGGGTGACCTCCTGGGAAGTCCTCATCTTGCACCTTTTTTTTTTCGGATGGGTTGTTCGACGTTACGCGCGAATGAAATTATGAACCGCTGGTTCATTCGCAAAGGTGAGTCACGGTGCGGGGGCATTTTACTTGATAGTAGAACGAGAATGAGAGATGCAGAGTGCATGTACAAGGAAAAAATGACTGGAGGGGGGATGGAAGGAGAAAGATTGTATGTATTTGCAGCGCAGAATGAAACATGAGCGATCATACCTGCACTAATGGAACGGATTCTATCAGAACTCCACAGTTAAGGGTGCTTGGGCGAGAGTAGTACTAGGATGGGTGACCTCCTGCGAAGTCCTTATATTTCACCCATTTTCTTGGGAAGTCATTGTGTTGCACCCATTTTTTTGCAGATGATTCTTTCGACGTTACGCACGACTTGAATTATAGTCCGCAGGTTTATTCGCAAATGTGAGTCACGGCACCGTGACATTTTACTTGATATTAGAACGAGAACAAGAGGTGCAGTGCGCACGCATAAGGAAACAAATGACAGGAGGGGGAAGAAAGGAGAAGGAGTGTATGTATATGCAGTGCGAAATTAAAAAGTGCGATCATACCAGCACTAATGCACCGGATCCCATTAGAACTTCTCAGTTAAGTGTGCTTGGGCAAGAGTTGTACTCGGATGGGTGACCTCCTGGGAAGTTCTCGTGTTGCACCCATTTTTTTTCAGATGGGTCGTTCGACGTTACGCGCGAATGGAATTATGAACCGCTGGTTCATTCACAAAGGTGAGTCACGATGCTTGGGCATTTTACTTGATATTAGAACGAGAAGGAGAGATGCAGAGTGCACGCACAAGAAAACAAATGACGGGAGGGGGGATGGAAGGAGAAAGAGTATATTTATTTGCAGCGCAGAATGAAACATGAGCGATCATACCAGCACTAATGCAACAGATTCTATCAGAACTCCGCAATTAAGGGTACTTGGGAAAGAGTAGTACTAGGATTGGTGACCTCCTGAGAAGTCCTTATATTTCACCCATTTTCTTGGGTAGTCCTCGTGTTGCACCCATTTTTTTGTAGATGATTCTTTCAACGTTACGCGCGACTTGAATTATGGTCTGTAGGTTTATTCGCAAATGTGAGTCATGGTGCCGTTGCATTTTACTTGATATTAGAACGAGAACGGGAGATGCAGTGCGCACGCACAAGGAAACAAATGACGGGAGGGGGAAGAAAGGAGAAGGAGTGTATGTATTTGCAGCATGAAATTAAACAGGTGCGATCATACCAGCACTAATGCACCGGATCCTTTCAGAATTCTGCAGTTAAGTGTGCTTGGGTGAGAGTAGTACTCGTATGGGTGACATCCTGGGAAGTCCTCGTATCGCACCAATTTTTTTTTAGACTGTTCGTTCGACGTTATGCGCAATTGGAACTATGGTCAACTGGTTTATACGCAAATGTGAGTCAAGAAGCAGGGGCATTTTAATCTATATTAGAACGAGAATTAGAGGTGCAGTGTGAACGCACAAGGAAAAAAATGATGGGAGGGGGAGGGAAGGAGAATGAGTGTATGTATTTTCAGCACAAAATGAAACAGGTGCGATCATACCAGTACAAGTGCACCGGATCCCATCAGTACTCCGCAGTTAAGTGTGCTTTGGCGAAAGTAGTACAAGGATGAGTTACCTCCTGGGAAGTTCTCGTGTTACACCCATTTTTTTTTCAGATGTGCCGTTCGACGTTACGCGCGACTGGAGCTATGGTCCGCTGTTTTATACGCAAATGTGTGTCAAGACGCAGGGGCATTTTAATTAATATTAGAACGAGATGGAGAGGTGAAGTGCGAACGCACCAGGAAACAAATGACGGGAGGGGAAGAAAGGAGAAGGAGTGTATGTATTTACAGCGCAAAATTAAATAGGTGCGATCATACCAGCACTAATGCACCAGATCTGAACTCCGCAGTTAAGTGTGCTCGGGCGAGAGTAGTACTCGGCTGGGTGACCTCCTGGGAAGTCCTCTTGTTGCACCCTTTTATTTTTGGATGGGTTGTTCGACGTTACGCGCGAATGGAATTATGAACCGCTGGTTCATTCGCAAAAGTGAGTCACGGTGCCGAGACATTTTACTTGATATTAGAACGAGAAGGGGAGATGCAGAGTGCACGCACAAGGAAACAAATGACGGGAGGGGGGATGGAAGGAGAAAGAGTGTATGTATTTGCAGCACAGAATGAAACATGAGCAATCATACAAGCACTAATGCAACAGATTCTATCAGAACTCCGCAGTTAAGGGTGCTTGGGCGAGAGTAATACTAGGATGGGTGACCTCCTGCGAAGTCCTTATATTTCACTTATTTTCTTGGGAAGTCCTCGTGTTGCACCCATTTTTTTGTAGATAATTCTTTCGACGTTATGCGCGTCTTGAATTATGGTCCGCAGGTTTATACGCAATGTGAGTCACGGCGCCATGGCATTTTACTTGATATTAGAACGAGAACGGGAGGTGCAATGCGCACGCATAAGGAAACAAATGATAGGAGTGGGAAGAAAGGAGAAGGAGTGTATGTATTTGCGGCGCGAAATTAAACAGATGTGATCATACCAGCACTAATGCACCGGATCCCATCAGAACTTCGCATTTAAGTGTGCTTGGGCGAAAGTAGTTCTCAGATGGGGGACCTCTTCGGAAGTCTTTGTGTCGCACCAATTTTTTTTCAGACGGGTCGTTCGACGTTACGCTCGACTGGAACAATGGTCCGTTGCTTTATAGGCAAATGTGAGTCAACAAGCAGGGGCATTTTAATCGATATTAGAACGAGAAGGAGAGGTGAATTGTGAACGCACCAAGAAATAAATGACGGGAGGGGGAAGAAAGGAGAAGGAGTGTATGTATTTGCAGCGCAAAATAAAACAGGTGCGATCATACCAGCACTAATGCGCCATATCCCATTAGAGCTCCACAGTTAAGTGTTCTTGGGCGAGAGTAGTACTCGGATGGGTGACCTCTTGGGAAGTCCTCGTGTTGCACCCATTTATTTTCGGATGGGTCATTCGACGTTACCCACTAATGGAATTATTAACCGCTGGTTCATTCGCAAAGGTGAGTCTCGGTGCCGGGGCATTTTACTTGATATTAGAACGAATAGAAGAGATACAGAGTGCACGCACAAGGAAACAATTGATGGGAGGGGGGAGGGGAAGAGAAGGAATGTATGTATTTTCAGCAGTAAATGAAATAGGTGCGATCATACCTGCACAAATGCACCGGACCCTATCAGAACTCCGCAGTTAAGTGTGCTTTGGCGAAAGTAGTGCAAGGATGGGTTACCTCCTGGGAAGTTCTCGTGTTGCACCCATTTTTTATTTCAGATGGGTCGTTCGACATTACGCGTGACTGGAACTATGGTCCGCTGGTTTATACGCAAATGTGAGTCAAGAGGCAGGGGCATTTTAATTGATATTAGAACGAGAATGAGAGGTGAAGTCTGAATGAACCATGAAACAAATGACAGGAGGGGAAAGAAAGGAGAATGAGTATATGTATTTGCAGCGCGAATTTAAACAGGTGCAATTGTACCAGCACTAATGCATCAGATCCCATCAGAACTACGCAGTTAAGTGTGCTTAGGCGAGAGTAGTACTCGGATGGGTGAGCTCTTGGGAAGTCCTCGTGTTGCACCCATTTTTTTTCAGATGGGTCGTTCGACGTTACGCGCAAATGGAATTATGAACCGCTGGTTCATTAGCATTGGTGAGTCACGATACCGGGGCATTTTAATTGAAATTAGAACGAGAAGGAGAGATGCAGAGTGCACGCACAAGGAAACAAATGATGGGAGTAGGGAGGGAATGAGAAGGAGTGTATGTATTTTCAGCACGAAATGAAACAGGCGCGATCATACCTGCACAAATGCACCGGATCCCATCAGAACTCCGTAGTTAAGTGTGCTTTGGCAAAAGTTGTACAAGGATGGGTTACCTCCTGGGAAGTTCTCGTGTTGCTCCAATTTTTTTTCAGATAGGTCGTTCGACGTTATGCGCGACTGAAACTATGGTCTGAAGTTTTATTTGCAAATGTTAGTCACGGCGCCGTGGCATTTTACTTGATATTTGAATGAGAACGGGAGGTGCAGTTCGAACGCACAAGGAAACAAGTGACGGGAGGGGGAAGAAAGGAGAATGAGTGTATGTATTTGCAGCGCAAAATTAATCAGGTGCGATCATACCAGCACTAATGCACTGGATCCCATCAGAACTCCGTAGTTAAGTGTGCTTGAGCGAGAGTAATACTTGGATGGGTGACCTCCTGGGAAGTCCTCGTGTTGCACCCATTTTTTTCGGATGGGTCGTTCGACATTACGCGCAAATAAAATTATGAACCGCTGGTTCATTCACAAAGGTGAGTCACAGTGCCGGGGTATTTTACTTGATATTAGAACAAGAAGGAGAGATGCAGAGTGCACGCACAAGGAAACAAATGACGGGAGGGGGGATGGAAGGAGAAAGAGTGTATGTATTTTCAGCGAAGAATGAAACATGAGCGATCATACCAGAACTAATGCAACGGATTCTATCAGAACTCCACAAGTTAAGGGTGTCTGGGCGAGAGTAGTACTAGGATGGGTGACCTCCTGCGAAGTCCTTATATTTCACCCATTTTCTTGTGAAGTCCTCGTGTTGCACCCATTTTTTTGCAAATGATTCTTTCAACGTTACACACGACTTGAATTATCGTCCGCAGGTTTATTCGCAAATTTGAGTCACGGTGCCGTGGCATTTTACTTGATATTAGAACGAGAATGGGAGGTGCATTGCGCACGCACAAGGAAACAAATGACGGGAGGGGGAAGAAAGGAGAAGGAGTGTATGTATTTGCAGCGCAAAATTAAGCAGGTGCGATCATACTAGCACCAATGCACTGGATCCCATCAGAACTCCGCAGTTAAGTGTGCTTGGGAGAGAGTAGTTCTCGGATGGATGTCCTCCTCGGAAGTCCTCGTGTCGCACAAACTTTTTTTTCAGACGGGTTGTTTGACGTTATGTGCGACTGGAGCTAGGGTCTACTTGTTTATACGCAAATGTGAGTCAAGAAGCAGGGGCATTATAATCGATATTGGAACGAGAAGGAGAGGTGCAGTGTGAACGCACAAGGAAACAAATGATGGGAGGGGGAGGGAAGGAGAAGGAGTGTATGTATTTTCAGCACGAAATGAAACAGGCACGATCATACCTGCACAAATGCACCGGATCCCATCAGAACTCCGCAGTTAAGTTTGCTTGGGCAGGAGTAGTACTCGGATGGGTGACCTCCTGGGAAGTCCTCATGTCGGACCAATTTTTTTTCAGACGGGTCGTTCGACGTTAAGCGCGACTTGAACTATGGTCCGCTGGTTTATACGCAAATGTGAGTCAAGAAGCAGGAGCATTTTAATCGATATTAGAACAAGAAGGAGAGGTGTAGTGTGAATGCACAAGGAAACAAATAATGGGAGGGGGAAGAAAGGAGAAGGAATGAATGTATTTGCACCGCAAAATTAATCACGTGCGATCATACCAGCACTAATGCATCGGATCCCATCAGAACTCCGCAGTTAAGTTTGCTTGGGTGAGAGTAGTACTCGGATGGGTGCCTCTTGGGAAGTCCTCGTGTTGCACCAATTTTTTTTCGGATGGGTCGTTTGACTTTGCGCGTGAATGGATATATGAACCACTGGTTCATTCGCAAAGGTTAGTCACGGTGCCGGGCCATTTTACTTGATATTAGAACGAGAAAGAGAGATGCAGAGTGGACGCACAAGGAAACAAATGGCGGGAGGGGGGATGGAAGGAGAAAGAGTGTATGTTCTTGCAGCGCAGAATGAAACATGAGCGATCATACCAGCACTAATGCAACGGATTCTATCAGAACTCTGCAAGTTAAAGATGCTTGGGCGAGAGTAGTACTAGGATGGGTGACCTCCTGCGAAGTCCTTACATTTCACCCATTTTCTTCGGAAGTCCTCGTGTTGTAACCATTTTTTTGCAGAGGATTCTTTCGACGTTACGCACCATTTGAATTATGGTCCGCAAGTTTATTCGCAAATGTGAGTCACGGAGCCGTGGCATTTTACATGATATTTGAACGAGAACGAGAGGTGCAGTGCGCACGCACAAGGAAACAAATGACGGGAGGGGGAAGAAAGGAGAAGGAGTGTATGTATTTGCAGCGCGAAATTAAATAGTTGCGATCATTCCAGAACTAATGCACCGGATCCCATCAGAACTCCGCAGTTAAGTGTGCTTGGGCGAGACTAGTACTAAGATCGGTGACCTCTTGGGAAGTCCTCGTGTCACACCAAATTTTTTTCAGACGAGTCGTTCGACGTTACGCGAGACTGGAACTATGGTCCGCTGGTTTATACGCAAATGTTAGTCAAGAAGCAGGAGCATTTTAATCGATATTAGAACGAGAAAGAGAGGTGTAGTGTGAACGCACAAGGAAACAAATGATGGGAGGGGGGAGGGAAGGAGAAGGAGTGTATGTATTTTCAGCACGAAATGAAACAAGTGCGATCATACCAGCACAAATGCACTGGATCCCATCAAAACTCCGTAGTTAAGTGTTCTTTGGCGAAAGTAGTACATGGGTGGGTTACCTCTTGGGAAGTTCTGGTGTTACACCCATTTTTTTTTCAGATGGGTCGTTCGACGTTACGCGCGACTGGAACTATGGTCCGATAGTTTATACGCAAATGTGAGTTAAGACGCAGAGGCATTTTAATTGATATTAGATCGAGAAGGAGAGGTGAAGTTTGAACGCACCAGGAAACAAATGACGGGAGGGGGAAGAAAGGAGAAGGAGTGTATATATCTGCAGCACAAAATGAAACAGGTGCGATCATACCAGCACTAATGCACCGGATCCCATCAGAACTCCGCAGTTAAGTGTCCTTGGGCGAGAGTAGTACTCGGATGGGTGACCTCATGGGAAGTCCTCGTGTTGCACCCATTTTCTTTCAGATGGGTCGTTCGATGTTATGCATGAATGGAATTATGAACCGCTGGTTCATTCGCAAAGGTGAGTCACGGTGCCGGGGCATTTTACTTGATATTAGAACGAGAAGGAGAGACGCAGAGTGCACGCACAAAGAAATAAATGACGGGAGGGGGGATGGAAGGAGAAAGAGTGTATGTATTTGCAGCGCAGAATGAAACATGAGCGATCATACCAGAACTTATGCAACGAATTCTATCAGAATTCCCTAAGTTAAGGGTGCTTAGGCGAGAGTAGTACTAGGATGGGTGACCTCCTTTGAAGTCCTTATATTTCACCTATTTTCTTGGGAAGTTCTCGTGTTGCACCCATTTATTTGCAGATGATTCTTTCGACGTTACGCGCGACTTGAATTATGGTTCGCAGGTTTATTCGCAAATGTAAGTCACGACGCTGTGGCATTTTACTTGATATTTGAACGAGAACGGGAGGTGCAGTGCGCACGCACTAGGAAACAAATTATGGGAGGGGGAAGAAATGAGGAGTGTATGTATTTACAGCGTAAAATTAAAAAGGTGCGATCATACCAGCATTAAAGCACCGAATCCCATTAGAACTCTGCAGTTAAGTGTGCTTGGGCGAGAGTAGTACTCGGATGGGTGACCTCCTGGGAAGGCCTCGTGTTGCACCTATTTTTTTCGGATGGGTCGTTCGACGTTACGCGCGAATGGAATTATGAACTGCTAGTTCATTCGCAAAGGTGAGTCACGGTGACGGGGCATTTTACTTGATATTAGAATAAGAAGGAGAGATGCAGAGTGCACGCACAAGGAAACAAACGACGGGAGGGGGGATGGAGGGAGAAAGAGTGTATGTATTTGCAGCACAGAATGAAACATGAGCGATCATACCAGCACTAATGCAACAGATTCTATCAGAACTCCGCAAGTTATGACTGCTTCGGTGAGAGTAGTACTTGGATGGGGGAGCTCCTGCGAAGTCCTTATATTTCACCCATTTTCTTTAGAAGCCCTCGTGTTGCATTCATTTTTTTGCAGATGATTCTTTTGACGTTACGCGCGACTTGAATTATGGTCCTTAGGTTTATTCGCAAATGTGAGTCACGGCGCCGTGGCATTTTACTTGATATTAGAGCGAGAACGGGTGGTGCAATGCGCACGCACAAAGAAACAAATGACAGGAGGGGGAAGAAAGGAGAAGGAATTTATGTATTTGCAGATCAAAATTAAATAGGTGCGATCATACCAGCACTAATGCACCGGATCCCATCAAAACTCCGCAGTTAAGTGTTCTTGGACGAGAGTATTACTCGAATGGGTGACCTCCTGGGAAGTCCTCGTGTCGCACCAATTTTTTTTCAGACGGGTCGTTCGACGTTATGCGCGATTGGAACTATGGTCCGCTGGTTTATACACAAATATGAGTCAAAAAGCAGGGGCATTTTAATCGATATTAGAACGAGAAGGAGAGGTGCAGTGTGAACGCACATGGAAACAAATGATGGGAGGGGGGAGGGAAGGAGAAGGAGTGTATGCATTTTCAGCACGAAATGAAACAGGTGCGATCATACCAGCACAAATGCACCGGATCCCATGAGAACTCCGCAGTTAAGTGTGCTTTGGCTAAAGTAGTACAAGGATGGGTTACCTCCTTGCAAGTTCTCGTGTTGCACTCTTTTTTTTTTCCAGATGGGTCGTTCGACGTTACGCACGACTGGAACTATGATCCGCTGGTTTATACACAAATGTGAGTCAAGACGCAGGGGTATTTTAATTGATATTAGAATGAGAAGGAGAGGTGAAGTGTGAACGCACCAGGAAACAAATGACGAGAGGGGGAAGAAAGGAGAAGGAGTGTATGTATTTGCAGCACGTAATGAAACAGGTGCGATCATACCAGCACAAATGAACCGGATCCCACCATAACTCCGCAGTTAAGTGTGCTTTGGCGAAAGTAGTACAAGGATGGATTACCTCCTGGGTAGTTCTCGTGTTGCAACCATTTTTTTTTCAGATGGGTCATTCGACGTTACGCGCGATGGAACTATGGTCTGCTGGTTTATACGCAAATGTCAAGACGCAGGGGCATTTTACTTGATATTATAACGAGAACGAGAGGTGAAGTGTGAACGCACCAGGAAACAAATGACGAGAGGGGGGATGGAAGGAGAAAGAGTGTATGTATTTGCAGCGCAGAATGAAACATGAGAGATCATACCAGCGCTAATGCAACGGATTCTATCAGAACTCTGCAATTAAGGGAGTTTAGGCTAGCGTAGAACTAGGAAGGGTGACCTCCTCCGAAGTCCTTATATTTCACCCATTTTTTTGCAAATGATTCTTTCGATGTTACGGGCGACTTGAATTATGGTCCGCATGTTTATTCGCAAATGTGAGTCACGGCGCCGTGTCATTTTACTCGATATTTGAACGAGAAGAGGAGGTGCAGTGCGGACGCACAAGGAAACAAATGACGGGAGGGGGAAGAAAGGAGAAGGACTGTAACTATTTGCAGCGCGAAATTAAATAGGTTCGATCATACCAGCACTTATGCACCGGATCCCATCAGAACTCCGCGGTTAAGTGTGCTTGAGCGAGAGTAGTACTTGGATGGGTGACCTCCTGAGAAGTCCTCGTGTCGCACAAATTTTTTTTCAGACGGTTCGTTCGACGTTTCATGCGACTGGAACTATGGTCCGCTAGTTTACACGCAAATGTGAGTCAAGAAGCAGGGGCATTTTAATCGATATTAGAACGAGAAAGAGAGGTGCAGTGTGAACACACAAGGAAACAAATGATGGGAGGGGGGAGGGAAGGAGAAGGTGTGTATTTATTTTCAGCACCAAATGAAACAGGTGCGATCATACCAGCACAAATGCACCGGATCCCATCAGAACTTCGCAGTTAAGTGTGCTTTGGCGAAAGTAGTACAAGGATGCGTTAACTCCTGGGAAGTTCTCGTGGTGCACCCATTTTTTTTTTTAGTTGGGTTGTTCGACATTACGCGCGACTGGAACTATGGTCCGCTGGTTTATACGTAAATGGGAGTCAAGACGCATGAGCATTTTAATTGATATTAAAATGAGAAGGAGAAGTGAAGTGTGAACGCACTAGGAAACAAATGACGGGAGGGGGAAGAAAGGAGAAGGAGTGTATTTATTTGCAGCGCAAAATAAAATAGGTGCGATCATGCCAGCACTAATGCACCGGATTCCATCAGAACTCCGCAGTTAAGTGTGCTTGGGCGAGAGTAGTACTCGGACGGGTGACCTCCTCGGAACTCCTCGTGTTGCACCCATTTTTTTTTTGATGGGTCGCTCGACGTTACACACGAATGGAATTATGAACTGCTGGTTTGATCGCAAAGGTGAGTCATGGTGCCGGGGCATTTTACTTGATATTAGAACGAGATGGAGAGATGCAGAGTGCACGCACAAGGAAACAAATGACGGGAGGGGGGATTTAAGGAGAAAGAGTGTATGTATTTGCAGCGCAGAATGAAACATGAGCGATCATACCAGCTCTAATGCAACGGATTCTATCAGAACTCCGCAAGTTAAGGGTTCTTGGGCGAGAGTAGTACTAGGATGGGTCACCTCCTTCTAAGTCCTTATATTTCACCCATTTTCTTGGGAAGTCCTCGTGTTGCGCACTATTTTTTTGTAGATGATTTTTTCGACGTTACGCGAGACTTAAATTATGGTCCGCAGGTTTATTTACAAATGTGAGTCACGGTGCCGTGGCATTTTACTTAATATTAGAACGAGAACGGGAGGTGCAGTTCGCACGCACAAAAAAATAAATGACGGGAGGGGGAAGAAAGGAGAAGGAGTGTATGTATTTGCAGCGCAAAATTAAACTGGTGCGATCATACCAGCACTAATGCGCCGGATTCCATCAGAACTCCGCAGCTAAGCGTGCTTGGGCGAGAGTAGTACTCGGATGGGTGACCTCTTGGGAAGTCCTCGTGTTGCACCCATTTTTTTCAGATGGGTCGTTTGACGTTACGTGCGATGGAATTATGAACCGTTGGTTCATTCGCAAAGGTGAGTCACGGTGCCGGGTAATTTTACTTGATATTAGAACAAGAAGGAGAGATGCAGAGTGCACGCACAAGGAAACAAATGACGGGAGGGGGGATGGAGGGAGAAAGCGTGTATGTATTTGCAGCGCAGAATGAAACATGAACGATCATACCAGCATTAATGCAATGGATTCTATTAGAAATCCGCAGGTAAGGGTACTTAGGCGAGAGTAGTACTAGGATGGGTTACCTCCTGCGAAGTCCTTATATTTCACCCATTTTCTTGGGAAGTCCTCGTGTTGCACCCATTTATTTGCAGATGATTCTTTCGACGTTACGTACAACTTGAATTATTGTCCGCAGGTTTATTCGCAAATGTGAGCCACGGCGCCGCGACATTTTACTTGATATTAGAATGAGAACGAGATGTGCAGTGCGCACGCACAAGGAAATAAATGACGGGAGGGGGAAGAAAGGAAAAGGAGTGTATGAATTTACAGTGTGAAATTAAACAGTTGCGATCATACCAGCACTAATACACCGGATCCCATCAGAACTCCGCAGTTAAGTGTGCTTGGGTGAGAGTAATATTTGGATGGGTGACCTCCTAAGAATTTCTCGTGTCGCACCAATTTTTTTTCAGACGGGTCGTTCGACGTTACGCGCGACTGGAACTATGGTTCGCTGGTTTATACGCAAATGTGAATCATCAAGCAGGGGTATTTTAATTGATATTAGAACGAGAAGGAGAGGTGCAGTGTGAACGCACAAGGAAATAAATGATGGGAGGGGAGAGGAAAAGAGAAGGGGTGTATGTATTTTCAGCACGAAATGAAACAGGTGCGATCACACCAGTTAAAATGCACCGGATCCCATCAGAACTCCGCAATTAATTGTGCTTTGGCGAAAGTAGTACAAGGATGGGTTACCTCCTTGGAAGTTCTCGTGTTGCACCCTTCTTTTTTTAGATGGGTCGTTCGACGTTACGCGCGACTGAAACTATGGTCTGCTGGTTTATACACAAATGTGAGTCAAGATGCAGGGGCATTTTAATTGATATTAGAACGAGAAGGAGAGGTGAAGTGTGAACGCACCAGGAAACAAATGACGGGAGGGGAAAGAAAAAAGAAGGAGTGTATGTATTTGCAGCGCGAAATGAAACATGTGCGATCATACCAGCACTAATGCACTGGATCCCATCAGAACTCTGCAGTTAAGTGTGCTTCGTCACGAGTAGTCCTCATGTTGCACCAATTTTTTTCGGATGGGCCGTTCGACGTTACGCGCGAATGGAATTATGAACCGCTGGTTCATTCGCAAAAGTGAGTCAAGGTTCTGGGGCATTTTATTTGATATTAGACCGAGAAGGAGAGATGCAGAGTTCACGCATAAGAAACAAATGACGGAAGGGGGTGTGGAAGGAGAAAGAGTGTATGTATTTGCAGCGTAGAATGAAACATGAGCTATCATACCAGCACTAATGCAACGAATTCTATCAAAACTCTGCAAGTTAAGGGTGGTTGGGCGAGAGTAGTACTTGGATGGGTGACCTCCTGCGAAGTCCTTATATTTCACCCATTTTCTTGGGAAGTCCTCGTGTTGCACCCATTTTTTTTGTAGATGATTCTTTCGACGTTACGCGCGACTTGAATTATGGTCCGCAGATTTATTCGCAAATGTGAGTTACGGTGCCGTCCCATTTTACTTGATAATAGAACGAGAATGGGAGGTGCAGTGCGCACGCACAAGAAAACAAATGACGGGAGGGGGAAGAAAGGAGAAGGAGTGAATGTATTTGCAGCGCGAAATTACACAGGTGCGATCATACTAGCACTAATGCACCGGATCCCATCAGAACTCCGTAGTTAAGTGTGCTTGGGCGAGAGTAGTTCTCGGATGGGTGATCTCTTGGGAGGTTCTCATGTCACACAAATTTTTTTTCAAACGGGTCGTTCGACGTTACGCGCGACTGGAGATATGGTCCGCTTGTTTATACGGAAATGTAAGTCAAGAAGCATGGGCATTTTAATCGATATTAGAACGAGAAGGAGAGGTGCAGTGTGAACGCACAAGAAAACAAATGATGGGATGGGGGAGGGAAGGAGAAGGAGTGTATGTATTTTCAGCACGAAATTAATCAGGTGCTATCATACCGGCACAAATGTACCGGATCCCATCAATACTCCGGAGTTAAGTGTGCTTTGGCGAAAGTAGTACAAGGATGGGTTACCTTCTGGGAAGTTCTCGTGTTGCACCCTTTTTTTTTTTAGATGGGTCATTCGACGTTATGCGCGACTGGAACTATAGTCCGCTGGTTTATACACAAATGTGAGAAAAGACGCATGGGCATTTTAATTAATTTTAGAACGAGAAGGAGAGGTTAAGTGTGAACGCACTCGTAAACAAATGACGGGATGGGAAAGAAAGAAGAAGGAGTGTATGTATTTGCAGCACAAAAATAAACAGGTGCTATCATACCAGCACTAATGCACCTTATCCCATCAGAACTCCGCAGTTAAGTGTGCTTGGGCGAGAGAAGTTCTTGGATGTGTGACCTCCTAGGAAGTCCTCGTGTTGCACCCATTATTTTTTGGATGGCTCGTTTGACGTTACGCACGAATAGAATTATGAACCACTGGTTCATTCGCAAAGGTAAGTCACGGTGCTGGGGCATTTTACTTGATATTAGAACGAGAAGGAAAGATGAAGAGTGCACGCAAAAGGAAACAAATGACGGGAGGGTGGATGGATGGAGAAAGAGTGTATCTATTTGCAGCAAAGAATGAAAAATGAGCGATCATACCAGCACTAATGCAACGGATTCTATCAGAACTCCGTAGTTAAGGGTGCTTGGGAGAGAATAGTACTAGGATGTGTGACCTCCTGCGAAGTCCTTATATTTCACCCATTTTATTGGGAAGTCCTCGTGTTGCACCCATTTTTTTGCAGAGGATTCTTTCGACGTTATGCGCGACTTGAATTATGGTCTGCAGGTTTATTCGCAAATGTGAGTCACGGCGCCGTGGCATTTTACTTGATATTAGAACAAGAACGGGAGGTGCAGTGCGCACGCACAAGGAAACAAATGACAGGGGGGGGGGGAAGAAAGGAGAAGGACTATATGTATTTGCAGCGGAAATTAAACAGGTGCGATCATACTAGCACTAATGCAATGGATTATATCAGAACTTCACAGGTTAAGGGTGCTTGGGCGAGAGTAGTACTAGGATGGGTGACCTCTAGCGAAGTCCTTATATTTTACCCATTTTCTTGGGAAGTCCTCGTGTTGCACACATTTTTTTGCAGATGATTCTTTCGATGTTACGCGCGACTTTAATTATGGTCTGCAGGTTTATTCGGAAATGTGAGTCACGGCGCCCTGGCATTTTACTTGATATTAGAACGAGAACAGGAAGTGCAGTGCGTACGCACAAGGAAACAAAAGACGGGAAGGGGAAGAAATGAGAAGGAGTGTATGTATTTGCAGCGCGAAATTAAGCAGGTGTGATCATACCAGCACTAATGCACCGGATCCCATCAGAACTCCGCAGTTATGTGTGCTTGGGCGAGAGTAGTACTCGGATGGGTGACCTCCTGGGAAATCTTCGTGTCGGACCAATTTTTTTTCAGACGGGTCGTTCGACGTTACGCGCGGCTGGAACTATTGTCCACTTGTTTATACGCAAATGTGAGTCAAGAAACAGGGGCATTTTAATCGATATTACAACGAGAAGGAGAGGTGCAGTGTGAGCGCATAAGAAAACAAATGATGGGAGGGGGGAGTGAAGGAGATGGACTGTATGTATTTTGAGCACGAAATGAAACAGTTGCGATCATACCAGCACAAATGCACCGGATCCCATCAGAACTCCGCAGTTAAGTGTGCTTTGGTGAAAGTAGTACAAGGATGGGTTACCTCCTGGGAAGTTCTCATGTTGCACCCATTTTTTTTTTTCAGATGGGTCGTTCGACGTTACGCGCGTCTAGAACTATGGTCCGCTGGTTTAAACGCAAATGTGAGTCAAAACGCAGGGGCATTTTAATTGACATTAGAACGATAAGGAGAGGTGAAGTCTGAACGCACCAGGAAACAAATGACGGGAGGGGGAAGAAAGGAGAAGGAGTGAATGTATTTGCAGCGCGAAATGAATCAGGTGCGATCATACAAGTACTAATGCACCGGCTTGGATGGGTGACCTCCTGGGAAGTCCTCGTGTTGCACTAATTTTTTTCCGGATGGGTCGTTCGACGTTACACGCGAATAGAATTATGAACTGCTGGTTCATTCGCAAAGGTGAGTCACGGTGCCGGGGCATTTTACTTTATATTAGAACGAGAAAGAGGGATGCAGAGTGTACGCAGAAGGAAACAAATGACGGGAGGGGGGATGGAAGGAGAAAGAGTGTATGTATTTGCAGCGCAAAATGAAACATGAGCGATCATACTTGAACTAATACAACGGATTCTATCAAAACTCCGCAAGTTAAGGGTGCTTGGGCGAGAGTAGTATTAGGATGGGTGACCTCCTGCGAAGTCTTTATATTTCACCCATTTTCTTGGGAAGTCCATGTGTTGCACCCATTTTTTTTGCAGATGATTCTTTCGACGTTACACGCGACTTGAATTGTGGTCCGCAGGTTTATTTGCAAATGTGAGTCACGGCGCCGTCGCATTTTACTCGATATTTGAACAAGAACGGGAGGTGCAGTGCGCACGCACAAGGAAACAAATGACGGGAGGGGGAATAAAGGAGAAGGAGTGAATATATTTGCAGCGCGAAATTAATCAGGTGCGATCATACCAGCACTAATGCACCGTATCCCATCTGAACTCCGCAGTTAAGTGTGCTTGGGCGAGAATAGTACTCGAATGGGTGACCTCTTGGGAAGTCCTCGTGTTGCACCTATTTTTTTTCGGATGGGTCGTTCGACGTTACACTAATAGAATTATGAACTACTGGTTCATTAGCAAAGGTGAGTCACGGTGCCGGGGCATTTTTCTTGATATTAGAATGAGTAAGAGAGATGCAGAGTGCACGCACAAGGAAACAAATGACGGGAGGGGGGATGGAAGGAGAAAGAGTGTATGTATTTGCAGCGTAGAATGAAACATGAGCGATCATACCACCACTAACGCAATGGATTCTATTAGAACTCCGCTAATTAAGGGTGCTTGGGCGAGAGTAGTACTAGGATGGGTGACCTCCTGCGAAGTCCTTATATTTCACCCATTTTCTTGGGAAGTCCTCGTGCTGCACCCATTTTTTTGCAGATGATTCTTTCGACGTCACGGGCGACTTGAATTATGGTCTCCAGGTTTATTTGCAAATGTGAGTCACGGCGCCGTGGCATTATACTTGATATTTGAACGACAACGGGAGGGGGAATAAAGGGGAAGGAGTGTATTTATTTGCAGCGACAAATTAAACAGGTGCGATCATACCAGCACTAATGCACCAGATCCCATCAGAACTCCGCAGTTAAGTGTGCTACTACGAGAGTAGTACTCGGATGGGTGACCTCCTGGGAAGTCCTCGTGTCGCAACAAATTTTTTTTAGACCGGTTGTTCGATGTTGCGCGCGACTGGAACTATGGTCCGCTGGTTTATACGCAAATGTGAGTTAAGAAGCAGGAGCATTTTAATCGATATTAGAACGAGAAGGAGAGGTGCAGTGTTATTGCACAAGGAAACAAATTATTGGAGGGGGGAGGGAAGGAGAAGGAGTGTATGTATTTTCAGCACGAAATGAAACAGGTGCGATCATACCAGCACAAATGCACCGGATCCAATCAGAACTCCGCAGTTAAGTGTGCCTTGGCAAAAGTAGTACAACGATGGGTTACCTCTTGGGAAGTTCTCGTGTTGCACCCATTTTTTTTTTCAGATGGGTCGTTCGACGTTACTCGCGACTGTAACTATGGTCCGTTGGTTTATACGCAAATGTGAGTCAAGATGCAGGGGCATTTTAATTGATATTAGAGCGAGAAGGAGAGGTGAAGTTTGAACGCACCAGGAAAATAATGACGCGAGGGGGAAGAAAGGAGAAGGAGTATATGTATTAGCAGCGCGAAATGAATGAGGTGCGATCATACCAGCACTAATGCACCGTATTCCATCAGAACTACGCAGTCAAGTGAGCTTGGGCGAGAGTAGTACTCGGATGAGTGACCTCCTGGGAAGTCCTCGTGTTGCACCCATTTTTTTTCGGATGGCTCATTCGACGTTGCGCACGAATCGAATTATGAAACGCTGGTTCATTCGCAAAGGTGAGTCACGGTGCCGGGGCATTTTACTTTATATTAGAACGAGAAGGAGAGATGCAGAGTGCACGCGCATGGAAACAAATGACGGGAGGGGGGATGGAAGGAGAAAACATGTATGTATTTGCAGCGCAGAATGAAACATGAGCGATCATACCAGAACTAATGCAACAGATTCTATCAAAACTTCGCAAGTTATGGGTGCTTGGGCGAGAGTAGTACTAGGATGGGTGACCTCCTGCGAAGTCCTTATATTTCACCCTTTTTCTTGGAAAGTCCTCGTGTTACACCCATTTTTTTGAAGATGATTCTTTCGACGTTGCACGCGACTTGAATTATGGTCCGCAGGTTTATTCGCAAATGTGAGTCACGGCACCATAGCATTTTACTTGATATTTGAACGAGAAGGCTCTTGCAGTGCGCACGCACACGGAAACAAATAACGGGTGGGGGAAGAAAGGAGAAGGAGTGTATGTATTTGAAGCGCGAAATGAAACAGGTGCAATAATACCAGCATTAAAGAACTAGATCCCATCAGAACTCCGCAGTTAAGTGTGCTTGGGCGAGAGTAGTACTTGGATGGGTTACCTCCTGGGAAGTTCTCGTGTTGTACCCATTTTTTTTTTAGATGGGTCGTTCGACGATACGCGCGACTGGAATTATGGTCCGCTGGTTTATACGCAAATATGAGTCAAGACGCAGGGGCATTTTAATTGATATTAGAACGAGAAGGAGATGTGAAGTGTGAACGCACCAAGAAACAAATTTCGGGAGGGAGAAGAAAGGTGAAAGAGTGTATGTATTTGCAGCGCGAAATGAAACAGGTGCGATCATACCAGCACTAATGCACCGGATCCCATCAGAACTCCGCAGTGAAGTGTTCTTGAACGAGAGTAGTACTCGGATGGGTGACCTCCTGGGAAGTCCTAGTGTTGCACCAATTTTTTTTCGGATGTGTTGTTCGACGTTACGCGCGAATCGAATTATGAAACTCTGGTTCATTCGCAAAGGTGAGTCACGGTGCAGGGGCATTTTACTTGATATTAGAACGAGAAGAAAAGATGCAGAGTGCACGCATAAGGAAACAAATGACAGGAGGGGGGATGAAAGGAGAAAGAGTGTATGTATTTGCAGCGCAGAATGAAACATGAGCGATCATACCAGTACTAATACAACGGATTCTATCAGAACTCCGCAAGTTAAGGGTGCATGGGCGAGAGTAGTACTAGGATGGGTGACCTCCTGCGAAGTCCTTATATTTCACCCATTTTCTTGGGAAGTCCTCGTGTTGCACCCATTTTTTTGTAGATGATTCTTTCGACGTTACGCGCGACTTGAATTATGGTCCGCAAGTTTATTTACAAATGTGAGTCTCGGCGCCATGACATTTTACTTGATATTTGAACGAGAACGGGAGTTGCAGTGCGCGCGCACAAGGAAACAAATGACGGGAGGGGGAAGAAAGGAGAAGGAGTGAATATATTTGCAGCGCGAAATTAATCAGGTGCGATCATACCAGCACTAATGCACCGGATCCCATCAGAACTCTGCAGTTAAGTGTGCTTGGGAGAGAGTAGTACTCGGATGCGTGACCTCCTAGGAAGTCCTCGTGTTGCACGCATTTTTTTTCGGATGGGTCGTTCGACGTTACGCGCGAATGGAATTATGAACCGCTGGTTCATTCGCAAAGATGAGTCACGGTGCCGAAGCATTTTACTTGATATTAGAACGAGAAAGAGAGATGCAGAGTGCACGCACAAAGAAACAAATGATGGGAGGGGGGATGGAAGGAGAAAGAGTGTATGTATTTGTAGCGCAGAGTGAAACATGAGTGATCTTACCAGCACTAATGCAACGGATTCTATCAGAACCCCACAAGTTAAGGATGCTTTGGGGAGAGTAGTACTAGGATGGGTGACCTCCTGCGAAGTCCTTATATTTCACCCATTTTTTGCAGATGATTCTTTTGACGTTACGCGCGACTTGAATTATGGTTCGCAGGTTTATTCGCAAATGTGAGTCACGGCGCCGTGGCATTTTACTTGATATTAGAATGAGAACGAGAGGTGCAGTGCGCACGCACAAGGAAACAAAATTACGGGAGGGGGAAGAAAGGAGAAGGAGTGTATGTATTTGCAGTGTAAATTTAAATAGGTGTGATCATAGTAGCACTAATGCACCGGATCCCATCAGAACTCCGTAGTTAATTATGCTTGGGCGAGAGTAGTACTCGGATGGGTGACCTCCTGGGAAGTCCTCGTGTCGTACAAATTTTTTTTCAGATGGGTCGTTCGACGTTACACGCGACTGGAACTATGGTCCGCTGGTTTACACGCAAATGTGAGTCAAGAAGCAGGGACATTTTAATCGATATTAGAATGAGATGGAGAGATGCAGTGAGAACGCACAAGGAAACAAATGATGGGAGGGGGGAGGGAAGGAGAAGGAGTGTATGTATTTTCAGCACGAAATGAAACAGTTGCGATCATACCAGCATAAATGCACCGGATCTTATCAGAACTCTGCAGTTAAGTGTGCATTGGCGAAAGTAGTACAAGGATGGGTTACCTCCTGGGAAGTTCTCGTGTTGTACCTATTTTTTTTTTCAGATGGGCCGTTCGACGTTACACTCGACTGGAACTATGGTCCGCTGGTTTATACGCAAATGTGAGTCAAAACGCAGGGGCATTTTAAATGATATTAGAACGAGAAGGAGATGTAAAGTGTGAACGCACCAGGAAACAAATAACGGGACGGGGAAGAAAGGATAAGGAGTGTGTGTATTTGCAGCGCGAAATGAAACAGGTGCGATCATACCAGCACTAATGCACTGGATCCCATCAGAACTCCGCAGTTAAGTGTGCTTGGGCGAGAGTAGTACTCGGATGTGTGACCTCCTGGGAAGTCCTCGTGATGCACCCATTTTTTTTCGGATGGGTCTTTCGACATTACGCGCGAATGGAATTATGAACCGTTGGTTCATTCGCAAAGGTGAGTCAAGGTGCCAGGGCATTTTACTTGATATTAGAACGAGAAGGAGAGGTGCAGTGTGAACGCACAAGGAAACAAATGACAAGAGGGGGGAGGGAAGGAGAAGGTGTGTATGTATTTGCAGCGCGAAATGAAAGATGTGCTATCATACCAGCACTAATTCACCGGATCCTATCAAAACTCTGTAGTTAAATGTGCTTGGGCGAGAGTATTACTCGGATGGGTGACCTCTTGGGAAGTCCTCATGTTGCACCCATTTTCTTCGGATGGGTCGTTTGACATTACGCGCGAATGGAATTATGAACCGTTGGTTCATTCGCAAAGGTGAGTCACGGTGCCGTCGCATTTTTCTTGATATTAGAACAAGAAGGAGAGATGCAGAGTGCACGCACAAGGAAACTAATGACGGGAGGGGGGACGGAAGGAGAAAGAGTGCATGTCTTTGCAGCGCATAATGAAACATGAGCGATCATACAAGCACTAATGCAACGGATTCTATAAAAACTCCGCAAGTTAAGGGTGCTTGGGCGAGAGTAGTACTAGGATGAGTGACCTCCTGCGAAATCCTTATATTTCACCCATTTTCTTGGAAAGTCCTCGTGTTGCACCCATTTTTTTGCAGATGATTCTTTCGACGTTACGTGCGACTTGATTTATGGTCCGCAGGTTTATTTGCAAATGTGAGTCACGGCGCCGTGGCATTTTACTTGATATTTGAACGATAAGGGGAGATGCAGTGTGCACGCACAAGGAAACAAACGACGGGAGGGGGAAGATAGGAGAATGAGAGTATGTATTTGCAGCGCAAAATGAAACAGGTGCGATCATACCAGCACTGATGCACCGGATCCTATCAGAATTCCGCAGTTAAGTGTGCTTGGGCGAGAGTAGTACTCGGATGGGTGACCTCCTAGGATGTCCTTGTTTTGTACATATTTTTTTTCAGACGGGACGTTCGATGTTACGCGTGACTGGAACTATGGTCCGCTGGTTTATACGCAAATGTAAGTCAAGAAGCAGAACGTTTTAATCGATATTAAAACGAGAAGGAGAGGTGCAGTGTGAACGCACAAGGAAATAATTGATGGGAGGTGAGAAGGAAGGAGAAGGAGTATGTATTTTACGCACGAAATGAAACAGGTGCGATCATACCAGCACAAATGCACCATATCCCATTAGAACTCCGCAGTTAAGTGTGTTTTGACGAAAGTAGTACAAGGATGGGTTACCTTTTGTGAAGTTCTCGTGTTGCACCCATTTTTTTTCAGATGGGTCGTTCGACATTACGCGCGACTGGAACTATGGTCCGCTGGTTTATATGTAAATGTGAGTCAAGACGCAGGGGCATTTTAAAATATCTTAAAATGAGAAAGAGAAGTGAAGTGTGAACGCACTAGGAAACAAATGACAGGAGGGGGAAGAAAGGAGAAGGTGTGTATGTATTTGCAGTGCGAAATGAAACAGGTGCGATCATACCAGCACTAATGCACCGGAACCCATCAGAACTACACAAGTAAGTGTGCATGGGCGATTGTACTACTTAGATGGGTGATCTCCTAGGAAGTCCTCGTGATGCACCCATTTTTTTTCGGATGGGTCGTTCGACGTTACGCGCGAATGGAATTATGAACCGCTGGTTCATTCGCAAAGGTGAGTCACGGTGCCAGGCATTTTACTTGATATTAGAACGAGAAGAAGAGATGCAGAGTGCACGCACAAGGAAACAAATGACGGGAGGGGGGATGGAAGGAGAAAGAGTGTATGTATTTGCAGCGCAGAATGAAACATGAGCGACCATACCAGCACTAATGCAACGGATTCTATCAGAACTCCGCAAGTTAAGGGTGCTTGGGCGAGAGTCTAGGATGGGTGACCTCCTGCGAAGTCCTTATATTTCGCCCATTTTCTTGGGAAGTCCTCGTGTTGCACCCATTTTTTTGCAGATGATTCTTTCGACATTACGTGCGACTTGAATTATGGTCCGCAGGTTTATTCGCAAATGTGAGTCACGATGCAGGGGCATTTTAATTGATATTAGAACGAGAAAAAGAGGTTCAGTGTGAACCCACAAGGAAACAAATAATGGGAGGTGGGAGGAAAGGAGAAGTACTGTATGTATTTTCAGCACGAAATGAAATAGGTGCGATCATACCAGCAAAAATGCACCGGATCCCATCAGAACTCCGCAGTTAAGTGTGCTTTGGCGA
This sequence comes from Carica papaya, assembly GCF_054855325.1. Lineage (NCBI taxonomy): Eukaryota > Viridiplantae > Streptophyta > Magnoliopsida > Brassicales > Caricaceae > Carica > Carica papaya. Next base: position 21,304,150 of record NC_142316.1, read on the forward strand.
AAGTAGTACAAGGATGGGTTACCTCCTGGGAAATTCTCGTGTTGCACCCTTTTTTTTCAGATAGGTTGTTCGACATTACACGCGACTGGAACTATGGTCCGCTGGTTTATACGTAAATGTGAGTCAAGACGCAGCGGCATTTTAATTGATATTAGAACGAAAAGGAGAGGTGAAGTGTGAACGCACCAGGAAACAAATGACGGGAGGGGGAAGAAAGGAGAAGGAGTGAAAGGAGTGAATGTATTTGTAGCGCGAAATGAAACAGGTGCGATCATACTAGCACTAATGCACCGGATCCCATCAAATATCTGCAGTTAAGTGTGCTTGGGAGAGAGTAGTACTCGGAAGGGTGACCTCCTGGTAAGTCCTCGTGTTGCAAGCTTTTTTTTTCAGATGGGTCTTTTGACATTACTCGCGAATGGAATTATGAACCATTGGTTCATTCGCAAAGGTGAGTCACGATGCCAGGGCATTTTACTTGATATTAGAACGAGAAGGAGAGATGCACAGTGCACGCACAAGGAAACAAATGAAATGAGGGGGGATGAAAGGAGAAAGAGTGTATGTATTTGTAGCGCAGAGTGAAACATGAGCGATCTTACCAGCACTAATGCAACAGATTCTATCAGAACTCCGCAAGTTAAGGGTGCTTTGGTGAGAGTAGTACTAGGATGGGTGACATCCTTCGAAGTCCTTATATTTCACCCATTTTTTTGCAGATGATTCTTTCGACGTTACGCGCGACTTGAATTATGGTCCGCAGGTTTATTCGCAAATGTGAGTCACGGCGCCGTGGCATTTTACTTGATATTAGAACGAGAACGAGAAGTGCAGTGCGCACGCACAAGGAAACAAAATTACGGGAGGGGGAAGAAAGGAGAAGGAGTGTATGTATTTGCAGTGCAAAATTAAATAGATGTGATCATACTAGCACTAATGCACCGGATCTCATCAGAACTCCGTAGTTAATTATGCTTGGGCGAGAGTAGTACTCGGATGGGTGACCTCCTGGGAAGTCCTCGTGTCGTACGAATTTTTTTTCAGACGGGTCGTTCGACGTTACGCGCGACTGGAACTATGGTCCGCTGGTTTATACGCAAATGTGAATCAAGAAGAAGGGGCATTTTAATCAATATTAGAATGAGATGGAGATGTGCGGTGATAACGCACAAGGAAACAAATGATGGGAGGGGGAGGGAAGGAGGAGTGTATGTATTTTCATCACGAAATTAAATAGGTGCAATCATATCAGCACCAAAGCACGGTATCCCATCAAAACTTCGCAGTTAAGTGTGCTTGGGCGAGAGTAGTACTCAGATGGGTGACATCCTGGGAAGTCCTCGTGTTGCACCCATTTTTTTTCGGATGGGTCGTTCGACGTTACGCGCGAATGGAATTATGGAACGCTGGTTCATTCGCAAAGGTGAATCACGGTGCTGGGGTATTTTACTTGACATTAGAACGAGAAGAAGAGATGCAGAGTGCACGCATAAGGAAACAAATGAATGGAGGGGGGATGGAAGGAGAAAGAGTGTATGTATTTGCAGCGGAGAATGAAACATGAGCAATCGTACCACCACTAATGCAACAGATTCTATCAGAACTCCGCAAGTTAAGGGTACATGGGCGAGAGTAGTACTAGGATGGGTGACGTCCTGCGAAGTCCTTATATTTCACCCATTTTCTTGGGAAGTCCTCGTGTTGCACCCATTTTTTTGTAGATGATTCTTTTGACGTTACGCGTGACTTGAATTATGGTCCGCAAGTTTATTTGCAAATGTGAGTCACGGCGCCGTGGCATTTTACTTGATATTTGAACGAGAACGGGAGATGCAGTGCGCACGCACAAGGAAACAAATGACGGGAGGGGGAAGAAAAGAGAAGGAGTGAATGTATTTGCAGCGCGAAATTAATCAGGTGCGATCCTACCAGCACTAATGCACCGGATTCTATCAGAACTACGCAGTTAAGTGTGCTTGGGAGAGAGTAGTACTCGGATGCGTGACCTCCTGGGAAGTCCTCGTGTTGCACAAATTTTTTTTCGAATGGGTCATTCGACGTTACGCGCGAATGGAATTATGAACCGCAGGTTCATTCGCAAAGATGAGTCACGGTGCCGGGGCATTTTACTTGATATTAGAACGAGAAGGAGAGATGCAGAGTGCACGCACAAGGAAACAAATGATGGGAGGGGGGATAGAAGGAGAAAGAGTGTATGTATTTGCAGCGCAGAGTAAAACATGAGCGATCTTACCAGCACTAATGCAACAGATTCTATTAGAACTCCGCAAGTTATGGGTGCTTTGGCGAGAGTAGAACTATGATGGGTGACCTCCTGCGAAGTCCTTATATTTCACCGATCTTTTTGCAGATGATTCTTTCGACGTTACGCGCGACTTGAATTATGGTCCCCAGGTTTATTCGCAAATGTGAGTCACAGCGCCGTGTCATTTTACTTGATATTAGAACGAGAACGAGGGGTGCAGTGCGCACGCACAAGGAAACAAAATTACGGGAGGGGGAAGAAAGGAGAAAGAGTGTATATATTTGCAGCGCAAAATTAAATAGGTGTGATCATACTAGCACTAATGCACCGGATCCCATCAGAACTCCGTAGTTAATTGTTCTTGGGCAAGAGTAGTACTCAGATGGGTGACCTCCTGGGAAGTCCTCGTGTCGTACAAATTTTTTTTCAGACGGGTCGTTCGACGTTACGCGTGACTGGAACTATAGTCCGCTGGTTTATACGCAAATGTGAGTCAAGAAGCAGGGGCATTTTAATCGATATTAGAACGAGAATAAGAGGTGCAGTGTGAACGCACAAGGAAATAAATGATGGGAGGGGGGAGGAAAGGAGAAGAAGTGTATGTATTTTCAGCACAAAATGAAACAGGTGCGATCATACCAGCATAAATGCACCGGATCCCATCAGTACTCCGCAGTTAAGTGTGCTTTGGCGAAAGTAGTACAAGGATGGGTTAACTCCTGAGAAGTTCTCGTGTTGTACCCTTTTTTTTTTAAGATGGGTCGTTCGACGTTACGTGCGACTGGAACTATGTTCCGCTGGTTTATACGCAAATGTGAGTCAAGACGCAGGGGCATTTTAATTGATATTAGAACGAGAAGGAGAGGTGAAGTGTGAACGCACCAGGAAACAAATGACGGGAGGGGGAAGAAAGAAGAAGGACTGTATTTATTTGCAGCACAAAATGGAACAGATACGATCATACTAGCACTAATGCACCGGGTCCCATCAGAACTCCGCAGTTAAGTGTGCTTGGGCAAGAGTAGTACTCGAATGGGTGTCCTCTTGGGAAGTCCTCGTGTTGCACCCATTTGTTTTGGATGGATCGTTCGACGTTACGCGCGAATGGATTTATGAACTGTTGTTTCATTCGCAAAGGCGAGTCACGGTACCGCGGTATTTTACTTGACATTAGAACGAGAAAGAGAGATGTAGAGTGCACGCACAAGGAAACAAATGACGGGTGGGGGGATGGAAGGAGAAAGAGTATGTATATGTAGCGCAGAATAAAACATGAGTGATCATACCAGCACTAATGCAACGGATTTTATTAGAACTCTGCAGTTAAGGGTGCTTGGGTGAGAGTAGTACTAGGATGGGTGACCTCCTGCGAAGTCCTTATATTTCACCGATTTTATTGTGAAGTCATCTTGTTGCACCCATTTTTTTTGTAGATGATTCTTTTGACGCTTTGCGTGACTTGAATTATGGTCTGCAAGTTTATTCGCAAATGTGAGCCACGCCACCGTGGCATTTTACTTGATATTAGAACGAGAACGGGAGGTGCAGTGCGCACGCACAAGGAAACAAATTACGGGAGGGGGAAGAAAGGAGAAGGAGTGTATGAATTTGCAGCGCAAAAATTAAATAATTGGATCATCCCAGCCCCATTGCACTGGATCTCATTAGAACTACGTAGTTATGTGTGTTTGGGCGAGAGTAGTTCTCGGATGGGTGACCTTCTGGGAAGTCCTCGTGTTGCACCAATTTTTTTTTTCAGACGGGTCATTTGACGTTACACGCGATTGGAACTATGGTCAGCTGGTTTATACGCAAATGTGAGTCAAGAAGCAAGGGCATTTTAATCGATATTAGAACGAGAAAGAGAGGTGTAGTTTGAACGCACAAGGAAACAAATGATGGGAGGGGGGAGGGAAGGAGAAGGAGTGTATGTAATTTCAGCACAAAATTAAACAGGTGCGATCATACCAGCACAAATGCACCAGATCCTATTAGTACTCCACAATTAAGTGTGCTTTGGCGAAAGTATTATAAGGATGGGTTATCTCCTTGAAAGTTCTCGTGTTGCACCCATTTTTTTTTCAGATGGGTCGTTCGACGTCACGCGCGATTGGAACTATGGTAAGCTGTTTTATACGCAAAAGTGAGTCAAGACGCAGGGGCATTTTAATTCATATTAGAACGAGAAGGAGAGGTGAAGTGCGAACGCACCAGGAAACAAATGACGAGAGGGCGAAGAAAGGAGAAAGAGTGTATTTATTTGCAGCGCGAAATGAAACAGGTACGATCATACCAGCACTAATGCACCGGATCCCATCAGAACTTCGCAGTTAAGTGTGCGTGGGAGAGAGTAGTACTTGGATGGGTGACCTCCTAGGAAGTCCTCGTGTTGCACCAATTTTTTTTCGGATGGGTCGTTCGACGTTACGCAGGAATGGGATTATGAACCGCTGGTTCATTCGTAAAGCTGAGTCACGGTGCCAGGGCATTTTACTTGATATTAGAACGAGAATGAGAGATGCAGAGTGCACGCACAAGGAAATAAATGACGAGAGGGAGGATGGAAGGAGAAAGAGTCTATGTATTTGCAGCGCAGAATGAAACATGAGCGATCATACAAGCACTAATGCAACGGATTCTATCAGAACTTCGCAAGTTAAGGGTGCTTGGGCGAGAGTAGTACTAGGATGGGTGACCTCCTGCGAAGTCCTTATATTTCACCAATTTTCTTGGGAAGTTCTCGTGTTGCACCCATTTTTTTACAGATGATTCTTTCGACATTACGCGCGACTTGAATTATGGTTCCCAGGTTTATTCGTAAATGTGAGTCACGGCGCAGTGGTATTTTACTTGATATTAGAACGAGAATGAGAGGTACAGTGCGCACGCACAAGGAAATAAATGACGGGAGGGGGTAGAAAGGAGGAGTGTATGTATTTGCAGTGCAAAATTAGACAGGTGCGATCATACCAGCACTAATGCACCGGATCCCATTAGAACTTCGCAGTTAAGTGTCCTTGGGCAAGAGTAGTACTCAGATGGTTGACCTCTTGGGAAGTCCTCGTGTCGCACAAATTTTTTTTCAGATGGGTCGTTCGACGTTACGCGCGACTGGAACTATGGTCCGCTGGTTTATACGCAAATGTGAGTCAAGAAGCAGGGGCATTTTAATCGATATTAGAACGAGAAAGAGAGGTGCAGTGTGAATGCACAAGGAAAAAAATGATAGGAGGGGGGTGGGAAGGACAAGGAGTGTATGCATTTTCAGCACGAAATGAAACAGGTGCGATCATACCAGCACAAATGCACTGGATCCCATTAGAACTATGTAGTTAAGTGTGCTTTGGTGAAAGTAGTAAAAGGATGGGTTACCTCCTGGGAAGTTCTCGTGTTGCACCCATTTTTTTTTTCAGATGGGTCGTTCGACGTTACGCGCGACTGGAACTATGGTCCGATGCTTTATACGCAAATGTTAGTAAAGACGCTGGGGCATTTTAATTGATATTAGAACGAGAAGGAGAGGTGAAGTGTGCACGCACAAATGGAATTATGAACCGCTGGTTCATTCGCAAAGGTGAGTCACATTACCGGGGCATTTTACTTGATATTAGAACGAGAAGAAGAGATGCAGAGTGCACGCACAAGGAAACAAATGACGGTAAGGGGGATGGAAGGAGAAAGAGTGTATGTATTTGCAGCGTAGAATGAAACAGGTACGATCATAAATGCACCGGATCCCATCAGAACTCTGCAGTTAAGTGTGCTTTGGCGAGAGTAATACTCGGATGGATGACCTCCTGGGATGTCCTTGTGTTGCACCCATTTTTTTTTTGGATGGGTCGTTAGACGTTACGCGCGAATGGAATTATGAACCGCTGGTTCATTCGCAAAGGTGAGTCACACTGTCGGGGCATTTTACGTGATATTAGAACGAGAAAGAGAGATGCAGAGTGCACGCACAACGAAACAAATGACGGGAGGGGGGATGGAAGGAGAAAGAGTGTATGTATTTGCAGCGCAGAATGAAACATAAGCGATCATACCAGCAATAATGCAACGGATTCTATCATAACTCCGCAAGTTAAGGGTGTTTGGGCGAGAGTAGTACTAGGATGGGTGACCTCCTGCGAAGTACTTATATTTACTCCATTTTCCTGGGAAGTCCTCGTGTTGAACCCATTTTTTTGCAGATGATTCTTTCGACATTATGCACAACTTGAATTATGGTCCGCAAGTTTATTCGCAAATGTGAGTTACGCCACCGTGGCATTTTACTTGATATTTTAACGAGAACAGGAAGTATAGTGCGCACGCACATGGAAACAAATGACGGGAGGCGGAAGAATGGAGAAGGAATGTATGTATTTACAGCACAAAATTAAATTGTTGCGATCATGCCAGCACTAATGCACCGGAACCCATCAGAACTTCGCAGTTAAGTGTGCTTGGACGAGAGTAGTACTCTGATGGGGGACCTCCTAGGAATTCCTCTTGTCGCACAAATTTTTTTTTAAACGGGTCGTTCGACATTACACTCGACTGGAACTATGGTCTGTTGGTTTATACGCAAATGTAAGTCAAGAAGCAGGCGCATTTTAATCAATACTAGAACAAGAAGGAGAGGTGTAGTGTGAACGCACAAGGAAATTAATGTTGGGAGGGGGGACGGAAGGAGAAGGAGTGTATGTATTTTCAGCACTAAATAAAACAGGTGCGATCATACCAGCAAAAATGCACCGGATCCCATCAGAACTCCGCAGTTAAGTGTGTTTTGGCGAAAGTAGTACAAGGATGGGTTACCTCCTGGAAAGTTCTCGTGTTGCACCCATTTTTTTTTTCGGATGGATCGTTCGACATTACGCGCGACTGGAACTATGGTCCGCTCGTTTATACACAAATGTGAGACAAGAGGCAGGGACATTTTAATTGATATTAGAACGAGAAGGAGAGGTGAAGTGGGAACGCACTAGGACACAAATGACGGGAGGGGGAAAAAAGGAGAAGGAGTATATGTATTTGCAGTGCAAAATGAAATAGGTGTGATCATACCAGCACTAATGCACCGGATCCCATCAGAACTCCGCAGTTAAGTGTGCTTGGGCGAGAGTAGTACTCGGATGGGTGACCTCCTGCGAAGTCCTTATATTTCACCCATTTTCTTGGGAAGTCCTCGTGTTACACCAATTTTTTTACAGATAATTCTTTCGACATTACGCGCGACTTGAATTATGATCCGTAGGTTTATTCGCAAATGTGAGTACGGCGTCGTGGCATTTTACTTGATATTAGAACGAGAACGGGAGGTGCAGTGCCCACGCACAAGGAAACAAATGACGGGAGTGGGAAGAAATGTGAAGGAGTGTATGTATTTGCAGCGCAAAATTAAATAGGTGCGATCATACCAGCACTAATGCACGGGATCCCATCAGAACTCCGCAGTTAAGTGTGCTTGGGCGAGAGTAGTACTCGAATGGGTGACCTCCTAGGAAGTCCTCATGTCACACCAAGTTTTTTACAAATAGGTCGTTCGACGTTACGCGCGACTGCAACTATGGTCTGCTGGTTTATACGCAAATGTGAGTCAAGAAGCATGGGCATTTTAATCGATATTAGAACGAGAAGAAGAGGTGCAGTGTGAACGCACAAGGAAACAAATGATGGGAGGGGGGAGGGAAGGAGAAGGAGTGTATGTATTTTCAGCACGAAATGAAACAAGTGCGATCATACCAGCACAAATGCACCGGATCCCATCAGAACTCCGCAGTTAAGTTTGCTTTGGCGAAAGTAGTACAAGGATGGTTTACCTCCTGGGAAGTTTTCGTGTTGCACCTATTTTTCTTTCAGATGGGTCGTTCGACGTTACGCGCGACTGGAATTATGGTCCGCTGGTTTATACGCAAATGTGAGTCAAGACGTAGGGGCATTTTACTTGATATTTGAACGAGAACGGGAGGTGTAGTGCGCACGCACAAGGAAACAAATGACGGGAGGGGGAAGAAAGGAGAAAGACTGTATTTATTTGCAGCGCGAAATTTAACAGGTGCGATCATACTAGCACTAATGCAACGGATTATATCAGAACTTCACAGGTTAAGGGTGCTTGGGCGAGAGTAGTACTAGGATGGGTGACCTCTAGCGAAGTCCTTATATTTCACCCATTTTCTTGGGAAGTCCTCGTGTTGCACACATTTTTTTACAGATGATTCTTTCGATGTTACGCGCGACTTGAATTATGGTCCGCAGGTTTATTCAGAAATGTGAGTAACGACGCCGTGGCATTTTACTTGATATTAGAACGAGAACGGGAGGTGCAGTGCGTACGTACAAGGAAACAAATGACGGGAGGGGGAAGAAATGAGAAGGAGTGTATGTATTTGCAGCGCGAATTTAAATAGGTGTGATCATACCAGCACTAATGCACCAGATCCCATCAGAACTCCGCAGTTAAGTGTGCTTGGGTGAGAGTAATATTCAGATGGGTGACCTCTTGGGAATTCCTCGTGTCGCACCAATTTTTTTTCAGACGGGTCGTTCGACGTTACGCGCGACTGGAACTATGGTTCGCTGGTTTATACGCAAATGTGAATCATCAAGTAGGGGCATTTTAATCGATATTAGAACGAGAAGGAGAGGTGCAGTGTGAACGCACAAGGAAACAAATGATGGGAGGGGAGAGGAAAAGAGAAGGGGTGTATGTATTTTTAGCACGAAATGAAACAGGTGCGATCACACCAGCACAAATTCACCGGATCCCATCAGAACTCCACAGTTAATTGTGCTTTGGCGAAAGTAGTACAAGGATGGTTTACCTCCTGGGAAGTTTTCGTGTTGCACCCATTTTTTTTTTCAAATAGGTCGTTCGACGTTACGGGCGACTGGAACTATTGTATGCTGGTTTATACGCAAATGTGAGTCAAGACGCAGGGGCATTTTAATTGATATTAGAACGAGAAGGAGAGGTGAAGTGTGAACGCACCAGGAAAAAAATAACAGGAGGGGGAAGAAAGGAGAAGGAGTGTATGTATTTGCAGCGCGAAATGACACATGTGCGATCATACTAGCACTAATGCACCAGATCCCATCAGAACTCCGCAGATAAGTGTGCTTGGGCGAGAGTAGTACTCGGATGGGTGACCTCCTAGGAAGTCCTCGTGTTGCACGCATTTTTTTTTTGGATGGGTCGTTCGACGTTACGCACGAATGGATTTATGAACCGCTGGTTCATTCACAAAGGTGAGTCACGGTACCGGGGCATTTTACTTGATATTAGAACGAGAATGAGAGATGCAGAGTGCACGCACAAGGAAACAAATGACGGGAGGGGGGATGGAAGGAGAAAGAGTGTATGTATTTGCAGCGCAGAATGAAACCTGAGGGATTATACTAGAACTAATGCCACGGATTCTATCAGAACTCCACAAGTTAAGGGTGCTTGGGCGAGAGTGGTACTAGGATGGGTGACCTCCTGCGAAGTCTTTATATTTCACCAATTTTCTTGGGAAGTCCTCGTGTTGCACCCATTTTTTTGTAGATGATTCTTTCGACGTTATGCGCGACTTGATTTATGGTCCGCATGTTTATTCGCAAATGTGAGTCACGGCGCCGTGGCATTTTAATTGATATTTGAACGAGAACAGGAGGTGCAGTGCGCACGCACAAGAAACATATGACGGGAGGGGGAAGAAAGGAGAAACAGTGTATGTGTTTGCAGCGCGAAATTAAACAGGTCGGATCATACCACCACTAATGCACCGGATCCCATCAAAACTCCGCAGTTAATTGTGCTTGGGCAAGAGTAGTACTCGGATGGGAGACCTCCTGGGAAGTTCTCGTGTCGCACCAATTTTTTTTTAAACCGGTCGTTCGATGTTATGCGCGACTGGAACTATGGTCCGCTGGTTTATACGCAAATGTGAGTCAAGAAGCAGGGGCATTTTAATCGATATTAGAACGAGAAAGAGAGGTGCAGTGTGAACGCATAAGGAAACAAATGAAGGGAGGAGGGAGGGAAGGATAAGGAGTGTATGTATTTTCAGCACGGAATGAAACAGGTGCGATCATACCAGCCCAAGTGCACTGGATCCCATTAGAACTCCGCAGTTAAGTGTGTTTTGGATAAAGTAGTACATGGATGGGTTACCTCCTTGGAAGTTTTCGTGTTGCACCCATTTTCTTTTTTAGATGGGTCGTTCGACGTTACGCGCGACTGGAACTATGGTCCGCAGGTTTATTCGCAAATATGAGTCAAGAAGCAGGGGCATTTTAATCGATATTAGAATGAGAAGGAGAGGTGCAGTGTGAACGCACAAGGAAACAAATGATGGGAGGGGAGAGGGAAGGAGAAGGAGTGTATGTATTTTCAGCACGAAATGAAATAGGTGCGATCATACCAGCACAAATGCACCGGATCCCATCAGAACTCCGCAGTTAAGTGTGTTTTGGCGAAAGTAGTACAAGGATGGGTTACCTCCTGGGAAGTTCTCGTGTTGCACCCATTTTTTTTTTCAGATGGGTCGTTCGACTTTACGCGCGACTGGAACTATGATCCGCTGGTTTATGTACAAATGTGAGTCAAGACGTAGGGGCATTTTAATTGATATTAGAACGAGAAGGAGAGGTGAAGTGTGAACGCACCAGGAAACAAATGACGGGAGGGGGAAGAAAGGAGAAGGAGTGTATGTATTTGGGGCGCGAAATCAAACAGGTGCAATCATACCAGCACTAATTCACCGGATCCCATCAGAACTCCGCAATTAAGTGTGCTTGGGCGAGAGTAGTACTCGTATGGGTGACCTCCTCAGAAGTCCTCGTGTTGCACCCATTTTTTTTTCGGATGGGTCATTCGACGTTTCGCGCAAATGGAATTATGAATCGCTGGTTCATTCGCAAAGGTGAGTCATGGTACTAGGGCATTTTACTTGATATTAGAACGAGAAGGAGAGATGCAGAGTGCACGCACAAGGAAACAAATGATGGGAGGGGGGATGGAAGGAGAAAGAGTGTATATATTTGCAACGCAGAACGAAACATGCGCGATCATACCAGAACTAATGCAACGGATTCTATCAGAACTCCCCAAGTTAAGGGTTCTTGGGCGAGAGTAGTACTAGGATGGGTGACCTCCTGCGAAGTCCTTATATTTCACCCATTTTCTTGGGAAGTTCTCGTGTTGCAACCATTTTTTTGTAGATGATTCTTTCGACGTTGCGCGTGACTTGAATTATGGTCCGCAGGTTTATTCGCAAATGTGAGTTACGGCGCCGTGGCATTTTACTTGATATTTGAACGAGAACGGGAGGTGCATTGCGCACGCACAAGAAAACAAATGACGGGAGGGGGAAGAAAGGAGAATGAGTGTATGTATTTGCAGCGCAAAATTAGACAGGTGGGATCATACGAGCCCTAAAGCACTGGATCCCATCAAAACTCTACAGTTAAGTGTGTTAGGGCGAGAGTAGTACTCAGATGGGTGACCTCCTGGGAAGTCCTCTTGTTGCACCCATTTTTTTTCGAATGGGTCGTTCGACGCTACACGCGAATGGAATTATGAACCGCTGGTTCATTCGCAAAGGTAAGTCACAGTGTCGGGGCATTTTACTTTATATTAGAACGAGAAGGATAGATGCAGAGTGCACGCACAAGGAAATAATTGACGGGAGGGGGGATGGAAGGAGAAAGAATGTATGTATTTGCAGCGCAGAATGAAACATGAGCGATCATTCTAGCACTAACGCAACGAATTCTATAAGAACTCCGCAGTTAAGGGTGCTTTGGCGAGAGCAGTACTAGGATGGATGACCTCCTGCGAAGTCCTTATATTTCACCCATTTTATTGGGAAGTCCTCGTGTTGCACCCATTTTTTTGCAGATGATTCTTTCGACGTTACGCACGACTTGAATTATAGTCCGCAGGTTTATTCACAAATTTGAGTCAATGCGCCGTGCGATTTTACTTGATATTTGAACGAGAACGGGAGGTGCAGTGCGCACGCACAAGGAAACAAATGACGGGAGGGGGAAGAAAGGAGAAGGAGTGTATGTATTTGCATCGCGAAATTAAACAGGTGCGATCATTCCAGCACTAATGCACCGGGTCCCATTAGAACTCCACAGTTAAGTGTGCTTGGGCGAGAGTAGTACTCAGATGGGTGACCTCTTGGGAAGTCCTCGTGTCGCACCAATTTTCTTTCAGTCAAGTCGTTCGATGTTACGCGCGACTGGAACTATGGTCCGCTGGTTTATCGGTAAATGTGAATCAAGAAGCAGGGGCATTTTAATCGATATTAGAACGAGAAAGAGATGTGCAGTGTGAACGCACAAGGAAACAAATGATGGGAGGGGGGAGGGGAAGAGAAGGAATGTATGTATTTACAGCAGGAAATGAAACAGTGCGATCATACTTGCACAAATGCACCGGACCCCATCAGAACTCTGCAGTTAAGTGTTGGCGAAAGTAGTACAAGGATGGGTCACCTCCTGGGAAGTTCTCGTGTTGCACCCATAATCTTTTTCAGATGGGTCGTTCGACGTTACGCGCGACTGGAATTATGGTCCACTAGTTTATACGCAAATGTGAGTCAAGACGCACAGGTATTTTAATTGATATTAGAACGAGAATGAGAGGTGAAGTCTGAACGTACCAGGCAACAAATGATGGGAGGGGGAAGAAAGGAGAAGGAGTGTATGTATTAGCAGCGCAAAATGAAATAGGTGCGATCATACCAGCACCTATGCACCCGATCCCATCAGAACTCCGCAATTAAGTGTGCTTGGGCGAGAGTAGTACTCGGATGGGTGACCTCCTGGGAACTCCTCGTGTTGCACCCTTTTTTTTTCGGATGGGTCGTTCGATGTTACGTGTGAATTGAATTATGAACCGCTGGTTCATTCGCAAAGGTGAGTCACGGTGCCGGGTCATTTTACTTTATATTAGAAGGAGAAAGAGAGATGCAGAGTGCACGCACAAGGAAACAAATTACTGGAGGGGGGATGGAAGGACAAAAAGTTTATGTATTTGCAGCGCAGAATGAAACATTAGCGATCATACTAGCACTAATGCAACGGATTCTATAAGAACTTCGCAGTTAAGGGTGCTTGGGCGAGAGTAGTACTAGGATGGGTGACCTCCTGAGAAGTCCTTATATTTCACCCATTGTCTTGGAAAGTCCTCGTGTTGCACCCATTTTTTTGCAGATGATTCTTTCTACGTTACGCGCGACTTGAATTATGGTCCGCAGGTTTATTCGCAAATTTGAGTCATGGCGTCGTGCCATTTTACTTGATATTTGAACGAGAAGGAGAGGTGAAGTGTGAACGCACCAGGAAACAAATGACAGGCGGGGGAAGAAAGGACAAGGAGTGTATGTATTTGCAGCACGCAATTAAACAGGTGCGATCATATTAGCACTAATGCACCAATTTTCTTTCAGAAAAGTCGTTCGACGTTACGTGCGACTGGAACTATGGTCCGCTGGTTTATCTGCAAATGTGAGTCAAGAAGCAGGGGCATTTTAATCGATATTAGAACGAGAAGGAGAGGTGCAGTGTGAACGAACAAGGAAACAAATGATGGGAGGGGGGAGGGAAAGAGATGGAGTGTATGTATTTTCAGCACGAAATGAAACAGGCACGATCATACCTGCACAAATGCACCGGATCCTATCAGAACTCCGTAGTTAAGTGTGCTTTGGCAAAAGTAGTATAGGGATGGGCTACCTCCTGGGAAGTTCTCGTGTTGCTCTAATTTTTTTCAGATAGGTCGTTCGACGTTATGCGCGACTGGAACTATGGTCCGCAGGATTATTTGCAAATGTGAGTCACGGCACCGTGACATTTTACTTGATATTTAAACGAGAACGGGTGGTGCAGTGCGCACGCACAAGGAAACAAATGACGGGGGGGGGGGGAGAAAGGAGAATGAGTTTATGTATTTTTAGCGTGAAATTAATCAGGTGCGATCATACCAGCACTAATGGTACTAGGGCATTTTACTTGATATTAGAACGAGAATGAAAGATGCAGAGTGCACGCACAAGGAAACAAATGATGGGAGGGGGGATGGAAGGAGAAAGAGTGTATGTATTTGCAACGCAGAATGAAACATGCGCGATCATACCAGAACTAATGCAGCGGATTCTATCAGAACTCCCCAAGTTAAGGGTTCTTGGGCGAGAGCAGTACTAGGATGGATGACCTCCTGCGAAGTCCATATATTTCACCCATTTTCTTGTGAAGTCCTCGTGTTGCACCCATTTTTTTGCAGATGATTCTTTCAACGTTACGCGCGACTTGAATTATGATCCGCAGGTTTATTCGCAAATTTGAGTCACGGCGCCGCGACATTTTACTTGATATTAGAACGAGAACGGGAGGAGCATTGCGCGCGCACAAGGAAACAAATGACGGGAGGGGAAAGAAAGGAGAAGGAGTGTATGTATTTGCAGCGCAAAATTAAACAGGTGCGATCATACTAGCACTAATGTACCGGATCCCATCAGAACTCCGCAGTTAAGTGTGCTTGGGAGAGAGTAGTTCTCGGATGGATGTCCTCCTGGGAAGTTCTCGTGTCGCACAAATTTTTTTTCAGACGGGTCATTAGACGTTATGCGCGACTGGAGCTAGGGTCCGCTTGTTTATACGCAAATGTGAGTCAAGAAGCAGGGGCATTTTAATCGATATTGGAACGAGAAGGAGAGGTGCAGTCTGAACGCACAAGGAAACAAATGATGGGAGGGGGAGGGAAGGAGAAGGAGTTTATGTATTTTCAGCACGAAATGAAATAGGCGCTATCATACCTGCACAAATGCACCGGATCCCATCAAAACTCCGCAGTTAAGTTTGCTTGGGCAGGAGTAGTACTCGGATGGGTGACCTCCTGGGAAGTCCTCGTGTCGGACCAATTTTTTTTCAGACGGGTCGTTCGACGCTATGCGTGACTTGAACTATGGTCCGCTGGTTTATACGCAAATGTGAGTCAAGAAGCAGGAGCATTTTAATCGATATTAGAACGAGAAGGAGAGGTGCAGTGTGAACACACAAGGAAACAAATAACGGGAGGGGGAAGAAAGGAGAAGGAGTTAATGTATTTTCACCGCAAAATTAATCAGGTGCGATCATACCAGCACTAAAGCACCGGATCCCATCAGAACTCCGCAGTTAAGTGTGCTTGGGCGAGAGTAGTACTCGGATGGGTGACCTCCTGGGAAGTCCTCGTGTCGCACCCATTTTTTTTCGGATGGGTCGTTTGACGTTGCGCGCGAATGGATATATGAACCGCTGGTTCATTCGCAAAGGTGAATCACGGTGCCTGGGCATTTTACTTGATATTAGAACGAGAAAGAGAGATGCAAAGTGGACGCACAAGGAAACAAATGGCGGGAGGGGGGATGGAAGGAGAAAGAGTGTATGTATTTACAGCGCAGAATGAAACATGAGCGATCATACCAGCACTAATGTAACGGATTCTATCATAACTCCCCAAGTTAAGGGTTCTTGGGCGAGAGTAGTACTAGGATGGGTGACCTCCTGCGAAGTCCTTATATTTCACCCATTATCTTCGGAAGTCCTCGTGTTGCACCTATTTTTTTACAGAAGATTCTTTCGACGTTACGCGCCACTTGAATTATAGTCCGCAAGTTTATTCGCAAATGTGAGTTACGGCACGTGGCATTTTACTTGATATTTGAACGAGAACGGGAGGTGCAGTGCGCACGTACAAGGAAACAAATGACGAGAGGGGGAAGAAAGGAGAAGGAGTGTATATATTTGCAGCGCAAAATTAAACAGGTGCGATCATACCAGCACTTATGCACCGGATCCCATCAGGACTCCGCAGTTAAGTGTGCTTGGGCGAGAGTAGTACTCAGATGGGTGACCTCCTAGGAAGTCCTCGTGTTGCACCCATTTTTTTCGGATGGGTAGTTCGACGTTATGCGCGAATGGAATTATGAACCGCTGGTTCATTCGCAAAGGTGAGTCACGGTGCGGGGGCATTTTACTCAGATGGATGACCTCCTGGGAAGTCCTCGTGTTGCACCCATTTTTTTTGGATGGGTAGTTCGACGTTATGCGCGAATGAAATTATGAACTGCTGGTTCATTCGCAAAGGTGAGTCACGGTGCGGGGGCATTTTACTTGATATTAGAACAAGAAGAAGAGATGCAGAGTGCACGCACAAGGAAACAAATGACGAGAGGGGAGATGGAAGGAGAAAGAGTGTATGTATTTGCAGCGCAGAATGAAACATGAGCGATCATACCAGTACTAATGCAACGGATTCTATCAGAACTCCGCAAGTTAAGGGTGCTTGGGCGAGAGTAGTACTAGGATGGGTGACCTCCTGCGAAGTCCTTATATTTCACCCATTTTCTTGGGAAGTCCTCGTATTGCACCCATTTTTTTGCAGATGATTCTTTCGACGTTATGCGTGAGTTGAATTATGGTCCGCAGGTTTATTTACAAATGTGAGTCATGACGCCGTGGCATTTTACTTGATATTTGAACGAGAATGGGAGGTGCAGTGCAGACGCACAAGGAAACAAATGACGGGAGGGGGAAGAAAGGAGAAGGAGTGTTTGTATTTGCAGCACGAAATTAAATAGGTTTGATCATACCAGCACTTATGCACCGGATCCCATCAGAACTCCGCGGTTAAGTGTGCTTGAGTGAGAGTAGTACTCGGATGGGTGACCTCCTGAAAAGTCCTCCTGTCGGACAAATTTTTTTTCAGACGGTTCATTCGACGTTACGCGCGACTGGAACTATGGTCTGCTGATTTATATGCAAATGTGAGTCAAGAAGCAGGGCCAATTTAATCGATATTAGAACGAGAAGGAGAGGTACAGTGTGAACACACAAGGAAACAAATGATGGGAGGGGGGAGGGAAGGAGAAGGAGTGTATTTATTTTTAGCACCAAATGAAACAAGTGCGATCATACCAGCACAAATGCATCGAATCCCATCAGAACTCTGCAGTTAAGTGTGCTTTGGCGAAAGTAGTACAAGGATGCGTTTCCTCCTGGGAAGTTCTCGTGTTGCACCCATTTTTTTTTTCAGATGGGTCGTTTGACATTACGCACGACTGGAACTATGGTCCGCTGGTTTATACGCAAATGTGAGTCAACACACAGGGGCATTTTAATTGATATTAGAATGAGAAGGAGAGATGAAGTATGAACGCACCAGGAAATAAATGACGGGAGGGGGGAAGAAAGAAGAAGGAGTGTATGTATTTGCAGCGCGAAGTGAAACAGGTGCGATCATACCAGCACTAATGCACCAGCTCCCATCAGAACTCTGCAGTTAAGTGTGCTTGGGCGAGAGTAGTACTCGGATGGGTTTCTTCGTGGGAAGTCCTCGTGTTGCACCCTTTTTTTTTTGGATGGGTCGTTCGACGTTACGCGCGAATGGAATTATGATCCGCTGGTTCATTCGTAAAGGTGAGTCACGGTAGCAGGGCATTTTACTTGATATTAGAACAAGAAGGAGAGATGCAGAGTGCACGCACAAGGAAATAAATGACGGGAGGGGGGATGGAAGGAGAAAGAGTGTATGTATTTGCAGCGCATATTGAAACATGACCGATCATACCAGAAGTAATGCAACGGATTCTATCAGAACTCTGCAAGTTAAAGGTGCTTGGGCGAGAGTAGTATTAAGATGGGTGACCTCCTGCGAAGTCCTTATATTTCACCTATTTTCTTGGGAAGTCCTCGAGTTGCACCCATTTTTTTGAAGATTATTCTTTCAACGTTACGTGGGACTTGAATTATGGCCCGCAGGTTTATTCGCAAATGTGAGTCACGGCGCCGTGGCATTTTACTTGATATTTGAATGAGAACGGGAGGTGCAGTACGCACGCACAAGGAAACAAATGACGGGAGGGGGAAGAAAGGAGAAGGAGTGTATGTATTTGCAGTGCGAAATTAAACAGGTGCGATCATACCAGCGCTAATGCACTGGATCCCATCAGAACTCCGTAGTTAAGTGTGCTTGGACGAGAGTAGTACTCGTATGGGTGACCTCCTGGGAAGTCCTTGTGTCGCACTAATTTTTTTTCAGAAAGGTCGTTCGACGTTACGTGCGACGGGAACTATGGTCCGCTGGTTAATACGCAAATGTGAGTCAAAAAGCAGGGGCATTTTAATCGATATTAGAACGAGAAGGAGAGGTGCAGTGTGAACGCACAAGGAAACAAATGATGGGAGGGGGGAGGGAAGGAGAAGGAGTGTATGTATTTTCAGCACCAAATGAAACAGGTGCGATCTTCAGCACAAATGCACCGGATCCCATCAGAACTCCGCAGTTAAGTGTGCTTTAGTGAAAGTAGTAGAAGGATGGGTTACCTCCTGGGAAGTTCTCGTGTTGCACCCATTTTTTTTTTCAGATGGGTCATTCGACGTTACACGCGACTGGAACTATGGTCTGCTGGTTTATACGCAAATGTGAGACAAGACGCAGGGGCATTTTAATCGATATTAGAATGAGAAGGAGAGGTGAAGTGTGAACGCACCAGGAAACAGATGACGGGAGGGGGAAGAAAGAAGAAGGAGTGTATGTATTTGTAGTGCGAAATGAAACAGGTGTGATCACAGCAGCACTAATTCACCGGATCCCATCATAACTCTGCATTTAAGTGTGCTTGGGCGAGAGTAGCACTCGGATGGGTGACCTCCTGGGAAGTCCTCGTGTTGCACCGATTTTTTTTCGGATGGGTCGTTCGACGTTACATGCAAATTGAATAATGAACCTCTGGTTCATTCGCAGAGGTTAATCACGGTGCCGGGGCATTTCACTTGATATTAGAACGAGAAGGAGAGATGCAGAGTGCACGCACAAGGAAATAAATGACGGGAGGGGGGATGGAATGAGAAAGAGTTTATGTATTTACAGCGCAGAATGAAACATGAGTGATCATACCAGCACTAATGCAACGGATTCTATCAGAACTCCGCAAGTTAAGGGTGATTGGGCAAGAGTAGTACTAGGATAGGTGACCTCCTGCGAAGTCCTTATATTTCACCCATTTTTTTGGGAAGTCCTCGTGTTGCACTCATTTTTTTACAGATGATTCTTTGGACGTTACGCGCGACTTAAATTATGGTCCGCAGGTTTATTCGCAAATGTGAGTCACGGCGCCGTGGCATTTTACTTGATATTTGAAGGAGAACGGGGGGTGCAATGCACGCGCACAAGGAAAAAAATGACGGGAGGGAGAAGAAAGGAGAAGGAGTGTATGTATTTAAAGTGCGAAATTAAATAGTTGCGATCATGCCAGCACCAACGCACCGGATCCCATCAGAACTCCGCAGGTAAGTGTGCTTGGGCGAGAGAAGTACTCAGATGGGGGACCTCCTGGGAATTCTTCGTGTCACACCAATTTTTTTTCAGACGGGTCATTCGACGATACGCTCGATTGGAATTATGGTCCGCTAGTTTATACGCAAATGTGAGTCAAGAAGCAGGGGCATTTTAATCAATATTAGAACAAGAAGGAGAGATGCAGGGTGCACGCACAAGGAGAAAGAGTGTATGTATTTGTAGCGCAGAATGAAATATGAGAGATCATACCACCACTAATGCAATGGATTCTATTAGAACTCCGCAAGTTAAGGGTGCTTGGGCGAGAGTAGTACTAGGATGGTTGACCTCCTGCGAGGTCCTTATATTTCACCCATTTTCTTGGGAAATCCTCGTGTTGCACCCATTTTTTTGCAGATGATTCTTTCGACGTTACGTGCGACTTGAATTATTGTCTGCAGGATTATTTGCAAATGTGAGTCACGGCGCTGTGGCATTTTACTTGATATTTGAACGAGAACGGGAGGTGCAGTGCGCACGCACAAGGTAACAAATGACGGGAGGGGGAAGAAAGGAGAAGGAGTGTATGTATTTGCAGCGCGAAATTAAACAGGTGCGATCATACCAACACTAATGCACCAGATCCCATCAGAACTACGCAGTTAAGTGTGCTTGGGCGAGAGTAGTACTCGGATGGGTGACCTCCCTGGAAGTCCCGTGTTGCACAAATTTTTTTCGGATAGGTCGTTCGAAGTTACGCGCGAATGGAATTATGAACCGCTGGTTAATTCGCAAAGGTGAGTCACGGTGCCAGGGCATTTTACTTGATATTAGAACGAGAAGGAGAGATGAATAAAGCACGTACAAGGAAACAAATGACGGGAGGGGGGATGGAAGGAGAAAGAGTGTATGTATTTACAGCGCAGAATGAAACATGAGCGATCATACCATCACTAATGCAACGGATTCTATCAGAACTCCACAGTTAAGGGTGCTTGGGCGAGAGTAGTACTATTATGGGTGACCTCCTGCGAAGTCCTTATATTTCACCCATTTTATTGGGAAGTCCTCGTGTTGCACCCATTTTTTTGCAGATGATTCTTTCGACGTTAAGCGCGACTTGAACTATGGTCTGCAAGTTTATTCGCAAATGTGAGTCACGGCACCGTGGCATTTTACTTGATATTAGAATGAGAACGGGAGGTGCAGTGCGCACGCACAAGGAAACAAATGACGGGAGGGGGAAGAAATGAGAAGGATTGTATGTATTTGCAGCGTGAAATTAAATAGGTGCGATCATACTAGCACTTATGTACCGGATCCCATCAGAACTCCGCAGTTAGGTATGCTTGGACGAGAGTAGTACTCGGATGGGTGACCTTCTGGGAAGTCCTCGTGTTGCACCCATTTTTTTTCAGATGGGTCCTTCAACGTTACACACGAATGGAATTATGAACCGCTTGTTCATTCGCAAAGGTGAGTCACGGTGCCGGGGCATTTTACTTGATATTAGAACGAGAATGAGAGATACAGAGTGCACGCACAAGGAAACAAATGACGGGAGGGGGGATGGAAGGAGAAAGAGTGCATGTATTTGCAGCGCAGAATGAAACATGGGCGATCATACCAGCACTAATGCAACGGATTCTATCAGAACTCCGCAGTTAAGGGTGCTTGGGCGAGAGTAGTACTATTATGAGTGACCTCCTGCGAAGTCCTTATATTTCACCCATTTTATCGGGAAGTCCTCGTGTTGCACCCATTTTTTTGCAGATGATTCTTTCGACGTTATACGTGACTTGAATTAATGTCTGCAGGTTTATTCGCAAATGTGAGTCACGGCGCCGTGGCATTTTACTTGATATTAGAACGAGAACGGGAGATGCAGTGCGCACACACAAGGAAACAAGTGACGGGAGGGGGAAAAAAGAAGAATGAGTGTATGTATTTGCAGCGCGAAATTAAACAGGTGCGATCATACCAGCACTAATGCACCAGATCCCATCAAAAATCCGTAGTTAACTGTGTTTGGGCAAGAGTAGTACTCTGATGGGTGACCTCCTGGGAAGTCCTCGTTTCGCTCCAATTTTTTTTTAGACGGATCGTTCGACGTTACGCGCGACTGGAACTATTGTCCGCTAGTTTATATGCAAATGTGAGTCAAGAAGCAGGGGCATTTTAATTGATATTAGAACGAGAAGGAGAGGTGTAGTGTGAACGCACGAGAAAACAAATATGGGAGGGGGGAGTGATAGAGAAGGAGTGTATTTATTTTCAGCACGAAATGAAACAGGTGCGATCATACCTGCATAAATGCACCGGATCCCATCAAAACTCCGCAGTTAAGTTTGCTTGGGCGAAAGTAGTACAAGGGTGGGTTACCTACTGGGAAGTTCTCGTGTTGCACCAATTTTTTTTTTCAGATGGGTCATTCGACGTTACGCGCGACTGGAATTATGGTCCCCTGGTTTATACAAAAATGTGAGTCAAGACACTAAGGCATTTTAATTGATATTAGAACGAGAAGGAGAGGTGAAGTGTGAACGCACCAGGAAACAATTGACGGGAAGGGGAAGAAAGGAGAAGGAGTGTATGTATTTGCAGCGCGAAATGAAATAGGTGCGATCATACCAGCACTAATGCACCGGATCCCATAAGAACTCCGCAGTTAAGTGTGCTTTGGCGAAAGTAGTACAAAGATGGGTTACCTACTGGGAAGTTCTCGTGTTGCATCCATTTTTTTTTCAGATGGGTCATTCGATGTTACACGCGATTGGAACTATGGTCCACTGGTTTATACGCAAATGTGAGTCAGGACGGAGGGGCATTTTAATCGATATTAGAACGAGAAGTAGAGGTGCAGTGTGAACGCGCAAGGAAACAAATGATGGGAGGGGGAAGGGAAGGAGAAGGAGTGTATGTATTTTCAGCACGAAATGAAATAGGCGAGATCATACCTGCACAAATGCACCGGATCCCATCAAAACTCCGCAATTAAGTGTGCTTTGGCGAAAGTAGTACAAGGATGGGTTACCTCCTGGGAAGTTCTCGTGTTGCGCCCATTTTTTTTTTCAGATGGGTCATTCGACGTTACGCGCGACTGGAAGTATGGTCCGCTGGTTTATATGCAAATGTGAGTCAAGACACAGGGGCATTTTAATTGATATTAGAACGAGAATGAGAGGTGAAATCTGAACGCACCATGAAACAAATGACGAGAGGGGAAAGAAAGGAGAAGGAGTGTATGTATTTGCAGCGCGAAATTAAACAGGTGAGATCATACCAGCACTAATGCACCGGATCCCATCAGAACTCTGCAGTTAAGTGTGCTTAGGCGTGAGTAGTACTCGGATGGGTGATCTCCTGGGAAGTCCTCGTGTTGCACCTATTTTTTTTCGGATGGGTCTTTCGACGTTACGCGCGAATGGAATTATGAACCGCTGGTTCATTAGCGTAGGTGAGTCACGGTTCCGGGGCATTTTACTTGATATTAGAACGAGAAGGAGAGATGCAGGGTGCACGCACAAGGAAACAAATGACGGGATGGGGGATGGAAGGAGAAAGAGTGTATGTATTTGGAGCGTAGAATGAAACATGAGCGATCATACCCGCACTAATGCAACTGATTCTATCAGAACTCCACAGTTAAGGGTGCTTGGGCGAGAGTTGTACTAGGATGGGTGACCTCCTGCGAAGTCCTTATATTTCACCCATTTTATTGGGAAGTACTCGTGTTGCACCCATTTTTTTGCAGATGATTCTTTCGACGTTACACGCAACTTGAATTATGGTCCGAATGTTTATTGGCAAATTTGAGTCACGGCGCCGTTCCATTTTACTTAATATTTGAACGAGAACGGGAGGTGCAATGCGCACGCACAAGGAAACAAATGACGGGAGGGGGAAGAAAGAAGAAGGAGTGTATGTATTTGCATCGCGAAATTAAACAGGTGCGATCATACCAGCACTAATGCACCGGATCCCATTAGAACTCCACAGTTAAGTGTGCTTGGGCGAGAGTAGTACTCGGATGGATGACCTCCTGGGAAGTCGTCGTGTCGTACCAATTTTCTTTCAGACAAGTCGTTCGACATTACGCGAGCCTAGAACTATGGTCCGCTTGTTTATCGGCAAATGTGAGTCAAGAAGCAGGGGCATTTTAATCGATATTAGAACGAGAAGGATGGGTGCATTGTGAACGCACAAGGAAACAAATGATGGGAAGGGGGAGGGAAGGAAAAGGAATGTATGTATTTTCATCACGAAATGAAACATGTGCGATCATACCAGCACAAATGCACCGGATCCTATCAGAACTCTGCAGTTAAGTGTGCTTTGGCGAAAGTAGTACAAGGGTGGGTTACCTACTGGGAAGTTCTCGTGTTGCACCAATTTTTTTTTTCAGATGGGTCATTCGACGTTACGCGCGACTGGAATTATGGTCCCCTGGTTTATACAAAAATGTGAGTCAAGACACTAAGGCATTTTAATTGATATTAGAACGAGAAGGAGAGGTGAAGTGTGAACGCACCAGGAAACAATTGACGGGAAGGGGAAGAAAGGAGAAGGAGTGTATGTATTTGCAGCGCGAAATGAAATAGGTGCGATCATACCAGCACTAATGCACCGGATCCCATCAGAACTCTGCAGTTAAGTGTGCTTGGGCGAGAGTAGTACTCGGATGGGTGAACTCCTGGGAAGTCCTCGTGTTGCACTAATTTTTTTTCGGATGGGTCGTTCGACGTTACACGCGAATGGAATTATGAACCGCTGGCTCATTCGCAAAGGTGAGTCACGGTGCGGGGGCATTTTACTTGATATTAGAACGAGAAGGAGAGATGCAGAGTGCACGCACAAGGAAACAAATGACGGGAGGGGGGATGGAAGGAGAAAGAGTGTATGTATTTGGAGCGCAGAATGAAACATGAACGATCATACCAGTACTAATGCAATGGATTCTATCAGAACTCCGTAAGTAAAGGGTGTTTGGGCGAGAGTAGTACTAGGATAGGTGACCTCCTGCGAAGTCCTTATATTTCACCCATTTTCTTGGGAAGTCCTCGTATTGCACCCATTTTTTTGCAGAAAATTCTTTCGACGTTACGCGCGACTTGAATTATGGTCTGTAGGTTTATTCGTAAATATGAGTCACGTCGCCGTGGCATTAAACTTGATATTTGAACAAGAACAGGAGGTGCAGTGCGCACAAACAAGGAAACAAATGACGGGAGGGGGAAGAAAGGAGAAGGAGTGTATGTATTTGCACCGCGAAATTAAACAGGTGTGATCATACCAGCACTAAAGCACCGGATCCCATCAGAACTCCGCTGTTAAGTGTTCTTGTGCGAGAGAAGTACTCGGATGGGTGACCTCCTGGGAAGTCCTCATGTTGCACCCATTTTTTTTCAGATGGATCGTTCGACGTTACGCGTGAATGGAATTATGAACCGCTGGTTCATTCACAAAGGTGAGTCACGGTGCTGGGGCATTTTACTTGATATTAGAACGAGAATGAGAGATACAGAGTGCACGCACAAGGAAACAAATGACGGGAGGGGGATGGAAGGAGAAAGAGTGTATGTATTTGGAGCGCAGAATGAAACATAAGGGATCATACCAGAACTAATGCAACGGATTCTATCAGAACTCCGCAAGATAAGGGTGCTTGGGCGAGAGTAGTACTAGGATGGTTGACCTCCTGCGAAGTCCTTATATTTCACCCATTTTCTTGGGAAGTCCTCGTGTTGCACCCATTTTTTTGCAGATGATTCTTTCGATGTTATGCGCGACTTGAATTATGGTCCGCAGGTTTATTTGCAAATGTGTGTCAGGGCATCGTGGCATTTTACTTGATATTTAAACGAGAATGGGAGGTGAAGTGCGCACGCACAAGGAAACAAATGAGGGTAGGGGATGAAAGGAGAAGGAGTGAATGTATTTGCAGCGCGAAATTAATCAAGTGCGATCATACCAGCACTAATGCACTGGATCCCATCAGAACTTCGTAGTTAAGTGTGCTTGGGCGAGAGTAGTTCACGGATGGGTGACCTCCTAGGAAGTCCTCGTGTTGCACCCATTTTTTTTGGATGGGTCATTTGACGTTACGCGCGAATGGAATTATGAACTACTGGTTCATTCGCAAAGGTGAATCACGGAGCTAGGGCATTTTAGTTGATATTAGAACAAGAAGGAGAGATGCAGAGTGCACGCACAAGGAAACAAATGACGAGAGGGGGGATGGAAGGAGAAAGAGTATGTATTTGCAGCGCAGAATGAAACATGAGCAATCATACCAACACTAATGCAACAGATTCTATCAGAACTCCGCAGTTAAGGGCACTTGAGCGAGAGTAGTACTAGGATTGGTGACCTCCTGCGAAGTCCTTATATTTCACCCATTTTCTTGGGAAGTCCTTGTGTTGCACCCATTTATTTGCAGATGATTCTTTCGACGTTACGAGCGACTTGAATTATGGTCCGCAGGTTTATTCGCAAATGTGAGTCACGGCGCTGTGGTATTTTATTTGATATTTGAACGAGAATGAGAGGTGCAGTACGCACGCACAAGGAAACAAATGACGGGAGGGGGAAGAAAGGAGAAGGAGTGTATGTATTTGCATCACGAAATTAAAAAGGTGCGATCATACTAGCACTATTGCACTGGATCCCATCAAAACTCCGTAGTTAAGTGTGCTTGGGCGAGAGTAGTACTCGGATGGGTGACCTTCTAGGGAGTCCTCGTGTTGCACCAATTTTTTTTTGGGATGGGTTGTTCGACGTTACGCGCGAATGGAATTATGAACCGCTGGTTCATTCGCAAAGGTGAGTCACGGTTCCGGGTAATTTTACTTGATATTAGAATGAGAAGGAGAGATGCAGAGTGCACGGACAAGGAAACAAATAACGGGAGGGCGGATTGAAGGAGAAAACGTGTATGTATTTGCAGCGCAGAATGAAACATGAGCGATCATACCAGCACTAATGCAACGGATTCTATCAGAACTCCGCAGGTAAAGGTGTTTGGGCGAGACTAGTACTAGGATGGCTTACCTCATGCGAAGTCCTTGTATTTTACCCATTTTCTTGGGAATTCCTCGTGTTGCACCCATTTATTTGCATTTGATTCTTTCGATGTTACGCACGACTTGAATTATTGTCCGCAGGTTTATTCGCTAATGTGAGTCACGACACCGTGGCATTTTACTTTATATTAGAACGAGAACGAGAGGTGCAGTGCGCACGCACAAGGAAACAAATGATGGGAGGGGGAAGAAAGGAGAATGAGTGTATGTATTTGCAGCGCGAAATTAAACAGTTGCTATCATACCAACACTAATACACCGGATCCCATCAGAACTCCGCAGTTAAGTGTCCTTGGGCGAGAGTATTACTCGGATGGGTGACCTCCTAGGAACTCCTCGTGTCGCACCAATTTTATTTCAGACGGGTCGATCGACGTTACGCGCGAATGGAACTATAGTCTGTTAGTTTATACGTAAATGTGAGTCAAGAAGCAAGAGCATTTTAATCGATATTAGAACGAGAAGGAGAGGTGCAGTGTGAACGCACAAGGAAACAAACGATGGGAGGGGAGAGGAAAAGAGGAGTGTATGTATTTTCAGCATGAAATGAAACAGGTGTGATCATACCAGCACAAATGCACCGGATCCCATCAGAACTCCGCAGTTAATTGTGCTTTGGCGAAAGTAGTACAAGGATGGGTTATCTCCTGGGATGTTCTTGCGGTGCACCTATTTTTTTTTTCAGATGGGTCGTTCGACGTTACGCGCGACTTGAACTATGGTCCGCTGGTTTATCCGCAAATGTGAGTCAAGACATAGGGGCATTTTAATTGATATTAGAACGAGAAGGAGAGGTGAAGTGTGAACGCACTAGGAAACAAATGACGGGAGAGGGGAAGAAAGGAGAAGGAGTGTATTTATTTGCAGTGCGAAATGAAACAGGTGCGATCATACCAGCACTAATGCACCAGATTCAATCAGAACTCCGCAGTAAAGTGAGCTTGGGCGAGAATAGTACTCGGATGGGTGACCTCCTGGGAAGTCCTCGTGTTGCACCCATTTTTTTTCGGATGGGTCTTTTGACGTTACGCGCGAATAGAATTATGAACCGCTGGATCATTCGCAAAGGTGAGTCACGGTGCCGGGGCATTTTACTTGTTATAGAATGAGAAGGAGAGATGCAGAGTGCACGCACAAGGAAACAAATGACGGGAGGGGGGATGGAAAGAGAAAGAGTGTATGTATTTGCAGTGCAGAATGAAACATGAGCGATCATACCAGCGCTAATGCAACAGATTCTATCAGAACTTCGCAGTTAACGGTGCTTGGGCGAGAGCAGTTCTAGGATGGGTGACCTCCTGCGAAGTCCTTATATTTCACCCATTTTCTTGGAAAGTCCTCGCGTTGCACCCATTTATTTGCAGATGATTCTTTCGACGTTACGCACGACTTGAATTATGGTCCGCAGGTTTATTCGCTAATGTGAGTCACGGCGCTGTGGCATTTTACTTGATATCAGAACGAGAACGAGAGGTGTAGTGCGCACGCACAAGGAAACAAATGACGGGAGGTTGAAGAAAGGAGAAGGAGTGTATGTATTTGCAGCGCGAAATTAAAAAGGTGCGATCATACCAGCACTATTGCACTGGATCCCATCAGAACTCCGCAGTTAAGTGTGCTTCGGTGAGAGTAGTACTCGGATGGGTGACGTCTTTGGGAGTCCTCGTGTTGCACCAATTTTTTTTTCGGAGGGGTCGTTAGACTTTACGCGCGAATGGAATTATGAACCGCTGGTTCATTCACAAAGGTGAGTCACGGTGCTGGGTAATTTTACTTGATATTAGAACGAGAAGGAGAGATGCAGCGTGCACGCCCTGCGGAAGAGGGACTGGCCAGGCTGAGGATAGACTAGGGGGCCCTTTGGTGGTTCTTACTGATATGGTGGGGGCACTGGATTATACTGTGGCAGTGCCGGGCAATACTGTGGCTGGGGCACTTGATTATACTGCGGCGGTAGCACCGGGTGGTACTGTGGAGGAGCAGGCTCGTACCGGGGTTGCTCAGGATCCTCTCGCTGCAGTGGTGGATCAACCTGTGGCAGCGGGGGAGGGTCAGGTAGTTCCCTTCTCTCCTCTCGGCCCTACTGAGCAGCAATGAGTCTCTCCAGCATCTCAAATATCTTGTCAACGTCTTCTCGAAGCAAACCATCCTGGGTTACTCGATTTAGTGGGGGTCTTCCTCTTCTCATCTCTCCGTACCTGCATTTCACAAGGAAGGGTTGAGTAATGATTCATTGGTTTGGTGTTTCTCTAAGTATTTTTGTGTAAGGGACGAGTCCGAGGAACGTGGCTCTAATACCAACTGTTACAACTCCAGAAATCCAAAAGAAAATGCATATAAAAATCTAAGTGCGGAAGTGAAATAAAAGATTTAGGTTAATATCCCTTACATAATAACTTAAAAGTACTAAACAATATCAAAGAGTAAGTCCTCTAAAGGAAATACTAGAAATGAAAGAAGTATAAAGAAAACTATATAAGACATCTAGTATCTACTCGCCATCTTCTTGTGGATCGGGCTCGGGAACCAGGTCTTCCTGATCTGAAATGGTTAAGT
Organism: Carica papaya; assembly: GCF_054855325.1. Taxonomy (NCBI): domain Eukaryota; kingdom Viridiplantae; phylum Streptophyta; class Magnoliopsida; order Brassicales; family Caricaceae; genus Carica; species Carica papaya. The sequence goes on from NC_142316.1 coordinate 21,333,353, forward strand.
AAGGAATGAGCTACACTAACCCAGTAAGGACATCACACTATTTGCCGTCACAGAAGCAAAGGTTGGTAGAAAATTAAAACAACCAATGGAGTAGTAGATTTAAACAAATTCATTTATCAATAATCAAACCATTTACCGTCCACTTACCGCAGTGAGATTTATAAAAACAACCTATGGAAACAATAATATTATCTATATCATGAATTCATATATAATCTGTAATATAGCACATATCATACTTTTACATTCAAATCATCAAATAACAATTTTCCCTTCTTATCAGCCTACTAGTATCCATGGGGGATCCATAGGGGTCCCTGCTACACGTGAACTATTTTCCTTAAAAAATTTAATTCCAAGGCCGTTCCCATACCCCGTTCGGTATGGACGCCAAAATAATAAACCTCAATACCCCGTCCAGTATGAGGGTGAAGCGGGTCGTCCCCATACCCCGTTCGGTATGGGCACCAAATGACTAAATCTTCATTCCCCGTCCAGTATGAGACAACATTCACGGTAGAGTTCCCTATGAACCCGGTCCGTCCACTATCTCCCAGGATATCTAGTGAGGCTGTCATCTTATCCATTTATCAAATCCCATCCCATTCCTATTTATCCTTAGTCTCCATTACCAACTCAAACATAAATGCATACACAAGTAACGTGCATCCAACAAAGCAAGCATATCTTAGATTTCCAAAATTAAACAGTAGTGATATATGCATTCAAAATCATAGAATAAATAAACCAGATACCATAATGCATTTAAATTGTAAAATAAATCAAACAGGAATTAACAAAGAAATATGTGAGTTTCGGGCTCCATTAGCAATCGTAATTAATTATGCATATCTATTTAATTTGTACAAATATAGTATTATCATTTCTTCAGACTTCAATTCCATGATAGGAAATAGGGTGAGGGGTCTTTACCAGATTTGATACCGAATCCTAGATTTTCACTGCGCTTACGGGCAGTCCCTGAATCTTTTCTCGGGAATTGAAACGTGCTTACAGTACCTACACATGTCCCAAATAACCCAAAAATCAGACCCAGGGCCAATTTGGCCAATTTCAGAATTCCGGCACGGCGGCTCCGCCGTGCTCTGGCGCCGCCGTCGCCGCTCGCGGCAGCGATCCGCCTCGGGTTGGCTATTTTCGGCCAAATTCAGCTAAACTTGTATCGGTTCCTGTGAGAAAACACCCTTAGGGCCCTCGATGAGATTATTTATAATCATCCGCTTTTGATCTGAGCCGTTCGTCGCATTTAATATGAACCGTCCGATCGCGATTAAATAAGAAATGAATCTGGACCGTTCATCGTGATTCAATCTAGACCGTCCGTGCACGATTCAATCTGGGTCGTCCGTGCGCGATGCAATCTGGGCTGTCCGTGCGCGTTTTTGATCTGGGTCGTCCGTGTGTGCAGGAACGGATCTCATCCGTTCGATCGCGCGCACGTAGATCGCCCACGTGGCTTCCTTCCGCGTGGCCTCCCGCGTCAGCGTCTCTGCCACACGGCGCGTCCTGGTTGGCCGGGGCTGCTGACCGGGCAGCTGACATGGCAAAATTTTTTTAAATTATGTTTTGACCCTCCGATTTTCAATTTTTCTTTCAAAAATACCCCCAGAACCAAAATTTTCACCCCTTTTTTCCAAAATTGTTTTCAATTAAATCCCTAAATAATTTTTACCCCTTACTATCGTTATTATTTCTATTAAAATAAATTAAACTAAATTAAATTCAATATATTATTACATAATTAATCATTATATTCATATAATAATTACCAAATAAAATAAAATAAAATAAAAAGAAAGGGTTGGGGTGTTAAAGATGTATCCCTAAAAATCACATACACTAGCAAACTAACTTTAAAATATTCTAAAAACATTTGTGAATTTTTTAAATATTTTGATTCTTCTTACAATAGTGTGATTTTTAATTGAATTTTGAAATCATCTTTTTTGATACTTTTAATGTTTAAAAAGATATTTTAACTTGAAAATTTGTGTGATTTAGACTGAGATATGAAGTATATACATGACCAATCACAACTAAAGTTGAAGTGTTATTTGTGTCTATTCGGAGTAATATTCTGGTGATGACCTCACATGTCATAAAAATGATTAATGATTTAAATCAATAGATTTTTTTTTCTTTTGAGACTCTTTCTACATATAAAGCTCATTCATAAGGAAACAAATGACGGGAGGGGAATGGAAGGAGAAAGTGTGTATGTATTTGCAGCGCAGAATGAAACATGAGCGATCATACAAGCACTAATGCAACGGATTCTATCAGAACTCCGCAGGTAAGGGTGCTTGGGCGAGAGTAGTACTAGGATGGGTTATCTCCTGCGAAGTCCGTGTATTTCACCCATTTTCTTGGGAAGTCCTCGTGTTGCACCTATTTATTTGCAGATGATTCTTTCGACATTACGCACGACTTCAATTATTGTCCGCAGGTTTATTCGCAAATGTGAGTCATGGCACCGTGGCATTTTACTTTATATTAAACAGTTGCGATCATACCAGCACTAATACACCGGATCCCATCAGAACTCCACAGTTAAGTGTGTTTTGGCGAGAGTAATACTCAGATGGGTGATCTCCTGGGAAGTTCTCGTGTCGCACCAAATTTTTTTCAGACGGGTCGCTCGACGTTACGCACTACTAGAACTATGGTCCGCTAGTTTATACGCAAATGTAAGTCAAGAAGCAGGGGCATTTTAATCGATATTAGAACGAGAAGAAGAGGTGTAGTGTGAACGCACAAGGAAACAAATGATGGGAGGGGACAGGAAAGTAGAAGGAGTGTATGTATTTTCAGCACGAAATAAAACAGGTGCGATCACACCCGCACAAATGCACCGGATCCCATCAGAACTCTGTAGTTAATTGTGCTTTGGCGAAAGTAGTACAAGGATGGGTTATCTCTTGGGAAGTTATTCGTGTTGCACCCATTTTTTTTTTCAGATGGGTCGTTCGACGTTACGCGCGACTTGAACTATAGTCCGCTGGTTTATACACAAATATGAGTCAAGACGCAGGGGCATTTTAATTGATATTAGAACGAGAAGGAGAGGTGAAGTGTGAACGCACTAGGAAACAAATGACAGGAGGGGGAAGAAATGAGAAGGAGTGTATGTATTTGCAGCAGGAAATAAAACATGTGTGATCATACCAGCACTAATGAACCGGATCCCATCAGAACGCAACAGTTTAGAGTGTTTGGGCGAGAGTAGTACTCGGATGGGTGACCTCTTGGAAAGTCCTCGTGTTGCACCCATTTTTTTTCGGATGGGTCGTTCGACGTTACGCACGAATAGAATTATGAACCGCTGGTTCATTCTCAAAGGTGAGTCACGGTGCTGGGGCATTTTACTTGATATTAGAACGAGAAGGAGAGATGCAGAGTGCACGCACAAGGAAACAAATAACGGGAGGGCGGATGGAAGGAGAAAGAGTGTATGTATTTACAACGCAGAATGAAACATAAGGGATCATACGAGCACTAATGCAACGGATTCTATCAGAACTCCGCAGTTAAAGGTGCTTGGGCGAGAGTAATACTAGGATGGGTGACCTCCTGCAAAGTCCTTATATTTCACCCTTTTTCTCGGGAAGTCCGCGTGTTGCACCTATTTTTTTGCAGATGATTATTTCGACGTTACACGCGACTTGAATTATGGTCCACAGGTTTATTCGCAAATGTGAGTCAAGAAGCAGGGGCATTTTAATCGATATTAGAATGAGAATGAGAGGTGCAGTGTGAACGCACAAGGAAACAAATGATGGGAGGGGGGAGGGAAGGAGAAGGAGTGTATGTATTTTCAGCACGAAATGAAACAGGTGCGATCATACCAGCACAAATGCATCGGATCTCATCAGAACACCGCAGTTAAGTGTGCTTTGGCGAAAGTAGTACATGGATGGGTTACCTCCTGGGAAGTTATCGTGTTGCACCCATTTTTTTTTTCAGATGGGCCATTCGACTTTACGCGCGGCTAGAACTATGGTCCGCTGGTTTATACGCAAATGTGAGTCAAGACGCAGGGGCATTTTAATTGATATTTGAACGAGAATGAGAGGTGAAGTGTGAACGCACCAGGAAACAGATGACGGGAGGGGGAAGAAAGGAGAAGGAGTGTATGTATTTCCATCGCGAAATGAAACAGGTGCGATCATACCAGCATTAATGCACCGGATCTCATCAGAACTCCGCAGTTAAGGGTGCTTGGGCGAGAGTAGTACTAGGATGGGTCACCTCCTGCGAAGTCCTTATATTTCACCCATTTTCTTGGGAAGTTCTCGTGTTGTACCCATTTTTTTTTCAGATGGGTCGTTAGACGCTACGCGCGACTGGAACTATGGTCTGCTGGTTTATACGCAACTGTGAGTTAAGACGCAGGGGCATTTTAATTGATATTAGAAGGAGAAGGAGAGGTGAAGTGTGAACGCACCAGGAAACAAGTGACGGAAGGGGGAAGAAAGGAGAAGGAGTGTATGTATTTGCAGAGCAAAATTAAATAGGTGCTATCATACCAGCACTAATGCACCGGATCCCATCAAAACTCCGCAGTTAAGTGTGCTTGGGCGAGAGTAGTACTCGGATGGGTGACCTCTTAAGAAGTCCTTGTGTTGCACCAATTTTTTTTCAGACGGGTCGTTCGACGTTACGCGCAACTGGAACTATGGTTCGCTGGTTTATACGCAAATGTGAGTCAAGAAGCAGGGGCATTTTAATCGATATTAGAACGAGAAGGAGAGGTGCAGTGTGAACGCACAAGGAAACAAATGATGGGAGGGGGGAGGGAAGGAGAAGGAGTGTATGTATTTTCAGCACGAGATGAAACCAGCGCGATCATACTAGCACAAATGCACCGGATCCCATCAAAACTCCGCAGTTAAGTCTGCTTTGGCAAAAGTAGAACAAGGATGGGTTACCTCCTGGGAAGTTCTCGTGTTGCACCTATTTCTTTTTTTTAGATGGGTCGTACGACATTACGTGTGACTGAAACTATGGTCCACTGGTTTATACGCAAATGTGAGTTAAGAAGCGGGGGTATTTTAAATGATATTAGAACGAGAAGGAGAGGTGAAGTGTGAACGCACCAGGAAACAAATGACGGGAGGGGGAAGGAAGGAGGAGTATATGTATTTACAGCGCAAAATGAAACAGGTACGATCATACAAGCACTAATGCACCGGATCCCATCAGAACTCCGCAGTTAAGTGTTCTTGGGTGAGAGTAGTACTCGGATGGGTGACCTCCTGGGAAGTCCTCGTGTTGCACTCATTTTTTTTCGGATGGGTTGTTCGACGTTACGCGCGAATGGAATTATGAACCGCTGGTTCATTCGCAAAAGTGAGTCACGGTGCCGGGGCATTTTACTTGTTATAGAATGAGAAGGAGAGATGTAGAGTGCACGCACAAGGAAACAAATGACGGGAGGGGGGATGGAAGGAGAAAGAGTGTATGTATTTGCAGCGCAGAATGAAACATGAGCGATCATACCACCACTAACGCAATGTATTCTATTAGAACTCTGCTAGTTCAGGGTGCTTGGGCGAGAGTAGTACTAGGATGGGTGACCTCCTGCGAAGTCCTTATATTTCACCAATTTTCTTGGGAAGTTCTCGTGCTGCAACCATTTTTTTGCAGATGATTCTTTCGACGTCACAGGCGACTTGAATTATGGTCTCCAGGTTTATTTGCAAATATGAGTCACGGTGCCGTGGCATTATACTTGATATTTGAACGAGAACGGGAGGTGCAGTGCGTACAAGGAAACAAATGACGGGAGGGGGAAGAAAGGGGAAGGAATGTATTTATACGCAAATGTGAGTCAAGATGCAGGGGCATTTTAATTGATATTAAAACGAGAAGGAGAGGTGAAGTGTGATCGCACCAGGAAGCAAATGACGGGAGGGGGAAGAAAGGAGGAGTGAATGTATTTGTAGCACAAAATTAATCAGTTGCGATCACACCAGCACTAATGCAACGGATACCATCAGAACTCCGCAGTTAAGTGTGCTTGGGCGAGAGTAGTACTCGGAGGGGTGACCTCCTAGGAGGTCCTCGTGTTGCACCAATTTTTTTTCGGATGGTTAGTTCGACGTTATGCGCGAATGGATTTATGAACCGTTTGTTCATTCGCAAAGGTGAGTCACGGTGCCGGGGCATTTTATTTAATATTAGAACGAAAAGGAGAGATGCAGAGTGGACGCACAAGGAAACAAATGACGGGAGCGGGGATGGAAGGAGAAATAGCGTATGTATTTGCAACGCAGAATGAAACATGAGCGATCATACCAGAACTAATGGAACGGATTCTATCAAAACTCCGCAAGTTAAGGGTGCTTGGGCGAGAGTAGTACTAGGATGGGTGACCTCCTTATATTTCACCCATTTTCTTGGGAAGTCCTCGTGTTGAATCCATTTTTTTGCAGATGATTCTTTCGACATTACGCGCTACTTGAATTATGGTCCGCAGGTTTATTTACAAATGTGAGTCATGGTGCCGTGGCATTTTACTCGATATTTGAACGAGAACGGGAGGTGTAGTGTGCACGCACAAGGAAACAAATGACGGGAAGGAGAAGAAAGGAGAATGAGTGAATGTATTTGCAGCGCGAAATTAATCTGATGCGATCATACCAGCACTAATGCACCGGATCCCATCAGAACTTTGCAGTTAAGTGTGCTTTTGCGAGAGTAGTACCCGTATGGGTGACCTCTTGGGAAGTTCTCGTGTTGCACCTTTTTTTTTCAGATGGGTCGTTTGACATTACGCGCGAATGGAATTATGAACCGCTGGTTCATTAGCAAAGGTGAGTCACGGTGCCAGAGAATTTTACTTGATATTAGAATGAGAAGGAGAGATGTAGAGTGCACGCACAAGGAAACAAAAGACGGGAGGGGGGATGGAAGGAGAAAGAGTGTATGTATTTGCAGCGCAGAATGAAACATAAGCAATCATACCACCATAAATGCAATGGATTCTATTAGAACTTCGCAAGTTAAGGGTGTTTGGGCGAGAGTAGTACTAGGATGGGTGACCTCCTGCGAAGTCCTTATATTTCACCATTTTCTTGGGAAGTCCTCGTGTTGCACCCATTATTTTGCATATGATTCTTTCGACGTTACGTGCGACTTGAATTATGGTCCGCAGGTTTATTAACAAATGTGAGTCACGGCACCGTGGCATTTTACTTGATATTTGAACGAGAAAGGGAGGTGCAGTGCGTACAAAAAATAAATGACGGGAGGGGAAAAAAAGGAGAAGGAGTGTATGTATTTGCAGCGCAAAATTAAATAGGTGCGATTATACCAGCACTGATGCACCAGATCCCATCAGAACTCTGCAGTTAAGTGTGCTTGGGCGAGGGTAGTACTTGGATGGGTGACCTCCTGGGAAGTCCTTGTGTCGCAACAATTTTTTTTCAGACGGGTCGTTCGACGTTATGCGCAACTGGAACTATGGTTCGCTGGTTTATACGCAAATGTAAGTCAAGAAGCAAGAGCATTTTAATCAATATTAGAACGAGAAAAAGAGGTGCAGTGTGAACGCACAAGGAAACAAATTATTGGAGGGGGGTAGGAAGGAGAAGGAGTATATGTATTTTCAGCACAAAATGAAACATGAGCGATCATACCAACTCAAATGCACCGGATCCCATCAGAACACCGCAGTTAAGTGTGCTTTGGCGAAAGTAGTATAAGGATGGGTTACCTCCTGGGAAGTTCTCGTGTTGCACCCATTTTTTTTTTCAGATCGGTCGTTCGACGTTACGCGCGACTGCAACTATGATCCGCTGGTTTATACGCAAATGTGAGTCAAGACGCAGGGGCATTTTAATTGATATTAGAACGAGAAGGTGAGGTGAAGTGTGAACGCACTAGGAAGCAAATGACGGGAGGGGGAAGAAAAGAGAATGAGTGTATGTATTTGCAGCGCGAAATGACACAGGTGCGATCATACCAGCACTAATGCACCGGATCCGATCAGAACTCCGCAGTGAAGTGTGCTTGGGCGAGAGTAGTACTCGTATGGGTGACCTCCTGGGAAGTCCTCGTGTTGCACCCATTTTTTTTCAGATGGGTCGTTCGACGTTGCGCACGAATCGAATTATGAAACGCTGGTTCATTCGCAAAGGTGAGTCATGGTGCTGGGGCATTTTACTTTATATTAGAACGAGAAGGAGAGATGCAGAGTGCACGCGCAAGGAAACAAATGATGGGAGGGGGGATGCAAGGAGAAAATGTGTATGTATTTGCAGCGCAGAATGAAACATGAGTGATCATAACAGAACTAATGCAACGGATTCTATCAAAACTCCGCAAGTTATGGGTGCTTGGGCGAGAGTAATACTAAGATGGATGACCCCCTGCGAAGTCCTTATATTGCACTCATTTTTTTGGGAAGTCCTCGTGTTGCACCCATTTTTTTGCAGATGATTCTTTCGACGTTACGCACGACTTGAATTATGGTCCGCATGTTTATTTGCAAATGTGAGTCACGGCGCCGTGGCATTTTACTTGATATTTGAACGAGAACGGGAGGTACAGTGCGCACGCACAAAGAAACAAATGACGGGAGGGGGAAGAAATGAGAATGAGTGAATGTATTTGTAGCGCGAAATTAATCAAGTGCAATCATACCAGCACTAATGCACCGGATCTCATCCGAACTCTGCAGTTAAGTGTGCTTGGGCGAGAGTAGTACTCGGATGGGTGACCTCCTGGGAAGTCCTTGTGTTGCACCAATTTTTTTTCGGATGGGTCGTTCGATGTTACACACTAATTGAATTATGAAACGCTGGTTCATTCGCAAAATTGAGTCACGGTGCCGGGGCATTTTACTTGATATTAGAATGAGAAGGAGAGATGCAGAGTGCGCGCACAAGGAAACAAATGACGGGAGGGGGGATGGAAGGAGAAAGAGTGTATGTATTTGCAGCGCAGAATGAAATATGAGCGATCATACCACCAGTAATGCAACGGATTCTATCAGAACTCCGCAAGTTAAGGGTGCTTGGGCGAGAGTAGTACTAGGATGGATGACCTCCTGCGAAGTCCTTATATTTCGCCCATTTTCCTGGGACGTCCTCGTGTTGCAACCATTTTTTTGCAGATGATTCTTTCGACGTTCCGCGCGACTTGAATTATCGTCCACAGGTTTACTCACAAATGTAAGTCACGGCGCCGAGGCATTTTTCTTGATATTTGAACGAGAACGGGAGGTGCAGTGCGCACGCACAAGAAAACAAATGACGGGAGGGGGAAGAAAGGAGAACGAGTGTATGATTTGTAGCGCAAAATTAAAGAGGTGCGATCATACCAGCACTAATGCACCGGATCCCATCAAAACTCTGCAGTTAAGCGTGCTTGGGCGAGAGTAGTACCCGGATGCATGACCTCCTAGGAAGTCCTCGTGTCGCACAAATTTTTTTTCAAACTGGTTGTTCGACGTTATGCGCGACTGCAACTATGGTCCACTGGTTTATACGCATATATGAGTCAAGAAGAATAAGCATTTTAATCGATATTAGAACGAGAAGGAGAGGTGCAGTGTGAACGCACAAGGAAACAAATTATGGGAGAGGGGAGGGAAGGAGAAGGAGTGTATGTATTTTCAGCACAAAATGAAACAGGTGCGATCATACCAGCACAAATGCCCCAGATCCCATCAGAACTCCGCAGTTAAGTGTGCTTTGGCAAAAGTAGTACAAGGATGGGTTACCTCCTGGGAAGTTCTCGTGTTGCACCCATTTTTTTTTCAGATGGGTCGTTCGACGTTACTCGCGACTGGAACTATGGTCCGTTGGTTTATACGCAAATGTGAGTCAAGATACAGGGGCATTTTAATTGATATTAGAGCGAGAAGGAGAGGTGAGGTTTGAATGCACTAGGAAAATAATGACTGGAGGGGGAAGAAAGAAGAAGGAGTGTATGTATTAGCAGCGCGAAATGAATGAGGTGCGATCATACCAGCACTAATGCACCGTATTCCATCAGAACTACGCAGTCAAGTGAGCTTGGGCGAGAGAAGTACTCTGATGGGTGACCTCCTGGGAAGTCCTCGTGTTGCACCCATTTTTTTTCGGATGGGTCGTTCGACGTTGCGCACGAATCGAATTATGAAATGCTGGTTCATTCGCAAAGGTGAGTCACGGTGCCGGGGCATTATACTTTTTATTATAACGAGAAGGAGAGATGCAGAGTGCACGCGCAAGGAAACAAATGACGGGAGGGGGGATGGAAGGAGAAAACATGTATGTATTTGCAGCGCAGAATGAAACATGAGCGATCATACCAGAACTAATGCAACAGATTCTATCAAAACTCCGCAAGTTATGGGTGCTTGGGCGAGAGTAGTACAAGGATGGGTGACCTCCTGCGAAGTCCTTATATTTCACCCATTTTCTTGGGAAGTCCTCGTGTTACACCCATTTTTTTGCAGATGATTCTTTCGACATTACGCGCGACTTGAATTATGGTCCGCAGGTTTATTCGCAAATGTGAGTCACGGCGCCGTTGCATTTTACTTAATATTTGAACGAGAACGGGAGGTGCAGTGCGCACGCATAAGGAAACAAATGACGGGAGGGGGAAGAAAGGAGAAGGAGTGTATGTATTTGCAACATAAAATTAAACAGGTGCGATCATACCAGGATTAAAGCACCGGATCCCATCAGAACTCCGCAGTTAAGTGTGCTTGGGCGAGAGTAGTACTCGGATGGGTGACCTCCTGCGAAGTCCTTTTATTTTACCCATTTTATTGGGAAGTCCTTGTGTTGCACCCATTTTTTTTCGGATGGGTCTTTCGACCTTACACGCGAATGGAATTATGAACCGTTGGTTCATTCGCAAAGGTGAGTAACGGTGCCGGGGCATTTTACTTGATATTCGAACGAGAAGGAGAGATGCAGAGTGCACGCACAAGGAAATAAATGACGGGAGGGGGGATGGAAGGAGAAAGAGTGTATGTATTTGCAGCGCAAAATGAAACATGAGCGATCATACCAGTACTAATGCAACGGATTCTATCAGAACTCCGCAAGTTGAGGGTGTTTGGGCGAGAGTAGTACTAGAATGGGTGACCTCCTGCGAAGTCCTTATATTTCACCCATTTTCTTGGGAAGTTCTCGTGTTGTACCCATTTTTTTGAAGATGATTCTTTCGACATTGCACGCGACTTGAATTATGGTCCACAAGTTTATTCGCAAATGTGAGTCACGGCGCCGTGGCATTTTACTTGATATTTAAACGAGAACAGGAGGTGCAGTGCGCACGCACAAGGAACAAATGACAGGAGGGGGAAGAAAGGAGAAGAAATGTATGTATTTGAAGCACGAAATTAATCAGGTGTGATCATACCAGCACTAATGCACCGGTTCCCATCAGAACTTCGCAGTTAAGTGTGCTTGGGCGAGAGTAGTACTCGTATGGGTGACCTCCTGAGAAGTCCTCGTGTCGCACCAATATTTTTTCAGACGGGTCGTTCGACGTTACGCGCAACTAGAACTGCGATCTACTGGTTTATACGCAAATGTGAGTCAAGAAGCAGAGACATTTTAATCGATATTAGAACGAGAAGGAGAGGTGTAGTGTGAATGCACAAGGAAACAAATTTATGGGAGGGGGGAGGGAAGGAAAAGGAGTGTATGTATTTTCAGCACGAAATGAAACAGGTGCGATCATACCAGCACAAATGCACCGGATCCCATCAGAACTCCGTAGTTAAGTGTGCTTTGGCGAAAGTAGTACAAGGATGGGTTACCTCATGGGAAGTTCTCGTGTCGCACCCATTATTTTTTTTAGATGGGTCGTTCGATGTTACGCGCGACTGGAACTATGGTCTGCTGGTTTATACGCAAATGTGAGTCAAGACACAGGGGCATTTTCATTGATATTAGAACAAGATGGAGAGGTGAAGTGTGAACGCAGCAGGAAAGAAATGACAGGAGGGGGACGAAAGGAGAAAGAGTGTATGTATTTACAGCGCGAAATGAAACAGGTGATCGATCTCATCAGAACTCCGCAGTTAAGTGTGCTTGGGTGAGAGTAGTTCTCGGATGGATGACCTCCTGGGAAGTCTTCGTGTTGCATCCACTATTTTTCGGATGGGTCGTTCGACGTTACCCGCGAATGGAATTATGAACCGCTGGTTCATTTGCAAAGGTGAGTCACGGTGCCGGGACATTTTACTTGATATTAGAATGAGAAGGAGAGATGCAGAGTGCACGCACAAGGAAACAAATAACGGGAGGGGGGATGGGAGGAGAAAGAGTGTATGTATTTGCAGCGCAGAATGAAACATGAGCGATCATACCAGAACTAATGCAACGGATTCTATCAGAACTCCGCGGTTAAGGGTGCTTGGGCGAGAGTAGTTCTAGGATGGGTTACCTCCTGCGAAATCCTCATATTTCACCCATTTTCTTGGGAAGTTCTCGTGTTGCACCCATTTTTTTGCAGATGATTCTTTCGACGTTACCCGCGAATGGAATTATGAACCGCTGGTTCATTTGCAAAGGTGAGTCACGGTGCCGGGACATTTTACTTGATATTAGAATGAGAAGGAGAGATGCAGAGTCACGCACAAGGAAACAAATAACGGGAGGGGGGATGGGAGGAGAAAGAGTGTATGTATTTGCAGCGCAGAATGAAACATGAGCGATCATACCAGAACTAATGCAACAGATTCTATCAGAACTCCGCGGTTAAGGGTGCTTGGGCGAGAGTAGTTCTAGTATGGGTTACCTCCTGCGAAATCCCTATATTTCACCCATTTTCTTGGGAAGTTCTCGTGTTGCACCCATTTTTTTGCAGATGATTCTTTCGATGTTACGCGCGACTTGAATTATGGTCCGTAGGTTTATTCGCAAATGTGAGTCACGGCACCGTGGAATTTTACTTGATATATTAACGAGAACGGGAGGTGCAGTACGCACACACAAGGAAACAAATGACGGGAGGGGGAAGAAAGGAGAAGGACTGTATGTATTTGCAGCGCGAAATTAAATAGGTGCGATCATACCAGCACTAATGCACCGGATCCCATCAGAACTCCGCAGTTAAGTGTGCTTGGTCGAGAGTAGTACTCGGATGGGTGACCTCCTAGGAAGTCCTCGTGTCGCACCATTTTTTTTTTAGACGGGTCGTTCGACGTTACGCGCGACTGGAACTATTGTCTGCTGGTTTATACTCAAATGTGAGTCAAGAAGTAGGGGCATTTTAATCGATATTAGAACGAGAAGGAGAGGTGCAGTGTGAACGCACAAGAAAACAAATGATGGGAGTGGGGAGGGAAGGAGAAGGAGTTTATGTATTTTCAGCACGAAATGAAACAGGTGCGATCATACTAACACAAATGCACCGGATCCCATCAGAACTCCGCAGTTAAGTGTGCTTTGGCGAAAGTAGTACAAGGATGGGTTACATCCTGGGAAATTCTCGTGTTGCACCCATTTTTTTTTCAGATGGATCGTTCGACATTACGCACGACTGGAACTATGGTCCGCTAGTTTATACGCAAATGTGAGTCAAGACGCAGGGGCATTTTAATTGATATTAGAACTAGAAGGAGATGTGAAGTGAGAACGCACCAGGAAACAAATGAAGGGAGGGGGAAGAAATGAGAAGAAGTGTATGTATTTGCAGCGCGAAATGAAACAGTTGTGATCATACCAACACAAATGCAACGGATTCTACCAAAACTCTGCAAGTTAAGGGTGCTTGGGCGAGACTAGTTCTAAGATGGGTGACCTGCTGCGAAGTCCTTATATTTCACCCATTTTCTTCGGAAGTCCTCGTGTTGCACCCATTTTTTTGCAGATGATTATTTTTATGTTGCCTGCGACTTGAATTATTGTCCGCAGGTTTATTCGCAACTTGAGTCACGAAGCCGTGGCATTTTACTTGATATTTGAATGAGAACAGGAGGTGCAGTGCGCATGCACAAGGAAACAAATGACGGGAGGGGGATTAAAGGAGAAGGAGTGTATGTATTTGCAGCGCGAAATTAAACAGGTGCGATCATACCAGCACTAATGTACCGGATCCCATCAGAACTCTGCAGTTAAGTGTGCTTTGGCGAAAGTAGTACAAAGATGGGTTACCTACTGGGAAGTTCTCGTGTTGCATCCATTTTTTTTTCAGATGGGTCATTCGATGTTACACGCGATTGGAACTATGGTCCACTGGTTTATACGCAAATGTGAGTCAGGACGGAGGGGCATTTTAATTTATATTAGAACAAGAAGGAGAGGTGAAGTGTGAACGCAACAGGAAACAAAAGACGGGAGGGGGAAGAAAGGAGAATGAGTGTATGTATTTGCAGCGCGAAATGAAACAGGTGCGATCATACCAGCACTAATGCACCAATTCCCATTAGAACTCCGCAGTTAAGTGTGCTTGGGCGAGAGTAGTACTCGGATGGGTGATCTCCTGGGAAGTCCTTGTGTTGCACCCATTTTTTTTCCGATGGGTCGTTCGATGTTACGCGCGAATGGAATTATGAACAACTGGTTCATTCGCAAAGGTGAGTTACGATGCTGGGATATTTTACTTGATATTAGAACGAGAAGGAGAGATGCAGAGTGCACGCACAAGGAACCAAATGATGGGAGGGGGGATGGAAGGAGAAAGAGTGTATGTATTTGTAGCGCAGAATGAAACATGAGCGATCATACCAGCACTAATGCAATGGATTCTATCAGAACTCCGCAGTTAAGGGTGCTTGGGCAAGAGTAGTACTAGGATGGGTGACCTCCTGCGAAGTCCTTATATTTCACCCATTTTCTTGGGAAGTCCTCGTGTTGAACCCATGTTTTTGCAATTGATTCTTTCGACGTTATGCGCAACTTGAATTATGGTCCTCAGGTTTATTCGCAAATGTGAGTCACAGCACTGTAGAATTTTACTTGATATATTAACGAGAACGGGAGGTGCAGTTCGCACACACAAGGAAACAAATGACGGGAGGGGGAAGAAAGGAGAAGGAGTGTATGTATTTGCAGTGCGAAATTAAACAGGAATTATGAACAACTGGTTTATTCGTAAAGGTGAGTCACGGTGCCGGGACATTTTACTTGATATTAGAACGAGAAGGAGAGATACAGAGTGCACACACAAGGAACCAAATGATGGGAGGGGGGATGGAAGGAGAAAGAGTGTATGTATTTGCAGCGCAGAATGAAACATGAGTGATCATACCAGCACTAATTAAACGGATTCTATAAGAACTCTGCAAGTTAAGGGTGCTTGGGCAAGAGTAGTACTAGCATGGGTGACCTCCTGCGAAGTCCATATCACCCATTTTCTTGGGAAGTCCTCATGTTGCACCTATTTTTTTGCAGATGATTATTTCGACATTACGCGCGACTTGAATTATGGTCCGCATGTTTATTCGCAAATGTGAGTCACTGCGCCGTGGCATTTTACTTGATATTTGAACGAGAACGGGAGGTGCAATGCGCACGCACAAAAAACAAATGACGGGAAGGGAAAGAAAAGAGAAGGAGTGTTTGTATTTGCACCGCGAAATTAAACAGGTGCGATCATACCATCACTAATGCACCGGATCCCATCAGAACTCTGCAGTTAAGTGTGCTTGGGCGAGACTAGTACTCGGATGCGTGACCTCATTGGAAGTCCTCATGTCGCACAATTTTTTTTTTCAGACGGGTCGTTCGACGTTATGCGCGACTGGAACTATGGTCCGTTTGTTTATACGCAAATGTGAGTCAAAAAGTAGGAGCATTTTAATCGATATTAGAACGAGAAGGAGATGTGCAGTGTGAATGCACAAGGAAACAAATTATGGGAGGGGGGAGGGAAGGAGAAGTAGTGTATGTAATTTCAGCACGAAATAAAACAGGTGCGATCATACCAGCACAAATGCACCGGATCCCATCAGAACTCCGCAGTTAACAAAGTTCTCGTGTTGCACCCATTTTTTTTTAGATGGGTCGTTCGACGTTACGCGCGACTGGATTTATGGTCCGCTGGTTTATACGCAAATGTGAGTCACGGCGCCATGACATTTTATTTGATATTTGAACTAGAACGGGAGGTGCCCTGCGCACACACAAGGAAAGAAATGACGGGAGGGGGAAGAAAGGAGAATGAGTGAATGTATTTGCAGCGCAAAATTATTCAGGTGTGATCATACCAGCACTAATGCACCGGATCCCATCAGAACTCCGCAGTTAAGTGTGCTTGGGCGAGAGTAGTACTCGGATGGGTGACCTCTTGGGAAGTCCTCGTGTTGCACCCATTTTTTTCCGGATGGGTCGTTCGACATTACGCGCGAATGGAATTATGAACCGCTGGTTCATTCGCAAAGGTGAGTCACGGGGCCGAGGCATTTTACTTGATATTAGAACGAGAAGGAGAGATGCAGAGTGCACGCATAAGGAAACAAATGACGGGAGAGGGGATGGAAGGAGAAAGAGTGTATGTATTTGCAGCGCAAAATTAAACATGAGCGATCATATCAGAACTAATGCAACGGATATTATCAAAACTCCGCAAGTTAAGGGTGTTTGGGCGAGAGTAGTACTAGGATGGGTGACTCCTGCAATGTCCTTATATTTCACCCATTTTCTTTGGGAAGTCCTCCTGTTTCACCCATTTTTTTGCAGATGATTCTTTTGACGTTACGCGCGACTTTAATTATAGTCTGCAAGTTTATTTGCAAAAGTGAGTTACGGCGCCGTGGCATTTTACTTGATATTTGAACGAAAACGGGAGGTGCAGTGCCCACGCACAAGGAAACAAATGACGGGAGGGGGAAGAAAGGAGAATGAGTGAATGTATTTACAGCGTTAAATTAATTAGGTGCAATCATACCAGCACTAATGCACCGGATCCCATCAGAACTCCGCAGTCAAGTGTGCTTGGGTGAGAGTAGTACTCGGATGGGTGACCTCTTGGGGAGTCCTCGTGTTGCACCCATTTTTTTTCGGATGGGTCGTTCGACGTTACGCACGAATGGAATTATGAACCGCTGGTTCATTCGCAAAGGTGAGTCACGGTGCTGGGACATTTTACTTGATATTATAACGAGAAGGAGATGTGCAATGTGAACGCACAAGGAAACAAATAATGGGAGGGGGGAGGGAAGGAGAAGTAGTGTATGTATTTTTAGCACGAAATGATACAGGTGCGATTATACCAGCACAAATGCACCGGATCCCATCAGAACTCTGCAGTTAAGTGTGCTTTGGCGAAGGTAGTACAAGGTTGTTCGACGTTACGTGCGAATGGAATTATGAACCGCTGGTTCAATCAAAAGGTGAGTCACGGTGCCGGGGCATATTACTTGATAATAGAACGAGAAGGAGAGATGCTGAGTGCACGCATAAGGAAATAAATGGCGAGAGGGGGGATAGAAGGAGAAAGAGTGTATGCATTTGCAGCACAGAATGAAACATGAGCGATCATACCAGCATTAATGCAACGGATTCTTTAAGAACTCCACAAGTTAAGGGTGCTTGGGCGAGAGTAGTACTAGGATGGGTAACCTCCTGCGAAGTCCTTATATTTCACCCATTTTCTTGGGAAGTCCTCGTGTTGCACCCATTTTTTTGAAGATGATTCTTTCAACGTTAGGCGCGACTTGAATTATGGTCCGCAGATTTATTCGCAAATGTGAGTCACGGCGCCGTGGCATTTTACTTGATATTTGAACGAGAACGGGAAGTGCAGTGCGCATGCACAAGGAAATAAATGACGGGAGGGAGAAGAAAGGAGAAGGAGTGTATGTATTTGCAGCGCGAAATTAAACTGGTGTCATCATACCAGCACTAATGCACCGGATCCCATAAGAACTCCGCAGTTAAGTGTGCTTGGGCGAGAGTAGTACTCGGATGGGTGATCTCCTGGGAAGTTCTCGTGTAGCACCCATTTTTTTTAGATGGGTCGTTCGACGTTACGCGCGAGTGGAACTTTGGTTCGCTGGTTTATACGCAAATGTGAGTCAAGACGCAGGGGCATTTTAATTGATATTAGAACGAGAAGGAGAGGTGAAGTGTGAACACACCAGGAAACAAATGACGGGAGGGGGAAGAAAGGAGAATGAGTGTACGTATTTGCAGCGCGAAATGACACATGTGCGATCATACCAGCGCTAATGCACCGGATCCCATCAGAACTCCGCAGTGAAGTGTGCTTGGGCGAGAGTAGCACTCAGATGGGTGACCTCCTTGGAAGTTCTCGTGTTGCACCCATTTTTTTTCGGATAGGTCGTTCGACGTTACGCGCAAATGGAATTATGAACCACTGGTTCATTCGCAAAGGTGAGTCATGGTGCCGGGGCATTTTACTTTATATTAGGATGAGAAGTAGAGATGTAGAGTGCACGCGCAAGGAAACAAATGACGGGAGGGGGGATGGAAGGAGAAATAGTGTATGTATTTGCAGCGCAAAATGAAACATAAGAGATCATACCAGCACTAATGCAACGGATTCTATCAGGACTCCGCATGTTAAGGGTGCTTGGGCGAGAGTAGTACTAGGATGGCTGACCTCCTGCGAATTCCTTATATTTCACCCATTTTCATGGGAAGTCCTCGTGTCGCACCCATTTTTTTACAGATGATTCTTTCGACGTTACGCGCGA
Source organism: Carica papaya (assembly GCF_054855325.1). Classification (NCBI taxonomy): domain Eukaryota; kingdom Viridiplantae; phylum Streptophyta; class Magnoliopsida; order Brassicales; family Caricaceae; genus Carica; species Carica papaya. Next base: position 21,351,987 of record NC_142316.1, read on the forward strand.
CTTGAATTATGGTCCGCATGTTTATTTACAAATGTGAGTCACGGCGCCGTGGTATTTTACTTGATATTTGAACGAGAATGGGAGGTGCAGTGCGCACGCCCAAGGAAACAAATAACGGGAGGGGGAAGAAAGGAGAAGGAGTGTATGTATTTGCACCGCGAAATAAAACAGGTGCTATCGTACCAGCACTAATGCACCGGATACCATCAGAACTCCGCAGTTAAGTGTGTTTCGACGAGAGTAGTACTCGGATGGATGACCTCCTATTAAGTCCTCGTTTTGCACCAATTTTTTTTCAGACAAGTCGTTCGACGTTACGTGCGAATAGAACTATGGTCGACTGGTTTATACGCAAATGTGAGTCAAGAAGCAGGGGCATTTTAATCGATATTAGAACGAGTAGGAGAGGTGCAGTGTGAACGCACAAGGAAACAAATGACGGGCGGGGGGAGGGAATGAGAAGGAGTGTATGTATTTTCAACACGAAATGAAAGAGGTGCGATCATACCAGCACAAATGCACCGGATCCCATCATAACTCTGTAGTTAAGTGTACTTTGGCAAAAGTAGTACAAGGATGGGTTACCTCCTGAGAAGTTCTCGTGTTGCACCCATTTTTTTTTCATATGGGTCGTTCGACGTTACGCGCAACTGGAACTATTGTCCGCTAGTTTATACGCAAATGTGAGTCAAAACGCAGGGGCATTTTAATTGATATTAGAACGAGAAGGAGAGGTGAAGTTTGAACGCACAAGGAAACAAATGACGGGAGGGGGGAGGGAAGGAGAAGGAGTGTATGTATTTTCAGCACGAAATGAAACCGTTGCGATCATACCAGCACAAATTCACCGGATCCCATCATAATTCCGTAGTTAAGTGTACTTTGGCGAAAGTAGTACAAGGATGGGTTACCTCCTGGGAAGTTCTCGTGTTGCACCCATATTTTTTTAGATGGGTCGTTCGACGATACGCGCGACTGGAACTATTGTCCGCTGGTTTATACGCAAATGTGAGTCAGGAGGCAGGGGCATTTTAATTGATATTAGAACGAGAAGGAGAATTGTGAATGCACCAGGAAACAAATGACGGGACGGGGAAGAAAGGATAACGACTGTATGTATTTGCAGCGCGAAATTAAACAGGTGCGATCATACCAGCACTAATGCACCGGATCCCATCAAAACTCCGCAGTTAAGTGTGCATGGGCGAGAATTGTACTCGGATGGGTGACCTCCTGGGAAGTTCTCGTGTTACACCCATTTTTTTTCGGATTGGTTGATCGACGTTACGCACGAATGGAATTATGAACCGCTAGTTCATTCACAAAGGTGAGTCACGGTGCCGGGGCATTTTACTTAATATTTGAACGAGAAGGAGAGATGCAGAGTGCACGCACGAGGAAACAAATGACGGGAGGGGGGATGGAACGAGAAAAAGTGTATGTATTTACAGCACAGAATGAAACATTAGCGATCATACCAGCACTAATGCAACGGATTCTATCAGAACTCCACAAGTTATGGGTGCTTGGTTGAGAGTAGTACTGGGATGGGTGACCTCCTGCGAAGTCCTTATATTTCACCCATTTTCTTGGGAAGTCCTCGTGTTGCACCCATTGTTTTGCAGATGATTCTTTTGACGTCACGCGCGACTTGAATTATAGTCTGATGGTTTATTCGTAAATGTGTGTCATGGCGCCGTGGCATTTTACTTGATATTAGAACGAGAACGGGAGGTGCAGTGTGCACGCGCAAGGAAACAAATGACGGGAGGGGGAAGACAAGAGAAGGAGTGTATGTATTTGCAACGCGAAATAAAACAGGTGCGATCATACCAGCACTAATGCACCGGATCCCATCAGAACTCCGCAGTTAAGTGTGCTTAGGCTAGAGTAGTACTCTAATGGGTGTCCTCGTGTGAGCCCATTTTCTTCGGATGGGTCGTTCGACGTTACGCGCGAATGGAATTATGAACCGCTGGATCATTCGCAAAGGTGAGTCACGGTGCTGCGGCATTTTACTTGATATTAGAATGAGAAGGAGAGTGCAAAGTGCACGCACAAGGAAACAAATGACGGGAGGGGGGATGGAAGGAGAAAGAATGTATGTATTTGCAGCGCAGAATGAAACATGAGAGATCATACCAGCACTAATGCAACGGATTCTATCAGGACTCCACAGGTAAGTGTGCTTGGGCGAGAGTAGTACTAGGATGGTTGACCTCCTGCAAAGCCCATAGATTTCACCCATTTTCTTGGGAAGTCCTCGTGTTGCACCCATTTTTTTGCAGATGATTCTTTCGACGTTCTGCGCGACTTAAATTATGGTTCGTAGGTTTATTCGCAAATGTTAGTCATGGCGCCGTTGCATTTTACTTGATATTTGAATGAGAACGGGAGGTGCAGTGCGCACGCACAAGGAAACAAATGACGAGAGGGGGAAAAAAGGAGAAGGAGTGTATCTATTTGCAGCGCGAAATTAAACAGGAGCGATTGTACCAGCACTAATGCACCGGATCCCATCAGAACTCCGCAGATAATTGTGTTTGGGCGAGAGTAGTACTCGTATGGGTGACCTCCTGAGAAGTTCTAGTGTCACACTAATTTTTTTTCAGACGGATCGTTCGACTTTACGCGCGACTGGAACTAAGGTCCGCTTGTTTATATGCAAATATGAGTCAAGAAGCAGAGGCATTTTAATCGATATTAGAACGAGAATGAGAGGTGCAGTGTGAACGCACAAGGAAACAAATGATGGGAGGGGGGAGGGAAGGAGAAGGAGTGTATGTATTTTCAACACGAAATGAAACAGGTTCAATCATACCAGCACAAATGCACCGGATCCCATCAGAACTCCGCAGTTAAGTGTGCTTTGGCAAAAGTTGTACAAGGATGGGTTACCTCCTGGAAAGTTCTCATGTTGCACCCATTTTTTTTTTCAGATGGTTCGTTTGACGTTACGCGCGACTGGAACTATGGTCTGCTAGTTTATACGCAAATGTGAGTCAAGACGCAAGGCCATTTTAATTGATATTAGAACGAGAAGGAGAGGTGAAGTGTGAACGGACCAGGAAACAAATGATGGGAGGGGGAAGAAAGGAGAAGGAGTGTATGTATTTGTAGTGCGAAATGAAACTGGTGCGATCATACCAGCACTAATGCATCGGATCCCATCAGAACCTCGCAGTTAAGTGTTCTTTGGCGAGAGTGGTACTCGGATGGGTGACTTCCTGGGAAGTCCTCGTGTTGCAACCATTTTTTTTCGGATGGGTCGTTCGACGTTACGCGCGAATGGAATTATGAACCGTTGGTTCATTCGCAAAGGTGAGTCACTGTGCTGGGGCATTTTACTTGATATTAGAACGAGAAGGAGAGATACAGAGTGCACGCACAAGGAAACAAATGACGGGAGGGGGGATGGAAAGAGAAAGAGTGTATGTATTTGCAGCGCAGAATGAAACATGAGCTATCATACTAGCACTAATGCAACGGATTCTATCAGAACTCTGCAAGTTAAGGGTGCTTGGGGGAGAGTAGTACTAGGATGGTTGACCTCCTGCGAATTCCTTATATTTCACCCATTTTCTTGGGAAGTCCTTGTGTTGCACCAATTTTTTTGCAGATGATTCTTTTGACGTTACGCGCGACTTAAATTATGGTCCGCAGATTTATTCGCAAATGTGAGTCACGGTGCCTTGGCATTTTACTTGATATTTGAACGAGAACGGGAGGTGCAGTGCGCACACACAAGGAAACAAATGACGTAAGGGGGAAGAAATGAGAAGGAGTGTATGTATTTGCAGCGCGAAATGAAACAGGTGTGATCATACCATCACTAATGCACCGGATCCCATGAGAACTTTGCAGTTAAGTGTGCTTGGGTGAGAGTAGTACTCGGATGGGTGACCTCTTTGGAAGTCCTCGTGTTACATCCATTTTTTTCGGATGGGTCGTTCGACGTTACGCGCGAATGGAATTATGAACAGCTGGTTCATTCGCAAAGGTGAGTCACTGTACCGGGGCATTTTACTTGATATTAGAACGAGAAGGGGAGATGCAGAGTGCACGAACAACAAAACAAATGACGGGAGGGGGGATGGAAGGAGAAAGAATGTATGCATTTGAAGCGCAGAATGAAAGATGAGCGATCATACCAGCACTAATACAACGGATTCTATCAGAACTCCGCAAGTTAAGGGTGCTTGGGCGAGAGTAGTATTAGGATGGGTGACCTCCTGCGAAGTCCTTATATTTCACCCATTTTCTTGGGAAGTCCTCCGGTTTCACCCATTTTTTTGCAGATAATTCTTTTGACATTACGCGCGACTTTAATTATAGTCCGCAAGTTTATTTGCAAAAGTGAGTTACGGCGCCGTGGCATTTTACTTGATATTTGAACGAAAACGGGAGGTGCAGTGCCCACACACAAGGAAACAAATGACGGGAGGGGTAAGAAAGGAGAAGGAGTGAATGTATTTGCAGCGTGAAATTAATTAGGTGCAATCATACCAGCACTAATGCACCGGATCCCATCAGAACTCCACAGTCAAGTGTGCTTGGGTGAGAGTAGTACTCGGATGGGTGACCTCTTGGGGAGTCCTCGTGTTGCACCTATTTTTTTTCGAATGGGTCGTTCGACGTTACGCACGAATGGAATTATGAACCGCTGGTTCATTCGCAAAGGTGAGTCACGGTGCTGGGACATTTTACTTGATATTATAATGAGTAGGACAGATGCAAAGTGCACGCACAAGGAAACAATTGACGGGAGGGGGGATGGAAGGAGAAAGAGTGTATTTATTTGCAGCGCAGATTGAAACATGAGCGATCATACCAGCACTAATGCAACGGATTCTATCAGAACTTCGCAAGTTAAGGGTGCTTGAGCGAGAGTAGTACTTGGATGGGTGACCCCTGCGAAGTCTATATATTTCACCCATTTTCTCGGGAAGTCCTCGTGTTGCACACATTTTTTTGCAGATGATTCTTTCGACGTTACGCGCGACTTAAATTATGGTCCGCAGGTTTATTCGCAAATTGAGTCACAGCGCCGTGGCATTTTACTTGATATTTGAACGAGAATGGGAGGTGCAGTGCGCACGCACAAGAAAACAAATGACGGGAGGGGAAAGAAAGGAGAAGGAGCGTATGTATTTACAGTGCGAAATTAAACAGGTACGATCATACCAGCACTAATGCACCGGTTCCCATCAGAACTCCGCAGTTAAGTGTGCTTGTTCGAGAGTAGTACTCGGATGGTTGACCTATTGGGAAGTCCTCGTGTTGCACCCATTTTTTTTCGGATGGGTCGTTCGACGTTACGCGCAAATAGAATTATGATCCGCTGGTTCATTCGCAAAGGTGAGTCAAGGTGCCGGGGTATTTTTACTTGATATTAGAACGAGAATGAGAGATGTAGAGTGCACGCACAAGGAAACAAATGACGGTAGGGGGATGGAAGGAGAAAGAGTGTATGTATTTGCAGCGCAGAATGAAACATGAGCGATCATACCATAAGTAATGCAACGGATTCTATCAGAACTCCGCATGTTAAGGGTGCTTGGGCGAGAGTAGTACTAGGATGGGTGACCCCTGCGAAGTCTTTATATTTCACCCATTTTCTTGGAAAGTCCTCATGTTGCACCCATTTTTTTGCAGATGATTCTTTCGACGTTACGCGCGACTTGAATTATGGTCCGCATGTTTATTTACAAATATGAGTCATGGTGCCATGGCATTTTACTTGATATTTGAATGAGAACGGGAGGTGCAGTGCGCACGCATAAGCAAACAAATGATGAGAGCGGGAAGAAAGGAGAAAGAGTGTAAGTATTTGCAGCGCGAAATTAAACAGGTGCGATCATACCAGCACTAATGCACCGGTTCCCATCAGAACTCCGCAGTTAAGTTTACTTGGGCGAGAGTTGTACTCGGATGGGTGACCTCCTGGGAAGTCCTTGTGTCGGGTCGTTCGACGTAACGCGCAACTGGAGCTATTGTCCGCTGGTTTATACGCAAATGTGAGTCAAGACGCAGGGGCATTTTAATTGATATTCGAACGAGAATGAGAGGTGAAGTGTGAACGCACCAGGAAACAAATGATGGGAGGGGATAGGGAAGGAGAAGGAGTGTATGTATTTTCAGCACCAAATGAAAAAGGTGCTATCATACCAGCACAAATGCATCGTATCCCATCAGAACTCCGCAGTTAAGTGTGCTTTGGCGAAAGTAGTACAAAGATGGGTTACCTCCTGGGAAGTTCTCGTGTTGCACCCATTTTTTTTTTCAGATGGGTCGTGCGCCATGGAATTTTACTTGATATTTGAATGAGAACTGGAGGTGCAGTGCGCACGCACAAGGAAACAAATGACGGGAGGGGGAAGAAAGGAGAAGGAGCGTATGTATTTGCAGCTCGAAATTAAACTGGTCCGATCATAGCAGCACTTATGCACTGGATCCCATCAGAACTCCGCAGTTAAGTGTGCTTGGGCGAGAGTAGTACTCGGATGGGTGACCTCATGGGAAGTCCTTGTGTCGCACAAATTTTTTTCAGACGGGTCGTTCGACGTTACGAGCGACTTGAACGATGGTTCGCTGGTTTATACGCAAATGTGAGTCAAGAAGCAGAGACATTTTAATCGAAATTAGAACGAGAAGGTGAGGTGCAGTGTGAACGAATAAGGAAACAAATGATGAGAGGGGGGAGGGAAGGAGAAGGAGTGTATGTATTTTCAGCATGAAATGAAACGAGCGCGATCATACCTGCACAAATGCACTGGATCCCATCAAAACTCCGCAGTTAAGTGTGCTTTGGCGAAAGTAGTACAAGGATGGATTACCTCCTGGGAAGTTCTCGTGTTGCACCCATTTTTTTTTTCAGATGGCTCATTCGATGTTACGCGCGACTGGAACTATGGTCTGCTGGTTTATACGCAAATGTGAGTCAAGACGCAGGGGCATTTCAATTGATATAAGAATGAGAAGGAGAGGTGAAGTGCAAACGCACCAGGAAACAAATGACGGGAAGGGTATGAAAGGAGAATGAGTGTTTGTATTTGCAGCCCGAAATGAAACAGGTGCGATCATACCAGCACTAATGCACTGTATCCCATCAGAACTCCGCAGTTAAGTGTGCTTGGGCGAGAGTTGTACTCGGATGGGTCACCTCCTGGGAAGTCCTCGTGTTGCACCCATTTTTTTCGGATGGGTAGTTCGACGTTACGCGTGAATGGAATTATGATCCGCTGGTTCATTCGCAAAGGTGAGTCACGGTGCTGGGGCAATTTTCTTGATATTAGAACGAGAAGGAGAGATGTCTGCACAAGGAAACAAATGACAGGAGGGGGGATGAAAGGAGAAAGAGTGTATGTATTTGCAGCGCAGAATGAAACATGAGCGATCATAACAGAACTAATGCAACGGATTCTATCAGAACTCCGCAAGTTAAGGGTGTTTGGGCGAGAGTAGTACTAGGAGGGGTGACCTCCTGCGAAGTCCTTATATTTCACCCATTTTCTTGGGAAGTCCTCGTGTTGCACCCATTTTTTTGCAGATGATTCTTTCGACGTTACGCGTGACTTGAATTATGGTCCGCAGGTTTATTCGCAAACGTGAGTCATGGCGCCATGGCATTTTACTTGATATTAAAGAGGTGCGATCCTACCAGCACTAATGCACCAGATCCCATCAGAACTTTGCAGTTAAGTGTGCTAGGGCGAGAGTAGGACTCGGATGGGTGACCTCATAGGAAGTCATCGTGTCGCACCCATTTTTTTTTGGATGGGTCATTCGACGTTACGCGCGAATGGAATTATGAACCGCTGGTTCATTCGCAAAGGTGAGTCACAGTGCTGGGGTATTTTACTTGATATTAGAGCGAGAATGAGAGATACAGAGTGCACCCACAAGGAAACAAATGACGGGAGGGGGATGGAAGGAGAAAGAGTGTATGTATTTGCAGCGTAGAATGAAACATGACCGATCATACTAGCACTAATGTAACGGATTCTATCAGAACTCCGCAAGTTATGGGTGCTTAGGCGAGAGTAGTACTAGGATGGGTGACATCCTGCGAAGTCCTTATATTTCACCCATTTTCCTGGGAAATCCTCGTGTTGCACCCATTTTTTTGCAAATGATTCTTTCGACGTTACTCGTGACTTGAATTATGGTCCGCAGGTTTATTTGCAAATGTGAGTAACGGCGCCATGGTATTTTACTTGATATTTGAACGAGAATGGGAGGTACAGTGCGCACGCACAAGGAAACAAATGACGGGAGGGGGAAGAAAGGATAAGGAGTATATTTATTTGCATCGCGAAATTAAACAGGTGCGATCATACCAGCACTAATGCACCTGATCCCATCAGAACTCTGCAGTTAAGTGTGCTTTGGCAAAAGTAGTACAAGGATGGGTTACCTCCTGGGAAGTTCTCGTGTTGCACCCATTTTTTTTTAGATGGGTCATTCGACGTTACGCGCGACTTGAACTATGGTCCCCTAGTTTATACGCAAATATGAGTCAAGACGCAGGGGAATTTTAATTGATATTAGAACGAGAAAGAGAGGTGAAGTGTGAACGCACAAGGAAACAAATGACGGGAGGGAGAAGAAAGGAGGAGTGTACGTATTTGCAGTGTGAAATAAAACAGGTGCGATCATACCAGCAATAATGCACCGGATCCCATCATAACTCCACAATTAAATGTTCTTTGGCGAGAGTAGTACTCGGATGGGTGACCTCCTGGGATGTCCTCGTGTTGCACACATTTTTTTTCGGATGGGTCGTTCGACGTTGCGTGCGAATGGAATTATGAAGCGCTGGTTCATTCGCAAAGGTGAGTCACGGTGCCGGGGCATTTTACTTGATATTAGAACGAGAAAGAGAGATGCAGAGTGGACGCACAAGGAAACAAATGACGGGAGGGGGGATCGAAGGAGAAAGAGTGTATGTATTTGCAGCCCAGAATGAAACATGAGCGATCAAACCTTCTCCTATCACCCATTTTTTTTTCAGATGGGTCGTTCGACGTTACGCGCGACTGGAACTATGGTCCGCTGGTTTATACGCAAATGTGAGTCAAGATGCAGGGGCATTTTAATTGATATTAGAACGAGAAGGAGAGGTGAAGTGTGAACGCACCAGGAAACAAATGAAGGGAGAATGTAGAAAGGAGAAGGAGTGTATGTATTTGCAGCGAGAAATGAAATAGGCGCGATCATACAAGCACTAATGCACCGGATCCCATCAGAACTCCGTAGTTAAGTGTGCTCTAGCGAGAGTAGTACTCGGATGGGTGACCTCCCCAGAAGTCCTCGTGTTGCACCCATTTTTTTTCGGATGGGTCGTTCGATGTTACGCGCAAATGGAATTATAAACCGCTGGTTCATTCGCAAAGGTAAGTCACGGTGCTGGGGCATTTTAGTTGATATTAGAACGAGAAGGAGAGATGCAGAGTGCACGCACAACGAAACAAATGACGGGAGGGGGGATGAAAGGAGAAAGAGTGAATGTATTTTCAGCACCAAATGAAACAGGTGCAATAATACCAGCACAAATGCACCGGATTCTATCAGAACTCAGCAAGTTAAGGGTGCTTGGGCGAGAGTAGTACTAGAATGGGTGACCTCCTGCGAAGTCTTTATATTTAACCCATTTTCTTGGGAAGTCCTCGTGTTGCACCCTTTTTTTTGCAGATGATTCTTTCAACGTTATGCGCGACTTGAATTATGGTCTGTAGGTTTATTTGAAAATTTGAGTCACGGCACCGTAGCACTCCTGGGAAGTCCTCGTGTTGCAACCATTTTTTTTTGGATGGGTCGTTCGACGTTTCGCGCGAATGGAATTATGAACTGCTGGTTCATTCGCAAAAGTGAGTCACGGTGCTGGGGTATTTTATTTGATATTAGAACGAGAAGGAGTGATGCAGAGTGCACGCACAACGAAACATATGACGGGAGGGGGGATGGAAGGAGAAAGAGTGTATGTATTTGCAGTGTAGAATGAAACATGAGCAATCATACCAGAACTAATGCAACGGATTCTATCATAACTCCGCAAGTTAAGGGTGCTTGGGCGAGAGTAGTACTAGGATGGGTGACATCCTGCGAAGTCCTTATAGTTCACCCATTTTCTTGTGAAGTTCTCGTGTTGCACCTATTTTTTTGTAGATGATTCTTTCGACGTTACGCGCGAATTGAATTATAGTATGCAACTTTATTCGCAAATGTGAGTCAAGACACAGGGGTATTTTAAATGATATTAGAACGAGAAGGAGAGGTGAAGTGTGAACGCGCCAGGAAACAAATGACGGGAGGGGGAAGAAAGGAGAAGGAGTGTATGTATTTACAGCGCAAAATAAAACAGGTGCGATCATACCAGCACTAATGCATCGGATCCCATGAGAACTTTGCAGTTAAGTGTTCTTAGGCGAGAGTAGTACTCGAATGGGTGACCTCCTAGGAAGTCCTCGTGTTGCACCCATTTTTTTTGGATGGGTCGTTCGACGTTACGCGCAAATGGAATTATGAACCACTGGTTCATTCGCAAAGGTGAGTCAAGGTGCCGGGGCATTTTACTTGATATTAGAACGAGAAAGAGAGATGTAGAGTTAACGCACAAGGAAACAAATGACGGGAGGGGGGATGGAAGGAGAAGGAGTGTATGTATTTTCAGCACCAAATGAAACAGGTGCGATAATACCAGCACAAATGCACCGGATTCTATCAGAACTCCGCAAGTTAAGGGTGCTTGGGCGAAAGTAGTACTAGAATGGGTGACCTTTTGCGAAGTCCTTATATTTAACCCATTTTCTTGGGAAGTCCTCGTGTTGCACCCTTTTTTTTGCAGATGATTCTTTCAACGTTATGCGCGACTTGAATTATGGTCTGTAGGTTTATTCGAAAATTTGAGTCACGGCACCGTAGCACTCCTGGGAAGTCCTCGTGTTGCAACCATTTTTTTTCGGATGGGTCGTTCGACGTTTCGCGCAAATGGAATTATGAACTGCTGGTTCATTCGCAAAAGTGAGTCACGGTGCTGGGGTATTTTATTTGAAATTAGAACGAGAAGGAGTGATGCAGAGTGCACGCACAACGAAACATATGACGGGAGGGGGGATGGAAGGAGAAAGAGTGTATGTATTTGCAGTGTAGAATGAAACATGAGCGATCATACCAGAACTAATGCAACAGATTCTATCAGAATTCCGCAAGTTAAGGATGCTTGGGCGAGAGTAGTACCAGGATGGGTGACATCCTGCGAAGTCCTTATAGTTCACCCATTTTCTTGTGAAGTTCTCGTGTTGCACCCATTTTTTTGCAGATGATTTTTTCGACGTTACGCGCGAATTGAATTATAGTATGCAACTTTATTCGCAAATGTGAGTCAAGACACAGGGGCATTTTAAATGATATTAGAACGAGAAGGAGAGGTGAAGTGTGAACGCACCAGGAAACAAATGACGGGAGGGGGAAGAAAGGAGAAGGAGTGTATATATTTGCAGCGCGAAATGAAACAGGTGCGATCATACCAACACTAATGCATCGGATTTGAACTCTGCAGTAAAGTGTGTTTGGGCGAGAGTAGTACTCGGATGGGTCACCTCCTGGGAAGTCCTCATCTTGCACCCTTTTTTTTTCGGATGGGTCGTTCGACATTACGCGCGAGTAGAATTATGAAGCGCTGGTTCATTCGCAAAGGTGAGTCACGGTGCCAGGGCATTTTACTTTATATTAGAACGAGAAGGAGAGATGCAGAGTGCACGCACAAGGAAACAAATGACGGGAGAGGGGATGGAAGGAGAAAAAGTGTATGTATTTGCAGCACAGAATGAAACATGAGGGATCATGCCAGCACTAATGCAACATATTCTATCAGAACTCTGCAGTTACGGGTGCTTGGGCGAGAGTAGTACTAGGATGGGTGACCTCCTGCGAAGTCCTTATATTTCACCCATTTTCTTGGGAAGTCCTCGTGTTGCACCCATTTTTTTGCAGATGATTCTTTCGACGTTACGCGCGACTTGAATTATGGTCCGCAGGTTTATTCGCAAAGGTGAGTCAAGGCACCGTGACATTTTACTTGATATTAGAACGAGAACAGGAGGTGCAGTGCGCACGCACAAGGAAACAAATGATGAGAGGGGGAGGGAAGGAGAATGAGTGTATGTATTTTCAGCACGAAATGAAACAGGTGCGATCATACCAGCACAAATGCACCGGATCCCATCAGAACTCCGCAGTTAAGTGTGCTTTGGCGAAATTAGTACAAGGATGGGTTACCTCCAGGGAAGTTCTCGTGTTGCACCCATTTTTTTTTTCAGATGGGTCGTTCGACGTTACGCGCGACTGGAACTATGATCCGCTGGTTTATACGCAAATGTGAGTCAAGACGCAGGGGCATTTTAATTGACATTAGAATGAGAAGGAGAGGTGAAGTGTGAACGCACCAGGAAACAAATGATGGGGAGGGGGGGAAGAAAGGAAAAGGAGTGTATGTATTTGCAGCGCGAAATGAAACAGGTGCGATCATACCAGCACTAATGCACCGGATCTGAACTCCGCAGTTAAGTGTGCTTGGGCGAGAGTAGTACTCGGATGGGTAACCTCCTGGGAAGTCCTCGTGTGGCACCCATTTTTTTGCAGATGATTCTTTCGACATTACGCGCGACTTGAATTATGGTCCGCAGGTTTATTCGTAAATGTGAGTCACGGCGCCGTGACATTTTACTTGATATTAGAACGAGAACGGGAGGTGCAGTGCGCACGCACAAGGAAACAAATGACGGGAGTGGGAAGAAAGGAGAAGGATTTTATGTATTTGCCGCGCGAAATTAAATAGGTGCGATCATACCAGCTCTCATGTACCGGATCCCATCAGAACTTCGCAGTTAAGTGTGCTTTGGCGAAAGTAGTACAAGGATGGGTTACCTCCTGGGAAGTTCTTGTGTTGCAGCCATTTTTTTTTCAGATGGGTTGTTCGACATTACACGCGACTGGAAATGTGGTCTGCTGGTTTATACGCAAATGTGAGTCAAGACGAATGGGTATTTTAATTGATATTAGAACGAGAATGAGAGGTGAAGTGTGAACGCACCAGGAAACAAATGAAAGGAGGGGAAAGAAATGAGAAGGAGTGTATGTATTTGCAGCGCGAAATGAAACAGGTGCGATTATACCAGCACTAATGCACCAGATCGCATCAGAACTCCGCAGTTAAGTGTGCTTGGGTGAGAGTAGTACTCGAATGGGAGACCTCCTGCGTAGTCCTCGTGTTGCACCTATTTTTTTCGGGTGGGTCGTTCGACGTTATGCGCGAATGAAATTATGAACTGCTGGTTCATTCACAAAGGTGAGTCACGGTGCCGGGACATTTTACTTGATATTAGAACGAGAAGGAGAGATGCAGAGTGCACGCACAAGAAAACAAATGACGGAAGGAGAGATGGAAGGAGAAAGAGTGTATGTATTTGCAGCGCAGATTGAAGCATGAGCGATCATACCAGCACTAATGCAACGGTTTCTATCAGAACTCCGCAAGTTAAGGGTGCTTGGGCGAGAGTAGTACTAGGATGGGTGACCTCTTGCGAAGTCCTTATATTTCACCCATTTTCTTGGGAAGTCCTCGTGTTGCACCCATTTTTTTGCAGATGATTATTTCAACATTACGCGCGACTTGAATTATGGTCCGCAGGTTTATTCGCAAATGTGAGTCATGGCGCCGTGACATTTTACTTGATATTATAACGAGAATGGGAGGTGCAGTGCGCACGCACAAGGAAACAAATGATGGGAGGGGGAAGAAAGGAGAAGGAGTGTATGTATTTGCAACGCGAAATTAAATAAGTGCGATCATACCAGCCCTAATGCACCCGATCCCATAAGAAACTCCACAGTTAAGTGTGCTTGGGCGAGAGTAGTACTTGGATGGGTGACCTCCTGGGAAGTCCTCGTGTGACCCAATTTTTTTTCAGACGGGTCGTTCGACGTTATGCGCGACTGGAGCTATGGTCCATTGGTTTATATGCAAATGTGGGTCATGAAGCAGGGGCATTTTAACCGATATTAGAATGAGAAGGAGAGGTGCAGCGTGAACGCACATGGAAACAAATGATGGGAGGGGGGAGGGAAGGAGAAGGAGTGTATGTATTTTTAGCGCGAAATGAAACAGGTGCGATCATACCAGCACAAATGCACCAGATCCCATCAGTTAAGTATGCTTTGGCGAAAGTAGTACAAGGATGGGTTACCTCCTGGGAAGTTCTCGTGTTGCACCCAATTTTTTTTCAGATGGGCCGTTAGACGTTACGCGCGACTGGAACTATGGTCCGCTGGTTTATACGCAAATGTGAGTCAAGACGCAGGGGCATTTTAATTGATATTAGAACGAGAATGAGAGGTGAAGTGTGAACGCACCAGGAAACAAATGATGGGAGGGGGAAGAAAGGAGAAGGAGTGTATGTATTTGCAGCGCGAAATTAAATAGGTGCCATCATACTACCACTAATGCACTGGATCCCAACAGAACTCTGCAGTTAAGTGTGCTTGGGCGAGAGTAGTACTCAAATGGGTGACCTCTTAGGAAGTCTGCGTGTTGCACCCATTTTTTTCGGATGGTCGTTCGACGTTACACACTAATCGAATTATGAACCGCTAGTTCATTCGCAAAGGTGAGTCACGGTGCTGGGCCATTTTACTTGATATTAGAACGAGAAAGAGAGATGCAGAGTGCAAGCACAAGGAAAAAAATGACGGGAGGAGGGATGGAAGGAGAAAGAGTGTATGTATTTGCAGCGCAGAATGAAACATGAGCGATCATACTAGAACTAATGCAACGGATTCTATCAGAACTCCACAAGTTAAAGGTGTTTGGGCGAGAGAAGTACTAGGATGGGTGAGCTCCTGCGAAATCCTTATATTTCACCCATTTTCTTGGGAAGTCCTCGTGTTGCACCCATTTTTTTGCAGATGATTATTTCAACATTACGCGCGACTTGAATTATGGTCCGCAGGTTTATTCGCAAATGTGAGTCATGGCGCCGTGACATTTTACTTGATATTATAACGAGAATGGGAGGTGCAGTGCGCACGCACAAGGAAACAAATGACGGGAGGGGGAAGAAAGGAGAAGGAGTGTATGTATTTGCAACGCGAAATTAAATAAGTGCGATCATACCAGCCCTAATGCACCCGATCCCATAAGAAACTCCACAGTTAAGTGTGCTTGGGCGAGAGTAGTACTTGGATGGGTGACCTCCTGGGAAGTCCTCGTGTGACCCAATTTTTTTTCAGACGGGTCGTTCGACGTTATGCGCGACTGGAGCTATGGTCCATTGGTTTATATGCAAATGTGGGTCATGAAGCAGGGGCATTTTAACCGATATTAGAATGAGAAGGAGAGGTGCAGCGTGAACGCACATGGAAATAAATGATGGGAGGGGGGAGGGAAGGAGAAGGAGTGTATGTATTTTTAGCGCGAAATGAAACAGGTGCGATCATACCAGCACAAATGCACCAGATTCCATCAGTTAAGTATGCTTTGGCGAAAGTAGTACAAGGATGGGTTACCTCCTGGGAAGTTCTCGTGTTGCACCCAATTTTTTTTCAGATGGGCCGTTAGACGTTACGCGCGACTGGAACTATGGTCCGCTGGTTTATACGCAAATGTGAGTCAAGACGCAGGGGCATTTTAATTGATATTAGAACAAGAATGAGAGGTGAAGTGTGAACGCACCAGGAAACAAATGATGGGAGGGGGAAGAAAGGAGAAGGAGTGTATGTATTTGCAGCGCGAAATTAAATAGGTGCCATCATACTACCACTAATGCACTGGATCCCAACAGAACTCTGCAGTTAAGTGTGCTTGGGCGAGAGTAGTACTCAAATGGGTGACCTCCTAGGAAGTCTGCGTGTTGCACCCATTTTTTTCGGATGGTCGTTCGACGTTACGCACTAATCGAATTATGAATCGCTAGTTCATTCGCAAAGGTGAGTCACGGTGCTGGGCCATTTTACTTGATATTAGAACGAGAAAGAGAGATGCAGAGTGCAAGCACAAGGAAAAAAATGACGGGAGGAAGGATGGAAGGAGAAAGAGTGTATGTATTTGCAGCGCAGAATGAAACATGGGCGATCATACCAGAACTAATGCAACGGATTCTATCAGAACTCCACAAGTTAAAGGTGTTTGGGCGAGAGAAGTACTAGGATGGGTGAGCTCCTGCGAAATCCTTATATTTCACCCATTTTCTTGGGAAGTCCTCGTGTTGCACCCATTTTTTTGCAGATGATTCTTTCGACGTTACACGCGACTTGAATTATGGTCCGCAGGTTTATTCGCAAATGTGAGTCACGTGGCCGTGGCATTTTACTTGATATTAGAACGAGAACGGGAGGTGCAGTGCGCACGCACAAGGAAACAAATGACGGGAGGGGGAAGAAAGGAGAAGGAGTGTATGTATTTGCAGCGCGAAATTAAACTAGTCCGATCATAGCAGCGCTTATGCACTGGATCCCATCAGAACTCCGCAGTTAAGTGTGCTTGGGCGAGAGTAGTACTCGGATGGGTGACCTCCTAGGAAGTCCTCGTGTCGCACCAGTTTTTTTTCAGACAGGTTGTTTGACGTTACGCGCGACTGGAACTATTGTCCGCTGGTTTATACGCAAAAGTGAGTCAAGAAGCAGGGGCATTTTAATCGATATTAGAACGAGAAGGAGAGGTGCAGTGTGAACGCAAAAGAAAACAAATGATGGGAGGGGAAGAAAGGAGAAGGAGTGTATGTATTTGCAGGGTAAAATTTGACAGGTGCGATCATACCACCACTAATGCTCCGGATCCCATCAGAACTCCGCAGTTAAATGTGCTTGGGCGAGAGTAGTACTCGGATGGGTGACCTCCTTGGAAGTCCTCGTGTCGCACCAATTTTTTTTCAGACAAATCGTTCGACGTTACGCGCGATTGGAACTATTGTCCGCTGGTTTATACGCAAAAGTGAGTCAAGAAGCAGGGGCATTTTAATCGATATTAGAACGAGAAGGAGAGGTGCAGTGTGAACACAAAAGAAAACAAATGATGGGAGGGGGGAGGGAAGGAGAAGGAGTGTATGTATTTTCAGCACGAAATGAAACAGGTGCGATCATACCAGCACAAATGCACCGGATCCCATCAGATATCCGCAGTTAAGTGTGCTTTGTCGAAAGTAGTACAATGATGGGTTTCCTCTTGGGAAGTTCTCGTGTTGCACCTATTTTTTTTTCAGATGGGTCGTTCGACATTACGCGCGACTGGAACTATGGTCCGTTGGTTTTTACGCAAATGAGAGTCAAGACGCAGGGGCATTTTAATTGATATTAGAACGAGAAGGAGAGGTCAAGTGTGAACGCACCAGGAAACAAATGAAGGGAGGGGGAAGAAATGATAAGGAGTGTATGAATTTGCAGCGCAGAATGAAACATGAGCGATCATACCAGCACTAATGCAACGTATTCTATCAGAACTCCGCAAGTTAAGGGTGCTTGGGCGAGAGTAGTACCAGGATGGGTGACCTCCTGCGAAGTCCTTATATTTCACCCATTTTCTTGGGAAGTCCTCGTGTTGCACCCATTTTTTGGCAGATGATTCTTTCGACGTTACGCGCGACATTTTACTTTATATTAGAACGAGAAGGAGAGATGCAGAGGGCACGCACAAGGAAATAAATGACGGAAGGGGGGATGGAAGGAGAAAGAGTGTATGTATTTGCAGCGCAGAATGAAACATGAGCGATCATACCAGCACTAATGCAACGGATTCTATCAGAACTCCGCGGTTAAGGGTGCTTGGGCGAGAGTAGTACAAGGATGGGTGACCTCCTGCGAAGTCCTTATATTTCACCCATTTTCTTGGGAAGGACTCGTGTTGTACCCATTTTTTTGCAGATAATTCTTTCGACGTTACGCGTGACTTGAATTATGGTCTGCAGGTTTATTCGCAAATGTGAGTCACGGCGCTGTGGCATTTTACTTGATATTTTAACGAGAACGGGAGCTGCAGTGCGCACGCACAAAGAAACAAATGACGGGAGGGGGAAGAAAGGGGAAGGAGTGTATGTATTTACATATTGAAATTAAACAGTTGCGATCATACCATCCTTAATGCACCGGATCCCATAAGAAACTCCCCAGTTAAGTGTGCTTGGGCGAGAGTAGTACTTGGATGGGTGACCTCCTGGGAAGTCTTCGTGTCGCTCTAATTTTTTTTCAGAGGGGTCGTTCGACGTTACGCGCGACTGAAGCTATGGTCCGCTTGTTTATACGCAAATGTGAGTCAAGAAGAAAGGGCATTTTAATCGATATTAGAACGAGAAGGAGAGGTGCAGCGTGAACGCACAAGCAAACAAATGATGGGAGGGGAGAGGGAAGGAGAAGGAGTGTATGTATTTTCAGCGCGAAATGAAATAGGTGCGATCATACCAGCACAAATGCACCGGATCCCATCAGTACTCCGCAGTTAAGTGTGCTTTGGTGAAAGTAGTACAAGGATGGGTTACCTCCTGGGAAGTTCTCGTGTTGTACCCATTTTTTTTTTCAAATGGGCCGTTCGATGTTAAGTGCGACTGGAACTATGGTTTGCTGGTTTATACGCAAATGTGAGTCAAGACGCAGGGGCATTTTAATTAATATTAGAACGAGAAGGAGAGGTGAAGTGTGAACGCGCCAGGAAACAAATGACGGGAGGGGGAAGAAAGGAGAAGGAGTGTATATATTTGCAGCGCGAAATTAAACTGGTGCCATCATACCAGCACTAATGCACCGGATCCCATCAGAACTCTGGACTTAAGTGTGCTTTGGCGAGAGTAGTACTCGTATGGGTGACCTCCTGGGAAGTCCTTGTGTTGCACCCATTTTTTTTTGAATGGGTCGTTCGACGTTACGCGCGAATGGAATTATGAACCGCTGGTTCATTCGCAAAGGTGAGTCACGGTGCTGGGGCATTTTACTTGATATTAGAACGAGAAGGAGAGATGCAGTGTGCAAGCACAAGGAAACAAATGACGGGATGGGGGATGGAAGGAGAAAGAGTGTATGTATTTGCAGCGCAGAATGAAACATGAGCGATCATACCAGAACTAATGCAACGGATTCTATCAGAACTCCGCAAGTTAAATGTGTTTGGGCGAGAGTAGTACTAGGATCGGTGAGCTCCTGCAATGTCCTTATATTTCACCCATTTTCTTTGGAAGTCCTCGTGTTGCACCCATTTTTTTGCTGATGATTCTTTTGACGTTACGCGCAACTTTAATTATGGTCCACAGGTTCATTCGCAAATGTGAGTCACGGTGCCGTGGGATTTTACTTGATATTAGAACGAGAGCGGGAGGTGTAGTGCGCACGCACAAGGAAACAAATGACGGGAGGGGGAAGAAAGGAAAAGGATTTTATGTATTTGCCGCGCAAAATTAAATTGGTGCGATCATACCAGCACTAATGCACCGGTTCCCATTAGAACTCCGTAGTTAAGTGTGCTTGGGCTAGAGTAGTACTCGGATGGGTGACCTCCTGTGAAGTCCTCCCGTCGCACTAATTTTTTTTCAGACACGTTCGACGTTACGTGCGACTGAAACTAGGGTTCGCTGGTTTATACGCAAATGTGAGTCAAGAAGCTGGGGCATTTTAATCGATATTAGAACGAGAAGGAGAGATGCAGTGTGAACGCACAAGGAAACAAATGATGGGAGGGGGAGGGAAGGAGAAGGAGTGTTTGTATTTTCAGCACGAAATAAAACAGGTGCTATCATACCAGCACTAATGCAACGGATTCTATCAGAACTCCGTAGGTAAGGGTGCTTGGGCGAGAGTAGTACTAGGATGGGCGACGTCCTGTGAAGTCCTTATATTTCACCCATTTTCTTGGGAAGTCCTCGTGTTGCACCAATGTTTTTGCAGATGATTCTTTCGACGTTACGCGCGACTTGAATTATGGTCCGCAGGTTTATTCCCAAATGTGAGTCATGGCGCTGCGACATTTTACTTGATATTAGAATGAGAACGAGAGGTGTAGTGCGCACGCACAAGAAAACAAATGACGGGCGGGGGAAGAAAGGAGAAAGAGTGTATGTATTTGCAGCGCGAAATTAAAGAGTGTTTGGGCGAGAGTAATAGTCGGATGGGTGACCTCCTGGGAAGTCCTCGTGTCGCACCAATTTTTTTTCAGACGGGTCATTCGACATTACGCGCGACTGGAGCTATGGTCCGCTGGTTTATACGCAAATGCGAGTCAAGAAGCTAGGGCATTTTAATGGATATTAGAACGAGAAGGAGAGGTGCAGTGTGAACGCACAAGGAAACAAATGATGGGAGGGGGTAGGGAAAGAGAAGGAGTGTATGTATTTTCAGCACGAAATGAAACAGGTGCGATCATACCAGCACAAATTCACAGGATCCCATCATATATCCGTAGTTAATTGTGCTTTGGTGAAAGTAGTACAAGGATGGGTTACCTCCTGGGAAGTTCTTGTATTACACCCATTTTTTTCTTCAGATGGGTCGTTCGACGTTAGGCGCAACTGGAACTATGGTCCGCTGGTTTATACGCAAATGTGAGTCATGACGTAGGGGCATTTTAATTGATATTAGAACGAGATGGTGAGGTGAAGTGTGAACGCACCAGGAAATAAATGACGGGAGGGGGAAGAAAGAGTAGGAGTGTATGTATTTGCAACGGATCCCATAAGAACTCCGCAGTTAAGTGTGCTTGGGCGAGAGTAGTACTGGGATGGGTGACCTCTTGCGAAGTCCTCTTGTGGCACCCATTTTTTTTGGATGGGTCGTTCGACGTTACACGCGAATGGAATTATGAACCGCTGGTTCATTCGCAAAGGTGAGTCACGGTGTCGGGACATTTTACTTGATATTAGAACGAGAAGGAGAGATGCAGAGTGCACGCACAAGGAAACAAATGACGGAAGGGGGATTGAAGGAGAAAAAGTGTATGTTTTTGTAGCGCAGAATGAAACGTGAGCGAACATACCAGCACTAATGCAACAGATTCTATCAGAAATCCGCAGTTAAGGATGCTTGGGCGAGAGTAGTACTAGGATGGGTGACCTCCTGCGAAGTCCTTATATTTCACCCATTTTCTTAGGAAGTCCTCGTGTTGCACCCATTTTTTTGCAAATGATTCTTTCGATATTACGCGCGACTTGAATTATGGTCCGCAGGTTTATACGCAAATTTGAGTCACGGTGCCGTGGCATTTTACTTGATATTTGAACAAGAACGGGAGGTGTAGTGCGCACGGACAAGGAAACAAATGACGGGAGGGGGAAAAAAGTAGAAGGAGTGTATGTATTTGCAGCGCGAAATTAAACAGGTGCGATGATACCAGCACTACGATCATACCAGCATAAATTCACCGGACCCCATCAGAACTCCGCAGTTAGGTGTGCTTTGGCGAAAGAAGTGCAAGGATGGGTTATCTCTTGGGAAGTTCTCGTGTTGCATCCATTTTCTTTTTCAGACAGGTCGTTCGATGTTACGCACGACTGGAACTATGGTCCGCTGGTTTATACGCAAATGTGAGTCAAGATGCAGGGGCATTTTAATTGATATTAGAAAGAGAATGAGAGGTGAAGTGTGAACGCACCAGTAAAAAAATGACGGGAGGGGGAAGAAAGGAGAAGGAGTGTATGTATTTGCAGCGCGAAATGAAACAGGTGCGATCATACCAACACTAATGCACTGGATCTAATCAGAACTCTGCAATTAAGTTTGCTTGGGCGAGAGTAGTTCTCGGATGGGTGACCTCCTGGGAAGTCCTCGTGATGCACCCATTTTTGTTTGGATGGGTCGTTCGACGTTACGCACGAATGGAATTATGAACCGTTGGTTCATTCGCAAAGGTGAGTCATGGTGCCGGGGCATTTTACTTGATATTAGAACGAGAAGGAGAGATGCAGAGTGCACGCACAAGGAAACAAATGACGGGAGATTGAAGGAGAAAGAGTGTATGTATTTGCAGCACAGAATGAAACATGAGCGATCATACCAGCACTAATGCAACGGATTCTATCAGAACTCCGCAAGTTATGGGTGCTTGGGCGAGAGTAGTACTAGGATGGGTGACCTGCTGCGAAGTCCTTATATTTCACCCATTTCCTTGGGAAGTTCTCGTGTTGCACCCATTTTTTTGCAGATGATTCTTTCGACGTTACGCGCGACTTGAATTATGGTCCGCTTGTTTATTCGCAAATGTGAGTCACGGCGCTGTGGCATTTTACTTGATATTAGAACGAGAACGGGAGGTGCAGTGCGCACGTACAAAGAAACAAATGACGGGAGGGGGAAGAAAGGAGGAGTGTATGTATTTGCACTGCGAAATTAAACAGGTGTGATGATGCTAGCACTAATGCACCGGATCCAATCAGAACTCCGCAATTAAGTGTGCTTGGGCGAGAGTAGTACTCAGATGGGTGACCTCTTGGGAAGTCCTCGTGTTGCACTAATTTTTTTTCAGAGGGGTCGTTCAACGTTACGCGTGACTGGAGCTATGGTCCGCAGGTTTATATGCAAATGTGAGTCAAGAAGCTACAGCATTTTAATCGATATTAGAACGAGAAGGAGAGGTGCAGTGTGAACGCACAAGGAAACAAATGATGGGCGGGGGAAGGGAAGGAGAAGGAGTGTATGTATTTTCAGCACGAAATGAAACAAGTGCGATCATACTAGCACAAATTCACAAGATCCCATAAGAACTCCGAAGTTAAGTGTACTTTGGCGAAAGTAGTACAAGGATGGGTTACCTCCTGGGAAGTTCTCGTGTTGCACCCATTTTTTTTTTCAGATGGGCCGTTCGACGTTATGCGCGACTGGAGCTATGGTCCGCTGGTTTATACGAAAATGTGAGTCAAGACGCAAGGGCATTTTAATTGATATTAGAACTATAAGGAGAGGTGAAGTGTGAACGCACCAGGAAACAATTGATGGGAGGGGGAAGAAAAGAGAATGAGTGTATGTATTTGCAGTGCGAAATGAAACAAGTGCGATCATACCAGCACTTATGCACCGGATCCCATCATGACTCCGCAGTTAAGTGTGCTTTGGCGAGAGTAGTACTCAGATGGGTGACCTCATAGGAAGTCCTCGTGTTGCACCCATTTTTTTTCGGATGGGTCGTTCGACGTTACACGGGAATGGAATTATGAAAAGCTGGTTCATTCGCAAAGATGACTCACGGTACCGAGGCATTTTACTGTATATTAGAACGAGAAAGATAGATGCAGAGTGCATGCACAAGGAAACAAATGACGGGAGGGGGAATAGAAGGAGAAAGAGTGTATGTATTTGTAGTGCAGAATGAAACATGAGCGATCATACCAGCACTAATGCAACGGATTCTATCAGAACTCCGCAAGTTAAGGGTGCTTGGGCGAGAGAAGTACTAGGATGGGTGACCTCCTGCGAAGTCCTCGTGACGCACTAATTTTTTTTAAGACGGGTCGTTCGACATTACGCGTGACTGGAACTATGGTCCGCTGGTTTATACGCAAATGTGAGTCAAGAAGCAGGGGCATTTTAATCGATATTAAAACGAGAAAAAAAGGTGCAGTATGAACGCATATGGAAACAAATGACGGAAGGTGGGAGGGAAGGAGAAGGAGTGTATGTATTTTCAGCACGAAATGAAACAGGTGCGATCATACCAGCACAAATGCATCGGATCCCATCAGAACTCTATAGTTAAGTGTGCTTTGGCGAAAGTAGTACAAGGATGGGTTACCTCCTGGGAAGTTCTCGTGTTGCACCCACTTTTTTTTCAGATGGGTCGTTCGACGTTACGCGCGACTGGAACTATGGTCCGCTAGTTTATACGCAAATGTGAGTCAAGAAGCAGGGGCATTTTAATCGATATTAGAACGAGAAGGAGAGGTGCAGTGTGAACGCACAAGGAAACAAATGATGGGAGGGGGGAGAGAAGGAGAAGGAGTGTATGTATTTTTAGTACGAAATGAAACAGGTGCGATCATACCAGCACAAATGCACCGGATCCCATCAGAACTCCGCAGTTATGTGTGCTTTGGTGAAAGTAGTACAAGGATGGGATACCTCCTGGGAAGTTCTCGTGTTGCACCCTTTTTTTTGGAGATGATTCTTTCGACATTACGCGCGACTTGAATTATGGTCCGCAGGTTTATTCGCAAATGTGAGTCAACACGCAGGAGCATTTTAATTGATATTAGAACGAGAAGGAGAGGTGAAGTGTGAATGCACCAGGAAACAAATGACGGGTGGGGGAAGAAAGGAGAAGGAGTGTATGTATTTGCAGCGCGAAATTAAACAGGTGCCATTATACAAGCACTAATGCACCGGATCCCACCAGAACTCCGCATTTAAGTGTGCTTGGGCGAGAGTAGTACTCGGATGGGTGACCTCCTAGGAAGTCTGCGTGTTGCACCCATTTTTTTTCGGATGGGTCGTTCGACGTTACGCGCGAATGGAATTATGAACCGCTGATTCATTCGCAAAGGTGAGTCACGGTGCCGGGGCATTTTACTTGATATTAGAACGAGAATGAGAGATGCAAAGTGCACGCACAAGGAAACAAATGACGGGACGGGGGATGGAACAAGAAAGAGTGTATGTATTTACAGCGCAGAATGAAACATGAGCAATCATACAAGCACTAGTGCAACGGATTCTATCAGAACTCCGCAAGTTAAAGGTGCTTGGGCGGGAGTTGTACTAGGATGGGTGACCTCCTACGAAGTCCTTATATTTCACCCATTTTCTTTGGAAGTCCTCGTGTTGCACCTATTTTTTTGGAGATGATTCTTTCGACATTACGCGCGACTTGAATTATGGTCCGCAGGTTTATTCGCAAATGTGAGTCACGGCGCCGTTGCATTTTATTTGATATTAGAACGAGAACGGGAGGTGCAATGCGCACGCACAAGGAAACAAATGACGGAAAGGGGAAGAAAGGAGAAGGAGTTTATGTATTTGCAGCGCGAAATGAAACAGGTGCGATCATACAAGCACAAATGCACCGTATCCCATCATAACTCCGCAGTTAAGTGTGCTTGAGCAAGAGTAGTACTCGAATGGGTGACCTCCAGGGAAGTCCTCGTGTTACACCCATTTTTTTTCGGATGGGTCGTTCGACGTTACGCGCGAATGGAATTATGAACCGCTGATTCATTCGCAAAGGTGAGTCACGGTGCCGGGGCATTTTACTTGATATTATAACGAGAATGAGAGATGCAGAGTGCACAAACAAGGAAACAAATGACGGGAGGGGGGATAGAAAGAGAAAGAGTGTATGTATTTGCAGCGCAGAATGAAACATGAGAGATCATACCAGCACTAATGCAATGGATTCTATTAGAACTCCGCAGGTAAGCGTACTTGGGCGAGAGTAGTACTAGGATGGGTGACCTCTTGCGAAGTCCTTATATTTCACCCATTTTCTTGGGAAGTTCTCGTATTGCACCAATTTTTTTTTTCAGATGGGTCGTTCGATGTTACGCGCGACAGGAATTATGGTCCGCTGGTTTATACGCAAATGTGAGTTAAGACTCAGGGACATTTTAATTGATATTAGAACGAGAAGGAGAGGTGAAATATGAACGCATCAGGAAACAAATGACGGGAGGGGGAAGAAAGGAGAAGGAATCCATGTATTTTCAGCGCGAAATGAAACAGGTGCTATCATACCAGTACAAATGCTCCAGATCCCATCAGTACTACGCAGTTAAGTGTGCTTTGGCGAAAGTAGTACAAGGATGGGTTACCTCCTGGGAAGTTCTCGTGTTGTACCCATTTTTTTTTCAGATGGGCCGTTCGACGTTAAGTGAGACTGGAACTATGGTCCGCTGGTTTATACGCAAAAGTGAGTCAAGACACAGGGGCATTTTAATTGATATTAGAACGAGAAGGAGAGGTGAAGTGTGAACGCACCAGGAAACAAATGATGGGAGGGGAAAGAAAGGAGAAGGACTATATGTATTTGCAGCGTGAAATGAAACAGGTGCGATCATACCAGCACAAATGCACCGGATCCCATCAATACTGCGCAGTTAAGTGTGCTTTGGCGAAAGTAGTACAAGGATGGGTTACCTCCTGGGAAGTTCTCGTGTTGCACCCAGTTTTTTTTTTAGATTGGCTGTTCGACGTTACGCGCAACTGGAACTATGGTCCGCTTGTTTATAAGCAAATGTGAGTCAAGACGCAGGGGCAGTTTAATTGATATTAGAACGAGAAGGAGAGGTAAAGTGTGAACGCACCCGGAAATAAATGACGGGAGGGGAAAGAAAGGAGAAGGACTGTATGTATTTGCAGCGCGAAATGAAACAGGTGCGATCATACCAGCACTAATGCACCGGATCCCATCAGAACTCCGCATTTAAGTGTGCTTGGGCGAGAGTAGTACTCGGATGGGTGTCCTCCTGTGAAGTCCTCGTGTCGAACTAATTTTTTTTCAGACGGGTCATTCGACGTTACGCGCGACTGGAGCTATGGTCTGCTGGTTTATACGTAAAAGTAAGTCAAGAAGAAGGGACATTTTAATCGATATTAGAACGAGAAGGAGAGATGCAGTGTGAATGCACAAGGAAACAAATGATGGGAGGGAGGAGGGAAGGAGAAGGAGTGTATGTATTTTCTGCACAAAATGAAACAAGTGCGATCATACCAGCACAAATGCACCAGATCCCATCAGAACTCCGCAGTTAAGTGTGCTTTGGCGAAAGTAGTAAAAGGATGGGTTACCTCCTGGGAAGTTTTGTTTTACACCCATTTTTTTTTTCAGATGGGTCGATCGACGTTACGCGAGACTGGAACTATGGTCCACTGGTTTATACGCAAATGTGAGTCAAACGCAGGGGCATTTTAATTGATATTAGAGCGAGAAGGAGTGGTGAAGTGTGAACGCACCAGGAAACAAATGACGGGAGGGGGAAAAGAGGAGAAGGAGTGTATGTATTTGTAGCGCGAAATGAAACAAGTGCGATCATACCAGCACTAATGAACTGGATCCCATCGGAACTCCGTAGTTAAGTGTGCTTGGGCGAGAGTAGTACTCGGATGGGTTACCTCTTGGGAAGTCCTCGTGTTGTACCCATTTTTTTTCGGATGGGTCGTTTGACGTTATGCGCAAATGGAATTATGAACCGCTGGTTTATTCGCAAAGGTGAGTCACGTTGCCAGGGCATTTTACTTGATATTAGAATGAGAATGAGAGATGCAAAGTGCACGCACAAGGAAACAAATGACGGGAGGGGGGATGGAACGAGAAAGAGTGTATGTATTTACAGCGCAGAGCGAAACATGAGCGATCATACCAGAACTAATGCAACAGATTCTATCAGAACTCCGCGGTTAAGGGTGCTTGGGCGAGAGTAGTTCTAGGATGGGTTACCTCCTGCGAAATCTTTATATTTCACCCATTTTCTTGGGAAGTTCTCGTGTTGTACCCATTTTTTTGTAGATGATTCTTTCGAAGTTACGCGCCACTTTAATTATGGTCCGCAGATTTATTCGCAAATGTGAGTCACGGCGCCGTGGAATTTTACTTGATATTAGAACGAGAACGGGAGGTGCAATGCGCACGCATAAGGAAACAAATGACGGGAAGGGGAAGAAAGGAGAAGGAGTTTATGTATTTTCTGCGCGAAATGAAACAGGTGCTATCATACTAGCACTAATGCACCGGATGCCACCATAACTCCGTAGTTAAGTGTGCTTGGGCGAGAGTAGTACTCGGATGGGTGACCTCCTGGGAAGTCCTCGTGCTGTACCCATTTTTTTTCGGATGGATCGTTCGACGTTACGCGTGAATGGAATTTTGAACCGCTGGTTCATTCGCAAAGGTGAGTCACGGTGCCGGGGCATTTTACTTGATATTATAACGAGAATGAGAGATGCAGAGTGCAAGAACAAGGAAACAAATGACGGGAGGAGGGATAGAAGGAGAAAGAGTGTATGTATTTGTAGCACAGAATAAAACATGAGAGATCATACCAGCACTAATGCAACGGATTCTATCAGAACTCCGCAGGTAAGCGTACTTGGGCGAGAGTAGTACTAGGATGGGTGACCTCTTGCGAAGTCCTCATATTTCACCCATTTTCTTGGGAAGTTCTCGTGTTGCACCAATTTTTCTTTTCAGATGGGTCGTTCGACGTTACGTGCGACAGGAACTATGGTCCGCAGGTTTATTCGCAAATGTGAGTCACGGCGCCGTGGCATTTTACTTGATATTAGATCGAGAACGGGAGGTGCAGTGCACACGCATAAGGAAACAAATGACGGGAGGGGGAAGAAAGGAGAAGGAGTGTATGTATTTGCACCGCGAAATTAAACAGGTGCGATCATACCAGCACTAATGCACCGGATACCATTAGAACTCCGCAGTTAAGTGTGCTTGGGCAAGAGTAGTACTCGGATGGGTGTCTTCTTGTGAAGTCCTCGTGTCGCACTAATTTTTTTTCAGATGGGTCGTTCGACGTTACGCTCGACTAGAGCTATGGTCTGCTGGTTTATACGCTAAAGTGAGTCAAGAAGAAGGGACATTTTAATCGATATTAGAACGAGAATGAGAGGTACAGTGTGAATGAACAAGGAAACAAATGACGGGAGGGAGGAGGGAAGGAGAAGGAGTGTGTCTATTTTCAGCACAAAATGAAACAAGTGCGATCATACCAGCACAAATGCACCAGATCCCATCAGAACTCCGTAGTTAAGTATGCTTTGGCGAAAGTAGTACAAGGATGGGTTACCTCCTAAGAAGTTTTGTTTTGCACCAATTTTTTTTTCAGATGGGTTGATCGACGTTACTCGAGACTGGAACTATGGTCCGCTGGTTTATACGCAAATGTGAGTCAAGACACAAGGGCATTTTAATTGATATTAGAACGAGAAGGAGAGGTGAAGTGTGAACGCACCAGGAAACAAATGACGGGAGGGGGAAAAAGGAGAAGGAGTGTATGTATTTGCACTGCGAAATTAAACAGGTGCGATCATACCAGCACTAATGCACCAGATACCATTAGAACTCCGCAGTTAAGTGTGCTTGGGCAAGAGTAGTACTCGGATGGGTGTCCTCCTGTGAAGTCCTCGTGTCACACTAATTTTTTTTCAGACGGGTCGTTCGACGTTACGCGCGACTGGAGCTATAGTCTGCTGGTTTATATGTAAAAGTGAGTCAAGAAGAAGGGACATTTTAATCGATATTAGAACGAGAAGGAGAGGTGCAGTGTGAACGCACAAGGAAACAAATGACGGGAGGGGGGAGGGAAGGAGAATAAGTGTATGTATTTTCAGCACGAAATGAAACAGGTGCGATCATACCAGCACAAATGCACCGAATCCCATCAGAACTCCGCAGTTAAGTGTGCTTTGGTGAAAGTAGTACAAGGATGGGTTACCTCTTGGGAAGTTCTCGTATTGTGCCCTTTTTTTTTAGATGGGTCGTTAGACGTTACGCGCCATTGTAACTATGGTCCGCTGGATTATACGCAAATGGGAGTCAAGACGCAGGGGTATTTTAGTTGATATTAGAACGAGAAGGAGAGGTGAAGTATGAACGCACCTGGAAACAAATGACGGGAGGGGGAAGAAATGAGAAGGAGTATATGTATTTGCAGCGCAAAATGAAACATGAGCGATCGTACCAGCACTAATGCACCGGATCCCATCAGAACTCCGCAGTTAAGTGTGCTTGGGGGAGAGTAGTACTTGGATTGGTGACCTCCTGCGAATTCCTCGTTTTGCACCCATATTTTTTCGGATGGGTCGTTCGACTTTACGCACTAATGGAATTGTGAAACGCTGGTTCATTCGCAAAGGTGAGTCACAGTGCCGGTGTATTTTACTTGATATTAGAATGAGAAGGAGAGACGCAGAGTGCACGCACAAGGAAACAAATGACGGGAGGGGGGATGGAAGGAGAAAGAGTGTATGTATCTGCAGCGCAGAATGAAACATGAGCGATCATACCAAAACTAATGCAACAGATTCTATCAGAACTCCACAAGTTAAGGGTGCTTGGGCGAGAGTAGTAGTAGGATGGGTGACCTCCTGCGAAGTCCTTATATTTCACCCATTTTCTTGGGAAGTCCTCGTGTTGCACCCATTTTCTTGCAGAAGATTCTTTCGACGTTACGTGCGACTAGAATTATCTGCACACGCACAAGGAAACAAATGACGGGAGGGGGAAGAAATGAGAAGGAGTGCATGTATTTGCAGCGCAAAATTAAACAGGTGCAATCATACCAGCACTAAAGCACCGGATCCCATCAGAACTCTGCAACTAAGTGTGCTTGGGCGAGAATAGTACTCGGATGGGTGACCTCCTGGGAAGTCCTTGTGTTGCACGACGTTATGCGCGAATGGAGTTATGAACCGCTGGTTCATTCATAAAGGTGAGTCACGGTGCTGGGGCATTTTACTTGATATTATAACGAGAAGGAGAGATGCAGAGTGCACGCACAAGGAAACATATGATGGGAGGGGAGATGGAAGGAGAAAATGTGTTTGTATTTGCAGCGCAGAATGAAACATGAGCGATCATACCAGCACTAATGCAACGGATTCTATCAGAACTCTGCAAGTTTAGGGTTCTTGGGCGAGAGTAGTACTAGGATGGGTGACCTCCTGCGAAGTCCTTATATTTCACCCATTTTCTTGGGACGTCCTCGTGTTGCACCCATTTTTTTGCAGATGATTCTTTCGACGTTACGCGCGACTTGAATTATGGTCCGCAAGTTTATTCGCAAATGTGAGTCACGGTGCCGAGGCATTAAACTTGATATTTGAACGAGAACGGGAGGTGCAGTGCGCACGCACAAGGAAACAAATAACGGGAGGGGGAAGAAAGGTGAAGCAGTGTATGTATTTACAGTGGGAAATTAAAAGGTGCGATCATACCAGCACTAAAGCACCGGATCCCATCAGAACTCCGCTGTTAAGTGTGCTTGTGCGAGAGAAGTACTCGGATGGGTGACCTCCTGGGATGTCCTCGTGTTGCACCTATTTTTTTTCGGATGGGTCGTTCGACGTTACGCGCGAATAGAATTATAAATCGCTGGTTCATTCACAAAGGTGAGTCACGGTGCCGGGGTATTTTACTTGATATTAGAACGAGAAGGAGAGGTGCAGTGTGAACGCACAAGGAAATAAATGATGGGAGGGGGGAGGGAAGGAGAAGGAGTGTATGTATTTTCAGCAAGAAATGAAACAGGTGCGATCATACCAGCACAAATGCACCGGATCCCAACAGAACTCCGCAGTTAAGTGTGCTTTGGTGAAAGTAGTACAAGGATGGGTTACCTCCTGGGAAGTTCTCGTGTTGCACCCATTATTTTTTTCAGATGGGCTGTTCGTCGTTATGCACGACTTTAATTATGGTCCACAGATTTATTCGCAAATGTGAGTCACGGCGCCGTAGCATTTTACTTGATATTTGAACGAGAACGGGAGGTGCAGTGCGCACGCACAAGGAAATAAATGACGGGAAGGGGAAGAAAGGAGAAGGAATGTATGTATTTGAAGCGCGAAATTAAAAAGGTGCGATCATACCAGCATTAATGCCCCTGATCCCATCAGAACTCCGTAGTTAAGTGTGCTTGGGCGAGAGTAGTACTCAGAAGGGTGACCTCCTGGGAAGTCCTCGTGTCGCACCAATTTTTTTTTCAGACGGGTCGTTCGACGTTATGCGCGACTGGAACTATGGTCCGCTTGTTTATACGCAAATGTGAGTCAAGAAGCAGGGACATTTTAATCGATATAAAAATAAGAAAGAGAGGAGCAGCGTGAAGGCACAAGGAAAAATATAATGGGAGGGGGGAGGGAAGGAGAAGGAGTGTATGTATTTTCAGCACGAAATGAAATAGGTGCGATCAGACCAGCACAAATGCTCCGGATCCCGTCAGAACTCCGCAGTTAAGTGTGCTTTGGTGAAAGTAGTACAAGGATGGGTTACCTCCTGGGAAGTTCTCATGTTGCAACCAGTTTTTTTTTCAGATGGTCATTCGACGTTATGCACGACTGCATCTATGGTCCGCTGGTTTATACGCAAATGTGAAACAAGACGTAGGGGCATTTTAATTGATATTAGAACGAGAAGGAGAGGTGAAGTGTGAACGAACCACAAACCAAATGACGAGAGAGGGAAGAAAGGAAAAGGAGTGTATATATTTGCAGCGCGAAAAGAAACAGGTGCGATCATGCCACACTAATGCACTGGATCCCATCAGAACTCCACAGTTAAGTCTGCTTGGGCGAGAGTAGTACTCGGATGTGTGACCTCCTGAGAAGTCCTCGTGTTGCACGCATTTTTTTTCGGATAGGTCGTTCGACGTTACGCGCGAATGGAATTATGAACCGCTGCGTCATTGGCAAAGGTGAGTCACGGTGCCGTGGTATTTTAATTGATATTAGAACGAGAACGGGAGGTGTAGTGCGCGCACACAAGGAAACAAATGACGGGAGGGGGAAGAAAGGAGAAGGAGTGTATGTATTTGTAGCGCGAAATGAAACATGTGCGATCATGCCAGCACTAATGCACTGGATCCCATAAGAACTCTGCAGTTAAGTGTGCTTGGGCGAGAGTAGTACTCGGATGGGTGTACTCCTGGGAAGTCCTCGTGTTGCACCCATTTTTTTTTGGATGGGTCGTTTGACGTTACGCGCGAATGGAATTATCAACCGCTGGTTCATTCGTAAAGGTGAGTCACGGTACCGGGGCATTTTACTTGATATTAGAACGAAAAGGAGAGATGCAGTGTACACGCACAAGGAAACAAATGACGAGAGGGGGGATGGAAAGAGAAAGAGTGTGTGTATTTGCAGCGCAGAATGAAACATGAGCGATCATACCAGCACTAATACAACGGATTCTATCAGAACTCCGCAAGTTAGGGGTGCTTGGGCGAGAGTAATACTTGGATGGGTGACCTCCTGCGAAGTCCTTATATTTCACCCATTTTCTTGAAAAGTCCTCGTGTTGCACCGATTTTTTTGCAGATGATTCTTTCGACGTTATGCGCGACTTGAATTAAGGTCCGCAGGTTTATCCGCAAATGTGAGTCACGGCGCCATAGCATTTTACTTGATATTAGAACGAGAACGGGAGGTGCAGTGCGCACGCACAAGGAAACAAATGACGGGAATGGGAGGAAAGAAAAAGGAGTGTATGTATTTGCTGCGCGAAATTAAGTAGGTGCGATCATACCAGCACTAATGCACCGGATCCCATCAGAACTACGCAGTTAAGGGTGGTTGGGCGAGAGTAGTACTAGGATGGGTGACCTCCTGCGAAGTCCTTATATTTCACCCATTTTCTTGGAAAGTCCTCGTGTTGCACCCATTTTTTTGCAGATGATTCTTTCGACGTTACGCGCGACTTGAATTATGATCCGCAGGTTTATTCGCAAATGTGAGTCACGGTGCCGTTGCATTTTACTTGATATTAGAACGAGAACGGGAGGTGCAGTGCGCACGCACAAGGAAACAAATGACGGGAGGGGGAAAAAAGGATAAGGAGTGTATGTATTTGCAGCGAGAAATTAAATAGGTGCGATCGTACCAGCACTAATGCACCGGATCCCATCAGAACTCTGCAGCTAAGGGTGCTTGGGCGAGAGTAGTACTAGGATGGGTGACCTCCTGCGAAGTCTTTATATATCACCCATTTTCTTAGAAAGTCCTCGTGTTGCACCCATTTTCTTGCAGATGATTCTTTCGACGTTACGCGCGACTTGAATTATGGTCCACAGGTTTATTCCCAAATGTGAGTTTCGGCACCGTGGTATTTTACTTGATATTAGAATGAGAATGAGATGTGCAGTGCGCACGCACAAGGAAACAAATGATGGGAGGAGGAAGAAAGGAGAAGGAGTGTATGTATTTGTAGCGCGAAATGAAAAAGGTGCGATCATGCCAGCACTAATGCACCGGATCCCATAAGAACTCCGCAGTTAAGCGTGCTTGGGCGAGAGTAGTACTCGAATGGGTGTACTTTTCGGAAGTCCTCGTGTTGCACGCATTTTTTTCGGATGGGTCATTCGACGTTACGCGCGAAAGGAATTATGATCCGCTGGTTCATTCGCAAATGTGAGTCACGGTACCAGGGCATTTTACTTGATATTAGAACGAGAAGGAGAGATGCAGTGTGCACGCACGAGGAAACAAATGACGGGAGGGGGGATGAAAGGAGAAAGAGTGTATGTATTTGCAGCGCAGAATGAGGCATTAGCGATCATACCAGCACTAATGCAACGGATTCTATCAGAACTCCACAAGTTAAGGGTGCTTGGGCGAGAGTAGTACTAGGATGGGTGAACTCCTGCGAAGTCCTTATATTTCACCCATTTTCTTGGGAAGTCCTCGTGTTGCACCCATTTTTTTACAGATGATTCTTTCGACAGTACGCGCAACTTGAATTATGGTTCGCAGGTTTATTCGCAAATGTAACTCACGGCGCCGTGGCATTTTATTTGATATTTGAATGAGAATGGGAGGTGCAGTGCGCACGCACAAGGAAACAAATGACAGTAGGGGGAAGAAAGTAGAAGGAGTGTATGTATTTACAGCGCAAAATTAAAGAGCTGCGATCATACTAGTACTAATGCACCGGATTCCATCAGAACTCCGCAGTTAAGTGTGCTTGGGGGAGAGTAGTACTCGGATGGGTGACCTCCTAGGAAGTCCTCGTGTCGCAATAATTTTTCTTCAGACGGTTAGTTCGACGTTATGGGCGACTGGAACTACGGTCCGTAGGTTTATACGCAAATGTAAGTCAAGAAGCAGGGGCATTTTAATCGATATTAGAACGAGAAGGAGAGGTGCAGTGTGAACACACAAAGAAACAAATGATGGGTGGGGAGAGGAAAGGAGGAGTGTATGTATTTTCAGCACGAAATGAAACAGGTGCGATCATACGAGCACAAATGCACCGTATCCCATCAGTACTCCGCAGTTAAGTGTGCTTTGGCGAAAGTTGTACAAGGATGGGTTACCTACTGGGAAGTTCTCGTGTTGCACCCATTTTTTTTTCAGATGGGTCGTTCGACATTTTCGCGCGACTGGAACTATGGTCCGCTAGTTTATACGCAAATGTGAGTCAAGACGCAAGGGTATTTTAATTGATATTTGAACGAGAAGGACAGGTGAAGTGTGAACGCACCAGGAAACAAATGACGGGAGGGGGAAGAAAAGAGAAGTAGTGTATGTATTTGCAGCGCGAAATGAAACAGGTGCGATCATACCAGCACTAATGCACCGGTTCCCGTCAGAACTCCGCATTTAAGTGCACTTCGTCGAGAGTAGTACTTGGATGGGTGACCTCCTTGGAAGTCCTCGTGTTGCACCCATTTTTTTTCGGATGGATGGTTCGACGTTACGCGCAAATGGAATTATGAACCGCTGGTTCATTCGCAAAAGTGAGTCAAGATTCCGGGGCATTTTACTTGATATTAGAATGAGAAAGAGAGATGCAGAGTGCACGCACAAGGAAACAAATGACGGGAGGGGGGATGGAAGGAGAAAGAGTGTATGTATTTGCAGCGCAGAATGAAACATGAGCGATCATACCAGAACTAATACAACGGATTCAATCAGAACTCCGCAAGTTAAGGGTGCTTGGGCGAGAGTAGTACTAGGATGGGTGACCTCCTGCGAAGTACTTATATTTCACCCATTTTCTTGGAAAGTCCTCGTGTTGCACCCATTTTTTTGCAGATGATTCTTTCGACGTTAAATGCGACTTGAATTATGGTCTGCATGTTTATTTGCAAATGTGAGTCACGGCGCCGTGGCATTTTACTTGATATTTGAATGAGAACGGGAGATGTAGTGCGCACGCACAAGGAAACAAATGATGGGAAGGGAAAAAAAGGAGGAGTGAATGTATTTGCAGCGCGAAATTAATGAAGTGCGATCATACTAGCACTAATGCACTGGATCCCATCAGAACTCTGCAGTTAAGTGTGCTTGGGAGAAAGTAGTACTCGGATGGGTGACCTCCTGGGAAGTTCTCGTGTTGCACCTATTTTTTTTCAGATGGGTCGTTTGACGTTACGTGCGAATGGAATTATGAACTGCTGGTTCACTAGCAAAGGTGAGTCACGGTGCCGGGGCATTTTACTTGATATTAGAACGCGAAGGAGAGATACCGTGTGCACGCACAAGGAAACAAATGACGGGATGGGGGATCGAAGGAGAACGAATGTATGTATTTGCAGCGCAGAATGAAACATGAGCGATCATACCACTACTAATGCAATGGATTTTATTAGAACTCCGTAAGTTAAGGGTGCTTGGGCGAGAGTAGTACTAGTATGGAAGACCTCCTGCGAAGTCCTTATATTTCACCCATTTTCTTGGGAAGTCCTCGTGTTGAACCCATCTTTTTGCATATGATTCTTTCGACGTTACGTGCGACTTGAATTATGGTCCGCATGTTTATTTGCAAATATGAGTCACGGCGCCATGGCATTTTACTTGACATTTGAATGAGAACGAGAGGTACAGTGCGTACAAAAAATAAATGACGAGAGGGGGAAGAAAGGAGAAGGAGTGTATGTATTTACAGCGCAAAATTAAACAGGTGCGATCATACCAGCACTAATGCACCGGATCCCATAAAAACTCAGCAGTTAAGTGTGCTTAGGCGATAGTAGTACTCGGATGGGTGACCTCCTGGGAAGTCCTCGTGTCGCAACAATTTTTTTTTCAGACGGGTCGTTCGACGTTACGAGCGACTGGAACTATGGTCTCTGGTTTATACGCAAATGTGAGTCAAGAAGCAGGAGCATTTTAATCGATATTAGAACGAGAATGAGAGATGCAGTGTGAACGCACAAGGAAACAAATTATGGGAGGGGGGAGGGAAGGAGAAGGAGTGTATGTATTTTCAGCACGAAATGAAACATGAGCGATCTTACCAACACAAATGGACCGGATCCCATCAGAACAGCGCAGTTAAGTGTGCTTTGGCAAAAGTAGTACAAGGATGGGTTACCTCCTGGGAAGTTCTCGTGTTGAACACATGGGCATTTTAATTGATATTAGAACGAGAAGGAGAGGTGAAGTGTGAACGCACCAGGAAACAAATGACGGGAGGGGGAAGAAAGGAGAAGGAGTGTATGCATTTGCAGCGCGAAATGAAATAGGTGCGATCATACCAGCACTAATGCACCGGATCCCATCAAAACTCAGCAGTTAAGTGTGCTTCGGTGAGAGTAGTACTCGGATGGGTGACCTCCTGGGAAGTATTCTTGTCGAACTAATTTTTTTTTAAACGGGTCGTTCGACGTTACGCGCGACTGGAACTATGGTCCGCTGGTTTATACGCAAATGTGAGTTACGGCGCCGTGGCATTTTACTTGATATTTGAGTGATAATGGGAGGTGCAGTGCGCACGCACAAGGAAACAAATGACGGGAGGGGGAATGGAAGGACAAAGAGTGTATGTATTTGCAGCGCAGAATGAAACATGAGTGATCATACCAGCACTAATGCAACGGATTCTATCAGAACTCCGCAAGTTAAGGGTGCTTGGGCGAGAGTAGTACTAGGATGGGTGACCTCATGCGAAGTTCTCATATTTCACCCATTTTCTTGGGAAGTCCTCGTGTTGCACCTATTTTTTTGCAGATGATTCTTTCGACTTTACGCGCGACTTGAATTATGGTCCGCAGGTTTATTTGTAAAAGTGAGTCATGGCGCCGTGGCATTTTACTTGATATTTGAACGAGAACGGGAGGTGCAGTGCGCACGCACAAGGAAACAAATAATGGGAGGGGGAAGAAAGAAGAAGGAGTATATGTATTTGCAGCGCGAAATTAAACAGGTGCGATCATACCAGCACTAACGCACCGGATCCCATCAGAACTCCGCAACTAAGTGTGCTTGGGAGACACTAGTACTCGGATGGGTGACTTCCTGGGAAGTCCTCGTGTCGCAATAATTTTTTTTCAGATGGGTCGTTCGACGTTACGCGCGACTGGAACTATGGTCCGCTGGTTTATATGCAAATGTGAGTCAAGAAGCAAGAACATTTTAATCGATATTAGAATGAGAAGGAGAGGTGCAGTGTGAACGCACAAGGAAACAAATTATGGGAGGGGGGAGGGAAGGAGAAGGAGTGTATGTATTTTCAGCACGAAATGAAACAGGTGCGATCATACCAGCACAAATGCACCGGATCCCATCAGAACTCCGCAGTTAAGTTTGTTTTGGCGAAAGTAGTACTAGGATGGGTGACCTCCTGCGAAGTCTTTATATTTCACCCATTTTTTTGGAAAGTCCTTGTGTTGCACCCATTTTTTTGTAGATGAATCTTTCAACGTTACGCGTGACTTGAATTAAGATCCGCAGGTTTATTCGCAAATGTGAGTCACGACGCCGTTGTATTTTACTTGATATTTGAACGAGAACGGGAGGTGCAGTGCGCACGCACAAGGAAACAAATGACGGGAGGGGGAAGAGAGGATAAGGAGTGTAAGTATTTGCAGCGCGAAATTAAACAGGTGCGATCATACCAGCACTAAAGCACCGGATCCCATCAGAACTCCACAGTTAAGTGTGCTTGGGCGAGAGTAGTACTCGGATGGGTCTTTCGACGTTACGTGCGAATGGAATTATGAACCGCTGGTTCATTCGCAAAGGTGAGTCACGGTGCCGAGGCATTTTACTTGATATTAGAACGAGAACGGGAGGTGCAGTGCGCACGCACACGGAAACAAATGACGGGCGGGGGAAGAAAGGAGAAGGAGTGTATGTATTTTCATCGCGAAATTAAACAGGTGCGATCTTACCAGCACTAATGCACCGGATCCCATCAGAACTCCACAGTTATGTGTGCTTGGGCGAGAGTAGTACTCGGATGGGTGACCTGCTATTAAGTTCTCGTATCGCACAAATTTTTTTTCAGACGGGTCGTTCGACGTTACGCGCGACTGGAACTATGGTCGACTGGTTTATACGCAAATATAAGTTAAGAAGCAGGGCATTTTAATCGATATTAGAACGAGAAGGAGAGGTGCAGTTTGAACACACATGGAAACAAATGACGGGTGGGGGGAGGGAAGGAGAAGGAGTGTATGTATTTTCAGCACGAAATGAAACAGGTGCGATCATACCAGCACAAATGCACCGGATCCCATCATAACTCCGTAGTTAAGTGTGCTTTGGCGAAAGTAGTACAAGGATGAGTTACCTCCTGGGAAGTTCTCGTATTGCAACCATTTTTTTTTTCAGATGGGTCGTTCGACGTTACGCACTACTTGAACTATGGTCCGCTGGTTTATACGCAAATGTGAGTCAAGACGTAGGGGCATTTTAATTGATATTAGAACAAGAAGGAGAGGTGAAGTGTGAACGCACCAGGAAACAAATGACAGGACGGGGAAGAAAGGATAAGGAGTTTATGTATTTGCAGCGCGAAATTAAACAGGTGTTATCATACCAGCACTAATGCACCGGATCTCATCAGAACTCCGCAGTTAAGTGTGCTTGGGCAAGAGTAGTACTCGTATGGGTGACCTCCTGAGAAGTCCTCGTGTCGCACAAATTTTTTTTCAAATAGGTCGCTCGACGTTACGTGCGACTGGAACTATGGTATGCTGGTTCATACGCAAATGTGAGTCAAGAAACAGGGGCATTTTAATCGATATTAGAATGAGAAAGAGTGGTGTAGTGTGAACGCACAAGGAAACAAATGATGGGAAGGGGGAGGGAAAGAGGAGTGTATGTATTTTCAGCACCAAATGAAACAGGTGCGATCATACCAGCACAAATACACCATATCCCATCAGAACTCCGCAGTTAAGTGTGCTTTGACGAAAGTAGTACAAGGATGGGTTACCTCCTGTGAAGTTCTCGTGTTGCACCGATTTTTTTTTCAGATGGGTCATTCGACGTTACACGCGACTGGAACTATGGTCCGCTGGTTTATACGCAAATGTTAGTCAAGACGCAGGGGCATTTTAAAATATATTAGAACGAGAAGGAGAAGTGAAGTGTTAACGCACCCGGAAGCAAATGACAGGAGGGGGAAGAAAGGAGAAGGTGTGTATGTATTTGTAGCGCAAAATGAAACAGGTGCGATCATACCAGCATTAATGCACCAGATCCCATCAGAACTTCTCAATTAAGTGTGCTTGGGCGAGATTAGTACTTGGATGCGTGACCTCTTGGGAAGTCCTCGTGATGCTCCCATTTTTTTTCGGATGGGTCGTTCGACGTTACGCGCGAATGGAATTATGAACCGCTGATTCATTCGCAAAGGTGTGTCACGGTGCCGTGGCATTTTACTTGATATTAGAACGAGAAAGAGAGATGCAGAGTGCACGCACAAGGAAACAAATGATGGGAGGGGGGATGGAAGGAGAGTATGTATTTGCATCACAAAATGAAACTTGAGCGACCATACCAGCACTTATGCAATGGATTCTATCAGAACTTCGCAAGTTTAGGGTGCTTGGGCGAGAGTCTAGGATGGGTGACCTCCTGCGAAGTCCTTATATTTCGCCCATTTTCTTGGGAAGTTCTCGTGTTTCCCCCATTTTTTTGCAGATGATTCTTTTGACATTACGAGTGACTAGAATTATAGTCCGCAAGTTTATTCGCAAATGTGAATCACGGCGCCGTGACATTTTACTTGATATTTGAACGAGAACGAGAGGTGTAGTGCGCACGCAAAAGTAAACAAATGATGGGAGGGGGAAGAAAGGAGGAGTGTATGTATTTGTAGCACAAAATTAAATAAGTGCGATCATACCAGCACTAATACACCGGATCCCATCAGAACTTCGCAGTTAAGTGTGCTTGGGCGAGAGTAGTACTCGTATGGGTGACCTCCTGGGAAGTCCTCGTGTCGCACCAATTTTTTTTCAGACGGGTCGTTCGACGTTAAGCGCGACTGGAACTATGGTCCGCTTGTTTATACGCAAAAGTGAGTCAAGATGTAGAGGCATTTTAATCGATATTAGAACGAGAAGAAGAGGTTCAGTGTGAACCCACAAGGAAACAAATAATGGGAGGTGGGAGGGAAAGAGAATGAGTGTATGTATTTTCAGCATGAAATGAAACAGGTGCGATCATACCAGCACAAATGCACCGGATCCCATCAGAACTCCGCAGTTAAGTGTGCTTTGGCGAAAATAGTATGAGGATGGATTACCTCCTGGGAAGTTCTCGTGTTACACCCTTTTTTTTTCAGATAGGTCGTTCGACGTTACGCGCGACTGGAACTATGGTCCGCTGCTTTATACGCAAAAGTGAATCAAGAAGGAGGGGAATTTTAATTGATATTAGAACGAGAAGGAGAGGTGCAGTGTGAACTCACAAGGAAACAAATAATGGGAGGTGGGGGGGAAAGAGAAAGAGTGTATGTATTTTCAGCATGAAATGAAACAGGTGCGATCATACCAGCAAAAATGCACCGGATCCCATCAGAACTCCGCAGTTAAGTGTGCTTTGGCGAAAATAGTATAAGGATGGGTTACCTCCAAGGAAGTTCTCATGTTACACCCTTTTTTTTTCAGATAGGTCGTTCGACGTTACGCGCGACTAGAACTATGGTCAGCAGCTTTATACGCAAAAGTGAGTCAAGAAGCAGGGGAATTTTAATTGATATTAGAACGAGAAGGAGAGGTGAAGTGTGAACGCACAAGGAAACAAATGATGGGAGGGGGGAGGGAAGGAGAAGGAGTGTATGTATTTTCAGCACCAAATGAAATAGGCACGATCATACTAGCACAAACGCACCAGATCCCATCAGAACTCCGCAGTTAAGTGTGTTTTCGCGAAAGTAGTACAAGGATGGTTTACCTCCTGGGAAGTTCTCGTGTTGCACCCATTTTTTTTTCAGATGGGTTGTTTGACGTTACGCGCGACTGGAACTATGG
The DNA here is from genome assembly GCF_054855325.1 of Carica papaya. Classification (NCBI taxonomy): domain Eukaryota; kingdom Viridiplantae; phylum Streptophyta; class Magnoliopsida; order Brassicales; family Caricaceae; genus Carica; species Carica papaya. The sequence continues at coordinate 21,393,869 of NC_142316.1, forward strand.
TCCGCTGCTTTATACGCAAATGTGAGTCAAGACGCAGGGGCATTTTAATTGATATTAGAACGAGAAGGAGATGCGAAGTGTGAACGCACTAGGAAACAAATGACGGGAGGGGGAAGAAAGGAGAAGGAGTGTATGTATTTACAGAGCAAAATGAGACAGGTGCGATCATACCAGCACTAATGCACCGGGTCCCATCAAAACTCCGCAGTTAAGTGTGCTTGGGCAAGAGTAGTACTCGGAAAGGTGACCTCCTGGGAAGTCCTCGTGTCGCACAAATTTTTTTTCAGACGAGTCGTTCGACGTTACACGCGACTGGAACTATGGTCAGTTGGTTTATACGCAAATGTGAGTCAAGAAGAAGGGGCATTTTAATCGATATTAGAACGAGAAGGAGTGGTGTAGTGTGAACGGACAAGGAAGCAAATGATGGGAGGGGGGAGGGAAGGAGAAGGAGTGTATGTATTTTCAGCACAAAATGAAACAGGTGCGATCATACCAGCACAAATGCACCGGATCCCATCAGTACTCCGCAGTTAAGTATGCTTTGGCGAAAGTAGTATAAGGATGGGTTAACTCCTGAGAAGTTCTCGCGTTGCACCCTTTCTTTTTAAGATGGGTAATTCGACGTTACGCGCGACTGGAACTATGGTCCACTGGTTTATACACAAATGTGAGTCAAGACACAGGAGCATTTTAATTGATATTAGAATGAGAAGGAGAGGTGAGGTGTGAACGCACCAGGAAACAAATGACAGGAAGGGGAAGAAAGGAGAAGGAGTGTATTTATTTGCAGCGCAAAATGAAACAGGTACGATCATATTATCACTAATGCACCGGGTCTCATCAGAACTCCGCAATTAAGTGTGCTTAGGCGAGAGTAGTACTCGGATGGGTGACCTCCTGGGAAGTCCTCTTGTTGCACCCATTTTTTTTTGGATCGGTCGTTCGACGTTACACGCGAATGGATTTATGAACCGCTGGTTCATTCGCAAAGGCGAGTCACAGTGCCAGGGTATTTTACTTGATATTAGAACGAGAAAGAGAGATGTCGAGTGCACGCACAAGGAAACAAATGACGGGAGGGGGGATAGAAGGAGAAAGAGTATGTATTTGCAGCGCCGAATGAAACATGAGCGATCATACCAGCACTAATGCAATAGATTCTATCAGAACTCTGCAGTTAAGGGTGCTTGGGTGAGAGTAGTACTAGGATGGGTGACCTCCTGCGAAGTCCTTATATTTCACCCATTTTATTGTGAAGTCCTCGTGTTGCACCCATTTTTTTGCAGACGATTCTTTCGACGCTTCGCGCAACTTAAATTATGGTCTGCAAGTTTATTCGCAAATGTGAGTCACGGCGCCGTGGCATTTTACTTGATATTAGAACGAGAACGGGAGGTGCAGTGCGCACACACAAGGAAACAAATGACGGGAGGGGGAAGAAATGAGAAGGAGTGTATGTATTTGCAACGCAAAATTAAACAGTTCGATCATACCAGCACCATTGCACCGGATCCCGTCAGAACTCTGTTGTTAAGTGTGCTTTGGCGAGAGTAGTACTCGGATGGGTGACCTCCTGGGATGCCCTTGTGTTGCACTCATTTTTTTTCGGATGGGTCGTTCGACGTTACGCGCGAATGGAATTATCAACCGCTGGTTCATTCGCAAAGGTGAATCACGCTGCTGGGGTATTTTACGTGATATTAGAACGAGAAAGAGAGATGCAGAGTGCACGCACAAGGAAACAAATGACGAGAGGGGGGATGGAAGGAGAAAGAGTGTATGTATTTGTAGCGCAGAATGAAACATGAGCGATCATACCAGCACTAATGCAACGGATTTTATCAGAACTCCGCAAGTTAAGGGTGCTTGGGTGAGAGTAGTACTAGGATGGATGAGCTCCTGCGAAGTCCTTATATTTCACCCATTTTCTTGGGAAGTCCTCGTGTTGAACCCTTTTTTTTGCAGATGATTCTTTCGACATTACACGCAACTTGAATTATGGTTCGCAGGTTTATTCGCAAATGTGAGTCACGGCGCCGTGGCATTTTACTTGATATTTTAACGAGAACAGGAGGTATAGTGCGTACACACAAGGAAACAAATGACGGGAGGAGGAAGAATGGAGAAGGAATGTATGTATTTGCAGTGCGAATTTAAATTGTTGCGATCATGCGAGCACTAATGCACCAGAACCCATCAGAACTCCGCAGTTAAGTGTGCTTGGGCGAGAGTAGTACTCGGATGGGTGACCTCCTGGGAATTCCTCGTGTCGCACCAATTTTTTTTAGACGGGTCGTTCGACGTTACGCGCGACTGGAACTATGGTTCGCTGGTTTATGCGCAAATGTGAGTCAAGAAGCAGGGGCATTTTAATCGATATTAGAACGAGAATGAGAGGTGCAATGTGAACGCACAAAGAAATTAATGATTGGAGTGGGAACAGAAGGAGAAGGAGTGCATGTATTTTTAGCACCAAATGAAACAGGTACGATCATACCAGCACAAATGCACCAGATCCCATCAGAACTCCGCAGTTAAGTGTGCTTTGGCAAAAGTAGTATAAGGATGGGTTACTTCCTGGGAAGTTCTCGTGTTCCACTCATTTTTTTTTCAGATGGGTCGTTCGACGTTACGCGCGACTGGAACTATGGTCCGTTGGTTTATAGGCAAATGTGAGTCAAGAGGCAGGGGCATTTTAATTGATATTAGAATGAGAAGGAGAGGTGAAGTGTGAATGCATCAGGAAACAAATGACGGGAGGGGGAAGAAAGGAGAAGGAGTGTATGTTTTTGCAACGTGAAATTAAACAGGTGCGATCATATTAGCACTAATTCATCGGATCCCATCAGAACTCCGTAGTTAAGTATGCTTGGGCAAGAATAGTACTCGGATTGGGGACCTCCTGGGAATTCCTCGTGTCGCACCAATTTTTTTTCAGGCGGGTCGTTCAACGTTACGCGCGACTGGAACTATGGTCCGCTGGTTTATACGCAAATTAGAGTCAAGAAGTAGGGACATTTTAATCGATATTAGAACGAGAAGGAGAGGTGCAGTGTGAACGCACAAGGAAACAAATGATGGGAGGGGGGAGGGAAGGAGAAGGAGTGTATGTATTTTCAACACGAAATGAATCAGGTGCGATCATACCAGCACAAATGCAGCAGATCCCATCAGAACTCCGCAAGTTATGGGTGTTTGGGTGAGAGTAGTACTGGGATAGGTGACCTCCTGCGAATTCCTTATATTTCACCCATTTTCTTGGGAAGTCCTCGTGTTGCACCCTTTTTTTTTCGGATGGGTCGTTCGACATTACGCGCGAATGGAATTATGAACAGCTGGTTCATTTGCAAAGATGAGTCACGGTGCCGGAGCATTTTACTTGATATGAGAACGAGAAGGAGAGATGCATAGTGCACGCACGAGGAAACAAATGACGGGAGGGGGGATGGAACGAGAAAGAGTGTATGTATTTATAGCGCAGAATGAAACATGAGCGATCATACCAGCACTAATGCAACGGATTCTATCAGAACTCCGCAAGTTATGAGTGTTTGGGCGAGAGTAGTACTGGGATGGGTGACCTCTTGCGAAGTCCTTATATTTCACCCATTTTCTTGGAAAGTCCTTGTGTTACACCCATTTTTTTGCAGATGATTTTTTCGACGTCATGCACGACCTGAATTATGGTCTGCAGGTTTATTCGCAAATGTGAGTCATGGTGCCGTGGCATTTTACTTGATATTAGAACGAGAACGGGAGGTGCAGTGCGCACGCGCAAGGAAACAAATGACGGGAAGGGGAAGACAGGAGAAGGAGTGTATGCATTTGGAGCGCGAAATGAAACGGGTGCGATCATACCAGCACCATTGCACCGAATCCCATCAGAACTCCGCAGTTAAGTGTGCTTCGACGAGAGTAGTACTCGAATGGGTGACCTCCTGGGAAGTCCTCGTATTGCACCCATTTTTTTCAGATGGGTCATTCAACGTTACGCGCGAAAGGAATTATGAACCGCTGGTTCTTTCGCAAAGATGAGTCACGGTACCGGAGCATTTTACTTGTTATTAGAAGGAGAATGAGATATGCAGGGTGCACGCACAAGGAAAAAAATGACGGGAGGGGGGATGGAAGGAGAAAGAGTGTATGTATTTGCAACGCAGAATGAAACATGAGGGATCATACCAGCACTAATGCAACGGATTCTATCAGAACTCCACAAGTTATGGGTGCTTGGGTGAGAGTAGTACTAGGATGGGTGACCTCCAACGAAGTCCTTATATTTCACCCATTTTCTTGGGAAGTCCTCGTGTTGCACCCATTTTTTTGCAAATGATTCTCTCGACCTTGCGCGCGACTTGAATTATGGTCCGCAGGTTTATTCGCAAATGTAAGTCACGACGCCGTGGCATTTTACTTGATATTTGAACGAGAACAGGAGGTGCAGTGCGCACGCACAAGGAAAAAAATGACGAGAGGGGGAAGAAATGAGAAGGAGTCTATATATTTGCAGCACGAAATTAAATAGGTGCGATCATACTAGCACTAATGCACCGGATCCCATCTTCACTCCGCAGTAAAGTGTGCTTGGGCGAGAGTAGTACTCGGATGGAGGACCTCTTGGGAATTCCTCGTGTCGCACTAATTTTTTTTCAGACGGGTTGTTCGACGTTACGCGCGACTAGAACTATGGTCTGCTAGTTTATACGCAAATATGAGTCAAGAAGAAGGGGCATTTTAATCAATATTAGAACGAGAAGGAGAGGTGCAGTGTGAACGCACAAGGAAATAAATGATGGGAAGGGAGAGGAAAGGAGAATGAGTGTATGTATTTTCAGCACGAAATGAAACAGGTGCAATCATACTAGCACAAATGCACCAGATCCCATCAGAACTCCGCAGTTAAGTGTGCTTTGGCGAAAGTAGTACAAGGATGGGTTACCTCCTGGGAAGTTCTCGTGTTGCACACATTTTTTTTTCAGATGGGTCGTTCGACGTTACGCGCCACTAGAACTATGCTCCGCTGGTTTATACACAAATGTGAGTCAAGACGTAGGGGCATTTTAATTGATATTAGAACGAGAAGGAGAGGTGAAGTGTGAACACACCAGGAAACAAATGACGGGAGGGGGATGAAAGGAGAAGGAGTGTATGTATTTGCAGCGCAAAATAAAACATGAGCGATCGTACCAGCACTAATGCACCGGATCCCATCAGAACTCCACAGTTAAGTGTGCTTGGGCGAGAGTAGTATTCGAATTGGTGACCTCCTGGGAAGTCCTCGTGTTGCACACATTTTTTTTCGGATAGGTCGTTCGACGTTACGCGCGAATCGAAGTATGAAACTCTAGTTCATTCGCAAAGGTGAGTCACGGTGCCGGGGAATTTTACTTGATATTAGAACGAGAAGAATAGATGCAGAGTGCATGCATAAGGAAACAAATGACGGGAGGGGGAATGGGAGGGGGGTGGAAGGAGAAGGAGTGTATGTATTTTCAGCACTAAATGAAACAGATGCGATCATACCAGCACAAATGCACCGGATCCCATCAGAACTCCGCAGTTAAGTGTGTTTTGGCGAAAGTAGTACAAGGATGGGTTACCTCTTGGGAAGTTCTCGTGTTACACCCATTTTTTTTTCAGATGGGTCGTTCGACATTACACACGATTGGAACTATGGTCCGCTGGTTTATAGGCAAATGTGAGACAAGAGGCAGGGGCATTTTAATTGATATTAGAACGAGAAGGAGAGGTGAAGTGGGAACGCACCAGGAAACAAATGACGGGAGGGGGAAGAAAGGAGAAGGAGTATATGTATTTGCAGCGCAAAATGAAATAGGTGCGATCATACCAGCACTAATGCACCGAATCCCATCAGAACTCCGCAGTTAAGTATGCTTGGGCGAGAGTAGTACTCGGATGGGTGACCTCCTAGGAAGTCCTCGTGTTGCACTAATTTCTTTTCGGATGGGTCGTTCGACGTTACGCTCGAATGGAATTATGATCCGCTGGTTCATTCGTAATGGTGAGTCATGGTGCCGGGGCATTTTACTTGATATTAGAACGAGAAGGAGAGATGCAGAGTGCACGAATAAGGAAACAAATGACGGGAGGGGCGATGGAAGCAGAAAAAGTGTGTGTATTTGCAGCGCAGAATGAAACATGAGCGATCATAACAGAACTAATTCAACGGATTCTATCAGAAGTCCGCAAGTTAAGGGTTCTTAGGCGAGAGTAGTTCTAGGATGAGTGACCTCCTGCGAAGTCCTTATATTTCCCCCATTTTCTTGGGAAGTCCTCGTGTTGCACCCATTTTTTTGCAGATGACTCTTTCGACGTTATGCGCGACTTGAATTATGGTCAGCAGGTTTATTCGCAAGTGTGAGTCACATCGCTGTGGCATTTTGCTTGATATTTGAACTAGAATGGGAGGTGTAGTGCGCACGCACAAGGAAACAAATGACGGAAGGGGGAAGAAAGGAGGAGTGTATGTATTTGCAGCGCGAAGTTAAACAGTTGCGATCATGCAAGCACTAATGCACCGGATCCCATCAGAACTCCGCAGTTAAGTGTGCTTGGGTGAGAGTAGTACTTGGATGGGGGACTTCTAGGAAATTCTTCGTGTCGCACCAATTTTTTTCAGACGGGTCGTTCGACGTTACGCGAGATTGGAACTATGGTCAGCAGGTTTATACGCAAATGTGAGTCAAGAAGCAGGGGCATTTTAATCAATATTAGAACGAGAAGGAGAGGTGCAGTGTGAACGCATAAGGAAACAATTGATGGGAGGGGGGAGGGAAGGAGAAGGAGTGTATGTATTTTCAGCACAAAATGAAAAAGGTGCGATCATATCAGCACAAATGCACCGGATCCCATCAGTACTCCGCAGTTAAGTTTGCTTTGGCGAAAGTAGTACAAGGATGGGTTACCTCCTGGGAAGTTCTCGTCTTGCACCCATTTTTTTTTTCAGATGGGTCGTTCGACTTTACACGCGACTGGAACTATGGTCCACTGGTTTATACGCAAATATGAGCTAAGTCGTAGGGGCATTTTAAATGATATTAGAACGAGAAGGAGAGGTGAGGTGTGAACGCACCAGGAAACAAATAACGGGAGGGGGAAGAAAGAAGAAGGAGTATATGTATTTGCAGCGCGAAATTAAACAGGTGCGATCATACCAGCACTAATGCACCGGATCCCATCAGAACTCCGCAGCTAAGTGTGCTTGGGAGACACTAGTACTCGAATGGGTGACCTCCTGGGAAGTCCTCGTGTCGCAATAATTTTTTTTCAGATGGATCGTTCGACGTTACGCGCGACTGGAACTATGGTCCGCTGGTTTATATGCAAATGTAAGTCAAGAAGCAAGAGCATTTTAATCGATATTCGAATGAGAAGGAGAGGTGCAGTGTGAACGCACAAGGAAACAATTGATGGGAGGGGGGAGGGAAGGAGAAGGAGTGTATGTATTTTCAGCACAAATGCACCGGATCCCATCAGTACTCCGCAGTTAAGTTTGCTTTGGCCAAAGTAGTACAAGGATGGGTTACCTCCTGGGAAGTTCTCGTGTTGTACCCATTTTTCTTTCAGATAGGTCGTTCGACGTTACGCGCGACTGGATTATGGTCTGCTGGTTTATACGGAAATGTGAGTCAAGATGCAGTGGCAGTTTTACTGATATTAGAACGTGAAGGAGAGGTGAAGTGTGAACGCACCAGGAAACAAATTAAGGGAGGGGGAAGAAATGAGAAGGAGTATATGTATTTGCAATGCGAAATGAAACAGGTGTGATCGTATTAGCACTAATGCACCAGATCCTATCAGAACTCCGCAGTTAAGTTTGCTTGGGCGAGAGTAGTACTCGGATGTGTGACCTCCTGGGAATTCCTCGTGTTGCACCCATTTTTTTCGGATAGGTCGCTCGACGTTACGCGCGAATAGAATTATGAACCGCTGATTCATTCGCAAAGGTGAGTCACGGTGCTGGGGCATTTTACTTGATATTAGAATGAGAATGAGAGATTCAGAGTGTACGCACAAGGAAACAAATGACGGGAGGGGGGATGGAATGATTTGCAGCGCAGAATGAAACATGAGCGATCGTACCAGCACTAATGCAACGGATTCTATCAGAACTCCATAGTTATGGGTGCTTGGGCGAGAGTAGTACTAGGATGGGTGACCTCCTGCGAAGTCCTTATATTTCACCCATTTTCTTGGGAAGTCCTCGTGTTGCACCCATTTTTTTGCAGATGATTCTTTCGACGTTACGCACGACTTGAATTATGATCCGCAGGTTTATTCGTAAATGTGAGTCACGGCGCCGTGGCATTTTACTTGATATTAGAACGAGAACGGGAGGTGCAGTGCCCACGCACAAGTAAACAAATGACGAGAGTGGGAAAAAATGTGAAGGAGTGTATATATTTGCAGCGCAAAATTAAATAGGTTCGATCATACCAGCACTAATGCATGGGATCCCATCAGAACTTCGCAGTTAAGTGTGTTTGGGCGAGAGTAGTACTCGGATGGGTGACCTCCTGGGAAGTCCTCGTGTCACACCAAGTTTTTTACAGATAGGTCGTTCGACGTGACACGCGACTGTAACTATGGTCTGCTGGTTTATACGCAAATGTGAGTCAAGAAGCACGGGCTTTTTAATCGACATTAGAACGAGAAGGAGAGGTGCAGTGTGAACGCACAAGGAAACAAATGATGGGAGGGGGGAGGGAAAGGAGAAGGAGTGTATGTATTTTCAGCACGAAATGAAACAGATGCGATCATACCAGCACAAATGCACCGGATCCCATCAGAATTCTGCAGTTAAGTTTGTTTTGGAAAAAGTAGTACAAGGATGGGTTACCTCCTGAGAAGTTCTCGTGTTGCACCCATTTTTCTTTTAGATGGGTCGTTCGACGTTACGCGCGACTAGAACTATGGTCCACTGGTTTATACGCAAATGTGAGTCAAGATACAGGGGCATTTTACTTGATATTTGAACGAGAACGGGAGGTGTAGTGCGCACGCACAAGGAAACGAATGATGGGAGGGGGAAGAAAGGAGAAGGAGTGTTTGTATTTGCAGCGCGAAATTAAATAGGTGCGATCATACCAGCATTAATGCATCGGATGCCATCAGAACTGCGCAGTTAAGTGTGTTTGGGCGAGACTAGTACTCGGATGGGTGACCTCCTGGGAAGTCCTCGTGTCGCACCAATTTTTTTTCAGACGGGTCGATCGACTTTACGCTCGATTAGAACTATGGTCTGCTGGTTTATACGCAAATGTGAGGCAAGAAGTAGGAGCATTTTAATCGATATTAGAACGAGAATGAGAGGTGCAGTGTGAACGCACAAGGAAACACATTATGGGAGGGGGGAGGGAAGGAGAAGGAATGTATGTATTTTCAGCACGAAATTAAATAGGTGCAATCATACCAGTACAAATGCATTGGATCCCATCAGAACTCCGCAGTTAAGTGTGCTTTGGCTAAAGTAGTACAAGGATGGGTTACCACCTTGGAAGTTTTCATGTTGCACCCATTTTTTTTTCAAATGGATCGTTCGACGTTACGGGCGACTGGAACTATTGTCTGCTGGTTTATACACAAATGTGAGTCAAGACGCAGGGGCATTTTAATTGATATTAGAACGAGAAGGAGAGGTGATGTGTGAACGCGCCAGGAAACAAATGACAGGAGGGGGAAGAAAGGAGAAGGAGTGTATGTATTTGCAGCGCGAAATTAAACAGGTGCCATCATACCAGCACTAATGCACCGGATCCCATCAGAACTCCGCACTTAAGTTTTCTTAGGCGAGAGTAGTCCTCGTATGGGTGACCTCCTGGGAAGTCCTCGTGTTGCACCCATTTTTTTTAGATGGGTCGTTCGATGTTACGCGCCAATGGAATTATGAACCGCTGGTTCATTCGCAAAGGTGAGTCATGGTGCCGAGGCATTTTACTTGATATTAGAACGAGAAGGAGAGATGCAGAGTGCACGCAAAAGAAAACAAATGACGGGAGGGGGGATAAAAGGAGAAAGAGTGTATGTGTTTGCAGTGAAGAATGAAACATGAGCGATCAAGTTAAGGGTGCTTGGGCGAGAGTAGTACTAGGATGGGTGACCTCCTGCGAAGTCCTTATATCTCACCCATTTTCTTGGGAAGTTCTCGTGTTGCACCCGTTTTTTTACAGATGATTTTTCAACGTTACGTGCAACTTGAATTATGGTCCGCAGGTTTATTCACAAATGTGAGTCACGGCGCCGTGGAATTTTACTTGATATTTGAATGAGAACGGGAGGTGTAGTGCGCACGCACAAGGAAACAAATGATGGAATGGGAAGAAAGGAGAAGGAGTGTATGTATTTGAAGTGCGAAATTACACAACTGCGATCATACCAGCACTAAAGCACCGGATCCCATCAGAACTCCGCAGTTAACTGTGCTTGGGCGAGAGTAGTACTCGGATGGGTTACCTATTCGGAAGTCCTCGTGTTGCACCCATTTTTTTCGGATGGGTCGTTCGACATTACACGCGAAAGGAATTATGAACCGTTGGTTCATTCGCAAAGGTGAGTCACGGTGCTGGGGCATTTTACTTGATATTAGAACGAGAAGGAGAGGTGAAGTGTGAACGCACCAGGAAACAAATGACGGGAGGGGGAAGAAAGGAGAAGAAGTGTATGTATTTGCAGCGCGAAATGAAATAGGTGCGATCATACTAACACTAATGCACCGGATCCCATCAAAACTCCGTAGTTAAGGGTGCTTGGGCGAGAGTAGTACTAAGATAGATGACCTCCTGCGAAGTCCTTATATTTCACCCATTTTCTTGGGAAGTTCTCGTGTTGCACCCTTTTTTTTTCAGATGATTCTTTCGACGTTACGCACGACTTGAATTATGATCCGCAGGTTTATTCGTAAATGTGAGTCACGGCGCCGTGGCATTTTACTTGATATTAGAACGAGAACGGGAGGTGCAGTGCCCATGCACAAGTAAACAAATGACGGGAGGGGGAAGAAAGGAGAAGGAGTGTATGTATTTACAGCGCAAAATGAAATATGTTCGATCACACCAGCACTAATGCACAGGATCTCATCAGAACTCCGCAGTTAAGTGTGCTTGGGCGAAAGTAGTACTCAGATGGGTGACCTCCTGGGAAGTCCTCGTATTGCACCAATTTTTTTTTTCAGATGGGTCGTTCGACGTTACGCGCGAATAGAATTATGAACCGCTGGTTCATTCGCAAAGGTGAGTCACGGTGCCGGGACATTAAACTAGATATTAGAACGAGAAGCAGAGATGCAGAGTGCACGCACAAGAAAACAAATAACTGGAGGGGGGATGGACGGAGAAGGAGTGCATGTATTTTCAGCACTAAATGAAACCGGTGCGATCATACCAGCACTAATGCACCGGATTCTATCAGAACTCTGCAAGTTAAGGGTGCTTGGGCGAGAGTAGTACTAGGATGGGTGACCTCCTGGGAAGTCCTTATATTTCACCAATTTTCTTGGGAAGTCCTCGTGTTGCACCCATTTTTTTGCAGATGATTCTTTCGACGTTACGTGCGACTTGAATTATGGTCCGCAGGTTTATTCGCAAATTAAGTCATGGCGCTGTGGCATTTTACGTGATATTTGAACGAGAACAGAAGGTGCAGTGCGCACGCACAAGGAAACAAATGACGGGAGGGGGAAGAAAGGAGAAGGAGTGTATGTATTTGCAGCGCAAAATGAAACAGGTGCGATCACACCAGCACTAATGCATCGGATCCCATCAAAACTCCGCAGTTAAGTGTGCTTTGGCGAAAGTAGTACAAGGATGGGTTACCTCCTGGGAAGTTCTCGTCTTGCACCTATTATTTTTTTCAGATGGGTCGTTCGACGTTACGCGCGATTGGAAGTATGGTCCGCTGGTTTATATGCAAATATGAGCTAAGTCGCAGGGGCATTTTAAATGATATTAGAACGAGAAGGAGAGGTGAGGTGTGAACGCACCAGGAAACAAATGACGGGAGGGGGAAGAAAGGAGAAGGCATGTATGTATTTGCAGGGCAAAATTAAACAGGTGCGATTATACCAACACTAATGCACCGGATCCCATCAGAACTCTGTAGTTAATTGTGCTTGGGCGAGAGTAGGACTCGGATGGGTAACCTCCTGGGAAGTCCTTGTGTCGCACAAATTTTTTTTCAGACGGGTCGTTTGACGTTACGCGAAACTGGAACTATGTTCCGCTTGTTTATACACAAATGTGAGTCAAGAAGCAGGAACATTTTAATCGATATTAGAACGAGAATGAGAGGTGCAGTGTGAACGCACAAGGAAACAAATGATGGGAGGAGGGAGGGAAGGAGAAGGATTGTATGTATTTTCAGCACAAAATGAAGCAGGTGCGATCATACCAGCACAAATGCACCGGATCCCATCAGAACTCCGCAGTTAAGTGTGTTTTGGCGAAAGTAGTACAAGGATGGGTTACCTCCTGGGAAGTTCTCGTCTTGCACCTATTATTTTTTTCAGATGGGTCGTTCGACGTTAAGCGCGACTGGAAGTATGGTCCGCTGGTTTATATGCAAATATGAGCTAAGTCGCAGGGGCATTTTAAATGATATTAGAACGAGAAGGAGAGGTGAGGTGTGAACGCACCAGGAAACAAATGACGGGAGGGGGAAGAAAGGAGAAGGCGTGTATGTATTTGCAGGGCAAAATTAAACAGGTGCGATTATACCAACACTAATGCACCGGATCCCATCAGAACTCTGTAGTTAATTGTGCTTGGGCGAGAGTAGGACTCGGATGGGTAACCTCCTGGGAAGTCCTCGTGTCGCACAAATTTTTTTTCAGACGGGTCGTTTGACGTTACGCGCAACTGGAACTATGGTCCGCTTGTTTATGCACAAATGTGAGTCAAGAAGCAGGGGCATTTTAATCGATATTAGAACGAGAAGGAGAGGTGCAGTGTGAACGCACAAGGAAACAAATGATGGGAGGAGGGAGGGAAGGAGAAGGATTGTATGTATTTTCAGCACAAATGAAGCAGGTGCGATCATACCAGTACAAATGCACCGGATCCCATCAGAACTACGCAGTTAAGTGTACTTTGGCGAAAGTAGTACAAGGATGGGTTACCTCCTGGGAAGTTCTCATGTTGCACCCATTTTTTTTTTTCAGATGGGTCGTTCGACGTTACGCGTGACTGGAACTATTGTCCACTGGTTTATACGCAAATGTGAGTCAAGACGCAAGGGCATTTTAATTGATATTAGAAGGAGAAAGAGAGGTGAAGTGTGAACGCTCCAGGAAATAAATGACAGGAGGAGGAAGAAAGGAGAAGGAGTGTATGTACTTGCAGCAGGAAATGAAATAGGTGCGATCATACCAGAACTAATGCACCGGATCAAATCAAAACTCCGCACTTAAGTGTGCTTCGGCGAGAGTAGTACTCGTATGGGTGACCTCTTGGGAAGTCCTCGTGTTGCACCCATTTTTTTCAGATGGGTCGTTCGACGTTACGCGCGAATGGAATTATGAACCACAGATCATTCGCAAAGTTGAGTCACGGTGTCAGGGCATTTTACTTGATATTAGAACGAGAAGGAGCGATGCAGACCGCACGCACAAGGATACAAATGACAGGAGGGGGGATGAAAGGAGAAAGAGTGTATGTATTTGCAGCGCAGAATGAAACATGAGCAATCATACCAGCACTAATGCAAGGGATTCTATCAGAACTCCGCAAGTTAAGGGTGCTTGGGCGAGAGTAGTACTAGGATGGGTGACCTCCTGCGAGGTCCTTATATTTCACCTATTTTCTTGGGAAGTTCTCGTTTGCACCAATTTTTTTGCAGATAAATTTTTCGACGTTACGCACGACTTGAATTATGGTCCGCAGGTTTATTCACAAATGTGAGTCACGGCGCCGTGGCATTTTACTTTATATTTGAACGCGAACGGGAGGTGCAGTGCGCACGCAGAAGGAAACAAATGACGGGAGGGGGAAGAAAGGAGAAGTAGTGTATCTATTTGCAGCGCGAAATTAAACAGGTTTGATCATACCAACACTAATGCATCGGATCCCATTAAAACTCCGCAGTTAAGTGTACTTGGCCGAGACTAGTACTCGGATGGGTGACCTACTGGGAAGTCCTCGTGTCGCACCAATTTTTTTTTTTGACGGGTCGTTCGAAGTTACGCGCGACTGGAACTATGGTCCGCTGGTTTATACGCAAATGTGAGTCACGGTGTCGTGGCATTTTACTTGATATTTGAACGCGAATGGGAGGTGCAGTGCGCACGCACAAGGAAACAAATGACGGGAGGGGAAAGAAAGGAGAAGGAGTGTATCTATTTGCAGCGTGAAATTCAACCGGTTCGATCATACCAGCAGTAATGCACCGGATCCCATCAGAACTTCCCAGTTAAGTGTGCTTGGGCGAGAGTAGTACTCGGATGGGTGACCTCCTGAGAAGTTCTAGTGTCGCACTAATTTTTTTTCAGACGGGTCATTCGACGTTACGCGCGACTGGAACTATGGTCCTCTGGTTTATACGCAAATGTGAGTCAAGAAGGAGGGGCATTTTAATCGACATTAGAACGAGAAAGAGAGGTGCAGTGTGAACGCACAAGGAAACAAATGATAGGAGGGGGGAGGGAAGGAGAAGGAGTGTATGTATTTTCAACATGAAATGAAACAGGTGTGATCATACCAGCACAAATGCACCGGATCCCATCAGAACTCCGCAGTTAAGTGTGCTTTGGCAAAAGTAGTACAAGGATGGGTTACCTCTTGGAAAGTTCTCGTGTTGCACCCATTTTTCTTTCAGATGGGTCATTCGAGATTACACGCGAGTGAAACTATGATCTGCTGGTTTATACACAAATGTGAGTCAAGAAGCTAGAGCATTTTAATTGATATTAGAACGAGAAGGAGAGGTGAACTGTGAACGCACAAGGAAACAAATGATAGGAGGGGGGAGGGAAGGTGAAGGAGTGTATGTATTTTCAACACGAAATGAAACAGGTGCGATAATACCAGCACAAATGCACCGGATCCCATCAGAACTCCGTAGTTAAGTGTGCTTTGGCGAAAGTAGTACAAAGATGGGTTACCTCCTGGGAAGTTCTCATGTTGCACCCATTTTTTTTTTCAGATGGGCCGTTCGACGTTACGCGCGACTGGAACTATGGTCCGCTTGTTTATACGCAAATGTGAGTCAAGACGCAAGGGCATTTTAATTGATATTAGAACGAGAAAGAGAGGTGAAGTGTGAACTCTCCAGGAAATAAATGACGGGAGGAGGAAGAAAGGAGAAGGAGTGTATCTATCTGCAGCGGGAAATGAAACAGGTGCGATCATACCAGAACTAATGCACCGGATCAAATCAGAACTCCGCACTTAAGTGTGCTTCGGCGAGGGTAGTACTCGTATGGGTGACCTACTGGGAAGTCCTCGTGTTGCACCCATTTTTTTCGGATGGGTCGTTCGACGTTACGCGCGAATGAAATTATGAACCGCTGGATCATTCGCAAAGTTGAGTCACGGTGTCGGGGCATTTTACTTGATATTTGAACGAGAATGAGCGATGCAGAGCGCACGCACAAGGAAATAAATGACGGGAGGGGGGATGGAAGGAGAAATAGTGTATGTATTTGTAGCACTGAATGAAACATGAGCGATCATACCAGCACTAATGCAACGGATTCTAATAGAACACCTCAAGTTAAGGGTGCTTGAGCGGGAGTAGCACTAGGATGGGTGACCTCTTGCGAAGTCCTTATATTTCACCCATTTTCTTGGGAAGTCTTCGTGTTGCACCATTTTTTTTAAGATGATTCTTTTGAAGTTACGCACAACTTGAATTATGGTCCGCAGGTTTATTCGCAAATGTGAGTCACGGCGCCGTGGCATTTTCTTGATATTAGAACGAGAACGTGAGGTGTAGTGCGCATGCACAAGGAAACAAATGATGGTAGGGGGAAGAAAGGAGATAGAGTATATGTATTTGCAGCGCGAAATGAAACAGGTGCGATCATACCAGCACTAATGCACCGGATCCCTTCAGAACTCCGCAGTTAAGTGTGCTTAGGCGAGAGTAGTATTCGGATGGGTGACCTCCTGCGAAGTCCTCGTGTTGCACCCATTTTTTTTCGGATGGATCGTTCGACGTTACGCGTGAATGGAATTATGAACCGCTGGTTCATTTGCAAATGTTAGTCACGGTGGCGGGGCATTTTTTTTAATATTAGAAAGAGAATGAGTCATGCAGAGTGCACGAACAAGGAAACAAATGACGGGAGGGGGGATGGAAGGAGAAAGAGTGTATGTATTTGCAGCGCAGAATGAAACATGAGCGATCATACCAGCACTAATGCAATGGATTCTCTCAGAACTCTGCAAGTTAAGGGTGCTTGGGCGAGAGTAGTACTAGGATGGGTGACCTCCTGCGAAGTCTTTATATTTCACCCATTTTCTTGGGAAGTCCTTGTGTTGCACCCATTTTTTTGCAAATGATTCTTTCGACGTTATGCGCGGCTTGAATAATGGTCCGCAGGTTTATTCGCAAATGTGAGTAAGGACACCGTGACATTTTACTTGATATTAGGTCGAGAGCTGGAGGTGCAGTGTGCACGCACAAGGAAACAAATGACGAGAGGGGGAAGAAAGAAGAAGGAGTATATGTATTTGCAGCGCGAAATTAAACAGGTGCAATCATACCAGCACTAATGCACCGGATCCCATCAGAACTCCGCAGTTAAATGTGTTTGGGCGAGAGTAGTACTCGGATGGGTGACCTCCTGTGAAGTGCTCGTGTCGCACAAATTTTTTTTCAGACAGATCGTTCGACATTACGCGCGACTGGAGCTATGGTCCGCTGGTTTATACGCAAATGTGAGTCAAGAAGCAGGGGCATTTTAATCGATATTAGAACGAGAAGGAGAGGTGCAGTGTGAACGCACAAGGAAACAAATGACGGGAGGGGGGAGGGAAGGAGAAGGAGTGTATGTAGTTGCAGTGTGGAATGAAAAAGGTGCGATAATACGAGCACAAATGCACCAGATCCCATCAGAACTCCGTAGTCAAGTGTGCTTTGGCGAAAGTAGTACAAGGATGGGTTACCTCCTGGGAAGTTCTCGTGTTGCACCCATGTTTTTTTTTCAGATGGGCCGTTCGACGTTATGCACGACTGGAATAGTGGTCCGCTGGTTTATACGCAAATGTGAGTCAAGATGCAGGGGCATTTTAATTAATATTAGAACGAGAAGGAGAGGTGAAGTGTGAACGCACCAGGAAACAAATGACGGGAGGGGAAAGAAAGGAGAATGAGTGTATGTATTTGCAGTGTGAAATTAAACAGGTGCAATCATACCAGGACTAATACACCGGATCCCATCATAACTCCGCAGTTAAGTGTGCTTAGGCAAGACTAGTACTCGGATGGGTGACCTCTTGGGAAGTCCTCGTGTAGCACCAATTTTTTTTCAGACGAGTTGTTCGAAGTTACGCGCTACTGGAACTATGGTCCGCTGGTTTATACGCAACGGTGAGTCAAGAAACAGGGACATTTTAATCGATATTAGAACGAGAAGGAAAGGTGCAATGTGAACGCACAAGAAAACAAATGATGGATGGGGGAAGGGAAGGAGAAATAGTGTATGTATTTTCAGCACGAAATGAAACAGGTGTGATTATACTAGCAGAAATGCACCGGATTCTATCAGAACTCCGTAGTTAAGTGTGCTTTGGTGAAAGTAGTACAAGGATGGGTTACCTCCTGGGAAGTTCTCGTGTTGCACCCTTTTTTTTTTTTTTAGATGGGTCGTTCGACGTTACGCGCAACTGGAACTATAGTCTGTTGGTTTATACGAAAATGTGAGTCAAGATGCAGGGGCACTTTAATTGATATTAGAACGAGAAGAAGAGGTGAAGTGTGAACGCACCAGGAAACAAATGACGGGAGGGGGAAGAAAGGAGAAGGATTGTATGTATTTGCAGCGCAAAATAAAATAGGTGCGATCATACTAGTACAAATGCATCGGATCCCATCAGAACTCCGCAGTTAAGTGTGTTTGGGCGAGAGTAGTACTCGGATGGGTGACCTCCTGGGAAGTCCTCGTCTTGCACCCATTTTTTTCCGGATGGGTCGTTCGACGTTACGCGCAAATGGAATTATCAACTGCTGGTTCATTCGCAAAGGTGAGTCACAGTGCTGGGGCATTTTACTTGATATTAGAACGAGAAGGAGAGATGCTGAGTGCACACTCAAGAAAACAAATGACGGGAGGGGGGATGGAAGGAGAAATAATGTATGTATTTGAAGCACAGAATGAAAGATGAGCGATCATACCAGCACTAATGCAATGGATTCTATCAGAACTCCGCAAGTTAAGGGTGCTTGGGCGAGAGTAGTACTAGGATGGGTGACCTCCTGCGAAGTCCTTATATTTCACCCATTTTCTTAGAAAGTCCTCGTGTTGCACCCATTTTTTTGAAGATGATTCTTTCTACGTTAGGCGCGACTTGAATTATGGTCCGCAGATTTATTCGCAAATGTGAGTCACAGCGCCGTGGAATTTTACTTGATATTTGAATGAGAACGGGAGGTGCAGTGCGCACGCACAAGGAAACAAATGACGGGTGGGAGAAGAAAGGAGAAGGAGTGTATGTATTTGCAGCGCGAAATTAAACAGGTGCGATCGTACCAGCACTAATGCACCAGATCCCATCAGAACTCCGCAGTTAAGTTTGCTTAGGCGAGAGTAGTACTCGGATGGGTGACCTCCTGGGAAGTCCTCGTGTCGAACCAACTTTTTTTTAGACGGGTCGTTCGACGTTACGCACGACTGGAACTATGGTTTGCTGGTTTATACGCAAATGTGAGTCAAGAAGCAGGGGCATTTTAATCAATATTAGAACGAGAATGAGAGGTGCAGTGTGAACGCACAAGGAAACAAATGATGGGAGGGGGGAGGGAAGGAGAAGGAGTGTATGTATTTTCAGCACAAAATGAAACAGGTGCGATCATACCAGCACAAATGCACCGGATCCCACCAGAACTCTGCAGTTAAGTGTGCTTTGGCAGAAGTAGTACAAGGATGGGTTACCTCTTGGGAAGTTCTCGTGTTGCACACATTTTTTTTTTCAAATGGGTCGTTCGACTTTACGCGCGATTGGAACTATGGTCCGTTGGTTTATACGCAAATTTGAGTCAAGACGCAGGGGCATTTTAATTGATATTAGAACGAGAAGGAGAGGTGAAGTGTGAACGCACCAAGAAATAAATGATGGGAGGGGGAAGAAAGGGGAAGGAGTGTATGTATTTGCAGCGCGAAATGAAACATGAGCGATCATACCAGCACTAATGCAACGGATTCTATCAGAACTCTGCAAGTTAAGGGTGCTTGGGCGAGAGGAGTACTAGGATGGGTCACCTCATTCGAAGTCTTTATATTTCACCCATTTTCTTCGGAAGTTCTCGCACTGCACCTATTTTTTTGCAAAAGATTATTTAGACATTATGCGCGAGTTGAATTATGGTACGCAGGTTTGTTCACAAATGTGAGTCATGGCGCCGTGGTATTTTACTTGATATTTGAACAAGAATGGGAGATGCAGTGCGCACGCACAAGGAAACAAATGACGGGAGGGGGAAGATAGGAGATGGAGTGTATTGCAGCGTGAAATTAAACAGGTGCGATAATACCAGCACTAATGCACCGGATCCCATAAGAACTCCGCAGTTAAGTGTGCTTGGGCGAGACTAGAACTAGGATGGGTGACCTCCTTGGAAGTCCTCGTGTCGCATAAATTTTTTTCAGACGGGTCGTTCGACGTTACGCGCGACTAGAACTATGGTTCGCTGGTTTATACGCAAATGTGAGTCAAGAAGCAAGGGCATTTTAATCGATATTAGAACGAGAAGGAGAGGTGCAGTGTGAACGCACAAGGAAACAAATGATGGGAGGGGGGAGGGAAGGAGAAGGAGTGTATGTATTATCAGCACGAAATGAAATAAGTCCTATTACACCAGAACAAATGCATCGGATCCCATCAGAACTCTGAAGTTAATTGTGCTTTGGCGAGAGTAGTACAAGGATGGGTTACCTCCAGGGAAGTTCTCGTATTGCACCCATTTTTTGTCAGATGGGTCGTTCGACGTTACGCGGGACTGGAACTATGGTTCGCTGGTTTATACGTAGATGTGAGTCAAGACGCAAGGGTATTTTAATTGATATTAGAACGAGAAGGAGAGGTGAAGTGTGATCGCACCAAATGACGGGAGGGGGAAGAAAGAAGAAGGAGTGTTTGTATTTGCAGCGCGAAATAAAACAGGTGCGATCATACCAGCACTAATGCACCGGATCCCATCAGAACTCCGTAGTTAAGTGTGCTTGGGCGAGAGTACTACTCGGATCGGTGTCCTCCTGGGAAGTCCTCTTGTCGCACCCATTCTTTTCAGATGGGTCGTTCAACGTTATGCTCGAATGGAATTATGAACCGCTGGTTTATTCAAAAAGGTAAGTCATGGTGCAGGGGCATTTTACTTGATATTAGAACGAGAAGGAGAGATGTAGAGTGCTCACACAAACAAATGACGGGAGGGGGGATGGAAGGAGAAAGAGTGTATGAATTTGCAGAGCAGAATGAAACATGAGCGATCATACCAACACTAATGCAACAGATTCTATCAGAACTCCGCAGGTAAGGGTGCTTGGGCGAGAGCAGTACTATGATGGGTTACCTCCTGCGAAGTCTTTATATTTCACCCATTTTCTCGGGAAGTCCTCGTCTTGCACCCATTTTTTTGCAGATGATTATTTCGACGTTATGCGTGACTTAAATTATGGTCCGCAGGTTTATTTGTATATGTAAGTCACGGCGCCATGACATTTTACTTGATATTAGAACGAGAACGAGAGGTGCAGTGCGCAAGCACAAGGAAACAAATAACGGGAGGGGGAAGAAAGGAGAAGGAGTGTATGTATTCGCAGCGCGAAATTAAACAGGTGCGATCATACCAGCACAAATGCACCGGATCACATCAGAACTCCGCAGTTAAATGTGCTTGGGCGAAAGTAGTACTCGGATGGGTGACCTCCTAGGAAGTCCTCGTGTTGCACCCATTTTTTTCGGATGGGTCGTTCGATGTTACGCGCGAATGGAGTTATGAAACGCTGGTTCATTCGTAAAGGTGAGTCACGGTGCCGGGGAATTTTACTTGATATTAGAACGAGAAGGAGAGATGCAGAGTGCACGCACAAGGAAACAAATGACGGGAGGGGGGATGGAAGGAGAAAGAGTGTATGTATTTGCAGCGCAGAATCAAACATGAGCGATCATACCAGCACTAATGCATCGGATTATATCAGAACTCTGTAAGTTAAGGGTGCTTGGGCGAGAGTAGTACTAGGATGGGTGACCTCCTGCGAAGTCCTTATATTTCACCCATTTTCTTGGGAAGTCCTCGTGTTGCACCCATTTTTTTGCAGATTATTATTTCGACGTTACGCGCGACTTGAATTATGGTCCGCAGGTTTATTCGCAAATGTGAGTCACGGCGCTATGACATTTTACTTGATATTAGAACGAGAACGAGAGGTGCAAGGCGCACGCACAAGGAAACAAATGACGGGAGGGGGAAGAAAGGAGAAGGAATGTATGTATTTGCAGCGCAAAATTAAACTGGTGAGATCATACCAGCACTATTGCACCGGATCCCATCAGAACTACGTAGTTAAGTGTGCTTGGGCGAGAGTAGTACTCGAATGGGTGACCTCCTGGGAAGTCCTCGTGTTGCACCCATTTTTTTGCAGATGATTCTTTCGACGTTATGCGCGACTTGATTTATATTCTGCTGGTTTATTCGCAAACGTGAGTCATGGCACCGTGGCATTTTACTTGATATTAGAACGAGAACAGGAGTTGCAGTGCGCACGCACAAGGAAACAAATGACGGGAGGGAGAAGAAAGGAGAAGGAGTGCATGTATTTGCAGCGGGAAATTAAGTAGGTGCAATCATACCAGTACTAATGCACCGGATCCCATCAGAACTCCTGGGAAGTCCTTTTGGCAAGTCCTCGTGTCGCGCCAATTTTTTCTCGAACGGGTCGTTCGACGTTACACGCGACTGGAGTTATGGTCCGCTTGTTTATACGCAAATGTGAGTCATGAAGCAGGGACATTTTAATCGATATTAGAATGAGAAGGAGAGGTGCGGTGTGAATGCACAAGGAGACAAATGATGGGAGGGAGGAGGGAAGGAGAATGAGTGTATGTATTTTCAGCACGAAATAAAACAGGTGCGATCATACCAGCACAAATGCACCAGATCCCATCAGAACTTCACAGTTAAGTGTGCTTTGGCAAAAGTAGTTCAAGGATGGGTTACCTCCTGGGAAGTTCTTGTGTTGCACGATTTTTTTTTTCACATGGGCCATTCGACGTTACGCGCGACTGGAACTATGGTCCGCTTGTTTATACACAAATGTGAGTCAAGAGGCAGGGCATTTTAATTGATATTAGAACGAGAAGGAGAGGTGAAGTGTGAACGCACCAGGAAACAAATGACGGGAGGGGGAAGAAAGGAGAAGGAGTGTATGTATTTGTAGTGCGAAATGAAACAGGTGTGATCATCCCATCTTTAATGCACCGGATCCAATCAGAACTCTGCAGTTAAGGAAGCTTGGGCAAGAGTAGTACTATGATGGGTGACCTCCTGCGAAATCCTCGTGTTGCACCAATTTTTTTTCGGATGAGTAGTTCGACGTTGCGCGCGAATGGAATTATGAACCGCTGGTTCTTTCACAAAGGTGAGTCACGGTACCGGCCATTTTACTTGATATTAGAACGAGAATGAAAGATGCAGAGTGCACGTACAACGAAACAAATGACGGGAGGGGGGATGGAAGGAGAAAGAGTGTATGTATTTGCAGCGCAGAATGAAACATGAGTTATCAAACTAGCACTAATGCAACGGATTCTATCAGAACTCCGTAAGTTAAGGGTGCTTGGGAGAGAGTAGTACTAGGATGGCTGACCTCCTGCGAAGTCCTTATATTTCACCCATTTTTTTGGAAAATCCTCGTGTTGCACCTATTTTTTTGCAGATGATTCTTTTGACGTTACGCGCGACTTATATTATGGTCCGCAGGTTTATTCGCAAATGTGAGTCACGGCACCGTGACATTTTACTTGATATTTGAACGAGAACGGGAGGTGCAGTACGCATGCACAAGGAAACAAATGACGGGAGGGGGAAGAAAGGAGAAGGAGTGTATGTATTTCCCGCGCGAAATGAAACAGGTGCGATCATACCAGCACTAATGCACCGGATCCCATCAGAACTCTACAGTTAAGTGTGCTTCGGCGAGAGTAGTACTCGGATGGGTGACCTCCTGGGAAGTCCTCGTGTTGTATCCATTTTCTTTCGGATGGGTCGTTCGACGTTACGCGCGAATGGAATTATAAACCAATGGTTCATTCGCAAAGGTGAGTCATGGTGCCGGGGCATTTTTCTTGATATTAAAACGAGAAGGAGAGATGCAGAGTGCACGCACAACGAAACAAATGACGGGAGGGGGGATGGAAGGAGAAATAATGTATGTATTTGAAGCACAGAATGAAAGATGAGCGATCATACCAGCACTAATGCAATTGATTCTATCAGAACTCCGCAAGTTAAGGGTGCTTGGGCGAGAGTAGTACTAGGATGGGTGACCTCCTGCGAAGTCCTTATATTTCACCCATTTTCTTGGGAAGTCCTCGTATTGCACCCATTTTTTTGCAGATGATTCTTTTGACGTTACGCGCGACTTTAATTATGGTCCGCAAGTTTATTTGCAAAAGTGAGTCACGGCGCCGTGGCATTTTACTTGATATTTGAACGAAAACGGGAGGTGCAGTGCGCACGCACAAGGAAACAAATGACGGGAGGGGGAAGAAAGGAGAAGGAGTGAATGTATTTGCCGCGCAAAATTAATCAGGTGCGATCATACCAGCACTAATGCACCGGATCCAATCAGAACTCCGCAGTCAAGTGTGCTTGGGCTAGAGTAGTACTCGGATGGGTGACCTCCTGGGAAGTCCTCGTGTTGCACCCATTTTTTTTTTATGGGTCGTTCGACGTTACGCGTGAATGGAATTATGAACCGCTGGTTCATTTGCAAAGGTGAGTCACGGTGACGTGACATTTTACTTGATATTAGAACGAGAATGAGAGATGAAGAGTGCACGCACAAGGAAACAAATGACGGGAGGGGGGATAGAAGGAGAAAGAGTGTATGTATTTACAGCTTAGAATGAAACATGAGCGATCATACCAGCACTAATGCAACGGATTCTATCAGAACTCCGCAACTTACGGGTGCTTGGTCGAGAGTAGTACTAGGATGGGTGACCTCCTGCGAAGTCCTTATATTTCACCCATTTTCTTGGGAAGTTCTCGTGTTGCACCTATTTTTTTGCAGATGATTCTTTCGATGTTATGCGCGAATTGAACTATGGTCCGCAGGTTTATTCGCAAATGTGAGTCACGGGGCCGTGGCATTTTACTTGATATTTGAACGAGAACGGGAGGAGCAGTGCGCACGCACAAGGAAACAAATGTCAGGAGGGGGAAGAAAGGAGATGGAGTGTATGTATTTGCAGCGCGAAATTAAACAGGTGCGATCATACCAGCACTAACGCACCGGATCCCATCTGAACTTCGCAGTTAAGTGTGTTTGGGCAAGACTAGTACTCGGATGGGTTACCTCCAGGGAAGTCCTTGTGTCGCACCAATTTTTTTTCAGACGGGTCGTTTGACGTTACGCGCGACTAGAACTATGGTCCGCTGGTTTATACGCAAATGTGAGTCAAGAAGTAGGAGCATTTTAATCGATATTAGATCGAGAAGGAGAAGTGCAGTGTGAACGAACAAGGAAACAAATTATGGGAGGGGGGAGGGAAGGAGAAGGAGTGTATGTATTTTCAGCACGAAATGAAACAGGTGCGATCACACCAGCACAAATGCACTGGATCCCATCAGAAGTCCGCAATTAAGTGTGCTTTGGCTAAAGAAGTACAAGGATGGGTTACCTCATAGGAAGTTCTCGTGTTGCACCCATTTTTTCTTTCAGATGGGTCGTTCGACGTAACACGCGACTGAAACTATGGTCCGCTGGTTTATACACAAATATGAGTCAAGATACAAAGGCATTTTAATTGATATTTGAACGAGAAGGAGAGGTGAAGTGTGAACGCACCAGGAAATAAATAACGGGACAGGGAAGAAAGGATAAGGAGTGTATGTATTTGCAGCGCGAAATGAAACAGGTGGGATCATACCAGCACTAATGTACCGGATCCCATCAGAACTCCGCAGTTAAGTGTGCTTGGGCGAGAGTAGTACTCGGATGTGTGACCTCTTGGGAAGTCCTTGGGATGCATCTATTTTTTTTCGAATGGGTCGTTCGACATTACGCGCGAATGGAATTATGAACCGCTGGTTCATTCGCAAAGGTTAGTCACGGTGCCGGGGCAATTTACTTGATATTAGAACGAGAAGGAGAGATGCAGAGTATACGCACAAGGAAATAAATGACGGGAGGGGGGATGGTGGGAGGAAGAGTGTATGTATGTGCAGCGCAGAATGAAACATGAGCGATCATACCGGCACTAATGCAAAGGATTCTATCAGAACTCCGAAAGTTAAGGGCACTTGGGCGAGAGTAGTACTAGGATGGCTGACCTCCTGCGAAGTCCTTATATTTCACCCATTTTCTTGGGAAGTTCTCGTGTTGTACCCATTTTTTTGTAGATGATTCTTTCGACGTTACGCGCGACTTGAATTTTGGTCCGCAAGTTTATTTGCAAATGTGAGTCACGGCACAGTGGCATTTTACTTGATATTTGAACAAGAACGGGAGGTGCAGTGCGCACGCACATGGAAACAAATGACGAGAGGGGGATGATAGGAGAAGGAGTGTATGTATTTGCAGCGCAAAATTAAACATGTGCGATCATACCAGCACTAATGCACCAGATCCCATCAGAACTGCATTGCTAAGTGTGCTTGGGCGAGAGTAGTGCTCGGATTGGTGACCTCCTGGGAAGTCCTCGTGTCGCACCAATTTTTTTTCAGACTTGTCATTCGACGTTACGCGCGACTGAAACTATGGTCTGCTGGTTTTGACCCAAATGTGAGTCAAGAAGCAGGAACATTTTAATCGATTTTAGAATGAGAAGGAGATGTGCAGTGTGAACGCACAAGGAAACAAATGATGGGAGGGAGGAGGGAAGGAGAAGGAGTGTATGTATTTTCAGCACAAAATGAAACAGGTGCGATCATGCCATCACAAATGCACCGGATCCCATCAGAACTCCGCAGTTAAGTGTGCTTTGGCGAAAGTGGTACAACGATGGGTTATCTCCTGGGAACTTCTCGTGTTGCACCCCTTTTTTTTCAGATGGGTCGTTCGACGTTACGCGCGACTGGAACTATGGTCCGTTGGTTTATACGCAAATGTGAGTCAAGACGCAGGGGCATTTTAATTGATATTAGAACGAGAAGGAGAGGTGAAGTGTGAACGAACCAGGAAACAAATGACGGGAGGGGGAAGAAAGCAAAAGGAGTGTATGAACTTAAAGCGCGAAATGAAACAGGTGCGATCATACCAGCACTAATGTATCGGATCCCATCAGAACTCCGCAGTCAAGTGTGCTTGGGCAAGAGTAGTACTCGGATGGGTGACCTCTTGGGAAGTCCTCCTGTTGCACTCATTTTTTTCGGATGGGTCGTTCGACGTTACGCGCGAATGGAATTATGAACCGCTGGTTCATTCGCAAAGGTGAGTCACGGTGCCGGGGCATTTTACTTGATATTAGAATGAGAATGAGAGATGCAGAGTGCACGCACAAGGAAACAAATGACGGGACGGGGATCGAAGGAGAAAGAGTGTATGTATTTGCAGGGCAGAATGAAACACGAGCGATCATACCAGTACTAATGCAATGGATTCTATCAGAACTCCGCAAGTCAAGGGTGATTGGGCGAGAGTAGTACTAGGATGGGTGACCTCCTGCGAAGTCCTTATATTTCACCCATTTTCTTGGGAAGTTCTCGTGTTGCACCCATTTTTTTGCAGATGATTCTTTCGACCTTACGCGCGACTTGAATTATGGTCCGCAGGTTTATTTGTAAATGTGAGTCACAGCGCCGTTGCATTTTACTTGATACTTGAAGGAGAACGGGAGGTGCAGTGCGCACGCACAAGGAAACAAATGACGGGAGGGGGAAGAAAGGAGAAGGAGTGATTGAATTTACAGCGCGAAATTAAACAGGCGCGATCATACCAGAACTAATGCATCGGATCCCATCAGAACTCCGCAGTTAAGTGTGCTTGGGCGAGAGAAGTACTCGGATGGGTGGCCTCCTAGGAAGTCCTCGTGTCGCATCAATTTTTTTTCAGACGGGTCGTTCGACGTTACGCGCGACTAGAACTACGATCCGCTGGTTTATACACAAATATGAGTCAAGAAGCAGGGGCATTTTAATAGATATTAGAATGAGAAGGAGAGGTGTAGTGTGAATGCACAAGGAAACAAATGATGGGAGGGGGGAGGGAAGGAGAAGGAGTGCATGTATTTTCAGCACGAAATGAAACAGGTGCGTTCACAGAAGCAATAATGCACCGGTTCCCATCAGAACTCCGCAGTTAAGTGTGTTTTGGCGAAACTAGTACAAGGATGGGTTACTTCCTGGGAAGTTCTCGTGTTGCACCCATTTTTTTTTTCAGATGGATCGTTCGATGTTACGCGCGACTGGATCTATGGTCCGCTGATTTATACGCAAATGTGAGTCAAGACGCAGGAGCATTTTATTTGGTATTGGAACGAGAAGGAGAGGTGAAGTGTGAACGCACCAGGAAACAAATGACGGGAGGGGGAAGAAAGGAGAAGGAGTGTATGTATTTGCAGCGCGAAATGAAATAGGTGCGACCATACCAGCACTAATTCACCGGATCCCTTCAGAGCGAGAGTAGTACTCGGATGGGTGACCATCTGGAAAGTCCTTGTGTCGCACAAATTTTTTTTCAGACGGGTCGTTCGATGTTACGCGTGACTGGAACTATGGTCCGCTGGTTTATACGCAAATATGAGTTAAAAAGCAGGGACATTTTAATCGAAATTAGAACGAGAAGGAGAGGTGCAGTGTGAACGAACAAGGAAACAAATGATGGGAGGGGGGAGGGAAGGAGAAGGAGTGTATGTATTTTTAGTATGAAATGAAATGGGCACGATCATACCTGCACAAATGCACTGGATCCCATCAGAACTCCGCAGTTAAGTGTGCTTTGGCGAAAGTAGTACAAGGATGGATTACCTCCTGGGAACTTCTCGTGTTGCACCCATTTTTTCTTTCAGATGGGTCGTTCGACGTTACGCGCGACTAGAACTATGGTCCGCTGGTTTATACGCAAATGTGAGTCAAGACGCAGGGGCAGTTTAATTGATATTAGAACGAGAAGGAGAGGTGAAGTGTGAACGCACCAGGAAACAAATGACGGGAGGGGGAAGAAAGGAGAAGGGATGTATGTATTTGCAACGCGAAAATAAACAGGTGCGATTCGTCCAGCATTAATGCACCGGATCCCACCAGAACTCCGCAGTTAAGTGTGCTTGGGCGAGAGTAGTACTCGGATTGGTGACCTCCTAAGAAGTCCTCTCGTTGAACCCTTTTTTTTTCGAATGGGTTGTTCGACGTTACGCGCGACTGGAACTATGCTCCACTGGTTTATACGCAAATGTGAGTCAAGAAGGAGGGGCATTTTAATCGATATTAGAACGAGAAGGAGATGTTCAGTGTGAACACACAAGGAAACAAATGATGGGAGGGGGGAGGGAAGGAGAAGGAGTGTATCTATTTTTAGCACGAAATGAAATGGTCGTGATCATACCTGCACAAATGCACCGGATCCCATCAGAACTCCGCAATTTAGTGTACTTTGGCGAAAGTAGTACAAGGATGGGTTACCCCCTGGGAAGTTCTCGTGTTGCACCCATTTTTTTTAGATGGGTCATTCGACGTTACACCCGACTGGAACTATGGTCCGCTGGTTTATACGCAAATGTGAGTCAAACCGCAGGGGCATTTTAATTGATATTAGAACGAGAAGGAGAGGTGAAGTGTGAACGCACCAGGAAACAAATTACGAGAAAAGGAAGAAAGGAGAAGGAGGGTATGTATTTGCAGTGCGAAATTAAACAGGTGCGATCATACCAACACTAATGTACCGGATCCCATCAGAACTCCGCAGTTAAGTGTTCTTGGGTGATAGTAGTACTCAGATGGGTGACCTCTTAGGAAGTCCTCGTATCGCACAATTTTTTTTCAGACTTGTCATTCGAAGTTACGCGCGACTGGAATTATGGTCCGCTGGTTTATACGCAAATGTGAGTCAAGAAACAGGGGCATTTTAATCGATATTAGAACGAGAATGAGAGGTGAAGTGTGAACGCATAAGGAAACAAATGATGGGAGGGGAGAGGAAAGGAGAAGGAGTGTATGTATTTTCACCACGAAATGAAACAGGTGCGATTACACCAGCACAAATGCACCGGATCCCATCAGAACTCCATAGTTAAGTGTGCTTTGGCGAAAGTACTTCAACGATGGGTTACCTTCTGGGAAATTCTCGTGTTACACCCTTTTTTTTTTCAAATGGGTCGTTCGACGTTACGCACAACTGAAACTATGGTCTGCTGGTTTATACGCAAATGTTAGTCAAGACGCAGGGGCATTTTAATTGATATTAGAACGAGAAGGAGTGGTGAAGTGTGATCGCACCAGGAAACAAACGGGAGGGGGAAGAAAGGAGAAGGAGTGTATGTATTTGCAGTGCAAAATGCAACATCTGCGATCATACCAGCACTAATGCACCGGATCCCATCAAAACTCCGTAGTTAAGTGTGCTTGGGCGAGAGTAGTACTCGGATCGGTGACCCCCTGGGAAGTCCTCGTGTGCACTCATTTTTTTTCGGATGGGTTATTCGACGTTACTCGCGAATGGAATTATGAACCGCTGGTTCATTCGAAAAGGTGAGTCACGGTGCCGGGGCATTATACTTGATATTAGAACAAGAAGAAGAGATGTATAGTGCACGCACAACGAAACAAATGATGGGAGGTGGTATGGAAGGAGAAAAGTGTATGTATTTGCAGCGCAGAATGAAACATGAGCGATCATACCAGCACTAATCCAACGGATTCTATCAGAACTCCACAGTTTTTGGGTGCTTGGGCGAGAGTAGTACTAGGATGGGTGACCTCCTGCGAAGTCGTTATATTTAACCCATTTTCTTGGGAAGCCCTCGTGTTGCACCCATTTTTTTACAAATGATTCTTTCGACGTTACGCACGACTTGAATTATGGTCCGCAGGTTTATTCCCAAATGTGAGTCACGACACCGTGGCATTTTACTTGATATTAGAACAAGAAAAAGAGGTGCAGTGCGCACGCACAAGGAAACAAATGACGGGAGGGGGAAGAAAGGAGAAGGACTGTATGTATTTGCAGCGCAAAATTAGACATTTGCGATCATACCAGCATTAATACACCAGATCCCATTAGAACTCTGCAGTTAAGTGTGCTTGGGCGAGAGTAATACTTGGATGGGTGACCTCCTGGGAAGTTCTCGTGTTGCACTAATTTCTTTTTTCAGATGGGTCGTTCGACGTTACACGCGACTGGAACTATGGTCCGCTGGTTTATACGCAAATGTGAGTCAAGAAGAAGGAGCATTTTAATCGATATTAGAACGAGAAGGAGAGGTGCAGTGTGAACGCACAAGGAAACAAATTATGGGAGGGGGGAGGGAAGGAGGAGTGTATGTATTTTCAGTACGAAATGAAACAAGTGCGATCATACCAGCACAAATGCACCGGATCCCATCAGAACTCCGCAGTTAAGTGTGCTTTGACGAAAGTTGTACAAGGATGGGTTACCTTTTGGGAGGTTCTCGTGTTGCACCCATTTTTTTTTCAGATGGGTCGTTCGACGTTACGCGTGACTAGAACTATGGTCCGCTGGTTTATACCCAAATCTGAGTCAAGACTCAGGAGCATTTTAATTGATATTAGAACGAGAAGGAGAGGTGAAGTGTGAACGCACCAGGAAATAAACAACGGTAGGGGGAAGAAAGTAGAAGGAGTGTATGTATTTGTAGCGCGAAATTAAAATCGTGCGATCATACCAGCACTATTGCACCGGATCCCATCAAAACTCCGTAGTTAAGTGTGCTCCTGGGAAGTCCTTGGTGCACCCATTTTTTTTCGAATGGGTCGTTCGACATTACGCGCAAATGAAATTATGAATCGCTGGTTCATTTGCAAAGGTGAGTAATGGTGCTGGGGCATTTTACTTGATATTAGAACGAGAAGGAGAGATGCAGAGTGCACACACAACGAAATAAATATCGGGAGGGGGTATAGAAGGAGAAAGAGTGTATGTATTTGCAGCGCAAAATGAAACATGAGTGATCATACCAGCACTAATGCAACGGATTCTATAAGAACTCTGCAGGTAAGGATGCTTGGGCGAGAGTAGTACTAGGATGGGTGACCCCCTGTGAAGTCTTTATATTTCACCCATTTTCTTGGGAAGTCCTCGTGTTGCACCCATTTTTTTGCAGATGATTCTTTCAACGTTACGCGCGACTTGAATTATGGTCCGCAGGTTTATACGCAAATGTGAGTCACGGCGCCATTGCATTTTACTTGATATTTGAACTAGAACGGGAGGTGCAGTTCGCACGCACAAGCAAACAAATGATGGGAGGGGGAAGAAAGGAGAAAGAGTGTATGTATTTGCAGCGTGAAATTAAACAGGTGTGATCATACTAGCACTAATGCATCGGATCCCATCATAACTCCGCAGTTAAGTGTGCTTGGGTGAGACAGGTCGTACGACGTTACGCACGACTGGAGTAATTGTCTGCTGGTTTATACGCAAATGTGAGTCAAGAAGCAGGGGCATTTTAATCGATATTAGAACGAAAAGGAGAGGTGCAGTGTCAATGCACAAGCAAACAAAAGATGGGAGGGGGGAGGGAAGGAGAAGGAGTGTATGTATTTTCAGTACCAAATGAAACAGGCGCGATCATACCAGCACAAATGCACCGGATCCTATCAGAACTCTGCAGTTAAGTGTGCTTTGGCGAAAGTAGTACAAGGATGGGTTACCTCCTGGGAAGTTTTGTGATGCACCCTTTTTTTTTTCAGATGGGTCGTTCGACATTACGCACGACTGGAACTATAGTCTGCTGGTTTATACGCAAATGTGAGTCAGGACGCAGGGGCATTTTAATTGATATTAGAACGAGAAGGAGAGGTGAAGTGTGAACGCACTTAGAAACAAATGATGGGAGGGGGAAGAAAGGAGAAGGAGTGTATGTATTTGCCCCTAAATGAAACAGGTGCGATCATACGAGCACTAATGCACCGGTTCCCATTAAAACTCCGTAGTTAAATGTGCTTGGGCGAGAGTAGTACTCGGATGGGTGACCTCCTGGGAAGTCCTCGTGTTGCACCCATTTTTTTTCAGATGGGACGTTCGACGTCACGCGCGAATGGAATTATGATCCGCTGGTTCATTCGCAAAGGTGAGTCACGGTACCGGGGCATTTTTACTCGATATTAGAACGAGAAGGAGAGATGCGGAGTGCACGCACAAGAAAACAAATGACAGTAGGGGGATGGAGGGAGAAAGAGTGTATGTATTTGCAGCGCAGAATGAAACATGAGCGATCATACCATAAGTAATGCAACGGATTCTTTCAGAACTCCGCAAGTTAAGGGTGCTTGGGCGAGAATAGTACTAGGATGGGTGACCCCTGCGAAGTCTTTATATTTCACCCATTTTCTTGGGAAGTCCTCGTGTTGCACCCATTTTTTTGTAGATGATTCATTCGACGTTACGCGCGACTTGAATTATGATCCGCATGTTTATTTGCAAATGTGAGTCACGGTGTCGTGGCATTTTACTTGATATTTGAACGAGACAGGAGGTGCAGTGCGCACGCACAAGCAAACAAATGATGGGAAGGGGAAGAAAGGAGAAAAAGTATATGTATTTGCAGGGCGAAATTAAACAGGTGCGATCATACCAACACTAATGCACCGGTTCCCATCAGAACTCCGCAGTTAAGTTTACTTGGGCGAGAGTTGTACTCGGATGGGTGACCTCATAGGAAGTCCTTGTGTCGGATCGTTCGACATTACGCGCGACTGGAGCTATAGTCCGCTGGTTTATACGCAAATGTGAGTCAAGACACAGGGGCATTTTAATTGATATTAGAACGAGAAGGAGAGGTGGAGGGTGAACGCACCAGGAAACAAATGACGGGAGGGGGTAGGGAAGGAGAAGGAGTATATGTATTTTCAGCACCAAATGAAACAGGTGCGATCATACCAGCACTAATGCACCGTATCCCATCAGAACTCCACAGTTAAGTGTGCTTGGGCGAGAGTTGTACTCGGATGGGTCACCTCCTGGGCAGTCCTCGTGTTGTACCCTTTTTTTTTCGGATGGGTCGTTCGACGTTGCGCGTGAATGGAATTATGATCCGCTGGTTCATTTGCAAAGGTGAGTCACGGTGCCGGGGCAATTTACTTGATATTAGAACGAGAAGGAGAGATGTCTGCACAAGGAAACAAATGACGGGAGGGGGGATGGAAGGAGAAAGAGTGTATGTATTTGCAGCGCAGAATGAAACATGAGCGATCATACTAGCACTAATGCAACGGATTCTATCATAACTCCGCAAGTTAAGGGTGCTTGGGCGAGAGTAGTACTAGGATGGGTGACCTCCTGCGAAGTCCTAATATTTCACCAATTTTCTTTGGAAGTCCTCGTGTTGCACCCATTTCTTTGCAGATGATTCTTTCGACCTTATGCGCAACTTGAATTATGGTCCGCAGGTTTATTGGCAATTGTGAGTCACGGCGCCGTGGAATTTAACTAGAAATTTGAACGAGAACGGGAGGCGCAGTGCGCATGCACGAGGAAATAAATGACGGAAGGGGGAAGAAAGGAGAAGGAATGAATGTATTTTTAGCGCGATATTAATCAGGTGCGATCATACCAGCACTAATGCACCGAATCCCATTAGAACTCCGCAGTTAAGTGTGTTTGGGCGAGAGTGGTACTCGGATGGGTGACCTTCTGGGAAGTCCTCGTTTTGCACCCTTTTTTTTTTGACGTTACGCGCGAATGGAATTATGAACCACTGGTTCATTTACAAAGGTGAGTCACGGTGCCAGGGTATTTTACTTGATATTAGAACGAGAAAGAGAGATGCAGAGTGCACGCATAAGGAAACAAATGACGGGAGGGGGGATGGAAGGAGAAGGAGTGTATGTATTTTCAGCACCAAATGAAACAGGTGCGATAATACCAGCACAAATGCACCGGATTCTATCAGAACTCCGAAAGTTAAGGGTGCTTAGGAGAGAGTAGTACTAGGATGGGTGACCTCCTGCGAAGTCCTTATTTTTCACCCATTTTTTTGGGAAGTCCTCGTGTTGCACCCATTTTTTTGCAGATGATTCTTTCGACGTTACGCGCGACTTGAATTATGGTCCACAGGTTTATTCGCAATTTTGAGTCACAGCGCCGTGACATTTTATTTGATATTTGAACGAGAACAGGAGGTACAGTGCGCATGCACAAGGAAACAAATGATGGGAGTGGGAAGAAAGGAGAAGGAGTGTATGTATTTGCGGCGCGAAATTAAAAAGGTGCGATCATACCAGCACTAATGCACCAGATCCCATCAGAACTCCGAAGTTAAGTGTGCTTGGGCGAGAGTCGTACTCGGATGGGTTTACTCTTGGGAAGTCCTCGTGTCGTATCAATTTTTTTTCAGACGGGTCGTTCGACGTTACGCACGACTTGAACTATGGTCCGCTTGTTTATACGCAAAGGTGAGTCAAGAAGCAGGGGCATTTTAATCGATATTAGAACGAGAAGGAGAGGTGCAGTGTGAACGCACAAGGAAACAAATGATGGGTGGTGGGAGGGAAGGAGAAGAAGTGTATGTATTTTCAGCACGAAATGAAACAAGCGAGATCGTATCAGCACAAATTCACCGGATCCCATCAGAACTCCGTAGTTAAGTGTGCTTTGGAGAAAGTAGTACAGGGATGGTTTACCTCTTGGGAAGTTCTCTTGTTGCACCCATTTTTTTTCAGATTGGTCGTTCGACGTTACGCGCGACTGGAACTATGGTCAGCTGGTTTATACGCAAATGTGAGTCAAGACGCAGGGGCATTTTAATTGATATTAGAACGAGAAGGAGAGGTGAAGTGTATGTATTTACAGCGCAAAATGAAACAGGTGCGATCATACCAGCACTAATGCACCGTATCCCATCAGAGCTCCGCAGTTAAGTGAGCTTGGGCGAGAGTAGTACTCGGATGAGTGACCTCGTGGGAAGTCCTCGTGTTGCACCTATTTATTTTTTGATGGATTGTTCGACGTTACGCGCGAATGAAATTATGAACCGCTAGTTCATTCGTAGAGGTGAGTCACGGTGCCGAGAAATTTTACTTGATATTCGAACGAGAAGGAGAGATGCAGAGTGCACGCACAAGGAAACAAATGACAGAAGGGGGGATGGAGGGAGAAAGAGTGTATGTATTTGCAGCGCAGAATGAAACATGAGCGATCATACCAGCACTAATGCAACGGATTGGATCAGAACTCTGCAAGTTAAGGGTGCTCTGGCGAAAGTAGTACTAGGATGGGTGACCTCCTACGAAGCCCTTATATTTCACCCATTTTTTTACAGATGATTCTTTCGACGTTACGCGCGACTTGAATTATGGTCCGCTGGTTTATTCGCAAATATGAGTCACGGCACCGTGACATTTTACTTGATATTAGAACGAGAACGGGAGGTGCAGTGCGAACGCACAAGGAAACAAATGACGGGAGGGTGACGAAAAGAGAAGGAGTTTATGTATTTGCAGCGCGAAATTAAACAGGTGATATCATACCAGCACTAAAGCACCGGATTCCATCATAACTCCGCAGTTAAGTGTGCTCGGGCGAGAGTAGTACTCGGATGGGTGACCTCTTGGGAAGCCCTCGTGTTGCACCGATTTTTTTTCGGATGGGTCGTTCGACGTTACGCGTGAATGGAATTATGAACCGCTGGTTCATTCGCAAAGGTGAGTGACGGTACCGGGGCATTTTGCTTGATATTAGAACGAATAGGAGAGGTGAAGTGTGAACGCACTAAGAAACAAATGACGGGAGGGGGAAGAAAGGAGAAGGAGTGTATGTATTTACAGCGCGAAATGAAACAGGTGCGATCATACTAGCACTAATGCACTAGATCCCATCAGAACTCCGCAGTTAAGGGTGCATGGGCGAGAGTAGTACTAGAATGGGTGACCTCCTGCGAAGTACTTATATTTCACCCATTTTCTTGGGTAGTTCTCGTGTTGCACCAATTTTTTTTTTTAAGATGGGTCGTTCGATGTTAGGCGCGACAGGAACTATGGTCCGCTTGTTTATACGCAAATGTGAGTTAAGACTCAAGGGCATTTTAATTGATATTAGAACGAGAAGGAGAGGTGAAGTGTGAACGCATCAGGAAACAAATGATGGGAGGGGGAAGAAAGGAGAAGGAGTGTATGTATTTGCAGCGCAAAATGAAACAGGTGCGATCATACTAGTACAAATGCAACGGATCCCATCAGAACTCCGCAGTTAAGTGTGTTTGGGCGAGAGTAGTACTCGGATGGGTGACCTCCTGGGAAGTCCTCGTGTTGCACCCATTTTTTTTTGGATGGGTCGTTTGACGTTACACGCGAATGGAATTATGAACCGCTGGTTCATTCGCAAAGGTGAGTCACGGTGCCGGGGCATTTTACTTAATATTAAAACGAGAATGAGAGATGCAGAGTGCACGCACAAGGAAACAAATGACGGGAGGGGGGATGGAAGGAGAAGGAGTGTATGTATTTTCAGCACCAAATAAAACAGGTGCGATAATACCAGCACAAATGAGCTGGATTCTGTCAGAACTCCGCAAGTTAAGGGTGCTTGGGTGAGAGTTGTACTAGGATGGGTGACCTCCTGCGAAGTCCTTATATTTCACCCATTTTCTTGGGAAGTCCTCCTGTTGCACCCATTTTTTTTCAGATGATTCTTTCGACGTTACGCGCGACATGAATTATGGTCCGCAGGTTTATTCGCAAATGAAAGTCACGGCGCCGTGGTATTTAACTTGATATTAGAACGAGAACAGGAGGTGCAGTGCGCACGCACAAGAAAACAAATGACGGGAGGGGGAAGAAAGAAGGAGTTTATGTATTTACAGCGCGAAATGAAACAGGTGCGATCATACTAGCACTAATGCACCGGATCCCATCAGAACTTCGCAGTTAAGTGTACTTGGACGAGAGTAGTACTCGGATGGGTGACCTCCTGGGAAGTCCTCGTGTTGCAACCATTTTTTTTCTGATGGGTCGTTCGACGTTTCGCGCGAATGGAATTATGAACTAGTAGTTCATTCACAAAAGTGAGTCACGGTGCCGGAGCATTTTATTTGATATTAGAACGAGAAGGAGTGATGCAGAGTGCACACACAAAGAAACATATGACGGGAGGGGGGATGGAAGGAGAAAGAGTGTATGTATTTACAGTGTAGAATGAAACAAGAGCGATCATACCAGAACTAATGCAACGGATTCTATCAGAACTCCGCAAGTAAAGGGTGCTTGGGCGAGAGTAGTACTAGGATGGGTGACATCCTACGAAGTCCTTAGAGTTCACCCATTTTCTTGGGAAGTCCTCGTGTTGCACCTATTTTTTTGCAGATGATTCTTTCGACGTTACGCACGAATTGAATTATAGTCTGCAGGTTTATTCGCAAATGTGAGTCAAGACAGAGGGGCATTTTAAATGATATTAGAACGAGAAGGAGAGGTGAAGTGTGAACGCACCAGGAAACAAATGACGAGAGGGGGAAGAAAGGAGAAGGAGTGTATGTATTTGAAGCGCGAAATAAAACAGGTGCGATCATACCAGCACTAATGCATCGGATCTGAACTCCGCAGTAAAGTGTGCTTGGGCGAGAGTAGTACTCGGATGGGTGACCTCCTGGGAAGTCCTCATCTTGCACCCTTTTTTTTCGGATGGGTCGTTTGACGTTATGCGTGAATGGAATTATGAACCACTGGTTCATTTGCAAAGGTGAGTCACGGTGCTGGGGCATTTTACTTGATATTAGAACGAGAATGAGAGATGCAGAGTGCATGCACAAGGAAACAAATGACGGGAGGGGGGATGGAAGGAGAAAGAGTGTATGTATTTGCAGCACAGAATGAAACATGAGGGATCATGCCAGCACTAATGCAACTGATTCTATCAGAACTCCGCAGTTAAGGGTGCTTGGGCGAGAGTAGTACCAGGATGGGTGACCTCCTACCAAGTCCTTATATTTAACCCATTTTCTTGGAAAGTCCTCATGTTGCACCCATTTTTTTATAGATGATTCTTTCGACATTACGCGCGACTTGAATTATGGTCAGCAGGTTTATTCGCAAATGTGAGTCAAGGCACCGTGAAATTTTACTCGATATTAGAACGAGAACGGGAGGTGCAATGCGCACGCACAAGGAAACAAATGATGAGAGGGGGAAGAAAGGAGAAGGAGTGTACGTATTTTCAGCACAAAATTAAACAGGTGCGATCATACCAGCACAAATGCACCGGATCCCATCAGAACTCCGCAGTTAAGGGTGCTTTGGCGAAAGAAGTACAAGGATGGGTTACCTCCTGGGAAGTTCTCATGTTGCACCTATTTTTTTTTTAGATGGGCCGTTCGACATTACGCGCGACTGGAACTATGGTCCGCTGGTTTATACGCAAATGTGAGTCAAGACGCAGGGGCATTTTAACTGACATTAGAACGAGAAGGAGAGGTGAAGTGTGAACGCACCAGGAAAAAAATGACAGGGAGGGGGGAAGAAAGGAAAAGGAGTGTATGTATTTGTAGCGCGAAATGAAACAGGTGCGATCATACAGCACTAATGCACCGGATCTGAACTCTGCAGTTAAGTGTGCTTGGGCGAGAGTAGTACTCGGATGGGTAACCTCCTGGAAAGTCCTCGTGTTGCAACCATTTTTTTCAGATGGGTCGTTTGACGTTACCCGCGAATGGAATTATGAACCGCTGGTTCATTCGCAAAGGTGAGTCACGGTGCCGGGACATTTTACTTGATATTTGAACGAGAAGGAGAGATGCAGAGGGCATGCACAAGGAAACAAATGACGGTAGGGGGGATGGAAGGAGAAAGAGTGTATGTATTTTCAGCGCAGAATGAAACATGAGCGATCATACCAGCACTAATGCAACAGATTCTATCAGAACTCCGCGGTTAAGGGTGCTTGGGCGAGAGTAGTACTAGGATGGGTGACCTCCTGCGAAGTCCTTATATTTCACCCATTTTCTTGGGAAGTACTCGTGTTGCACCCATTTTTTAGCAGATGATTCTTTCGATGTTACGCGCGACTTGAATTATAGTCCGCAGGTTTATTCACAAATGCGAGTCACGGTGCCGTGGCATTTTACTTGATATTAGAACGAGAACGGGAGGTGCAATGCGCACGCACAAGGAAACAAATGATGGGAGGGGCAAAAAGGAGAAGGATTTTATGTATTTGCCGCGCGAAATTAAATAGGTGCGATCATACCAGCACTCATACTCCGGATCCCATAAGAACTCCGCAGTTAAGTGTGCTTTGGCGAAAGTAGTACAAGGATGGATTACCTCCTGGGAAGTTCTCGTGTCGTACCCATTTTTTTTTCAGATGGGTCGTTCGACGTTACGCGCGACTGGAATTATGGTATGTTGGTTTATACGCAAATGTGAGTCAAGACGCAGGGGCATTTTAATTGATATTAGAACAAGAATGAGAGGTGAAGTGTGAACGCACCAGGAAAGAAATGATGACAGGGGGAAGAAAGGAGAAGCAGTGTATGTATTTGTAGCGCGAAATTAAACAAGTGCGATCATACCAGCACTAATGCACCGAATCCCATCAGAACTCCGCAGTTAAGTGTGCTTGGGCGAGAGTAGTACTCAGATGGGTGACCTCCTTGGAAGTCTTCGTGTTGCACCCATTTTTTTTTGGATGGGTCGTTCGACATTATGTGCGAATGGAATTATGAACTGCTGGTTCATTCGCAAAGGTAAGTCACGGTGCCGGGACATTTTACTTGATATTAGAACGAGAAGGAGAGATGCAGAGTGCACGCACAAGGAAACAAATGACGCGAGGGGGGATGGAAGGAGAAAGAGTGTATGTATTTGCAGCGCAGAATGAAGCATGAGCGATCATACCAGCACTAATGCAACGGTTTCAATCAGAACTCCGCAAGTTAAGGTTGCTTGGGCAAGAGTGGTACTAGGATGGGTGACCTCTTGCGAAGTCCTTATATTTCACCTATTTTCTTGGGAAGTCCTCGTGTTGCACCCATTTTTTTGCATAGGATTATTTCGACATTACGCGCGACTTGAATTATGGTCTGCACGTTTATTCGCAAATGTGAGTCACGGCGCCGTGGCATTTTACTTGATATTTTAACGAGAACGGGAGGTGCAGTGCGCACGCACAAGGAAACAAAAGATGGGAGGGGGAAGAAAGGGAAAGGAGTATATGTATTTACAAATTTAAATTAAACAGTTCCGATCATACCAGCCTTAATGCACCGGATCCCATAAGGAACTCCCCAGTTAAGTGTGTTTGGGCGAGAGTAATAGTCGGATGGGTGACCTCCTGGGAAGTCCTCGTGTCGCTCTAGTTTTTTTTTTAGACGGGTCGTTCAACGTTACCCGCGACTGGAGCTATGGTCCGCTTGTTTATACGCAAATGTGAGTCAAGAAGCAGAGGCATTTTAATCGATATCAGAACGAGAAGGAGAGGTGCAGCGTGAACGCACAGGGAAACAAATGATGGGAGGGGGGAGGGAAGGAGAAGGAGTGTATGTATTTTCAGCGCGAAATGAAATAGGTGCGATCATACCAGCAAAAATGCTCCGGATCCCATCAGTACTCCGCAGTTAAGCGTGCTTTGGCGAAAGTAGTACAAGGATGGGTTGCCTCTTGGGAAGTTCTCGCGTTGCACCCATTTTTTTTTTTCAGATGGGCCATTCGACGTTACGCGCGACTGAAACTATGGTCCACTAGTTTATACGCAAATGTGAGTCAAGACGCAGGGGCATTTTAATTGATATTAGAACGAGAATGAGAAGTGAAGTGTGAACGCAACAGGAAACAAATGACGAAAGGAGGAAGAAAGGAGAAGGAGTGTATGTATTTGCAGCGCGAAATTAAATAGGTGCCATCATACCAGCACTAATGCACCGGATCCCAACAGAACTCTATAGTTAAGTGTGCTTGGGCGACAGTAGTACTCGGATGGGTGACCTCCTGGGAAGTCCGTGTGTTGCACCCATTTTTTTCGGATGGGTTGTTCGACGTTACGTGCTAATGGAATTATGAACCGCTGGTTCATTCGCAAAGGTGAGTCACGGTGCCGAGGCATTTTACTTGATATTAGAACGAGAAAGAGATATGCAGAGTGCAAGCACAAAGAAACAAATGACGGGAGGGGGGATGGAAGGAGAAAGAGTGTATGTATTTGCAGCGCAGAATGAAACATGAGCGATCATACCAGAACTAATGCAACGGATTCTATCAGAACTCCGCAAGTTATGGGTGTTTGGGCGAGAGTAGTACTAGGATGGGTGAGCTCTTTTGACGTTACACGCGACTTGAATTATGGTCCGCAGGTTTATTTGCAAATGTGAGTCACGGTGCCGTGGCATTTTACTTGATATTAGAACGAGAACGGGAGATGCAGTGCGCACGCACTGGGAAACAAATGACGGGTGGGGGAAGAAAGGGGAAGGATTTTATGTATTTGCCGCGCGAAATTATATAGGTGCGATCATACCAGCACTAATGCACCGGATCCCATCAGAATGCCGTAGTTAAGTGTGCTTGGACGAGAGTAGTACTCGGATGGGTGACCTCCTGGGAAGTCCTCGCGTCACACTAATTTTTTTTCAGACGGGTCGTTCGACATTGCGCGCGACTGGTACTAGGGTCCGCTGGTTTATACGCAAATGTGAGTCAAGAAGCTGGGGCATTTTAATCGATATTAGAACGAGAAGGAGAGGTGCAGTGTGAACGCACATGGAAACAAATGATGGGAGGGGGAGGGAAGGAGAAGGAGTGTATGTATGTTCAGCACGAAGAGAAACAGGTGCAATAATACCAGCACTAATGCAACGGATTCTATCAGAACTCTGCAGGTAAGGTTGCTTGGGCGAGAGTAGTACAAGGATGGGTTACCTCCTGCGAAGTCCTTATATTTCACCCATTTTCTTGGGAAGTCCTCGTGTTGCACTCATTTTTTTACAGATGATTCTTTCGACGTTACGCGCGACTTGAATTATGCTCCGCAGGTTTATTCTTCAAATGTGAGTCACGGCGCAGTGGAATTTTACTTGATATTTGAACGAGAACGGGAGGTGCAGTGCGCACGCATAAGGAAACAAATGACGAGAAGGGGAAAAAAGGAGGAGTGTATGTATTTGCAGCTCAAAATTTGACAGGTGCGATCATACCAGCACTAATGCACCGGATCCCATCAGATATCCGGAGTTAAGTGTGCTTTGTCGAAAGTAGTACAATGATGGGTTACCTCCTGGAAAGTTCTCGTGTTGCACCTTTTTTTTTTCAGATGGGTCGTTCGATGTTACGCGCGACTGGAACTATGGTCCGCTGGTTTATACGCAAATGTTAGTCAAGACGCAGGGGCATTTTAATTGATATTAGAACGAGAAGGAGAGGTCAAGTGTTAACGCACTAGGAAACAAATGAAGGGAGG
This sequence comes from Carica papaya, assembly GCF_054855325.1. Classification (NCBI taxonomy): domain Eukaryota; kingdom Viridiplantae; phylum Streptophyta; class Magnoliopsida; order Brassicales; family Caricaceae; genus Carica; species Carica papaya. Next base: position 21,436,821 of record NC_142316.1, read on the forward strand.
GGGAAAAATGAGAAGGAGTGTATGTATTTGCAGCGCAGAATGAAACATGAGCGATCATACCAGCACAAATGCAACGGATTCTCTCAGAACTCCGCAAGTTAAGGGTGCTTGGGCGAGAGTAGTACTAGGATGGGTGACCTCCTGCGAAGTCTTTATATTTCACCCATTTTCTTGGGAAGTCCTAGTGTTGCACCCATTTTTTGGCAGATGATTCTTTCGATGTTACGTGCGACATTTTACTTGATATTAGAACGAGAAGGAGAGATGCAGAGTGCATGCATAAGGAAACAAAAGACGGGAGGGGGGAGGGAAGGAGATGGAGTGTATGTATTTTCAGCGCGAAATGAAACAGGTGCGATCATACCAGCACAAATGCACCGGATCCCATCAGTCCTCCGCAGTTATGTGTGCTTTGGCGACAGTAGTACAAGGATGGGTTACCTCCTGGGAAGTTCTCGTGTTGCACCCTTTTTTTTTTTCAGATGGGCTATTCGACGTTAAATGCGACTGGAACTATGGTCCGCTGGTTTATACGCAAATGTGAGTCAAGACGCAGGGGCATTTTCATTAATATTAGAACGAGAAGGAGAGGTGAAGTGTGAACGCGCTAGGAAACAAATGACGGGAGAGGGAAGATAGGAGAAGGAGTGTATGTATTTGCAGCGCGAAATTAAACAGGTGCCATCATACCAGCACTAATGCACCGGATCCCATCAGAACTCCACACTTAAGTTTTCTTTGGCGAGAGTAGTCCTCGTATGGGTGACCTCCTAGGAAGTCCTCGTGTTGCACCCATTTTTTTTTTGGATGGGTCGTTTGACGTTACGTGCCAATGGAATTATGAACCGTTGGTTCATTCGCAAAGGTGAGTCACAGTGCCGGAGCATTTTACTTGATATTAGAACGAGAATGAGAGATGCAGAGTGCAGGCACAAGGAAACAAATGACGGGAGGGGGGATGGAAGGAGAAAGAGTGTATGTATTTGCAGCGCAGAATGAAACATGAGCGATCATACCAAAACAAATGCAACGGATTCTATCAGAACTCCGCAAGTTAAATGTGTTTGGGCGAGAGTAGTACTAGGATGGGTGAGCTCCTGCGAAGTCCTTATATTTCACCCGTTTTCTTTGGAAGTCCTCGTGTTGCACCAATTTTTTTGCAGATGATTCTTTCGACGTTACGCGCGACCTGAATTATGGTCCGCAGGTTTATTCGCAAATGTGAGTCACGGTGCCGTGGCATTTTACTTGATATTAGAACGAGAACGGGAGGTGCAGTGCGCATGCACAAGGAAACAAATGACGGGAGGGGGAAGAAAGGGGAAGGAGCGTATGTATTTGCCGCGCGAAATTAAATAGGTGCGATCATACCAGCACTAATGCACCGGTTCCCATTAAAACTCCGTAGTTAAGTGTGCTTGGGGTAGAGTAGTACTAAGATGGGTGACCTCCTTTGAAGTCCTTGCGTCGCACTAATTTTTTTTCACATAGGGTCGTTCGACGTTAGGTGCGACTAAAATTAAGGTCCGCTGGTTTATATGCAAATGTGAGTCAAGAAGCTGGGGTATTTTAATCGATATTAGAACGAGAAAAAGAGATGCAGTGTGAACGCACAAGGAAACAAATGATGGGAGGGGGAGGGAAGGAGAAGGAGTGTATTATTTTCAGCACGAAAAGAAACAGGTGCTATCATACCAGCACTAATGCAACGAATTCTATAAGAACTCCGCAGGTAAGGGTGCTTGGGCGAGAGTAGTACTAGGATGAGTGATTTCCTGTGAAGTCCTTATATTTCACCCATTTTCTTGGGAAGTCCTCGTGTTGCACCAATTTTTTTGCAGATGATTCTTTCGACATTACGCGCGACTTGAATTTTGGTCCGCAAGTTTATTCCAAAATGTGAGTCACGGCGCCGCGACATTTTACTTGATATTAGAACGATAACGAGAGGTGTAGTGCGCACGCACAAGAAAACAAATGACAGGAGGGGGAAGAAAGGAGAAGGAGTGTATGTATTTGTGGCGTGCAATTACATAGTTTCGATCATACCAGCACTAATGCACCGGATCCCATCAGAACTCCGCAGTTAAGTGTGTTTGGGTGAGAGTAATAGTCGGATGGGTGACCTCGTGGGAAGTCCTCGTGTCGCACTAATTTTTTTTCAGACGGGTCGTTCGACATTACGCGCGACTGGAACTATGGTCTGCTAGTTTATACGCAAATGTGAGTCAAGGAGCAGGGGCATTTTAATCGATATTAGAACGAGAAGGAGAGGTGCAGTGTGAACGCACATGGAAACAAATGATGGGAGGGGAGAGGAAATGAGGAGTGTATGTATTTTCAGCACGAAATGAAACAGGTGCGATCACACCAGCACAAATGCACCGGATCCCATCATATATCCGTAGTTAATTGTGCTTTATCGAAAGCAGTACAAGGATGGGTTACCTCCTGGGAAGTTCTTGTATTGCACCCATTTTTTTCTTCAGATGGGTCATTCGACGTTACGCGCGACTGGAACTATGGTCCGCTGGTTTATACGCAAATGTGAGTCATGACGCAAGGGCATTTTAATTGATATTAGAACGAGATGGTGAGGTGAAATGTGAACGCACCAGGAAACAAATGACGGGAGGGGGAAGAAAGAGTAGGAGTGTATGTATTTGCAGCTGATCCCATAAGAACTCCGCAGTTAAGTGTGCTTGGGCGAGAGTAGTACTAGGATGGGTGACCTCCTGCGAAGTCCTCTTGTGGCACCCATTTTTTTCGGATGGGCCATTCGACGTTACGCGTGAATGGAATTATGAACCGCCGGTTCATTCGCAAAGGTGAGTCACGGTGACGTGGCATTTTACTTGATATTTGAACGAGAACGAGAGGTGCAGTGCGTGCGCACAAGGAAACAAATGACGGGAGGGGGAAGAAAGGAAAATGAGTGTATGTATTTGCAGCACGAAATTAAAAAGGTGCGATCATACCAACACTATTGCACCGGATCCCATCAGAACTCCGCAGTTAAGTGTGCTTGGGCGAGAGTAGTACTCGGATGGGTGACCTCTTAAGGAGTCCTTGTGTTGCACCAATTTTGTTTTCGGATGGGTTGTTCGACGTTACGCGCAAATGGAATTATGAACTGCTGGTTCATTCGCAAAGGTGAGTCACGGTGCCGGGTAATTTTACTTGATATTAGAAAGAGAAGGAGAGATGCAGAGTGCACGCACAAGGAAACAAATGACGGGAGATGGGATGGAAGGAGAAAGAGTGTATGTATTTCCAGCGCAGAATGAAACATGAGCGATCATACCAGTACTAATTCAACGGATTCTATCAGAACTCCGCAGGTAAGGGTGCTTGGGCGAGAGTAGTACTAGGATGGGTTACCCCCTGCGAAGTCATTGTATTTCACCCATTTTCTTGGGAAGTCCTCGTGTTGCACCCATTTTTTTGCAGATGATACTTTCGACGTTACGTGCGACTTGAATTATGGTCCGCAGGTTTATTCCCAAATATGAGTCACGGCGCCGTGGCATTTTACTTGATATTAGAACAAGAACAGGAGGTGCAGTGTGCACGCACAAGGAAACAAATAAAGGGAGGGGGAAGAAAGGAGAAGGAATGTATGTATTTGCACCGCGAAAGTAAACATGTGCGATCATACCAGCACTAATGCACCGAATCCCATCAGAACTCCGCAGTTAAGTGTGCTTGGGCGAGAGTAGTACTCTGATGGGTGACCTCTTGGGATGTCCTTGTGTTGCACCCATTTTTTTTCGGATGGGTTGTTTGATGTTACGCGCGAATGGAATTATGAACCGCTGGTTCATTCGCAAAGCTGTGTCATGGTGCCGGGGCATTTTATTTTATATTAGAACGAGAAGAAGAGATGAAGAGTGCACGCACAACGAATCAAATGACGGGAGGGGGGACGGAAGGAGAAAGAGTGTATGTATTTGCAGCGCAGAATGAAACATGAGCGATCATAGCAGCACTAATGCAACAGATTCTATCAGAACTCCGCAATTAAGGGTGTTTGGGCAAGAGTAGTACTAGGATTGATGACCTCCTACGAAGTCCTTATATTTCACCCATTTTATTGGGAAGTCCTCGTGTTGCACTCATTTTTGCAGATGATTCTTTCGACATTACGTGCGACTTGAATTATGGTCCACAGCTTTATTCGCAAATGTGAGTCACGGCGCCGTGGCATTTTACTTGATATTAGAACGAGAACGGGAGGTGCAGTGCGCACGAACAAGGAAACAATTGACGGGATGGGGAAGAAAGAAGAAGGAGTGTATGTATTTGTAGCGCGAAATTAAACAGGTGCGATCATACCAGCACTAATGCACCGGATCCCATCAGAAATCCGTAGTTAAGTGAGCTTGGGGGAGAGTAGTACTTTGATGGGTGACCTCCTGGGAAGTCCTCGTTTCGCTCCATTTTTTTTTCAGACGAGTCGTTCGATGTTACGCGTGACTGGAACTATTGTCCACTGGTTTATACGCAAATGTGAGTCAAGAAGCAGGGGCATTTTAATCGATATTAGAACGAGAAGGAGAGGTGCAGTGTGAACGCACATGAAAACAAAAGATGGGAGGGGGGAGAGATGGAGAAGGAGTGTATTTAATTTCAGCACGAAATGAAACAGGTGCGATCATACCTGCACAAATGCACTGGATCCCATCAGAACTTCGCAGTTAAGTGTGCTTTGGCGAAAGTAGTACAAGGATGGGTTACCTCCTGGAAAGTTCTCGTGTTGCACCCTTTTTTTTTAGATAGGTCGTTCGACGTTATTCGCGACTGGAACTATGGTCCGCTGGTCTATACGCAAATGTGAGTCAAGACGCAGGGGCATTTTAATTGATATTAGAACGAGAAGGAGAGGTGAAGTTTGAACGCACTAGGAAAAAAATGACGGGAGGGGGAAGAAAGGAGAAGGAGTGTATGTATTTGTAGCGCGAAATTAAACAGTTGCTATCATACTAGCACTAATACACCGGATCCCATCAGAATTCCGCAGTTAAGTGTGCTTGGAAGAGAGTATTACTCGGATGGGTGACCTCCTGGGAAGTTCTCGTCTTGCACTCATTATTTTTTTCAGATGGGTCGTTCGACGTTACGCGCGACTGGAAGTATGGTCCGCTGGTTTATATGCAAATATGAGTTAAGTCGCAGGGGCATTTTAAATGATATTAGAACGAGAAGGAGAGGTGAGGTGTGAACGCACCAGGAAATAAATGACGGGAGGGGGAAGAAATGAGAAGGAGTGTATGTATTTGCAGCGTTAAATGAAACAGGTGCGATCACACCAGCACTAATTCACCGGATCCCATCAGAACTCCGCAGTTAAGTGTGCTTGGGCGAGAGTAGTACTCGAATGGGTGACCTCTTGGGAAGTCCTCGTGTTGCACCCATTTTTTTTTCAGATGGGTCGTTCGACATTACGCGTGAATGGATTTATGAACCGCTAGTTCATTCGCAAAGGTGAGTCACGGTACCAGGGCATTTTACTTGATATTAGAACGAGAAGGAGAGATGCAGAGGGCACGCACAAGGAAACAAATGACGGGAGGGGGAATGGAATGAGAAAAAGTGTATGTATTTGCAGTGCAGAATGAAACATGAGCGATCATACCAGCACTAATTAAACGGATTCTATAAGAACTCCGCAAGTTAAGGGTGCTTGGGCGAGAGTAGTACTAGCATGGGTGACCTCCTCCGAAGTCCATATCTTTCACCCATTTTCTTGGGAAGTCCTCATGTTGCACCCATTTTTTTGCAGATGATTCTTTCGACGTTACGCGCGACTTGAATTATGGTCCGCATGTTTATTCGCAAATGTGAGTCACGACACCGTGACATTTTACTTGATATTTGAACGAGAAGGGGAGGTGCAGTGCGCACGCACAGGAAACAAATGACGAGAGGGGGAAGAAAGGAGAAGGAGTGTTTGTATTTGCAGCGCGAAATTAAACAGGTGCGATCATACCATCACTAATGCACCGGATCCCATCAGAACTCTGCAGTTAAGTGTGCTTGGGCGAGACTAGTACTCGGATGCGTGACCTCATTGGAAGTCCTCGTGTCGCACTAATTTTTTTCAGACTGGTCGTTCGACGTTACGCGCGACTAGAACTATGGTCCGCTAGTTTATACGCAAATGTGAGCAAGAAGCAGGGGCATTTTAATCGATATTAGAACGAGAAGGAGAGGTGCAGTGTGAACGCACAAGGAAACAAATGATCGGAGGGGGAAGGGAAGGAGAAGAAGTGTATGTATTTTCAGCGCGAAATGAAACAGGTGCGATCATACCAGCACAAATGCACCGGATCTTTTCAGAACTTTGCAGTTAAGTGTGCTTTGGCGAAAGTAGTACAAGGATGGGTTACCTCCTGGGAAGTTCTCATGTTGCACCCATTTTCTTTTTCAGATGGGCAGTTCGACGTTACGCGTGACTGCAACTATGGTCTGCTAGTTTATACACAAATGTGAGTCAAGAAGCACGGGCATTTTAATCGATATTAGAACGTGAAGGAGAGGTGCAGTATGAACGCACAAGGAAACAAATGATGGGAGGGGAGAGGGAAGGAGAAGGAGTGTATGTATTTTCAGCATGAAATGAAACAGGTGCGATCATACCAGTACAAATGCACCGGATCCCATCAGAACTCCGCAGTTAAGTTGGTTTTGGTGAAAGTAGTACAAGGATGTGTTACCTCCTGAGAAGTTCTCGTGTTGCACCCATTTTTCTTTCAGATGGGTCGTTCGATGTTACGCACGACTGGAACTATAGTCCGCTGGTTTATACGCAAATGTGAGTCAAGACGCAGGGGCATTTTACTTGATATTTGAATGAGAACGGGAGGTGCAGTGCGCACGCACAAGGAAACAAATGACGGGAGGGGGAAGAAAGGAGAAGAAGTGTTTGTATTTGTAGCGCGAAATTAAACAGGTGCGATCTTACCAGCATTAATGCACCGGATCCCATCAGAACTCCGCAGTTAAGTGTGCTTGGGCGAGACTAGTACTCGAATGGGTGACCTCCTGGGAAGTCCTCGTTTCGCACCAATTTTTTTTCAGACGGGTCGTTCGACTTTACGCGCGACTAGAACTATGGTCTACTGGTTTATACACAAATGTGAGTGAAGAAGCAGGAATATTTTAATCGATATTAGAACGAGAAGGAGAGGTGCAGTGTGAACGCACAAGGAAACACACTATGGGAGGGGGGAGGGAAGGAGAAGGAGTGTATGTATTTTCAGCACAAAATTAAACAGGTGCGATCATACCAGCACAAATGCATCGGATCCCATCAGAACTCCGTAGTTAAGTGTGCTTGGGCGAGACCAGTACTCGGATGGGTGACCTTCTGGGAAGTCCTCGTTTCGCACCAATTTTTTTTCAGACGGGTCGTTCGACTTTACGCGCGACTAGAACTATGGTCTGCTGGTTTATACGCAAATGTGAGTCAAGAAGTAGGAACATTTTAATCGATATTAGAACGAGAAGAAGAGGTACAGTGTGAACGCACAAGGAAACACACTATGGGAGGGGGGAGGGAAGGAGAAGGAGTGTATGTATTTTCAGCACGAAATTAAACAGGTGCGATCATACTAGCACAAATGCATCGGATCCCATCAGAACTCCGCAGTTAAGTGTGCTTTGGCGAAAGTAGTACAAGGATGGGTTACCTCCTGGGAAGTTTTCGTGTTGCACCCATTTTTTTTTTCAAATGGGTCATTCGACGTTACGGGCGACTGGAACTATTGTCCGCTGGTTTATACGCAAATGTGAGTCAAGACGCAGGGCATTTTAATTGATATTAGAACGAGAAGGAGAGGTGCAGTGTGAACGCACAAGGAAACAAATGATGCGAGGGGGAAGGGAAGGATAAGGAGTGTATGTATTTTCAGCATGAAATGAAACAGGTGCGATCATACCAGCACAAATGCACTGGATCCCATCAGAACTCCGTAGTTAAGTTTGCTTTGGTGAAAGTAGTATAAGGATGTGTTACCTCCTGAGAAGTTCTCGTGTTGCACCTATTTTTCTTTTCAGATGGGTCGTTCGATGTTACGTGCGACTGGAACTATGGTCCGCTGGTTTATACGCAAATGTGAGTCAAGACGCATGGGCATTTAAATTGATATTACAACGAGAAGGAGAGGTGAAGTGTGAACGCACCAGGAAACAAATGACGGGAGGGGGAAGAAAGGAGAAGGAGTGTATGTACTTGCAGTGCGAATCTAAACAGGTGCGATCATACCAGCACTAATGCACTGGATCCCATCAGAACTCTGCAGTTAAGTGTGTTTGGGCGAAAGTAGTACTCCGATGGGTGACCTCCTGGGAAGTCCTCGTGTTGCACCCATTTTTTTCGGACGGGTCGTTCGACGTTACGCCCGAATGGAATTATGAACCGCTGGTTCATTCGCAAAGGTGAGTCACGGTGCCGGGGCATTATACTTGATATTAGAACGAGAAGGAGAGATGCAGAGTGCACGCACAAGGAAACAAATGACGGGAGGGGGGATGGAAGGAGAAAGAGTGTATGTGTTTGCAGCGAAGAATGAAACATGAGCGATCAAGTTAAGGGTGTTTGGGCGAGAGTAGTGCTAGGATTGGTGACCTCCTGCGAAGTCCTTATATTTCACCCATTTTCTTGGGAAGTTCTCGTGTTGCGCCCATTTTTTACAGATGATTTTTCTACATTACACGCTACTTGAATTATGGTCCGCAGGTTTATTCGCATATGTGAGTCACGGCGCCGTGACATTTTGCTTGATATTTGAACGAGAACGGGAGGTGCAGTGCGCACGCACAAGGAAACAAATGACGGGAGGGGGAAGAAAGAGAAGGAGTGTATGTATTTGCAGCGCGAAATTATACAGGTGCGATCATACTAGCACTAAAGCACCGGATCCCATCAGAACTCTGCAGTTAACTGTGCTTGGGCGAGAGTAGTACTCGGATGGGTGACCTATTCGGAAGTCCTCGTGTTGCACCCATTTTTTTTCGGATGGGTCGTTCGACATTACACGCGAAAGGAATTATGAACTGCTGGTTCATTCGCAAAGGTGAGTCACGGTGCCGGGGCATTTTACTTGTTATTAGAACGAGAAGGAGAGGTGAAGTGTGAACGCACCAGGAAAAAAATAACGGGAGGGGGAAGAAAGGAGAAGGAGTGTATGTATTTGCAGCACGAAATGAAATAGGTGCGATCATACTAGCACTAATGCATCGGATCCCATCAAAACTCCGCAGTTAAGGGTGCTTGGGCGAGAGTAGTACTAGGATAGATGACCTCCTGCGAAGTCCTTATATTTCACCCATTTTCTTGGGAAGTTCTCGTGTTGCACCCATTTGTTTTTCAGATGGGTCATTCGACGTTGCGAGCGGTTGGAACTATGGTCCGCTGGTTTATATGCAAATGTGAGTCAAGACGCAGGAGCATTTTAATTGATATTAGAACGAGAAGGAGAGGTGAAGTGTGAACGCACCAGGAAACAAATGACGGGAGGGGGAAGAAAGGAGAAAGAGTGTATGTATTTGCAGCGCAAATTGAAATAGGTGCAATCACACCAGCACTAATGCACCGGATCTCATTAGAACTCCGCAGTTAAGTGTACTTGGGCAAAAGTAGTACTCAGATGGGTGACCTCCTGGGAAGTCCTCGTGTTGCACCCATTTTTTTTCAGATGAGTTGTTCGACGTTACGCGCGAATAGAATTATGAACCGCTGGTTCATTCGCAATGGTGAGTCACGGTGCCGGGGCATTTTACTTGATATTAGAACGAGAAGTAGAGATGCAGAGTGCACGCACAAGGAAACAAATAACAGGAGGGGGGATGGACGGAAAGGAGTGCATGTATTTTCAGCACTAAATGAAACAGGTGTGATCATGCCAGCACAAATGCACCGGATTCTATCAGAACTCCGCAAGTTAAGGGGGCTTGGGCGAGAATAGTACTAGGATGGGTGACCTCATGCGAAGTCCTTATATTTCACCCATTTTCTTGGGAAGTACTCGTGTTGCACCAATTTTTTTACAGATGATTCTTTTGACATTACGCGCGACTTGAATTATGGTCTGCAGGTTTATTCGCAAATTGAGTCACGGCGCCGTGGCATTTTACTTGATATTTGAACGAGAACGGAAGGTGCAGTGCGCACGCACAAGGAAACGAATGACGGGAGGGGGAAGAAAGGAGAAGGAGTGTTTGTATTTGTAGCGCAAAATGAAATAGGTGCGAACACACTAGCACTAATGCATCGGATCCCATCAGAACTCCGCAGTTAAGTGTGCTTTGGCGAAAGTAGTACAAGGATGGGTTACCTCCTGGGAAGTTCTCGTCATGCACCCATTATTTTTTTCAGATGGGTCGTTCGACGTTACGCGCGACTGGAAGTATTGTCCCCTGGTTTATACGCAAATACGAGTTAAGTCGCAGGGGCATTTTAAATGATATTAGAACGAGAAGGAGAGGTGAGGTGTGAATGCACCAGGAAACAAACAACAGGAGGGGGAAGAAAGGAGAAGGAGTATATGTATTTGCAGCGCGAAATGAAAGAGATGCGATCACACCAGCACTAATTCACTGGATCCAATTAGAACTCCACAGTTAAGCGTGCTTGGGCGAGAGTAGTACTCGGATGGGTGACCTCTTGGGAAGTCCTCGTGTTGCACCCATTTTCTTTTTCAGATGGGCCATTCGACGTTACACGCGACTGGAACTATGGTCCACTAGTTTATACGCAAATGTGAGTCAAGACGCAGGGGCATTTTAATTGATATTAGAACGAGAAAGATAGGTGAAGTGTGAACGCACAAGGAAACAAATGATGGGGGGGGATGGAAGGAGAAGGAGTGTATGCATTTGCAGCGCAGAATGAAACATGAGCGATCATATCAGCACTAATGCAACGGATTCTATCAGAACTCCGTGGTTAAGGAAGTCCTCGTGTTGCACCCATTTTTTTTTCGGATGGGTCGTTCGACGTTACGCACGAATGGAATTATGAACCGCTGGTTCATTCGCAAAGGTGAGTCACGGTGCCGGAGTATTTTACTTGATATTAAAACGAGAAGGAGAGATGCAGAGTGCACGCACAAGGAAACAAATGACGGGAGGTGGGACGGAAGGAGAAAGAGTGTATGTATTTGCAGCGCAGAATGAAGCATGAGTGATTATACCAGAAGTAATGCAACAGATTCTATCAGAACTCCCCAAGTTAAGGTTGCTTGGGCGGGAGTAGTACTAGGGTGGGTGACCTCCTGCGAAGTCCTTATATTTCACCCATTTTATAAAGAAGTCCTCGTGTTGCACCAATTTTTTTGCAGATGATTCTTTCGACGTTACACACGACTTGAATTATGGTCTGCAGGTTTATTCGCAAATGTGAGTGACAGCACCGTGGCATTAAACTTGATATTTGAACGAGAACAGGAGGTGTAGTGCGCACGCAAAAGGAAACAAATAACGAGAATGGGAAGAAAGAAGGAGTGTATGTATTTGCAGCACGAAATTAAAGAGGTGCGATCATACCAGCACTAAAGCACCGGATCCCATTAGAACTCCGCAGTTAAGTGTGCTTGGGCAAGAGTAGTACTCGGATGGATGACCTCCTGGGAAGTCCTTGTGTCGCACCAATTTTTTTTCAGACAGGTCGTTCGACATTACGCGCAAATGGAATTATGAACCGCTGGTTCATTCGCAAAGGTGAGTCACAGTGCCATGGCATTTTACTTGATATTAGAACGAGAAGGAGAGATGAAGAGTGCACGCACAAGGAAACAAATGACAGGAGTGGGGATAGAAGGAGAAAGAGTGTATGTATTTGCAGCGCAGAATGAAACATGAGCGATCATACCAGCACTAATGCAACGGATTCTATCAGAACTCCGCAAGTTAAGGGTGCTTGGGCGAGAGTAGTACTAGGATGGGTGACCTCCAGCGAAGTCCTCGTGACGCACAATTTTTTTTTAGACGGGTCGTTCGACGTTACGCACAACTGGAACTATGGTCCGCTGATTTATACGCAAATGTGAGTCAAGAAGCAGGGGCATTTTAATCGATATTAGAACGAGAAGGAGAGGTGCAATGTGAATGCACAAGGAAACAAATGACAGGAGGGGGGAGGGAAGGAAAAGGAGTGTATGCATTTTCAGGAGGAAATAAAACATGTGTGATCATACCAGCACAAATGCACCGGATCCCATCAGAACTTCGCAGTTAATTGTGCTTTGGCGAAAGTAGTACAAGGATGGGTTACCTCCTGGGAAGTTTTTCGTGTTGCACCTACTTTTTTTTAGATGGGTCGTTCGACGTTACGCGCGACTGGAACTATGGTCCGCTGGTTTATATGCAAATTAGAGTCAAGATGTAGGGGAATTTTAATTGATATTAGAACGAGAAGGAGAGGTGAAGTGTGAACGCACCAGGAAACAAATGACGGGAGGGGGAAGAAAGGAGAAGGAGTGTATGTATTTGCAGCGGGAAATGGAACAGGTGCGATCATACCAGCACTAATGTACCAGATCTGAACTCCGCAGTTAAGTGTGTTTGGGCGAGAGTAGTACTCGGATGGGTGACCTCCTGGGAAGTTCTCGTGTTGCACCCATTTTTTTTCAGATGGGTCGTTCGACGTTACGCACGAATTGAATTATAAACCCCTGGTTCATTCGCAAAGGTGAGTCACGGTGCTAGGTCATTTTACTTGATTTTAGAACGAGAAGGAGAGATGCAGAGTGCACGCACAAGGAAACAAATGACGGGAGGGGGGATGGAAGGAGAAAGAGTGTATGTATTTGCAGCGCAAAATGGAACATGAGGGATCATACCAGCACTAATGCAACGGATTCTATCAGAACTACGCAGTTAAGGGTGCTTGGGCGAGAGTAGAACTAAGATGGCTGACCTCTTTCGAAGTACTTATATTTCACCCATTTTATTGGGAAGTCCTCGTGTTGCACACTTTTTTTTGCATATGATTCTTTCAATGTTACGCGCGACTTTAATTATGGTCCGCAGGTTTATTCGCAAATGTGAGTCACGGCGCCATGGCATTTTACTTGATATTAGAACGAGAACGGGAGGTGCAGTGAGCACGCACAAGGAAACAAATGACGGGAGGGGGAAGAAAGGAGAAGGAGTGTATGTATTTGCAGCGGGAAATTAAATAGGTGCGATCATACTAACACTAATGCACCGGATCCCATCAGTACTCTGCAGTTAAGTGTGCTTTGGCAAAAGTAGTACAAGGATGGGTTACCTCCTGGGAAGTTCTCGTGTTGCACCCATTTTTTTTTCAGATGGGTCATTCGACGTTACGCGCGACTGGAACTATGGTCCGCTGGTTTATACGCAAATGTGAGTTAAGACGCAGGGGCATTTTTACTGATATTAGAACGAGAAGGAGAGGTGAAGCGTGAACGCACCAGGAAACAAATTACGGGAGGGAGAAAAAAATAGAAGGAGTGTATTTATTTGCAGCGCGAAATGAAACAGGTACGATCATACCATCACTAATGCACCGATCCCATCAGAACTCCGCAGTTAAGTGTGCTTGGGCGAGAGTAGTACTCGGATGGGTGACTTCATAGGGAGTCCTCGTGTCGCACCAATTTTTTTTCAGACGGATCATTCGACGTTGCGCGCGACTAGAACTATGGTCCGCTGGTTTATACGCAAATGTGAGTCAAGATGCAGGGGCATTTTAATCGATATTAGAACGAGAAGGAGAGGTGCAGTGTGAACGCATAAGGAAACAAATGATGGGAGGGGGGAGAGAAGGAGAATGAGTGTATGCATTTTCAGCACGAAATGAAACAGGTGCGATTATACCAGCACAAATGCACCGGATCCCATCAGAACTCCGCAGTTAAGTGTGCTTTGGCGAAAGTAGTACAAGGATGGCTTACCTCCTGGGAAGTTCTCGTGTTGCACCCATTTTTTTTTCAGATGGGTCGTTCGACTTTACGCGCGACTGGAACTATGATCCGCTGGTTTATACGCAAATGTTAGTCAAGACGCAGGGGTATTTTAATTGATATTAGAACGAGAATGGGAGGTGAAGTTTGAACGCACTAGGAGACAAATGACGGGAGGGGAAGAAAGAACAAAGAGTGTATGTATTTGAATCGCGAAATTAAACAGGTGCGATCATACCAGCACTAATTCACTAGATCCCATCAGAACTCCGCAGTTAAGTTTACTTGGGTGAGAGTAGTACTCGGATGGGTGACCTCTTGGGAAGCCCTCGTGTCGCACCAATTTTTTTTCAGACGGGTTGTTCGACGTTATGCATCACTGGAACTATGGTCTGCTTGTTTATACGCAAATGTGAGTCAAGAAACAAGAGTATTTTAATCGATATTAGAACGAGAAGGAGAGGTGCAGTGTGAACGCACAAGGAAACAAATGATGGGAGGGGGGAGGGAAGGAGAAGGAGTGTATGTATTTTCAGCACGAAATGAAACAGGTGCGATCATACCAGCACAAATGCACCAGATCCCATCAGAACTCCGCAGTTAAGTGTGCTTTGGCGAAAGTAGTACAAGGATGAGTTACCTCCTGGTAAGTTCTCGTGTTGCACTCATTTTTCTTTTCAGATGGGTCGTTCGACGTTACGCACGACTAGAACTATGGTCCACTAGTTTATACGCAAATGTGAGTCAAGAAGCAGGGGTATATTAATCGATATTAGAACGAGAAGAAGAGGTGAAGTGTGAATGCACCAGGAAACAAATGACGGGAGAGGGAAGAAAGGAGAAGGAGTGTATGTATTTGAAGCGCTAAATGATACAGGTGTGATCATACCAGCACTAATGCACCGGTTTCCATCAGAACTCTGCAAATAAGTGTGCTTGGGCGAGAGTAGTACTCGGATGGGTGACCTCTTGGGAAGTCCTCGTGTTGCACCCATTTTTTTTCGGATGGGTCGTTCGACGTTACGCACGAATGGAATTATGAACCGCTGGTTCATTCGCAAAGGTGAGTCACGGTGCCGGAGCATTTTACTTGATATTAAAACGAAAAGGAGAGATGCAGAGTGCACGCACAAGGAAACAAATGACGGGAGGTGGGATGGAAGGAGAAAGAGTGTATATATTTGCAGCGCAGAATGAAACATGAGCGATCATACCAGAAGTAATGCAACGGATTCTATCAGAACTCCCCAAGTTAAGGTTGCTTGGGCGAGAGTAGTTCTAGGATGGGTGACCTGCTGCGAAGTGCTTACATTTCACCCATTTTCTTGGGATGTTCTCGTGTTGCACCCATTTTTTTGCAGATGATTCTTTCGACGTTGCGCGCGACTTGAATTATGTTTTGCAGGTTTATTCGCAAATGTGAGTCACGGCGCCGTGGCATTTTACTTGATATTTGAACGAAAACGGGAGTTGCAGTGCGCACGCATAAGGAAACAAATGACAGGAGGGGGAAGAAAGGAGAAGGAATGTATGTATTTGCAGTGCAAAATTAAACAGGTGCGATCATACCAGCACTAATGCACCGGATCCCATCAGAATTCCGCAATTAAGTGTGCTTGGGTGGGAGTAGTACTCGGATGGGTTACCTCCTGGGAAGTCCTCGTGTCGCACCAATTTTTTTTTCAGACAGGTCGTTCGACGTTACGCGCGACTGGAACTATGGTCCGCTGGTTTATACGCATTTGTGAGTCATCATGCAGGGGCATTTTAATCGATATTAAAACGAGAAGGAGAGGTGCAGTGTGAACGCACAAGGAAACAAATGATGGGAGGGGGGAGGGAAAGAGAAGGAGTGTATGTATTTTCAGCACGAAATGAAACAGGTGCAATCATACCAGCACAAATGCACCGGATCCCATCAGTACTCCATAGTTAATGTGCTTTGGAGAAAGTAGTACGAAGATGGGTTACCTCTTGGAAAGTTCTAGTGTTGCACCCATTTTTTTTTAAGATGGGTCGTTCGACGTTACGCACGACTAAAACTATGGTCCGCTGGTTTATACGCAAATGTGAGTCAAGACACTGGGCATTTTAATTGATATTAGAACGAGAAGGATAGGTGAAGTGTGAACGCACCAAGGAACAAATGACGGGAGGGGGAAGAAAGGAGAAGGAATGTATGGATTTGCAGCGTGAAAATAAGCAGGTGCGATCATACCAGCACTAATGCACTGGATCCCATCAGAACTTCGCAGTTAAGTGTGCTTTGACGAGATTAGTACTCGGATGGGTGTCCTCCTAGAAAGTCCTCTTGTTGCACCAATTTTTTTTCGGATGGGTCGTTTGACGTTACACGCGAATGAAATTATGAACCGCTGGTTAATTCACAAAGGTGAATCACGGTGTCGGGGTATTTTACTTAATATTAGAACGAGAAAGAGAGATGCAGAGTGCACGTACAAGGAAACAAATGACAGGAGGGGGAATTGAAGGAGAAAGAGTGTATGAATTTGCAGCGCAGAATGAAACATGAGCGATCATACCAGCACTAATGCAACGGATTCTATCAGAACTCCGCAAGTTATGGGTGCTTGGGCGAGAGTAGTACTCGGATGCGCGATCTCCTGGGAAGTCCTTATATTTCACCCATTTTCTTGGGAAGTACTCGTGTCGCACCAATTTTTTTTCAGACGGGTCGTTCGACATTGCGCACGACTGGAACTATGGTCTGCTGGTTTATACGCAAATGTGAGTCAAGATGGAGGGGCATTTTAATCAATATTAGAACGAGAAGGAGAGGTGCAGTGTGAACGCACAAGGAAATAAATGATGGGAGGGGGGAGGGAAGGAGAAGGAGTGTATGTATTTTTTGCATGAAATGAATCAGGTGCGATCATACCAGCACAAATGCACCGGATTCCATCAGAACTCCGCAGTTAAGTGTGCTTTGGCGAAAGTAGTACAAGGATGGGTTACCTCCTGAGAAGTTCTCGTGTTGCACCCTTTTTTTTTTCAGATGGGCCATTCGACGTTACGCGCGAATGGAACTATGGTCTGCTGGTTTATACGAAAATGTGAGTCAAGACGCAGGGGCATTTTAATTGATATTAGAACGAGAAAGAGAGGTGAAGTGTGAACGCAAAAGGAAACAAATGACGGGAGGGGGAAGAAAGGAGAAGGATTGTATGTATTTGCAGCGCGAAATGAAACAGGTGCGATCATACCAACACTAATACACCGGATCCCATCAGAACTCCGTAGTTAAGTGTGCTTGGGCGAGTGTAGTACTCGGATGGGCGATCTCCTGGGAAGTCCTCGTGTTGCACCCATTTTTAATCCGATGGGTCGTTCGACGTTACGCGCGAATGGAATTATGAACGGCTGGTTCATTCGCATAGGTGAGCCACGGTGCCGTGGCATTTTACTTGATATTAGAACGAGAAGGAGAGATGTCCGCACATGGAAACAAATGATGGGAGAGGGGATGGAAGGAGAAAGAGTGTATGTATTTGCAGCGCAAAATGAAACATGAGCGATCATACCAGCGTTAATGCAACAGATTCTATCAGAACTCCGCAGGTAATCGTACTTGGGCGAGAGTAGTACTAGGATGGGTGACCTCCTGCGAAGTCCTTGTATTTCACCCATTTTCTTGGGAAGTCCTCGTGGTGTACCCATTTTTTTGCAGAAGATTCATTCGACATTATGTGCGACTTGAATTATGGTTCGCAGGTTTGTTCGCAAATGTGAGTCACGGCGCCGTGGCATTTTACTTGATATTAGAACGAGAACAGGAGGTGCAGTGTGCACGCACAAGGAAATAAATGATGGGAGGGGGAAGAAAGGAGATGGAGTGTACGTATTTGCAGCGCGAAATTAAACAATTGCGATCATACTAGCACTAATGCACCGGATCCCATCAGAACTCCGCAATTAAGTGTGTTTGGGCGAGACTAGTACTCGGATGGGTGACCTCCTGGGAAGTCCTCGTGTCGCACCAATTTTTTTTCAGACGGGTGGTTCGACGTTACGCGCGACTGGAGCTATGGTCCGCTGGTTTATACGCAAATGTGAGTCAAGAAGTAGAGATATTTTAATTGATATTAGAACGAGAAGGAGAGGTGCAGTGTGAACGCACAAGGAAACAAATGATAGGAGGGGGGGAGGGAAGGAGAAGGAGTCTTTCTATTTTCAGCACGAAATGAAACAGGTGCGATGATACCAGCACAAATGCACCGGATCCCATCAGAACTCCGCAGTTAAGCGTGCTTTGGCAAAAGTAGTACAAGGAAGGGTTACCTCCTGGGAAGTTCTCGTGTTGCACGCATTTTTTTTCAGATGGGTTGTTCAACGTTACGCGCGATTGGAACTGTGGTTCTCTGGTTTATACGAAAATGTGAGTCAAGACATAGGGGCATTTTAATTGATATTAGAATGAGAAGGAGAGGTGAAGTGTGAACACTCCAGGAAACAAATGACGGGAGGGAGAAGAAAGGAGAAGGAGTGTTTGTATTTGTAGCGCGAAATGAAAGAGGTGCGATCATACTAGCACTTATGCACCGAATCCCATAAGAACTCCACAGTTAAGTGTGCTTGGGCGAGAGTAGTACTCGGATGGGTGACCTCCTCGGAAGTCCTCGTGTTGCACCAATTTTTTTTTGGGTGGGTTGTTCAACGTTACGCGCGAATGGAATTATGAACCGCTGGTTTATTCGCAAAGGTGAGTCACGTTGCCGGGGCATTTTACTTGATATTAGAACGAGAAGGAGAGATGCAGAGTGCACGCACAAGGAAACAAATGACGGGAGGGGGGATGGAACGAGAAAGAGTGTATGTATTTACAGCACAGAATGAAACATGAGCGATCATACCAGCACTAGTGCAACGGATTCTATCAGAACTCCGCAAGTTAGGGGTGCTTGGGCAGGAGTTATACTAGGATGGGTGACCTCCTGCGAAGTCCTTATATTTCACCCATTTTCTTGGGAAGTCCTTGTGTTGCAACCATTTTTTTGCAGATGATTCTTTCGACGTTACGCGCGACTTGAATTATGGTCCGCAGGTTTATTCACAAATGTGAGTCACGGCGTCGTGACATTTTACGTGATATTAGAACGAGAACGGGAGGTGCAGTGCGCACGCACAAGGAAACAAATGGCGGGAGGGGGAAGAAAGGAGAAGGAGTTTATGTATTTGCAGCGCGAATTGACATAGGTGCGATCATACCGGCTCTAATGCACCGGATCCCATCAGAACTCCGCAGTTAAGTGTGCTTGGGCGAGAGTACTACTCGGATGGGTGACCTCCTGGTAAGTCCTTGTGTTGCACCCATTTTTTTTCGGATGGGTCGTTCGACGTTTCGCGCGAATGGAATTATGAACCGCTGGTTCATTCGCAAAGGTGAGTCACGGTGCCGGGGCATTTTATTTGATATTAGAACAAGAAGGAGTGATGCAGAGTGCACACACAAGGAAACATATGACGGGAGAGGGGATGGAAGGAGAAAGAGTGTATGTATTTGCAGCGCAGAATGAAGCATGAGCGATCATACCAGCACTAATGCAACGGATTCTATCAGAACTCCGCAAGTTAAGGGTGCGTGGGCGAGAGTAGTACAAGGATGGGTGACCTCCTGCGAAGTCCTTATATTTCACCCATTTTTTTTCGGATGGGTCGTTCGACGTTTCGCGCGAATGGAATTATGAACCGCTGGTTCATTCGCAAAGGTGAGTCACGGTGCCGGGGCATTTTATTTGATATTAGAACAAGAAGGAGTGATGCAGAGTGCACACACAAGGAAACATATGACGGGAGAGGGGATGGAAGGAGAAAGAGTGTATGTATTTGCAGCGCAGAATGAAGCATGAGCGATCATACCAGCACTAATGCAACGGATTCTATCAGAACTCCGCAAATTAAGGGTGCGTGGGCGAGAGTAGTACAAGGATGGGTGACCTCCTGCGAAGTCCTTATATTTCACCCATTTTCTTGGGAAGTGCTCATGTTGCACCCATTTTTTTGCAGATGATTCTTTCGACGTTACGCACGACTTGAATTATGGTCAGCAGGTTTTTTCGCAAATGTGAGTCACGGCGCCGTTGCATTTTACTTGATATTAGAATGAGAACGGGAGGTGCAGTGCGCACGCACAAGGAAACAAATGACGGGAGGGGGAAGAAAGGAGAAGGAGTGTATGTATTTGCAGCGCAAAATTAAATTGGTGCCGTCATACCAGCACTAATGCACTGGATCCCTTCAGAACTCAGCAGTTAACTGTGCTTGGGCGAGAATAGTACTCGGATGGGCGACCTCCCGGGAAGTCCTCGTGTCGCACCAATTTTTTTCAGACGGGTCGTTCGACGTTACGCGCGACTGGAACTATGGTCCGCTTGTTTATACGCAAATGTGAGTAAAGAAGCTGGGGACTTTTAATCGATATTAGAATTAGAAGGAGAGGTGCAGTGTGAACGCACAAGGAAACAAATGATGGGAGGGGGAGGGAAGGAGAAGGAGTGTATGTATTTTCGGCACGAAATGAAACAGGTGCGATCATACCAGCACTAATGCAATGGATTCTATCAGAACTCCGCAGGTAAGGGTGTTTGGGCGAAAGTAGTACTCCGATGGGTTACCTCCTGGGAAGTTCTCGTGTCGCACCCATTTCTTTTTTTAGATGGGCCGTTCGACGTTAAGTGCGACTGGAACTATGGTCCGCTAGTTTATACGCAAATGTGAGTCAAGACGGAGGGGCATTTTAATTGATATTAGAATGAGAATTAGAGGTGAAGTGTGAACGCACCAGGAAACAAACGACGGGAGGGGGAAGGAAGGAAAAGGAGTGTATGTATTTGCAGCACAAATTTAAACAGGTGCCCTTATACCAGCACTAATGCACTGGATCCCATCAGAACTCCACACTTAAGTGTGCTTTGGCGAGAGTAGTACTCGAATGGGTGACCTCCTGGGAAGTTCTCGTGTTGCACCTATTTTTTTTCGGATGGGTCATTCGACACTACGCGTGAATGAAATTATGAACCGCTGGTTCATTCGCAAAGGTGAGTCACGGTGCCGAGGCATTTTACTTGATATTAGACCGAGAAGGAGAGATGAAAAGTGCAAGCACAAGGAAACAAATGACGGGAGGGGGAAGAAAGGAGAAGGAGTTTATGTATTTGCTGCACGAAATTAAATTGCTGCGATCATACCAGCACTAATGCACCGGTTCCCTTTAGAACTTCGTAGTTAAGTGTGCTTGGGCTAGAGTAGTACTCAGATGGGTGACCTGCTGGGAAGTCCTCGCGTCGCACTAATTTTTTTTCAGACAGGGTCGTTCGAAGTTACATGCGACTGGAATTAGGGTCCACTGGTTTATACACAAATGTGAGTCAAGAAGCTGGGGCATTTTAATCGATATTAGAATGAGAAGGAGAGGTGCAATGTGAACGCACAAGCAAACAAATGATGGGAGGGGGAGGGAAGGAGAAGGAGTGTATGTATTTTCAGCACGAAAAGAAACAGGTGCTATCATACCAGCACTAATGCACTGGATCCCATCAAAATTCCGTAGTTAAGGGTGCTTGGGCGAGAGTAGTAATAGGATGGGTGACGTCCTGCGAAGTCCTTATATTTTACCCATTTTCTTGGGAAGTCCTCGTGTTGCTCCAATTTTTTTGTAGATGATTCTTTCGAGGTTACGCGCGACTTGAATTATGGTCCGCAGGTTTATTCCCAAATGTGAGTCACGGCGCCGCGGCATTTTACTTGATATTAGAACGAGAACGATAGGTGTAGTGCGCACGCACAAGAAAACAAATGACGGGAGGGGGAAGAAAGGAGAAGGAGTGTATATATTTGTAGTGCGAAATTAAACAGTTGCGATCATACCAGCACTAATGCACCGGATCCCATCAGTACTCTGCAGTTAAGTGTGTTTGGGCAAGAGTAATAGTCGGATGGGTGACCTCCTGGGAAGTCCTCGTGTCGCACCAATTTTTTTTCAGACGGGTCGTTCGACGTTACGCGCGACTGGAACTATGGTCCACTGGTTTATACGCAAATGTGAGTCAAGGAGCAGGGGCATTTTAATCGATATTAGAACGAGAAGGAGAGGTGCAGTGTCAACGCACAAGGAAACAAATGATGGGAGGGGAGAGGAAAGGAGGAGTGTATGTATTTTCGGCACGAAATGAAACAGGTGCGATCACACCAGCACAAATGCACCGGATCCCATCATATATCCGTAGTTAATTGTGCTTTGGCGAAAGTAGTACAAGGATGGGTTACCTCCTGGGAAGTTCTCGTATTGCACCCTTTTTTTTTCAGATGGGTCGTTCGATGTTACGCGCGACTGGAACTATGGTCCGCTGGTTTATACGTAAATGTGAGTCATGACGCAGGGGCATTTTAATTGATATTAGAACGAGATGGTGAGGTGAAGTGTGAACGCACCAGGAAACAAATAACGGGAGGGGGAAGAAAGAATAGGAGTGTATGTATTTGCAGCGGATACCATAAGAACTCCGAAGTTAAGTGTGCTTGCGCGAGAGTAGTACTCGGATGGGTGACCTCCTGCAAAGTCCTCTTGTGGCACCCATTTTTTTTCGGATGGGTCATTCGACGTTACACGCGAATAGAATTATGAACCGCTGGTTCATTTGCAAAGGTGAGTCACAGTGCCTGGAAATTTTACTTGATATTAGAACGAGTAGGAGAGATGCAGAGTGCACGCACAAGGAAATAAATGACGGGAGGGGGGATTGAAGGAGAAAGAGTGTATGTTTTTGCAGCGCAGAATGAAACGTGAGCGAACATACCAGCACTAATGCAACGGATTCTATCAGAACTCCGCAGTTAAGAATGCTTGGGCGAGAGTAGTACTAGGATGGGTGACCTCCTGCGAATTCCTTATATTTCACCCATTTTCTTGGGAAGTGATCGTGTTGCACCCATTTTTTTGCAGATGATTCTTTCGACGTTACGCAAGACTTGAATTAAGGTCCGCAGGTTTATACGCAAATTTGAGTAACGGCGTCGTGGCATTTTACTTGATATTTGAACGAGAACGGGAGGTGCAGTGCGCACGCACAAGGAAACAAATGACGGGAGGGGGAAGAAATGAGAGGGGGTGTATGTATTTGCAGCGCGAAATTAGACAGATGCGATGATACCAGCACTAATGCACTGGATCGCATCAGAACTCCGTAGTTAAGTGTGCTTGGGCGAGAGTAGTACTCGGATGGGTGACCTCCTGGGAAGTCCTCGTGTCCCACCAATTTTCTTTCAGACGATTCGTTCGACGTTACACGCGACTGGAATTTTGGTCCGCTGGTTTATAGGCAAATGTGAGTAAAAAAGCAGGGGCATTTTAATCGATATTAGAACGAGAATGAGAGGTACAGTGTGAATGCACAAGGAAACAAATGATGGGGGGGGAGGGAAAGAGAATGAGTCTATGTATTTTCAGCCGGAAATGAAACAGGTGCGATCATACCAGCAAAAATGCACCGGATCCCATCAGAACTCCGTAGTTAAGTGTGCTTTGGCGAAAGTAGTACAAGGATGGGTTACCTCCTAGGGAAGTTCTCGTGTTGCATCCATTTTCTTTTTCAGACGGGTCGTTCGACGTTACGCCTGAGTGGAAATATGGTCCGCTGGTTTATACGCAAATGTGAGTCAAGACGCAGGAGCATTTTAATTGATATTAGAAAGAGAAGGAAAGGTGAAGTGTGAACGCACCAGGAAACAAATGACGGGAGGGGGAAGAAAGGAGGAGTGTATGTATTAGCAGCACGAAATGAAACAGGTGCGATCATACCAGCACTAATGCACTGGATCCTATCAGAACTCTGCAGTTAAGTTTGCTTGGGCGAGAGTATTACTCGGATGGGTGACCTCCTGGGAAGTCCTCGTGATGCACCTATTTTTTTTCGGATGGGTCGTTCGACGTTACGTGCGAATAGAATTATGAACCGCTAGTTCATTCGCAAAGGTGAGTCACGGTGTCGGGGCATTTTACTAGATATTAGAACGAGAATGAGAGATACAGAGTGCACGCACAAGGAAACAAATTACGGGAGGGGTGATGGAAGGAGAAAGAGTGTTTGTATTTGTAGCGCAGAATGAAACTTGAGCGATCATACCACCACTAATGCAACAGATTCTATCAGAACTCCGCAAGTTAAGGGTGCTTGGGCGAAAGTAGTACTAGGATGGGTGACCTGCTGCGAAGTCCTTATATTTCACCCATTTTCTTGGGAAGTTCTCGTGTTGCACCTATTTTTTTGCAGATGATTCTTTTGACGTTACGCGCGACATTAGTTATGGTCCGCAAGTTTATTCACAAATTTGAGTCACGGCGCCGTGGTATTTTACTTGATATTAGAACGAGAACGGGAGGTGCAGTGCGCACGCACAAGGAAACAAATGACGGGTGGGGGAAGAAAGGAGAAGGAGTGTATGTATTTGCAGCGTGAAATTAAACAGTTGCGATCATGCCAGCACTAATGCACCGGATCCCATCAAAACTCTGCAGTTAAGTGTGCTTGGGCGAGAGTAGTACTCGGATGGGTGACCTATTGAGAAGTCCTTGTGTTGCACCCATTTTTTTTCCGATGGGTCGTTCGACGTTACGCGCGAATAGAATTATGATCCGCTGGTTTATTCGCAAAGGTAAGTCACGGTGCCGGGGCATTTTACTTGATATTAGAACGAGAATCAGAGATGTCCGCACAAGGAAACAAATGACGGGAGGGGGGATGGAAGGAGAATGAGTGTATGTATTTGCAGTGCAGAATGAAACATGAGCAATCATACCAGAACTAATTCAATGGATTCTATCAGAACTCCGCAAGTTAAGGGTGCTTGGGCAAGAGTAGTACTAGGATAGGTGACCTCCTTCGAAGTCCTTATATTTCACCCATTTTCTTGGGAAGTCCTAGTGTTGCACGCATTTTTTTTGCAGATGATTCTTTCGACGTTATGCGCGACTTAAATTATGATCCGCAGGTTTAATCGCAAATGTGAGTCACGGCGCCGTGGAATTTTACTTGATATTTGAATGAGAACGGGAGGTGCAGTGCGCACGCACAGGGAAACAAATGATCTGAGGGGGAAGAAAGGAGAAGGAGTGTTTGTATTTGCAGCGCGAAATTAAACAGGCGTGATCATACCAGCACCAATGCACCGGATGCCATTAGAACTCCGCAGTTAAGTGTGCTTGGGCGAGAGTAGTACTCGGATGGGTGTCCTCCTGTGAAGTCCTCGTGTCACACCAATTTATTTTCAGACGGGTCGTTCGACGTTACGCGCGACTGGAGCTATGGTCTTCTAGTTTATACGTAAATGTGAGTCAAGAAGAAGGGACATTTTAATCGATATTAGAACGAGAAAGAGAGGTGCAGTGTGAACGCACAAATAAACAAATGATGGGAGGGGGCGGGAAGGAGAAGGAGTGTATGTATTTTCAGCACGAAATGAAACAGGTGCGATCAAACCAGCCCAAAGGAACCGGATCCCATCAGAACTCTACAGTTAAGTGTACTTTGGCGAAAGTAGTACAAGGATGGGTTACCTCCTGGGAAGTTCTCGTTTTGCACAAATTTTTTTTTTCAGATGGGTCGTTCGACATTACGCGCGACTGGAACTATGGTCTGCTGGTTTATACGCAAATGTGAGTCAAGACGCAGGGGCATTTTAATTGATTTTAGAACGAGAAGGAGAGGTGAAGTGTGAATGCACCAGGAAACAAATGACGGGAGGGGGAAGAAAGGAGAAGGAGTGTATGTATTTGCAGCGCGAAATGAAACAAGTGCGATCATGTCAGCACTAATGCACCGAATCCCATCAGAACTACGCAGTTAAGTGTGCTTGGGCGAGAGTAGTACTCGAATGGGTGACCTCCCTAGAAGTCCTCGTGTTGCACCCATTTTTTTTATGCGTCGTTCGACGTTATGCACGAATGGAATTATGAACCGCTGGTTCATTCGCAAAAGTGAGTCATGGTGCCGGTGCATTTTACTTGATATTAGAACGAGAAGGAGAGATGCAGAGTGCACGCACAAGGAAATAAATGACGGGAGGGGGGATGGAAGGAGAAAGAGTGTATGTATTTGCAGCACAAAGCGAAACATGAGCGATCATACCTGAACAAATGCAACAGATTCTATCAGAACTCCGCGGTTAAGGGTGCTTGGGCGAGAGTAGTACTAGATGGGTGACCTCCTGCGAAGTCCTTATATTTCACCCATTTTCTTCGGAAGTTCTCGTGATTCACCCATTTTCTTGTAAATGATTCTTTCAACAGTACGCGCGACTTGAATTATGGTCCGCAAGTTTATTCACTAATGTGAGTCACGACGCCGTGACATTTTACTTGATATTAGAACGAGAACAAGAGGTGCATTGCGCATGCACAAGGAAATAAATGACGGGAGGGGGAAGAAAAGAGGAGTGTATGTATTTGCAGCGCGAAATTAAACAGGTGCGATCATACCAGCACTAATGCACCGGATCCCATCTGAACTCCGCAGTTAAGTGTGCGTGGGTGAGAGTAGTACTTGGATGGGTGACCTCCTGGGAAGTCCTCGTGTCGCACCAATTTTTTTTCAGACGGGTCGTTTAACGTTTGGCGCGACTAGAACTATGGTCCGCTGGTTTATACGCAAATGTGAGTCATGAAGCAGGGGCATTTTAATCGATATTAGAACGAGAAGGAGAGGTGCAGTGTGAACGCACCAGGAAACAAATGACGGGAGGGGGAAGAAAGGAGAAGGAGTGTATGTATTTGCAGCGCGAAATGAAACAGGTGCAATCACGCTAGCACTAATGCACCAGATTTGAACTCCGCTGTTAAGTGTGCTTGGGCGAGAGTAGTACTCGGATGGGTGACCTCCTGGGAAGTCCTCATCTTGCACCATTTTTTTTCGGATGGGTCGTTCGATGTTACGCGCGAATGGAATTATGAACCGCTGGTTCATTCGCAAAGGTGACTCACGGTGCCAGGGCATTTTACTTGATATTAGAACGAGAATGAGAGATGCAGAGTGCACGCACAAGGAAACAAATGACGGGAGGGGGGATGGAAGGAGAAAGAGTGTATGTATTTGCAGCGCAGAATGAAACATGAGGGATCATACCAGCACTAATGCAACGGATTCTATCAGAACTCCGCAGTTAAAGGTGCTTGGGCGAGAGTAGTTCTAGGATGGGTGACCTCCTGCGAAGTCCTTAAATTTCACCCATTTTCTTGGGAAGTCCTCGTGTTGCCTCAATTTTTTTGCAGATGATTCTTTCTACGTTACACACGACTTGAATTATGGTCCGCAGGTTTATTCACAATTTTTTGTCACGGCGCCATGGCATTTTCCTTGATATTATAAAGTGAACGGGAGGGGGAAGAAAGGAGAATGAGAGTATGTATTTGCAGCGCGAAATTAAATAGGTGCGATCATACCAGCACTAATGCAACGGATCCCATTAGAACTCCGCAGTTAAGTGTGCTTGGGCGAGACTAGTACTCGGATGGGTGACCTCTTGGGAAGTCCTCGTGTCGCACCAATTTTTTTTCAGACGGGTCGTTCGAGGTAACGCGCGACTGGAACTATGGTCCGCTGGTTTATACGCAAATGTGAGTCAAGAAGCAGGGGCATTTTAATTGATATTAGAACGAGAAGGAGAGGTGCAGTGTGAGTGCACAAGGAAACAAATGATGGGAGGGGGGAGGGAAGGAGAAGGAGTGTATGTATTTTCAGCACGAAATGAAACAGGTGCGATCATACCAACGTAAATGCACCGGATCCCATCAGAACTCTGCAGTTAAGTGTGCTTTGGCGAAAGTAGTAAAAGGATGGGTTACCACCTGGGAAGCTCTCGTGTTGCACCCATTTTTTTTTCAGATGGGTTGTTCGACGTTACGCGCGACTGGAACTATGATCCGCTGGTTTATACGAATATGTGAGTCAAGACGCAAGGGTATTTTAATTGATATTAGAACGAGAAGGAGATGTGAAGTGTGAACGCACCAAGAAACAATTGACGGAAGGGGGAAGAAAGGAGAAGGAGTGTATGTATTTACAGTGCGAAATGAGACGGTTGCTATCATATCGGCACTAATGCATCAGATCCTATCAGAACTCTGTAGTTAAGTGTGCTTGGGCGAGAGTAGTACTCGGATAGGTGACCTCCTCAGAAGTCCTCGTGTTGCGCCCATTTTTTTTCGGATGGGTCGTTCGACGTTACGCGCGAATGGAATTATGAACCACTGGTTCATTCGCAAAGGTGTGTCACGGTGCCGGTGCATTTTACTTGATATTAGAATGAGAAGGAGAGATGCAGAGTGCACGCACAAGGAAACAAATGACGGGAGGGGGGATGCATGGAGAAAGAGTGTATGTATTTGCAGCGCAGAATGAAACATGAGGGATCATACTAGCATTAATGCAACAGATTCTATCAAAACTCCGCAGTTAAGGGTGCTTGGGCGAGAGTAGTACTAGGATGGGTGACCTCCTGCGAAGTCCTTATATTACAACCATTTTCTTGGGAAGTCCTCGTGTTGCACCCATTTTTTTACAGATGATTCTTTCGACGTTACGCGCAACTTGAATTATGGTCCGCAGGTTTATTCGCAAATATGGGTCACGGCACCATGGCATTTTACTTGATATTATAATGAGAACGGGAGGAGCAGTGCGCACGCACAAGGAAATAAATGACGCGAGGGGGAAGAAAGGAGAAGGAGTGTTTGTATTTGCAGCGCAAAATTAAACAGGTGCAATCATACCAGCACTTATGCACCGGATCCCATAAAGACTCCGCAGTTGAGTGTGCTTGGGCGAGAGTAGTACTCGGATGGGTGACCTCTTGGGAAGTCCTCGTATTGCGCCCATTTTTTTTCGGATGGGTCATTCGACGTTACGCGGGAATGGAATTATGAATTGCTTGTTCATTCGCAAAGGTGAGTCACGGTGCTGGGGTATTTTACTTGATATTAGAACGAGAAGGAGAGATGCAGAGTGCACGCACAATGAAACAAATGAAGGGAGGTGGGATGGAAGGAGAAAGAGTGTATGTATTTGTAGCGCAGAATGAAACATGAGCGATCATACCAGCACTAATGCAACGGATTCTTTCAAAACTCCACAAGTTAAGGGTGCTTGGGCAAGAGTAGTACTAGGATGGGTGACCTCCTGCGAAGTCCTCGTGATTCACCAATTTTTTTTAGACGGGTCGTTCGACGTTACGCACGACTAGAACTATGGTCCGCTGGTTTATACACAAATATGAGTCAAAAAGCAGGGGCATTGTAATCGATATTCGAACGAGAATGAGAGGTCCAGTGTGAACGCACAAGGAAACAAATGACGGGAGGGGGGAGGAAAGGGGAAGGACTGTATGTATTTTCAGCATGAAATGAAACAGGTGCGATCATACCAGCACAAATGCATCGGATCCCATCAGAACTCCGCAGTTAAGTGTGCTTTTGTGAAAGTAGTACAAGGATGGGTTACCTCCTGGGAAGTTCTCGTGTTGCACCCATTTTTTTTTCAGGTGGGTCGTTTGACGTTTCGCGCGACTGGAACTATGGTCCGTTGGTTTATACGCAAATGTGTCTCAAGAAGTAGGGGCATTTTAATCAATATTAGAACGAGAAGAAGAGGTGCAGTGTGAACACACAAGGAAACAAATGATCGGAGGGGGGAGAGTAGTACAAATGCATCAGATCCCATCAGAACTCCGCAGTTAAGGGTGCTTGGGCGAGAGGAGTACTAGGATGGGTGACCTCCTGCGAAGTCCTTATATTTCATTCGTTTTCATGGGAAGTACTCGTGTTGCACCCATTTTTGTGCAGATGATTCTTTCGATGTTACGCGCGACTTGAATTATGGTCCGCAGGTTTATTCGCAAATATGAGTCACGATGCCGTTGCATTTTACTTGATATTAGAACGAGAACGGGAGATGCAGTGCGCACGCACAAGGAAACAAATGACAGGAGTGGGAAGAAAGGAGAAGGAGTATATGTATTTGCAGCGCGAAATTAAACAGGTGCGATCGTACCAGCACTAATGCAACGGATTTTATCAGAACTCCGCAGTTAAGGATGCTTGGGCAAGAGCAGTACTAGGATGGGTGACCTCCCGCGAAGTCCTTATATTTCACCCATTTTCTTGGGAAGTCCTCGTGTTGCACCCAATTTCTTGCAGATGATTCTTTTGACGTTACGCGCGACTTGAATTATGGTCTGCAGGTTTATTCGCTAATGTGAGTCACGGCACCGTGGTATTTTACTTGATATTAGAACGAGAACGGGAGGTGCAATGCGCACGCACAAGGAAACAAATGACGGGAGGGGGAAGAAAGGAGATGGAGTGTATGTATTTGTAGCGCGAAATGAAACAGGTGCGATCATGCCAGCACTAATGCACCAGATCCCATAAGAACTCCGCAGTTAAGTGTGCTTGGGCGAGAGTAGTACTTGGATGGCTGTACTCCTCGAAGTCCTCGTGTTGCACCCATTTTTTTCGGATGGGTCGTTCAACGTTACGCGCAAATGGAATTATGAACCGCTGGTTCATTTGCAAATGTGAGTCACGGTACCGGGGCATTTTACTTGATATTAGAATGAGAAGGAGCGATGCAGTGTGCACGCACAAGGAACCAAATGATGGGAGGGGGGATGGAAGGAGAAAGAGTGTATGTATTTGCAGCGCAGAATGAAACATTAGCGATCATATCAGAACTAATGCAACAGATTCTATCATAACTCCGTAAGTTAAGGGTGCTTGGGCGAGAGTAGTACGAGGATGGGTGACCTCCTGCGAAGTCCTTATATTTCACCCATTTTCTTGGAAAGTTCTCGTGTTGCACCGATTTTTTGGCAGATGATTCTTTCGACGTTACGCGCGACTTGAATTATGGTTCGCAGGTTTATTCGTAAATGTGAGTCACGGCGCCGTGGCATTTTACTTGATATTAGAACGAGAACGGGAGGTGCAGTGCGCACGCACAAGGAAACAAATGACGGGAGGGGGAGGAAAGGAGAAGGAGTGTATGTATTTACAGGGCAAAATTAAACAGGTGCGATCATACCAGCACTAATGCACCAGATCCTATCAGAACTCCGCAGTTAAGTGTGCTTGGGCGAGAGTAGTACTCAGATGGGTGACATCCTGGGAAGTCCTCGTGTCGCACCAATTTTCTTTCAGACGGGTCGTTCGACGTTATGCGCGACTGGAACTATGGTCATCTGGTTTATACACAAATGTGAGTCAAGAAGCAAGGGCATTTTAATCGATATTAGAACGAGAAGGAGAGGTGTAGTGTGAACACACAAGGAAACAAATGATGGGAGGGCGGAGGGAAGGAGAAGGAGTGTATGTATTTTCAGCACAAAACGAAACAGGTGCGATCATACCAGTACAAATGCACCGGATCCCATCAGTACTCCGCAGTTAAGTGTGCTTTGGCGAAAGTAGTACGAGGATGAGTTACCTCCTGGGAAGTTCTCGTGTTGCACCCTTTTTTTTTCAGATGGGTCATTCGGCGTTACGCGTGACTAGAATTATGGTCCGCTGGTTTATACGCAAATGTGAGTCAAGACGCAGGGGCATTTTTACTGATATTAGAACGAGAAGGATAGGTGAAGCGTGAACGCACCAGGAAACAAATGACGGAAGGGGGAAGAAAGGAGAAGGAGTGTATTTATTTGCAGCGCGAAATGAAACATGTACGATCATACCAGCACTTATGCACCAGATCCCATCAGAACTCTGCAGTTAAGTGTGCTTCGGCGAGAGTAGTACTCGGATGGGTGACCTCCTGGAAAGTCCTCGTGTTGTACCCATTTTTTTTCGGATGGGTCGTTCGATGTTACGCGCGAACGGAATTATGAAACCGCTGGTTCATTTGCAAAGGTTAGTCACGATGCCTGGGCTTTTTACTTGATATTAGAATGAGAATGAGAGATGCAGAGTGTATGCACAAGGAACCAAATGACGGGATGGGGGATGGAAGGAGAAAGAGTGTATGTATTTGCAGCACAGAATGAAACATGAGCGATCATACCAGCACTAATACAACGGATTCTATCAGAACTCTACAGTTAAGGGTGCTTGGGCAAGAGTAGTACTAGGATTGGTGACCTCCTGCGAAATCCTTATATTTCACCAATTTTATTGGGGAGTCCTCGTGTTGCACCTATTTTTTTGCAGATGATTCTTTCGACGTTACGCGCGACTTGAATTATAATCTGTTGGTTTATTCGCCAATGTGAGTCACGGCGCCGTGGCATTTTACTTGATATTAGAACGAGAACGGGAGGTGCAGTGCGCACGCACAAGGAAACAAATGATGGGTGGGGGAAGAAAGGAGGAGTGTATGTATTTGCAGCGCGAAATTAAACAGTTGCGATCATGCCAGCACTAATGCACCGGATCCCATCAAAACTTCGCAGTTAAGTGTGCTTGGGCGAGAGTAGTACTCAGATGGGTGATCTCCTGGGAAGTCTTCGTGTTGCACCCATTTTTTTTTTCGATGGGTCATTCGACGTTACACGCGAATGGAATTATGAACTGCTGGTTCATTTGCAAAGGTGAGTCACGGTGCCGGGGCATCTTACTTGATATTAGATCGAGAAGGAGTGATGCAGATTGCACGCACAAGGAACCAAATGATGGGAGGGGGGATGGAAGGAGAACGAGTGTATGTATTTGCAGCACAGAATAAAACATGAGCGATCACACCAGCACTAATTCAACGGATTCTATCAGAATTCCGCGGTTAAGTGTACTTGGGCGAGAGTAGTACTCGGATGGGTGACCTCCTATGGAGTTCTCGTGTTGCACCAATTTTTTTTTCGGATGGGTCGTTCGACGTTACGCGCGAATGGAATTATGAACCGCTGGTTCATTCGAAAAGGTGAGTCAAGAAGCATGGGCATTTTAATCAATATTAGAACGA
Organism: Carica papaya; assembly: GCF_054855325.1. NCBI lineage: Eukaryota > Viridiplantae > Streptophyta > Magnoliopsida > Brassicales > Caricaceae > Carica > Carica papaya. Next base: position 21,469,708 of record NC_142316.1, read on the forward strand.
GAAGGAGAGGTGCAGTGTGAACGCACAAGGAAACAAATGATGGGAGGGGGAAGAGATATGTATTTGCAGTGCCAAATGAAACAGGAGCGATCATACCAGCACTAATGCACCGGATCCCATCAAAACTCCATAGTTAAGTGTGCTTGGGCGAGAGTAGTACTCGGATTGTCGACCACCTGGGATGTCCTCTTGTTGCACCAATTTTTTTTCGGATGGGTCTTTCGACGTTACGCGCGAATGGAATTATGAACCACTAATTCATTAGTAAAGGTGAGTCACGGTGCCGGGGTATTTTACTTGATATTAGAACAAGAAAAAGAGATGCAGAGCGCACGCACAAGGAAACAATTGACGGGAGGTGGGATGGAAGGATAAAGAGTGTATATATTTGCAGCGCAGAATGAAGAATGAGCGATCATACCTGCACTAATGCAACGGATTCTATCAGAACTCCGCAGTTAAGGGTGCTTGGGCAAGAATAGTACTAGGATGGGTGACCTCCTGCGAAGTCCTTATATTTCACCCATTTTCTTGGGAAGTCCTCGTGTTGCACCCATTTTTTTGCAGATGATTCTTTCGACGTTACACGCAACTTTAATTATGGTCCGCAGGTTTATTCGCAAATGTGAGTCACGGTGCCGTGGAATTTTAATTGATATTAGAACGAGAACGGGAGATGCAGTGTGTAAGCACAAGGAAACAAATGAAGGGAGGTGGAAGAAATGATAAGGAGTGTATGTATTTGCAGCACCAAATGAAACAGGTGTGATCATACCAGCACTAATGCACCGGATCCCATCATAACTCTGTAGTTAAATATGCTTGGGGGAGAGTAGTACTCGGATGGGTGACCTCCTGGGAAGTCCTCGTGTTGCACCCATTTTTTCTCGGATGTGTCGCTCGACCTTACGCGCGAATGGAATTATGAACCGCTGGTTCGTTCGCAAAGGTGGGTCACAGTGCCGGGGCATTTTACTTGATATTAGAACGAGAAAAAGAGATGCAGAGTGCACGCACAAGGAAATAAATGACGGAAGGGGGGATGGAATGAGAAAGAGTGTATGTATTTGCAGCGGAGAATAAAGCATGAGCGATCATACCAGCACTAATGCAACGGATTCTATCAGAACTCCGCAAGTTAAGGGTGCTTGGGCGAGAGTAGTACTAGGATGGGTGACCTCCTGCGAAGTCCTTATATTTCACCTATTTTTTTGGGAAGTCCTCGTCTTGCACAAATTTTTTTGCAGATGATTCTTTCGACGTTACGCGCGACTTGAATTATGGTCCGCAGGTTTATTCGCAAATGTGAGTCACGGCGCCGTGGTATTTTACTTGATATTTGAACGAGAACGGGAGGTGCAGTGCGCACGAACAAGGAAACAAATGACGGGAGGGGGAAGAAAGGAGAAGGAGTATATGTATTTGCAGCACGAAATGAAACAGGTGCGATCATACCAGCACAAATGCACCGGATCCCATTAGAACTCCGTAGTTAAGTGTGCTTTGGCGAAAGTAATACAAGGATGGGTTACCTCATGGGAAGTTCTTGTGTTGCACCCATTTTTTTTTTCAGATGGGTCGTTCGACGTTACGCGCGACTGGAACTATGGTCCGCTAGTTTATACGCAAATGTGAGTCAAGACTCAGGGGCATTTTAATTGATATTAGAACGAGAAGGAGAGGAGAAGTGTGAACGCACCAGGAAACAAATGATTGGAAGGAGAAGAAAGGAGAAGGAGTGTATGTATTTGCAGTGCGAAATTAAAAGGGTGTGATCATACCAGCACTAATGCCCTAGATCCCATCAGAACTCCGCAGTTAAGTGTGCTTGGGTGAGAATAGTACTCGGATGGGTGACCTCCTGGGAAGTTCTCGTGTTGCACCCATTTTTTTTTCGGATGGGTCGTTCGACATTACGCGCGAATGGAATTATGAACCACTGGTTCATTCCCAAAGGTGAGTCACGGTGCCGGGAAATTTTACTTGATATTAGAACGAGAATGAGTGATGCAGAGTGCACGCACAAGGAAACAAATGACGGGAGGGGGGATGAAAGGAGAAAGAGTGTATGTATTTGCAGCGCAGAATTAAACATGTGCTATCATACCAGCACTAATGCAACGGATTCTATCAGAACTCCGCAAGTTAAGGGTGCTTGAGCGAGAGTAGTACTAGAATGGGTGACCTCCTGCGAAGTCCTTATATTTTACCCATTTTCTTGGGAAATCCTCGTGTTGCACCCATTTTCTTTCTTCAGATGGGTCGTTCGAAGTTACGCGCGAATGGAACTATGGTCCGCTAGTTTGTACGAAAATGTGAGTAAGACACAAGGGCATTTTAATTGATATTAGAACGAGAAAGAGAGATGAAGTGTGAACGCAACAGGAAACAAATGACAGGAGGGGGAAGAAAGGAGAAGGAGTGTATGTATTTGCAGCGCGAAAAGAAACAGGTGCGATCATACCAGCACTAATGCACCGGATCCCTTCAGAACTCTGCAGTTTAGTGTGCTTGGGCGAGAGTACCACTCGGATGGGTGATCTCCTGGGAAGTCCTCGTGTTGCACCCATTTTTTTTTTCGATGGGTCGATCGATGTTACGCGCGAATGGAATTATGAATTGCTGGTTCATTCGCAAAGGTGAGTCACGGTGCCGGGGCATCTTACTTGATATTAGATCGAGAAGGAGTGATGCAGATTGCACGCACAAGGAACCAAATGATTGGAGGGGGGATGGAAGAAGAACGAGTGTATGTATTTGCAGCGCAGATTGAAACATGAGCGATCACACCAGCACTAATTCAACAGATTCTATCAGAATTCTGCGGTTAAGTGTGCTTGAGCGAGAGTAGTACTCGAATGGGTGACCTCCTACGGAGTTCTCGTGTTGCACTAATTTTTTTTTCGGATGGGTCATTCGACGTTACGCGCGAATGGAATTATGAACTGCTGGTTCATTCCCAAAGGTGAGTCAAGAAGCATGGGCATTTTAATCGATATTAGAACGAGAAGGAGAGGTGCAGTGTGAACGCACAAGGAAACAAATGATGGGAGGGGGAAGAGATATGTATTTGCAGTGCCAAATGAAACAGGTGCGATCATACCAGTACTAATGCACCGGATCCCATCAGAACTCCGTAGTTAAGTGTGCTTGGGCGAGAGTAGTACTCAGATTGTTGACCTCCTGGAAAGTCCTCTTGTTGCACCTATTTTTTTTGGATGGGTCGATCGACGTTACGCGCGAATGGAATTAGGAACCACTAGTTCATTAGAACAAGAAAAAGAGATGCAGAGCGCACACACAAGGAAACAATTGACGGGAGGTGGGATGGAAGGAGAAAGAGTGTATGTATTTGCAGCGCAGAATGAAACATGAGCGATCATACATGCACTAATGCAACGGATTCTATCAGAACTCCGCAGTTAAGGGTGTTTGGGCAAGAGTAGTACTAGGACGGGCGACCTCCTTCGAAGTCCTTATATTTCATCCATTTTCTTGGGAAGTCCTCGTGTTGCACCCATTTTTTTGCAGATGATTCTTTCGACGTTACACGCAACTTTAATTATGGTACGCAGGTTTATTCGCAAATGTGAGTCACGGTGCCGTGGAATTTAACTTGATATTAGAACAAGAACGGGAGGTGCATTGTGCACGCACAAGGAAACAAATGAAGGGAGGTGGAAGAAATGATAAGGAGTGTATATATTTGCAGCGCCAAATGAAAAAGGTGCAATCATACCAGCACTAATGCACCGGATCCCATCATAACTCTGTAGTTAAATGTGCTTGGGGGAGAGTAGTACTCGGATGGGTGACCTCCTGGGAAGTCCTCGTGTGCACCCATTTTCTCTCGGATGGGTCGCTCGACATTACGCGCGAATGGAATTATGAACCGCTGGTTCGTTCGCAAAGGTGGGTCACAGTGCCGGGGCATTTTACTTGATATTAGAACGAGAAGGAGAGATGCAGAGTGCACGCACAAGGAAACAAATGACTGGAGGGGGGATGGAATGAGAAAGAGTGTATGTATTTGCAGCGGAGAATGAAGCATGAGCGATCATACCAGCACTAATGCAACGGATTCTATCAGAACTTCGCAAGTTAAGGGTGCTTGGGCAAGAGTAGTACTAGGATGGGTGACCTCCTGCGAAGTCCTTATATTTCACCTACTTTTTTGGGAAGTCCTCGTCTTGCACCAATTTTTTTGTAGATAATTCTTTCGACGTTACGCGCGACTTGAATTATGGTCCGCAGGTTTATTCGCAAATGTGAGTTACGGCGCCGTGGAATTTTACTTGATATTAGAACGAGAATGGGAGGTGCAGTGCGCACGCACAAGGAAACTGACGGGAGGGGGATGAAAGGGGAAGGGGTGTATGTATTTGCTGCGCGAAATTAAACAGGTGCGATCATACCAGCACAAATGCATCGGATCCCATCAGAACTCCGTAGTTAAGGGTGCTTGGGCGAGAGTAGTACTAGGATGGGTGATCTCCTGCGAAGTCCTTATATTTTATCCGTTTTCTTGAAAAGTACTCATGTTGCACCTATTTTTGTGCAGATGATTCTTTCGACGTTACGTGCGACTTGAATTATGGTCCGCAGGTTTATTCGCAAATATGAATCACGGTGCCGTTGCATTTTACTTGATATTAGAACGAGAACGGGAGGTGCAGTGCGCACGCACAAGGAAACAAATGACAGGAGTGGGAAGAAAGGAGAAGGAGTGTATGTATTTGCAGTGCGAAATTAAACAGGTGTGATCGTACCAGCACTAATGCAACGGATTCTATCAGAACTCCGCTGTTAAGGGTGCTTGGGCAAGGGCACTACTAGGATGGGTGACCTCCTGCGAAGTCCTTATATTTTACCCATTTTCTTGGGAAGTCCTCGTGTTGCATCCATTTTCTTGCAGATGATTCTTTCGACGTTACGCGCGACTTGAATTATGATCCGCAGGTTTATTCGCAAATGTGAGTCACGACACCGTGGTATTTTACTTGATATTAGAATGAGAATGGGAGGTGCAGTGCGCACGCACAAGGAAACAAATGACGGGAGGGGGAAGAAAGGAGAAGGAGTGTATGTATTTGTAGCGCGAAATGAAACAGGTGCGATCATGCCAGCACTAATGCACCAGATCCCATAAGAACTCCACAGTTAAGTGTGTTTGGGCAAGAGTAGTACTCGGATGGGTGTACTGCTCGGAAGTCCTCGTGTTGCACCTATTTTTTTCGGATGGGTCGTTCGACATTACGCGCGAATGGAATTATGAATCGCTGGTTCATTCGTAAAGGTGAGTCACGGTACCGGGGCATTTTACTTGATATTAGAACGAGAAGGAGAGATGCAGTGTGCACGCACAAGGAAACAAATGACGGGAGGGGGGATGGAAGGAGAAAGAGTGTATGTAGTTACAGCGCAGAATGAAACATGAGCGATCATACCAGCACTAATGCAACGGATTCTATCAGAACTCCGCGGTTAAGGGTGCTTGGGCGAGAGTAGTACTAGGATGGGTGACATCTTGCGAAGTCCTTATATTTCACCCATTTTCTTGGGAAGTCCTTGTGTTGCACTCATTTTTTTGCAGATGATTCTTTCGATGTTACGCACCACTTGAATTATGGAACGCAGGTTTATTCGCAAATGTGAGTCACGGCGCCGGGACATTTTACTTGATATTAGAACGAGAATAGGAGGTGCAATGCGCACGCACAAGGAAACAAATGACAGGAGGGGGAAGAAAGGAGAAGGATTTTATGTATTTGCCGCAAGAAATTAAATAGTTGCGATCATACCAGCACTAATGCACCGGATCTCATCAGAACTCCACAGTTAAGTGTGCTTGGGCGAGAGTAGTACTCGGATGGGTGGCCTCCTGAGAAGTCCTCTCGTCGCATAAAGTGTGAATGCATCAGGAAACAAATGACGGGAGGGGGAAGAAAGGAGAAGGAGTGTATGTTTTTGCAACGTGAAATTAAACAGGTGCGATCATATTAGCACTAATTCATCGGATCCCATCAGAACTCCGTAGTTAAGTATGCTTGGGCAAGAATAGTACTCGGATTGGGGACCTCCTGGGAATTCCTCGTGTCGCACCAATTTTTTTTCAGGCGGGTCGTTCAACGTTACGCGCGACTGGAACTATGGTCCGCTGGTTTATACGCAAATTAGAGTCAAGAAGCAGGGACATTTTAATCGATATTAGAACGAGAAGGAGAGGTGCAGTGTGAACGCACAAGGAAACAAATGATGGGCGGGGGAGGGAAGGAGAAGGAGTGTATATATTTTAGGCACGAAATAAAACAGGTGCGATCATACCAGCACTAATGCAACGGATTCTATCAGAACTCCACAGGTAAGGGTGCTTGGGCGAGAGTAGTACTAATATTGGTTACCTCTTGCGAAGTCCTTATATTGCACCCATTTTTCTTTTTGGACGCGTCGTTCGACGTTACGCGCGACTGGAACTATTTTTCGCTGGTTTATACGCAAATGTGAGTCAAGAAGAAGGGGCATTATCGATATTAGAACGAGAAGGAGAGGGGCGGTGTGAACGCACAAGGAAACAAATGACGGGAAGGGGAAGAAAGGAGAAGGAGTGTATGTATTTTGTAGTGTGAAATTAAACAGGTGCGATCATACCAGCACTAATGCACCGGATCCCTTCAGAACTCCGCAGTTTAGTGTGCTTGGGCGAGAGTAGTACTCGGATGGGTGACCTCCTGGGAAGTCCTCGTGTTGCACCCATTTTTTTTTGGATGGGTCGTTCGACGTTACGCGCGAATGGAATTATGAACCACTAATTCATTCATAAAGGTGAGTCACGGTGCCGGGGCATTTTACTTTATATTAGAACGAGAAGAAGAGATGCAGAGTGCTCGCACAAAGAAACAAATGACGGGAGGAGGGATGGAAGGAGAAAGAGTGTATGTATTTGCAGCGCAGAATGAAACATGAGCAATCATACTAGAACTAATGCAACGGATTCTATCAGAACTCCGCAAGTTAAGGGTTCTTGGGCGAGAGTAGTACTACGATGGGTGACCTCCTGCAAAGTCCTTATATTTCGCCCATTTTCTTAGGAAGTCCTAGTGTTGCATCCATTTTTTTGCAGATGATTCTTTCGATGTTACGCGTGACTTGAATATTGATCCGCAGGTTTATATGCAAATGTGAGTCACGGCGCCGTGGCATTTTACTTTATATTTGAACGAGAACGGGAGGTGCAGTGCGCACGCACAAGGAAACAAATGACGGGAGCGGGAAGAAAGGAGAAAAAGTGAATGTATTTGCAGCACGAAATTAATAAGGTGCGATCATACCAGCAATAATGCACAGTATCCCATTAGAATTCCGCAGTTAAGTGTGCTTGGGCGAGAGTAGTACTCAGATGGGTGACCTCCCGGGAGGTCCTCGTGTTGCACCCATTTTTTTTCGGATGGGTCATTCGACGTTATGCGCGAATTGAATTATGATCCGCTGGTTCATTAGCAAACGTGAGTCACGGTGCTGGGGCATTTTACTTGATATTAGAACTAGAATGAGAGATGCAGAGTGCATGCACAAGGAAACAAATCACGGGAGGGGGGATGGAAAGAGAAAGAGTGTATGTATTTGCAACGCAGAATGAAACATAAGCGATCATACCAGCACTAATGCAACTCATTCTATCAGAACTCGGCAAGTTAAGGGTGCTTGGGCGAGAGTAGTACTAGGATGGGTGACGTCCTGCGAAGTCCTTATATTTCACCTATTTTCTTGGGAAGTCCTCGTGTTGCACCCATTTTTTTGCAGATAAATCTTTCGATGTTACGCGTGACTTGAATTATGATCCGCAAGTTTATTCGCAAATGTGAGTCACGGCGTCGTGACATTTTACTTGATATTTGAACGAGAACGAGAGGTGCAGTGCGTACGCACAAGGAAACAAATGATTGGGGGGGGGGAAGAAAGGAGAAGGAGTATATGTATTTGCAGCTCGAAATTAAACTGGTGCGATCATACAAGTACTAATGCACCAGATCCCATCACAACTCCGGAGTTAAGTGTTCGTGGGCGAGACTAGTACTCGGATGGGTGACCTCCTGGAAAGTCCTCATGTCTCACCAATTTTTTTTCAGTCGGGTCGTTCGACGTTACACGCGACTGGAACTATGGTCCGCTTGCTTATACGCAAATGTGAGTCAAGAAGCAGGAGCATTTTAATCGATATTAAAACGAGAAGGAGAGGTGTAGTGTGAACGCACAAGGAAACAAATTATGGGAGGGGGGAGGGAAGGAGAAGGAGTGTATGTATTTTCAACACGAAATGAAACAGGTGCGATCATACGATACCAACTGCACTGGATCCCATCAAAACTCCGCAGTTAAGTGTGCTTGGGCGAGAGTAGTACTCAGATGGATGACCTCCTGCGAAGTCCTCGTGTAGCACCCATTTTTTTCGGATGGGTCATTCGATGTTACGCGCGTATTGAATTATGAACCGCTGGTTCATTCGCAGAGATGAGTTACGGTGTCGGGGCATTTTACTTGATATTAGAACGAGAATGAGAGATGCAGAGTGCACGCATAAGGAAACAAATGACGGGAGGGAGGATGGAAGGAGAAATAGTGTATGTATTTGTTGTGCAGAATGAAACATGAGCGATCATACCAGCACTAATGTAACGGATTCTATAAGAACTCCGCAAGTTAAGGGTACTTGGGCGAGATGAGTACTAGGATGGGTGACCTCCTGCGAAGTCCTTATATTTCACCCATTTTCTCGGGAAGTGCTCGTGTTGCACCCATTTTTTTGCAAATGATTCTTTCGACGTTCCGCGCGACTTGAATTATGGTCCCCAGGTTTATTCGCAAATGTGAGTCACGGTGCCGTGATATTTTACTTGATATTTGAACGTGAACGGGAGGTGCAGTGCGCACGCACAAGGAAACAAATGACGGGAGCGGGAAGAAAGGGGAAGGAGTGTATGTATTTACAGCACGAAATTAAACTGGTGCGATCATACCAGCACTAATGCACCGTATCCCATCAGAACTCCGCAGTCAAATGTGCTTGGGCGAGAGTAGTACTCGGATGGGTGACCTTCTGGGAAGTCCTCGTGTCGCACCCATTTTTTTTCGGATGGGTCGTTCAACGTTGCGCGCGAATAGAATTATGAACTGCTGGTTCATTCGCAAAGGTGAGTCACGGTGTCGGGGCCTTTTACTTGATATTAGAACGAGAAGGAGAGATGTAGAGTGCACGCACAAGGAAACAAATGACGGGAGGGGGGATGGAAGGAGAAAGAGTGTATGTATTTGCACCGCAGAATAAAACATGAGTGATCATATCAGCACTAATGCAACGGATTATATCAGAACTCCGCAGGTAAGGCTTGGGCAAGAGTAGCACTAGAATGGGTGACCTCCTGCGAAGTCCATATATTTCACCCATTTTCTTGGGAAATCATCGTGTTGCACCCATTTTTTTGCAGATGATTCTTTTGACGTTAAGCGCGACTTGAATTATGGTCCGTATGATTATTCGCAAATGTGAGTATCGGCGCCGTGGCATTTTACTTGATATTTAAACGACAACGGGAGGTACAGTGGGCACGCACAAGGAAACAAATGACAAGAGGGGGAAGAAAGGAGAAGGAGTGTATGTATTTGCAGCGCGAAATTAGACAGGTGAGATCACACCAGCACTAATGCACCGGATCCCATCAGAACTCCGCAGTTAAGTTTGCTTGGGCGAGAGTAGTACTCGGATGGGTGACCTCCTAGGAAGTCTTCGTGTCGCACTAATTTTTTTTCAGATGGGTCGCTCGACGTTACGCGCGACTAGAACTATGGTCCGCTGGTTTATACGCAAATGTGTGTCAAGAAGCAGAGGTATTTTAATCGATATTAGAAAGAGAAGGAGAGGTGCAGTATGAACGCACAAGGAAACAAATGATGGGAGGGGGGAGGGAAGGAGAAAGAGTGTATGTATTTTCAGCACGAAATGAAACAGGTGCGATCATACCAGCACAGATGCACCGGATCCCATCAGAACTCTGCAGTTATGTGTGCTTTGCGAAAGTAGTACAAGGATGGGTTACCTCCTGTGAAATTCTCGTGTTGCACCCATTATTTTTTTCAGATGGGTCATTCAATGTTACGCGCTATTGGAACTATGGTCCGCTGGATTATACGCAAATGTGAGTCAAGACACAGAGGCATTTTAATTGATATTAGAATGAGAAGGAGAGGTGAAGTGTGAACGCACCAGGAAACAAATGACGGGAGGGGGAAGAAAGGAGAAGGAGAGTATGTATTTGCAGCGCGATATGAAACAGGTGTTATCATACCAGCACTAATGCACCGGATCTGAACTCCGCAGTTAAGTGTGCTTGGGCGAGAGTAGTACTCGGATGGGTGACCTCCTGGGAAGTCCTCGTGTTGCACCCATTTTTTTTCGGATGGGTCGTTCGACGTTACGCGCGAATGGAATTATGAACCGCTGGTTCATTCGCAAAGGTGAGTCACGGTATCGGGGCATTTTACTTGATATTAGAACGAGAAGGAGAGATGCAGAGTGCACGCACAAGGAAACAAATGACGGAAAAGGGAATGGAATGAGAAAGAGTGCATGTATTTGCAGCGCAGAATGAAACATGAGCGATCATACCAGCACTAATGCAACGGATTCTATAAAAACTCCGCAAGTTAAGGGTGTTTGGGCGAGAGTAGTACTAGGATGGGTGAGCTCTTGCGAAGTCCTTATATTTCACCCATTTTCTTGGGAAGTCCTCGTGTTGCTCCCATTTTTTTGCAGATGATTCTTTCGACGTTACGCGAGACTTGAATTATGGTCCGCAGGTTTATTCGCAAATGTGAGTCACGGCGCCATGACATCTTACTTTATATGTGAACGAGAACGGGAGTTGCAGTGCGCACGCACAAGGAAACAAATAACAGGATGGAGAGAAAAGGAGGAGTGTATGTATTTGTAGCGCGAAATAAAACAGGTTCAATCATACCATCACTAAAGAGCCGGATCCCATCAGAACTCCGCAGTTAAGTGTGCGTGGGTGAGAGTAGTACTCGGATGGGTATATCTTGGGAAGTCCTCGTGTTGCACAAATTTTTTATCAGACGGGTCGTTCGACGTTACGCGCGACTGGAACTATGGTCCGCTGGTTTATTCTCAAATGTGAGTCAAGACGCAGGGGCATTTTAGTTGATATTAGAATGAGAAGGAGAGGTGAAGTATGAACGCACTAGGAAACAAATGACGGGACGGGAAAGAAAGGAGGAGTGTATGCATTTGCAGCACGAAATGAAACAGGTGCGATCATACCAGAACTAATGCACCGGATCTGAACTCCCCAATTAAGTGTGTTTGGGCAAGAGTAGTACTCGGATGGGTGACCTCCTCGGAAGTCCTCGTGTTGCACCCATTTTTTTTCGGATGGGTCGTTCGACGTTACGCGCGAATGGAATTATGAATCGCTGGTTCACTCGCAAAGGTGAGTCACGGTGCCGGGGCATTTTAATTGATATTAGAACGAGAATGAGAGATGCAGAGTGCACGCACAAGGAAACAAATGACGGGAAGGGGGATGGAAAGAGAAAGAGTGCATGTATTTGCAGCGCAGAATGAAACATGAACGATCATACCAGCACTAATGCAACGGATTCTATCAGAACTCTGCAAGTTAAGGGTGCTTGGGCGAGAGTAGTACTAGGATGGGTGACCTCCTGCGAAGTCCTTATATTTCACCCATTTTCTTGGGAAGTCCTCGTGTTGCACCCATTTTTTTGCAGATGATTCTTTAGACATTACGCGCGACTTGAATTATGGTTCGCTGGTTCATTCGCAAAGGTGAGTCACGGTGCCGGGGTATTTTACTTGATATTAGAATGAGAAAGAGAGATGCAGAGTGCACTACACGAGGAAACAAATGACGGGAGGGGGGATGGAAGGAAAAAGAGTGTATGTATTTGCAGCGCAGAATGAATTATGAGCGATTATACCAGCACTAATGTAACAGATTCTATCAGAACTCCACAGTTAAGGGTGCTTGGGCGAGAGTAGTACTACGATGGGTGACCTCCTGCGAAGTCCTTATATTTCACCCATTTTCTTGGGAAGTCCTCGTGTTGCACCCATTTTTTTGCAGATGATTCTTTCGACGTTACGCGTGACTTGAATTATGGTCCGCAGGTTTATTCGTAAATGTGAGTCACGGCGCTGTGACATCTTACTTTATATGTGAACGAGAACGGGAGTTGCAGTGCGCATGCACAAGGAAACAAATAACGGGACGGGGAAGAAAGGAGAAGGAGTGTATGTATTTGCAGCGCGAAATAAAACAGGTTCGATCATACCATCACTAAAGAACCGGATCCCATCAGAACTCCGCAGTTAAGTGTGCTTGGGTGAGAGTAGTACTCGGATGGGTGTATCTTGGGAAGTTCTCGTGTCGCACAAATTTTTTATCAGACGGGTCGTTCGACGTTACGCCCGACTGGAACTATGGTCCGCTGGTTTATACTCAAATGTGAGTCAAGACGCAGGGGCATTTTAGTTGATATTAGAACGAGAAGGAGAGGTGAAGTGTGAACGCACCAGGAAACAAATGACGGGATGGGGAAAAAGGAGGAGTGTATGCATTTGCAGCGCGAAATGAAACAGGTGCGATCATACCAGCACTAATGCACCGGATCCCATCACAACTCCGCAGTTAAGTGTGTTTGGGCGAGAGTAGTACTCGGATGGGTGACCTCTTGGGAAATCCTCTTGTCGAACCAATTTTTTTTCAGACGGGTCGTTCGACGTTACGCGCGACTGGAACTATGGTCCGCTGGTTTATACACAAATGTGAGTCAAGACGCAGAGGCATTTTAATTGATATTAGAACGAGAAGGAGAGGTGAAGATTGAACGCACCAGGAAACAAATGACGGGAGGGGGAAGAAAGGAGAAGGAGTGTATGTATTTGCAGCGTGAAATGAAACAGATGCAATCATACCAGAATTAATGCACCGGATCTGAACTCCCCAATTAAGTGTGCTTGGGCGAGAGTAGTACTCGGATGGGTGACCTCCTCGGAAGTCCTCGTGTTGCACCCATTTTTTTTTGGATGGGTCGTTCGACGTTACACGCGAATGGAATTATGAATTGTTGGATCATTCGCAAAGGTGAGTCACAGTGTCGGGGCATTTTAATTGATATTAGAACGAGAATGAGAGATGCAGAGTGCACGCACAAGAAAACAAATGACGGGAGGGGGGATAGAAGGACAAAGAGTGTATGTATTTGCAGCGCATAATGAAACATGAGTGATCATACTAGCACAAATGCAACGAATTCTATCAGAACTCTGCAAGTTAAGGGTGCTTGGGCGAGAGTAGTACTAGGATGGGTGAGCTCCTGCGAAGTACTTATATTTCACCCATTTTCTTGGGAAGTCCTCGTGTTGCACCTATTTTTTTGCAGATGATTCTTTCGACGTTACGCGCGACTTGAATTATGGTCTGCAGGTTTATTCACAAATGTGAGTCACGGCGGCGTGACATATTAGTTGATATTAGAACGAGAACAGGAGGTGCAGTGCGCACGCACAAGGAAAGAAATGACGGAGGGGAAGAAAGGAGAAGGAGTTTATGTATTTGCAGCGCGAAATTAAACAGGTGCAATCATACCAGCACTAATGCACCGGATCCCATCAGAACTCCGCAGTTAACTGTGCTTGGGCAAGAGTAGTACTCAGATGGGTGACCTCCTGGGAAGTCCTCGTGTCGCACCAATTTTTTTTCAGACGGGTCGTTCGACATTACGCGCGACTGGAACTAGGGTCCGCTGGTTTATACGCAAATGTGAGTCAAGAAGCAGGGGCATTTTAATCGATATTAGAACGAGAATGAGAGGTGCAGTGTGAACGCACAAGGAAACAAATGATGGGAGGGGGGACGGAAGGAGAAGGAGTGTATGTATTTTCAGCACGAAATGAAACAGGTGCGATCATACCAGCACTAATGCAACGGATTCTATCAGAACTCCGAAGTTAAGGGTTCTTTGCCGAAAGTAGTACAAGGATGGGTTAGCTCCTGGGAAGTTCTCATGTTGCACCCATTTTTTTTTTTCAGATGGGTCGTTCGACGTTACTCGCGACTGAAACTATGTTCCGCTGGTTTATACGCAAATGTGAGTCAAGACGCAGGGGCATTTTAATTGATATTAGAACGAGAATGAGAGGTGAAGTGTGAATGCACCATGAAACAAATGACGGAAGGGGGAAGAAAGGAGAAGGAGTGTATGTATTTACATCGCGAAATGAAACAGGTGTGATCATACCAGATCTAATGCATCGAATTCAATTTGAACTCCGCAGTTAAGTGTGCTTGGGCGAGAGTAGTACTCGGATGGTTGACCTCCTGGGAAGTCCTCGTGTTGCACCCATTTTTTTTCGGATGGGTCGTTCGACGTTACGCGCGAATGAAATTATGAACCGCTGGTTCATTCGCAAATGTGAGTCACGGTGTCGGGGCATTTTACTTGATATTAGAACGAGAAGGAGAGATGTAGAGTGCACGCACAAGGAAACAATTGACGGGAGGGGGGATGGAAGGAGAAAGAGTGTATGTATTTGCAGCGCAAAATTAAACATGAGCGATCATACCAGCACTAATGCAACTGATTTCATCAGAACTCCACAAGTTAAGGGTGCTTGGGCGAGAGTAGTACTAGGATGGGTGAGCTCCTACGAAGTCCTTATATATCACCCATTTTCTTGGGAAGTTCTCGTGTTGCACCCATTTTATTTTTCAGATGGATCGTTCAACATTACTCGCGACTAGAACTATGGTCCGCTGGTTTATACGCAAATTTGAGTCACGGCACCGTGGTATTTTACTTGATATTTGAGCGAGAATGGGAGGTGCAGTGCGCACGCTCAAGGAAACAAATGACGGGAGGGGGAAGAAAGGAAAAAGAGTTTATGTATTTGCAGCGCGAAATGAAACAGGTGCGATCATACCAGCACTAATGCACCAGATATGAACTCCGTAGTTAAGTGTGCTTGGGCAAGAGTAGTACTCGGATTGGTGACCTCCTGGGAAGTCCTCGTGTTGCACCCATTTTTTTCTGATGGGTCGTTCAACGTTACGCGCGAATGGAATTATGAATCGCTGGTTCATTCACAAAGTTGAGTCACAGTGTCGGGGCATTTTACTTGATATTAGAACGAGAAGTAGAGATGCACAGCGCACGCACAAGGAAACAAGTTACAGGAGGGAGGATGGAGGGAGAAAGAGTGTATGTATGTGCAGCGCAGAATGAAACATGAGCGATCATACCAGCATTAATGCAACGGATTCTATCAGAACTCCGCGGTTAAGGGTGCTTGGGCGAGCGTAGTACTAGGATGGGTGACCTCCTACGAAGTCCTTATATTTCACCCATTTTATTTGGAAGTCCTCGTGTTGCACCCATTTTTTTGCAGATGATTGTTTCGACGTTACGCGCGACTTGAACTATGGTCCGCAGGTTTATTCGCAAATGTGAGTCACGGCGCAGTGGCATTTTACTTGATATTAGAACGAGAACGGGAGGTCCAGTGCCCACGCACCAGGAAACAAATAATGGGAGGGGGAGGGAAGAAGAAGGAGTGTATGTATTTTCAGCACGAAATGAAACAAGTGCGATCATACCAGCACAAATGCACCGGATCCCATCAGAAC
The DNA here is from genome assembly GCF_054855325.1 of Carica papaya. Lineage (NCBI taxonomy): Eukaryota > Viridiplantae > Streptophyta > Magnoliopsida > Brassicales > Caricaceae > Carica > Carica papaya. The sequence continues at coordinate 21,485,424 of NC_142316.1, forward strand.
TCCGCAGCTAAGTGTTCTATGGCGAAAGTAGTACAAGGATGGGTTACCTCCTGGGAAGTTCTCGTTTTGCACCCATATTTTTTTTTTCAGATGGGCCGTTCGACGTTACGCGCGACTGGAACTATGGTCCGCTGGTTTATATGCAGATGTGAGTCAAGAAGCAGGGGCATTTAAATTTATATTAGAACGAGAAGGAGAGGTGAAGTGTGAAAGCAACAGCAAACAAATGACAGGAGGGGGATGAAAGGAGAAGGAGTGTTTGTATTTGCAGCGCGAAATGAAACAGGTGCGATCATACCAGCACTAATGCACAGGTTCCCATAAGAACTCCACAGTTAAGTGTGCTTGGGCGAGAGTAGTACTCGAATGAGTTACCACCTGGGAAGTCCTCGTGTTGCACCCTTTTTTTTTCGATGCATCGTTCGACGTTACGCGCGAATGAAATTATGAACAGCTGGTTCATTCGCAAAGGTGAGTCACGGTGCCAGGATATTTTACTTGATTTTAGAATGAGAAGGAGAGATGCAGAGTGCACGCACAAGGAACTAAATGACGGGAGGGGGGATGGAAGGAGAATGAGTGTATGTATTTGCAGCGCAGAATGAAACATGAGCGATCATACCAGCACTAATGCAACGGATTCTATCAGAACTCCACAGTTGAGGGTGCTTGGGCGAGAGTAACACTACGATGGGTGACCTCTTGCGAAGTCCTTATATTTCACCCATTTTCTTGGGAAGTCCTCGTGTTGCACCCATTTTTTTGCAATTTATTCTTTCGACGTTACGCGCGACTTGATATATGGTCCGTAGGTTTTTTCACAAATGTGAGTCACGGCACCATAGCATTTTACTTGATATTAGAACGAGAACGGGAGGTGCAGTGCGCACAAACAAGGAAACAAATGACGGGAGGGGGAAGAAAGGAGAAGGAGTGTATGTATTTGAAGCGCAAAATTAAACTGGTGCGATCATACCAGCACTAATGCACCGGATCCCATCAGAATTCTGCAGTTAAGTGTGCTTGGGTGAGAGTAGTACTCAGATGGGTGACCTCCTTGGAAGTCCTCGTGTCGCACCTATTTTTTTCAGACGGGTCGTTCGACGTTACGCGCGACTGGAACTATGGTCCGCTTATTTATACGCAAATGTGAGTCAAGAATGAGGGGCTTTTTAATCGATATTAGAATGAGAAGGAGAGGTGCAGTGTGAACGCACAAGGAAACAAATGATGGGAGGGGCGGGAAGGAGAAGGAGTGTATGTATTTTCAGCACGAAATGAAACAGGTGCGATCATACCAGCCCAAAGGCACCGGATCCCATCAGAACTCTACAGTTAAGTGTGTTTTGGCGAAAGTAGTACAAGGATGGGTTACCTCCTGGGAAGTTCTCGTGATGCACTCTTTTTTTTTCAGATGGGTCGTTCGATGTTACACGCGACTGGAACTATGGTCTGCTGGTTTATACCCAAATGTGAGTCAAGACGCATGAGCATTTTAATTGATATTAGAACGAGAAGGAGAGGTGAAGTGTGAACGCACTAGGAAACAAATGACGGGAGGGGGAAAAAAGGAGGAGTGTTTATATTTGCAGCGCGAAATGAAACAGGTGCGATCACACGAGCACTAATGCACCGGATCTGAACTCCGCAGTTAAGTGTGCTTGGGCGAGAGTAGTACTCGGATGGGTGACCTCCTCGGAAGTCCTCGTGTTGCACCCCTTTTTTTTCAGATGCACTAATGCACCGGATTCAATCAGAGCTCCGCAGTTAAGTGTGCTTGGGCGAAAGTAGTACTCGAATGGGTGACCTCCTCGGAAGTCCTCGTGTTGCACAAATTTTTTTCGGATGGGTCGTTTGACGTTACGCACGAATGGAATTATGAACTGCTGGTTCGATCGCAAAGGTGAGTCACGGTGCCAGGGCATTTTACTTGATATTAGAACGAGAATGATAGATGCAGAGTGCACACACAAGGAAACAAATGATGGGAGGGGGGATGGAAGGAGAAAGAGTGTATGTATTTGCAGCGCAGAATGAAACATGAGCGATCATACCAGCACTAATGCAACGGATTCTATTAGAACTCCGCAAGTTAAGGGTTCTTGGGCGAGAGTAGTATTAGGATAGGTCACCTCCTTCGAAGTCCTTATATTTCACCTATTTTCTTGGGAAGTCCTCGTGTTGCGCCCATTTTTTTGTAGATGATTGTTTCGAGGTTACGCGCGACTTGAATTATGGTCCGCAGGTTTATTCGCAAATGTGAGTCACGGCGCCGTGGCATTTTACTTGATATTAGAACGAGAACGGGAGGTGCAGTTCACACACACAAGAAAACAAATGACGGGAGGAGGAAGAAAGGAGAAGGAGTGTATGTATTTGCAGCACGAACTTAAAAAGGTGCGATCATACCAGTACTAATGCTCCGGATCCCATCAGAACTCCGCAGCTAAGCGTGCTCGGGTGAGACTAGTACTCGGATGGGTGACCTCCTGGGAAGTCCTCGTGTTGCACCCATTTTTTTTCGGATGGGTCATTCGACATTACACGCTAATAGAATTATGAACCACTGGTTCATTCGCAAAGGTGAGTCATGGTGCCGGGGCATTTTACTTGATATTAGAAGGAGAAAGAGTGTATGTATTTGCAGCGCAAAATAAAACATGAGCGATCATACCAGAACTAATGCAACGGATTCTATCAGAACTCTGCAGTTATGGGTGCTTGGGCGAGAGTAGTACTAGGATGGGTGACCACCTACGAAGTCCTTATATTTCACCCATTTTCTTGGGAAGTCCTCGTGTTGCACCCATTTTTTTGCAGATGATTCTTTCGATGTTACGTGCGACTTGAATTATGGTCCGCAGGTTATATTCGCAAATGTGAGTCACGGCACCGTGACATTTTACTTAATATTAGAACGAGAATGGGAGGTGCGATGCGCACACACAAGGAAATAAATTACGGGAGAGGAAAGAAAGGGGAAGGAGTGTATGTATTTACAGCATTAAAGTAAACCGGTACGATCATACCAGCACTAATGCACCTGATCCCGTCAGAACTCCGCAGTTAAGTGTGTTTGGGCGAGAGTAATACTCGGATGGGTGACCTCCTGGGAAGTCCTCGTGTTGCACCAATTTTTTTGCAGATGATTCTTTCAACGTTACGCGCGACTTGAATTATGGTCCGCAGGTTTATTAGCAAATGTTAGTCACGGCGCCGTTGCATTTTACTTTATATTTAAACGAGAAAGGGAGGTGCAGTGCGCACGCACAAGAAACAAATGACAGGAGGGGGAAGAAAGGAAAAGGAGAGTATGTATTTGCAGCGCGAAATTAAACTGGTGCGATCATACCAGCACTAATGCACCGGATCCCATCAAAACTCTGCAGTTAAGTGTGCTTGGGCGAGAGTAGTACTCGGATGGGTGACCTCCTTAGAAGTCCTCGTGATGCACCCATTTTTTTTCGAATGGGTCATTCGACGTTACGGGCGAATGAAATTATGAACCACTAAGTCATTCGCAAAGGTGAGTCACGGTGCCGGGGCATTTTACTTTATATTAGAACGAGAAGGAGAGATGCAGAGTGCACGCACAAGGAAACAAATGACGGGAGGGGGGATGGAAGGAGAAAGAGTGTATGTATTTACAGCGCAGAATGAAACATGAGCGATCATACCAGAACTAATGCAACGGATTCTATCAAAACTCCGCAAGTTAAGTGTGCTTGGGCGAGAGTAGTACTAGGATGGGTGACCACCTGCGAAGTCCTTATATTTCACCCATTTTCTTGGAAAGTCTTCGTGTTGCACCCATTTTTTTGCAAATGATTCTTTCGATGTTACGCGCGACTTGAATTATGGTCCGCAGGTTATATTCGCAAATGTGAGTCACGGCGCCGTGGCATTTTACTTGATATTAGAACGAGAACGGGAGGTGCGATGCGCACACACAAGGAAACAAATTACGGGAGGGGGAAGAAAGGAGAAAGAGTGTATGTATTTGCAGCATTAAAGTAAACCGGTGCGATCATACCAGCACTAATGCACCTGATCCCATTAGAACTCCGCAATTAAGTGTGCTTGGGCGAGAGTAGTACTCGGATGGGTGACCTCTTAGGAAGTCCTCGTGTTGCACCAATTTTTTTGCAGATGATTCTTTCAACGTTACGCGCGACTTGAATTATGCAACAGATTCTATCAGAACTCCGCAGTTGTGGGTGCTTGGGCGAGAGTAGTACTAGGATGGGTGACCACCTGCGAAATCCTTATATTTCACCCATTTTCTTGGGAAGTCCTCGTGTTGCACCCATTTTTTTGCAGATTATTCTCTCGACGTTACGCGCGACTTGAATTATGCTCCGTAGGTTTATTCGCAAATGTGAGTCATGGCGCCGTGGCATTTTACTTGATATTAGAACGAGAACGGGAGGTACAGTGCACACGCACAAGGAAACAAATGACGGGAGGGGGAGGAAAGGAGAAGGAGTGTATGTATTTGCAGCGCGAAATTAAATAGGTGCGATCATACTAGCACTTATGCACGGGATCCCATCAGGACTCCGCAGTTAAGTGTGCTTTGGCGAGAGTAGTACTCGGATGGGTGACCTTCTGGGAAGTCCTCGTGTTGCACCCATTTTTTTTTGGATGGGTTGTTCGACGTTATGCAGGAGTGGAATTATGAACCATTGGTTCCTTCGCAAAGGTGAGTTACGATGTCGGGGCATTTTACTTGATATTAGAACAAGAAGGAGAGATGCAAAGTGCATGCACAAGGAAACAAATGACGTGAGGGGGGATGGAAGGAGAAAGAGTGTATGTATTTGCAGTGCAGAATGAAACATGAGCGATCATACCAGCACTAATGCAACGGATTCTATCAGAACTCTGCAAGTTAAGGGTGCTTGGGCGAGAGTAGTACTATGATGGGTGACCTCCTACGAAGTCCTCGTAATGCACCAATTTTTTTTCATACGGGTCGTTCGACGTAACGCGCGACTGAAACTATGGTCCACTTGTTTATACGTAAATGTGAGTCAAGACACAGGGGCATTTTAATTGATATTAGAACGAGAATGAGAGGTGAAGTGTGAACGCACCAAGAAACAAATGATGGGAGGGGGAAGAAAGGAGAAGGAGTGTTTCTATTTGCAGCGCGAAATGAAACAGGTCCGATCATACGAGCACTAATGCACCGGATCTGAACTCCGCAGTTAAGTGTGCTTGGGCGAGAGTAGTACTCGGATGGGTGACCTCCTGGGAAGTCCTTGTGTTGCACCAATTTTTTTTCGTATGCGTCGTTTAACGTTACACGCGAATAGAATTATGAACCGCTGGTTTATTCGCAAAGGTGAGTCACGGTGCCAGGGCATTTTACATGATATTAGAACGAGAAGGAGAGATGCAGAGTGCGCGCACAAGGAAACAAATGACGGGAGGGGGGATAGAAGGAGAAAAAGTGTATGTATTTGCAGCGCATAATGAAACATGAGCGATTATACCAGCACTAATGCAACGGATTCTATCAGAACTCTGCAAGTTACGGGTGCTTGGGCAAGAGTAGTACTAGGTTGGGTGAGCTCCTGCGAAGTCCTTATATTTCACCCATTTTCTTGGAAAGTCCTCGTGTTGCACCAATTTTTTTGCATATGACTCTTTCGACGTTACGCGCGACTTGAAATATGATCCGCAGGTTTATTCGCAAATGTGAGTCACGGCGCTGTGTCATTTTGCTTGATATTAGAACGAGAACGAGAGGTGTAGTGTGCACGCACAAGGAAATAGATGACGGGAGGGGAAGAAAGGAGAAGGAGTTTATGTAATTGCAGCACGAAATTAAACAGTTACGATCATACCAACGATCCCATCAGAACTCCGCAGTTAACTGTGCTTGGGTGAGAGTAGTACTCGGATGGGTGACCACCTGGGAAGTCCTCGTGTCGCACCAATTTTTTTTCAGACGAGTCGTTCGACGTTACGCGCGACTGGAACTAGAGTCCGCTGGTTTATACGCAAATGTGAGTCAAGAAGCAGGGGCATTTTAATCGATATTAGAACGAGAATGAGAGGTGCAGTGTGAACGCACAAGGAAACAAATGATGGGTGGGGGGAGGGAAGGAGAAGGAGTGTATGTATTTTCAGCACGAAATGAAACATGTGCGATCATACCAGCACAAATGCACCAGATCTCATCAGAACTCCGCAGTTAAGTGTGCTTTGGCGAAAGTCGTACAAGGATGGGTTACCTTCTGGGAAGTTCTCGTGTTGCACCCTTTTTTTTTCAGATGGGCCATTCGACTTTACGCGGGACTGGAACTATGGTCCGCTGGTTTATACGCAAATGTGAGTCAAGACGCAGGGGCATTTTAATTGATATTTGAATGAGAAAGAGAGGTGAAATGTGAACGTACCGGGAAACAAATGACGGGAGGGGGAAGAAAAAATAAGGATTGTATGTATTTGCAGCGCGAAATGAAACAGGTGTGATCATATGAGCACTAATGTACCCAATCAAATCAGAACTCCGCAGTTAAGTATGGTTGGGCGAGAGTAGTACTCGGATGGGTGACCTCTTGGGAAGTCCTCGTGTTGCACCCATTTTTTTTCCGATGGGTCGTTCGACGTTACGCGCGAATGGAATTATGAACCGCTGGTATATTCGCAAAGGTGAGTCACGGTGCCGAGGCATTTTACTTGATATTAGAACGAGAAGGAGAGATGCAGAGTGCACGCACAAGGAAACAAATGACGGGAGGGGGATGGAAGGAGAAAGAGTGTATGTATTTGCAGCGCAGAATGAAACATGAGCGATCATACCAGCACTAATGCAACGGATTCTATCAGAACTCTACAAGTTAAGGGTGCTTGGGCGAGAGTTGTACTAGGATTGGTGACCTCCTACGAAGTCCTTATATTTCACCCATTTTCTTGGGAAGTCCTCGTGTTGCACCCATTTTTTTATCGATGATTCTTTTGAAGTTCCGCGCGACTTGAATTATGGTCCGCAGGTTTATTCGCAAATGTGAGTCACGGCGCCGTGGCATTTTACTTGATATTTGAATGAGAACGGGAGGTGCAGTGCGCACGCACAAGGAAATAAATGACGGGATGGGGAAGAAAGAAGGAGTGTATGTATTTGCAGCTCGAAATTAAACAGGTGCGATCATACCAGCACTAATGCACAGGATCCCATCAGAACTCCGCAGTTAAGTGTGCTTGGGCGAGAGTAGTACTCGGATGTGTGACCTCTTGGGAAGTCCTCGTGTAGCACCAATTTTTTTTCAGACGGGTCGTTCGACGTTAGGTGCGACTGGAACTATGGTCCGCTGGTTTATACGGAAATATGAGTCAAGAAACAGGGGCATTTTAATCGATATTAGAACGAGAAGAAGAGGTGCAGTGTGAATGCACAAGAAAACAAATGATGGGAAGGGGGAGGGAAGGAGAAGGAGTGTATGTATTTTAAGCTCGAAATAAAACAGGTGCAATCATACCAACACAAATACACCAGATCCAATCAGAACTTCGCAGTTAAGTGTCCTTTGGCGAAAGTAGCACAAGGAGGGGATACCTCCTGGTAAATTCTCGTGTTGCACCCATTTTTTTTTTCAGATGGGTCGTTCGACGTTACGCGCGACTTGAACTATGGTTCGCTGGTTTATACGCAAATGTGATTCAAGACGCAGTGGCATTTTAATTGATATTAGAACAAGAAGGAGAGGTGAAGTGTGAACGCACCAGGAAACAAATGACGGGAGGGGAAAGAAAGGAGAATGAGTGTATGTATTTGAAGCGCGAAATGAAACATATGCAATCATACCAGCACTAATGCACCGAATCCCATCAGAACTCCGCAGTCAAGTGTACTTGGGCGAGAGTAGTACTCGGATGGGTGTCCTCCTGGGAAGTCCTCGTGTTGCACCTATTTTTTTTCGGATGGGTCGTTCAACGTTACGCGCGAATGGAATTATGAACCGCTGGTTCATTCGCAAAGGTGAGTCATGGTGCTGGGAGATTTTACTTGATATTTGAACGAGAAGGAGAGATGCAGAGTGCACGCACAAGGAAATAAATGACGGGAGGGGGGATAGAAGGAGAAAGAGTGTATGTATTTGGAGCACAGAATGAAACATGAGCAATCATACCAGCACTAATGTAACGGATTCTATCATAACTCCGCAAGTTAAGGGTGCTTTGACGAGAGTAGTACTAGGATGGGTGACCTCCTGCGAAGTCCTTATATTTCACCCATTTTTTTGCAGATGATTCTTTCGACGTTACGCACGACTTGAATTATAGTCCGCAGGTTTATTCGCAAATGTTAGTCACGGCGCCGTGACATTTTACTTGATATTAGAAGGAGAACGAGAGGTGCAATGCGCACGCACAAGGAAACAAATGACGGGAAGGGGAAGAAAGGAGAAGGAATGTATGTATTTGCAGCGCTAAATTAAACAAGTGCGATCATATTAGCACTAATGCACCGGATCCCATCAGAACTCCGTAGTTAATTGTGCTTGGGCGAGACTAGTACTCAGATGGGTGACCTCTTGGGAAGTCCTCGTGTCGTACAAATTTTTTTTCAGACGGGTCGTTCGACGTTACGCGCGACTGGAACTATGGTCCGCTGGTTTATACGCAAATGTGAGTCAAGAAGCAGGGGCACTTTAATTGATATTAGAACGAGAAGGAGAGGTGCAGTGTGAACGCACAAGGAAACAAATAATCAGAGGGGGGAGGGAAGGAGAAGGAGTGTATGTATTTTCAGCACGAAATGAAACAGGTACGATAATACCAGCACAAATGCATCGGATCTTATCAGAACTCCGCTGTTAAGTGTGCTTTGGAAAAAGTAGTACATGGATGGGTTACCTCCTGGGAAGTTCTCGTGTTGCACCCTTTTTTTTTTCAAATGGGTTGTTCGACGTTACGCGCGACTGGAACTATGGTCCGCTGGTTTATACGCAAATGTGAGTCAAGAAACAGGAGCATTTTAATTGATATTAGAACGAGAAGGAGAGGTGAAGTGTGAACGCACCAGGAAACAAATGACGGGAGGGAGAAGAATGGAGAAGGAGTGTATGTATTAGCAGCGCGAAATGAAACAAGTGCAATCATACCAGAACTAATGCACCGGATTCCATCAGAACTACGCAGTAAAGTGTGCATGGGTGGGAGTAGTACTCGGATGGGTGACCTCCTGGGAAGTCCTCGTGTTGCACCCATTTTTTTTCGGATGGGTCGTTCGATGTTACGCGCGAATGGAATTATGAACCGCTGGTTCATTTGCAAAGGTGAGTCACGGTGCCGGAACATTTTACTTTATATTAGAACGAGAAGGAGAGATGCAGAGTTCACGCGCAAGGAAACAAATGACGGGAGGGGGGATGGAAGGAGAAAACGTGTATGTATTTGCAGCGCAGAATGAAACATGAGCGATCATACCAGAACTAATGCAAAGGATTCTATCAAAACTCCGCAAGTTAAGGGTGCTTGGGCGAGAGTAGTACTAGGATGGGTGACCTCCTTCGAAGTCCTTATATTTCACCCATTTTCTTCGGAAGTCCTCGTGTTGCTCCTATTTTTTTGAAGATGATTCTTTCGACGTTGCACGCGACTTAAATTATGATCCACAGGTTTATTCGCAAATGTGAGTCACGGTGCCGTGGCATTTTACTTGATATTTGAACGAGAACGGGAGGTGCAGTGTGCACACACAAGGAAACAAATGACAGGAGGGGGAAGAAAGGAGAAGGAGTGTATGTATTTGCAGTGCGAAATTAAACAGGTGCATTCATACCAACACTAAAGCACCGGATCCCATCAGAACTCCGCAGTTAAGTGTTCTTGGGCGAAAGTAGTACTCGGATGGGTCATTCGACGTTACGCGCGAATGAAATTATGAACTGCTGGTTCATTCGCAAAGGTAAGTCACGGTGCCGGAGCATTTTACATGATATTAGAACGAGAAGGAAAGATGCAGAGTGCAAGCATAAGGAAACAAATGACGGGAGGGGGGATGGAAGGAGAAAGAGTGTATGTATTTGCAGTGCAGAATGAAACATGAGCGATCATACCAGCACTAATGCAACAGATTCTATCAGAACTTCGTAAATTAAGGGTGCATGGGCGAGAGTTGTACTAGGATGGGTGACCTCCTGCGAAGTCTTTATATTTCACCCATTTTCTTGGGAAGTCCTCGTGTTGCACCTATTTTTTTGCAGATGATTCTTTCAACGTTACGCGCGACTTGTATTATGGTCTGCAGGTTTATTTGCAAATGTGAGTCACGGCACCGTGGCATTTTACTTAATATTTGAACAAGAACTGGAGGGGGAAGAAAGGAGAAGGAGTGAATGTATTTGTAGCACGAAATTAATCAAGTGGGATCATACCAGCACTAATGCACCGGATCCCATCAGAACTCCGCAGTTAAGTGTGCTTGGGAGAGAGTAGTACTCAGATGCGTGACCTCCTGGGAAGTCCTCGTCTTGCACACATTTTTTTTCGGATGGGTCGTTCGACGTTATGCGCGAATGGAATTATGAACCGCTGGTTCATTCGCAAAGATGAGTCACGGTGCCGGGGCATTTTACTTGATATTAGAACGAGAAGGAGAGATGCAGAGTGCACGCACAAGGAAACAAATGACGGGAGGAGGGATGGAAGGAGAAATAGTGTATGTGTTTGCAGCGCATAATGAAACATGAGCGATCATACCAGCACTTATGCAACAGATTCTATCAGAACTCCGCAAGTTAAGGGTGCTTTGGCGAGAGTAGTACTAGGATGGGTGACCTCCTGCGAAGTCCTTATATTTGACGCATTTTTTGCAGATGATTCTTTCGACGTTACGCGCGACTTGAATTATGGTCCGCAGGTTTATTCGTAAATGTTAGTCACGGCGCCGTGGCATTTTACTTGATATTAGAACGAGAACGAGAGGTGCAGTGTGCACGCACAAGGAAACAAATGACAGGAAGGGTAAAAAATGAGAAGGAATGTATGTATTTGCAGCGCTAAATTAAACTGGTGCGATCATACTAGAACTAATGCACCGGATCCCATCAGAACTCCGTAGTTAATTGTGCTTGGGCGAGAGTAGTACTCATATGGGTGACCTTTTGGAAAGTCCTCGTGTCGTACAAATTTTTTTTCAGACGGGTCGTTCGACGTTACGCGCGACTCTAACTATGGTCCGCTGATTTATACGCAAATGTGAGTCAAGAAGCAGGGGCATTTTAATCGATATTAGAACGAGAAGGAGAGGTGCAGTGTGAACGCATAAGGAAACAAATGATCGGAGGAAGGAGGGAAGGAGAAAGAGTGTATGTATTTTCAGCACGAAATGAAACAGGTACGATCATACCAGCACAAATGCACCGGATCTTATCAGAACTCCGCAGTTAAGTGTGTTTTGGCGAAAGTAGTACAAGGATGGGTTACCTCCTGGGAAGTTCTTGTGTTGCACCCATTTTTTTTTTCAGATGGGCCGTTCGACATTACGCTCGATTGGAACTATGGTCCGCTGGTTTATACGCAAATGTGAGTCAAGACACAGGGGCATTTTAATTGATAATAGAACGAGAAGAAGAGGTGAAGTGTGAACGCACCAGGAAACAAATAATGGGGCGGGGAAGAAAGGATAAGGAGTGTATGTATTTGCAGCGCGAAATGAAACAGGTGCAAAAATACCAGCACTAATGCACCGGATCCCATCAGAACTCCGCAGTTAAGTGTGCTTGGGCGAGAGTATTACTCGGATGTGTGACCTCTTGTGAAGTCCTCGCACCCATTTTTTTTGGATGGGTCGTTCGACGCTACGCGCTAATGGAATTTTGAACCGCTGGTTCATTCGCAAAGGTGAGTCATGGTGCTGGGGCATTTTACTTGATATTAGAACGAGAAGCAGAGATGCAGAGTGCAGGCACGAAGAAATAAATGATGGGTGGGGGGATGAAAGGAGAAAGAGTGTATATTTCTACAGCGCAGAATGAAACATGAGCGATCATACCAGCACAAATACAATGGATTCTATCATAACTCCGCAACTTATGGGTGCTTTGGCGAGAGTAGTACTGGGATGGGTGACCTCCTGCGAAGTCCTTATATTTCACCCATTTTCTTGGGAAGTTCTCGTGTTGCACACATTTTTTTACAGATGATTCTTTCGACGTTACACGCGACTTGAATTATGGTCCGCAGGTTTATTCGCAAATGTGAGTCACGGCGCCGTGGCATTTTACTTGATATTAGAACGAGAACGGAAGGTGCAGTGCCCACGCACAAGGAAACAAATGACGGGAGGGGGAAGATAGGAGAAGGAGTGTATGTATTTGCAGCGCGAAATGAAACAGGTGCGATCATACTAGCACTAATGCACCGGATCCCTTCAGAACTCCGCGGTTAAGTGTGCTTCGACGAGAGTAGTACTCGAATGGGTGACCTCCTGGGAAGTCCTCGTGTTGCACCCATTTTTTTTCAGATGGGTCGTTCGACGTTACGTGCGAAAGGAATTATGAACCGCTGGTTCATTCGTAAAGGTGAGTCACGGTGCGGGGACATTTTACTTTATATTAGAACGAGAAGGAGAGATGCAAGGTGCACGCACAAGGAAACAAATGATGGGAGAAGGGATGGAAAGAGAAAGGATGTATGTATTTGCAGCGCAGAATAAAACATGAGCGATCATACCAGCATTAATGCAACGGATTCTATCAGAACTCCGCAGTTAAGGGTGCTTGGGCGAGAGTAGTACTAGGATGGGTGACCTCCTGCGAAGTCCATATATTTCACCCATTTTATTGGGAAGTCCTCATGTTGGACCCTTTTTTTTGCAGATGATTCTTTCGACGTTAAGCGCGACTTGAATTATGGTCCGCAGGTTTATTCGCAAATGTGAGTCACGGCGCCGTGGGATTTTACTTTATATTAGACCGAGAACGGGAGGTGCAGTGCGCAAACACAAGGAAACAAATGACGGGAGGGGAAAGAAAGGAGAAAGAGTGTATGTATTTGCAGCGCGAAATTAAACAGGTGTGATCATACCAGCCCTAATGCACCGGATCCCATCAGAACTCCGTAGTTTAGTGTGCTTGAGTGAGAGTAGTACTCGGATGGGTGACCTCCTGGGAAGTCCTTGTGTCGCACCAACTTTTTTTCAGATGGGTTGTTCGACGTTACGCGCGGCTGGAACTATGGTCAGCTGGTTTATACGCAAATATGAGTCAAGAGGCAGGGGCATTTTAATCGATATTAGAACAAGAAGGAGAGGTGCAGTGTGAACGCACAAGGAAACAAAAGACGGGAGGGGGGAAGGAAGGAGAAGGAGTGTATGCATTTTCAGCACAAAATGAAATAGGTGCAATCATACCAGCACAAATGCACCTGATCCCATCAGAACTCTGCAGTTAAGTGTTCTTTGGCGAAAGTAGAACAAAGATGGGTTACCTCCTGGGAAGTTCTCCTGTTGCACCTTTTTTTTTTCAGATGGGTCATTCGATGTTATGCGCGACTAGAACTATGGTCCGAGGTTTATACGCAAATGTGAGTCAAGGAGAGGTGAAGTGTGAACGCACCAGGAAACAAATGATGGGAGGGGGAAGAAAGGAGAAGGAGTGTATGTATTTGCATTGCGAAATGAAACAGGTGCGATAATACCAGCACTAATGTACCGGATCCCATCAGAACTCCGCAGTTAAGTGTGCTTGGGCGAGAGTAGTACTCGGATGGGTGACCTCCTGGGATGTCCTTGTGTGGCACCTATTTTTTTCGAATTGGTCGTTCGACCTTACGCGCGAATGGAATTATAAACCGCTGGTTCATTCGCAAAGGTTAGTCATGGTGCCGGGGAATATTATTTGATATTAAAACAAGAAGGAGAGATGCAGAGTGGACGCACAAGGAAACAAATGACGGGAGGGGGAATGGAAGGAGAAAGAGTATATGTATTTGCAACGCAGAATGAAACATGAGCAATCATACCAGCACTAAAGCAACGTACTCTATCAGAACTCCGCAAGTTACGGGTGCTTGGGCGAGAGTAGTACTAGGATGGGTGATCTCCTGCGAAGTCCTTATATTTCACCCATTTTCTTGGGAAGTCCTCGTGTTGCACCCATTTTTTTGCAGATAATTCTTTCGACGTTGCGCGCAACTTGAATTATGGTACGCAGGTTTATTCGCAAATTGAGTTACGGCGCCGTGGCATTTTACTTGATATTTGAACGAGAATGGGAGGTGCAGTGCGCACGCACAAGGAAACAAATGACGGGAGGGGGAAGAAAGGAGAAGGAGTGTATGTATTTGCAGCGCGAAATTAATCTGGTGCGATCATACCAGTACTAATGTATCGGATCCCATCAGAACTCTGCAGTTAAGTAGTGTGCTTGGGCGATAATAGTACTCGGATGGGTGACCTCCTGGGAAGTCCTTATGTCGCACCAATTTTTTTTAAGACAGGTCGTTCGACGTTACGCGCAACTGCAACTTTAGTCCGCTGGTTTATACACAAATGTGAGTCAAGAAGCAGGGGCATTTTAATCGATATTAGAACGAGAAGTAGAGGTGCGGTGTGAACGGACAAGGAAACAAATGATGGGAGGGGTGAGGGAAGGAGAAGGAGTGTTTGTATTTTCAGCACGAAATGAAACAAGTGCGATCATACCAGCACAAATGCACCGGATCCCATCAGAACTCCACAGTTAAGTGTGCTTTGGCGAAAGTAGTACAAGGATGGGTTACCTCTTGGGAAGTTCTCGTGTTGCATCCATATTTTTTTTCAGATGGGTCGTTCGATGTTACGCGCGACTAGAACTATGGTCCACTGGTTTATACGCAAATGTGAGTCAAGATGCAGGGGCATTTTAATTGATATTAGAACGAGAAGGAGAGGTGAATAGTGAACGCACCAGAAAACAAATGACGCGAGGGGGGAGAAAGGAGAAGGAGTGTATGTATTTGCAACGCAAAATTATGTAGGTGCGATCATATTAGCATTAATGCACCTGATCCCATGAGAACTCTGTAGTTAAGTGTGCTTGGGCGAGAGTAGTACTCAGATGGGTGACCTCCTGGGATGTCCTCGTGTCGCACCAATTTTTTTTCAAACGAGTCGTTCGACGTTACACGCGACTGGAACTATGGTCCGCTGGTTTATACGCAAATGTGAGTCAAGAAGCTGGGGCATTTTAATCGATATTAGAACGAGGAGTGGTGCAGTGTGAACACACAAGGAAATAAATGATGGGAGGGGGAGGGAAGGAGGAGGAGTGTATGTATTTTCAGAACGAAATGAAACAGGTGCGATCATACCAGCACAAATGCACCGGATCCCATCAGAACTCCGTAGTTAAGTGTGCTTTGGTGAAAGTAGTACAAGGATGGGTTATCTCCTGGGAAGTTCTCGTGTTGCACCCATTTTTTTTTAGTTGGGTCGTTTGACGTTACGCGCGACTGGAACTATGGTTCGCTGGTTTATACGCAAATGTGAGTCTAGACACATGGGCATTTTAATTAATATTAGAACGAGAAGGAGAGGTGAAGTGTGAACGCACAAGGAAACAAATGATGGGAGGGGGGTGGAAGGAGAATGAGTGTATGTATTTTCAGCTTAAAATGAAACAATCGCCATCATACCAGCACAAATGCACCGGATCCCATCAAAACTCCGCAGTTAAGTTTGCTTTGGCGAAAGTAGTTCAAGGATGGGTTACCTCCTGGGAAGTTCTCGTGTTGCACCCATTTTATTTTTTAGATTGGTCGTTCGACGTTACGCGCGACTGGAACTATGGTCCAATGGTTTATACGCAAATGTGAGTCACGGTGCCGGGGCATTTTACTTGATATTGGAACGAGAAGGAGAGATGCAGAGTGCACGCACAAGGAAACAAATGACGGGAGGGGGGATGGAAGGAGAAAGAGTGTATGTATTTGCAGCGCAGAATGAAACATGAGCAATCATACCAGCACTAATGCAACGGATTCTATCAGAACTCCGCAAGTTAAGGATGCTTTGGCGAAAGCAGTACTAGGATGGGTGACCTCCTACGAACTCTTTATATTTCACCCATTTTCTTTGGGAAGTCTTCGTGTTGCACCCATTTTTTTGCAGATGATTCTTTCGACGTTTCGCGCGACATGAATTATGGTCCGCAGGTTTATTCACAAATGAGAGTCACGACGCCGTGGCAGTTTACTTTATATTTGAACGTGAAAGGAAGATGCAGTGCGCACACTCAAGGAAACAAATGACGGGAGGGGGAAGAAAGGAGAAGGAGTGTATGTATTTGCAACGCAAAATTAAATAGGTGCGATCATACCAACACTAATGCATCAGATCCCATCAGAACTCCGCAACTAAGTTTGCTTAGGCGAGAGTAGTACTCCGATGGGTGACCTCTTGGGAAGTCCTCCTGTTGCACTCATTTTTTTTCGGATTGGTCATTCGACATTACATGCGAATGGAAGTATGAACCCCTGGTTCATTCGCAAAGGTGAGTCACGGTGCCGGGGCATTTTACTTGATATTAGAACGAGAAGGAGAGATGCAGAGTGCACGCACAAGGAAACAAATGACGGGATGGGGATCGAAGGAGAAATAGTGTATGTATTTGCAGCGCAGAATGAAACACGAGTGATCATGCCAGCACTAATACAACGGATTCTATCAGAACTCCGCAAGTTAAGGGTGATTGGGCAAGAGTAGTACTAGGATGGGTAACCTCCTACGAAGTCCTTATATTTCACCCATTTTCTTGGGAAGTGCTCGTGTTGCACCCATTTTTTTGCAGATGATTCTTTCGACCTTACGCGCGACTTGAATTATGGTCCGCAGGTTTATTTACAAATGTGAGTCACGGCGCTGTGGCATTTTACTTGATATTTGAACGAGAACGGGAGGTGCAGTGCGCACGCACAAGGAAACAAATGACGGGAGGGGGAAGAAATGAGAAGGAGTGAATGTATTTACAGCGCGAAATTAAACAGGTGCGATCATACCAGAACTAGTGCACTGGATCCCATCAGAACTCCACAGTTAAGTGTGCTTTGGCGAAAGTAGTACAAGGATGGGTTACCTCCTAGGAAGTTCTCGTGTTGCACCCATTTTTTTTTTCAGATGGGTTGTTCGACGTTACGCGCGACTGGAACTATGGTCCGCTGGTTTATACGCAAATGTGCGTCAAGATGCAGGGGCTTTATAATTGATATTAGAACGAGAAGGAGAGGTGAAGTGTGAACGCACCAGGAAACAAATGACGGGAGGGGGAAGAAAAGAGAAGGAGTGTACGCACTTGCAGCTCGAAATGAAACAGGTGCGATCATACCAGCACTAATGCACCGGATCCCATCAGAACTCCACAGTCAAGTGTGCTTGGACGAGAGTAGTACTCGGATGGGTGACCTCCTAGGAAGTCCTCGTGTTGCACCCATTCTTTTTCGGATGGGTCGTTCGACGTTATGCGTGAATCGAATTATGAACCGCTGGTTCATTCGCAAAGGTGAGTCACGGTGCCGGGGCATTTTAATTGATATTAGAACGAGAAGGAGAAATGTAGAGTGCTCGCACAAGGAAATAAATGCTAGGAGGGGGGATGGAAGGAGAAAGAGAGTATGTATTTACAGTGCAGAATGAAACATGAGCGATCATACAAGCATTAGTGCAACGGATTCTATTAGAACTCCGCAAGTTAAGGGTGCTTCGGCGAGAGTAGGAGTAGGATGGGTGACCTCTTGCGAAGTCTTTATATTTCACCCATTTTTTTAGGAAGTCCTCGTGTTGCACCCATTTTTTTGTAGTTGATTCTTTCGACGTTGCGCTCGACTTGAATTATGATACGCAAGTTTATTCGCAAATTAAGTCACGGCACCGTGGTATTTTACTTGATATTTGAACGAGAACGGGAGGTGCAGTGCGCACGCACAAGGGAACAAATGACGGGAGGGGGAAGAAAGGAGAAGGAGTTTATGTATTTGCAGTGCGAAATTAAACTGGTGTGATCATACCAGCACAAATGCACCGGATCCCATTAGAACTCCGCAGTTAAGTGTGCTTTGGTGAAAGTAGTACAAGGATGGGTTACTTCCTGGGAATTACTCGTGTTGCACGCATTTTTTTTTCAGATGGGTCATTCGACTTTACGCACGACTGGAACTTTTGTCCACTGGTTTATATGCAAATATTAGTCAAGACGCAGGGGCATTTTAATTGATATTAGAACGAGAACGGGAGGTAAAGTGTGAATGCACCAGGAAACAAATGATGGGCGGGGGATGAAAGTAGAAGGAGTGTATGTATTTGCAGCACTAAATAAAACAGGTGCGATTATACCAGGACTAATGCACCGAATCCCATCAGAACTCCGCAGTTAAGTGTGCTTAGGCGAGAGTGGTACTCGGACGGGTGACCTCCTGGGAAGTCCTCGTTTTGCACCCATTTTTTTTCGGATGGGTCGTTCGACGTTACGCGCGAATGGAATTATGAACCGCTGGTTCATTCGCAAAGGTGAGTCACGGTGTCGTGGCATTTTACTTGATATTAGAACGAGAAGGAGAGATGTAGAGTGCACGCACAAGGAAACAAATAACGGGAGGGGGAAGAAAGGAGAAGGAGTGTTTTTATTTGCAGCGCGAAATTAAACCGGTGCGATCATACCAGCACTAATGCACTGGATCCCATCAGAACTCTACAGTTAAGTGTGCTTCGGCGAAAGTAGTACAAGGATGGGTTACCTACTGGGAAGTTCTCGTGTTGCACCCATTTTTTTTTTCAGATGGGTCGTTCGACGTTACGCCCGACTGGAACTATGGTCCGCTGGTTTATATGCAAATATGAGTCAAGAAGTAGGGGCATTTTAATCGATATTAGAGCGAGAAAGAGAGGTGCAGTGTGAACGCACAAGGAAACAAATGATGGGAGGGGGGAGGGAAGGAGAAAGAGTGTATGTATTTTCAGCACGAAAAAAAACAGGTGCGATCATACCAGCACAAATGCACCAGATCCCATCAGAACTTCGTAGTTATGTGTGCTTTGGCGAAAGTAGTACAAGGATGGGTTACCTCTTGGGAAGTTCTCGTGTTGCACCCATTTTTTTTTTCAGATGGGTCGTTCGATGTTATGCGCGAGTGGAACTATGGTCCGCTGGTTTATACGCAAATGTGAGTCAAGACGCAGGGGCATTTTAAAATATATTAGAATGAGAAGGAGAGGTGAAGTGTGAACGCACCAGAAAACAATTGACGGGAGGGGGAAGAAAGGAGAAGAAGTGTATGTATTTGCAGCGCGAAATGAAACAGGTGCGATCATACCAGCACTAATTCACCGGATCCCATCAGAACTCTGCAGTTAAGTGTGCTTGGGCGAGAGTAGTACTTGGATGGGTGACCTCCTTGGAAGTCCTCGTGTTGCACCCATTTTTTTTCGGATGGGTCGTTCGACGTTACGCGCGAATGGAATTATGAACCGCTGGTTCATTCGCAAAGGTGAGTCACGGTGCCATGGCATTTTACTTGATATTAGAACGAGAAGGAGTGATGCAGAGTGCACGCACAAGGAAACAAATGACGGGAGGGGGGATGGAGGGAGAAAGCGTGTATGTATTTGCAGCAATTTGTTTTTTTTAGATGGGTCGTTCGATGTTACGCGCGACTGGAACTATGGTCTGCTGGTTTATACGCAAATGTGAGTCAAGACGCATGGGCATTTTAATTAATATTAGAACGAGAAGGAGAGGTGATGTGTGAACGCACTAGGAAACAAATGACGGGAGGGGGAAGAAAGGAAAATGAGTGTATGTATTTGCTGCGCAAAATGACACAGGTGCGATCATACCAACACTAATGCACCGGATCCCATCAGAACTCTGCAGTGAAGTGTACTTGGGCGAGAGTAGCACTCGGATGGGTGACCTCCTGGGATGTCCTCGTGTTGCACCGATTTTTTTTCGGATGGGTCGTTCAACGTTACGCTCGAATGGAATTATGAACCGCTGAGTCATTCGCAAAGGTGAGTCACGGGGCCGGGGCATTTTACTTTATATTAGAACGAGAAGGAGAGATGCAGAGTGCACGCGCAAGGAAACAAATGACGGGAGGGGGGATGGAAGGAGAAAGAGTGTATGTATTTACAGTGCAGAATGAAACATGAGCGATCATACCAGAACTAATGCAACGGATTCTATCAAAACTCCGCAAGTTAAGGGTGCTTAGGCGAGAGTAGTACTAGGATGGGTGACCTCCTGTGAAGTCCTTATATTTCACCCATTTTCTTGGGAAGTCCTCGTGTTGCACCAATTTTTTTGCAGATGATTCTTTCAACGTTACACGCGACTTAAATTATGGAACGCGTGTTTATTTACAAATGTGAGTCACGGCACCGTGGTATTTTACTTGATATTTGAACGAGAACGGGAGGT
Organism: Carica papaya; assembly: GCF_054855325.1. Taxonomy (NCBI): domain Eukaryota; kingdom Viridiplantae; phylum Streptophyta; class Magnoliopsida; order Brassicales; family Caricaceae; genus Carica; species Carica papaya. Next base: position 21,505,832 of record NC_142316.1, read on the forward strand.
GCAGTGCGCACGCATACGGAAACAAATGACAGGAGGGGGAAGAAAGGAGAATGAGTGAATGTACTTGCAGCGTGAAATTAATCAGGTGCGATCATACCAGCACTAATGCACCGGATTCCATCAGAACTACGCAGTAAAGTGTGCATGGGCGAGAGTAGTACTCGGATGGGTGACCTCCTGGGAAGTCCTCGTGTTGCACCCATTTTTTTTCGGATGGGTCGTTCGACGTTACGCGCGAATGGAATTATGAACCGCTGGTTCATTCGCAAAGGTGAGTCACGGTGCCGGGGCATTTTACTTTATATTAGAACGAGAAGGAGAGATGCAGAGTTCACGCGCAAGGAAACAAATGACGGGAGGGGGGATGGAAGGAGAAAACGTGTATGTATTTGCAGCGCAGAATGAAACATGAGCGATCATACCAGAACTAATGCAAAGGATTCTATCAAAACTCCGCAAGTTAAGGGTGCTTGGGCGAGAGTAGTACTAGGATGGGTGACCTCCTGCGAAGTCCTTATATTTCACCCATTTTCTTGGGAAGTCCTCGTGTTGCTCCTATTTTATTGAAAATGATTCTTTCGACGTTGCACGCGACTTAAATTATGGTCCACAGGTTTATTCGCAAATGTGAGTCACGGTGCCGTGTCATTTTACTTGATATTTAAACTAGAACAGGAGGTGCAGTGCGCAGGCACAAGGAAACGAATGGCAGGAGGGGGAAGAAAGGAGAAGGAGTGTATGTATTTGTAGCGCGAAATTAAACAGGTGCAATCATACCAACACTAAAGCACCGGATCCCATCAGCACTCCGCAGTTAAGTGTGCTTGGGCGAGAGTAGTACTCAGATGGGTCGTTCGACGTTACGCGCGAATGAAATTATGAACTGCTGGTTCATTCGCAAAGGTGAGTCACGGTGCCGGGGCATTTTACTTGATATTAGAACGAGAAGGAGAGATACAGAGTGCACGCATAAGGAAACAAATGACGGGAGGGGGGATGGAAGGAGAAAGAGTGTATGTATTTGCAGCGTAGAATGAAACATGTGCGATCATACCAGCACTAATGCAACGAATTCTATCAGAACTTCGTAAGTTAAGGGTGCATGGGTGATAGTAGTACTAGGATGGGTGACCTCCTACGAAGTCCTTATATTTCACCCATTTTCTTAGGAAGTCCTCGTGTTGCATCCATTTTTTTGCGGATGATTGTTTCAACGTTACGCGCGACTTGAATTATGGTCCGCAGGTTTATTTGGAAATGTGAGTCATGGCGCCGTGGCATTTTACTTAATATTTGAACGAGAACGGGAGGGGGAAGAAAGGAGAAGGAGTGAATGTATTTGTAGCACGAAATTAATCAGGTGCGATCATACCAGCACTAATGCACCGGATCCCATCCGAACTCCGCAGTTAAGTGTGTTTTGGCGAAAGTAGTACAAGGATGGGTTACCTCCTGGGAAGTTCTCGTGTTGCACACATTCTTTTTTTCAGATGGGTCGTTCGACGTTACGCACGACTGGAACTATGGTCCGCTGGTTTATATGCAAATGTGAGTCAAGACGCAGGGGCATTTTAATTGATATTAGAACGAGAAGGAGAGGTGAAGTGTGAACGCACTAGGAAACAAATGACGGGACGGAGAAGAAAGGATAAGGAGTGTATGTATTTGCAGCGCGAAATTAAACAGGTGCGATCATACCAGCACTAATGCACCGGATCCAATCTTAACTCTGTAGTTAAGTGTGATTGGGCGAGAGTAGTACTCAGATGGGTGAACTCCTGGGAAGTCCTCATGTCGCACCAATTTTTTTTCAGACGGGTCGTTTGACGTTACGCGCGACTTGAGCTATGGTCCGCTTGTTTATACGCAAATGTGAGTCAAGAAACATAGGCATTTTAATCGATATTAGAACGAGATTAAGAGGTGCAGTGTGAATGCACAAGGAAACAAATTATGGGAGGGGGAGAGGGGAGGAGAAAGAGTGTATGTATTTTCAACACGAAATGAAACTGGTGCGATCATACCAGCACAAATGCACTGGATCCCATCAGAGCTCCGCAATTAAGTGTGCTTTGGCGAAAGTAGTACAAGGATAGGTTACCTCCTGGGAAGTTCTCATGTTGCACCCTTTTTTTTTTAGATGGGTCGTTCGACGTTACGCGCAACTGGAACTATGGTCCGCTGGTTTATACAAAAATGTGAGTTAAGACGTAGGGCATTTTAATTGATATTAGAACGAGAAGGAGAGGTGAAGTGTGAACGCACCAGGAAACAAATGACGGGAGGGGAAAGAAAGGAGAATGAGTGTATGTATTTATAGCGCAAAATGAAACAGGCTCGATCATACCATCACTAATGCACCGGATCCCATCAGAACTCTGCAGCTAAGTATGCTTGGGCGAGATTAGTACTCGGATGGGTGACTTCCTGGGAAGTCCTCGTGTTGCACCCATTTTTTTTTTCGGATGGGTCGATCGACATTATGCGCGAATGGAATTATGAATCGCTAGTTCATTCACAAAGGTGAGTCACGGTGCGGGAGCATTTTACTTGATATTAGAACGAGAAGGAGAGATGCAGAGTGCACGCACAAGGAAACAAATGACGGGAGGGGCAATGGAAGGAGAAAGAGTGTATGTATTTTCAGTACCAAATGAAACAGGTGCGATCATACCAGCACAAATGCACCGGATTCTATCAGAACTCCGCAAGTTAAGGGTGCTTGGGCGAGAGTAGTCCTAAGATGGGCGACCTCCTTCGATGTCCTTATATTTTATCCATTTTCTTGGGAAGTCCTCGTGTTGCACCCATTTTTTTGCAGATGATTCTTTCGACATTACACACGACTTGAATTATGGTCCGCAGGTTTATTCGCAAATTGAATCACGGCACTGTAGCATTTTACTTGATATTAGAACGAGAACGGGAGGTGCAGTGCACAGGCACAAGGAAACAAATGATGGGAGGGGGAAGAAAGGAGAGGGAGTTTATCTATTTGCAGCGCAAAATTAAATAGGAGTTATCATACCAGCACTAATGCACTGGATCCCATAAGAACTCCGCAGTTATGTGTGCTTGAGCGAGAGTAGTACTCGGATGGGTGACGTCCTGGGAAGTCCTCGTGTCGCACTAATTTTTTTTCAGACGGGTCGTTCGACGTTACGCGCGACTGGAACTATTGTCTGCAGGTTTATACGCAAATGTGAGTCAAGAAACAGGGGCATTTTAATCGATATTAGAATGAGAAGGAGAGGTGCAGTGTGAACACATAAGGAAACAAATGATGAGAGGGGGGAGGGAAGGAGAAGGTGTGTATGTATTTGCAGCGCGAAATGAAATATGTGCGATCATACCAGCACTAATTCACCGGATCCTATCAGAACTCCGCAGTTAAATGTGCTTGGATGAGAGTATTACTCGGATGGGTGACCTCTAGGGAAGTCCTCGTGTTTCACCCATTTTTTCTAGGATGGGTCGTTCGACATTACTCGCGAATGGAATTATGAACCGCTTGTTCATTCGCAAAGGTGAGTCACGATGCCGTCACATTTTTCTTGATATTAGAACGAGAAGGAGAGATGCAGAGTGCATGCACAAGGAAACTAATGACGGGAGGGGGGATAGAAGGAGAAAGAGTGTATGTATTTGCAGCGCAGAATGAAGCATGAGCGATCATACAGGCACTAATGCAACGGATTCTATCAGGACTCCGCAAGTTAAGGATGCTTGGGCGAGAGTAGTACTAGGATGGGTGACCTCCTGCGAAGTCCTTATATTTCACCCATTTTCTTGGGAAGTCCCCGTGTTGCACCCATTTTTTTGCAGATGATTCCTTCGACGTTACGCGCGACTTGAATTATGGTCCGCAGGTTTATTCGCAAATGTGAGTCACAGCGCCGTGGCATTTTACTTGATATTAAAACGAGAACGGGAGGCGCAGTGGCACGCACAAGGAAACAAATAACGGGACGGGGAAGAAAGGAGAAGAAGTGTATGTATTTGCAGTGCGAAATTAATCATTTGCGATCATACCAGCACTAAAGCACCGCATCCCATCAGACTCTGCAGTAAAGTGTGCTTGGGCGAGAGTAGTACTCGGATGGGTGACCTCCTGAGAAGTCCTCGTGTCGCACAAATTTTTTTTCAGATGGGTCGTTTGACGTTACGCGTGACTGGAACTTTGGTCTGCTGGTTTATACGCAAATATGAGTGAAGAAGCAGGGGCATTTGAATTGATATTAGAACGAGAAGGAGTGGTGCAGTGTGAACGCACAAGGAAACAAATGATGGAAGGGGGGAGGGAAGGAGGAGTGTATGTATTTTCAACACACAATGAAATAAGTGTGATCATACTAGCACAAATGCACCATATCCCATCAGAACTCCGCAGTTAAGTGTGCTTTGGCTAGAGTTGTACTCGGATGGGTGACCTCTTGAGAAGTCCTCGTGTCGCACCAATTTTTTTTCAGACGGGTCGTTCGACGTTATGCGCGACTGGAATTATAGTCAGCTGGTTTATACGCAAATGTGAGTGAAGAAGAAGGGACATTTTAATTGATATTAGAACGAGAAGGAGAGGTATTGTGTGAACGGACAAGGAAACAAATGATGGGAGAGGGGAGGGAAGGAAAAGGAGTGTATGTATTTTCAGCACAAAATGAAACAGGTGCGATTATACCAGCACAAATGCACCGGATCCCATAAGTACTCCGCAGTTAAGTGTGCTTTGGCAAAAGTAGTACAAGGATGGGTTAACTCCTGAGAAGTTCTCGTGTTGCACCCTTTTTTTTTCAGATGGGTCGTTCGACGTTACGCGCGACTGGAACTATGGTCCGCTGGTTTATACGCAAATGTGAGTCAAGACGCAGGGGCATTTTAATTGATATTAGAACGAGAAGGAGATGTGAAGTGCGAACGCACCAGGAAACAAATGACGGGAGGGGGAGGAAAGGGGAAGGAGGGTAATTATTTGCAGCGCGAAATGAAACAGGTACGATTATACCAGCACTAATGCACCAGGTCCTATCAGAACTCCATAGTTAAGTGTGTTTGGGCGAGAGTAGTACTCGGATTGGTGACCTCCTGGGAAGTCCTCGTGTTGCACCCTTTTTTTTTGGATGGGTCGTTCGAGGTTATGCGCGAATGAATTTATGAACCGCTGGTTCATTCGCCAAGGCGAGTCACGGTGACGGGGTATTTTACTTGATATTAGAACCAGAAAGAGAGATGTAGAGTGCTCGCACAAGAAAACAAATGACGGGAGGGGGGATGGAAGGAGAAAGAATATGTATTTGCAGCGCAGAATGAAACATGAGAGATCATACCAGCGCTAATGTAACGGATTCTATCAGAACTCTACAGTTAAGGGTGCTTGGGCGAGAGTAGTACTAAGATGGGTGACCTCCAGCGAAGTCCTTATATTTCACACATTTTATTGTGAAGTCCTCGTGTTGCACCCATTTTTTTGCAAATGATTCTTTCGACACTTCACGCGACTTGAATTATGGTCTGCAAATTTATTCGCAAATGTGAGTTACGGCGCTGTGGCATTTTACTTGATAGTAGAACGAGAACGGGAGTTGCAGTGCGCACTCACAAGGAAACAAATGACGGGAGGGGGAAGAAAGGAGAAGGAGTGTATGTATTTGCAGCGTAAAATAAAATAGTTCGATCATACCAGCTCCAATGCAGTGGATCTCATCAGAACTCTGCAGTTAAGTGTGCTTGGACGAGAGTAGTTCTTGGATGGGTGACCTCCTGGGAAGTTCTCGTGTCGCACAAATTTTTTTTTCAGACGGGTCATTCAACGTTACGATCGACTGGAACTATGGTCAGCTGGTTTATACGCAAATGTGAGTCAAGAAGCAGGGGCATTTTAATCGATATTAGAACGAGAAGGAGTGGTGCAGTGTGAACGCACAAGGAAACAAGTGACGGGAGGGGGGAGGGAAGGAGAAGGAGTGTATGTATTTGCGGCACAAAATTAAACAGGTGCGATCATACCACCACAAATGCACCAGAATCAGTACTCCGCAGTTAAGTGTTCTTTGGCGAAAGTATTATAAGGATGGGTTATCTCATTGAAAGTTCTCGTGTTGCACCCATTTTTTTTTTCAGATGGGTCGTTCGAAGTTACGCGCGACTGGAACTATGGTCCGCTGGTTTATACGCAAATGTGAGTCAAGACACAGGGGCATTTTAATTGATATTAGAATGAGAAGGAGAGGTGAAGTGTGAACGCACCAGGAAACAAATGACGGGAGGGGGAAGAAAGGAGAAGGAGGGTATTTATTTGCAGCGCGAAATGAAACAGGTACGATCATACCAGCACTAATGCACCAGGTCCTATCAGAACTCCATAGTTAAGTGTGTTTGGGCGAGAGTAGTACTCGGATCGGTGACCTCCTGGGAAGTCCTCGTGTTGCACCCTTTTTTTTTGGATGGGTCGTTCGAGGTTATGCGCGATTGGATTTATGAACCGCTGGTTCATTCGCCAAGGCGAGTCACGGTGTCAGGGTATTTTACTTGATATTAGAACCAGAAAGAGAGATGTAGAGTGCTCGCACAAGAAAACAAATGACGGGAGGGGGGATGGAAGGAGAAAGAGTATGTATTTGCAGCGCAGAATGAAACATGAGAGATCATACCAGCGCTAATGTAACGGATTCTATCAGAACTCTGCAGTTAAGGGTGCTTGGGCGAGAGTAGTACTAAGATGGGTGACCTCCAGCGAAGTCCTTATATTTCACACATTTTATTGTGAAGTCCTCGTGTTGCACCCATTTTTTTGCAAATGATTCTTTCGACTTTTCGCGCGACTTGAATTATGGTCTGCAAGTTTATTTGCAAATGTGAGTTACGGCGCTGTGGCATTTTACTTGATAGTAGAACGAGAACGGGAGTTGCAGTGCGCACGCACAAGGAAACAAATGACGGGAGGGGGAAGAAAGGAGAATGAGTGTATGTATTTGCAGCGCAAAATTAAATAGTTCGATCATACCAGCTCCAATGCAGTGGATCTCATCAGAACTCTGCAGTTAAGTGTGCTTGGGCGAGAGTAGTTCTTGGATGGGTGACCTCTTGGGAAGTTCTCGTGTCGCACAAATTTTTTTTTCAGACGGGTCATTCAACGTTACGATCGACTGGAACTATGGTCAGCTGGTTTATACGCAAATGTGAGTCAAGAAGCAGGGGCATTTTAATCGATATTAGAACGAGAAGGAGTGGTGCAGTGTGAACGCACAAGGAAACAAGTGACGGGAGGGGGGAGGGAAGGAGAAGGAGTGTATGTATTTGCGGCACAAAATTAAACAGGTGCGATCATACCACCACAAATGCACGGGAATCAGTACTCCGCAATTAAGTGTGCTTTGGCGAAAGTATTATAAGGATGGGTTATCTCATTGGAAGTTCTCGTGTTGCACCCATTTTTTTTTCAGATGGGTCGTTCGACGTTACGCGCGACTGGAACTATGGTCCACTGTTTTATACACAAATGTGAGTCATGACGCAGGGGCATTTTAATTGATATTAGAACGAGAAGGAGAGGTGAAGTATGAACGCACCAGGAAACAAATGACGGGAGGGGGAAGAAAGGAGAAGGAGTGTATTTATTTGCAGCGCGAAATGACACATGTTCGATCATACTAGCACTAATGCACCAGATCCCATCAGAACTCCGCAGATAAGTGTGCTTGGGCGAGAGTAGTACTCGTATGGGTGACCTCCTAGGAAGTCCTCGTGTTGCACGCATTTTTTTTTGGATGGGTCGTTCGACGTTACGCACGAATGGATTTATGAACCGCTGGTTCATTCGCAAAGGTGAGTCACGGTAACGAGGCATTTTACTTGATATTAGAACAAGAATGAGGGATGCAGAGTGCACGCACAAGGAAACAAATGACGGGAGGGGGGATGGAAGGAGAAAGAGTGTATGTATTTGCAGCGCAGAATGAAACATGAGCAATCATACCAGTACTAATGCAACTAATTCTATCAGGAGTCCGCAAGTTAAGGATGCTTTGGCGAGAGCAGTACTAGGATGGGTGACCTCCTACGAACTCCTTATATTTCACCCATTTTCTTTGGGAAGTCCTCGTTTTGCACCCATTTTTTGGCAGACGATTCTTTCGACGTTTCGTGCTATTTGAATTATGGTTCGCAGGTTTATTCGCAAATGAGAGTCATGACGCCGTGGCATTTTAGTTTATATTTGAACGTGAAAGGGAGATGCAGTGCGCACACTCAAGGAAACAAATGACGGGAGGGGGAAGAAAGGAGAAGGAGTGTATGTATTTGCAACGCAAAATTAAACAGGTGCGATCATACCAGCACTAATGCACCGGATCCCATCAGAACTCCGCAGCTAAGTTTGCTTAGGCGAGAGAAGTACTCGGATGGGTGACCTCTTGGGAAGTCCTCCTGTTGCACTCATTTGTTTTCGGATGAGTCGTTCGACGTTACACGCGAATGGAAGTATGAACCGCTGGTTCATTCGCAAAGGTGAGTCACGGTGCCGGGGCATTTTACTTGATATTAGAACGAGAAGGAGAGATGCAGAGTGCACGCACAAGGAAACAAATGACGGGATGGGGATCGAAGGAGAAATAGTGTATGTATTTGCAGCGTAGAATGAAACAAGAGCGATCATGCCAGCACTAATGCAACAGATTCTATCAGAACTCCGCAAGTTAAGGGTGATTGGGCAAGAGTAGTACTAGGATGGGTAACCTCCTACGAAGTCCTTATATTTCACTAATTTTCTTAGGAAGTCCTCGTGTTGCACCCATTTTTTTGTAGATGATTCTTTCGACCTTACGCGCGACTTGAATTATGGTCCGCAGGTTTATTTACAAATGTGAGTCACGGCGCTGTGGCATTTTACTTGATATTTGAACGAGAATGGGAGGTGCAGTGCGCACGCACAAGGAAACGAATGACGGGAGGGGGAAGAAAGGAGAAGGAGTGAATGTATTTACAGTGCGAAATTAAACATGTGCGATCATACCAGAACAAGTGCACTGGATCCCATCAGAACACCACAGTTAAGTGTGCTTTTGCAAAAGTAGTACAAGGATGGGTTACCTCCTGGGAAGTTCTCGTGTTGAACCCATTTTTTTTTTCAGATGAGTCGTTCGACGTTACGCGTGACTGGAACTATGGTCCACTGGTTTATACGCAAATGTGAGTCAAGATGCAGGGGCTTTATAATTGATATTAGAACGAGAAGGAGAGGTGAAGTGTGAACGCACCAGGAAACAAATGACGGGAGGGGGAAGAAAAGAGAAGGAGTGTATGCACTTGCAGCGCGAAATGAAACAGGTGCGATCATACCAGCACTAATGCACCAGATCCCATCAGAACTTCACAGTCAAGTGTGTTTGGGCGAGAGTAGTACTCGGATGGGTGACCTCCTGGGAAGTCCTCGTGTTGCACCCATTCTTTTTCGGATGGGTCGTTCGACGTTACGCGTGAATCGAATTATGAACCGCTGGTTCATTTGCAAAGGTGAGTCACGGTGCTGGGGCATTTTAATTGATATTAGAACGAGAAGGAGAGATGTAGAGTGCTCGCACAAGGAAATAAATGACAGGAGGGGGGATGGAAGGAGAAAGAGAGTATGTATTTGCAGCGCAGAATGAAACATGAGCGATCATACAAGCATTAGTGCAACGGATTCTATCAGAACTCCGCAAGTTAAGGGTGCTTCTGCGAGAGTAGGACTAGGATGGGTGACCTCTTGCGAAGTCTTTATATTTCACCCATTTTTTTGGGAAGTCCTTGTGTTGCACCCATTTTTTTGTAGATGTTTCTTTCGACGTTGCGCGCGACTTGAATTATGGTACGCAGGTTTATTCGCAAATTAAGTCACGGTGCCGTGGTACTTTACTTGATATTTGAACGAGAACGGGAGGTGCAGTGCGCACGCACAAGGAAACAAATGACGGGAGGGGGAAGAAAGGAGAAGGAGTTTATGTATTTGCAGTGCGAAATTAAACAGGTGTGATCATACCAGCACAAATGCACCGGATCCCATTAGAACTCCGCAGTTAAGTGTGCTTTGGTGAAAGTAGTACAAGGATGGGATACTTCCTGGGAAGTACTCGTGTTGCACCAATTTTTTTTTTCAGATGGGTCGTTCGACTTTACGCGCGACTGGAACTTTTATCCGCTGGTTTATACGCAAATATGAGTCAAGACGCAGGGGCATTTTAATTGATATTAGAACGAGAACCGGAGGTGAAGTGTGAACGCACCACGAAACAAATGATGGGCGGGGGATGAAAGTAGAAGGAGTGTATGTATTTGCTGTACTAAATTAAACAGGTGTGATCATACCAGGACTAATGCACCGAATCCCATCAGAACTCCGCAGTTAAGTGTGCTTGGGCGAGAGTGGTATTCAGACAGGTGACCTCCTGGGAAGTCCATGTTTTGCACCCATTTTTTTCAGATGGGTCGTTCGACATTACGTGCGAATGGAATTATGAACCGCTGGTTCATTCGCAAAGGTGAGTCACGGTGCCGTGGCATTTTACTTCATATTAGAACGAGAAGGAGAGGTGAAGTGTGAACGCACCAGAAAACAATTGACGGGAGGGGGAAGAAAGGAGAAGGAGTGTATGTATTTGCAGCGCGAAATGAAACAGGTGCGATCATACCAGCACGAATTCACCGGATCCCATCAGAACTCTGCAGTTAAGTGTGCTTGGGTGAGAGTAGTACTTGGATGGGTGACCTCCTGGGAAGTCCTCGTGTTGCACCCATTTTTTTTCGGATGGGTCGTTCGACGTTACGCGCAAATGGAATTATGAACCGCTGGTTCATTCGCAAAAGTGAGTCACGGTGTCGGGGTATTTTACTTGATATTAGAACGAGAAGGATAGATGCAGAGTGCACGCACAAGGAAACAAATGACGGGAGGGGGGATGGAAGGAGAAAGAGTGTATGTATTTGCAGCGCAGAATGAAACATGAGCGATCATACCAGCACTAATGCAACGGATTCTATATGAACTCCGCAAGTTACGGGTGCTTGGGCGACAGTAGTACTAGGATGGGTGACCTCCTGCGAAGTCCTTATATTTCACCCATTTTCTTGCGAAGTCCTCACATTGCACCCATTTTTTTGCAGATGATTCTTTCGACGTTACGTGTGACTTGAATTTTTGTCCGCAGGTTTATTCGCAAATGTGAGTCACGGCGCCGTGGCATTTTACATGATATTTGAACAAGAACGGGAGGTGCAGTGCGCACACACAAGGAAACAAATAACGGGAGGGGGAAGATAGGAGAAGGAGTGCATGTATTTGCAGCGCAAAATTAAACTGGTGCGATCATACCAGCACTAATGCACCGAATCCCATCAGAACTCTGCAGTTAAGTGTGCTTGGGCGAGAGTAGTACTCGAATGGGTGACCTCCTGGGAAGTCCTCGTGTCGCACCAATTTTTTTTCAGACGGGTCGTTCGACATTACGCGCGACTGGAACTATGGTCCGCTGGTTTATACGCAAATTTGAGTCAAGAAGCAGGAGCATTTTAATCAATATTAGAACGAGGAGGAGAGGTACAGTGTGAACGAACAAGGAAACAAATGATGGGAGGGGGGAGGGAAGGAGAAGGAGTGTATGTATTTTCAGCACGAAATGAAACAGGTGCGATCATACCAGCGCAAATGCACCGGATCCCATCAGAACTCCGCAGTTAAATGTGCTTTGGCAAAAGTAGTACAAGGATGGGTTACCTCATGGGAAGTTCTCGTGTTGCACCCATTTTTTTTTTCAGATGGGTCGTTCGAAGTTATGCGCGATTGGAACTATGTTCCGCTGGTTTATACGCAAATGTGAGTCAAGACGCATGGGTATTTTAATTGATATTAGAACGAGAAAGAGAGGTGAAGTATGAACGCACCAGGAAACAAATGACGGAAAGGGGAAGAAAGGAGAAGGAGTGTATGTATTTGCAGCGCGAATTGAAACAAGTGCGATCATACCAGCACTAATGCACCAGATCCCATCAGAACTCCGCAATTAAGTGTGCTTGGGCGAGAGAGTAGTACTCGGATGGGTGACCTCCTGGGAAGTCCTCGTGTTGCACTAATTTTTTTTCGGATGGGTCGTTCGACGTTACGCGCAAATGGAATTATGAACCGCTGGTTCATTTGCAAAAGTGAGTCACGGTGCTGGGGTATTTTACTTCATATTAAAACGAGAAGGATAGATGTAGAGTGCACGCACAAGGAAACAAATGACGAAAGGGGGGATGGAAGGAGAAAGAGTGTATGTATTTGCAGCGTAGAATGAAACACGAGCGATCATACCAGCACTAATGCAACGGATTCTATCAGAACTCCACATGTTAAGGGTGCTTGGGCGAGAGTAGTACTAGGATGGGTGACCTCTTGCGAAGTCCATATATTTCATTCATTTTCTTGGGAAGTTCTCGTGTTGCACCCATTTTCTTGTTCAGATGGGTCGTTCGACGTTACGCGCGAATGGAATTATGAACCGCTGGTTCTTTCGCAAAGGTGAGTCACGGTACCGGGGCATTTTACTTGTTATTAGAACTAGAAGGAGAGATGTAGGGTGCACGCATAAGGAAACAAATGATGGGAGTGGGGATGGAAGGAGAAAGAGTGTATGTATTTGTAGCGCAAAATGAAACATGAGCAATCATACCAGCACTAATGCAATGGATTCAATCAGAACTCCGCAAGTTAAGGGTGCTTGGGTGAGAGTAGTACTAGGATGGGTGACCTCCTGCGAAGTCCATATATTTCACCCATTTTCTTGGGAAGTTCTCGTGTTGCACCCATTTTCTTTTCAGATGGGTCATTCGACGTTACGCGCGAATAGAATTATGAACCACTGGTTCATTCGCAAAGGTTAGTCACGGTGCCGGGGCATTTTACTTGATATTAGAACGAGAAAGAGAGATGCAGAGTGCACGTACAAGGAAATAAATGATGGGAGGGGGGATGGAAGGAGAAAGAGTGTATGTATTTGCAGCGCAGAATGAAACATGAGCGATGATACCAGCACTAATGCAATGGATTCTATCAGAATTCTGCAGTTAAGTGTGCTTGGGCGAGAGTAGTACTTGGATGGGTGACCTCCTGGGAAGTCCTCGTGTTGCACTTTTTTCTTTCAGATGGGTCGTTCGACGTTACGCTCGAATGGAATTATGAACCGTTGGTTCATTCGCAAAGGTGAGTCACGGTGCTGGGGCATTTTATTTGATATTAGAACGAGAAAGAGAGATGCATATTGCACGTACGAGGAAATAAATGACGGGAGGAGGGATGGAAGGAGAAAGAGTGTATGTATTTGCAGCGCAGAATGAAACATGAGCGATCATGCCAGCACTAATGCAACGGATTCTATCAGAACTCCGCAAGTTAAGGGTACTTGGGCGAGAGTAGTTAGGATGGGTGACCTCCTGCGAAGTCCTTATATTTCACCCATTTTCTTGGGAAGTCCTCGTGTTGAACCCAATTTTTTGTAAAAGGTTCTTTTGATGTTACGCGCGACTTGAATTATGGTCCACAGGTTTATTCGCAAATATGAGTCACGGCGCCGTTGCATTTTACTTTATATTTGAACGAAAATGGGAGGTGCAATGCGCACGCACATGGAAACAAATTACGGGAGGGGGAAGAAAGGAGAAGGAGTCTATGTATTTGCAGCGCGAAATTAAACAGGTGCGATCATACCAGCACTAATGCACCGGTTCCCATCAGAACTCTGCAGTTAAGTGTTCTTGGGCGATAGTAGTATTCGGATGGATGACCTCCTGGGAAGTCCTTGTGTCGCACGAATTTTTTTTCAGATGGGTCGTTCGACGTTGCACGCGACTGGAACTATGGTCCGCTGGTTTATACGCAAATGTGAGTTAAGAAGCAAGGACATTTTAATCAATATTAGAACAAGAAGGAGAGGTGCAGTGTGAACGAATAAGGAAACAAATGATGGGAGGGGGGAGGGAAGAAGAATGAGTGTATGTATTTTCAGCTTGAAATGAAACAGGTGCGATCATACCTGCACAAATGCACTCGATCCCTTCAGAACTCCGCAGTTAAGTGTGCTTTGGCGAAAGTAGTACAGGGATGGATTCGCTTCTGGGAAGTTCTTATGTTGCACCCAATTTTTTTTTCAGTGGGTCATTTGACGTTACGCGCGACTGGAACTATGGTTCGCTACTTTATACGCAAATGTGAGTCAAGACACAGGGGCATTTTAATTGATATTAGAACGAGAAGGAGAGGTGAAGTGTGAACACACCAGGAAGCAAATGACAGGAGGGGGAAGAAAGGAGAAGGATTGTATGTATTTGCAGCGCGAAATGAAACAGGTGCGATCACACAAGCACTAGTGCATCGGATTCAATCAGTACTCCGAAGCTAAGTGTGCTTGGGCGAGAGTAGTACTCGGATGGGTGACCTCTTGAGAAGTTCTCGTGTCGCACTAATTTTTTTTCAGACGGGTTGTTCGACGTTGCGCGCGACTGGAACTATGCTCCACTGGTTTATACACAAATGTGAGTCAAGAAGCAGGAGCATTTTAATCGATATTAGAACGAGAAGGAGATGTGGAGTGTGAACGCACAAGGAAACAAATGATGGGAGGGGGGAGGGAAGGAGAATGAGTGTATCTATTTTTAGCACGAAATGAAATGGCCGCGATCATACCTGCACAAATGCACCGGATCCCATCAGAACTCCGCAGTTAAGTGTGCTTTGGTGAAAGTAGTACAAGGATGGGTTACCTCCTGGGAAGTTCTCGTGTTGTACCCATTTTTTTTTTCAGATGGGTCGTTCGACGTTACACGGGACCTGAACTATGGTCTGCTGGTTTATACGTAAATGTGAGTCAAACCGCAAGGGAATTTTAATTGATATTAGAATGAGAAGGAGAGGTGAAGTTTGAACGCACCAGGAAACAAATGACGGGATGGGGAAGAAAGGAGAAGGAGTGTATGTATTTGCAGTGCGAAATGAAACAGTTGCGATCAGACAAGCACTAGTGCATCGAATTCCATCAGAACTCCAAAGCTAAGTTTGCTTGGGCGAGAGTAGTGCTCGTATGGGTGACCTTCTGAGAAGTACTCGTGTCGCACAAATATTTTTTCAGACGGGTCGTTCGACGTTACGCACGACTGGAACTATGCTCCACTGGTTTAAACGCAAATGTGAGTCAAGAAGCAGGGGCATTTTAATCGATATTAGAATGAGAAGGAGATGTGGAGTGTGAACGCACAAGGAAACAAATGATGGGAGGGGGGAGGGAAGGAGAAGGAGTGTATCTATTTTTAGCACGAAATGAAACGAGCGTGATCATACCTGCACAAATGCACCGGATTCCATCAGAACTCTGCAGTTAAGTGTGCTTTGGCGAAAGTAGTACAAGGATGGGTTACCTCCTGGAAAGTTCTCGTGTTGCACTCATTTTTTTTTAGATGTGTCGTTCGATGTTACACGTGACTCGAACTATCGTCTGCTGGTTTATACGCAAATGTGAGTCAAGAAGCAGGGGCATTTTAATCGATATTAGAACGAGAATGAGAGGTGCAATGTGAACGAACAAGGAAACAAATGATGGGAGGGGGGAGGAAAAGAGAAGTAGTGTATGTATTTTTAGCATGAAATGAAATGGGCGCGATCATACCTGCACTAATGCGCTGGATCCCATCAGAACTCCGCAGTTAAGTGTGCTTTGGCGAAAGTAGTACAAGGATGGATTACCTCCTGGGAAGTTCTCGTGTTGCACCCATTTTTTTTTCAGATGGGTCGTTCGACGTTACGCGCGACTGGAACTATGGTCCGCTGCTTTATACGCAAATGTGAGTCAACACGCATGGGCATTTTAATTGATATTAGAACGAGAAGGAGAGGTGAAGTGTGATCGCACCAGGAAACAAATGACGGGAGGGAGAAGAAATGAGAAGGAGTGTATGTATTTGCAGCACGAAATAAAACAGGTGCGATCACACAAGCACTAGTGCATCGGATTCCATCAGAACTCCGCAGCTAAGTGTGCTTGGGCAAGAGTAGTACTTGGATGGGTGACCTCCTGAGAAGTTCTCGTGTCGCACCAATTTTTTTTCGGACGGGTCGTTCGATGTTATGCGCGACTGGAACTATGCTCCACTGGTTTATACGCAAATGTGAGTCAAGAAGTAGGGGCATTTTAATCGATTTTATAACGAGAATGAGATGTGCAAAGTGAACGCACAAGGAAACAAGTGATGGGAGGGGGGAGGGTACGAGAATGAGTGTATCTATTTTTAGCACGAAATGAAACGGGAGCGATCATACCTGCACAAATGCACCGGATCCCATCAGAACTCCGCAGTTAAGTGTGCTTTGGCGAAAGTAGTACAAGGATGGGTTATCTCCTGGGAAGTTCTCGTGTTGCACCCATTTTTTTTTCAGATGGGTCGTTCGATGTTACACGCGACTGGAACTATGGTCCACTGGTTTATACGCAAATGTGAGTCAAACCGCAGCGGTATTTTAATTGATATTAGAACGAGAAGGAGAGGTGAAGTGTGAACGCACCAGGAAACAAATGACGGGAAAGGGAAGAAAGGAGAAGGAGGCTATGTATTTGCAGCGCGAAATTAAACAGGTGCGATCATACCGACACTAATGTACCGGATCCCATCAGAACTCCGCAGTTAAGTGTGCTTGGGCTATAGTAGTACTCAGATGGGTGATCTCCTGGGAAGTCCTCGTGTCGCACCAATATTTTTTTAGACGGGTTGTTCGACGTTACGCGCGACTGGAACTATGGTCCGTTTGTTTATACGCAAATGTGAGTCAAGAAGGAGGGGCATTTTAATCGATATTAGAACGAGAATGAGAGGTGCAGTGTGAACGCACAAGAAAGCAAATGCTGGGAGGGGAGAGGAAAGGAGAAGGAGTGTATGTATTTTCAGCACGAAATGAAACAGGAGCGATCACACCAGCACAAATGCACCGGATTCCATCAGAACTCCGCAGTTAAGTGTGCTTTGGCAAAAGTAGTACAAGGATGGGTTACTTCCTGGGAAGTTCTCGTGTTGCACCCTTTTTTTTTCAGATGGGTTATTCGACATTACGCGCGACTGGAACTATGGTCCGCTGCTTTATACGCAAGTGTGAGTCAAGACGCATGGGCATTTTAATTGATATTAGAACGAGAAGGAGAGGTGAAGTGTGAATGCACCAGGAAACAAATGACGGGAGGGGGAAGAAAGGAGAAGGAGTGTATGTATTTGCAGCGTGAAATGAAACAGGTGCGATCACACAAGCACTAGTGCATCGGATTCCATCAGAACTCCGAAGCTAAGTGTGTTTGGGCGAGAGTAGTACTCAGATGAGTGACCTCCTGAGAAGTTCTCGTGTCAGACCAATTTTTTTTCATACGGGTTGTTTGATGTTACGCGCGACTGGAACTATGCTCCACTGGTTTATACGCAAATATGAGTCAAGAAGCAGAGGCATTTTAATCGATATTAGAACAAGAAGGAGATGTGGAGTGTGAACGCACAAGGAAACAAATGATGGGAGGGGGGAGGGAAGGAGAAGGAGTGTATCTATTTTTAGCACGAAATGAAACGGGCGCGATCATAACTGCACAAATGCACCGGATCCCATCAGAACTCCGCAGTTAAGTGTGCTTTGGTGAAAGTAGTACAAGGATAGGTTACCTCCTGGGAAGTCCTCGTTTTGCACCCATTTTTTTTCGGATGGGTCGTTCGACGTTACACTCGAATAGAATTATGAACCGCTGGTTCATTCGCAAAGGTGAGTCACAGTGCCGGGGTATTTTACTTGATATTTGAACGAGAAGGAGAGATGCAGAGTGCACGCACAAGGAAACAAATGACGAGAGGGGGGATGAAAGGAGAAAGAGTGTATGTATTTGTAGCGCAGAATGAAACATTAGCAATCATACCAGCACTAATGCAACGGATTCTATCAGAACTCCGCAAGTTAAGGGTGCTTGGGCGAGAGTAGTTCTAGGATGGGTGACCTCCTGCGAAGTCCTTATATTTCACCCAATTTCTTGGGAAGTCCTCGTATTGCACCCAGTTTTTTGCAGATGATTCTTTCGATGTTACACGTGACTTTAATTATGGTCCGCAGGTTTATTCGCAAATGTGAGTCACGGCGCCGTGGCATTTTACTTGATATTTGTACGAGAACGGGAGGTGCAGTGTGAACGCACCAGGAAATAAATGACGGAAGGGGGAAGAAAGGAGAAGGAGTGTATGTATTTCCAATGCGAAATTCAACAGGTGCGATCATACCAGCACTAATGCACCGGATCACATCAGAACTTCGCAGTTAAGTTTCCTTGGGCGAGAGTAGTACTTGGATGGTTGACCTCCTGGGAAGTCCTCGTGTCCCACCAATTTTTTTTCACACGGTTCGTTCGACGTTACGCGCGACTGGAACTATGGTATGCTGGTTTATACGCAAATGTGAGTTTTGAAGCAGGGACATTTTAATCGATATTAGAACGAGAAGAAGAGGTGCAGTGTGAACGCACAAAAAACAAATGATGGGAGGGGGGAGGGAAGGAGAAGGAGTGTATTTATTTTCAGCACCAAATGAAACAGCCGCGATCATACCAGCACAAATGCATCGGATCTCATTAGAACTCTGCAGTTAAGTGTGCTTTGGCGAAAGTAGTACAAAGATGGGTTACCTCCTGGGAAGTTCTCGTGTTGCACCCATTTTATTTTATAGATGGGTCGTTCGATGTTACGCGCCACTGGAAGTATGGTCCGCTGGTTTATACGTAAATGACGAGAGGGGGAAGATAGGAGAAGGAGTGTATGTATTTGCAGCGCGAAATTAAACAGGTGCAATCATACCACCACTAATGCGCCGGATCCCATCAGAACTCCGCAGTTAAATGTGTTTGGGCGAGAGTAGTACTCGGATGGGTGACCTTCTGTGAAGTGCTCGTGTCGCACAAATTTTTTTTCAGATAGATCGTTCGACGTTACGCGCGACTAGAGCTATGGTCTGCTGGTTTATACGCAAATGTGAGTCAAGAAGCAGGTGCATTTTAATCGATATTAGAACGAGAAGGAGAGGTGCAGTGTGAACGCACAAGGAAACAAATGACGGGAGGGGGGTGGGAAGGAGAAGGAGTGTATGTATTTTCAGCACAAAATAAAACAGGTGCGATAATACCAGCACAAATGCACCGGATCACTTCAGAACTCCGTAGTCAAGAGTGCTTTGGCGAAAGTAGTACAAGGATGGGTTACCTCCTGGGAAGTTCTCGTGTTGCACCCATATTTTTTTTCAGATGAGTCGTTCGACGTTACGCGCGACTGGAACTATGGTCCAATGATTTATACGCAAATGTGAGTCAAGCCGCAAGGGCTTTTTAATTGATATTAGAACGAGAAGGAGAGGTGAGGTGTGAACGCACCAGGAAACAAATGACGGGAGGGGGAAGAAAGGAGAAGGACTGTATGCACTTGCAACGCGAAATGAAACAGGTGCGATCATACCAGCACCAATGCACTGGATCCCATCAGAACTCCGCAGTCAAGATTGCTTGGGTGAGAGTAGTACTCGGATGGGTGACCTCCTGAAAAGTCCTCGTGTTGAACCCATTTTTTTTGTATGGATCGTTCAACGTTACGCACGAATGGAATTATGAACCGCTGGTTCATTCGCAAAGGTGAGTCACGGTACCGGGGCATTTTACTTGATGTTAGAACGAGAATGAGAGATGTAGAGTGCACGCACAAGGAAATAAATGAAGGGAGGGGGGATGAAAGGAGAAAGAGAGTATGTATTTGCGGCGCAGAATGAAATATGAGCGATCATACAAGCATTAATGCAATGGATTCTATCAGAACTCCACAAGTTAAGGGTGCTTGGGCGAGAGTAGGACTAGGATGGGTGACCTCTTGCGAAGTCCTTATATTTCACCCATTTTCTTGGGAAGTCCTCGTGTTGCACCCATTTTTTTGCAGATGATTCTTTCGACGTTGCACGCGACTTGAATTATGGTACGCAAGTTTATTCGCAAATTGAGTCACGGCGCCGTGGCATTTTGCTTGATATTTGAACTAGAACGGGTGGTGCAGTGCGCACGCACAAGGAAACAAATGACGAGAGGGGGAAGATAGGAGAAGGAGTGTATGTATTTGCAGCGCAAAATTAAACTGGTGCGATCATACCAATACTAATGCCCCGGATCCCATCAGAACTCCGTAGTTAAGTGTGCTTGGGCGAGAGTAGTACTCGGATGGATGACCTCCTGGGAAATCCTCGTGTCGAACCAATTTTTTTCAGACTGGTCGTTCGACGTTACGCGCGTATGGAACTATGGTCCGCTGGTTTATACGCAAATGTGAGTCAAGTTGCAGGCGTGTTTTAATCGATATTAGAACGAGAAAGAGAGGTGCAGTGTGAACGAACAAGGAAACAAATGACGGGAGGGGGGAGGGAAAAAGAAGAAGTGTATGATTTTTCAGCACGAAATGAAACAGGTGCGATCGTACCAGCACAAATACAAGTGATCCCATCAGAACTCCGCAGTTAAGTGTGCTTTGGCGAAAGTAGTTCAAGGATGGGTTACCTCCTGGGAAGTTCTCGTGTTGTACCCATTTTTTTTGCAGATGGGTCGTTCGACGATACTCGCAACTGGAACTATAGTCCGCTGGTTTATACACAAATGTGAGTCAGGAAGCAGAAGCATTTTAATCGATATTAGAACGAGAAAGAGAGATGCAGTGTGAACGCACAAGGAAACAAATAATGGGACGGGGGAGGGAAGTAGAAGGAGTGTATGCATCTTCAGCACGAAATCAAACAGGTGCGATCATACAAACACAAATGCACCGGATCCCATCAGAACTCCTCAGTTAAGTGTGCTTTGGCGAAAGTAGTACAAGGATGGGTTACCTCCTGGGAAGTTCTCGTGTTGCACCCATTTTTTTTTTAGATGTGTCGTTCGACGTTACGCGCGACTGGAACAATGGTTCACTGGTTTATACACAAATGTGAGTCAAGACACAGGGGCATTTTAATTGATATTAGAACGAGAAGGAGAGGTGAAGTGTGAACGCACCAGGAAATAAATGACGGAAGGGGGAAGAAAGGAGAAGGGATGTATGTATTTGCAGCGCAAAAATAAACAGGTGCGATCATTCCAGCACTAATGCACCAGATCCCACCAGAACTCCGCAGTTAAGTGTGCTTGGGTGAGAGTAGTACTCGGATTGGTGATCTCCTGGGAAGTCCTCTTGTTGAACCCATTTTTTTTCGGATGGGTCGTTCGACGTTACGCACGAATGGAATTATGAACCGCTGGTTCATTCGCAAAGGTGAGTCACGGTGCTGGAGAATTTTACTTGATATTAGAACGAGAAAGTGAGATGCAGAGTGCATGCACAAGGAAACAAATGACGTGAGGGGGGATGGAAGGAGAAAGAGTGTATGTATTTGCAGCGCAGAATGAAACATGAGCGATCATACCAGCACTAACGCAACAGATTCTATCAGAACTCCGCAAGTTAAGGGTGCTTGGGCGAGAGTAGTACTAGGATGGGTGACCTCCTATGAAGTCCTTATATTTCACCCACATCTTGGGAAGTTCTCGTGTTGAACCAATTTTTTTGCAGATGATTCTTTCGACGTTATGCGCCACTTGAATTATAGCCCGCAGGTTTATTCGCAAATGTGAGTCACGGTGCCGTTGCATTTTACTTGATATTAGAACGAGAACGGGAGGTGCAGTGCGCACGCGCAAGGAAAAAAATGACGGGAGGGGGAAGAAAGGAGAAGGAATGTATGTATTTGCAGTGCAAAATTAAACAGGTGCGATCATACCAGCACTTATGCACCGGATCCCATCAGGACTCCGCAGTTAAGTGTGCTTTGGCGAGAGTAGTACTCAAATGGGTGACCTCCTTGGAAGTTCTCGTGTTGCACCCATTTTTTTTCTGATGGGTCGTTCGACGTTACGCGGGAATGGAATTATGAACCGCTGGTTCATTCGCAAAGGTGAGTCGTGGTGCCGGGGCATTTTACTGTATATTAGAACAAGAAAGAGAGATGCAGAGTGCACGCACAATGAAACAAATGACGGGAGGGGGGATGGAAGGAGAAAGAGTGTATGTATTTGCAGCGCAGAATGAAACATGTGCGATCATACCAACACTATTGCAACGGATTCTATCAGAACTCCGCAAGTTAACGGTGTTTGGGCGAGAGTAGTACTAGGATGGGTGACCTCCGGCGAAGTCCTCGTGATGCACCAATTTTTTTTCAGATAGGTTATTCGACGTTACGCGCGATTGGAACTATGGTCCGCTGGTTTATACGCAAATGTGAGTCAAGAAGCAGGGGCCTTTTAATTGATATTAGAACGAGAAGGAGAGGTGCAGTGTGAGCGCGCAAGGAAACAAATGATGGGAGAAGGAGTGTATGTATTTACAGCTCGAAATGAAATAGGTGCGATCATACCAGCACAAATGCACCGGATCCCATCAGAACTCCGCAGTTAAGTGTGCTTTGACGAAAGTAGTACAAGGATGGATTACCTCCTGGGAAGTTCTCGTGTTGCACCCTTTTTTTTTTCAGACAGGTCGTTTGACGTTACGCGCGACTGGAACTTTGGTCCGTTAGTTTATACGCAAATGTGAGTCAAGAAGCAGGGGCATTTTAATCGATATTAGAATGAGAAGGAGAGGTGTAGTGTGAACGCACAAGGAAACAAATGATGGGAGGGGGGTGGGAAGGAGAAGGAGTGTATGTATTTTCAGCACGAAATGAAACAGGTGCGATCATACCAGCATAAATGCACTGGATCCCATCAGAACTTCGCAGTTAAGTGTACTTTGGCAAAAGTAGTACAAGGATGGGTTACCTCCTGGGAAGTTCTCGTGTTGCACCCATTTTTTTTTTCAGATGGGTCGTTCGACGTTACGCGCTACTGGAACTATTGTTCGCTGGTTTATACACAAATGTGAGTCAAGAAGCATGGACATTTTAATCAATATTAGAACGAGAAGGAGAGGTGCAGTGTGAACGCACAAGGAATCAAATGATGGGAGGGGGGAGAGAAGGAGAAGGAGTGTATGTATTTTCAGCACGAAAGGAAACAAATGATGGGAGGGGGGAGAGAAGGAGAAGGAGTGTATGTATTTTCAGCAAATGAACAGGTGCGATCATATCAGCACAAATGCACCGGATCCCATCAGAACTCTGCAGTTAAGTGTGCTTTGGTGCAAGTAGTACAAGGATGGGTTACCTCCTGGGAAGTTCTCTTATTGCACCCATTTTTTTTTTAAATGGGTCGTCCGACGTTACGCGTCACTATAACTATGGTCTACTGGATTATACGCAAATGTGAGTCAAGACGCAGGGGCATTTTAATTGATATTAGAACGAGAAGGAGAGGTGAAGTGTGAACGCACCAGGAAACAAATGATGGGAGGGGGAAGAAAGGAGAAGGGGTGTATGTATTTACAGCGCAAAATGAAACATGAGCGATTGTACCAGCACTAATGCACCGGATCCCATCAGAACTCCGTAGTTAAGTGTGCTTGGGCGAGAGTAGTACTCAGATTGGTGACCTCCTAGGAATTCCTCGTTTTGCGCCCATTTTTTTTCGGATGGGTCGTTCGACGTTAGGCACGAATGGAATTATGAACTGGAGGTTCATTCGCAAAGGTGAGTCACGGTGCCGGGGCATTTTACTTGATATTAGAATGAGAAGGAGAGATGCAGAGTGTATGCATAAGGAAACAAATGACGGGAGGTGGGACGGAAGAAGAAATAGTGTATGTATTTGCAGCGCAGAATGAAACATGAGCGATCATACCCGAACTAATGCAACTGATTCTATCAGAACTCCACAAGTTAAAGGTGCTTGGGCGAGAGTGGTAGTAGGATAGGTGACCTCCTGCGAAGTCCTTATATTTCACCCATTTTTTTTGTAGAAGATTCTTTCGGCGTTACTTACGACTTGTATTATGGTTCGCAGGTTTATTCGCAAATGTGTGTCACGGTGCCGTGGCATTATACGTGATATTTGAATGAGAACGGGCGGTGCAGTGCGCACGCACAAGGAAACAAATGACGGAAGGGGGAAGAAAGGAGAAGGAGTGTATGTATTTGAAGCGGAAAACTAAACAGGTGCAATCATACCAGCACTAAAGCATCAGATTCCATCAGAACTCCGGAGTTAAGTGTGCTTAGGCGAGAGTAGTACTTGGATGGGTGACCTCCTGGGAAGTCCTCATGCTGCACCCATTTTTTTCGGATGGGTCGTTCGAAATTACGTGCGAATAGAATTATGAACCGCTGGTTCATTCGCAAAGGTGAGTCACGATGCCGGGGTATTTTACTTGATATTAGAACGAGAAGGAGAGATGCAGAGTGCACGCACAAGGAAACAAATCACGGGAGGGGGGATGGAAGGAGAAAGATTGTATGTATTTATAGCGCAGAATGAAACATTAGCGATCATACCAGCACTAATGCAATGGATTCTATCAGAACTCCGCAAGTTAAGGGTGTTTGGGCGAGAGTAGTACTAGGATGGGTGACCTCCTGCGAAGTCCTTATATTTCACCCATTTTCTTGGGAAGTCCTCGTGTTGCACCCATTTTTTTGCAGATGATTCTTTCGACGTTACCCGCGACTTGAATTATGGTCCGCAGGTTTATTCGCAAATGTGAGTCACGGCGCCGTGGCATTTTACTTGATATTAGAACAAGAACAGGAGGTGCAGTGCGCCCGCACAAGGAAACAAATGATGGGAGGGGGAAGAAAGGAGAATGAGTGTATGTATTTGCAGCGCAAAATTAAACAGGTGCGATCATACCAGCACTTATGCACCGGATCCCATTAGGACTCCGCAGTTAAGTGTGCTTTGGCGAGAGTAGTACTCAGATGGGTGACCTCCTGGGAAGTCCTCGTGTTGCACCTTTTTTTTTTCGGATGGGTAGTTCGAGGTTACGCGGGAGTGGAATTATGAATTGCTGGTTTATTCGCAAAGGTGAGTCACGGTGCTAGGGCATTTTACTGTATATTAGAACGAGAAGGAGAGATGCAGAGTGCACGCACAAGGAAACAAATGACAGGAGGGGGGATGGAAGGAGAAAGAGTGTATGTATTTGCAGCGCAGAATGAAACATGAGTGATCATACCAGCACTAATGCAACGGATTCTATCAGAACTCCGCAAGTTAAGGGTGCTTGGGCGAGAGTAGTACTAGGATGGGTGACCTCCTGCGAAGTCCTTATATTTCACCCATTTTCTTGGAAAGTCCATGTGTTGCACCAATTTTTTTGCAGATGATTCTTTCGACGTTATGCGCCACTTGAATTATAGCCCGCAGGTTTATTCGCAAATGTGAGTCACGGTACCGTTGCATTTTACTTGATATTAGAACGAGAACGGGAGGTACAGTGTGCACGCACAAGGAAACAAATGACCAGAGTGGGAAGAAAGGAGAAGGAGTGTATGTATTTGCAGCGCGAAATTAAACAGGTGCGATCGTACCAGCACTAATGCAACGGATTCTATCAGAACTCCGCAAATTAAGGGTGCTTGGGCGAGAGTAGTACTAGGAT
Organism: Carica papaya; assembly: GCF_054855325.1. Classification (NCBI taxonomy): domain Eukaryota; kingdom Viridiplantae; phylum Streptophyta; class Magnoliopsida; order Brassicales; family Caricaceae; genus Carica; species Carica papaya. The sequence goes on from NC_142316.1 coordinate 21,531,428, forward strand.
TGGTGACCTCCTGCGAAGTCCTTATATTTCACCTATTTTTTTGGGAAGTCCTCGTCTTGAACCAATTTTTTTGCAGATGATTCTTTCGACATTACGCGCGACTTGAATTCTGGTCCGCAGGTTTATTCGCAAATGTGAGTCACGGTGCTATGGCATTTTACTGGATATTTGAACGAGAACGGGAGGTGCAGTGCCCACGAAGAAGGAAACAAATGACGGGAGGGGGAAGAAAGGAGAAGGAGTATATGTATTTGCAGCACGAAATGAAACAGGTGCGATCATACCAGCACAAATGCACCGGATCCCATTAGAACTCCGCAGTCAAGTGTGCTTTGGCGAAAGTAGTACAAGGATGGGTTACCTCCTGGGAAGTTCTCGTGTTGCACCCATTTTTTTTTTCAGATGGGTCATTAAACGTTACGCGCTATTGGAACAATGGTCCGCTGGATTATACGCAAATGTGAGTCAAGACACGTGGGCATTTTAATTGATATTAAAGCGAGAAGGAGAGATGAAGTGTGAACGCACCAAGAAACAAATGACGGGAGGGGGAAGAAAGGAAAAGGAGAGTATGTATTTGTAGCGCGATATGACACAAGTGCGATCATACCAGCACTAATATATCGGATCTGAACTCCGCAGTTAAGTGTGCTTAGGCGAGAGTAGTACTCGGATTGGTGACCTCCTGGGAAGTCCTCGTGTTGCACCTATTTTTTTTCGGATGGGTCGTTCGACATTACGCGCGAATGAAATTATGAACCGCTGGTTCATTCACAAAGGTGAGTCACGGTACCGGGGCATTTTACTTAATATTAGAACAAGAAGGAGAGATGCAGAGTGCACGCACAAGGAAACAAATGACGGGAGGGGGAATGGAATGAGAAAGAGTGTATGTATTTACAGCGCAGAATTAAACATGAGCGATCATGCCAGCACTAATGCAACGGATTCTATAAAAACTCCGCAAGTTAAGGGTGCTTGGGCGAGAATAGTACTAGGATGGGTGAGCTCCTGCGAAGTCCTTATATATTACCCATTTTCTTGGGAAGTCCTCGTGTTGCACCCATTTTTTTGCAGATGATTCTTTCGACGTTACGCGCGACTTGAATTATGGTCCGCAAGTTTATTCGCAAATGTGAGTCACGACGCCGTGACATCTTACTTTATATGTGAACGAGAACGGGAGTTGCAGTGCGCACGCACAAGGAAATAAATAACGGGAGGGGGAAGAAAGGAGGAGTGTATGTATTTGCAGTGCGAAATAAAACAGGTTCGATCATACCATCACTAAAGAACCGGATCCCATCAGAACTCCGCAGTTAAGTGTGCTTGGGCGAGAGTAGTACTCGGATGGGTGTATCTTGGTTAGTCCTCGTGTCGCACAAATTTTTTATCAGACAGGTCGTTCGACATTACGCGCGACTGGAACTATGGTCCGGTGGTTTATACTTAAATGTGAGTCAAGACGCAGGGGCATTTTAGTTGATATTAGAACGAGAAGGAGAGGTGAAGTGTGAACGAACCAGCAAACAAATGACGGGAGGGGGAAGAAAGGAGGAGTGTATGCATTTGTAGCGCGAAATGAAACAGGTGCGATCATACCAGCACTAATGCACCAGATCCCATTAAGTGTGTTTGGGCAAGAGTAGTACTCGGATGGGTGACCTCCTGGGAAGTCCTCTTGTCGAACTAATTTTTTTTCAGACGGGTCGTTCGACGTTACGCGCGACTGGAACTATGGTCCGGTGGTTTATATGCAAATGTGAGTCAAGATGGAGAGGCATTTTAATTGATATTAGAACAAGAAGGAGAGGTGAAGTATGAACGCACCAGGAAACAAATGACGAGAGGGGGAGGAAAGGAGAAGGAGTGTATGTATTTGCAGCACGAAATGAAACAGGTGCGATCATACCAGAACTAATGCACCGGATCTGAACTCCCCAATTAAGTGTGCTTGGGCGAGAGTAGTACTCGGATGGGTAACCTCCTCGGAAGTCCTCGTGTTGCACCAATTTTTTTTCGAATGGGTCGTTCGACGTTACGCGCGAATGGAATTATGAATCACTAGTTCATTCGCAAAGGTGAGTCACGGTTCAGGGGTATTTTAATTGATATTAGAACGAGAATGAGAGATACAGAGTGCACGCACAAGGAAACAAACGACAGGAGGGGGGATGGAAGGAGAAAGAGTGTATGTATTTGCAGTGCAAAATGAAACATGAGCGATCATACCAGCACTAATGCAACAGATTCTATCAGAACTCTGCAAGTTAAGGGTGCTTGTGCGAAAGTAGTACTAGGATGGGTGACCTCCTGCGAAGTCCTTATATTTCACCCATTTTCTTGGGAAGTCCTCGTGTTGCACCCATTTTTTTGCAGATGATTCCTTAGACGTTACACGCGACTTGAATTACGGTCCGCAGGTTTATTCGCAAATGTGAGTCACGGCGCCGTGGCATTTTACTTGATATTTGAACGAGAACGGGAGGTGCAGTGCCCATGCACAAGGAAACAAATGACGGGAGGGGGAAGAAAGGAGAAGGAGCATATGTATTTGCAGCGCGAAATTAAACAGGTGCGATCATACCAGCACTAATGCACTGGATCCCATCAGAACTCTGCAGTTAAGTGTGCTTGGACGAGAATAGTACTCGGATGGGTGACCTTCTGGGAAGTCCTCGTGTTGCACTCATTTATTTTCTGATGGGTCGTTCGACGTTACGCACGAATGGAATTATGAACCGCTGGTTCATTCGCAAAGATGAGTCATGGTGCCTGGAAATTTTACTTGATAGTAGAACGAGAAGGAGAGATGTAGAGTGCACGTACAAGGAAACAAATGACGGTAGGGGGGATGGAAGGAGAAACAGTGTATGTAATTGTAACGCAGAATGAAACATGCGAAATCATACCAGAACTAATGCAACGGATTCTATCAGAACTCCCCAAGTTAAGGGTTCTTGGGCGAGAGTAGTACTAGGAGGGGTGACCTCCTGCGAAGTCCTTATATTTCACCTATTTTCTTAGGAAGTTCTCGTGTTGCACCCATTTTTTTGTAGATGATTCTTTCAACGTTGCGCGCGACTTGAATTATGGTCCGCAGGTTTATTCGCAAATGTGAGTCACGGCGCCATGGCATTTTACTTGATATTTGAACGAGAACGGGAGGTGCAGTGCACACGTAAAAGGAAACAAATGACGGGAGGGGGAAGAAAGGAGAAGGAGTGTATGTACTTGCAGCGCAAAATCAAACAGGTGTGATCATACCAGCCCTAAAGCACCGGATCCCATTAGAACTCCGCAGTTAAGTGTGTTTGGGCGAGAGTAGTACTCAGATGGGTGACCTCCTGGGAAGTCCTCGGGTTGCACCCATCTTTTTTCGGATGGGTCGTTTGACGTTACGCGCGAATGAAATTATGAACCGCTTGTTCATTCACAAAGGTGAGTCACGATGCTGGGGCATTTTACTTGATATTAGAACGAGAAGGAGAGATGGAGAGTGCACGCACAAGGAAACAATTGACGGGAGGGGGGATGGAAGGAGAAAGAGTGTATGTATTTGCAGCGCAGAATTAAACATGAGCAATCATACCAGCACTAATGCAACCGATTTTATCAGAACTCCGCAAGTTAAGGGTTCTTGGGCGAGAGTAGTACTAGGATGGGTGAGCTCCTGCGAAGTCCTTATATTTCACCCATTTTCTTGGGAAGTTCTCGTGTTGCCAATTTTGTTTTTCAGATAGGTCGTTCAATGTTACTCGCGACTGAAACTATGGTTCGCTGGTTTATACGCAAATGTGAGTCACGGCGCCGTGGCATTTTACTTGATATTTGAGCGAGAAGGGGAGGTGCAGAGCGCACGCTCAAGGAAGCAAATGACGGGAGATGGAAGAAAGGAAAAGGAGTGTATGTATTTGCAACACAAAATGAAACAGGTGCGATCATACCAGCACTAATGCACCGGATCTGAACTCCGCAGTTAAGTGTGCTTGGACAAAAGTAGTACTCGGATGGGTGACCTCCTGGGAAGTCCTCGTGTTGCACCCATTTTTTTCTGATGGATTGTTCAACGTTACGCGCGAATGGAATTCTGAACCGCTGGTTCATTTCTCAAAGTTGAGTCATAGTGTTGGGGCATTTTACTTGATATTAGAACGAGAAGGAGAGATGCAGAGCGCATGCACAAGGAAACAAATTATGGGAGGGGGGATGGAAGGAGAAAAAGTGTATGTATTTGCAGCGCAGAATGAAACATGAGCGATCATTCCAGCACTAATGCAACGAATTCTATCAGAACTCCGCGGTTAAGGGTGCCTGGGCGAGCGTAGTACTAGGATGGGTGACCTCCTGCGAAGTCCTTATATTTCACCCATTTTATTTGAAAGTCCTCGTGTTGCACCCATTTTTTTGCAGATGATTCTCTCGACGTTACGCGCGACTTGAATTATGGTCCGCAGGTTTATTCGCAAATGTGAGTCACGGCGCAGTGGCATTTTACTTGATATTAGAACGAGAACGGGAGGTGCAGTGCCCACGCACAAGGAAACAAATGACGGGAGGGGAAAGAAAGGCGAAGGAGTGTATGTTTTTTCAGCGCGAAATAAACCGAGTGCGATAATATCAACACTAATGCACCGTATCCCATCAGAACTCTGCAGTTAAGTGTGCTTGCGAGAGTAGTACTCGGATTGGTGACCTCCTGTGAAGTACTCGTGTCGCACAAATTTTTTTTCAGACGGGTCGTTCGATGTTACGCGCGACTGGAACTATGGTCTGCTACTTTATACACAAATGTGAGTCAAGAAGCAGAGGCATTTTAATCGATATTAGAACGAGAAGGAGAGGTGCAGTTTGAACGCACAAGGAAACAAATGATGGGAAGGGGGAGGGAATGAGAAGGAGTGTATGTATTTTCAGCACGAAATGAAACAGGTGCGATCATACCAGCATAAATGCACCGTATCCCATCAGAACTCCGCAGTTAAGTGTGCTTTGCGAAAGTAGTACAAGGATGGGTTACCTCCTGGGAAGTTCTCGTGTTGCACCCATTTTTTTTTTCAGATGGGCCGTTCGACGTTACGCGCGACTGGAACTATGGTCCGCTGGTTTATACGCAAATGTGAGTCAAGAAGCAAGGGCATTTTAATTTATATTAGAACGAAAAGGAGAGGTGAAGTGTGAAAGCAACAGCAAACAAATGATAGGAGGGGGAAGAAAGGAGAAGAAGTGTTTGTATTTGCAGCGCAAAATGAAACAAGTGCAATCATACGAGCACTAATGCACAGGTTCCCATCAGAACTCCGCAGTTAAGTGTGCTTGGGCGAGAGTAGTACTTGGATGGGTGACCACCTGGGAAGTCCTCGTGTTGCACCAATTTTTTTTTCGATGGATTATTCGATGTTACGCGCGAATGGAATAATGAACAGCTGGTTCAATCGCAAAGGTGAGTCACGGTGCCGGGACATTTTACTTGATATTAGAACGAGAATGAGAGATGCAGAGTGCACGCACAAGGAACCAAATGACGGGAGGGGGAACGGAAGGAGAAAGAGTGTATCTATTTGCAGCGCAGAATGAAACATGAGCGATCATACCAGCACTAATGCAACGGATTCTATCAGAACTCCACAGCTGAGGGTGCTTGGGCGAGAGTAGTACTAGGATGGGTGACCTCTTGCGAAGTCCTTATATTTCACCCATTTTCTTGGGAAGTCCTCGTGTTGCACCCATTTTTTTGCAATTGATTCTTTCGACGTTACGCGCGACTTGATATATGGTCTGCAGTGCGCATAGCATTTTACTTGATATTAGAACGAGAACAGGAGGTGCAGTGCGCACGCACAAGGAAACAAATGACGGGATGGGGAAGAATGGAGAAGGAGTGTATGTATTTGCAGCACAAAATTAAACTGGTGCGATCATACCAGCACTAATCCACCGGATCCCATCAGAATTCTGCAGTTAAGTGTGTTTGGGCGAGAGTAGTACTCGAATGGGTGACCTCCTTAGAAGTCCTCGTGTGGCACCTATTTTTTTTCAGACGGGTCGTTCGACATTACACACGACTGGAACTATGGTCTGCTTGTTTATACGCAAATATGTGTCAAGAAGCAGGGGCATTTTAATCGATATTAGAACGAGAATGAGAGGTGCAGTGTGAACGCACAAGGAAACAAATGATGGGAGGGGGGCGGGAAGGAGAAGGAGTGTATGTATTTTCAGCACGAAATGAAACAGGTGCGATCATACCAGCCCAAAGGCACCAGATCCCATCAGAACTCTACAGTTAAGTGTGCTTTGGCGAAAGTAGTACAAGGATGGCTTACCTCCTGGGAAGTTCTCGTGATGCACTTTTTTTTTTTCAGATGGGACGTTTGACGTTATGCGCGACTGGAACTATGGTCCACTGGTTTATACCCAAATGTGAGTCAAGGCGCAGGAGCATTTTAATTGATATTAGAACGAGAAGGAGAGGTGAAGTGTGAACGCACCAGGAAAAAAATGACGAGAGGGCGAAGAAAGGAGAAGAAGTGTTTGTATTTGCAGCGCGAAATGAAACAGGTGCGATCATACGAGCACTAATGCACCGGATCTGAACTCCGCAGTTAAGTGTGCTTGGGTGAGAGTGGTACTCGGATGGGTGACCTCCTGGGAAGTCCTCGTGTTGCACCCATTTTTTTTTCGGATGGGTCGTTCGACGTTATGCGCGAATAGAATTATGAACCGCTGGTTCATTCGCAAAGGTGAGTCACGGTGCCGGGACATTTTACTTAACATTAGAACAGAAGGAGAGGTGCAGAGTGCACGCACAAGGAAACAAATGACGCGAGGGGGGATGGAAGGAGAAAGAGTTTATGTATTTGCAGCGCAGGATGAAACATGAGCGATCATACCTGAACTAATGCAACGGATTCTATCAAAACTCCGCAGGTAAGTGTGCTTGGGCGAGAGTAGTACTAGGATGGGTGACCTCCTGCGAAGTCTTTATATTTCACCCATTATCTTGGGAAGTCCTCGTGTTGCACCCATTTTTTTGCAGATTATTCTTTCGACGTTACCCGCGACTTGAATTATGGTCCGCAGGTTTATTCACAAATGTGAGTCACGGCGCCGTGGCATTTTACTCGATATTAGAACGAGAACGGGAGGTGCAGTGCGCACGAACAAGGAAACAAATGACGGGAGGGGGGAGAAAAGAGAAGGAGTTTATGTATTTGCAGCGATAAAATAAACAGGTGCGATCATAACAGCACTAATGCACTGGATCCCATCAGAACTCCGCAGTTAAGTATGGTTGGGCGAGAGTAGTACTCGGATGGGTGACCTCCTGGGAAGTACTCGTGTCGCACCAATTTTTTTCAGACGGGTCTTTCGACGTTACGCACGACTGGAACTATGGTCCGTTGGTTTATACGCAAATGTGATTCAAGAAGTAGGAGCATTTTAATCGATATTAGAACGAGAAGGAGAGGTGTAGTGTGAACGCACAAGGAAGCAAATTATGGGAGGGGGGAGGAAAGGAGAAGGAGTGTATGTATTTTCAGCACGAAATGAAAGTGGTGCCATCATACCAGCACAAATGCACCGGATCCCATCAGAACTCCTCAGTTAAGTGTGCTTTGGCGAAAGTAGTACAAGGATGGGTTACCTCTTGGGAAGTTCTCGTGTTGCACCTATTTTTTTTTTCAGATGGGTCGTTCGACGTGACGCGCGACTAAAACTATGGTCCGCTGGTTTATACACAAATGTGAGTCAAGACGCAGGGACATTTTAATTGATATTAGAACGAGAAGGAGAGGTGAAGTGTGAACGCACCAGGAAACAAATGACGGGAGGGGGAAGAAAGGAGAAGGAGTGTATGTATTTGCAGTACGAAATGAAACAGGAGCGATCATACCAGTATTAATGCACCGGATCCCATTAGAACTCCGCAGTTAAGTGTGCTTGGACGAGAGTAGTACTAGTATGGGTGACCTCCTGGGAAGTCCTCGTGTTGCACCTATTTTTGTTCGGATGGGTCGTTCGACGTTACGTACAAATGGAATTATGGACTGCTGGTTCATTCGCAAAAGTGGGTCACGATGCTGGGGCATTATACTTGATATTAGAACGAGAATGAGAGATGCAGAATGCACGCACAAGGAAACAAATGAGGGGAGGGGGGATAGAAGGAGAAAGAGTGTATGTATTTATAGCGCAGAATGAAACATGAGTTATCATACAAGCACTAATGCAACAGATTCTATCAGAACTCTGCAAGTTAAGGGTGCTTGGGCGAGAGTAGTACTAGGATGGGTGACCTCCTGCGAAATCCTTATATTTCACCCATTTTCTTGGGAAGTCCTCGTGTTGAACCCATTTTTTTGCAGATGATTCTTTCGACGTTACGCGCGACTTGAATTATGGTCCGCAGGTTTATTCGCAAATGTGAGTCACGGCACCGTGGCATTTTACTTGATATTTGAACGAGAACGGGAGGTGAAGTGCGCACGCACATGGAAACAAATGACGGGAGGGGGAAGAAAGGAGAAGGAGTGTATGTATTTGCAGCGCGAAATTAAACAGGTGAGATCATACCTGCACTAATGCACCAGATCCCATCAGAACTCCGTAGGTAAGTGTGCTTAGGCGAGAGTAATACTCGGATGGGTGACCTCCTAGGAAGTCCTCCTGTCGCACTTATTTTTTTAAGACGGGTAGTTCGACGTTACGCACAAATGGAACTATGGTCCGCTGGTTTATACGCAAATGTGAGTCAAGAAGCAGGGGCATTTCAATAAATATTATAACAAGAAGGAGAGGTGCAGTCTGAACACACCAGGAAACAAATGATGGGAGGGGAGAGGAAAGGAGATGGAGTGTATGTATTTTCAGCACGAAATGAAAAATGTGCGATCATACCAGCACAAATGCACCGAATTCCATCAGAACTCCGCAAGTTAAGGGTGCTTTGGCGAGAGTAGTACTAGGATGGGTGACCTCCTGCGAAGTCCTTATATTTCACCCATTTTCTTGGGAAGTCCTCGTGTTGCACACATTTTTTTGTAGATGATTTTTTTGACGTTACGCGCGAGTTGAATTATGGTTCGTAGGTTTATTCGCAAATGTTAGTCACGGGGCCGTGGCATTTTACTTGGTATTTGAACCAGAACGGGAGGTGCAATGCGCACGCACAAGGAAACAAATGACGGGAGGGGAAGAAAGGAGAAGGAGTGTATGTATTTGCAGCGTGAAATTAAACAGTTGCGATCATACCAGCACTAATGCACCGGATCCCATCAGAACTCTGCAGTTAAGTGTGCTTGGGCGAGAGTAGTACTCGGATGGGTGACCTCCTAGGAAGTTCTCGTGTCGCACTAATTTTTTTTCAGACGGGTCGTTCGACGTTATGCGCGACTGGAACTATGGTCCGTTGGTTTATACGCAAATGTGAGTCAAGAAGCAGGGGCATTTTAATCGATATTAGAACGAGAAGGAGTGGTGCAGTGTGAACGCACAAGGAAAAAAATGATGGGAGGGAAGAGGGAAGGAGAAGTAGTTTATGTATTTTCAACACGAAATGAAATAGGTGCGATCATACCAGCACAAATGCACCGGATCCCATCAGAACTCCGCAGTTAATTGTGCTTTGGCAAAAGTAGTACAAGGATGGGTTACCTCCTAGGAAGTTCTCGTGTTGCACCCATTTGTTTTTCAGATAGGTCGTTCGACGTTACGTGCAACTGGAACTATGGTCCACTGGTTTATATGCAAATGTGAGTCAAGACGCATGGGCATTTTAATTGATATTAGAACGAGAAGGAGAGGTGAAGTGTGAACGCACCATGAAACAAATGACGGGAGGGGGAAGAAAGGAGAAGGAGTGTTTGTATTTGCAGCGCGAAATGAAATAGGTGCGATCATACCAGCACTAATGTACCGGATCCCATCAGAACTCCGCAGTCAAGTGTCCTTGGGCGAGAGTAGTTCTTTGATGGGTGACCTCCTAGGAAGTCCTCGTGTTGCACTCATTTTTTTTTCGGATGGGTCGTTTGACGTTAAACGCGAATGGAATTATGAACCACTGGTTCATTTGCAAAGGTGAGTCAATGTGCCGGGGCATTTTACTTAATATTAGAACGAGAATAAGAGATGCAGAGTGCACGCACATGGAAACAAATGACGGGAGGGGGGATGGAAGGAGAAAGAGTGTATGTATTTGCAGCGCAGAATGAAACATGAGCGATCATACCAGCACTAATGCAACGGATTCTATCAAAACTCCGCAGTTAAGGATGCTTGGGTGAGAGTAGTACTAGGATGGGTGACCTCCTACGAAGTCCTTATATTTCACCCATTTTCTTGCGAAGTCCTCGTGTTGCACCCATTTTTTTGCAGATGATTCTTTCGACGTTACGTGCGACTTGAATTATGTTCCGCAGGTTTATTTGCAAATGTTTGTCACGGTGCCGTGGCATTTTACTTGATATTTGAACGAGAACGAGAGGTGCAGTGCGCACGCACAAGGAAACAAATGACAAGAGGGGAAGAAAAGAGGAGTGTATGTATTTGCAGTGCGAAATTAAACAGGTGCGATCATACCAGAACTAATGCACCGGATCCCATCAGAACGATGCCGTTAAGAGTGCTTGGGCGAGAGTAGTACTCAAATGGGTGACCTCCTGGGAAGTTCTCGTGTCGCACCAATTTTTTTTTAGACGGGTCGTTCGATGTTACGCGCGACTGGAACTATGGTCTGCTGTTTTATACGCAAATTTGAGTCAAGAACTAGGGTCATTTTAATCGATATTAGAACGACAAGGAGAGAAGCAGTGTGAATGCACAAGGAAACAAATGATGGGAGGTGGGAGGGAATGAGAAGGATTGTATGTATTTTCAGCACGAAATGAAACAGGTGCGATCATACCAGCATAAATGCACCGGATCCCATCAGAACTCCGCAGTTAAGTGTGCTTTCGCGAAAGTAGTACAAGGATGGGTTACCTCCTGGGAAGTTCTTATGTTGTACCTATTTTTTTTTCAGATGGGTCGTTCGACGTTACGCGCGACTGGAACTATGGTCCGCTGGTTTATACGCAAATGCGAGTAAAGTCGCAGGGGCATTTTAAATGATATTAGAACGAGAAGGAGAGGTGAAGTGTGAACGCACCAGGAAACAAATGACGGGAGGGGGAAGAAAAGAGAATGAGTGTATGTATTTAGAGCGCGAAATGAAACAGGTGCGATCATACCAGCACTAATGTACTGGATCCAATCAGAACTCCGTAGTTAAATGTGCTTGGGCGAGAGTAGAACTCGGATGGGTGACCTCCTAGGAAGTCTTTGTGTCGCACAAATTTTTTTCCAAATGGGTCGTTCGACGTTACGCGCGACTGGAACTATGGTCCGCTGGTTTATACGCAAATGTGAGTCAAGAAGCAGGGGCATTTTAATCATTATTAGAACGAGATGGAGAGGTGCAATGTGAACGCACAAGGAAACAAATGATGGGATGGGGGAGGGAAGGAGAAGGAGTGTAAGTATTTTCAGCACGAAATGAAACAGGTGCGTTCATATCAGCACAAATGCAGCGGATCCCATCAAAACTGCGCATTTAAATGTGCTTTGGCGAAAGTAGTACAAGGATGGGTTACCTCTTGGGAAATTCTCGTGTTGCACCCATTTTTTTTCGGATGGGTCATTCGACGTTACGCACGAATGGAATTATGAACCGCTGGTTCATTCGCAAAGGTAAGTCATGGTGCCGGGGCATTTTACTTGATATTAGAATGAGAAGGAGAGATGCAGAGTGCACGCACAAGGAAACAAATGACGGGATGGGGGATGGAAGGAGAAAAAGTGTATGTATTTGCAGCGCATAATGAAACATGAGCGATCATACCAGCACTAATGCAACGGATTCTATCAGAACTCCGAAAGTTAAGGGTGCTTGGGCGAGAGTAGTACTAAGATGGGTGACCTCTTGCGAAAGAAAGGAGAAGGAGTGTATCTATTTGCAGCGCGAAATTAAACAGGTACGTTCATACTAACACTAATGCAATGGATCCCATCAGAACTCTGCAGTTAAGTGTGCTTGGGCGAGAGTAGTACTCAGATGGGCGACCTCCTAGGAATTCCTCGTGTCGCACCAATTTTTTTTCAGACGGGTTGTTCGACGTTACGCGCGACTGGATTTATGGTCTGCTGGTATACGCAAATGTGAGTCAAGAGGCAGGGGAATTTTAATCGATATTAGAACGAGATGGAGAGGTGCAGTGTGAATGCACAAGGAAACAAATGATGGGAGGGGGAGGGAAGGAGAAGAATTGTATGTATTTTCAGCTCGAAATGAAACAGGTGCGATCATACCAGCACAAATGCACCGGATCCAATCAGAACTCCGCAATTAAGTGTCCTTGGGCGAGAGTAGTACTAGGATGGGTGACCTCTTGCGAAGTTCTTATATTTCACCCATATTCTTGGGAAGTCCTCGTGTTGTACCCATTTTTTTGAAAATGATTCTTTCGACGTTACGCGCGACTTGAATTATGGTCCGCAAGTTTATTCGCAAATGTGAGTCACGGCGCTGTAGCATTTTACTTGATATTTGAACGAAAACGGTATGTACAGTGCGCACGCACAAGGAAATAACTGACGGGAGGGGGAAGACAGGAGAAGGAATGTATGTATTTGCTTCGCGAAAATAAAGAGATGCGATCATACCAGCACTAATGCACCGGATCCCATCAGAACACCACAGTTAAGTGTGCTTGGACGAGACTAGTACTCGGATGGGTGACCTCTTGGGAAGTTCTCGTGTCGCACCAATTTTTTTTCAGACGGGTCGTTCGACATTACGCGCAACAGGAACTATGGTCCGCTGGTTTTTACGCAAATGTTAGTCAAGAAGCAGGAGCATTTTAATCGATATTAGAACGAGAAGGAGAGGTGCAGTGTGAACGCACAAGGAAACAAATTATGGGAGGGGGAAGGGAAGGAGAAGGAGTGTATGTATTATCAGGACGAAGTGAAACAGGTGCGATCATACCAGCACAAATGCAACGGATCCCATCAGAACTCCGCAATTAAGTGTGCTTTGGCGAAAGTAGTACAAGGATGGGTTACCTCCTGGGAAGTTCTCGTGTTGCACAAATTTTTTTTTTTAAATGGGTCGTTCGACGTTACACACGACTGGAACTATGGTTTGCAGGTTTATACGCAAATGTGAGTCAAGACGCAGGGGCATTTTAATTGATATTAGAACAAGAAGGAGAGGTAAAGTGTGAACGCACCAGGAAATAAATGACGGGAGGGGGAAGAAAGGAGGAGTATATGTATTTGCAGCGCGAAATGACACTGGTGCGATCAAACCAGCACTAATGCACCGGATCCCATCAGAACTCCGTAGTTAAGTGTGCTTGGGCGAGAGTAGGCTCGGATTGGTGACCTCCTGGGAAGTCCTCGTGTTGCACCCATTTTTTTTTGGATGGGTCGTTCGACGTTACGCACGAATGGAATTATGAACTGCTGGTTCATTCGCTAAGGTGAGTCACGGTGCCGGGGAATTTTACTTGATATTATAACAAGAAGGAGAGATGCAGAGTGCACGTACAAGGAAACAAATGACGGGAGGGGGGATGGAAGGAGAAAGAGTGTTTGTATTTGCAGCGCAGAATAAAACATGAGCGATCATAGCAGAACTAACGCAACGGATTCTATCATAACTCCACAAGTTAAGGGTGTTTGGGTGAGAGTAGTACTAGGATGGGTGACGTGCTGCGAAGTCCTTATATTTCATCCATTTTCTTGAGAAGTCCTCGTGTTGCACCTATTTTTTTGTAGATGGTTCTTTCGACGTTACGCGCGACTTGAATTATCGTCCGCAGGTTTTTTTGCAAACGTGAGTCACGGCGCCGTGGCATTTTACTTGATATTTGAATAAGAACGGGAGGTGCAGTGCGCACGCACAAGGAAACAAATGACGGAGGGGGAAGAAAGGAGAAGGAGTGAATGTATTTGCACAGCGAAATTAATCAGGTGCGATCATACCAGTACTAATGCACCGGATCCCATCAGAACTCCGCAGTTAAGTGTGTTTGGTCGAGAGTAGTACTCGGATTGGTGACCTCTTGGGAAGTCCTCGTGTCGCACAAATTTTTTTTCAGACGGGTCGTTCGACGTTACGCGTGACTGGAACTATGGTCCGCTGGTTTATTCGCAAAGGTGAGTCACGGTGCCCGGGTATTTTACTTGATATTAGAACGAGAAGGAGAGATGCACAGTGCACGCACAAGGAAACAAATGACGGGAGGGGGGATGGAAGGAGAAAGAGTGTATGTATTTGCAGCGCAGAATGAAACATGAGCGATCATACCACTACAAATGCAACGGATTCTATCAGAACTCCGTAAGTTAAGGGTGCTTGGGCGAGAGTAGTACTAGGATGGGTGACCTCCTGCGAAGTCCTTATATTTCACCTATTTTCTTGGGAAGTCCTCGAGTTGCACCCATTTTTTTGCAGATGATTCTTTCGACGTTACGCGCGACATGAATTATGGTCCGCAGGTTTATTCGCAAATTTGAGTCACGACACCGTGGCATTTTACTTGATATTTGAACGAGAACGGGAGGTGCAGTGCGCACGCACAAGGAAAGAAATTACGGGAGGGGGAAGAAAGGAGAAGGAGCGTATGTATTTGCAGCGCAAAATTAAATAGGTGCGGTCATACCAGCGCTAATGCACAGGATACATCAGAACTCCGCAGTTAAGTGTGAGTTAAGAAACATGGGCATTTTAATCGATATTAGAACGAGAATGAGAGCTGCAGTGTGAACGCACAAGGAAACAAATGATGGGAGGGGGGAGGGAAGGAGAAGGAGTGTATGTATTTTCACCACGAAATGAAACAGGTGCGTTCATACTAGCACAAATGCATCGGATCCCATCAGTTCTCTGCAGTTAAGTGTTATTTGGCGAAAGTTGTACAACGATGGGTTACCTCCAGGGAAGTTCTCGTGTTGCACCGATTTTTTTTTTCAGATTGGTCGTTCGATGTTACGCGCGACTGGAACTATGGTCCGCTGGTTTATACGCAAATGTGAGTCAAGACGCAGGGGCATTTTAATTGATATTAGAACGAGAAGGAGAGGTGAAGTGTGAACGCACCAGGAAACAAATCACGGGAGGGGGAAGAAATGAGAAAGAGTGTATGTATTTGCAGCGAGAAATGAAATAGGTGCGATCATACCAGCACTATTGCACCAGATCTCATCAGAACTCCGCAGTTAAGTGTGTTTGGTGGAGAGTAGCACTTAGATGAGTGACCTCCTGGGAACTCCTCTTGTCGCACTAATTTTTTTTCAAACGGGTCGTTCGACGTTACGCGCGACTAGAGCTATGGTCCGCTGGTTTATATGCAAATGTGAGTAAAGAAACAGGGGCATTTTAATCGATATTAGAACGAAAAGGAGAGGTGCAGTGTGAACGCACAAGGAAACAAATGACGGGAGGGGGAAGAAAGGAGGAGTGTATGTATTTGCATCGCAAAATTAAACAGATGCGATCATACCAGCACTAATGCACCGGATCCCATCAGAACACCACAGTTAAGTGTGCTTGGACGAGACTAGTACTCGGATGGGTGACCTCTTGGGAAGTCCTCGTGTCGCACCAATTTTTTTTCAGACGGGTCGTTCGACATTACGCACAACAGGAACTATGGTCCGCTGGTTTTTACGCAAATGTTAGTCAAGAAGCAGGAGCATTTTAATCGATATTAGAACGAGAATGAGAGGTGCAGTGTGAACGCACAAGGAAACAAATTATGGGAGGGAGGAGGGAAGGAGAAGGAGTGTATGTATTGTCAACACGTAATGAAACAGGTGCGTTCATACTAGCACAAATGCACCGAATCCCATCAGAACTCCACAGCTAAGTGTGCTTTGGCGAATGTAGTACAATGATGGGTTACCTCCTGGGAAGTTCTCGTGTTGCACCCATTTTTTTGTTCAGATGGGTCGTTTGACGTTACGCATGACTGGAACTACAGTCCGGTTGTTTATATGCAAATGTGATCAAGACGCAGGAGCATTTTAATTGATATTAGAACGAGAAGGAGAGGTGAAGTGTGAACGCACCAGGAAATAATGACGGGAGGGGGAAGAAAGGAGAAAGAATGTATGTATTTGCAGCGAGAAATGAAACAGGTGCGATCATACCAGCACTAATGCACCGGATCCCATCACAACTTCGCAGTTAAGTGTGTTTGGGCGAGAGTAGTACTCGGATGGGTGACCTCTTGGGAAGTCCTCGTGCTGCATCTATTTTTTTTCGGATGGGTTGTTCGACGTTACCCGCGAATGGAATTATGAACCACTGGTTCATTCGCAAAAGTGAGTGACGGTGCCGGGGCATTTTACTTGATATTAGAACGAGAAGCAGAGATGCAGAGTGCACGCACAAGGAAATAAATGACGGGAGGGGGGATGGGAGGAGAAAGAGTGTATGTATTTACAGCGCAGAGTGAAACATTAGCGATCATACCAGAACTAATGCAACGGATTCTATAAGAACTCCTCGGTTAAGGGTGCTTGGGCGAGAGTAGTACTAGGATGGGTGACCTCCTACGAAGTCCTTATATTTCACCCATTTTCTTCAGAAGTCCTCGTTTTGCACCCATTTTTTTGCAGATGATTCTTTCGATGTTACGCGGGATTTGAATTATGGTCCGCAGGTTTATTCGCAAATGTGAGTCACGACGCCGTGGCATTTTACTTGATATTTGAACGAGAACGGGAGGTGCAGTGCGCATGCACAAGAAAACAAATGATGGGAGGGGGAAGAAAGGAGAAAGAGTGTACGTATTTGCAGCGTGAAATTAAACAGGTGCGATCATACCAGCACTAATGCACCGGATTCCCTCAGAACTCCGCAGTTAAGGGTGCTTGGGCGAGACTAGTACTAGGATTGGTGACCTCCTGCGAAGTCCTTATATTTCGCCCATTTTCTTGGGAAGTCCTCCTGTTGCACCCATTTTTTTGCAGATGATTCTTTCGATGTTATGCGCGACTTGAATTATGGGCCGCATGTTTATTCGCAAATGTGAGTAATGGCGCCATGATATTTTACTTGATATTTGAACGAGAACAGGAGGTGTAGTGCGCACGCACAAAGAAACAAATGACGGGAGGGGGAAGAAAGGAGAACGATTTTATGTATTTTCCACGAGAAATTAAATAAGTGCGATCATACCAGCACTAATGCACCATATCCCATCAGAACTCCGTAGTTAACTGTGCTTGGGCGAGAGTAGTACTCGGATGGGTGACCTCCTGGGAAGTCCTCGTGTTGCACCAATTTTTTTTCAGACAGGTCGTTCGACGTTACGCGCAACTGGAGCTATGGTCCGCTGGTTTATACGCAAATGTGAGTTAAGAAGCAGGGGCATTTTAATCGATATTAGAACGAGAAGGAGAGGTGCAGTGTGAACGCACAAGGAAACAAATGATGGGAGGGGGATGGAAGGAGAAGAAGTGTATGTATTTTCAGCACGAAATAAAACAGGTGCGATCATACAAGAACTAATGCAACGGATTCTATCAGAAATCCGCAGGTAAGGGTGTTTGGGCGAGAGTAGTACTAGGATGGGTTACCTCCTGCAAAGTCCTTATATTTCACCCATTTTCTTGGGAATTCCTCGTGTTGCACTCATTTTTTTGCAGATGATTCTTTCGATGTTACGCGCGACTTGAATTGTGGTCCGCAGGTTTATTCGCAAATGCGAGTCACGGCGCCGTGACATTTTACTTGATATTTGAACCAGAAAGGGAGGTGCAGTGCGCACGCACAAGGAAACAAATGACGGGAGGGGGAAGAAAGGAGAAGGAGTGTATATATTTGCAGCACGAAATGAAACAGGTTATATCATACCAGCACTAATGCACCGGATCCCATTAGAACTCCGTAGTTAAGTGTCCTTGGGCTAGAGTAGTACTCAGATGGGTGACCTCCTGGGAAGTCCTCGTGTCGCAACAATTTCTTTTCAGATGGGTCGTTCGATGTTACGCGCGACTGGAGCTATGGTCCGCTGGTTTATACGCAAATGTGAGTCAGGAAGTTGGAGCATTTTAATCGATATTAGAACGAGAAGGAGAGGTGCAGTGTGAACGTACAAGAAAAAAAATTATGGGACGGGGAGGGAAGGAGAAGGAGTGTATGTATTTTCAGCACGAAATGAAACTGGTGCGATCATACCAGCATAAATGCACCGGATCCCTTTAGAACTCCGCAGTTAAGTGTGCTTTGGCGAAAGTAGTACAAGGATGGATTACCTCCAGGGAAGTTCTCGTGTTGCACCCACTTTTTTTTTAGATGGGTCATTCGACGTTATGCGCGACTGGAACTATAGTCCGCTGGTTTATACGCAAATATGCGTCAAGACGCAGGGACATTTTAATTGATATTAGAACGAGAAGGAGAGGTGAAGTGTGAACGCACCAGGAAACAAATGACGGGAGGGGGAAGAAAGGAGAAGGAGTGTATGTATTTGAAGCGCGAAATGACACAGGTGCGATCATACCAGCACTCATGCACCGGATCCCATCAGAACTCCGCAGTGAAGTGTGCTTGGGCGAGAGTAGCACTCGGATGGGTGACCTCCTGGGAAGTCCTCGTGTTGCACCCATTTTTTTTCGGATGGGACGTTCGACATTACGCGTGAATGAAATTATGAACCGCTGGTTCATTCGCAAAGGTGAGTCACGGTGCCGGGGCATTTTACTTTATATTAGAACGAGAAGGAGAGATGCAGAGTGTACGCGCAAGGAAACAAATGACGGGAGGGGGGATGGAAGGAGAAAGAGTGTATGTATTTGCAGCGCAGAATGAAACATGAGCGATCATACCAGCACTAATGCAACAGATTCTATCAGAACTCCGCAGTTAAGGGTGCTTGGGCGAGAGTAGTAATAGGATGGGTGACCTCCTGCGAAGTCCTTATATTTCACCCATTTTCTTGGGATGTCCTCGTGTTGCACCCATTTTTTTGGAGATGATTCTTTCGACGTTACGCACGACTTGAATTATGGTCCACAGGTTTATTCGCAAATGTGAGTCACGGCGCCGTGGTATTTTACTTGATATTTGAATGAGAACGGGAGGTGCAGTGCACACGCACAAGGAAAAAAATGACGGGAAGGAAAGAAATGAGGAGTGTATGTATTTGCAACGCGAAATTAAACAGGTGCGATCATACCAGCACTAATGCACCGGATCCCATCAGAACTATGCAGTTAAGTGTGCTTGGGCGAGAGTAGTACTCGGATGGGTGACTTCTTAGGAAGTTCTCGTGTCGCACCAATTTTTTTTTAGACGAGTCGTTCGACGTTACGCGCGACTGGAACTATGGTCCGCTGGTTTATACGCAAATTTGAGTCAAGAAGCAGGGGCATTTTAATCGATATTAGAACGACAAGGAGAGATGCAGTGTGAATGCACAAGGAAACAAATGATGGGAGGGGGGAGGGAAGGAGAAGAAGTGCATGTATTTTCAGCATGAAATGAAACAGGTGCGATCATACCAGCACAAATGCACCAGATCCCATCAGAACTCCGCAATTAAGTTTGCTTTGGCGAAAGTAGTACATGGATGGGTTACTTCCTGGGAAGTTCTCGTGTTGTACCCTTCTTTTTTTAGATGGGTCATTCGACGTTACGCGCGACTGGAACTATGGTCTGCTGGTTTATACGCAAATGTGAGTCAAGATGTATGGGCATTTGAATTGATAATAGAACGAGAAGGAGAGGTGAAGTGTGAACGAACCAGGAAATAAATGACGGGAGGGGGAAGAAATGAGAAGGAGTGTATGTATTTAGAGCGCGAAATGAAACAGGTGCGATCATACCAGCACTAATGCACAGGATCCTATCAGAACTCCGCTGTTAAGTTTGCTTGGGCTCGAGTAGTACTCGGATGGGTGACCTCCTGGGAAGTCCTCGTGTTGCACCCATTTTTTTTCGGATGGGTCATTCAACGTTACGCGCGAATGGAATTATGAACCGCTGCTTCATTTGCAAAGGTGAGTTACGGTGCTGGTGCATTTTACTTGATATTAGAACGAGAAGGAAAGATGCACAGTGGACGCACAAGGAAACAAATGACGGGAGGGGGGATGGAAGGGGAAAATTTGTACGTATCTGCAGCGCAAAATGAAACATGAGCGATCATACCAGCACTAATTCAACGGATTCTATCAGAACTCCGCGATTAAGGGTTTTTGGGCCATAGTAGTACTAGGATGGGTGACCTCCTGCGAAGTCCTTATATTACACCAATTTTCTTAGGAAGTCCTCGTGTTGCACCCATTTTTTTGCTGATGATTCTTTCGACGTTACGCGCGAGTTGAATTATGGTCCGCAGTTTATTCGCAAATGTGAGTCACGGCGCCGTGGCATTTTACTTGATATTTGAACGAGAACGGGAGGTGCAGTGCGCATGCACAATGAGACAAATGACGGGAAGGGGAAGAAAGGAGGAGTGTATGTATTTGCAGCGCAAAATTAAATAGGTGTTATCTTACCAGCACTAATGCACCAGATTCCATTAGAACTACGGAGTTAAGTGTGCCTGGGTGAGAGTAGTACTCAGATGGGTGACCTCCTGGGAAGTTCTCGTGTCACACTAATTTTTTTTCAGACAGGTCGTTCGACGTTACACGCGACTGGAACTATAGTCCGCTGGTTTATACGCAAATGTTAATCAAGAAGCAGGCACTGAACGCACAAGGAAACAAATGATGGGAGGGGAGAGGAAAGGAGAAGGAGGGTATGTATTTTCAGCACGAAATGAAACAGTTGCGATCATACCAGCACAATTGCACCAGATCCCATCAGAACTCCGTAGTTAAGTGTGCTTTGGCAAAAGTAGTACAAGGATGGGTTACCTCCTGGGAAGTTCTCGTGTTGCACATATTTTTTTTTTCAGATGGGTCGTTCGACGTTACGCGCGACTAGAACTATGGTCCACTGGTTTATACGTAAATGTGAGTCAAGACTCTGGGGTATTTTAATTGATATTAGGACGAGAAGGAGAGGTGAAGTGTGAACGCACCAGGAAACAAATGACGGGAGGGGGAAGAAAGGAGAAGGAGTGTATGTATTTGCAGCGCGAAATGACACAGGTGCAATCATACCAGCACTAATGCACCGGATCCCATCAGAACTCCGTAGTTAAGTTTGCTTGGGCGAGAGTAGTACTCGGATTGGTGACCTCTTGGGAAGTCCTCGTGTTACACCCATTTTTTTTCGGATGGGTCGTTCGACGTTACGCATGAATGGAATTATGAACTGCTGGTTCATTCGCAATGGTGAGTCACGGTGCCGGGGCATTTTACTTGATAATAGAATAAGAATGAGAGATGCAGTGTGGACGCACACAAGGAAACAAATGACGGGAGGAGGGATGGAAGGAGATAGAGTGTATGTATTTGTAGCGCAGAATGAAACATGAGCGATCATACCAGCACTAATGCAACGGATTCTATAAGAACTCCGCAACTTAAGGGTTCTTGGGCGAGAGTAGTACTAGGATGGGTGACCTCCTGGGAAGTCTTTATATTTAAACCATTTTCTTTGAAAGTCCTCGTGTTGCACCAATTTTTTTGCAGATGATTCTTTCGACGTTACGCGCGACTTGAATTATGGTCTGCAAGTTTATTCGCAAATGTGAGTCACGGCGCCGTGGCATTTTACTTGATATTTGAACATGAAAGGGAGGTGCAGTGCGCATGCACAAGGAAACAAATGACGGGAGGGGGAAGAAAGGAGAAGGAGTGTATGTATTTGCAGCACGAAATTAAACAGGTGCGATCATACCAGCGCTAAAACACTGGATAACATCAGAACTCCGCAATTAAGTGTGCTTTGGCGAGAGTAGTACAAGGATGTGTTACCTCCTGGGAATTTCTCGTGTTGCACCCATTTTTTTTTAAGATGGGTCGTTCGACGTTACGCTCGACTGGAACTATGGTCCGCAGGTTTACACGCAAATGTGAGTCAAGACGCATGGGCATTTTAATTGATATTAGAATGAGAAGGAGAGGTAAAGTGTGAACGCACAAGGAAATAAATGACGGGAGGGCGAAGAAAGGAGAAGGAGTGTATGTATTTGCAGCGCGAAATGATACAGGTGCGATCATACCAGCACTAATGCACCGGATCCCATCAGAACTCCGTAGTTAAGTTTGCTTGGGCGAGAGTCGTACTCGGATTGGTGACCTCCTGGGAAGTCCTTGTGTTACACCCATTTTTTTTCGGATGGGTCGTTCGAGGTTATGCACGAATGGAATTATGAACTGCTGGTTCATTCGCAAAGGTGAGTCACGGTGGTGGGGAATTTTACTTGATATTAGAATGAGAAGGAGAGATGCAGAGTGCACGCACAAGGAAACAAACGACGGGAGGGGGGATGGAAGGAGAAAGAGTATTTGTATTTACAGCGCAGAATGAAACATGAGTGATCATTCTAGCACTAATGCAATGGATTCTATCAGAACACCGCAAGTTAAGGGTGCTTGGGCGAGAGTAGTACTAGGATTGGTGACCTTCTGCAAAGTCCTTATATTTCACTTATTTTCTTGGGAAGTCTTCGTGTTGCACCCATTTTTTTGTAGATGATTCTTTCGACATTACGTGCGACTTGAATTATAGTCCGCAGGTTTATTCGCAAAAGTGAGTCACGACGCCGTGGTATTTTCTTGATACTAGAACGAGAACGGGAGGTGTAGTGCGCAGGCACATGGAAACAAATGACAGGATGGGGAAGAAAGGAGAAGGAGTGTATATATTTGCAGCGCGAAATGAAACAGGTGCGATCATACCAGCACTAATGCACTGGATCCCTTCAGAACTCCGCAATTAAGTGTGCTTGGGGGAGAGTAGTACTCGGATGGGTGACCTCCTGCGAAGTCCTCGTGTTACAGCCATTTTTTTTTGGATGGGTCGTTCGACGTTACGCGCGAATGGAATTATGAACTGCTGGTTCATTCGCAAATGTGAGTCACGGTGCCGGGGCATTTTATATTATATTAGAATAAGAAGGAGTCATGCAGAGTGCACGAACAAGGAAACAAATGACGGGAGGGGGGATGGAAGGAGAAAGAGTGTATGCATTTGCAGCACAGAATGAAACATGAGCGATCATACCAGCACTAATGCAACGGATTCTTTAAGAACTCCGCAAGTTAAGGGTGCTTGGGCGAGAGTAGTACTAGGATGGGTGACCTCTTGCGAAGTCCTTATATTTCACCCATTTTCTTGGGAAGTCCTCGTGTTGCACCCATTTTTTTGAAGATGATTCGTTCGACGTTATGCGCGACTGGAACTATGGTCCGCTGGTTTATACGCAAATGTGAGTCAAGACGCAGGGGCATTTTAATTGACATTAGAACGAGAAGGAGAGGTGAAGTATGAACGCACCAGGAAACAAATGACGGGAGGGGGAAGAAAGGAGAAAGAGTGTATGTATTTGCAGCGCGAAATGAAACAGGTGCGATCATACTAGCACTAACGCACCGGATCCCATCAGAACTCCGCAGTCAAGTGTGCTTGGGCGAGAGTAGTATTCGGATGGGTGACCTCCTGGCAATTCATCGTGTTGCACCCATTTTTTTTCGGATGGGACGTTCGACGTTATGCGCGAATTGAATTATGAACCGCTGGTTCATTCGCAAAGGTGAGTCACGGTGCCGGGGCATTTTAGTTGATATTAGAACAAAAAAGAGAGATGGAGAGTGCACGAACATGGAAACAAATGATCAGAGGGGGGATGGAATGAGAAAGAGTGTATGTATTTGCAGCGCAGAATGAAACATGAGCGATCATACCAGCACCAATGCAACGGATTCTATCAGAACTTCGCAAGTTTGGGTGCTTGGGCGAGAGGAGTACTAGGATGGGTCACCTCCATCGAAGTCTTTATATTTCACCCATTTTCTTGGGAAGTTCTCGTATTGCACTCATTTTTTTGCAGAAGATTCTTTCGACGTTACGCGCGGGTTGAATTATGGTCCGCAGGTTTATTCGCAAATGTGAGTCACGGCGCCGTAGCATTTTACTTGATATTTGAACGAGAACGGGAGGTGCAGTGCGCACACACAAGGAAACAAATGACGGGAGGGGGAAGATAGGAGAAGGAGTGTATTGCAGCGCAAAATTAAACAGGTGCGATAATACCAGCACTAATGCACCGGATCCCATGAGAACTCCGCAGTTAAGTGTGCTTGGGCGAGACTAGAACTCGGATGGGTGACCTTTTTAGAAGTCCTCGTGTCACACAGATTTTTTTTCAAACGGGTCGCTCGACGTTACGCACGACTGGAACTATGGTCCGCTGGTTTATACGCAAATTTGAGTCAAGAAGCAAGGGCATTTTAATCGATATTAGAACGAGAAGAAGAGGTGCAGTGTGAACGCACAAGGAAACAAATGATGGGAGGGGGGAGGGAAGGAGAAGGAATGTATGTATTATCAGCAGGAAATGAAAT
The DNA here is from genome assembly GCF_054855325.1 of Carica papaya. Classification (NCBI taxonomy): domain Eukaryota; kingdom Viridiplantae; phylum Streptophyta; class Magnoliopsida; order Brassicales; family Caricaceae; genus Carica; species Carica papaya. The sequence continues at coordinate 21,555,947 of NC_142316.1, forward strand.
AGGTCCGATCACACCAACACAAATGCACCGGATCCCATCAGAACTCCGCAGTTAATTGTGCTTTGGCGAGAGTAGTACAAGGATGGGTTACCTCCTGGGAAGTTCTCGTGTTGCACCCATTTTTTTTTCAGATGGGTCGTTCGACGTTACGCGCGACTGGAATTATGGTTTGCTGGTTTATACGCAAATGTGAGTCAAGATGCAGGGGCATTTTAATTGATGTTAGAACGAGAAGGAGAGGTGAAGTGTGATCGCAGCAGGAAACAAATCACGGGAGGAGGAAGAAAAAAGGAGTGTTCGTATTTGCAGCGCGAAATAAAACAGGTGCGATCATACCAGCACTAATGCACCGGATCCCATCAGAACTCCGCAGTTTAGTGTGCTTGGGCGAGAGTACTACTCGGATGGGTGACCTCCTGGGAAGTCCTCTTGTCGCACCCATTTTTTTCGGATGGGTCGTTCGACATTACGCTCGAATGGAATTATGAACCGCTGGTTCATTCGCAATGTTGAGTCATGGTGCCGGGGAATTTTACTTGATATTAGAACGAGAAGGAGAGGTGCAGTTCGCATGCACAAGGAAATAAATGACGGGAGGGGGAAGAAAGGAGGAGTGTATGTATTTGTAGTGCAAAATTTAACAGGTACGATCTTATCAGCACTAACGCACCGGATCGCATCAGAACTCCGCAGTTAAGTGTGCTTTGGCGACAGTAGTACTCGGATGGGTGACCTCCTGGGAAGTCCTCGTGTCACACCAATTTTTTTTCAGACAGGTCGTTCGACATTATGCGCGACTGGAACTATTGTCGCTGGTTTATATGCAAATGTGAGTCAAGAAGCAAGAGCATCTTAATCGATATTAGAACGAGAAGGAGAATGAGTGTATGTATTTTTAGCACGAAATGAAACAGGTGCGATCAAACCAGCACAAATGCACCGGATCCCATCAGAACTCCGCAGTTAAGTGTGCTTTGGCAAAAGTAGTACAAGGATGGGTTACCTCATGGGAAGTTCTCGTGTTGCACCCATTTTTTTTTTCAGATGGGCCGTTCGACGTTACACGCGACTGGAACTATGGTTCGCTGGTTTATACGCATATGTGAGTCAAGACGCAGGGGCATTTTAATTGATATTAGAACGAGAATGAGAGGTGAAGTGTGAACGCACCTGGAAACAAATGAAGGGAGGGGGAAGAAATGAGAAGGAGTGTATGTATTTGCAGTGCAGAATGAAGCATGAGCGATCATACCAGCACTAATGCAACAAATTCTATCAGAACTTCGCAAGTTAAGGGTGCTTGAGCGAGAGTAGTACTAGGATGGATGACCTCCTGCGAAGTCCTTATATTTCACCCATTTTCTTGGGAAGTCCTCGTGTTGCACCCATTTTTTTGCAGATGATTCTTTCGACGTTATGCACGACTTGAATTATCGTCCGCAAGTTTATTCGCAAATGTGAGTCACGGCACCGTGGCATTTTACTTGATATTGTAACGAGAACGGGAGGTGCAGTGTGCACGAACAAGGAAACAAATGACGGGAGGGGGAAGAAAGGAGAAGGAGTGTATATATTTGCTGCACGAAATTAAACAGGTGCGATCATACTAGCCCTAATGCACCGGATCCCATAAGAAACTCCGCAGTAAAGTGTGCTTGGGCGAGAGTAGTACTCGGATAGGTGACCTTCTGGAAAGTCCTCGTGTCGCACCAATTTTTTTCAGACGGGTCGTTCGACGTTACGTGCGACTGGAGCTATGGTCCATTGGTTTATACGCAAATGTAAGTCAAGAAGGAGGGGCATTTTAACCGATATTAGAACGAGAAGAAGAGGTGCAGCGTGAACGCACAAGGAAACAAATAATGGGAGGGGGGAGGGAAGGAGAAGGAGTGTATGTATTTTCAGCGCGAAATGAAACATGTGCGATCATACCAGCACAAATGCACTGGATCCCATCAGTACTCCGCAGTTAAATGTGCTTTGGCGAAAGTAGTACAAGGATGGGTTACCTCCTGGGAATTTCTCCTGTTGCACCCTTTTTTTTTTCAGATGGGCCGTTCGACATTACGCGCGACTGTAACTATGGTGCACTGGTTTATACGCAAATGTGAGTCAAGACGCAGGGGCATTTTAATTGATATTAGAATGAGAAGAAGAGGTGAAGTGTGAACGCACCAGGAAACAAATGATGGGAGAGGGAAGAAAGGAGAAGGAGTGTATGTATTTGCGGCGCAAAATTAAACAGGTGCCATCATACCATCACTAATGCACCGGATCCCATCAGAACTCCGCACTTAAGTGTGCTTTGGCGAGAGTAGAACTCGGATGGGTGACCTCCTAGGAAGTCCTCGTGTTGCACCTATTTTTTTTCGGATGGGTCGTTCGCCGTTACGCGCGAATAGAATTATGAACCGTTGGTTCATTCGCAAAGGTGAGTCACGGTGCCGTGGCATTTTACTTGATATTAGAACGAGAAGGAGAGATGTAGAGTGCACGCGCAAGGAAACAAATGACGGGAGGGGGGATGGGAGAAAGATTATATGTATTTGCAGCGTAGAATGAAACATGAGCGATCATACCAGCACTAATGCAACGGATTTTATAAGAACTCCGTAGTTAAGGGTGCTTGGGCGAGAGTAGTAATAGGATGGGTGACCTCCTGTGAAATTCTTATATTTCACCCATTTTCTTGAGAAGTCCTCGTGTTGCACCCATTTTTTTGCTGAAGATTCTTTTGACGTTACGCGCGACTTGAATTATGGTCCGCAGGTTATATTCGTAAATGTGAGTCACAGCACCGTTGCATTTTACTTGATATTAGAACGAGAACGGGAGGTGCAGTGCGCACGCACAAGGAAACAAATGACGGGAGGGGGAAGAAAGGAGAAGGAGTGTATGTATTTGCAGCGCAAAAGTAAATCTGTGCGATCATACCTGCACTAATGCACCAGATCCCATCAGAACTCCGCAGTTAAGTGTGCTTGGGCGAGAGTAGTACTCGGATGGGTGATGTCCTGGGAAGTCCTCGTGTTGCACCCATATTTTTTCGAATTGGTCGTTCGACGTTACACGCGAATGAAATTATGAACTGCTGATTCATTCGCAAAGGTGAGTCACGGTGCATGAGCATTTTACTTGATATTAGAACGAGAAAGAGAGATGTAGAGTCCACGCACAAGGAAAAAAATGACGGGAGGGGGAAGAAAGGAGAAGGAGTGTATGTATTTGCAGCGCGAAATTAAACTGGTGCGATCATACCAGCACTAATGCACCGGATCCCATTAGAACTCTGCAGTTAAGTGTGCTTGGGCGAAAGTAGTACTCGGATGGGTGACCTCCTGAGAAGTCCTCGTGTTGCACCAATTTTTTTACAGATGATTCTTTCGACAATACGTGCGACTTGAATTATGGTCCGCAGGTTTATTATCAAATTTTAGTCACGGCACCGTGGCATTTTACTTTATATTTAAACGAGAATGGGAGTTGCAATGCGCACGCACAAGGAAACAAATGACGGGAGGGGGAAGAAAGGAGGAGGAGAGTATGTATTTGTAGAGCGAAATTAAGCAGGTGTGATCATACCAGCACTAATGCACCGGATCCCGTCAGAACTCTGCAGTTAAGTGTGCTTGGGCGAGACTAGTACTCGGATGGGTAACCTCCTGGGAAGTCATCATGTCCCACCAATTTTTTTTAGAACGGGTCGTTCGACGTAACGCGCGACTGAAACTATGGCCCGTTGGTTTATACGCAAATGTGAATCAAGAAGCAGGGGCATTTTAATCGATATTAGAACGAGAAGGAGAGGTGCAGTGTGAACGCATAAGGAAACAAATGATGGGAGGGGGGTGGGAAGGAGAAGGAGTGTGTCTATTTTCAGCACGAAATGAAACAGGTGCGATCAAACCAGCACAAATGCACTGGATCCCATCAGAACTCCGCAATTAAGTGTGCTTTGGCTAAAGTAGTACAAGGATGGGTTTCCACCTGGGAAGTTCTCGTGTTGCACCCATTTTTTTTTTCAGATGGGTCGATCGACGTTACGCGCGACTGGAACTATGGTCCGCTGGTTTATACGAAAATGTGAGTCAAGACGTAAGGGCATTTTAATTGATATTAGAATGAGAAGGAGAGGTGAAGTGTGAACGCACTAGGAAACTACTGACAGGACGGAGAAGAAAGGAGAAGGAGTGTATGTATTTGCAGTACGAAATGAAACAGGTGCGATCATACCAGCACTAATGCACCGGATCCCATCAGGACTCCGCAGTTAAGTGTGTTTGGGCGAGAGTAGTACTCGGATGGGTGGACTCCTGGGAAGTCCTCGTGTTGTACCAATTTTTGTTCGGATGGGTCGTTCGACGTTACGCGCGAATGAAATTATGAACCGCTGGTTCATTCGCAAAGGTGAGTGACGGTGCCGGGACATTTTACTTGATATTAGAACGAGATGGAGAAATGCAGAGTGCACGCACAAGGAAACAAATTACGGGAGGGGGGATGGAAGGAGAATGAGTGTATGCATTTGCAGCGCAGAATGAAACATGAGCGATCATACCAGCACTAATGCAACGGATTCTTTCATAACTCCGTAAGTTAAGGGTGCTTGGGTGAGAGTAGTACTAGGATGGGTGAGTTCCTGCGAAGTCCTTATATTTCACCCATTTTCTTGGAAAGTCCTCGTGTTGCACCCATTTTTTTGCAGATGATTCTTTCGACGTTATGCGCGACTTGAATTATGGTCCGCAGGTTTATTAAAAAATGTGAGTCACGGCGCCGTGACATTTTACTTGATACTAGAACGAGAACGGAAGGTGCAGTGCGCATGCACAAGGAAACAAATGACGGGAGGGGGAAGAAAGGAGGAGAGTATGCATTTGCAGCGCGAAGTTAAACAGGTGTTATCATACCAGCACTAATGCACCGGATCCCATCAGAACTCCTCAGTTAAGTATGCTTGGGCGAGAGTAGTACTCAGATGGGTGACCTCCTGGGATGTCCTCGTGTCGCACTAATTTTTTTTCAGAGGGGTCGCTCGACGTTACGCGCGACTGGAGCTATGGTCTGCTGGTTTATACGCAAATATGAGTCAAGAAGCTAGGGCATTTTGATCGATATTAGAACGAGAAGGAGAGGTGCAGTGTGAACGCACAAGGAAACAAATGATGGGAAGGGGAAGGGAAGGAGAAGGAGTGTATGTATTTTCAGCACGAAATGAAACAGGTGCGATCATACTAGCACAAATTCACTGGATCCCATAAGAACTCCGCAGTTAAGTGTACTTTGGCGAAAGTAGTACAAGGATGGGTTATCTCCTGGGAATTTCTCATGTTGCACCCATTTTTTTTTTCAGATGGGCCGTTCGACGTTATACGCGACTGGAGCTATGGTCCACTGGTTTATACAGAAATGTGAGTCAAGACGCAGGGGCATTTTAATTGATATTAGAACGAGAAGGAGAGGTGAAGTGTGAACGCTCCAGGAAACAAATGACGGGGGGGGGGGGGGGGGAGAAAGGAGAAGGAGTGTATGTATTTGCAGTGCGAAATGAAACAAGTGCGATCATACCAGCACTAATGCACCGGATCTGAACTCCGCAGTTAAGTGTGCTTGTGAGAGAGTAGTACTCGGATGGGTGACCTCCTGGGAAGTCCTCGTATCGCACAAGTTTTTTTTCAGACGGGTCGTTCGACGTTACGTGCGACTGGAACTATGATCCACTGGTTTATACGCAAATGTTAGCCAAGAATCAGGGGCATTTTAATTGATATTAGAACGAGAAAAAGAGGTGAAGTGTGAACGCACCAGGAAACAAAAGACGGGAGGGGGAAGAAAGGAGAAGGAGTGTATGTATTTGCAGCGCAAAATGAAACAGGTGCGATCATACCTGCACTTATGCACCGGATCCCATCAGAACTCCGCAGTTAAGTGTCCTGGGAAGTCCTCGTGTTGCACCCATTTTTTTTTGGATGGGTCGTTTGACATTACGCGCAAATTGAATTATAAACCGCTTGTTCATTCGCAAAGGTGAGTCACGGTGCCGGGGTATTTTACTTGATATTAGAACGAGAAGGAGAGATGCAGAGTGCACGCACAAGGAAACAAATGATGGGAGGGGGGATGGAGGGAGAAAGAGTGTATGTATTTGCAGCGCAGAATGAAACATGAACGATCATACCAGCACTAATGCAACGGATTCTATCAGAACTTTGCAAGTTAAGGGTGCTTGGGCGAGAGTAGTACTAGGATGGGCGACCTGCTGCGAAGTCCTTATATTTCACCCATTTTCTTGGGAAGTCCTCGTGTTGCACCGATTTTTTTACAGATGATTCTTTCGACGTTACCCGCGACTTGAATTATGGTCCGTAGGTTTATTCGCAAATGTGAGTCACGGTGCCGTGACATTTTACTTGATATTAGAACGAGAACGAGTGGTGCAGTGCGCACGCACAAGGAAACAAATGACGGGAGGTCGAAAGAAAGGAGAAGGAATGTATGTATTTGCATCGCCAAATTAAACAGGTGCGATCATACCAGCACTTATGCACCGGATTCCATCAGCACTCTGCAGTTAAGTGTGCTTTGGCGAGAGTAGTACTCAGATGGGTGTCCTCCAGGGAAGCCATCGTGTTGCACCCATTTTTTTTTCGGATGGGTCGTTCGAAGTTACGCGGGAATGGAATTATGAACCGCTGTTATATTCGCAAAGGTGAGTCACGGTGCCGGGACATTTTACTTGATATTAGAACGAGAAGGAGAGATGCAGAGTGCACGCACAAGAAACAAATGATGGAAGGGGGGATGGACGGAGAAAGGGTGTATGTATTTGCAGCGCAGAATGAAGCATGAGCGATTATACCAGCACTAATGCCACGAATTCTATCAGAACTTTGCAAGTTAAGGGTGCTTTGGCGAGAGTAGTAATAGGATGGATGACCTCCTGCAAAGTCCTTATATTTCACCCATTTTCTTGGGAAGTCCTCGTGTTGCATCCATTTTTTTCAGATGATTCTTTCGATGTTACGCGCGACTTGAATTATGGTCCGCAGGTTTATTCGCAAATGTGAGTCACGTCACTGTGGCATTTGACTTGATATTATAACGAGAACGAGAGGTGCAGTGCGCACGCACAAGGAAACAAATGAAACGAGGGGGAAGAAAGGAGAAGGAGTGTATGTTTTTGCTGCGCGAAATTAAACAGGTGCGATCATACCAGCCCTAATGCACCGGATCCCATAAGAAACTCCGTAGTTAAGTGTGCTTGGGCGAGAGTAGTACTCGAATAGGTGACCTCCTGGGAAGTCCTCGTGTCGCACCAATTTTTTTTCAAACGGGTCGTTCGACGTTACGCGCGACTTGAGCTATGTTCCGCAGGTTTATACGCAAATGTGAGTCAAGAAGCAGGGGCATTTTAACCGATATTAGAACGAGAAGGAGAATTGCAGCGTGAACGCACAAGGAAACAAATAATGGGAGGGGGGAGGGAAGGAGAAGGAGTGTATGTATTTTCAGCGCTAAATGAAACAGGTGCGATCATACCAGCACAAATGCACCGGATCCCATCAGTACTCCGCAGTTAAGTGTGCTTTGGCGAAAGTAGTACAAGGATGGGTTACCTCCTGGGAAGTTCTCGTGTTGCACCTATTTTTTTTTCAGATGGGCCTTTCGACGTTACGCGCGACTGGAACTATGGTCTGCTGGTTTATACGCAAATGTGAGTCAAGACGCATGGGCATTTTAATTGATATTAGAATGAGAAGGAGAGGTGAAGTGTGAACGCACCAGGAAACAAATGACGGGAAAGGAAAGAAAGGAGAAGGACTGCATGTATTTGCAGCGCAAAATTAAACAGGTTGCCATCATACCATCACTAATGCACCGGATCCCATCAGAACTCCGCACTTAAGTGTGCTTTTGCGAGAGTAGTACTCGGATGGGTGACCTTCTGGGAAGTCCTCGTGTTGCTCCTATTTTTTTTCGGATGGGTCGTTCCCGTTATGCGCGAATGGAATTATGAACCGCTGGTTCATTCGTAAAGGTGAGTCACGGTTCTGGGACATTTTACTTGATATTAGAACGAGAAGGAGAGATGCAGAGTGCACACACAAGGAAACAAATGACGGGAGGGGGATGGAAGGAGAAAGAGTGTATGTATTTGCAGCGCAAAATTAAACATGAGCGATCATACCAGCACTGATGGAACGGATTTTATAAGAACTCCATAGTTAAGGGTGCTTGGGCGAGAGTAGTACTAGGATGGGTGACCTCCTGCGAAGTCCTTATATTTGACCCATTTCTTTGTGAAGTCCTCGTGTTGCACCCTTTTTTTTGCAGATGATTCTTTCGATGTTACGCACGACTCTAATTATGATCCGCAGGTTTATTCGCAAATGTGAGTCACGGCGCCGTGGCATTTTACTTGATATTAGAATGAGAACGGGAGGTGCAGTGCGGACGCACAAGGAAACAAATGACGGGAGGGGGAAGAAAGGAGAAGGAGTGTATGTATATGCAGCGCGAAATGAAACAGTTGCGTTCATACCATCACTAATGCGTCGGATTCCCTCAGAACTCCGCAGTTAAGTGTGCTTGGGCGAGAGTAGTACTCGGCTGGGTGACCTCCTGGGAAGTCCTTGTGTCGCACCAATTTTTTTTCAGACGGGTCGTTCGACGTTACCCGCGACTGGAACTATGGTCCTCTGGTTTATACGCAAATGTGAGTCAAGAATCAGGGGCATTTTTATCGATATTAGAACGAGAAAGAGAGGTGCAGTGTGAACGCACAAGGAACCAAATGATGGGAGGGGGCAGGGAAGGAGAAGGAGTGTATGTATTTTCAACACGAAATTAAACAGGTGCGATCATACCAGCACAAATGCACCGGATCCCAACAGAACTCCGTAGTTAAGTGTGCTTTGGCGAAAGTAGTACAAAGATGGGTTACCTCCTGGGAAATTCTCGTGTTGCACCCATTATTTTTTTCAGATGGGTCGTTCGACGTTACGCGCGACTTTAATTATGGTTCACAGATTTATTCGCAAATGTGAGTCACGGCGTCGTGGCATTTTACTTGATATTTGAACGAGAATGAGAGGTGCAGTGCGCACGCACAAGGAAACAAATGACAGGAGAGGGAAGAAAGGAGAAGGAGTGTATGTATTTGCAGCGCGAAATTAAACAGGATCGATCATACCAGCACTAATGCACCGTATCCCATCAGAACTCAGCAGTTAAGTGTGCTTTGACGAGAGTAGTACTCGAATAGGTGACCTCCTAGAGAAGTCCTCGTGTTGCACCCATTTTTTTTCGGATTTATCGTTCGACATTACGTGCGAATGGAATTATGAACCGCTGGTTCATTCGCAAAGGTGAGTCACCGTGCCGGGGTATTTTATTTGATATTAGAACGAGAAGGAGAGATGCAGAGTGCACGCACAAGGAAACAAATGACGGGAGGGGGGATGGAAGGAGAAAGAGTGTATATATTTGCAGCGTAGAATGAAACATGAGGGATCATACCAGCACTATTGCAACGGATTCTATCAGAACTCCGCAAGTCAAGGGTGCTTGGGCGAGAGTAGTACTAGGATGGGTGACCTCCTGCGAAGTCCTTATATTTCACCCATTTTCTTAGGAAGTCCTCGTGTTGCACCCATTTTTTTGCAGATGATTCTGTCGACGTTACGCGCGACTTGAATTATGGTCCGCAGGTTTATTTACAAATGTAAGTCACGGCGCCGTGGCATTTTACTTGATATTTGAAAGAGAACGGGTGGTGCAGTGCGCACGCACAAGGAAACAAATGACGGGAGGGAATCCGTTTAGTGCTGGTATGATCGCTCATGTTTCATTATGCGCTGCAAATACATACACTCTTTCTCCTTCCATCCCCCCTCCCGTCATTTGTTTCCTCGTGCGTGCACACTGCATCTCTCCTTCTCGTTCTAATATCAAGTAAAATGCCCCGGTACCTTGACTCACTTTGCGAATGAACCAACGGATCATAATTCCATTCGCGCATATCGTCGAACGACCCATCCGAAAAAAATGCGTGCAACACGAGGACTTCCGAGGAGTACACCCATCCGAGTACTACTCTCGCCCAAGCACACTTAACTGTGAAGTTCTTATGGGATCCGGTGCATTAGTGCTGGCATGATCGCACCTGTTTCATTTTGTGCTGCAAATACATACACTTCTTCTCCTTTCTTCCCCCTCCCGTCATTTGTTTCCTGTTACGTTCACACTTCACCTCTCCTTCTCGTTCTGATATAAATTAAAATGCCCCTGCGTCTTGACTCACATTTGCGTATAAACCAGTGGACTATAGTTCCAGTCGCGCGTAACGTTGAATGACCCATCTGAAAAGAATGGGTGCAACACGAGGACTTCCCAAGAGGTCACCCATCTGAGTATAACTCTCACCCAAGCACAGTTAACTGCAGAGTTCAGATTCGGTGTATTAGTGCTGGTATGATTGCACCTGTTTCATTTCGCGCTGCAAATACATACACTCTTTTTCCTTTCTTCCCCCTCCCGTCATTTGTTTCCTCTTGCGTGCGCACTGCACCTTTTATTCTCGCTCAAATATCAAGTAAAATGCCACGGCGCTGTGACTCACATTTGCGTATAAACCAGCGGACCATAGTTCCAGTAGCGCGTAGCGTCGAACGACCCATCTGAAAAAAAAAATGGGTGCAACATGAGAACTTCCCATGAAAATGGGTGAAATATATGGACTTCGCAGGAGGTCACCCATCCTAGTACTGTTCTCGCCCAAGCACCCTTAACTTGCGGAGTTCTGTTAAAATTCGTTGCATTAATGCTGGTATGATCGCTCCTGTTTAATTCTACGCTGCAAATACATACACTCTTTCTCCTTCCATTCCCCCTCCCGTCATTTGTTTCCTTGTGCGTGCACTCTGCTTCTCTGCTTTTCATTCTAATATCAAGTAAAATGTCCCGGCACCATGGCTCACCTTTGCGAATGAACCAGCGGTTCATAATTCCATTCGCGCGTAACGTCGAACGACCCATTCGAAAAAGAATGGGTGCAACACGAGGACTTCCCAGGAGGTCACCCATCCGAGTACCACTCTCGCCCAAGCACACTTAGTTGCGGAGTTCTGATGGAATCCGGTTCATTAGTGCTGCTATGATCGCAATTGTTTCATTTCACGCTGTAAATACATACACTCCTTCTCATTTCTTCCCCCTCCCTTCATTTGTTTCCTGGTGCGTTCTCACTTCACCTCTCCTTCTCGCTCTAATATCAATTAAAATGCCCTTGCATCTTGACTCACATTTGCGTATAAACCAGTGGACCGTAGTTCCAGTCGCGCGTAACATTGAATGACCCATCTAAAAAAAAATGGATGCAGCACGAGAACTTCCCAGGAGGTAACCCATCCTTGTACTATTTTCGCCAAAGCACACTTAACTGCAGAGTTCTGATGGGATCCGGTGCATTAGTGCTGGTATGATCGCACCAGTTTAATTTCACGCTGCAAATACATACACTCCTTCTCCTTTCTTCCCCCTCCTGTCATTTGTTTCCTATTGCGTTCACACTTCACCTCTCCTTTTCGTTCTAATATAAATTAAAATGCCCATTTGTCTTGACTCACATTTGCGTATAATCCAGTGAGCTATAGTTCCAGTCGCGCGTAACTTTGAACGACCCATCCGAAAAAAATGGGTGCAACACGAGGACTTCCCAGGAGGTCACCCATCTGAGTACTACTCTCGCCCAAGCACACTTAACTGCGGAGTTCAGATTCGGTGCATTAGTGCTGGTATGATCGCACTTGTTTCATTTCGCGCTGCAAATACATACACTCCTTCTCCTTTCTTCCCCCTCCCGTCATTTGTTTCCTGGTGCGTTCACACTTCACCTCTCCATATCGTTCTAATATCAATTAAAATGCCCTTACGTCTTGACTCACATTTGCATATAAACCAGCGGACCATAGTTCCAGTCGCGCGTAACGTCAAACGACCCATCTGAAAAAAATAATGGGTGCAACACGAGAACTTCCCAGGAGGTAACCCATCCTTGTACTACTTTCGCCAAAGCACACTTAACTGCGGAGTTCTGATGGGATCCGGTGCATTTGTGCTGGTATGATCGCACCTGTTTCATTTCTTACTGAAAATACATGCACTCCTTCTCCTTCCCTCCCCCCTCCCATCATTTGTTTCCTTGTGCGTTCACACTGCACCTCTCCTTTTCGTTCTAATATCGATTAAAATACCCCTGCTTCTTGACTCATATTTGCGTATAAACCACCGGACCATAGTTCCAGTCGCGTGTAACGTCGAACGACCCGTCTGAAAGAAACTTGGTGCGACACGAGGACTTCCAAAGAGGTCACCCATCCGAGTTCTACTCTCGCCCAAGCACACTTAACTGCGGAGTTCTTATGTGATATAGTGCATTAGTGCTGCCAGGATCGCTACTGTTTAATTTCGCGGTGCAAATACATACACTCCTTCTCCTTTCTTCCCCCTCCCGTCATTTGTTTGCTTGTGCGTGCGCACTGCACCTCCCGTTCTCGTTCAAATGTCCAGTAAAATGCCACGGCGTCGTGACTCAAATTTGCGAATAAACCTGCAGACCATAACTCAAGTCGCGTGTAACGTTGAAAGAATCATCTGCAAAAAAATGGGTGCAACACGAGGACTTCGCAAGAGGTCACCCATCCTAGTACTACTCCAGCCCAAGCACCCTTAACTTGCAGAGTTCTGATAGAATCCGTTCCATTAGTCCTGGTATGATCGCTCATGTTTCATTCTTCGCTGTAAATACATACACTCTTTCTCGTTCCATCCCCACTCCCGTCATTTGTTTCCTTGTGCGTGCACTCTGCATCTCTCCTTCTCGTTCTAATATCAAGTAAAATGCCCCAGCACCGTGACTCACCTTTGCGAATGAACCAGCGGTTTATAATTCCATTTGCGCGTAACGTCGAACGACCCATCCGAAAAAAAATGGGTTCAACAAGAGGACTTCCAAGTAGGTCACCCATCCGAGTATTACTTTCGCCCAAGCACATTTAACTACGGAGTTCTCATGGGAACCGATGCATTAGTGCTGGTATGATCGCACCTTTTTAATTTCGCGTTGCAAATACAAACACTCCTTCTCCTTTCTTCCCCCTCCCGTCATTTGTTTCCTTGTGCGTGCGCACTGCACCTCTCCTTCTCGTTCTAATATCAAGTAAAATGCCACGGCCCCGTGACTCACATTTGTGAATAAACCTGCGGACCATAATTCAAGTCGCGCGTAACGTCGAAAGAATCATCTGCAAAAAAATGGGTACAACACGAGGACTTCCCAATAAATTGGGTGAAATATAAGGACTTCGCAGGAGGTCACCCATCCTAGTACTACTCTCGCCCAATCACCCTTAACATGTGGAATTCTGATAGAATCTGTTGCATTAGTGTTGGTATGATCGCTCATGTTTCCTTCTCCGCTGCAAATCGTTCCATCCCCCCTCCTATCATTTGTTTCCTTGTGCGTGCACTCTGCATCTCTCCTTCTCATTCTAATATCAAGTAAAATGGCACGGCACCGTGCCTCACCTTTGCGAATGAAGCAGCGGTTCATAATTCCATTCGCGCGTAATGTCGAACGACCTATCCGAAAAAAAATGGGTGCAACACGAGGATTTCCCAGGAGGTCACACATCCGAGTACTGCTCTCGCCCAAGCACACTTAACTGCAGAGTTCTGATGGGATCCAGTGCACTAGTGCTGGCATGATCGCACCTGTTTCATTTCGCGCTGCAAATACATACACTCCTTCTCCTTTCTTCCCCCTCCCGTCATTTGTTTCCTGGTGCGTTCACACTTCACCTCTCCTTATCGTTCTAATATCAATTAAAATGCCCCTGCGTCTTGCGTCACATTTGCGTATAAACCAGCGGATCATAGTTCTAGTCGCGTGTAACGTCGAACGACCCATCTGGAGAAAAAATGGTTGTAACATGAGAACTTCTTAAGAGGTAACCCATCCTTGTACTACTTTCGCCAAAGCACACATAACTACGGAGTTCTGATGGGATCCGGTGCATTTGTGCTGGTATGATCGCACCTGTTTTATTTCGTGCTGAAAATATATACACTCCTTCTCCTTCCCTCCCCCCTCCCATTATATTTTTCCTTGTGCGTTCACACTGCACCTCTTCTTCTTGTTCTAATATCGATTAAAATGCCCCTGCTTCTTGACTCACATTTGCGTATAAACAAGCATACCGTAGTTCCAGTCGCGCGTAACGTCGAACGACCCGTCTAAAAAAAAATTGGTACGACATGAGGACTTCCCAAGAAGTCACCCATCCGAGTACTACTGTCACCCAAGCACACTTAACTGCTGAGTTCTGATGGGATACGGTACATTAGTGCTGGTATGATCGAACCTGATTAATTTTGCGCTGCAAATACATACACTCCTTCTCCTTTCTTCCCCCTCCCGTCATTTGTTTCTTTGTGCGTGCGCACTACACCTCCCGTTCTCGTTCTAATATCAAGTAAAATGTCACTGCACCTCCCGTTCAAGTTTTAATATCAAGTAAACTGCCACGGCGCCGTGACTCACATTTGCGAATAAACCTGCGGACCATAATTCAAGTCGCGCGTAACGTCGAAAGAATCATCTGCAAAAAAATGGGTGTAACACGAGGACTTCCCAAGAAAATGGGTGAAATATAAGGACTTCGCAGGAGGTCACCCATCCTAGTACTACTCTTGCCCAAGCACCAATAACTGCGGAGTTCTGATAGAATCCGTTGCATTAGTGCTGGTATGATCGCTCATGTTTCATTCTGCGCTGCAAATACATACACTCTTTCTCCTTCCATCCCCCCTCCCGTCATTTGTTTCCTTGTGCGTGCACACTGCATCTCTCTTTCTCGTTCTAATATCAAATAAAATGCCCCGTCACCGTGACTCACCTTTGCGAATGAACCAGCAGTTCATAATTTCATTCGCTCGTAACGTCGAACGACCCCTCCGAAAAATAATGGGTGCAACACGAGGACTTCCCATGAGGTCACCCATCCGAGTACTACTCTCGCCCAAGCACACTTAACTGCGGAGTTTTGATGGGATCCGGAGCATTAGTGCTGGTAAGATAGCACCTATTTAATTTTGCGCTGCAAATACATACACTCCTCCTTTCTTCCCCCTCCCATCATTTGTTTCCTGGTGCGTTCACACTTCACCTCTCCTTCTCGTTCTAATATCAAATAAAATGCCCCTGCATCTTAACTCACATTTTCGTATAAACCAGAAGACCATAGTTCCAGTCGTGCGTAACGTCAAACGACCCATCTGAAAAAAAAATGGATGCAACACAAGAACTTCCCAGGAGGTAACCCATCCTTGCACTACTTTTGCCAAAGCACACTTAACTGCGGAGTTCTGATGGGATCCGGTGCATTTGTGCTGGTATGATGGTACCAATTTTATTTTGTGCTGAAAATACATACACTCGTTCTCCTTCCCTCCCCCCTCCCATAATTTGTTTCCTTGTGCGTTCACACTACACCTCTCATGCTCGTTCTAATATCAATTAAAATGCACTTGCTTCTTGACTCACATTTGCGTATAAACCAGCGGACCATAGTTCCAGTTGCGCGTAACGTCGAACGACCCGTCTGAAAAAAAATATGTGCGACACGAGGACTTCCCCGGAGGTCACCCATCCGAGTACTACTCTTGCCCAAGCACACTTAACTGCGGAGTTCTGATGGGATCCGGAGCATTAGTGCTGGTATGATCGCACCTGTTTAACTTTGCGCTGCAAATACATAAACTCCTTTTCCTTTCATCCCCCTCCCATCATTTGTTTCCTTGTGCGTGCGCACTGCACTTCCCGTTCTCGTTCTAATATCAAGTAAAATACCACAGCACCGTGACTCACATTTGTGAATAAACCTGCAGACCATAATTCAAGTCGCGTGTAACGTCGAAAGAATCATCTGCAAAAAAATGGGTGCAACACGAGGACTTCCCAAGAAAATTGGTGAAATATAAGGACTTCGCGGGAGGTCACCCATCCTAGCACTACTCTCGCCTAAGCACCCTTAACTTGCGGAGTTCTTATAGAATCCATTGCATTAGTGGTGGTATGATGGCTCATGTTTCATTCTACGCTGCAAATACATATACTCTTTCTCCTTCAATCCCCCCTCCCGTCATTTGTTTCCTTATGCGTGCACTCTGCATCTCTCCTTCTCGTTCTAATATCAAGTAAAATTCCCCGGCACCGTGACTCACCTTTGCTAATGAACCAGCGGTTCATAATTCCATTCGCGCATAACGTCGAACGACCCATCTGAAAAAAAATAGGTGCAACACGAGGACTTCCTAGGAGGTCACCCATCCGAGTACTACTCTCGCCCAAGCACACTTAACTGCTAAGTTCTGATGGGATCCGGTGCATTAGTGCTGGTATGATCACACCTGATTAATTTTTCACTGCAAATACATTCACTCCTCCTTTCTTCCCCTTCCTGTCATTTGTTTCCTTGTGCGTGCGCACTACACCTCCCATTCTCGTTCAAATATCGAGTAAAATGTCACGGCGCCGTGACTCACATTTGCAAATAAACCTGCGGACCATAATTCAAGTCGCGCGTAACGTCGAAAGAATCATTTGCAAAAAAATGGGTACAACACGAGGACTTCCCAAGAAAATGGATGAAATATAAGGACTTCGCAGGAGGTCACCCATCCTAGTACTACTCTCGCCAAAGCACGCTTACCTGCGGAGTTCTGATAAAATCCGTTGCATTAATGCCGGTATGATCTCTCATGTTTTATTCTGCGCTGCAAATACATACACTCTTTCTCCTTCCATCCCCCCTCCCGTCATTTGTTTCCTTGTTCGTGCACCTACATCTCTCCTTCTCGTTCTAATATCAAGTAAAATGTTCCGGCACCGTGACTCACCTTTGCGAATGAACTAGCGGTTCATAATTCCATTCGCGCGTAATGTCGAACGACCCATCCGAAAAAAAATGAGTGCAACACGAGGACTTCTCAGGAGGTCACCCATCCGAGTACTACTCTCGCCCAAGCACACTTGACAGCGGAGTTCTGATGGGATCCGGTGCATTAGTGCTGGTATGATCGCACCTGTTTCATTTCGCGCTGCAAATACATACACTCCTTCTCCTTTCTTCCCCATCCTGTCATTTGTTTCCTGGTGCGTTCACACTTCACCTCTCCTTCTCGTTATAATATCAATTAAAATGCCACTGCATCTAGATTTACATTTACGTATAAACCAGGGGACCATAGTTCAAGTCTCGCGTAATGTCGAACGACCCATTTGAAAGAAAAAATGGGTGCAACATGAGAACTTACCAAGAGGTATCCCCTCCTTGTACTACTTTCGCCAAAGGACACTTAACTGCGGAGTTCTGTTGGGATCCGGTGCATCTGTGTTGGTATGATTGCACCTGTTTCATTTCGAGCTGAAAATACATAAACTCCTTCTCCTTTCCTCCCCCTCCCATCATTTATTTTCTTGAGCGTTCACACTGCACCTCTCCTTCTCGTTCTAATATCGATTAAAATGCCCCTGCTTCTTGACTCACATTTGCGTATAAACCAGCAGACCATAGTTCCAATCGCACGTAACGTCGAACGACCCGTCTGAAAAAAAATTGGTGCGACACGAAGACATCCCAAGAGGTCACACATCCGAGTACTACTTTTGTCCATGCACACTTAACTGCGGAGTTCTGATGGGATCCGGTGCATTAGTGCTGGTATGGTCGCACCTGATTAATTTCGCGCTGTAAATACATACACTCCTTCTCCTTTCTTCCCCCTCCCGTCATTTGTTTCCTTGTGCGAGCGCACTGCACCTCCCGTTCTCGTTCAAATATCAAGTAAAATACCACGGCGCCGTGACTCACATTTGCAAATAAACCTGCGGACCATAATTCAAGTCGCGCGTAACGTCGAAAGAATCATCTGCAAAAAAATTGGTGCAACACGAGGACTTCCCAAGAAAATGGGTGAAATATAAGGACTTCGCAGGAGGTCACTAATCCTAGTACTACTCTCGCCCAAGCACCCTTAACTTGCGGAGTTCTGATAGAATCCGTTTCATTAGTGCTGGTATGATCGCTTATGTTTCATTCTGCGCTGCAAATACATACACTCTTTCTCCTTCCATCCCCCCTCCCGTCATTTGTTTCCTTGTGCATGCACTCTGCATCTCTCCTTCTCGTTCTAATATAAAGTAAAAGGCCCCGGCACCGTGACTCACCTTTGCGAATGAACCAGCGGTTCATAATTCCATTCGCGCATAACGTCGAACGACCCATCGGAAAAAAAAATAGGTGAAACACGAGGACTTCTAAGGAGGTCACCCATCCGAGTACTACTCTCTCCCAAGCACACTTAACTGCGGAGTTATGATTGGATCGGGTGCATTAGTGCTAGTATGATTGCACCTGTTTCATTTCGCACTACAAATAAATAAACTCCTTCTCCTTTCTTCCCCTCCCGTCATTTGTTTCCTTGTGCGTGCGCACTGCACCTCCCGTTCTCGTTCTAATATCAAGCAAAATGTCACGGCGCCGTGACTCACATTTGCGAATGAACTTGCGGACCATAATTCAAGTCGCGCGTAACGTCGAAAGAATCATCTGTAAAAAAATGGGTGCAACAAAAGCACTTACCAAGAAAATGGGTGAAATATAAGGACTTCGCAGGAGGTCACCCAACCTAGTACTACTCTCGCCCAAGCACCCTTATCTTGCGGAGTTCTGATAGAATCCGTTTCATTAGCTCTGGTATGATCGCTTATGTTTCATTCTGCGCTACAAATACATACACTCTTTCTCCTTCCATCCCCCCTCCCGTCATTTGTTTCCTTGTGCGTGCACTCTGCATCTCTCATTCTCGTTCTTATATCAAGTAAAATGCCCCAGCACTGTGACTCACCTTTGCGAATGAACCAACGGTTCATAATTCCATTCGCACGTAACGTCGAACGATCCATCAGAAAAAAAAATGGGCGCAACATGAGGAATTCCCAGGAGGCCACCCATCCGAGTACTTCTCTTGCAGAAGCACACTTAACAGCGGAATTCTGATGGGATCCGGTGCTTTAGTTCTGGTATGATCACACCTGTTTAATTTCGCGCTGTAAATACATACACTCCTTCTCCTTTCTTCTCCCTCCCGTCATTTGTTTCCTTGTGCGTGCGCACTGCACGTCCCGTTCTCGTTCAAATATCAAGTTTAATGCTACGGCGACGTGACTCATATTTGCGAATAAACCTACGGACCATAATTCAAGTCGCGCGTAACGTCGAAAAAATCTTCTGCAAAAAAATGGGTGCAAACACGAGGACTTCCCAAGAAAATGGGTGAAATATAAGGACTTCGCAGGAGGTCACCCATCTTAGTACTACTCTCACCCAAGCACCCTTAACTTTCGGAGTTCTGATAGAATCCGTTGCATTAGTGCTGGTATGATCGCTCATGTTTCATTATGCACTGCAAATACATACACTCTTTCTCCTTCCATCTCCCCTCCCGTCATTTGTTTCCTTGTGCGTGCACTCTGCATCTCTCCTTCTCGTTCTAATATCAAGTAAAATATCCCCGCACCATGACTCACTTTTGCGAATGAACCAGCGGTTCATAATTCCATTAGTGCCTAACGTCGAACGACTCATTAAAAAAAATGGGCACAAAACGAGGAATTCCCAATAGGTCACCAATCCGAGTACTACTCTCGCCCAAGCACACTTAACTGCGGAGTTCTAATGGGATTCGGTGCATTAGTGCTGGTACGATCGCTCATGTTTTATTTTGCGCTGCAAATACATACACTCTTTCTCCTTTCTTCCCCCTCCCGTCATTTTTTTTCCTGGTGCGTTCACACTTCACCTCTCATTCTCATTCTAATATCAATTAAAATGCCCCTGCGTCTTGACTCATATTTGAGTATAAACTAGTGGACCATAGTTCTAGTGGCGCGTAACGTCGAACGACCCATCTGAAAAAAAAAATGGGTGCAACACGAGAACTTCCCAGGACGTAACCCATCCTTGTACTACTTTCACCAAAGCACACTTAACTGCGGAGTTCTGATGGGATCCGGTGCATTTGTGCTAGTATGATCCCACCTGTTTCATTTCGTGCTGAAAATACATACACTCCTTCTCCTTCTCTCCCCCCTCCCATCATTTGTTTCATTGTGCGTTCACACTGCACCTCTCCTTCTCGTTCTAATATCAATTAAAATGCCCCTGCTTCTTGACTCACATTTGCGTATAAACTAGCGGACCATAGTTCCAGTCGCGCGTAACGTCGAACGACCTGTTTGAAAAGAAATTGGCGCGTCACGAGGACTTCGCAGGAGGTCACCCATCCTAGTACTACTCTCACCCAAGCACCCTTAACTTGCGGAGTTCTGATAGAATCCATTGCATTAGTGCTGGTATGATCGCACCTGTTTAATTTCGCGCTGCAAATACATATACTCTTTCTCCTTCCATCCCCCCTCCCGTCATTTGATTCCTTGTGCGTGTACTATACATCTCTTCTTCTCTTTCAAGTATTAAGTAAAATGCCCCGGCATCGTGACTCACCTTTGCAAATGAACCAGCGGTTCATAATTCCATTCCCGCGTAACGTCGAACGACCCATCCGAAAAAAAATGGGTGCAACACGAGGACTTCCCAGGAGGTCACCCATCCGAGTACTACTCTCGCGCAAGCACACTTAACTGCAGAGTCCTGATTTTATCCGGTGCATAAGTGCTGGTATGATCGCACCTGTTTAATTTCACGCTGCAAATACATACACTCTTTCTCCTTTCTTCCCCCTCCGGTCATTTGTTTCCTTGTCCGTGCGCACTGCACCTCCCGTTCTCGTTCAGATATCAAGTAAAATGCTACGGCGCCGTCACTCACATTTGCGAATAAACCTTCGAACCATAATTCAAGTCGCGCGTAACGTCGAAAGAATCATCTGTAAAAAAATGGGTGCAACACGAGGACTTCCCAAGAAAATGGGTGAAATATAAGGACTTCGCAGGAGGTCACCCATCCTAGTACTACTCTCGCCTAAGCACCCTTAACTTACGGAGTTTTGATAGAATCTGTTGCTTTAGTGCTGGTATGATTGCTCATGTTTCATACTGCGCTGCAAATACATACACTCTTTCTCCTTCCATCCCCCCTCCCGTCATATGTTTCCTTGTGCGTGCACTCTCCATCTCTCATTCTCGTTATAATATCAAGTAAAATGCCCCGGCACCATGACTCACCTTTGCGAATGAATCAGCGGTTGATAATTCAATTCGCACGTAACGTCGAACGACCCATCTGAAAAAAAATGGGTGCAACACGAGGACCTCCAAGGAGGTCACCCATTCGAGTACTACTCTCGCCCAATCACTCTTAACTGCGGCGTTCTGATGGGATCTAGTGCATTAGTTCTGGTATGATCGCACCTGTTTCATTTCGCGTTGCAAATACATACACTCCTTCTCCTTTCTTCCCCCTCCCGTCTTTTGTTTCCTTGTGCGTGCGCACTGCACCTCCCGTTCTCGTTCTAATATCAAGTAAAATGCCACGGCGTCGTGCCTCACATTTGCGAATAAACCTGCGGACCATAATTCAAGTCGCGCGTATTGTCAAAAGAATTATCCGCAAAAAAATGGGTACAGCACGAGGACTTCTATAGAAAATGGGTGAAATATAAGGACTTCGCAGGAGGTCACCCATCCTAGTACTACTCTCGCCCAAGTACGCTTACCTGCGGAGTTCTCATAGAATCCGTTGCATTAGTGCTGGTATAATCTCTCATGTTTCATTCTACGCTGCGAATACATACACTCTTTCTCCTTTTATCCCCCCTCCCGTCATTTGTTTCCTTGTTCGTGCACTCTGCATCTCTCATTCTCATTATAATATCAAGTAAAATGCCCCGGCACCGTGACTCACCTTTGCGAATGAACCAGCGGTTCATAATTCCATTCACGCGTAACGTCGAACGACCCATCCGAAAAAAATAGGTGCAACACGAGGACTTCCCAGGAGTTCACCCATCCGAGTACTACTCTCACCCAAGCACACTTAACTGCGAAGTTCTGATGGGATCCGGTGCATTAGTGCTGGTATGATCGCACCTGTTTCATTTCGCGGTGTGAATACATACACTCCTCCTTTCTTCCCCCTCCCGCCATTTCTTTCCTTGTGCGTGCGCACTGCACCTCCCGTTCTCGTTCTAATATCAAGTAAAATGCCACGGCGCCGTGACTCACATTTGCGAATAAACCTGCGGACTATAATTCAAGTCGCGCATAACATCAAAAGAATCATCTGCAAAAAAATGGGTGGAACACGAGGACTTCCCAAGAAAATGGGTGAAATATAAGGACTTCGCAGGAAGTCACCCATCCTAGTATTACTCTCGCCCAAGTACCACTAACTTGCGGAGTTCTGAAAGAATCTGTTGCATTAGTGCTGGTATGATCACTCATGTTTCACTCTGCGCTGCAAATGCATACACTCTTTCTCCTTCCGTCCCCTCTTCCGTCATTTGTTTCCTTGTCCGTGCACTTTGCATCTCTCTTTCTCGTTCTAATATCAAGTAAATTCCTCCGGCACCGTGACTCACCTTTGCGAATGAACCAGCGGTTCATAATTCTATTCGCACGTAACGTCGAACGACCCATCCGAAAAAAAATGGGTGCAACACGTGGACTTCCCAGGAGGTCACCCATCCGAGTACTACTCTCGCGTAAGCACACTTAACTGCGAAGTCCTGATTTTATCCAGTGCATAAGTGCTGGTATGATCGCACCTGTTTCATTTCGCGCTGTAAATACATACACTCCTTCTCCTTTCTTCCGCTTCCCGTTAATTGTTTCCTGGTGCGTTCAAACTTCACCTCTCCTTCTCGTTCTAATATCAATTAAAATGCCCCTGCCTCTTGACTCACATTTTTGTATAAACCAGCGGACCATAGTTCCAGTCGCGCGTAACGTCAAACGACCCATCTGAAAAAAAAAAGAGTGCAACACGAAAACTTCCCAGTAGGTAACCCATCCTTGTACTACTTTCGCTAAAGCACACTTAACTACGGAGTTCTGATTTGATCCGGTGCATTTGTGCTTGTATGATCGCACCTGTTTCATTTCGTTTTGAAAATACATACACTCCTTCTCCTTCCCTCCCCCCTCCTATCATTTGTTTCCTTCTGCGTTCACACTGCACCTCTCCTTCTAGTTCTAATATCGATTAAAATGCCCCTACTTCTTGACTCACATTTGCGTATGAACCAGCGGACCACAGTTCCAGTCCCAAGAGGTCACCCATCCGAGTACTAGTCTCGCCCAAGCACATTTAACTGCGGAGTTCTGATGGGATCCGGTGCATTTGTGCTGGTATGATCGCACCTATTTAATTTCGTGCTGCAAATACATATTCTCCTTCTCCTTTCTTGCCCCTCCCGTCATTTGTTTCCTTGTGCCTGCGCACTGCACCTCCCGTTCTCGTTCAAATATAAAGTAAAATGCAACGGCGCCATGACTAACATTTGCTAATAGACTTGCGGACCATAATTCAAGTTGCGCATAACGTCGAAAGAATCATCTGGAAAAAAATTGGTGCAACACGAGGACTTCCCAGGAGGTCACCCATCCGAGTACTATTCTCGCCCAAGCACACTTAACTGCAGAGTTCTGATGGGATCCGGTGCATTAGTATTGGTATGATCGCACCGGTTTACTTTTGCGCTGCAAATACATACACTCCTTCTCCTTTCTTCCCCCTCCCGTCATTTGTTTCCTTGTTTGTGCGCACTGCACCTGCCTTTCTCGTTCTAATATCAAGTAAAATGCCACGGCGCCGTGACTCAAATTTACGAATATAACCTGCGGACCATAATTCAAGTCGCGCGTAATGTCGAAAGAATCATGTGCAAAAAAATGGGTGAAATATAAGGACTTCGCAGGTGGTCACCCATCCTAGTACTACTCTCGCCCAAGCACCCATAACTGCGGAGTTCTGATAGAATTCGTTGCATTAGTGCTGGTATGATCGCTCATGTTTCATTCTGCGCTGCAAATACATACAATCTTTCTCCTTCCATCCCACCTCCCGTCATTTGTTTCCTTGTGCGTGCACTCTATATCACTTCTTCTCGTTCTAATATCAAGTAAAATGCCCCGGCACCGTGACTCACCTTTGCGAATGAAACAGCGGTACATAAGTCCATTTGCGCGTAACGTTGAACGACCCATCCAAAAAAAAAAGGGTGATACACGAGGACTTCCCAAGAGGTCACCCATTCGAGTACTACTCTCGCCCAAGCACACTTATCTGTGAAGTTCTGATGGGATTCGGTGCATTAGTGCTGGTACAACCGCTCATGTTTTATTTTGCGCTGCAAATACATACACTCCTTTTCCTTTCTTCCCCTTCCCGTCATTTTTTTTCCTGGTGCGTTCACACTTCACCTCTCATTCTCGTTCTAATATCAATTAAAATGCCCCTGCATCTTGACTCACATTTGCGTATAAACCAGCGGACCATAGTTCTAGTGGCGCGTAACGTCGAACGACCCATCTGAAAAAAAAAATGGGTGCAACACGAGAACTTCCCAGGACGTAACCCATCCTTGTACTACTTTCACCAAATCACACTTAACTGCGGAGTTCTGATGGGATCCGGTGCATTTGTGCTAGTATGATCGCACCTGTTTCATTTCGTGCTGAAAATACATACACTCCTTCTCCTTCTCTCCCCCCTCCCATCATTTGTTTCCTTGTGTGTTCACACTGTACCTCTCATTCTCGTTCTAATATCGATTAAATTGCCCCTTCTTCTTGACTCACATTTGCGTATAAACTAGTGGACCATAGTTCCAGTCGCGCGTAATGTCGAACGACCCGTCTGAAAAGAAATTGGCGCGTCACGAGGACTTCGCAGGAGGTCACCCATCCTAGTACTACTCTCACCCAAGCACCCTTAACTTGCGGAGTTCTGATAAAATCCATTGCATTAGTGCTGGTATGATCGCTCATGTTTCATTCTGCGCTGCAAATACATACACTCTTTCTCCTTCCATCCCCGCTCTCGTCATATGTTTCCTTGTGCGTGCGCTCTGCATCTATCCTTCTCGTTCTAATATCAAGTAAAATGCTCCGGTAATGTGACTGACCTTTGTGAATTAACCAGCGGTTTATAATTCCATTCGCGCATAACGTCGAACGACCCATCCGAAAAAAAAAAGGTGCAACACGAGGACTTCCCAGGAGGTCACCCATCCAAGTACTACTCTCGCCTAAGCACACTTAACTGCAGAGTTCTGATGGTATCCGGTGCATTTGTGCTGGTATGATCGCACCTATTTCATTTCGTTCTGAAAATACATACACTCCTTCTCCTTCCCTCCCCCCTCCCATCATTTCTTTCCTTGTGCGTTCACACTGCACCTCTCCTTCTCATCCTAATATCGATTAAAATGCCCTTGTTTCTTGACTCACATTTACGTATAAACCAGCGGACCATTATTCAAGTCGCGCGTAACGTCGAACGACCTGTCTGAAAAAAAATTGGTACGACACGAGGACTTCCTAAGAGGTCACCTATCCGATTACTACTCTCGCCCAAGCACATTTAACTGCAGAGTTCTGATGTGATCCGGTTCATTAGTGCTGGTATTATCGCACCTGTATAATTTTGCGCTGCAAATACATACACTCCTTCAACTTTCTTCCCCCTCCGGTCATTTGTTTCCTTGTGCATGCGCACTGCACCTCCCGTTCTCGTTCAAATATCAAGTAAAATGCCACGGCGCCGTGACTCACATTCGGGAATAAACCTGCGGACCATAATTCAAGTCGCATGTAACGTCGAAAGAATCATCTGCATAAAAAATGGGTGCAAATATAAGGACTTCGCAGGAGGTCACCCATCCTAGTGCTACTCTCGCCCAAGCACCCTTAACTTGCGGAGTTCTGATAGAATCCGTTGTATTAGTTCTGGTATGATCGCTCATGTTTCATTCTGCGCTGCAAATACATACACTCTTTCTCCTTCCATCCCCCCTCCCGTCATTTGTTTCCTTGTGCGTGCACTCTTCATCTCTCCTTCTCGTTCTAATATCAAGTAAAATGCCCCGGCACCGTGACTCACCTTTGCGAATGAGCCAGCAGATCATAATTCTATTCGCGCGTAACTTCGAACCACCCATCCGAAAAAAAATGGGTGCAACACGAGGACTTCCCAAGAGGTCAACCATCTGAGTACTACTTTCGCCCAAGCACACTTAACTGCGGAGTTCTGATGGGATCCGGAGCGTTAATGTTGATATGATCGCACCTGTTTTGTCTCACGTTGCAAACATATACACTCCTTCTCCTCTCTTCCTCCACCCGTCATTTGTTTGCTGGTGCGTTAAAACTTCACATCTTCTTCTCGTTCTAATATCAATTAAAATGCCCCTGCCTCTTGACTCACATTTGCGTATAAACCAGCGGACCACAGTTCCAGTCGTGCGTAACGTCGAACGACCCATCTGAAAAAAAAAATGGGTGCAACACGAGAACTTCCCAGGAGGTAACCCATCCTTATACTACTTTCGTCATAGCACACTTAACTACGGAGTTCTGATGGGATCCGGTGCATTTGTGCTGGTATGATCGCACCTGTTTCATTTGGTGCTGAAAATAAATACACTCCTTCTCCTTCCCTCCCCCTTCCCATCATTTGTTTCCTTGTGTGTTCACACTGCACCTCTCATTCTCGTTCTAATATCGATTAAAATGCCCTTGTTTCTTGACTCACATTTGCGTATAAACTAGCAGACCATAGTTCCAGTCACGCGTAACATCGAACGAACCGTCAGAAAAAAAATTTGTGCGACACGAGGACTTCTCAGGAGGTCACCCATCCGAGTACTACTCTCGCTCAAGCACACTTAACCGCGGAGTTCTGATGGGATCCAGTGCATAAGTGCTGGTATGATCGAACCTATTTAATTTCGCACTGCAAATAGATACACTTCTTCTCCTCTCTTCCCCCTCCTATCATTTGTTTCCTTGTGCGTCCGCACTGCACCTCCTGTTCTCGTTCAAATATCGAGTAAAATGCCACGGCGCCGTGACTCACATTTGTGAATAAATATGCAGACCATAATTTAAGTCACCCGTAACATCGAAAGAATCATCCGCAAAAAAATGGGTGCAACACGAGGACTTCCCAAAAAAATGGGTGAAATATAAGGACTTCGCAAGAGGTCACCCTTCCTAGTTCTACTATCGCCCAAGCACCCTTAACTGCGGAGTTCTGATAGAATCCGTTGCATTAGTGCTGGTATGATCTCTCATATTTCATTCTGCGCTGCAAATACATACACTCTTTCTCCTTCTATCCCCCCTCTCGTCATTTGTTTCCTGGTGCGTTCACACTTCACCTCTCCTTCTCGTTATAATATCAAGTAAAATGCCCCTGCGTCTTGACTCACATTTGCGTATAAACAAGCGGACCATAGTTTCAGTCGCGCGTAACGTCGAACGACCCATCTGGAAAAAAAAATGGGTGCAACACGAGAACTACTCAGGAGGAAATCCATCCTTGTACTACTTTCACCAAAACACACTTAATTGCGGAGTTATGATCGGATCCGGTTCATTTGTGCTGGTATGATCGCACCTGTTTCATTACGCGCTGCAAATACATACACTCCTTCTCATTTCTTCCCCCGTTCGTCATTTGTTTCCTGTTGCATTCACACTTTACCTCTCCTTCTCATTCTAATATCAATTAAAATACCCCTGTGTCTTGACTCACATTTGCGTATAAACCAGCGGACCATAGTTCCAGTTGCGCGTAAGGTCGAACGACCAATCTGAAAAAAAAATGGGTGCAACACGAGAACTTCCAAGGAGGTAACCCATCCTTGTACTACTTTCGGCAAAGCACACTTAACTGCGGAGTTCTCATGGGATCCGGTGCATTTTTGCTAGTATGATCGCACCTGTTTCATTTCGTGCTAAAAATACATACACTCCTTCTCCTTTCCTCCCCCCTCCCATCATTTGTTTCCATGTGCGTTCACACTGCACCTCTCCTTCTCGTTCTAATATCGATTAAAATGCCCCTGCTTCTTGACTCACATTTGCGTATAAACCAGCGGACCATAGTTCCAGTCGCGCATAACGTCAAATGACCCGTCTGAAAAAAAATTGGTGCGACACGAGGACTTCTCAGGAGGTCACCCATTCGAGTTATACTCTCGTACAAGCACACTTAACTGCGGAGTTTTGATGGGATCCGGTGCATTAGTGCTGGTATGATCGCACCTATTTAATTTCGCACTGAAAATACATAAACTCCCTCTCCTTTCTTCCCCATCCCGTCATTTGTTTCTTTGTGCGTGCGCACTGCACCACCCGTTCTCGCTCTAATATCAAGTAAAATGCCACGGCCCCATGACTCACATTTGCAAATAAACCTCCGGACCATAATTCAAGTCGCGCGTAACGTCGAAAGAATCATCTGTAAAAAAATGAGTGCAACACGAGGACTTCTCAAGAAAATAGGTGAAATATAAGGACTTCGCAGGAGCTCACCCATCCAAGTACTACTATCACCCAAGCAGCCATAACTTGCGGAGTTCTGATAGAATCCGTTGCATTAGTGCTGGTATGATCGCTCATGTTTCATTATGTGCTGTAAATACATACACTCTTTCTCCCTCCATCCCCCCTCCCGTCATTTGTTTCCTTGTGCGTGCACTCTGCACTCTCATTCTCGTTCTAATATCAAGTAAAATGACTCGGCACCGTGACTCACCTTTGTGAATGAACCTGTGGTTCATAATTCCATTCGCGCATTACGTCGAACGACCCATCCGAAAAAAAATGGGTGCAACACAAGGACTTCCCAGGAGGTCACCCATCTAAATACTACTCTCGCCCAAGCACACTTAACTGGGGAGCTCTGATGGGATACGGTGCATTAGTGCTGGTATGATCGCACCTGTTTCATGTTGTGCTGCGAATACATACACTCCTTCACCTTTCTTCCCCCTCCCGTAATTTGTTTCCTGGTGCGTTCACACTTTACCTCTCTTTCTCGTTCTAATATCGATTAAAATGCTCCTGCTTCTTAACTCACATTTGCGTATAAACCAGCGGACCATAAATCCAGTCGCGCGTAACGTCGAACGACCCGTCTGAAAAAAAATTGGTGCGACACGAGGACTTCCCTGGAGGTCACCCATTCGAGTACTACTCTCGCCCTAGCACACTTAACTGCGGAGTTCTGATGGGATCCGGTGCATTAGTGCTGGTATGATCCCACCTATTTAATTTTTCACTGAAAAAACATAAACTCCTTCACCTTTTTCCCCCCTTCCGTCATTTGTTTCTTTGTGCGTGCGCACTGCACCTCCCGTTCTCGTTCTAATATCAAGTAAAATGCCACGGCGCCATGACTCACATTTGCGAATAAACCTGCGGACCATAATTCAAGTCGCGCGTAACGTCGAAAGAATCATCTGCAAAAAAATGGGTGCAACACGAGGACTTCTCCTTCTATCCCCCCTCTCGTCATTTGTTTCCTGGTGCGTTCACACTTCACCTCTCCTTCTCGTTATAATATCAAGTAAAATGCCCCTGTGTCTTGACTCACATTTGCGTATAAACAAGCGGACCATAGTTTCAGTCGCGCATAATGTCGAACGACCCATCTGAAAAAAAAAATGGGTGCAACACAAGAACTACTCAGGAGGTAATCCATCCTTGTACTACTTTCGCCAAAGCACACTTAATTGCAGAGTTATGATGGGATCCGGTTCATTTGTGCTGGTATGATCGCACCTGTTTCATTATGCGCTGCAAATACATACACTCCTTCTCCTTTCTTCCCCTGCTCGTCATTGGTTTCCTGGTGCGTTCACACTTTACCTCTCCTTCTCATTCTAATATCAATTAAAATACCCCTGTGTCTTGACTCACATTTGCGTATAAACTAGCGGACCATAGTTCCAGTTGCGCGTAACGTCGAACGACCCATCTGAAAAAAAAATGGGTGCAACACGAGAACTTCCAAGGAGGTAACCCATTCTTGTACTACTTTCGCCAAAGCACACTTAACTGCGGAGTTCTCATGGGATCCGGTGCATTTTTGCTGGTATGATCGCACCTGTTTCATTTCGTGCTGAAAATACATACACTCCTTCTCCTTCCCTCCCCCCTCCCATCATTTGTTTTCTTGTGCGTTCACACTGCACCTCTCCTTCTCGTTCTAATATCGATTAAAATGCCCGTGCTTCTTGACTCACATTTTCCTATAAACCAGCGGACAATAGTTTCAATCGCGCGTAACGTCGAACGATCCGTCTGAAAAAAAATTGGTGCGACACGAGAACTTCCCAGTAGGTCACCCATCTGAGTACTTCTCTCGCCCAAGCACACTTAACTGCGGAGATTTGATGGGATCCGGTGCATTAGTGATGATATGATCACACCTGTCAAATTTTGCGCTGCAAATAGATACAGTCCTTCTCATTTCTTCCCCTTCCCGTCATTTGTTTCCTTGTGCGTGCGCACTGCACCTCCCGTTCTCGTTCAAATATCAAGTAAAATTTCACGGCGCCGTGACTCACATTTGCGAATAAACCTACGGACCATAATTCAAATCGTGCGTAACGTTGAAAGAATCAACTGCAAAAAAATGGGTGCAACACGAGGATTTCCCAAGAAAATGGGTGAAATATAAGGACTTCGCAGGAGGTAACCCATCCTTGTACTACTCTCGCCCAAACACCCTTACCTGCGGAGTTCTGATAGAATCTGTTGCATTAGTACTGGTATGATCGCACCTGTTTCATTTCGTGCTGAAAAGACATACACTCCTTCTCCTTTCCTCCCCCTCCCATCATTTCTTTCCTTGTGCGTTCACACTGCACCTCTCCTTCTCGTTCTAATATCGATTAAAAAGCCCCAGCTTCATGACTCACATTTGCGTATAAACCAGCGGACCCTAGTACCAGTCGCGCGTAACGTCGAACGACCCGTCTGGAAAAAAATTAGTGCGACGCGAGGACTTCCCAGGAGGTCACCCATCCGAGTACTACTCTTGCCCAAGCACACTTAACTATAGAGCTATGATGGGATCCGGTGCATTATTACTGGTATGATCGCACCTATTTAATTTCGCGCAGCAAATACATAAAATCCTTCCCCTTTCTTCCCCCTCCCGTCATTTGTTTCCCTATGCGTGCGCACTGCACCTCTCGTTCTCGTTCTAAGATCAAGTAAAATACCACGGCGCCGTGACTCACATTTGCGAATAAACCTGCGGACCATAATTCAAGTCGCGCATAACGTCGAAAGAATCATCTGCAAAAAAATGGGTGCAACACGATGACTTCCCAAGAAAATGGGTGAAATATAAGGACTTCGCAGGAGGTCACCCATCCTAGTACTACTCTCGCCCAAACACCCTAAACTTGCAGAGTTCTGATAGAATCCGTTGCATTAGTTCTGGTATGATCGCTCATGTTTCATTCTGCGCTGAAAATACATACACTCTTTCTCCTTCCATCCCCCCTCCCGTCACTTGTTTCCTTGTGCTTGCACTCTGCATCTCTCCTTCTCGTTCTAATATCAAGTAAAATGCCCCGGCACCGTGACTCACCTTTGCGAATGAACCAGCGGTTCATAATTCCATTAGCGCGTAACGTCGAACGACCCATCCGAACAAAAATGGGTGCAACACGCGGACTTCCCAGGAGGTCACCCATCCAAGTACTACTCTCGCCCAAGCACACTTAAGTGCGTAGTTCTGTTGGGATCCGGTGCATTAGTGCTGGTATGATGGCACCAGTTTAATTTAGAGCTTCAAATACATACACTCCATCTCCTTTTTCCCCCTCCCGTCATTTGTTTCCTGGAGCGTTCACACTTCACCTCTCCTTCTCGTTCTAATATTGATTTAAATGCCCCAGCTTCTTGACTCACTTTTGCGTATAAAACAGCGGACCCTAGTACCAGTCGCGCGTAACGTCGAACGACCCGTCTGAAAAAAAATTAGTACGACACGAGGACTTCCCAGGAGGTCACCCATCTGAGAACTACTCTCACCCAAGCACGCTTGACTGCAGAGTTCTGATGGGATCCGGTGCATTACTGCTAATATGATCACACCAGTTAAATTTCGCGCTGCAAATACATAGACTCCTTCTCCTTTCTTCCCCCTCCCGTCATTTGTTTCCTTGTGCGTGCGCATTGCACCTCTTGTTCTCGTTCAAATATCAAGTAAAATTCCACGGCGCTGTGACTCACATTTGCGAATAAACCTGCGGACCATAATTGAAGTCGCGTGTAACGACGAAAGAATCATCTGCAAAAAAATAGGTGCAACACGAGGACTTCCCAAGAAAATGGGTAAAAAAAAGGACTTCACAGGAGGTAACCCATTCAAGTACTACTCTCGCCCAAGCACCCTTACCTGCAGAGTTCTGATAGAATCCGTTGCATTAGTGCTGGTATTATCGCACCTGTTTCATTTCGTGCTGAAAATACATACACTCCTTCTCCTTCCCTCCCCCTCTCATCATTTGTTTCCTTGTGCGTTCACACTGCACCTCTCCTTCTCGTTCTAATATCGATTTAAATGCCCCAGCTTCTTGACTCACTTTTGCGTATAAAACAGCGGACCCTAGTACCAATCGCGCGTAACGTCGAACGACCCGTCTGAAAAAAAATTAGTACGATACGAGGACTTCCCAGGAGATCACCCATCTGAGTACTACTCTCGCCCAAGCACACTTAACTACGGAGTTCCGATGGGATCCGGTGCATTAGTGCTGGTATAATCGCACCTATTTAATTTCGCGCGGCAAATACATAAAATCCTTCTCATTTCTTCCCCTCTCCCGTCATTTGTTTCCTTGTGCGTGCGCACCGCACCTCCCGTTCTCGTTCTATTATCAAGTAAAATGCCACGGCGCTGTGACTCACATTTGCGAATAAACCTGCGGATCATAATTCAAGTCGCGCGTAACGTCGAAAGAATCATCTGCAAAAAAATGGGTGCAATACGAGTACTTCCCAAGAAAATGGGTGAAATATAAGGATTTCGAAGGAGGTCACCCATCCTAGTACTACTCTGTCCCAAGCACCCTTAACCGCGGAGTTCTGATAGAATTCGTTGCATTAGTGCTGGTATGATCGCTCATGTTTCATTATGCGCTGCAAATACATACACTCTTTCTCCTTCCATCCCCCCTACCGTCATTTGTTTCCTTGTGCGTGCCCTCTGCATGTCTCCTTCTCGTTCAAATATCAAGTAAAATGTCCCGGCACCGTGACTCACCTTTGCGAATGAACCAGCGGTTCGTAATTCCATTCGCGCGTAACGTCGAACGACCCATCCGAAAAATAAGGGTGCAACACGAGGACTTCCCAGGACGTTACCTATCCGAGTACTACTCTCGCCGCAACACACTTAACTGCAGAGTTCAGATCCGGTGCATTAGTGCTGGTATGATCGCACCTGTTTCATTTCACGCTGCAAATACATACACTCCTTTTCCTTTCTTTCCCCCCCCCCCAACCGTCATTTGTTTCCTGGTGCGTTCACACTTCACCTTTCCTTTTCGTTCTAATGTCAATTAAAATGCCCCTGTGTCTTGACTCACATTTGCGTATAAACAAGCAGACCATAGTTCCAGTCGTGCGTAACGTCGAACGGCCTATCAAAAAAAAAATAGGTACAACACGAGAACTTCCCAAGAGGTAACCCATCCTTGTACTACTTTCACCAAAGCACACTTAACTGCGGAGTTCTGATGGGATCTAGTGCATTTGTGCTGGTATGATCGGCTGTTTAATTTTGTGTTGAAAATACATGCACTCCTTCTCCTTTCTTCCCCCTCTCGTCATCTGTTTCCTTGTGCGTGCGCACTGCACCTCCCGTTCTCGTTCTAATATCAAGTAAAATGTCACGGTGCCGTGACTCACATTTGTGAATAAACCTGTGGACCATAATTCAAGTCGCGCGTAACGTCGAAAGAATCATCTGCAAAAAAATGGGTGCAACACGAGGACTTCCCAAGAAAATGGGTGAAATATAAGGACTTCGCAGGAGGTCACCCAACATAGTACAACTCTCACCCAAGCACCCTTAACTGCGGAGTTCTGATAGAATCAATTGCATTAGTGCTGGTATGATCCCTCATGTTTCATTCTGTGCTGCAAATACATACACTCTTTCTCCTTCCATCCCCCGTCCCGTCATTTGTTTCCTTGTGCGTGCACTCTGCATCTCTCATTCTCGTTCTACTATCAAGTAAAATGCCCCGGCACCGTGACTCACCTTTGCGAATGAACCAGCGGTTCATAATTCCATTCGTGCGTAATGTCGAACGACCCATCCGAAAAAAAAAGGGAGCAAGATGAGGACTTCCCAGGAGGTCACCCATCCAAGTACTACTATCGCCCAAACACACTTAACTGCGGAGTTCAGATCGGGTGCATTAGTGCTGGTATGATCACACCTGTTTCATTTCGCGCTGCAAATACATACACTACTTCTCCTTTCTTCCCCCTCCCATCATTTGTTTCCTGGTGCGTTCACACTACACCTCTCCTTCTCGTTCTAATATCGATTAAAATACCTCTGCTTCATGACTCACATTTGCGTATAAACCAGCGGATCATAGTTCCAGTCGCGTGTAACGGCGAACGACCTGTCTGAAAAAAAATTGGTGCGACATGAGGACTTCCCAGGAGGTCGCCCATCTGAGCACTACTCTCGCCCAAGCACACTTAACTGCGGAGTTCAGATGGGATCCGGTGCATTAGTGCTGGTATGATCGCACCTGTTTAATTTCGTGCTGCAAATACATACACTCCTTCTCTTTTCTTCCCCCTCCCGTCATTTGTTTCCTTGTACGTGCGCACTGCACCTCCTGTTCTCGTTCTAATATCAAGTAAAATGCCACGACGATGTGACTCACATTTGCGAATAAACCTGTGGACCATAATTCAAGTCGAGCGTAGCGTCGAAAGAATCATCTAAAAAAAAAGGGTGCAACACGAGGACTTCCCAAAAAAATAGGTGAAATATAAGGACTTCGCAGGAGGTCACCCATCCTAGTACAACTCTCGTCCAAGCACCCTTAACTGCGGAGTTCTGATAGAATCTGTTGCATTAGTTCTGGTATTATCGCTCATGTTTTGCTTTGTGATGCAAATACATACACTCTTTCTCCTTCCATCCCCCCTCCCGTCATTTGTTTCCTTGTGCGTGCACTCTGCATCTCTCCTTCTCGTTCTAATATCAAGTAAAATGCCCCGGCACCGTGGCTCACCTTTGCGAATGAACCAGCGGTTCATAATTCCATTCGTGCGTAACGTCGAGCAACCCATCCAAAAAAAATAGGTGCAACACGAGGACTTCCAAGGAGATCACCCATCCAAGTACTACTCTTGCCCAAGCAGACTTAACTGTGGAGTTCTGATGGGATCCGGTGCATTAGTGCTGGTATGATCGCACCTGTTTAATTTCGCGCTGCAAATACATACACTCCTTCTCATTTCTTCCCCATCCCGTTATTTGTTTCCTTGCTCGATCTAATATCAAGTAAATTGCCACGGCACTGTGACTCACATTTGCGAATAAACCTGCAGACCATAATTCAAGTCGTGCGTAACGTCGATAGAATCATCTGTAAAAAAATGGGTGCAACATGAGAACTTCCCAAGAAAATGGGGGAAATATAAGGACTTCGTAGGAGGTCACCCATCCTAGTACTACTCTCGCCCAAGCACCCTTAACTTTCGCAGTTCTGATTGAATCTACTACATTAGTGCTGGTATTATCGCTCATGTTTCATTATGCGCTACAAATACATACACTTTTTCTCCTTCCATCCCCCATCCCGTCATTTGTTTCCTTATGCGTGCACTCTGCATCTCTCTTTGTTCTAATATCAAGTAAAATGCCCCGGCACCGTGACTAACCTTTGCGAATGAACCAGTGGTTCATAATTCCATTCGCGCGTAACGTCGAACGACCCATCCAAAAAAAATAGGTGCAACACGAGAACTTCCCAAGAGGTCACCCATCCGAGTACTACTCTCGCCCAAGCACACTTAACTGCGGAGTTCTGAAGGGATCCGGGGCATTAGTGTTGGTATGATCGCACCTGATTAATTTCGCGCTGCAAATACATTCACTCCTTCTCCTTTCTTCCTCCTCCCGTCATTTGTTTCCTGGTGCGTTCACACTTCACCTCTTCTTCTCGTTCTAATATCAATTAAAATGCCCCTTTGTCTTGACTCACATTTGTGTATAAACCAGCGGACCATAGTTCCAGTCACGCGTAATGTTGAACGACCCATCTGAAAAAAAAAATGGGTGCAACACGAGAACTTCCTAGGAGGTAACCCATCTTTGTACTACTTTCACCAAAGCACACATAACTGCGGAGTTCTGATTGGATCCGGTGCATTTGTGCTGGTATGATCGCACCTGTTTCATTTTGTGCTGAAAATACATACATTTATTCTCCTTCCTTCTCCCCTCCCATTATTTGTTTCCTTGTGCGTTCACACTGCACCTCTCCTTCTT
Organism: Carica papaya; assembly: GCF_054855325.1. Taxonomy (NCBI): domain Eukaryota; kingdom Viridiplantae; phylum Streptophyta; class Magnoliopsida; order Brassicales; family Caricaceae; genus Carica; species Carica papaya. The sequence continues at coordinate 21,592,585 of NC_142316.1, forward strand.
GTTCTAATATCGATTAAAATGTTCTGCTCCTTAACTTATATTTGCGTATTAACCAGCGGACCATAGTTCCAGTCGCGAGTAACGTCGAATGACCCGTTTGAAAAAAAATATGTGCAAAACGAGGACTTCCCAGGAGGTCACCCATCCGAGTACTACTCTTGCCCAAGCACACTTAAATGCGAAGTTCTGATAGGATCCGGTGCATTAGTGCTAGTATGATCGCACCTGTTTAATTTTGCGCTGCAAATATATACACTCCTTCTCCTATCTTCCCCCTCCCGTCATTGGTTTCCTTGTGCATGCGCACTGCACCTCTCGTTCTCGCTCAAATATAAAGTAAAATGTCACGGCGCCGTGACTCACATTTGGGAATAATCGTGCGAACCATAATTCAAGTTGTTCGTAACGTCGAAAAAATCATCTGCAAAAAAATGGGTGCAACACGAGGACTTTCCAAGAAAATGGGTGAAATATAAGGACTTCGTAGGAGCTCACCCATCCAAGTACTACTCTCGCCCAAGCACCCTTAACTTGCAGAGTTCTGATAAATTCGTTGCATTAGTGCTGGTATGATCGCACAAGTTTCATTCTGCGATGCAAATACATACACTCTTTCTCCTTCCATCTCCCCTCCCGTCATTAGTTTCCTTGTGCGTGCACTCTACATCTCTCCTTCTCGTTCTAACATCAAGAAAAATACGACGGCACCGTGACTCACCTTTGCGAATGAACCAACGGTTCATAATTCTATTCACGCGTAACGTCGAACGACCCATCCGAAAAAAAATGGGTGCAACACGAGGACTTCCCAGGTGGTCACCCATCCGAGTAATACTGCGGAGTTCTGATAGGATCCGGTGAATTAGTGCTGGTATGATCGCACATGTTTCATTTCGCGCTGCAAATACATGCACACCTTCTCCTTCCCTCCTTTCTCCCATCATTTGTTTTCTTGTGCGTTCACACTGCACCTCTCCTTCTCGTTCTAATATCGATTAAAATGCCCCTGTTTCTTGACTCACATTTACGTATAAACCAGCGGACCATAGTTCCAGTCGCGCGTAACGTCGAACGACCCGTCTGAAAAAAAATTGGTGCGACACGAGGACTTCCCAAGAGATCACCCATCCGAGTACTACTCTCGCCCAAGCACACTTAACTGCGGAGTTCTGATGGGATCCGGTGCATTAGTGCTGGTATGACCGCACCTGTTTAATTTTGCGCTGCAAATACATACACTCCTTCTCCTTTCTTCCCCCTCCCATCATTTGTTTCCTTGTTCGTGCGCACTACACCTCCCGTTCTTGTTCAAATATCAATTAAAATGCCTCGGAGCCGTGACTCAATTTGCGAATAAACCTGCGGACCATAATTCAAGTCGCGCGTAACGTCGAAAGAATCATCTGCAAAAAAAATGGGTGCAACACGAGGTCTTCCCAAGAAAATGGATGAAATATAAGGACTTCGCAGGAGGTCGCCCATCCTAGTACTACTCTCGCCCAAGCACCCTTAACTTGCGGAGTTCTGACAGAATCCGGTGCATTTGTGCTGGTATGATCGCACCTGTTTCATTTGGTGCTGAAAATACATACACTCTTTCTCTTTCCATCGCCCCTCCCGTCATTTATTTCCTTGTGCGTGCACTTTGTATCTCTCCTTCTTGTTCTAATATCAAGTAAAATGCCTCGGCACCGTGACTCACCTTTGCGAATGAACCAGCAGTTCATAATTCCATTCGTGCATAACGTCGAACGACCCATCCGAAAAAAAATGTGTGCAACATGAGAACTTCCCAAGAGGTAACCCATCCTTGTGCTACTTTCGCCAAAGCACACTTAAATGCGGAGTTTTGATGGGATCAGCTGCATTTGTGCTGGTATGAATGAACCTGTTTCATTTCGTGCTGAAAATACATACACTCCTTCTCCTTCCCTCCCCCATCGCATCATTTGTTTCCTTGTGCGTTCACACTGCACCTCTCCTTCTTGTTCTAATATCGATTAAAATGCCCCTGCTTCTGGACTCACATTTGCGTAAAACCCAGCGGATCATAGTTCCAGTCACGCGTAACCTCGAACGACCCATCTGAAAAAAAATTTGTGCGACACAAGGACTTCCCAGGAGGTCACCCATTCAAGTACAACTCTCGCCCAAGCACACTTAACTGCGGAGTTGTGATGGAATCCGGTGCTTTAGTGCTGGTATAATCGCACATGTTTAATTTCGCGCTGCAAATACATACGCTCCTTCTCCTTTCTTCCCCGTCACATTATTTGTTTCCTTGTGCGTGCCCACTGCACCTCCCGTTCTCGTTCTAATATCAAGTAAATTGCCACGGCACCGTGACTCACATTTGCGAATAAACCTGCAGACCATAATTCAAGTCGTGTGTAACGTCAATAGAATCATCTGTAAAAAAAATGAGTGCAACACGAGGACTTCCCAAGAAAATTGGGGAAATATAAGGACTTCGCAAGAGGTCACCCATCCTAGTACTACTCTCGCCCAAGCAACCTTAACTTGCGGAGTTCTGATAGAATCCGCTGCATTAGTGCTGGTATGATCGCTCATGTTTCATTCTGCGCTGCAAATACATACACTCTTTCTCCTTCCATCCCCCCTCCCTTCATTTGTTTCCTTGTGCGTGCACTCTGCATCTCTCCTTCTCGTTCTAATATCAAGTAAAATACCCTGGCACCGTGAATTAACATTGCGAATGAACCAGCGGTTCATAATTCTATTCGCGCGTAACGTCGAACGACCCATCCGAAAAAAAATGGGTGCAACACGAGAACTTCCCAGGAGGTAACCCATCCTTGTACTACTTTTGCCAAAGGACACTTACTTGTGGAGTTATGATGGGATCCGGTGCATTTGTGCTGGTATGATCGCACCTGTTTCATTTCGTGCTGAAAATACAAACACTCCTTCTCCTTCCCTCCCCCCTCTTGTCATCTGTTTCCTTGTGCGTTCACACTGCACCTCTCCTTCTCGTTCTAATATCGATTAAAATGCCCCTGCCTCTTGACTCACATTTGCCTATAAACCAGCCGACCATAGTTCCAGTCGCGCGTAACGTCGAACGACCAATCTGAAAAAAAATTGGTGTGACACGAGGACTTAATAGGAGGTCACCCATCCGAGTACTACTCTCACTTAAGCACACTTAACTGCAGAGTTCTGATGGGATCCGGTGCTTTAGTGCTGGTATGATCGCACCTGTTTCATTTCGCGCTGCAAATACATACACTCCTTCTCCTTTCTTCCCTCTCCCGTCATTTGTTTCCTTGTTCGTGCGCACTGCACCTCCCGTTCTTGTTCAAATATCAAGTAAAATGCCTCGGTGCCGTGACTCAATTTGTGAATAAACCTGCGGACCATAATTCAAGTCGCGGATAACGTCGAAAGAATCATCTGCAAAAAAAATGGGTGCAACACGAGGTCTTCCCAAGAAAATGGATGAAATATAAGGACTTCGCAGGAGGTCGCCCATCCTAGTACTACTCTCGCCCAAACACCCTTAACTTGCGGAGTTCTGATAGAATCCGGTGCATTTGTGCTGGTATGATCGCACCTGTTTCATTTGGTGCTGAAAATACATACACTCTTTCTCCTTCCATCGCCCCTCCCGTCATTTGTTTCCTTGTGCTTGCACTCTGTATCTCTCCTTCTCGTTCTAATATCAAATAAAATGTCCCAGCACCGTGACTCACCTTTGCGAATGAACCAGCGGTTCATAATTCCATTCGTGCATAACGTCGAACGACCCATCCAAAAAAAATGGGTGCAACACGAGAACTTCCCAGGAGGTAACCCATCCTTGTACTACTTTTGCAAAAGCACACTTACCTGCGGAGTTATGATGGGATCCGGTGCATTTGTGCTGGTATGATCGCACCTGTTTCATTTCGTGCTGAAAATACATACACTCCTTTTCCTTCCCTCCCCCCTCTTGTCATATGTTTCCTTGTGCATTCACACTGCACATCTCCTTCTCGTTCAAATATCGATTAAAATGCCCCTGCCTCTTGACTCACATTTGCATATAAACAAGTCAACCATAGTTCTAGTCGTGCGTAACGTCGAACGACCCATCTAAAAAAAAATTGGTGTGACACGAGGACTTAATAGGAGGTCACCCATCCGAGTACTACGCTCGCTCATGCACACTTAACTGCGGAGTTCTGATGGGATCCGGTGCATTAGTGCTAGTGTGATCGCACCTGTTTAATTTCGTGCTACAAATACATAGAATCCTTCTCATTTCTTCCCCCTCCCGTCATTTGTTTCCTTGTGCGTGCACACTGCACCTCCCTTTATCGTTCAAATATCAAGTAAAATGCCACTGCGCCGTGACTCACATTTGCGAATAAACCTGTGGACCATAATTCAAGTCGCTTGTAATGTCGAAAGAATCATCTGCAAAAAAATGGGTGCAACACGAGGACTTCCCAAGAAAATGGGTGAAATATAAGGACTTCGCAGGAGGTCACCCATCCTAGTACTACTCTTGCCAAAGCACCCTTAACTTGCGGAGTTTTGATAGAATTTGTTGCATAAGTGCTGATATGATCGCTCATGTTTCATTCTGCGCTGCAAATACATACACTCTTTCTCCTTCCATCCCCCTTCCCGTCATTTGATTCCTTGTGCGTGCACTCTGCATCACTCCTTCTCGTTCTAATATCAAGTAAAATGCCCCGGCACCGTGACTAATCTTTGCTAATGAACCAGCGGTGCATAATTCCATTCGCGCGTAACGTCGAACGACCCATCCAAAAAAAAATACGTGCAACACGAGGACTTCCCAGGAGGTCACGCATCCGAGTACTACTCTCTCCCATGGTCACATAACTGCAAAAGTTCTGATGGGATCCGGTGCATTAGTGCTGGTATGATCGCACCTGATTAATTTCGCGCTGCAAATACATTCACTCCTTCTCCTTTCTTTCCCCTCCCGTCATTTGTTTCCTTGTGCGTGCACACTGCACCTCCCGTTCTCGTTCAAATATCAAGTAAAATGCCACGGCGCCGTGACTCACATTTGCAAATAAACCTGCGGACCATAATTCAAGTCGAGCGTAATGTTAAAAGAATCATCTGCAAAAAAAAGGGTGCAACACGAGGATTTCCCAAGAAAATGGGTGAAATATAAGGACTTCGCAGGAGTTCACCCATCCTAGTACTACTCTCGCCCATGCACCCTTAACTTGCGAAGTTCTGATAGAATCCGTTGCATTAGGGCTGGTATGATCGCTCATGTTTCATTCTGCGCTGCAAATACATACACTCTTTCTCCTTCCATCCCCCCTCCCGTATTTTGTTTCCTTATACGTGCACTCTGCATCTCTCCTTCTCGTTCTAATATCAAGTAAAATTCCCCGGCACCGTGACTCACCTTTGCGAATGAACCAGCGGTTCATAATTCCATTTCGCGCGCAACGTCGAATAACCCATCCGAAAAAAAAATTGGTGCAACACGAGAACTTTCCAGGAGGTCACCCATCCGAGTACTACTCTCGCCCAAACACACTTAACTGCAGAGTTCTGATGGGATCCGGTGCTTTAGTGCTGGTATGATCGCACCTGTTTAATTTTGCACTGCAAATACATACCCTCCTTCTCCTTTCTTCCCCCTCCCGTCATTTGTTTCCTTGTGCGTGCACACTGCACCTCCCGTTCTCGTTCAAATATCAAGTAAAATGCCACGGCGCGGTGACTCACATTTGCGAATAAACCTGCGGACCATAATTCAAGTCACGTGCAACGTCAAAAGAATCATCCTCAAAAAAATGAGAGCAACACGAGAACTTCCCAAGAAAATGGGTGAAATATAAGGACTTCGCAGAAGGTCACCCATCCTAGTACTACTCTTGCCCAAGCACCCTTAACTTGTGGAGTTTTGATAGAATCTGTTGCATTAGTGCTGGTATGATCGCTCATGTTTCATTCTGCGCTGCAAATACATTCGCTCTTTCTCCTTCCATCCCCCCTCCCGTCATTTGTTTCCTTTTGCGGACATCTCTCCTTCTCGTTCTAATATCAAGTAAATTGCCCCGGCATCGTGACTCACCTTCATGAATGAACCAACGGATCATAATTCCATTCGCGCGTAACGTCGAACGACCCATCTGAAAAAAAATGGGTGCAACACGAGGACTTCCAAGGAGGTCACCCATCCGAGTACTACTCTCGCCCAAGCACACTTAATGCGGAGTTCTGATGGTATCCGGTGCATTAGTGCTGGTATGATCGCACCTGTTTCATTTTGCTCTGCAAATACATACACTCCATATCCTTACTTCTCCCTCCTGTCATTTGTTTCCTGGTGCGTTCACACTTCACATCTCTTTCTCGTTCTAATATCAATTAAAATGCCCCTGCGTCTTGACTAACATTTGCATATAAACCAGCGGAACATAGTTCCAGTCGCGTGTAATGTCGAACGAACCATCTGAAAAAAAAAATGGGTGCAACACGAGAACTTCCCAGGGGTAACCCATCCTAGTACTACTTTCGCAAAAGCACACTTAACTGTGGAGTTCTAATGGGATCCGATACATTTGTGCAGGTATGATCGTGCCTGTTTCATTTCGTGCTGAAAATACATACACTCCTTCTCCTTTCCTCCCCCCTCCCATCATTTGTTTCCTCGTGCGTTCACATTGCACCTCTCATTCTCGTTCTAATATTGATTAAAATGCCCCTGCTTCTTGACTCACATTTGCGTATAAACCAGCGGACCATAGTTACAGTCGCGTGTAACGTCGAACGACCCATCTGAAAAAAAATTAGTGCGACACGAGGATTTCCCAAGAGGTCACCTATCCGAGTACTACTCTCGCCCAAGCACACTTAACTGCGGAGTTTTGATGGGATCCGGTGCATTAGTGCTGGTATGATCGCACCTGTTAAATTTTGCACTGTAAATACATACACTCCTTCTCTTTTCTTCCCTTTCCCGTCATTTATTTCCTTTTGCGTGCGCACTGCACCTCCCATTCTTGTTCAAATATCAAGTATAATGCGACGGCGACGTGAGTTACATTTGCGAATAAACTTGCGGACCATAATTCAAGTCGCGCGTAACGTCGAAAGAATCATCTGTAAAAAAATGGGTGCAACACGAGGACTTCCCAAGAAAATAAGTTAAATATAAGGACTTCGCAGGAGGTCACCCATCCTAGTACTACTCTCGCCCAAGCACCCTTAACTTGCAGAGTTCTGATAGAATCCGTTGCATTAGTACTGGTATGATCGCTTATGTTTCATTTTGCGCTCTAAATACATACACTCTTTCTCCTTTCATCCCCCCCCATTATTTGTTTCCTTGTGCGTGCACTCTGCATCTCTCATTCTCGTTCTAATATCAAGTAAAATGCTCCGGCGCCGTGACTCACTTTTGCGAATGAACCAGCGGTTCATAACTCCATTTGCGAATCAATTAAAATGCCATTGCGTCTTGACTCACATTTGCGTATAAACCAGCGGACCATAGGTCCAGTCGCGCATAATGTCGAACGACCCATCTTAAAAAGAAAATGGGTGCAACATGAGAACTTCCCAGGAGGTAACCCATCCTTGTACTACTTTCGCCAAAGCACACTTAACTGCAGAGTTCTGATGGGATCCGGTGCATTTGTGCTGGTATGATCGCACCTGTTTTATTTCGTGTTGAAAATACATACACTCCTTCTCCTTCCCTCCCCCCTCCCATCATTTGTTTCATTATGCGTTCACACTGCACCTCTCCTTCTCGTTCTAATATCGATTAAAATGCCCCTGCTTCTTGACTCACATTTGCGTATAAACCACCGGACCATAGTTCCAGTCGCGTGTAATGTCGAGCGACCCGTCTGAAAAAAAATTAGTGCGACACTAAGAATTTCCAGGAGGTCACCCATCCGAGTGATACTCTCGCCCAAGCACACTTAACTACGGAGTTTGATGCGATCCGGTGCATTAGTGCTGGCATGATCACAACTACTTAATTTCTCGGTGAAAATACATACACTCCTCCTTTCTTCCCCCTCCCGTCATTTGTTTGCTTGTGCGTGAGCACTGCACCTCCTGTTCTCCTTCAAATGTCGAGTAAAATGCCATGGTGCCGTGACTCACATTTGCGAATAAACCTGCAGATCATAATTCAAGTCGCGTGTAACGTCGAAAGAATCATCTGTAAAAAAATGGGTTCAACACGAGGACTTCCCAAGAAAATGGGTGAAATATAAGGACTTCACAAGAGGTCACCCATACTAGTACTACTCTAGCCCAAGCACCCTTAACTTGCGGAGTTCTGATAGAATCCGTTGCATTAGTGCTGGTATGATCGCTCATGTTTCATTCTGCGCTGTAGATACATACACTCTTTCTCGTTCCACCCCCCCTACCGTCATTTGTTTCCTTGTGCGTGCACTCTGCATCTCTTCTTCTCGTTCTAATATCAAGTAAAATGCCCCGGCACCGTGACTCACGTTTGCGAATGAACCAGCGGATCATAATTCCATTCGCGCGTAACGTCGAACGACCCATCCGAAAAAAAATGGGTGCAACACGAGAACTTCCCAGGAGGTCACCTATCCGAGAACCACTCTCGCCCAAGCACACTTAACTGCGGAGTTCAGATCCGGTGTATTAGTGCTGGTATGATCGCACCTGTTTAATTTCGCGCTGCAAATACATACACTCCTTCTCCTTTTTTCCCCCACCCGTCATTTGTTTCCTGGTGGGTTCACACTTCACCTCTCCTTCTCGTTCTAATATCAATTAAAATGCCACTGCGACCTGACTCACATTTGCGTATAAACCAGCGGACCATAGTTCCAGTCGCGCCTAACGTCGAACGATCCATCTGAAAAAAAAAATGGGTGCAACACGAGAACTTCCCAAGAGGTAACCCATCCTTGTACGACTTTCGCAAAAGCACACTTAACTAAAGAGTTCTGATAGGATCCGGTGCATTTGTGCTGGTATGATCGTGCCTGTTTCATTTGGTGCTGAAAATACATACACTCCTTCTCTATCCCTCCCCACTCCCATCTTTTATTTCCTTGTGCATTCACACTGCGCCTCTCCTTCTTGTTCTAATATCGATTAAAATGCCCCTACTTCTTGTCTCACATTTGCGTATAAACCAGCAGACCATTGCTCCAGTCGCGCGTAACGTCGAATGACCCGTCTGAAAAAAATTGGTTCCACACGATGACTTTCCAGGAGGTCACCCATCCGAGTACTACTCTCGCCCAAGCACACTTAACTGTGGAGTTCTGATGGGATCCAGTGCATTAGTGCTGGTATGATCGCACCTGTTTAATTTCGCACTGCAAATACATACACTCTTTCTCCTTTCTTCCCCCTCCCATCATTTGTTTGCTTGTGTGTGCGCACTGCACCTCCCGTCTCGTTCAAATATCAAGTTAAATGCCACGGCACCGTGACTCACATTTGGGTATAAACCTGCGGACGATAATTCAAGCCGCGCTTAACGTTGAAAGAATCATCTGCAAAAAAATTGGTGCAACACGAGGACTTCATAAGAAAATGGGTGAAATATAAGGACTTCGCAGGAGGTCACCCATCCGAGTACCACTCTCGCCCAAGCACACTTAACTGCTGAGTTCAGATCCGGTTCATTAGTGCTGGTATGATCGCACCTGTTTAATTTCACCCTGCAAATACATACACTCCTTCTTTCTTCCCACTCCCGTCATTTGTTTCCTGGTGCGTTCACACTTCACCTCTCCTTCTCGTTCTAATATCAATTAAAATGCCCCTGCGTCTTGACTCACATTTGCGTATAAACCAGCGAACCATAGCTCCAGTCGCGGGTAACGTCGAACGACCCGTCTGAAAAATAATTGGTGCGACACGAGGACCTCCCAAGAGGTCACCCATCCGAGTACTACTCTCGTCCAAGCACACTTAACTGCGGAGTTCTGATGGGATCCGGTGCTTTAGTGCTGGTATAATCGCATCAATTCAATTTCGCGCTGCAAATATATACACTCCTTCTCCTTTCTTACCCCCCCACCCCAGTCATTTTTTGCCTTGTGCGTGCGCACTGCACCTCCCATTCTCGTTCAAATATCAAGTAAAATGCCACGGCGTCATGACTCACATTTGCGAATAAACCTGCGGACCATAATTCAAGTCGCGCGTAACGTTGAAAGAATCATCTCCAAAAAAATTGGTGTAACACGAGGACTTCCCAAGAAAATGGGTGAAATATAAGGACTTCGCAGGAGGTCACCCATCCTAGTACTACTCTCGCCCAAGCACCCTTAATTGAGGAGTTCAGATAGAATACGTTGCAATAGTGCTGGTATGATAGCTCATGTTTCATTATGCGCTGCAAATACATACACTCTTTCTCCTTCTATCCCCCCTCCCATCATTTGTTTCCTTGTGCATCTACTCTGCATCTCTCCTTCAAGTTCTAATATCAAATAACATGCCCCGGCACCGTGACTCACGTTTCCGAATGAACCAGCGGTTCATAATTCCATTCGCGTGTAACGTCGAACGACCCATCCGAAAAAAAATGGGTGCAACACGAGGACTTCCCAGAAAGTCACCCATCCGAGTACTACTCTCGCCGAAGCACACTTAAATGCGTAGTTCTGATGGGATCTGGTGCATTAGTGCTGGTATGATCGCACCTGTTTAATTTTGCGCTGCAAATACATACACTCCTTCTCCTTTCTTCCCAAGAAAATGGGTGAAATATAAGGACTTCGCAGGAGGTCACCCATCGTAGTACTACTCTCGCCCAAGCACCCTTAACTTGCAGAGTTCTAATAGAATCCGTTGCATTAGTGCTGGTATGATCACTCATGTTTCATTCTACGCTGCAAATACATACACTCTTTCTCCTTCCATTCCCCCTCCCGTCATTTGTTTCCTGGTGCGTTCACACTTCACCTCTCCTTCTCGTTCTAATATTAATTAAAATGCCCCTGCATCTTGACTCACATTTGCGTATAACCAGTAAACCATAGTTCTAGTGGCGCGTAACATCGAACGACCCATCTGACAAAAAAAATGGATGCAACACGAGAACTTCCCTGGAGGTAACCCATCCTTGTACTACTTTCGCCAAAGCACACTTAACTTCAGAGTTCTGATGGGATCCGGTGCATTAGTGCTGGTATGATCGCACCAGTTTAATTTCACGCTGCAAATACATACACTCATTCTCCTTTCTTCCCCCTCCCGTCATATGTTTCCTTGTGCGTGCGTACTGCACCTCCCGTTCTCGTTCTCATATCAAGTAAAATGCCACGGTGCCGTCACCCACATTTGTGAATAAACCTGCGGACCATATATCAAGTCGCGCGTAACGTCGAAAGAATCAATTGCAAAAAAATGGGTGCAACACGAGGACTTCCCAAGAAAATGGGTGAAATATAAGGACTTCGCAGGAGGTCACCCATCCTAGTACTACTCTCGCCAAAGACCCCTTAACTTGCGGAGTTCTGTTAAAATCCGTTACATTAATGCTGGTATGATCGCTCCTATTTAATCCTGCGCTGCAAATACATACACTCTTTCTCCTTCCATTCCCCCTCCCGTCACTTGTTTCCTTGTGCGTGCACTCTGCATCTCTCCTTTTTGTTCTAATATTAAGTAAAATGTCCCGGCACCGTGGCTCACCTTTGCGAATGAACTAGCGGTTCATAATTCCATTCGCGCGTAACGTCGAACAACCCATTCGAAAAAGAATGGGTGCAACACGAGGACTTCCCAAGAGGTCACCCATCCGAGTACTACTCTCGCCCAAGCACACTTAGCTACTGAGTTCTGATGGGATCCGGTGCATTAGTGCTGCTATGATCGCAACTGTTTCATTTCGCGCTGTAAATACATACACTCCTTCTTAGTTCTTCACCCTCCCTTCATTTGTTTCCTGGTGCGTTCTCACTTCACCTCTCTTTCTCATTCTAATATCAATTAAAATGCCCCTGCGTCTTGACTCATATTTGCGTATAGACAACCTGACCGTTGTTCTAGTCGCGCATAACTATGAACGACCCATCTAAAAAAAAATGGGTGCAACACGAGATCTTCTCAGGAGTTAACCCATCATTGTACTACATTCGCCAAAGCACACTTAACTGCGGAGTTCTGATGGGATCCGATGCATTTGTGCTGGTATGATCGAACCTGTTTCATTCCGCGCTGCAAATACATACACTCCTTCTCCTTCCCTCCACCTTCCCATTATTTTTTTCCTTGTGCGTTCACACTACACCTCTCCTTCTTGTTCTAATATCAATTAAAATGTCCTGCTTCTTGATTCAAATTTGCGTATAAACCAGCGGACTATAGTTCCAATCGCGGGTAACGTCGGACGACCTGTCTAAAAAAAAATTTATGCGACACGAGGACTTCCCAAGAGGTCACTCATCCGAGTACTACTCTCGCCCAAGCACACTTAACTGCGGAGTTCTGATGGGATCCGGCGCATTAGTGATGGTATGAACGCACCTGTTTCATTTCGCGCTGCAAATACATACACTCCTTCTCCATTCTTCCCCCTTCCCTCATTTGTTTTCTTGTGCGTGCGCACTGCACCTCCCATTCTCGTTCTAATATCAAGTAAAATGTCACGGCGCCGTGACTCACATTTGCGAATAAACCTGGGGATCATAATTCAAGTCGCGTGTAATATCGAAAGAATTATCTGCAAAAAAATGGGTGCAACACGAGGACTTCCCAAGAAAATGGGTGAAATATAAGGACTTCGCAGGAGGTCACCCATCCTAGTACTACTCTCGCCCAAGCACCCTTAACTTGCGGAGTTCTCATAGAATCTGTTGCATTAGTGCTTGTATGATCGCTCATGTTTGATTCTGCGCTGCAAATACATACACTCTTTCTCCTTCCATCCCCCCTCCCGTGATTTGTTTCCTTGTGCGTGCACTCTGCATCTCTCCTTCTCGTTCTAATATCCAGTAAAATGCCTCGGCACCGTTACTAACCTTTGCGAATGAACCAGCGGTTCATAATTCCATTCGCGCGTAACGTCGAACGACCCATCCAAAAAAAAATGAGTGCAACACGAGGACTTCCCAGGAGGTCATCCATCTGAGAACTACTCTCGCCCAAGCACACTTAACTGGGGAGTTCAGATCCGGTGCATTAGTGCTGGTATGATCGCACCTGTTTAATTTCGCGCTGCAAATATATACACTCATTCTTCTTTTTTCCCCCTCCCGTCATTTGTTTCCTGGTGCATTCACACTTCACATCTCCATCTCGTTCTAATATCAATTAAAATGCCCCTGCGTCTTGACTCATATTTGCGTATAAACTAGTAGACCATAGTTCCAGTCGTGCGTAACGTCGAACGACCAATCTGAAAAAAATAATGGATGCAACACGAGAACTTCCCAGGAGGTAACCCATCCTTGTACTACTTTTGCCAAAGCACACTTAACTGCGGAGTTCTGTTGGGATCCGGTGCATTTGTTCTGGTATGATCGCACCTGCTTCATTTCTTGCTGAAAATACATACACTCCTTCTCCTTCCCTCCCCCCTCCCATCATTTGTTTCCTTGTGCGTTACCACTGCACCTCTCCTTCTCGTTCTAATATCGATTAAAATGCCCCTGCTTCTTGACTTACATTTGCGTATAAACCAGTGGACCATAGTTCTAGTGGCGCGTAACGTCGAACGACCCGTATGAAAATAAATTGGTGCGACACGAGGAATTCCCAAGAGGTCACCCATCAAAGTACTACTCTCGCCCAAGCAGACTTAACTGCAGAGTTCTGATGGCATCAAGTGCATTAGTGCTGGTATGATCGCACTAGTTTAATTTCGCGCTGCAAATACATACACTCCTTCTCCTTTTTTTCTCCTCCCGTCATTTGTTTTCTTGTGCGTGCGCACTGCACCTCCCGTTCTTGTTCTAATATCAAGTAAAAGGCCACGGTGCAGTGACACACATTTGCGAATAAACCTGCGGACCATAATTCAAGTCACGCGTAACGTCGAAAGAATCATCTGTAAAAAAATGGGTGCAACACAAGGACTTCCCAAGAAAATGGGTGAAATATAAGGACTTCGCAGGAGGTCACCCATCCTAGTACTACTCTCGCCCAAGCACCCTTAACCGCGGAGTTCTGATAGAATCCGTTGCATTAGTGATGGTATGATCGCTCATGTTTCATTCTACGCTGCAAATACATACATTCTTTCTCCTTCCATCCCCCCTCCTCTCATTTGTTTCCTTATGCGTGCACTCTGCATCTCTCCTTCTCGTTCTAATATCAAGTAAAATACCCCAGCACCGAGACTCACCTTTCCGAATGAACCAGCAGTTCATAATTCCATTCGCGCGTAACATCGAACGACCCATCTGAAAAAAAAAATGGGTGCAACACGAGAACTTCCCAGGAGGTAACCCACCCTTAACTTGCGGAGTTATAATAGAATCCGTTGCATTAGTTCTGATCTGATCGCTCATGTTTCATTCTGCGCTACAAATACATACACTCTTTCTCCTCCCATCCCCCCTCCCGTCATTTGTTTCCTTGTGCGTGCACTCTGCATCTCTCCTTCTCGTTCTAATATCAAGTAAAATACCCCGGCACCGTGACTCACGTTTGCTAATGAACCAGCGGATCATAATTCCATTCGCGCATAATGTCGAACGACCCATCCAAAAAAATATGGGTGCAACACGAGGACTTTCCAGGAGGTCGCCCATCTGAGTACTACTCTCGCCCAAGCACACTTAACTGCGGAGTTCTGATGGGATACGGTGCATTAGTGCTGGTATGATCGTACCTCTTTCATTTTTTCGCTGCAAATACATACACTCCTCCTTTCTTCCCCCTCCTGTCATATGTTTCCTGGTGCGTTCACACTTCACCTCTCCTTCTCGTTTTAATATCATTTAAAATGCCCCTGCGTCTTGACTCAAATTTGTGTATAAACCAACGGACCATAGTTCCAGTCGCGGGTAACGTCGAACGACCCATCCGAAAAAAAAAATGAGTGCAACACGAGAACTTCCCAGGAGGTAACCCATCCTTAGACTACTTTCGCCAAAGCACACTTAACTGCGGAGTTCTGATGAGATCTGGTGCATTTGTGCTGGTATGATCGCACCTGTTTCATTTGGTGCTGAAAATACATGCACTCCTTCTCCTTCCCTCCCCCCTCCCATCATTTGTTTCCTTGTGCGGACATCAGATGGGATCCGGTGAATTAGTGCTGGTATGATCGCACCTGTTTAATTTCGCGCTGCGAATACATATACTCCTTCTCCTTTCTTCCCCCTCCCGTCATTTGTTTCCTTGTGCATGCGCACTGCACCTCCTGTTCTCGTTCAAATATTAAGTAAAATGCAACGGCGCCGTGACTCACCTTTGCGAATAAACCTGCAGACCATAATTTAAGTCGCGCGTAACGTCGAAAACATCATCTGCAAAAAAACAGGTGCAACACGAGAACTTCCCAAGAAAATGGGTGAAATATAATGACTTCGCAGGAGGTCACCCATCCTAGTTCTACTCTCGCCCAAGCACCCTTAACTTGCGGAGTTCTGATAGAATCCGTTGCATTAGTTCTGTTATGATCGCTCATGTTTCATTCTGCGCTGCAAATACATACACTCTTTCTCCTTCCATCGCCCCTCCCGTCATTTGTTTCCTTTTGCGGACATCTCTCATTCTCGTTCTAATATCAAGTAAATTGCTCTAGCATCGTGACTCACCTTTTCGAATGAACCAGCGGATCATAATTCCATTAGCGCGTAACGTCGAACGACCCATCCGAAAAAAAATGGGTGCAACACGAGGACTTCCCAGGAGGTAACCCATCCGAGTACAACTCTTGCCCAAGCATACTTAACTGCGGAGTTCTAATATGATCTGATGCATTAGTGCTGGTATGATCGCACCAGTTTCTTTTCGCGCTGCAAATATATATACTCCTCCTTTCTTTCCCCTCCCGTCATTTGTTTCCTGGTGCGTTCACACTTCACCTCTCCTTCTCGTTATAATATCAATTAAAATGCCCCTGCTTCTTGACTCACATTTGCGTATTAACTAGCGGACCGTAGTTCCAGTCGAGTGTAACGTCGAACGAGCCATCTGAAAATAAAATTGGTGCAACACGAGAACTTTCCAAGAGGTAACCCATCCTTGTACTACTTTCGCCAAAGCACACTTAACTGCGGAGTTTCGATGGGTTCCAGTGCATTTGTGCTGGTATGATCGCACCTGTTTCATTTCGTGCTTAAAATACATACACTCCTTCTCCTTCCCTCCCCCATCCCATCATTTGTTTCCTTGTGCGTTCACACTGCACCTCTCCTTCTCGTTCTAATATCGATTAAAATGCCCCTACTTCTTGACTCACATTTGTGTATAAACCACCGGACCATAGTTCTAGTCGCGTGTAACGTCGAACGACCCATCTGAAAAAAAATTGGTGCGACACGAAGAATTCCCAGGACATTACCCATCCGAGTGCTACTCTCGCCCAAGCACACTTAACTGCGGAGTTTTGATGCGATCGGGTGCATTAGTGCTGGCATGATCGCAACTGCTTAATTTTGCAGTGCAAATACATACACTCCTTCTCCTTTCTTCCCCCTCCCGTCATTTGTTTGCTTGTGCGTGCGCACTGCACCTCCCGTTCTCGTTCAAATGCCCAGTAAAATGCCACGGCACCGTGACTCACATTTGCGAATAAACCTGCGGACCATAATTTAAGTCGCGTGTAACGTCGAAAGAATCATCTGCAAAAAAATTGGTGCAACACGAGGACTTCGTAAGAAAATTGGTGAAATATAAGGACTTCGCAAGAGGTCACCCATCCTAGTACTACCCTAGCCCAAGCACCCTTAACTTGCGGAGTTCTGATAGAATCCGTTGCATTAGTGCTGGTATGATCGCGCATGTTTCATTCTGCGCTGTAAATAGATACACTCTTTCTCATTCCATCCCCCCTCCCGTCATTTGTTTCCTTGTGCGTGCACTCTACATCTCTTCTTCTTGTTCTAATATCAAGTAAAATGCCCCAGCACCGTGACTCACCTTTGCGAATGAACCAGCGGTTCATAATTCCATTCGTCCGTAACGTCGAATGACCCATCCAAAAAAAAATGGGTGCAACACGAGGACTTCCCAGGAGGTCACCCATCCGAGTACTACTCTCGCCCAAGCACACTTAACTGCGGAGTTTTCATGGGAATCGGTGCATTAGTGCTGGTATGATCGCACCAAATTCACTATGCGCTGCAAATATGTACACTCCTTCTCCTTTCTTCCTCCCCCGTCATTTGTTTCCTGGTGCGTTCACACTTCACCTCTCCTTCTCGTTCTAATATCAATTAAAATGCCCCTGCGTCTTGACTAACATTTGCATATAAACCAGCGGACCATAGTTCCAGTCGCGAGTAACGTCGAATGACCCATCTGAAAAAAAAATAGGTGCAACACGAGAACTTTTCAGGATGTAACCCATCTTTGTACTACTTCGCCAAAGCGCATTTAACTGTAGAGTTCTGATGGGATCCGGTGCATTAGTGCTGGTATGATCGCACCTTTTTCACTTCGCGCTGCAAATACATACATTCCTTCTCCTTTCTTCCCCCTCCTGTCATTTGTTTCCTGGTGCGTTCACACTTCACTTCTCCATCTCGTTCGAATATCAATTAAAATGCTCCTGCGTCTTGACTCACATTTCCATATAGATAACCTGACCGTAGTTCCAGTTGCGCATAACGTCGAACGACCCATCTGAAAAAAAAAATGGGTGCAACACGAGATCTTCTCAGGATGTAACCCATCCTTGTACTACTTTCGCCAAAGCACACTTAACTGCGGAGTTCTGATGGGATCCGGTGCATTTGTGCTGGTATGATCGCACCTATTTCATTTCGTGCTGAAAATACATACACTCCTTCTCCTTCCCTCCCCCCTCCCATCATTTGTTTTCTTGTGCGTTCACACTACATCTCTCCTTCTCGTTCTAATATCGATTAAAATGCCCCTGCCTCTTGACTCACATTTGAGTAGAAACCAGTGGACAATAGTTACAATCACGCGTAACATCGAACCACCCGTCTGAAAAAAAATTAGTGCGACACGAGGACTTCCCATGAGGTCAACCATCCGAGTACTACACTCGACCAAGCACACTTAACTGCGGAGTTCTGATGGGATCCGGCGCATTAGTGCTTGTATGTTCACACCTGTTTAATTTCGCGCTACAAATACATACACTCCTTCTCCTTTCTTCCCCCTCCCGTCATTTGTTTCCTTGTGTGTGCGCACTGCACCTCCCGTTCTCATTAATATATCAAGTAAAATTCCACAGCGCCGTGACTCACATTTGTGAATAAACCTACGGACCATAATTCAAGTCGCGCGTAACATCGAAATAATTATCTGCAAAAAAATGGGTGCAACACGAGGACTTCCTAAGAAAATGGGTGAAATATAAGGACTTCGCAGGAGGTAACCCATCCTAGTACTACTCTCGCCCAAGCACCCTTACCTGTGGAGTTCTGATAGAATCCGTTGCATTAGTACTGGTATGATCGCACCTGTTTTATTTCGTGCCTAAAATACATACACTCCTTCTCCTTCCCTCCCCCTCCCATCATTTGTTTCCTTGTACGTTCACACTGCACTTCTCATTCTCGTTCTAATATCGATTAAAATGCCCCAGCTTCTTAACTCACATTTGCGTATAAACCAGCGGACCCTAGTACGAGTCGCACGTAACGTTGAACGACCCGTTTGAAAAAAAAATTAATGCGACGCGAGGACTTCCCAGAAGGTCACCCATCTGAGTACTACTCTCGCCCAATCGCACTTAACTACGGAGTTCTGATGGGATCCGGTGCATTACTGCTGGTATGATCGCACTTATTTAATTTCTCACGGAAAATACATAAAATCCTTCTCCTTTCTTCCCCCTCCCGTCATTTGTTTCCTTGTGCGTGCGCACTGCACCTCCTGTTCTCGTTCTAATATCAAGTAAAATGTCCTAGCGCCGTGACACACATTTGCGAATAAACCTGTGTTCCATAATTTAAGTCGCGCGTAACGTCGAAAGAATCATCTGTAAAAAAATGGGTGCAACACGAGGAGTTCCCAAGAAAATGGGTGAAATATAAGGACTTCGCAAGAAACCACCCATCCTAGTACTACTCTCACCCAAGCACCCTTAACTGCGGAGTTCTGATAGAATCCGTTGCATTTGTGCTTGTATGATCGCTCATGTTTCATTCTGCGCTTTAAACACATACACTCTTTCTCCTTCAATCCCCCCTCCCGTCATTTGTTCCCTTGTGCTTGCACTATGTATCTCTCCTTCTCGTTCTAATATTAAGTAAAATACCCCGGCACTGTCTCTCACCTTTGCGAATGAACTACGGTTCATAATTCCTTTTGCGCGTAACGACGAACGTCCCCTCTGAGAAAATATGGGTGCAACACGAGGACATCCCAAGAGGTCACCCATCCGAGTTCTACTCTTGCCCAAGCACACTTAAGTGCGGAGTTCTGATGGGATCCGGTGCATTAGTGCTGGTATGATCGCACCTGTTTAATTTCGCGCTGCAAATACATACACTCCTTCTACTTTCTTCCCCCTCCCGTCATTTGTTTCCGGGTGCGTTCACACTTCACCTCTCCTTCTCGTTCTAATATCAATTAAAATGCCCCTGCGTCTTGACTCACATATGCGTATAAATAAGCGGACCATAGTTCCAGTCGCGCGTAACGTCGAACGGCCCATCTGAAAAAAAAAAATGGGTGCAACTCGAGAGCTTCCCAGGAGGTAACCCATCCTTGTACTACTTTCGCCAAAGCACAATTAACTGCGGAGTACTGATGGGATCCCGTGCATTTGTGCTGGTATGATCGCACCTGTTTCATTTCGTGCTGAAAATACATACACTCTTTCTCCTTCCCTCACCCCTCCCATCATTTGTTTCCTTGTGCATTCACCCTGCACCTCTCCGTCTCGTTCTAATATCAATTAAAATGCACCTGTTTCTTGACTCACATTTGTGTATAAACCAGCGGACCATAGCTCCAGTCGCGCGTAACGTCGAACGACCGGTCTGGAAAAAAATTGGTGCGACACGAGGACTTCCCAGGAGGTCACCCATCTGAGTACTACTTTCTTCCCCCACCCATCATTTGTTTCCTTGTGCATGCGCACTGCACCTCCCGTTCTCGTTCTAATATCAAGTAAAATGTCACAACGCTGTGACTCACATTTGCGAATAAACCTGCGGACCATAATTCAAGTCGTGCATGAGGACATCCCAAGAAAATAGGTGAAATATAAGGACTTCGCAGGAGGTCACCCATCGTAGTACTACTCTTGCCTAAGAACCATTAACTGCATAGTTCTGATGGGATCCGGTGCATTAGTGCTGGTATGATCGCACCTGTTTAATTTCGCGCTGCAAATACATACAATACTTCTCTTTTCTTCCCCCTCCTGTCATTTGTTTACTTGTGCATGCACACTACACCTCCCGTTCTAGTTCAAATATTAAGCAAAATGCCACGGCGCCCTGACTCACATTTGCGAATAAACCTGCGGACCATAATTCAAGTCACGCGTAACGTCGAAAGAATCATCTGCAAAAAAATGGGTGCAACACTAGGACTTCCCAAGAAAATGGGTGAAATATAAGGACTTCGCAGGAGGTCACCCATCCTAGTACTACTCTCGCCCAAGTACGCTTACCTGCGGAGTTCTCATAGAATTCGTTGCATTAGTGCTGGTATAATCTCTCATGTTTCATTCTACGCTGCGAATACATACACTCTTTCTCCTTTTATCCCCCCTCCCGTCATTTGTTTCCTTGTTCGTGCACTCTGCATCTCTCATTCTCATTATAATATCAAGTAAAATGCCCCGGCACCGAGACTCACCTTTGCGAATGAACCAGCGGTTCATAATTCCATTAACGCGTAACATCGAACGACCCATCCGAAAATAAATGGGTGCAACACGAGGACTTCCCAGGAGGTCACCCATCTGAGTACTACTCTCGGCCAAGCACACTTAACTGTGGAGCTCTGTTGGGATACGGTGCATTAGTGCTGGTATGATCGTACCTGTTTCATTTCGCGGTGCAAATACATACACTCCTTCTTCTTTCTGCCCCCTCCCGTCATTTGTTTCCTGGTGCGTTCACACTTTACCTCTCCTTCTTATTCTAATATCAATTAAAATGTCCCTGCGTCTTGACTCACATTTATTTATAAACCAGCAGACCATAGTTCCAGTCGCGCGTAACGTCGAACGACCTGTCTAAAAAAAAATTGGTGCGACACGAGAACTTCCAAGGAGGTCACACATCCGAGTACTACTCTCGCCTAAGCACACTTAACTGCATAGTTCTGATGGGATCCGGTGCATTAGTGCTGCTATGATCGCACCTGTTTAATTTTGCGCTGCAAATACATACACTCCTCCTTTCTTCCCCTCCCCGCATTTGTTTCCTTGTGCGTACGCACTGCACCTCCCACTCTCGTTCAAATATCAAGTAAAATACCACGGCACCGTGACTCACATTGGCGAATAAACCTGCGGAACATAATTCAAGTCGCGCGTAACGTCGAAAGAATTATCTGCAAAAAAATGGGTGTAACACGAGGACTTCCCAAGAAAATGGGTGAAATATAAGGACTTCGCAGGAGGTCACCCATCCTAGTACTACTCTCGCCCAAGCATCCTTAACTGCGGAGTTCTAATAGAATCCGTTGCATTAGTGCTGGTATGATCGCTCATGTTTCATTCTGCGCTGTAAATACATACACTCTTTCTCCTTCCATCCCCCCTCCCGTCATTTGTTTCCTTGTGCATGCACTCTGCATCTCTCCTTTTCGTTCTAATATCCAGTAAAATGTCCCGGCACTGTGACTCACCTTTGCGAATGAACCAGCGGTTCATAATTCCATTCGCGCGTAACGTCGAATGACCCATCCGAAAAAAAATGGGTGCAACACGAGGACTTCCCAGGAGGTCATCCATCCAAGAACAACTCTCGCCCAAGCACACTTGACTGCGGAGTTCTGATGGGATCCGGTGCATTAGTGCTGGTATGATCGCACCTGTTTCATTTTGCACTGCAAATACATACACTCATTCTCCTTTCTTCCCCCTCCCGTCATTTGTTTCCTGGTGCGTTCAAACTTCACCTCTCCTTCTTATTCTAATATCAATTAAAATGTCCCTGCGTCTTGACTCACATTTATTTATAAACCAGCAGACCATAGTTCCAGTCGCGCGTAACGTCGAACGGCCTACCTGAAAAAAAAATGGGTGCAACACGAGAACTTCCCAGGAGGTAACCCATCCTTGAACTACTTTCCCCAAAGCACAATTAACTGCGGAGTTCTTATGGGATCCGGTGCATCTGTACTGGTATGATCGCACATGTTTCATTTTGTGCTGGAAATACATACACTCCTTCCCTCCCCCTTCCCATCATTAGTTTCCTTGTGCGTGCACTCTGCATCTCTCATTCTCGTTCTAATATCAAGAAAAATGGGACGGTACCGTGACTCACCTTTGCGAATGAACCAGTGGTTTATAATTCCATTCGCGCATAATATCGAACGACCCATCCAAAAAAAAAATGGGTGTAACACGAGGACTTCCCAGGAGGTCACCCATCCGAGTAATACTTTCGCCCAAGCACATTTAACTGCGGAGTTCTGATAGGATCCGGTGAATTAGTGCTGGTATGATCACACATGTTTCATTTCGCGCAGCAAATACATACACACCTTCTCCTTCCCTCTTCCCTCCCATCATTTGTTTCCTTATACGTTCACACGGCACCTCTCCTTCTCGTTCTAATATCGATTAAAATGCCCCTATTTCTTGACTCATATTTGCATATAAACCAGCGGACCATAGTTTCAGTCGCGCGCAACGTCAAACGACCCGTCTGAAAAAAAATTAGTGCGGCACGAGGACTTCCCAGGACGTCACCCATCCGAGTACTACTCTCGCTCAAGCACACTTAATTGCGGAGTTCTCATGGGATCCGGTGCATTAGTGCAGGTATGATAACACGTATTTAATTTTGCGCTGCAAATACATACACTCCTTCTCCTTTCTTCCCCCTCCCGTCATTTGTTTCCTTGTGCGTGCGCACTGCACCTCCCGTTCTCATTCAAATATCAAGTAAAATGCCATGGTGCCGTGACTCAATTTGCGAATAAACCTGCAGACCATAATTCAAGTCGCGCGTAACGTCGAAAGAATCATCTGCAAAAAAATGGGTGCAACACGAGGACTTACCAAGAAAATGGATGAAATATAAGGACTTCGCAGGAGGTCGCCCATCCTAGTACTACTCTCGCCCAAGCACCCTTAACTTGCGGAGTTCTGATAGAATCCGGTGCATTTGTGCTGGTATGATCGCACCTGTCTCATTTGGTGCTGAAAATACATACACTCCTTCTCCTTCCATCGCCGCTCCCGTCATTTGTTTCCTTGTGCGTGCACTCTGCATCTCTCATTCTCGTTCTAATATCAAGTAAAATGCCCAGGCACCGTGACTCACCTTTGCGAATGAACCAGCGGTTCATAATTCCCTTCGCGCATAACGTCGAACGACCCATCCAAAAAAAAATGGGTGCAACACGAGGACTTCCCAGGAGGTCACCCATCTGAGTACTAATCTCGCCCAAGCACACTTAGCTGCGGAGTTCTAATGGGATCCGGTGCATTAGTGATGGTATGATCGCGCCTGTTTCATTTTGCGCTGCAAATACATACACTCCTTCTCTTTTCTTTCTCCTCCCGTCATTTGTTTCCTTGTGCGTTCACACTTTACCTCTCCTTCTCGTTCAAATATCCATTAAAATGCCCTTGCGTCTTAACTCACATTTGCGTGTAAACCAGTGGACCATAGTTCCAGTTGCGCGTAACGTCGAACGACCCATCTAAAAAAAAAATGGGTGCAACACGAGAACTTCCCAGAAGGTAACCCATCCTTGTACTACTTTTGCTAAAGCACACTTAACTGCGGTGTTCTTATGGGATCTGATGCATTTTTGCTGGTATGATCGCACAAGTTTCAATTTGTGCTGAAAATACATACACTCCTTCTCCTTCCCTCCCCCCTCCCATAATTTGTTTTCTTGTGCGTTCACACTGCACCTCTCCATCTCGTTCTAATATCGATTAAAATGCCCATGCTTTTTGACTCACATTTGCATATAAACAAGTGGACCATAGCTCCAATCGCGCGTAACGTCGAACGACCCGTTTCAAAAAAAATTGGTGCGACACAAGGACTTCCAAGGAGTTCACCCATCCGAGTACAACTCTCGCCCAAGCACACTTAACTGCAGAGTTAAGATGGGATCCAATGTATTAGTGCTGGTATGATCGCACATGTTTAATTTCGCGCTGTAAATACATACACTCCTTATCCTTTCTTCCCTCTCCCGTCATTTGTTTCCTGGTGCGTTCACAATTCACCTCTCCTTCTGGTTCTAATATCAATTAAAATGCCCATGCGTCTTGACTCATATTTGCGTATAAACCAGCGAACAATAGTTCCAGTCGCGCGTAACGTCGAACAACCTATCTGGAAAAAAAAAATGGGTGCAACACGAGAACTTCCCAGGAGGTAACCCATCCTTGTACTACTTTCGCCAAAGTACACTTAACTACGGAGTTATGATGGGATCCAGTGCATTTGTGCTGGTATGATCACACCTGTTTCATTTCGTGCTGAAAATACATACACTCCTTCTCCTTCCCTTCTCCATCCCGTCATTTGTTTCCTTGTGCGTTCACACTGACCTCTCCTTCTCGTTCTAATATTGATTAAAATGCCATTGCTTCTTGACTCACATTTGCGTATAAACCAGCGGACCATAGTTCCAGTCGCGCGTAACGTCGAACGACACGTCTGAAAAAAAATTAGTGCAACACGAGGACTTCCCAGGAGGTCACCCACCCGCGTACTACTCTCGTCCAAGCAAACTTAACTGCGGAGTTCTGATGAGATCCAGTGCATTAGTGCTGGTATGATAGCACCTGTTTAATTTCTCGCTGCAAATACATACACTCCTTCTCCTTTAATCCCCCTTCCGTCATTTGTTTCCTTGTGCGTGCGCACTGCACCTCCCGTTCTCGTTCAAATATCAAGTAAAATGCCACGGCTCCGTGACTCAATTTGCGAATAAACTTGCGGACAATAATTCAAGTCGCGCACAACGTCGATATAATCATCTGCAAAAAAATGGGTGCAACACGAGGACTTCCCAAGAAAATGGGTGAAATATAAGGACTTCGCAGCAGGTGACCCATCCTAGTACTACTCTCGCCCAAGCACCCTTAACTTGCAGAGTTTTGGTAGAATCCGTTGCATTAGTGCTGGTATGATCACAACTGTTTCATTTCGCGCTGCAAATACATACACTCCTTCTCATTTCTTCCCCCTCCCTTCATTTGTTTCCTGGTGCGTTCTCACTTCACCTCTCCTTCTCGTTCTAATATCAATTAAAATGCCCCTGCGTCTTGACTCACATTTGCGTATAAACCAGCGGACCATAGTTCCAGTCGCGCGTAACATCGAACGACCCATCTGGAAAAAAAAAATGGGTGCAACACGAGAACTTCCCAGGATGTAACCCATCCTTGTACTACTTTCACCAAAGCACACTTAACTATGGAGTTCTGATGGGATCCAGTGCATTTGTGCTTGTATGATCGCACCTGTTTCATTTCGTGCTGAAAATACATAAACTCCTTCTCCTTCCCTCTCCCCTCCCATCATTTGTTTTCTTGTGCGTTCACAGTGCACCTCTCCTTCTCGTTCTAATATCGATTAAAATGCCTCTGCTTCTTGACTCACATTTGAGTATAAACAAGCGGACAATAGTTCCAGTCGCGCGTAACGTCGAACGACACGTCTAAAAAAAAATTGGTGCGACACGAGGACTTCCTAGGAGATCACCCATCCGAGCACTACTCTCGACCAAGCACACTTAACTGCGGAGTTCTGATGGGATCCGGTACATTAGTGCTGGCATGATCGCACCTGTTTAATTTCGCGCTGCAAATACATACACTCCTTCTCCTTTCTTCCCCCTCCCGTCATTTGTTTCCTTGTGTGTGCGCTATGCACCTCCCGTTCTCGTTAATATATCAAGTAAAATTCCACGGCGCCGTGACTCATATTTGCGAATAAACCTACGGACCATAATTCAAGTCGCGCGTAATATCGAAAGAATCATCTGCAAAAAAATGGGTGCAATACGAGGACTTCCCAAGAAAATAGATAAAATATAAGGACTTCGCAGGAGGTAAACCATCCTAGTACTACTCTCGCACTAGCACCCTTACCTGCGGAGTTCTGATAGAATCCGTTGCATTAGTGCTGGTATGATCGCACCTGTTTTATTTCGTGCTAAAAATACATGCACTCCTTCTCCTTCCATCCCCCCTCCCATCATTTGTTTCCTTGTGCGTTCACACTGCACCTCTCCTTCTCGTTCTAATATCGATTAAAATGCCCCTGCTTCTTAACTCACATTTGCGTATAAACCAGCGGACCATAGCTCCAGTCGGGCGTAACGTCGAACGACCCCTCTGAAAAAAAATTGGTGCGACACGAGGACTTCCGAGGAGGTCACCTATCTGAGTACTACTCTCAACCATGCACACTTAACTCCGGAGTTCTGATGGGATCCAGTGCATTTGTGCTGGTATGATCGCACCTGTTTAATTTTGCACTGCAAATACATACACTCCTTCTCCTTTCTTCCCCCTCTCGTCATTTGTTTCCTTGTGTGTGCGCACTGCACCTCCCATTCTGGTTAATAAATCAAGTAAAATTCCACGGCGCCATGACTCACATTTGCGAATAACCCTACGAACCATAATTCAAGTCGCGCGTAACATCGAAAGAATCATCTGCAAAAAAATGGGTGCAAGACGAGGACTTCCCAAGAAAATGGGTGAAATATAAGGACTTCGCAGGAGGTAACCCATCCTTGTACTACTCTCGCGAAAGCACACTTAAATGCGGAGTTCTGATGGGATCCGGTGCATTTGTGCTGGTATGATCGCACCTGTTTTATTTCCTGCTGAAAATACATACACTCCTTCTCCTTCTATCCCCCTCCCATCATTTGTTTCCTTGTGCGTTCACACTGTACCTCTCCTTCTCGTTCTAATATTGATTAAAATGCCCCTACTTCTTGACTCACATTTGCGTACAAACCAGCGGACCATAGCTCCAGTCACCCGTAATTTCAAACGACCCATCTGAAAAAAAATTTGTGCGACACGAGGACATCCGAGGAGGTCACCCATCCGAGTACTACTCTCGCCCAAGCACAGTTAACTACGGAGTTCTGATGGGATCTGGTGCATTAGTGCTAGTATGATCGCACCTATTTAATTTCTCGTGGCAAATACATAAAATCCTTCTCCTTTCTTCCCCCTCCCGTCATTTGTTTCCTTGTGCGTTCACACTGCACCTCCTGTTCTCGTTCAAATACAAAGTAAAATACCACGGCGTCATGACTCACATTTGCGAATAAACCTGCGGACCATAATTCAAGTCGCGCGTAACGTCGAAAGAATCATCTGAAAAAAAAATGGGTGCAACACGAGGACATCCCAAGAAAATGGATGAAATATAAGGACTTCCCAGGAGGTCACCCATCCTAGTACTACTCTCGCCCAGGCACCCTTAACTGCGGAGTTCTGATGGGATCCGGTGCATTAGTGCTGGTATGATCGCACCTGTTTAATTTCGCACTGCAAATACATACACTCCTTCTCCTTTCATCCCCCTCCTATCATTTGTTTCCTTGTGTGTGCGCACTGCACCTCCTGTTCTCGTTCAAATATCAAATAAATGCCACGACGCTGTGACTCACATTTGCGAATAAACCTGCGGACCATAATTCAAGTCGCGCGTAACATCGAAAGAATCATCTGCAAAAAAATGGTTGCAACATGAGGACTTCCGAAGAAAATGGGTGAAATATAAGGACTTCGCAGGAGGTCACCCATCCTAGTACTACTCTCACTCAAGCACCCTTAACCGCTGAGTTCTGATAGAATCCGTTGCATTAGTTTTGGTATCATCGCTCATGTTTCACTCTGCGCTGCAAATACATACACTCTTTCTCCTCCCATCCCCCCTCCCGTCATTTGTTTCCTTGTGCGTGCACTCTGCATCTCTCCTTCTCGTTCTAATATCAAGTAAAATGCCCCGGCACCGTGACTCACCTTTGCAAATGAACCAGCGATTCATAATTCCATTCGCGGGTAACGTCGAATGACCCATCCGAAAAAAAAATGGATGCAACACGAAGACTTCCCAAGAGGTCACCCATTCGAGTACTACTCTCGCCCAAGCACACTTAACTGCAGAGTTCTGATGAGATCCGGTGCATTAGTGCTGGTATGATCGCACTTGTTTCATTTCGCGCTGCAAATACATAAACTCTTTCTCCTTTCGTCCCCCTCCCGTCATTTGTTTCCTGCTGCGTTCACACTTCACCTCTCCTTCTTGTTCTAATATCAATTAAATGCCCCCTGCGTCTTGACTCACATTTGTGTATAAACCAGCGGACCATAGTTCCAGTCGTGCGTAACATCGAACGACCCATCTGAAAAAAAAAATGGATGCAACACGAAAACTTCCCAGGAGGTAACCCATCCTTGTATTACTTTCGCCAAAGCACATTAACTGCGGAGTTCTGATGGGATCCGGTGCATTTGTGCTAGTATGATCGCACTTGTTTCATTTCGTGCTAAAAATACATACACTCCTTCTCCTTCCCTCCCCCCTCCCATCATTTGTTTCCTTGTGCGTTCACACTGCACCTCTCCTTCTCATTCTAATATCGATTAAAATGTCCCTACTTCTTGACTCACATTTGCCTATAAACCAGCGGACCATAGTTCCAGTCGCACGTAACGTCGAGCAACCCGTCGGAAAAAAAATTGGTGCGACATGAGGACTTCCATAGAGGTCACCCATACGAGTACTACTCTCACCCAAGCACACTTAACTGAGGAGTTTTGATGGGATCCGGTGCATTAGTGCTGGTATGATCGCACCTGTTTAATTTCGCGCTACAAATACATACACTCCTTCTCCTTTCTTCCCCCTCCCATCATTTGTTTCCTTGTGCGTGCGCACTGCACCTCCCGTTCTCATTCAAATATCAAGTAAAATTCCATGGTGCCGTGACTCACATTTGCGAATAAACCTGCGGACCATAATTCAAGTCGCACGTAACTTCGAAAGAATCATCTGCAAAAAATGGGTGCAACAGGAAGACTTCCCAAGAAAATGGGTGAAATATAAAGACTTCGCAGGAGGTCACCCATCCTAGTACTACTCTCGCCCAAGCACCCTTAATTTGCGGAGTTCTAATAGAATCCGTTGCATTAGTGGTGGTATGATCGCTCATGTTTAATTCTGCGCTGTAAATCATTCCATCGCCCCTCCCGTTATTTGTTTCCTTGTGCGTGCACTCTGCATCTCTCATTCTCATTCTAATATCTAGTAAAATGCCCCAGCACCGTGACTCACCTTTACGAATGAACTAGCGGTTCATAATTCCATTCGAGTGTAACGTCGAACGACCCATCCAAAAAAAAGTGGGTGCAACACGAGGACTTCCCAGGAGGTCACACATCAAAGTTGTACTCTCGCCCAAGCACACTTAACTTTGAAGTTCTGATGGGATCCGGTGCATTAGTGCTGGTATGATCGCACCTGTTTCATTTCGCACTGCAAATAGTTACACTCCTTCTCCTTTCTTCCCCCTCCCGTCATTTGTTTCCTGCTGCATTCACACTTCACCTCTCCATATCGTTCTAATATCAATAAAAATGCCCCTGCATCTTGACTCACATTTGCGTATAAACAACTGGACCGTAGTTCCAGTCGTGCGTAACATCGAACGACCCATCTAAAAAAAAAAGGGTGCAACACGAGAACTTCCCAGGAGGTAACCCATCATTGTACTACATTCGCCAAAGCACACTTAACTGTGGAGTTCTGATGGGATCCGGTGCATTAGTGCTGGTATGATCGCACCTGTTTCTTTTTGCGCTGCAAATACATACACTCCTTCTCCTTCCCTCCCCCTTCCATTATTTGTTTCCTTGTGCGTTCACACTGCATCTCTCCTTCTTGTTCTAATATCAATTAAAATGCCCCTGCTTCTTGACTCAAATTTGCGCATAAACAAGCGGACCATAGTTCCAGTCGCGAGTAACGTCGAACGACCTGTCTAAAAAAAAATTTGTGCGAAACAAGGACTTCCCAGGAGGTCACCCATCCGAGTACTACTCTCGCCCAAGCACACTTAACTGCGGAGTTCTGATGGGATCCGGTGCATTAGTGCTGATATGATCGCACCAGTTAGTTTTGCACTGCAAATACATACACTCCTTCTCCTTTCTTCCCCCTCTCGTCATTTGTTTCCTTGTGCGTGCGCTCTGCACCTCCCGTTCTCGTTCAAATATCAAGTAAAATTCCATGGCGCCGTGACTCACATTTGCGAATAAACCTGCGGACCATAATTCAAGTCGCGCGTAACTTCGAAAGAATCATCTGCAAAAAAATGGGTGCAACACGAGAACTTCCCAAAAAAATGGGTGAAATATAAAGACTTCGCAAGAGGTCACCCATCGTAGTACTACTCTCGCCGAAACACCCTTAATTTGCGGAGTTCTGATAGAATCTGTTGCATTAGTGCTGGTATGATCGCTCATGTTTAATTCTACGCTGCAAATCATTCCATTCCCCCTCCCGTTATTTGTTTCCTTGTGCGTGCACTCTACATCTCTCATTCTCATTCTAATATCTAGTAAAATGCCCTGGCACTGTGACTCACCTTTACGAATGAACCAGCGGTTCATAATTCCATTTGAGTGTAACGTTGAACGACCGATCCGAAAAAAAGTGGGTGCAACACGAGGACTTCCCAGGAGGTCACACATCCGAGTAGTACTCTCGCCCAAGCACACTTAACTGCGGAGTTCTAATGGGATCCGGTGCATTAGTGCTAGTATGATCACACCTGTTTCATTTCGCGCTACAAATAGATACACTCCTTCTCCTTTCTTCCCCCTCCTGTCATTTGTTTCCTGGTGCATTCACAATTCGCCTCTCCATATCGTTCTAATATCAATTAAAATGCCCCTGCGTCTTAACTCACATTTGCGTATAAACAACCGGACCGTAGTTCAAGTCGTGCGTAACGTCGAACGACCAATCTGAAAAAAAAAAAGGGTGCAACACGAGAACTTCCCAGGAGGTAACCCATCATTGTACTACATTCGCCAAAGCACACTTAACTGCGGAGTTCTGATGGGATACGGTGCATTTGTGCCGGTATGATCGCACTTGTTTCTTTTCGCGCTACAAATACATACACTCCTTCTCCTTCCCTCCCCCCTCCCATTATTTGTTTCCTTGTTCGGTCATACTGCACCTCTCCTTCTTGTTCTAATATCAATTAAAATGCCCCTGCTTCTTGACTCAAATTTGCGCATAAACAAGCGGACCATAGTTCGAGTCGCGCAAAACGTCGAACGACCTGTCTAAAAAAAAATTTGTACGACACGAGGACTTCCCAGGATGTCACCCATCCGAGTACTACTCTCGCCCAAGCACACTTAACTGCAAAGTTCTGATGGGATCCGGTTCTTTATTGCTCGTATAATCGCACCTGTTTAATTTCACGCTGCAAATACGTACACTCTTTCTCATTTCTTCCCCCTCTCGTCATTTGTTTCCTTATGCGTGCGCACTGCACCTCCCGTTCTCGTTCAAATATCAAGTAAAATTCCATGGCGCCGTGACTCACATTTGCGAATAAACCTGCGGACCATAATTCAAGTCGTGCGTAACTTCGAAAGAATCATCTGCAAAAAAATGGGTGCAACACGAGGACTTCCCAAGAAAATGGGTGAAATATAAAGACTTCGCAGGAGGTCACCCATCCTAGTACTACTCTCGCCCAAGCACCCTTAATTTGCGGAGTTCATATAGAATCCGTTGCATTAGTGCTGGTATGATCGCTCATGTTTAATTATGCGCTGCAAATCATTCCATCGCCCCTCCCGTTATTTGTTTCCTTGTGGGTGCACTCTGCATCTCTCCTTCTCATTCTAATATCTAGTAAAATGCCCCGGTACCGTGACTCACCTTTACGAATGAACCAGCGGTTCATAATTCTATTCTAGCGTAATGTCGAACGACCCATCCGAAAAAAAGTGGGTGCAACACGAGGACTTCCCAAGAGGTCACACATCCGGGTAGTACTCTCGCCCAAGCACACTTAACTGCGGAGTTCTGATGGGATCCGGTGCATTAGTGCTGGTATTATCGCACCCGTTTCATTTCGCGCTGCAAATAGATACACTCCTTCTCCATTCTTCCCCCTCCCGTCATTTGTTTCCTGGTGCGTTCACACTTCACCTCTCCATATCGTTCTAATATAAATTAAAATGCCCCTGCATCTTGACTCACATTTGCGTATAAACCAGTGGACCATAGTTCGAGTCGCGCGTAACGTCGAATGACCCATCTGAAAAAAAAAATTGGTGCAACACGAGAACTTCCCAAGAGGTAACCCATCCCTGTACTACTTTCGCCAAAGCACACTTAACTGCGGAGTACTGGTGGGATCCGGTGCATTTGTACTGGTATGATCGCACTTGTTTCATTTCGTGCTGAAAATACATCCACTCCTTCTCCTTCCCTCCCCCCTCCCATCATTTGTTTCCTTGTGCGTTCACACTGTACCTCTCATTCTCGTTTTAATATCGATTAAAATGCCCCTACTTCTTCACCCATATTTGCGTATAAACAAGCGGACCATAGTTCCAGTCGCGCATAACATCAAACGACCCGTCTGAAAAAAAATTGGTGCGACACGAGGACTTCCCAGGAGGTCACCCATTCGAGTAATACTCTCGCCCAAGCACACTTAACTTCGGAGTTCTGATGGGATCCGGTGCATTAGTGCTGGTATGATCGCACCTATTTAATTTCGCGCTGCAAATACATAAACTCCTTCTCCTTTCTTCCCCCTCCCATCATTTGTTTCTTCGTGCGTGCGCACTGCACCTCCCGTTCTCACTCTAATATCAAGTAAAATGCCACGGCACCGTGACTCACATTTACGAATAAACCTGCGGACCATAATTCAAGTCGTGCATAACGTTGAAAGAATCATCAGCAAAAAAATGAGTGCAACACGAGGACTTCCCAAAAAAATGAGTGAATTATAAGGTCTTCGCAGGAGCTCACCCAAACAGCCATAACTTGCGGAGTTCTGATAGAATCCGTTGCATTAGTGCTGGTATGATCGCTCATGTTTTATTCTGTGCTGCAAATACATACACTCTTTTTCCCTCCATCCCCCATCCCGTCATTTGTTTCCTTGTGCGTGCACTCTGCATCTCTCCTTCTCATTCTAATATCAAGTAAAATGCCTCGGCACTGTGACTCACCTTTGCGAATGAACCAGCGGTTCATAATTCCATTCGCGCGTAACGTCGAACGACCCATCCGAAAAAAAAATGGGTGCAACACGAGGACTTCCCAGGAGGTCACCCATCCGAGTATTACTCTCGCCCAAGCAAACTTAATTACGGAGCTCTGTTCGGATACGGTGCTTTAGTGCTGGTGTGATCGCACCTGTTTCATTTTGCGCTGCAAATACATACACTCCTTCTTCTTTCTTCCCCCTCCCATCATTTGTTTCCTGGTGCGTTCACACTTTACCTCTCCTCGTTCTAATATCAATTAAAATGCCCCTGCGTCTTCACTCACATTTGCGTATAAACCAGCAGACCATTATTCCAGTCGCCCGTAACGTCGAATGGCCCATCTGAAAAAAAATGGGTGCAACACGAGAACTTCTCAGGAGGTAACCCATCCTTGTACTACTTTCGCCAAAGCACACTTAACTGCGGAGTTCTGATGGGATCCGGTGCATTTGTGCTGGTATGATCGCACCTGTTTCATTTCGTGCTGAAAATACATACACTCCTTCTCCTTCCCTCCCCCCTCCCATCATTTGTTTCCTTGTGCGTTCACACTGCGCCTCTCCTTCTCGTTCTAATATCGATTAAAATGTCCCTGCTTCTTGACTCACATTTGCATATAAACCAGTGGACCATAATTCCAGTTGCGTGTAACGTCGAACGACCCGTCTGAAAAAAAATTGGTGCGACACGAGGACTTTCAAGGAGGTCACCCATTCGAGTACTACTCTCGCCCAAGCACACTTAACTGCAAAGTTCTGATGGGATCCGGTTCTTTATTGCTCGTATAATCGCACCTGTTTAATTTCACGCTGCAAATACGTACACTCTTTCTCCTTTCTTCCCCCTCTCGTCATTTGTTTCCTTGTGCGTACACACTGCACCTCTCATTCTTGTTTAAATATCAAGTAAAATGCTTCGGCGCTGTGACTCACATTTGTGAATAAACCTGCGCACCATAATTAAAGTCGCGCGTAACATCGAAAGAATCGTCTGCAAAAAAATGGGTGCAACACGAGGACTTCACAAGAAAGTGGCTAAAATATAAAGACTTCGCAAGAAGTAACCCATCCTAGTACTACTCTCGCCCATGCACCCTTAAATTGCGGAGTTCTGATAGAATCCGTTGCATTAGTTCTGGTATGAGCGCTCATGATTCATTCTTCGCTGCATATACATACACTCTTTCTCCTTCCATCCCCCCTTCGGTCATTTGTTTCCTTGTGGGTGCACTCTGCATCTTTTCTTCTCGTTCTAATATCAAGTAAAATGCCCCGGCACCGTGACTCACCTTTACGAATGAACCAGCGGATCATAATTACATTCGCGAGTAACGTCGAACAATCCATCCGAAAAAAAATTGGTGCAACACGAGGACTTCCCAGGACGTCACCCATCCGAGTACTACCCTCGCCAAAGCACACTTAACTGTAGAGTTCTGATGGGATCCGGTGCATTTATGATCGCTCATGTTTCATTATGCGCTGCAAATACATACACTCTTTCTCCTTCCATCCCCATCCCGTCATTTGTTTTCTTGTGCGTGCACTCTAAATCTATCCTTCTCGTTCTAATATCAAGTAAACTTACTCGGCACCGTGACTCACATTTACGAATGAACCAGCGGTTCATAATTCTATTCCCGTGAAACGTCGAATAACCCATCCGAAAACAAAATTGGTGCAACACGAGTACTCCCCAGCAGGTCACCCATCCGAGTACTACTCTCGCCCAAGCATACTTAACTGCGGAGTTCTAATGGGATCCGGTGCATTAATGCTGGTATGATCGCTCCTGTTTCATTTCGCGCTACAAATACATACACTCCTTCTCCTTTCTTCCCACTCCCGTCATTTGTTTCTTGGTGCGATCACACTTCACCTCTCCTTCTCGTTATAATATCAATTAAAATGCCCCTGCATCTTGACTCACATTTGCGTATAAACCAGCAGACCATAGTTCCAGTCGCGCGTAACGTCGAACGGCCCATCTGAAAAAGAAAGAAAATGGGTGCAACATGAGAACTTCCCAGGAGGTAACCCATCCTTGTACTATTTTCGCCAAAGTACACTTAACTGCGTAGTTCTGATGGGATCCGGTGCATTTGTGCTGGTATGATCGCACCTGTTTCATTTTGTGTTGAAAATACATACAATCCTTCTCCTTCCCTCCCTCCTCCCATCATTTGTTTACTTGTGCGTTCACACTGCACCTCTCCTTCTCGTTCTAATATCGATTAAAATGCCCCTGCTTCTTGACTCACATTTGTGTATAAACAAGTGGACCATAGTTCGAGTCGCACGTAACGTCAAACGACCCGTCTGAAAAAAAATTTGTGCGACACGAGGACTTCCCAGGAGGTCACCCATCTGAGTACTACTCTCGCCCAAGCACAATTAAATACATAGTTTTGATGGGATCCGGTGCATTAGTGTTGGTATGATCGCACCTGTTTAATTTTCCGCTGCAAATACATGCATGCCTTTTCCTTTTTTCCCCCTCCCGTCATTCGTTTCCTTGTGCGTGCGCACTGCACCTCCTGTTCTCGTTCTAGTATCAAGTAAAATGTCACGACGCCGTGACTCACATTTGCGAATAAACCTGCGGACCATAATTCAAGTCGCGCGTAACATCGAAAGAATCATCTGCAAAAAAATAGGTGCAACACGAGGACTTCTTAATAAAATGGGTGCAATATAAGGACTTCGCAGGAGGTCACCCATCCTAGTACTACTATCGCCCAAGCACCCTTAACCGCGGAGTTCTGATAGAATCCGTTGCATTAGTGCTGGTATGATCGCTCATGTTTCATTTTGCGCTGCAAATACATACAGTCTTTCTCCTTCCATCCCCCCTCCCATCATTTGTTTCCTTGTGCGTTCACACTTCACCTATCTTTCTCGTTCTAATATCAATTAAAATGCCCCTGTGTCTTGACTCACATTTGCGTATAAACCAGTGGACCATAGTTCCAGTCACGCGTAACGTCGAACGGCCCATCTGAAAAAGAAAATGGATGCAACACGAGGACTTCCCAGGAGGTCACCCATCCAAGTACTACTCTCGCCCAAGCTCACTTAACTGTGGAGTTCTAATTGGATCCGGTGAATTAGTGCTGGTGTGATCGCACTTGTTTCATTTCGCGCTGCAAATACATACACTCCTTCTCATTTATTCCCCCTCCCGTCGTTTGTTTCCTGGTGCGTTCACACCTCACCTCTCCTTCTCGTTCTAATATCATTTAAAATGCCCCTGCGACTTAACTCATATTTGCGTATAAACCAGCGTACCTTAGTTCTAGTCGTGCGTAACGTCGAACGACCCGTCTGAAAAAAAATTAGTGCGACACGAGGACTTCCAATGAGGTCACGCATCCGAGTACTAGTCTTGCCCAAGCACACTTAACTGCAGAGTTCTGATGGGATCCAGTGCATTAGTGCTGGCATGATCGCACCTGTTTAGATTCGCGCTGCAAGTACATACACTCCTTCTCCTTTCTTCCCCCTCCCGTCATTTGTTTCCTGGTGCGTTCACACTTCACCTCTCCTTCTCGTTCTAATATCAATTAAAATGCCCCAGCATCTTGACTCACATTTGCGTATAAACCAGCGGACCATAGTTCCAGTCGCACGTAACGTCGAACGACCCATCTGAAAAAAAAAGGGTGCAACACGGGAACTTCCCAGGAGGAAACCCATCCTTGTACTACTTTATCCAAAGCAAACTTAACTGGAGTTCTAATGGGATCCGGTGCATTTGTGCTGGTATGATAGCACGTGTTTCATTTCGTGCTTAAAATACATACACTCCTTATCCTTCCCTCCCCCCTCCCTTCATTTGTTTCCTTGTGCGTTCACACTGCACCTCTCTTTCTCGTTTTAATATCGATTAAAATGCCCCTGCTTCTTGACTCACATTTGCGTATAAACCAGCGGACTATAGTTCCAGTCGTGCATAACATTGAACGACCCGTTTGAAAAAAAATTGGTGCGACACGAGAACTTCCCAGGAGGTCACCCATCCGAGTACTACTCTCGCCAAAGCACAATTAACTGCGGAGTTTTGATGGGATCCGGTGCATTAGTGCTGGTATGATCCAACCTATTTAATTTTGTGCTGCAAATACATACAATCCTTCTCCTTTCTTCCCCCTCCCGTCATTTGTTTCTTGTGCGTGCGCACTGCACCTCCCGTTCTCGTTCAAATATCAAGTAAAATGCCACGGCACCATGACTCACATTTGCGAATAAACATGCGGACCATAAATCAAGTCGCGCGTAACGTCGAAAGAATCATCTGCAAAAAAATGAGTGCAACACGAGGACTTCCCAAGAAAATTGGTGAAATATAAGGACTTCGCAGGAGGTCACCCATCCTAGTACCACTCTCGCCCAAGCACCCTTAACTTGTGGAGTTCTGATAGAATCCGTGGCATTAGTTCTGGTATGATCGCTCATGTTTCATTATGCGCTGCAAATACATACACTCTTTCTCCTTCCATCCCCCCTCCCGTCATTTGTTTCCTTGTGCGTGCACTCTGCATCTCTCATTCTCTTTCTAATATCAAGTAAAATGCCTCGGTTCTGTGACTCACCTTTGCGAATGAACCAGCGGTTCATAAATCCATTCGTTCGTAACGTCGAACGACCCATCCGAAAAAAAATGGGTGCAACACGAGGACTTCCCAGGAGGTCACCCATCCGAGTACTACACTCGCCCATGCACACTTATCTATGGAGTTCCGATGGGATCCGGTGCATAGTGCTAGTATGATCGCACCTGTGTCATTTCGCACTAAAAATACATACACTCCTTCTCCTTTCTTCCCCCTCCCGTCATTTGTTTCCTGGTGCGTTCACACTTCACCTCTCCTTCTCGTTCTAATATAAATTAAAATGCCCTTGCGTCTTGACTCACATTTGCTTATAAACCAGCGGACAATAGTTCCAGTCGCCCGTAACGTCGAACGACCCATTTGAAAAAAAAATGGGTGCAACACGAAAACTTCCCAGGAGGTAACCCATCTTTGTACTACTTTCGCCAAAGCACACTTAACTGCGGAGTTCTGATGGGATCTGATGCATTTGTGCTGGTATGATCACACCCGTTTAATTTCGTGCTGAAAATACATACACTCCTTCTCCTTCCCTCCTCCCTCCCATAATGTGTTTCCTTGTGCGTTCACACTACACCTCTCATTCTCGTTCTAATATAGATTAAAATGCTCCTACTTCTTGACTCACATTTGCGTTTAAACCAGCAGACCATAGTTCTAGTCGTGCGTAAAGTCGAATGACCCGTCTGAAAAAAAATTAGTGCGAAACGAGGACTTCCCAGGAGGTCACCCATCCCAGTACTAGTCTCGCCCAAGCAAACTTAACTGCAGAGTTCTGATGGGATCTGGTGCATTAATGCTGGTATGATCGCACCTGTTTAATTTCGCGCTGCAAATACAAACACTCCTTCTCCTTTCTTCCCCCTCCCGTCATTTGTTTCCTTGTGCGTGCGCACTGCACCTCCCATTCTTGTTCAAATATCATCTAAAATGCCCCTATGTCTTGACTCACATTTGCGTATAAACCAGCGGACCATAGTTCCAGTCGCGCGTAACGTTGAACGACCCATCTGAAAGAAAAATGGGTGCAACACGAGAACTTCTCAGGAGGTAACCCATCCTTGTATTACTTTCGCCAAAGAAAACTTAACTGCGGAGTTCTGATGGGATCCGGTACATTTGTGCTGGTATGATCGCACCTGTTTCATTTCGTGCTGAAAATACATACACTCTTTCTCCTTCCCTCCCCCCTCCCATCATTTGTTTCCTTGTGCGTTCACACTGCACCTCTCCTTCTCGTTCTAATATCGATTAAAATGCTACTACTTCTTGACTCACATTTGCGTTTAAACCAGCAGACCATAGTTCTAGTCGTGCGTAAAGTCGAATGACCCGTCTGAAAAAAAAATTGGTGCGAAATGAGGACTTCTCACGAGGTCACCCATCTCAGTACTAGTCTCGCCCAAGCAAACTTAACTGCGGAGTTCTGATGGGATCCGGTGCATTAATGCTGGTATGATCGCACCTGTTTAATTTCGCGCTGCAAATGCAAACACTCCTTCTCCTTTCTTCCCCCACCCGTCATTTGTTTCCTTGTGCGTGTGCACTGCACCTCCCGTTCTTGTTCAAATATCAAGTAAAATGCCCCTATGTCTTGACTCACATT
Source organism: Carica papaya (assembly GCF_054855325.1). Taxonomy (NCBI): domain Eukaryota; kingdom Viridiplantae; phylum Streptophyta; class Magnoliopsida; order Brassicales; family Caricaceae; genus Carica; species Carica papaya. The sequence goes on from NC_142316.1 coordinate 21,632,359, forward strand.
TGCGTATAAACCAGCGGACCATAGTTCCAGTCGCGCGTAACGTCGAACGACCCATCTGAAAGAAAAATTGGTGCAACACAAGAACTTCTCCGGAGGTAACCCATCCTTGTATTACTTTCGCCAAAGCAAACTTAACTGCGGAGTTCTGATGGGATCCGGTGCATTTGTGCTGGTATGATCGCACCTGTTTCATTTCGTGCTGAAAATACATACACTTCTTCTCCTTCCCTCCCCGCTCCCATCATTTGTTTCCTTGTGCGTTCACACTGCACCTCTCCTTCTCGTTCTAATATCGATTAAAATGTCCGTGCTTCTTGACTGACATTTGCCTATAAACCAGCGGACCATAGTTGCAGTCGCGCGTAATGTCAAACGACCTATCTGTAAAAAACTTGGTGCGACACGAGGACTTCCCAAGAGGTAACCCATCCTTGTACTACTTTCGCCAAAGAAAACTTAACTGTGGAGTAATGATGGGATTCGGTGCATTTGTGCTAGTATGATCGCACCTATTTCATTTTGTGCTGAAAATACATACACTCTTTCTCCTTCCCTCCCCCCTCCCATCATTTGTTTCCTTGTGCGTTCACACTGCACCTCTCCTTCTAGTTCTAATATCGATTAAAATGCTCCTACTTCTTGACTCACATTTGCGTTTAAACCAGCAGACCATAGTTCTAGTCGTGCGTAAAGTCGAATGACCCGTCTGAAAAAAAAAATTGGTGCGAAATGAGGACTTCCCAGGAGGTCACCCATCCCAGTACTAGTCTCGCCCAAGCAAACTTAACTGCGGAGTTCTGATGGGATCCGGTGCATTATTGCTGGTATGATCGCACCTGTTTAATTTCGCGCTGCAAATGCAAACACTCCTTCTCCTTTCTTCCCCCTCCCGTCATTTGTTTCCTTGTGCGTGCGCACTGCACCTCCCGTTCTTGTTCAAATATCAAGTAAAATGCCCCTATGTCTTGACTCACATTTGCGTATAAACCAGCGGACCATAGTTCCAGTCGCGCATAACGTCGAACGACCCATCTGAAAGAAAAATTGGTGCAACACAAGAACTTCTCCGGAGGTAACCCATCCTTGTATTACTTTCGCCAAAGCAAACTTAACTGCGGAGTTCTGATGGGATCCGGTGCATTTGTGCTGGTATGATCGCACCTGTTTCATTTCGTGCTGAAAATACATACACTTCTTCTCCTTCCCTCCCCGCTCCCATCATTTGTTTCCTTGTGCGTTCACACTGCACCTCTCCTTCTCGTTCTAATATCGATTAAAATGTCCGTGCTTCTTGACTGACATTTGCCTATAAACCAGCAGATCATAGTTGCAGTCGCGCGTAATGTCAAACGACCTATCTGTAAAAAACTTGGTGCGACACGAGGACTTCCCAGGAGGTAACCCATCCTTGTACTACTTTCGCCAAAGAAAACTTAACTGCGGAGTAATGATGGGATTCGGTGCATTTGTGCTAGTATGATCGCACCTGTTTCATTTTGTGCTGAAAATACATACAATCCTTCTCCTTCCCTCCCCCCTCCCATCATTTGTTTCCTTATGCGTTCACACTGCACCTCTCATTCTCGTTCTAATATCAATTAAAATGCCCCTGCTTTTGACTCACATTTGTCTATAAACCAGCTGACCATAGTTCTAGTCGTGCGTAACGTCGAACGATCCGTTTGAAAAAAAATTGGTGCGACACAAAAAATTCCCAAGAAGTCCCCTAACCGAGTACTACTCTCACCCAAGCACACTTAACTGCAGAGTTCTGATGGGATCCGGTGCATTAGTGCTGGCATGATCGCAACTGTTTAACTTCGCGCTGTAAATACATACACTCCTTCTCCTTTCTTCCCCCTCCCGTCATTTGTTTCCTTGTGCGTGCGCACTGCACCTCTTGATCTCCTTCAAATATCAAGTAAAATACCATGGCGCCGTGACTCACATTTGCGAATAAATCTACAGACCATAATTAATGTCGCGCGTAACGTCGAACGGCCTATCTGAAAAAAAAATGGGTGCAACACAAAAACTTCCCAGGAGGTAACCCATCCTTGTACTACTTTCACCAAAGCACACTTAACTGCGGAGTTCTGATGGGATCCGGTGCATTTGTGCTTGTATGATCGCACCTGCTTAATTTTGTGCTGAAAATACATACACTCCTTCTCCATTCCTCCCCCCTCCCATCATTTGTTTACTTGTGCGTACACACTGAACCTCTCCTTCTCGTTCTAATATCGATCAAAATGCCTCTACTTCTTGACTCACATTTGCGTATAAACCAGATGACCATAGTTTCAGTCGCGCGTAACGTTGAACGACCCGTCTGAAAAAAAATTGGTGCGAAACGAGGACTTCCCGAAAGGTCACCCATCCGAGTACTACTCTCGCCCAAACACACTTAACTGCAGAGTTCTGATGGGATCCGGTGGATTAGTGTTGGTATGATCGTACCTGTTTAATTTCGTACTGCAATACATACAATTCTTCTCCCTTCTTTCCCCTCCCATCATTTGTTTCCTTGTGCGTGCGCACTGCACCTCCCGTTCTCGTTCTAGTATCAAGTAAAATACCACGGAACCGTGACTCACATTTGCGAATAAACCTGCGGACAATAATTCAAGTCGTGCGTAACTACGAAAGAATCATCTGCAAATAAATGGTTGCAACACGAAGACTTTTCAAGAAAATTGGTGAAATACAAGGACTTCGCAGGAGGTAACCCATCCTAGTACTACTCTCGCCCAAGCACCCTTACCTGCGGAGTTCTGATAGAATCTGTTGCATTAGTGCTGGTATGATCGCTCATGTTTCATTCTGCGCTGCAAATACATACACGCTTTCTCCTTCAATCCCCCGTCATTTGTTTCCTTGTGCGTGCACTCTGCATCTCTCCTTCTCGTTCTAATATCAAGTAAAATTACCCGGCACCATGACTCACCTTTACGAATGAACCAGCGGTTCTTAATTCCATTCCCGCGTAACATCAAACGACCCATCCAAAAAAAAATTGGTGCGACACGAGGACTTCCCAGGAGGTCACCCATCCGAGTACTACTCTCGCCCAAGCACACTTAACTGCAGAGTTCTGATGGGATCCGGTGCATTAGTGTTGGTATGATCGTACCTGTTTAATTTCGCACTGCAATACATACAATCATCTCCTTTCTTTCCCCTCCCATCATTTGTTTCCTTGTGCGTGCGCACTGCGCCTCCCGTTCTCGGTCTAATATCAAGTAAAATGCCACGGAACCGTGACTCACATTTGCGAATAAACCTGCGGACAATAATTCAAGTCGTGCGTAACTACGAAAGAATCATCTGCAAATAAATGGTTGCAACACGAGGACTTTTCAAGAAAATGGGTGAAATACAAGGACTTCGCAGGAGGTAACCCATCCTAGTACTACTCTCGCCCAAGCACCCTTACCTGCGGAGTTCTGATAGAATCCGTTGCATTAGTGCTGGTATGATCGCTCATGTTTCATTCTGCGCTGCAAATACATACACGCTTTCTCCTTCCATCCCTCGTCATTTGTTTCCTTGTGCGTGCACTCTGCATCTCTCCTTCTCGTTCTAATATCAAGTAAAATTACCCGGCACCGTGACTCACCTTTGCGAATGAACCAGCAGTTCATAATTCCATTCGCGCGTAACGTCAAACGACCCATCCGAAAAAAAATGGGTGCAACACGAGGACTTCCCAGGAGGTCACCTATCCGAGTACTACTCTCGCCCAAACATGCTTAGCTGCGGAGTTCTGATGGGATCCGGTGCATTAGTGCTGGTATGATCGCACCTGTTTAATTTCGCGCTGCAAATACATACACTCCTTCTCCTTCCTTTGCCGCTCCCCTCATTTGTTTTCTTGTGCGTGCGCACTGCACCTCTCGTTCTCGTTCTAATATCAAGTAAAATGCCACGGCGCCAAGACTCACATTTGCGAATAAACCTGCGGACCATAATTTAAGTCGCGTGTAACGTCGAAAGAATCATCTACAAAAAAAATGAGTGCAACACGAGGACTTCCCAAGAAAATGGGTGAAATATAAGGACTTCGCAGTAGGTAAGCCATTTTAGTACTATTCTCGCCCAAGCACCCTTAACTTGCGGAGTTCTGATAGAATCCGTTGCATTAATTCTGGTATGATCGCTCATGTTTCATTCTGCGCTGCAAATACAAACACTCTTTCTCCTTCCATCCCCCCTCCCATCATTTGTTTCCTTGTGCGTGCACTCTGCATCTCTCCTTCTCGTTCTAATATCAAGTAAAATGCCCCGGCACCGTGACTCACTTTGCAAATGAACCAGCGGTTCATAATTCCATTCGTGCGTAACGTCGAACTATCCATTCGAAAAATAATGGGTACAACACGAGGACTTCCCAGGAGGTCACCAATCTAAGTACTACTCTCGCCCAAGCACACTTAACTGTGTATTTCTGATGGGATCTGGTGAATTAGTGCTGGTATGATCGTACCTGTTTTATTTCGCGCTGCAAATAAATACACTCCTCCTTTCTTCCCCCTCTCGTCATTTGTTTCCTGGTGCGTTCGCACTTCACCTCTCCTTCTCGTTCTAATATCAATTAAAATGCCCATGCGTCTTGACTCACTTTTGCGTATAAAACAGCGGACCATAGTTCTAGTCGCGCGTAACGTCGAACGACCCATTTGAAAAAAAAAATGGGTGCAACACGAGAACTTCCAAGGAGATAACCCATCCTTATAATACTTTCGCCAAAGCACACTTAAGTGCGGAGTACTGATAGGATCCGGTGCATTTGTGCTGGTATGATCGCACCTGTTTAATTTTGTGCTGAAATTACATACACTCCTTCTCCTTCCCTTCCCCCCTCCCATCATTTGTTTCCTTGTGCGTTCAAACTACACCTCTCTTTCTCGTTCTAATATCGATTAAAATGCCCTTGCTTGACTCATATTTGTGTATAAACCAGCTGACCAGAGTTCCAGTCGCGCGTAACGTCGAATGACCCGTCTGAAAAAAAAATTGGTGCGACACGAGGATTTCCCAGGAGGTCACCCATCCGAGAACTACTCTCGCCCAAGCACACTTAACTACGTAGTTCTAATGAGATCGAGCGCAATGGTGCTGGTATGATCGAACTATTTAATTTTGCGCTGCAAATTCATACAATCCTTCCCCTTTCTTCCGCCTCCCGTAATTTGTTTCCTTGTGCGTGCACACTGCACCTCCCGTTCTCGTTCTAATATCAAGTAAAATGTCACAGTGTCGTGACTCACATTTGCGAATAAACTTGCAGACCATAATTAAAGTCGCGCGAAGCGTCGAAAGAATCATCTGTAAAAAAATGGGTGCAACAAGAGGACTTCACAATAAAATGGGTGAAAAATAAGGACTTCGCAGGAGGTTACCCATCCTAGTACTACTCTCGCCAAGCACCCTTAACTGCAGAGTTCTGATAGAATCCGTTGCATTAGTGCTTGTATGATCGCTCATGTTTTATTCTGCGCTGCAAATACATACTCTTTCTCCTTCCATCCCCCCTCCCGTCATTTGTTTCCTTGTGCGTGCACTCTACATCTCTCTTTCTCGTTCTAATATCAAGTAAAATACCCCGGCACCGTGACTCGCTTTTGCGAATGAACCAGCAGTTCATAAATCCATTCGCGCGTAACGTCGAACGACCCATCCAAAAAAAATGGGTGCAACACGAGGACTTCCCAGGAGGTCACCCATCCGAGTACTACTCTTGCCCAAACACACTTAACTGCGGAGTTCTGATGGGACCCGGTGCATTAATGCTGGTATGATCGTATCTGTTTCATTTCGCGCTGTAAATAAATACAGTCCTTCTCCTTTCTTCCCCCTCCCGTCATTTGTTTCCTGGTGCGTTCACACTTCACCTCTCCTTCTCGTTCTAATATTAATTAAAATAACCCTGCGTCTTGACTCACATTTGCGTATAAACTAGCGGAACATAGTTCCAGTCGCACGTAACGTCGAACGATCCATCTGAAAAAAAACGGGTACTACACGAGAACTTCTCAGGAGTTAACCCATCCTTGTACTACTTTCGCCAAAGCACACTTAACTGCAGAGTACTGATGGGATTCGGTGCATTTGTGCTGGTATGATCGCACCTGTTTCATTTTGTGTTGAAAATACATACACTATTTCTCCTTCCCTTCCCGCTCCCATCATTTGTTTCCTTGTCCGCTCACACTACACCTCTCATTCTCGTTCTAATATCGATTAAAATGCCCCTTCTTCTTGACTCACATTTGCGTATAAACCAGCTGACCATAGTTCAAGTCGCGCGTAACGTCGAACGATCCGTCTGAAAAAAAATTGGTGCGACACGAGGACTTCCCAGGAGGTCACCCATCTGAGTACTACTCTCGCCCAAACACACTTAACTGCAGAGTTCTGATGGGATCCAGTGCATTTGTGTTGGTATGATCGCACCTATTTAATTTCGCGCTGCAAATACATACACTACTTCTCCTTTCTTCCCCCTCTCGTCATTTGTTTCCTTGTGCATGCGCACTGCACCTCCCGTTCTTGTTCTAATATCACGTAAAATACCATGGCGCCGTGACTCACATTTGCGAATAAACCTGCAGATCATAATTCAAGTCGCGCGTAATGTCGAAAGAATCATCTGCAAAAAAATTGGTCCAACATGAGGACTTCCCAAGAAAATGGGTGAAATATAAGGACTTCGCAGGAGGTCAGCCATCCTAGTACTATTCTCGCACAAGCACCCTTAACTTGCGGAGTTCTGATAGAATCTGTTGCATTAGTGCTGGTATAATCGCTCATGTTTCATTTTGCGCTGCAAATACATACACTTTTTCTTCTTCCATCCCCCCTCCCGTCATTTGTTTCCTTGTGCGTGCACACTGTATCTCTCCTTCTCGTTCTAATATCAAATAAAATGCCCCGGTACCGTGACTCACCTTTGTGAACGAACCAGCGGTCCATAATTCCATTCACGCGTAATGTCGAACGACCCATCCGAAAAAAATGGGCGCAACAAGAGGATTTCCCAGGAGGTCACCCATCCGAGTACTACTCTCGCCCAAGCACAATTAACTACGGAGTTCTGATGGGATCCGGTGCATTAGTGCTGGTATGATCACACTTGTTTCATTTTGCGATGCAAATACATTCACCCCTTATCCTTTTTTCCACCTCCCGTCATTTGTTTCCTTGTGCGTGCGCACTGCACGTCCCGTTCTCATTCTAATATAAGTAAAATGCCACAGCACTGTGACTCAAATTTGCGAATAAACCTGCGGACCATAATTTAAGTCCCGCGTAACATCGAAAAATCATCTGCAAAAAAATAGGTGCAACACGAGGCTTCCCAAGAAAATGAGTGAAATATAAGGACTTCGCAGGAGATCACCCATCCTAGTTCTACTCTCGCCCAAGCACCCTTAACTGCGGAGTTCTGATGGAATCCGGTGCATTAGTGCTGGTATGATCGCTCATGTTTCATTCTGCGCTACAAATACATAAACTCTATCTCCTTCTATACCCCCTCCCGTCATTTGTTTCCTTGTGCGTCCACTCTGCATCTCCCGTTCTCGTTCTAATATCAAGTAAAATGCAACGGCATTGTGACTCACATTTGCGAATAAACCTGTGGACAATAATCAAGTTGCATGTAACGTCGAAAGAATCATCTGCAAAAATATGGGTGCAACACGAGGGCTTCCCAAGAAAATGGGTGAAATATAAGGACTTCGCAGGAGGTCACCCATCCTAGCACTACTCTCGCCCAAGCACCCTTAACTTCGGAGTTCTGATAGAATCTGTTGCATTAATGCTGGTATGATCGCTCATGTTTCATTCTGCGCTGCAAATACATACACTCTTTCTCCTTCCATCCCCCCTCCCGTCAATTGTTTTCTTGTGCGTGCACTCTGCATCTCTCGTTCTCGTTCTACTATCAAGTAAAATGCCCCGGCACCGTGACTAACCTTTGCGAATGAACAAACGGTTCATAATTCCATTCGCGCGTAATGTCGAACGACCCATCCGAAAAAAAATAGGTGCAACACGAGGACTTCCCAAGAGGTCACCCATCCAAGCACTACTCTCACCCAAGCACACTTAACTACAGAATTCTGATGAGATCTGGTACATTAGTGCTGGTATTATCGCACCTGCTTCATTTTGCGCTGCAAATACATACACTCCTTCTCCTTTCTTCCCCCTCCCGTCATTTGTTTCCTGGTGCGTTCACACTTCACCTTTCATTCTCGTTCTAATATTAATTAAAATGCCCCTGCGTCTTGACTCACATTTGCGTATAAACCAGCGGACCACAGTTCCAGTCGCACGTAACGTCGAACGACCCATATGAAAAAAAAATAAGTGCAAGAGGAGAACTTCCCAGGAGGTGACCCATCATTGTACTACTTTCGTCAAAGCACACTTAACTGCGGAGTTCTGATGGGATCCGGTGCATTTGTGCTGGTATGATCACACCTGTTTCATTTCATGCTGAAAATACATACACTCCTTCTCATTCCCTCCCCCCTCCCATCATTTGTTTCTTTGTGCGTACACACTGCACCACTCATTCTCGTTCTAATATCGATTAAAATGCCCCTACTTCTTTACTCACATTTGCGTATAATCCAGCGGACCATAGTTCTAATTGCGCGAAACATCGAACGACCCATCTGGAAAAAAATTCGTGCGACACGAGGACTTTCCAGGAGGTCACCCATCCGAGTACTACTCTCGCCCAAGCAAACTTAACTGCGGAGTTCTGATGGGAGTTGGTGCATTAGTGCTAGTATGATCATACCTGTTTAATTTTGCACTGCAAATACATACACTCCTTCTCCTTTCTTCCCCTTCTCGTCATTTGTCTCCTTGTGTGTGCGCACTACACCTCCCGTTCTCGTTCTAATATCAAGTAAAATGCCACGGCGCCGTGACTTACATTTTCAAATAAAACTGCGGACCATAATTCAACTCACGAGTAATGTAGAAAAAATTATCTGTAAAAAAATGGGTGCAACACGAGGACTTCAAAAGAAAATGGGTGAAATATAAGGACTTCGCAGGAGGTCAGCCATTTTAGTACTATTCTCGCCCAAGCACCCTTAACTTGCAGAGTTCTGATAGAATCCGTTGCATTAGTGCTGGTATGATCACTCATGTTCAATTCTGTGCTGCAAATACATACACTCTTTCTCCTTTCATCCCCCCTCCCGTCATTTGTTTCCTTGTGCGTGCACTCTACATCTCTCCTTCTCGTTCTAATATCAAGTAAAATGCCCCGGCACCATGACTCACCTTTGCGAATGAACCAGCGGTTCATAATTCCATTCGCGCATAACGTCGAACGACCCATCCAAAAAAAATGCGTGCAACACGAGGACTTCCCAGGAGGTCACGCATCCGAGTACTACTCCCTCCCAAGCACACTTAACTGCGGAGTTCTGATGGGATTCGGTGCATTAGTGTTGGTATGCTTCCACCTGATTAATTTTGCGCTGCAAATACATTCACTCATTCTCCTTTCTTTCCCCTTCCGTCATTTGTTTCCTTATGTGTGCGCACTGCATTTCCCGTTCTCGATCAAATATCAAGTAAAATGCCACGGCGCCGTGACTCACATTTGCGAATAAACTTGTGGACCATAATTCAAGTCGCGTGCAACGTCGAAAGAATCATCTTTAAAAAAATGGGTGCAACACGAGAACTTCCCAAGAAAATGGGTGAAATATAAGGATTTCGCAAGAGATCACCCATTCTAGTACTATTCTCGAACAAGCACCCTTAACTTGCGGAGTTCTGATAGAATCCGTTGCATTAGTGCTGGTATGATCGCTCATGTTTCATTCTGCGTTGCAAATACATACACTATTTCTCCTTCCATCCCCCCTCGCGTCATTTGTTTCCTTGTGCGTGCACTCTGCATCTCTCCTTCTCGTTCTAATATAAAGTAAAATGCCCTGGCACCGTGACTCACCTTTGCGAATGAACCAGCGGTTCATAATTCCATTCGTGCGTAACATCGAAAGACCCATCCGAAAAAAAATGAGTGCAACACGAGGACTTCCCAAGAGGTCACCCATCCGAGTACTACTCTCGCCCAAGCACGCTTAACTGCGGAGTTCTGATGGGATCCGGTACATTAGTGCTGGTATGATCGCACCTGATTAATTTCGCATTGCAAGTACATACACTCCTTCTCCTTTCTTCTCCCTCCCGTCATTTGTTTTCTTGTGTGTGCACACTGCACCTCCCGTTCTCGTTCAAATATCAAGTAAAATGCAACGGCGCCGTGACTCACATTTGCGAATAAACCTGCGGATCATAATTCAAGTCGCGTGTAATGTCGAAAGAATCATCTGCAAAAAAATGGGCGCAACACGAGGACTTCCCAAGAAAATGGGTGAAATATAAGGACTTCGCAGGAGGTTACCCATCCTAGTACTACTCTTGCCCAAGCACCCATAACTTGCAGAGTTTCGATAGAATCCGTTCCATTAGTTCTGGTATGATCGCTCATGTTTCATTCTACGCTGCAAATACATACACGTTTTCTCCTTCCATCCCCCCTCCCGTCATTTGTTTCCTTGCGCGTGCACTCTACATCTCCTTCTTGTTCTAATATAAGGTAAAATGCCCGGCACCGTGACTCACCTTTGCAAATGAACCATCGTTTCATAATTCGATTCGTGCGCAACGTCGAAGGACCCATCCAAAAAAAAATGGGTGCAACACGAGGACTTCCCAGGAGGTCACCCATTCGAGAACTACTCTCGCCCAAGCACACTTAACTGCGGAGTTCTGATGGGATCCGGTGCATTAGTGCTGGTATGATTGCACCTGTTTAATTTCACGCTGCAAATACATTCACTCATTCTCCTTTCTTCCCCCTCCTGTCATTTTTTTCCTTGTGCGTGCGCACTGCACCTCCCGTTCTCGTTCAAATATCAAGTAAAATGTCACGGCGCCGTGACTCACATTTGCAAATAAACATGCGGACCATAATTCAAGCCACGCATAACGTCGAAAGAATCATCTGCAAAAAAATGGGTGCGACACGAGGACTTCCCAAAAAAATGGGTGAAATATAAGAACTTCGCAGGAGGTCACCCATCCTAGTACTACTCTCGCCTAAGCACCTTTAACTTGCAGAGTTTTGATAGAATCCGTTGCATTAGTTCTGGTATGATCGCTCCTGTTTCATTCTACGCTTGAAATACATACACTCTTTCTCTTCCATCCCCCATCCCGTCATTTGTTTCCTTGCGCGTGCACTCTGCATCTCTCCTTCTCGTTCTAATATAAAGTAAAATGCCTCGGCACCTTGACTCACATTTGTGAATGAACCAGCGGTTCATAATTCCATTCGTGCGTAACGTCGAACGACCCATCTGAAAAAAAATTAGTGCAACACGAGGACTTCCCAGGAGGTCACCCATCCGAGTGCTACTCTCGCCCAAGCACACTTCACTGCGGAGTTTTGTTGGGATCCGATGCATTAGTGCTGGTATGATCACACCTGTGTCATATCGTGCTGCAAATACATACACTCCTTCTTTCTTCCCCCTCTCGTCATTTGTTTCCTGGTGCGTTCACACTTCACCTCTCCTTCTCGTTCTAATATCAATTAAAATGCCCATGCGTCTTTACTCACATTTGCGTATAAACCAGCAGACCAGAGTTCCAAGCGCGCGTAACATCGAACGACCCATCTAAAAAAAAATTGGTGCAACACGAGAACTTCCCAGGAGGTAATCCATCCTTTACTACTTTCGCCAAAGAACACTTAACTGCGGAGTTCTGAAGGGATCCGGTGCAATTATGCTGGTATGATCGCACCAGTTTCATTTCGTGCTGAAAATACATACACTCCTCCTTCCCTCCCCCCTCCCATAATTTGTTTCCTTCTGCGTTCACACTGCACCTCTCCTTCTGGTTTTAATATCGATTAAAATGCTCCTGCTTCTTGACTCACATTTGTGAATGAACCAGCGGTTCATAATTCCATTCGTGCGTAACGTCGAACGATCCATCTGAAAAAAAATTAGTGCAACACGAGGACTTCCCAGGAGGTCACCCATCCGAGTGCTACTCTCGCCCAAGCACACTTCACTGCGGAGTTTTGTTGGGATCCGATGCATTAGTGCTGGTATGATCACACCTGTGTCATATCGTGCTGCAAATACATACACTCCTTCTTTCTTCCCCCTCCCGTCATTTGTTTCCTGGTGCGTTCACACTTCACCTCTCCTTCTCGTTCTAATATCAATTAAAATGCCCATGCGTCTTTACTCACATTTGCGTATAAACCAGCAGACCAGAGTTCCAAGCGCGCGTAACATCGAACGACCCATCTAAAAAAAAATTGGTGCAACACGAGAACTTCCCAAGAGGTAATCCATCCTTTACTACTTTCGCCAAAGAACACTTAACTGCGGAGTTCTAAAGGGATCCGGTGCAATTATGCTGGTATGATCGCACCAGTTTCATTTCGTGCTGAAAATACATACACTCCTCCTTCCCTCCCCCCTCCCATAATTTGTTTCCTTCTGCGTTCACACTGCACCTCTCCTTCTGGTTTTAATATCGATTAAAATGCTCCTGCTTCTTGACTCACATTTGCGTATAAACCAGCAGACCATAGTTCCAATCGCGCGTAACGTCGAACGACCCGTCTGAAAAAAAATTGTTGCGACACGAGAACTTCCCAGTAGGTCACCCATCCGAGTACTAGTCTCGTCCAAGCACACTTAACTGCGTAGTTCTGATGGGATCCCGTGCATTAGTGTTTGTATGATCGCACCTATTTAATTTTGCGCTGTAAATACATAAATTCCTTCTCTTTTCTTCCCCCTCCTGTCATTTGTTTCCTTGTACGCACTGCACCTCCCGTTCTCATTCAAATATCAAGTAAAATGCCACGGCGCCGTGACTCACATTTGCAAATAAACATGCAGACCATAATTCAAGTTGCGCGTAACGTCGAAAGAATCATCTCCAAAAAAATGGGTGCAACACGAGGACTTTCCAATAAAATAGGTGAAATATAAGGACTTCGCAGGAGGTCACACATCCTAGTACTACTCTCTCCCAAGCACCCTTAACTACGGAGTTATGATAGAATCCGTTGCATTAGTGCTGGTATGATCGCTCATTTTTTATTATGCACTGTAAATACATACACTATTTCTCCTTCCATCCACCCTCCCGTCATTTGTTTCCTTGTGCGTGCACTCTTCATCTCTCCTTCTCGTTCTAATATCAAGTAAAATGTCCCGGCACCGTGACTCACCTTTAAGAATGAACCAGCAGTTCATAATTCCATTCGTGCGTAACGTCGAACGAGCCATCCGAAAAATAATGGGTGCAACACGAGGACTTCCCAGGAAGACACCCATCCGAGTACTACTCTCGCCCAAGCACACTTAACTGCAAAGTTCTTAGTGGATCTGGTGCATTTGTGCTGGTATGATCGCACCTGTTTCATTTCGCACTGCAAATACATACACTCCTTCTCCTTTCTTCCCCCTCCCGTCATTTATTTCCTGGTGCGTTCACACTTCACCTCTCCTTCTCGTTCTAATATCGATTAAAATGCCCCTGCTTCTTGACTCACATTTGCTTATAAACCAACGGATCATAGTTCCAGTCGCGCATAACGTCGAACGACCCGTCTAAAAAAAATTTGTACGACACGAGGACTTCCCAGGAGGTCACCCATCCGAGTACTACTCTTGCCCAAACACAGTTAACTGTGGAGTTCTGATGGGATCATTGGTATGATCGTGCCTGTTTAATTTCGCGCTGCAAACACATAAACTCCTTCTCCTTTCTTCCCCTCTCGTCATTTGTTTCCTTGTGCGTGCGCACTGCACCTCCCGTTCTCGTTCTAATATCAAGCAAAATGCCACGGCGCCGTGACTCACATTTGCGAATAAACCTGCGGACCATAATTCAAGTCGCGCGTAACGTCGAAACAATCATCTGTAAAAAAATGGGTGCAACACGAGGACTTCGCAGGAGCTCACCCATCCTAGTACTACTCTCACCCAAACACCCTTAACTTGTGAAGTTCTGATAGAATCTGTTGTATTAGTTCTGGTATGATCGCTCATGTTTCATTCTGCACTGCAAATACATACACTCTTTCTCCTTCCATCCCCCCTCCCGTCATTTATTTCCTTGTACATGTACTCAGCATCTCTCTTTCTCGTTCTAATATCAAGTAAAATGCTCCAGCACCGTGACCCACCTTTGCGAATGAACCAAGGGTTCATAATTCCATTCGCGCTTATCGTCGAACAACCCATCCGAAAAAAAATGGTGCGACACGAGAACTTCCCAGGAGGTCACCAATCCGAGTACTACTCTCACCCAAGCACACTTAACTGCGAAGTTCTTAGTGGATCCGGTGCATTTGTGCTGGTATGATCGCACCTGTTTCATTTTGCACTACAAATACATACACTCCTTCTCCTTTCTTCCCCCTCCCGTCATTTGTTTTCTGGTGCGTTCACACTTCACCTCTCCTTCTCGTTCTAATATCGATTAAAATGCCCTTGCTTCTTGAATCACATTTGCTTATAAATCAGCGGATCATAGTTCCAGTCACGTGTATCATCGAACGACCCATCTGGAAAAAAATTTATGCGACACGAGGACTTCCCAGGTGGTCAGCCATCCGAGTACTACTCTCGCCAAAGCACACTTAACTGCAGAGTTCTGATGGGATCCGGTGCATTAGTGTTGGTATGATCGCACCTGTTTAATTTCGCGCTGCAAATACATACACTCCTTCTCCTTTCGTCCCCCTCCTGTCATTTGTTTCTTTGTGCGTGCGCACTGCACCTCCCGTTCTCGTTTAAATATCAAGTAAAATGCAATGGCTCCGTGACTCAATTTGCGAATAAACCTGCGGACAATAATTTAAGTCGCGCGCAACGTCAAAAGAATCATCTGCAAAAAATTGGGTGCAACACGAGAACTTTCCAAGAAAATGGGTGAAATATAAGGACTTCGCAGGAGGTCACCCATCCTAGTACTTTTCTCGCCCAAGCACCCTTAACTTGCGGAGTTCTGGTAGAATCCGTTGCATTAGTGCTGGCATGATCGCAAATGTTTCATTTCGCACTGCAAATACATACACTCCTTCTCATTTCTTCCCCCTCCCTTCATTTGTTACTTGGTGCGTTCTCACTTCACCTTTCCTTCTCGTTCTAATATCAATTAAAATGCCCCTGCGTCTTGACTCACATTTGCGCATAAACCAGCGTACCATAGTTCCAATCGCGCGTAATGTCGAACCACCCATCTGAAAAAAAAAATGGGTGCAACATGAGAACTTCCCAGGATGTAAACCATCCTTGTACTACTTTCGACAAAGCACACTTAACTGCGCAGTTCTGATGGGATCCGGTGAATTTGTGCTGGTATGATCGCACCTGTTTCATTTCGTGCTGAAAATACATATACTCCTTCTCCTTCCCTCCCCCCTCCCATCATTTGTTTTCTTGTGCATTCACACTGCACCTCTCCTTCTCGTTCTAATATCGATTAAAATGCCCCTGCTTCTTGACTCACATTTGAGTATAAACAAGCGGACAATAGTTCCAGTCGTGCGTAACGTCGAACGACCTGTCTAAAAAAAAATTGGCGCGATACGAGGACTTCCCAAGAGGTCACCCATCCAAGTACTACTCTCGACCAAGCACACTTAACTGCGTAGTTCTGATGGGATCTTGTGCATTAGTGCTGGTATGATCGCACCTGTTTAATTTCGCACTGCAAATACATACACTCCTTCTCTTTTCTTCCCCCTCCCGTCATTTGTTTCCTTGTGCGTTCACCCTGCGCCTCTCCTTCTCATTCTAATATCGATTAAAATGCTCCTGCTTCTTGACTCACATTTGCGTATAAACCAGCGGACCGTAGTTCTAGTCGCGCGTAACGTCGAACGACCCGTCTAAAAAAAAATTGGTGCGACACGATGACTTCCCAGGAGGTCACCCATACGAGTACTACTCTCGCCCAAGCATACTTAACTGCGGAGTTCTGATGGGATACGGTGTATTGGTGCTAATATAATCGCACCTGTTTAATTTCGCGCTACAAATACATACACTCCTTCTCCTTTCTTCCCCCTCCCGTCATTTGTTTCCTTGTGCGTGCGCACTGCACCTCCCGTTCTCATTCTAATATCAAGTAAAATGCCACTGCGCCGTGACTCACATTTGCGAATAAATCTGCGGACCATAATTCAAGTCGTGCGTAACGTCGAAAGAACCATCTGCAAAAAAATGGGTGCAACACGAGGACTTCCCAAGAAAATGGGTGAAATATAAGGACTTCGCAAGAGGTCACCCATCCTAGTACTACTCTCGCCCAAGCACCCTTAACTGCGGAGTTCTGATGGGATCCGGTGCATTAGTGTTGGTATCATCGCACCTGTTTAATTTCACGCTGCAAATACAAACACTCCTTCTGCTTTCTTCCCCCTCCCGTCATTTGTTTCCTTGTGCGTGCACACTGCACCTCCCGTTCACGTTCAAATAGCAAGTAAAATGCCACGGTGCCGTGACTCACATTTGCGAATAAACCTGGGGACCATAATTCAAGTCGCGCGTAACGTCGAAAGAATCATCTGCAAAAAAATTGGTGCAAGACGAGGACTTCCGAAGAAAATGGGTGAAATATAAGGACTTCGCAGGAGGTCACCCATCCTAGTACAACTCTCGCCCAAGCACCCTTAACCGCGGAGTTCTGATAGAATCCGTTGCATTAGTTCTGGTATCATCGCTCATGTTTCACTCTGCGCTGTAAATACATACACTCTTTCTCCTCCCATCCCCCCTCCCGTCATTTGTTTCTTTGTGCGTGCACTCTGCATCTCTCCTTCTCGTTCTAATATCAAGTAAAATGCCCCGGCACCGTGACTCACCTTTGCAAATGAACCAGCGGTTCATAATTTCGTTCGTGGGTAACGTCGAACGACCCATCCGAAAAAAAATGGGTGCAACACGAGGACTTCCCAAGAGGTCACCCATCCGAGTACTACTCTCGCCCAAGCATACTTAACTGCTGAGTTCTGATGAGATCTAGTGCATTAGTGCTGGTATGATCGCACTTGTTTCATTTTGCGCTGCAAATACATACACTCCTTCACCTTTCTTCCCCTTCTCGTCATTTGTTTCCTTGTGCGTTCACGTTGCACCTCTCCTTCTCGTTCTAATATCGATTAAAATGCCCCTGCTTCTTAACTCACATTTACGTATAAACTAGCGGATCGTAGTTCTAGTCGCGCGTAACGTCGAACGACTCGTCTGAAAAAAAATTGGTGCGACACGAGGACTTCCCAGGAGGTCACCCATACGAGTACTACTCTCGCCCAAGCACACTTAACTGCGGAGTTCTGATGGGATCCGGTGCATTAGTGCTAGTATGATCGCACCTGTTTAATTTTGCACTGCAAATACATACACTACTTCTCCTTTCCTCCCCCTCCTGTCCTTTGTTTCCTTGTGCGTGCGCACTGCACCTCCCGTTCTCGTTCTAATATCAAGTAAAATGCCACGGTGCCGTGACTCACATTTGCGAATAAACCTGCGAACAATAATTCAAGTCGTGCGTAACGTCGAAAGAATCATTTGCAAATAAATGGGTTCAACACGAGGACTTCCCAAGAAAATGGGTGAAATACAAGGACTTCGCAGGAGGTTACCCATCCTAGTACTACTCTCGCCCAAGCACCCTTACCAGTGGAGTTCTGATAGAATCCGTTGCATTAGTGCTGGTATGATCGCTCATGTTTCATTTTGCGCTGCAAATACATACACGCTTTCTCCTACCATTCCCCTCCCATCATTTATTTCCTTGTGCATGCACTCTGTATCTCTCCTTCTCGTTCTAATATCAAGTAAAATTACTCGGTACCGTGACTCACCTTTGTGAATGAACCAGCGGTTAATAATTCCATTCGCGCGTAACGTCTAACGACCCCTCCGAAAAAAAAATTGGTGCAGCACGACGACTCCCTAAGAGGTCACCCATCCGAGTACTACTCTCGCCGAAGCACACTCAACTGCAAAGTTCTGATGGGATCCGGTGCAATAGTGCTAGTATGATCGCACCTTTTTAATTTCGCGCTACAAATATATACACTCCTTATCCTTTCTTCCCCCTCCCGTCATTTGTTTCCTTGTGCGTGCGCACTTCACCTCTCGTTCTCGTTCTAATATCAAGTAAAATGCCACGGTGACGTGACTCACTTTAGTGAATAAACCTGCGGACCATTATTCAAGTCGCGCGTAACGTCGAAAGAATCATCTGCAAATAAATAGGTGCAACATGAGGACTTCCCAAGAAAATGGGTGAAATATAAGGACTTCACAGGAGGTCACCCATCCTAGTACTACTCTCGCCCAAGCACCGTTAACTGCGGAGTTATGATAGAATCTGTTGCATTAGTGCTGTATGGTCGCTCATGTTTCATTCTGCACTGCAAATACATACACTCTTTCTCCTTCCATCCCCCCTTCAGTCATTTGTTTCCTTGTGCGTGCACTCTGCATCTCTCCTTCTCGTTCTATAACAAATAAAATGCCCCGGCACCGTGACTCACCTTTGCGAATGAACTAGCGGTTCATAATTCCACTCGCGCGTAACGTCAAACGACCCATCCGAAAAAAAATGGGTGCAACACGAGGACTTCCCAAGAGGTCACCCATCCGAGTACTTCTCTCACCCAAGGACGCTTAACTGCAGAGTTCTAATGGGATCCGGTGCATTAGTGCTGGTATGATTTCACCTGATTAATTTCGCGCTGCAAATACATACATTCCTTCTCCATTCTTCCCCCTCCCGTCATTTGTGTTCTTGTGCGTGCGCACTGCACCTCCCGTTCTCGTTTTAATATAAAGTAAAATGCCACGGCGCCATGACTCACATTTGCGAATAAACCTGCGGATCATAATTCAAGTCGCGCGTAACGTCGAAAGAATCATCTACAAAAAAATGGGTGCAACACGAGGACTTCCTAAGAAAATAGGTGAAATATAAGGACTTCGAAGGAGGTGACCCATCCTAGTACTACTCTCGCCTAAGTACCCTTAACTTGTGGAGTTCTGATAGAATCCGTTGCATTAGTGCTGGTATGATTGCTTATGTTTCATTATGCGCTGCAAATACATACACTCTTTCTCCTTCCATCCCCCTCCCGTCATTTGTTTCCTTGTGCGTGCACGCTGTATCTCTCTTTTTCGTTCTAATATCAAGTAAAATGCCCCGGCACCGTGACTCACCTTTGTGATCGAACCAGCGGTTCATAATTTCATTCGCGCGTAACGTCGAACGACCCATCCGAAAAAAAATGGGTGCAACACAAGGACTTCCGAGGAGGTCACCCATCCGAGTGCTACTCTCGCCCAAGCACACTTAACTGCGGAGTTCTGATGGGATCCGGTGCATTAGTGCTGGTATGATCACACCTGTTTCATTTCGCACTGCAAATAAATACACTCCTTCTCCTTTCTTCCCCCTCCAGTCATTTGTTTCCTAGTGCTTTCACACTTCACCTCTCATTCTCGTTCTAATATCAATTAAAATGCCCCTGCGTCTTGACTCACATTTGCGGATAAACAAGCGGACCATAGTTCCAGTTGTGCGTAACGTCGAACGACCCATCTGAAAAATAAAGTGGGTGCAACACAAGAACTTCCCAGGAGGTAACCCATCCTTGTACAACTTTCGCCAAAGCATAATTAACTGCGGAGTTCTGATGGGATCCGGTGCATTTGTGCTGGTATGATCGCACCTGTTTCATTTCGTGCTGAAAATACATACACTCCTCCTTCCCTCCCCCTCCCATCATTTGTTTCCTTGTGCGTTCACACTGCACCTCTCCTTCTCGTTCTAATATCGATTAAAATGCCCCTGCTTCTTGACTCACATTTACGTATAAACCAGCGGACCATAGTTCCAGTCGAGCGTAACGCCGATCGACCCGTCTGAAATAAAATTGGTGCGACACGAGGACTTCCCAGGAGGTCACCCATTCGAGTAATACTCTCGCCCAAACACACTTAAATGCGGAGTTCTGATGAGATCCGGTGTATTAGTGCAGATATGATAGCAACTGTTTAATTTTGTGCTGCAAATACATATACTCCTTCTCCTTTCTTCCTCCTCCCGTCATTTGTTTCCTTGTGCGTGCACTCTACATCTCTCCTTCTCGTTCTATAACAAGTAAAATGTCCCGGCACCGTGACTCACATTTGCGAATGAACCAGCGGTTCATAATTCCATTCGCGCGTAACGTCATAATTCCATTCGTGCTGAAAATACATACACTCCTCCTTTCCTCTCCCCTCCCATCATTTGTTTCCTTGTGCGTTCACACTGTACTTCTCCTTCTCGTTCTAATATCGATTAAAATGCCCCTGCTTCTTGACTCACATTTGCGTATAAACTAGCGGACCATAGTTCCAGTCGCGCGTAATGTCGATCAACCCGTCTGAAATAAAATTAGTGCGACACGAGGACTTCCCAAGAGGTCACCCATCCGAGTAATACTCTCGCCCAAACACACTTAAATGCGGAGTTCTGATGGGATCCGGTGTATTAGTGCTGGTATGATAGCAACTGTTTAATTTTGCGCTGCAAATACATACACTCCTTCTCCTTTGTTCCCCCTCCCGTCATTTGTTTTCTTGTGCGTGCACTCTGCATCTCTCCTTCTCGTTCTATAACAAGTAAAATGTCCCGGCACTGTGACTCACATTTACGAATGAACCAGCGGTTCATAATTCCATTCGCGCGTAATGTCAAATGACCCCGAAAAAAATGGGTGCAACACGAGGACATCCCAGGTGGTCACCCATCCGAGTACTTCTCTCACCCAAGCACGCTTAACTGCGGAGTTCTAATGGGATCCCGTGCATTAGTGCTAATATGATCGCACCTGATTAATTTCGCGCTGCAAATACATACACTCCTTCTCCATTCTTCCCCCTCCCGTCATTTGTGTCCCTGTGTGTGCGCACTGCGCCTCCCGTTCTCGTTCTAATATAAAGTAAAATACCACGGCACCGTGACTCACATTTGCGAATAAACCTGCAGACCATAATTTAAGTCGCGCGTAACGTCGAAAGAATCATCTACAAAAAAAATGGGTGCAACACAAGGACTTCCCAAGAAAATGGGTGAAATATAAGGACTTCGAAGGAGGTGACCCATCCTAGTACTACTCTCGCCCAAGTACCCTTAATTTGCGGAGTTCTGATAGAATCCGTTGCATTAGTGCTGGTATGATCGCTCATGTTTCATTCTGCGCTGCAAATACATACAAGGATGGGTTGCCTCCCATCAGAACTCTGCAGTTAAGTGTGCTTTTGCGAAAGTAGTACAAGGATGGGTTGCCTCCTAGGAAGTTCTCGTGTTGCACCCTTTTTTTTTTTCAGATGGGTCGTTCGACGTTACTCGCGACTGGAACTTTGGTCCGCTGGTTTATACGCAAATGTGAGTTAAGACGCAGGGGCATTTTAATTGATATTAGAACGAGAAACAGAGGTGAAGTGTGAACACACCAGGAAACAAATGACGGGAGGGGGAAGAAAGGAGAAGGAGTGTATGTATTTGCAGCGCGTAAAAAATCAGGTGCGATCATACCAGCACTAATGCACCGGTTCCCATCAAAACTTCGCAGTTAAACGTGCTTGGGCGAGACTAGTACTCAGATGGGTGACCTCTTGTGAAGTCCTTGTGTCGCACCAATTTTTTTTGCAGACGGGTCGTTTGACGTAACGCGAGACTGGAACTTTGGTCCGCTGTTTTATACGCAAATATGAGTCAAGAAGTAGGGGCATTTTAATGGATATTAGAACGAGAAGGAGAGGTGCTGTGTGAACGCACAAGGAAACAAATGATGGGAGGGGGGAGGGAAGGAGAATGAGTGTATGTATTTTCAGCACGAAATGAAACTGGTGCGATCATACCAGCACAAATGCACCGGATCCCATCAGAACTCCGCAGTTAAGTGTGTTTTGGCAAAAGTAGTACAAGGATGGACGTTCGACGTTACGCGCGAATGGAATTATGAACTATTGGTTCATTCGCAAAGGTGAGTCACGGTGCCGGAGCATTTTACTTGATATTAGAACGAGAAGGAGAGATGCAGAGTGCACGCACAAGGAAACATATGACGGGAGGGGGGATGGAAGGAGAAAGAGTGTATGTATTTGCAGTGCAGAATGAAACATGAGCGATCATACCAGCTCTAATGCAACGGACTCTATCAGATGGGTCGTTCGACGTTATGTGCGACTAGAACTATTGTCCGCTGGTTTATATGCAAATGTGAGTCAAGACGCATGGGTATTTTAATTGATATTAGAACGAGAATGAGAGGTGAAGTGTGATCGCAACAGGAAACAAATGATGGGAGGGGGAAGAAAGGAGAATGAAAGATGTATTTACAGCGTGAAATTAATCAGGTGCGATCATACCAGCACTTATGCACCGGATCCCATCAGATCTCTGCAGTTAAGTGTGCTTGGGCGAGAGTAGTACTCGGATGGGTGACCTCCTAGGAAGTCCTCGTGTGCACCCAGTTTTTTTCGAATGGGTCGTTCGACATTATGCACTAATGGAATTATGAACCGCTGGTTCATTTGCAAAGGTGAGTCATGGTGCCGGGGCATTTTACTTGATATTAGAACGAGAAGGAGAGATGTAAAGTGCACGCACAACGAAATAAATGTCGGGAGGGGGGATAGAAGGAGAAAGAGTGTATGTATTTACAACGCAGAATGAAACATGAGCGATCATACTAGCACTAATGCAACGGATTCTACAAGAACCCCGCAGGTAAGGGTGCTTGGGCGAGAGTAGTACTAGGATGGGTTACCCCCTACGAAGTCTTTATATTTCACCCATTTTCTTGGGAAGTCCTCTTGTTGCACCCATTTTTTAGCAAATGATTCTTTCAACGTTACGCGTGACTTGAATTATGGTCCGCAGGTTTATACGCAAATGTGAGTCACGGCGCCATGGCATTTTACTTGATATTTGAACGAGAACGGGAGGTACAGTGCGCACGCACAAGAAAACAAATGAGGGGAGGGGGAAGAAAGGAGAAAGAGTGTATGTATTTGCAACGCGAAATTAAACAGGTGCGATCATACCAGCACTAATGCACCAGATCCCATCAGAACTCCGCAGTTAAGTGTGCTTGGGCAAGAGTAGTTCTCGGATGGGTGACCTCTTGGAAAGTCATCGTGTGGAACCAATTTTTTTTCAGACGGGTTGTATGACGTTACGCTTGACTGGAGCAATGATCCGCTGGTTTATACGCAAATGTGAGTCAAGAAGCAGGAGCATTTTAATCGATATTAGAATTAGAAGGAGAGGTGCAGTGTGAACGCACAAGGAAACAAAAGATGGGAGGGGGGAGGGAAGGAGAAGGAGTGTATGTATTTTCAGCACCAAATGAAACAGGTGCGATCATACCAGCACAAATGCACCGGATCCTATCAGAACTCCACAGTTAAGTGTGCTTTGGCGAAAGTAGTACAAGGATGGGTTACCTCCTGGGAAGTCCTCGTGTTGCACCCATTTTTTTTCAGATGGGTCGTTCGAAGTTACGCGCGACTGGAATTATGGTCCGCTGGTTTATACGCAAATGTGAGTCAAGAAGCAGGGGCATTTTAATCGATATGAGAACGAGAAGGAGAGGTGTTGTATGAACGCACCAGGAAACAAATGACGGGAGGGGGAAGAAAGGAGAAGGAGTGTTTGTATTTGCAGCGCAAAATGAAACAGGTGCGATCATACCAGCACTAATGCACCGGATCTGAACTCCGCAGTTAAGTGTGCTTAGGCGATAGTAGTACTCGGATGGGTGACCTCCTGGGAAGTCCTCGTGTTGCACCCATTTTTTTTCGGATGGGTTGTTCGACGTTACGCGTGAATGGAATTATAAACCGCTGGTTCATTCGTAATGGTGAGTCACGGTGACAGGGCATTTTACTTGATATTAGAACGAGAAGGAGAGATGTAGAGTTCACGCACAAGAAAACATATGACGGTGGGGGGATAGAAGGGGAAAGAGTGTATGTATTTGCAGTGTGCAATGAAACATGAGCGATCATTCCAGCACTATTGCAACGGATTCTATCAAAACTCCGCGGTTAAAGGTGGTTTGGCGAGTAGTACTAGGATGGGTGACCTCCTGCGAAGTCTTTATATTTCACCTATTGACTTGGGAAGTCCTCGTGTTGAACCCATTTTTTTGCAGATGATTCTTTCGACGTTATGAGCGACTTGAATTATGGTCCGCAGGTTTATTTGCAAATGTGAGTCACGACGCCATGCAATTATACTTGATATTTGAACGAGAACGGGAGGTGCAGTGTGCACGCATAAGGAAACAAATGACGGGAGGGAAAAGAAAGGAGAAGGAGTGAATGTATTTGCATCGCAAAATTAATCATGTGTAATCATACCAGCACTAATGCACCGAATTCCATCAGAACTCCGCAGTTAAGTGTGCTTGGGCGAGAGTAGTACTTGGATGGGTGACCTCCTTGGAAGTCCTCGTTTTGCACCCATTTTTTTTCGGATGGGTCGTTCGACATTACGTGCGAATAGAATTATGAACCGCTGGTTCATTCGCAAAGGTGAGTCACAGTGCCGGGGCATTTTACTTTATATTTGAAGGAGAAAGAGAGATGCAGAGTGCACGCACAAGGAAACAAATGACGAGATAGGGGATGGAAGGAAAAAGAGTGTATGTATTTGCAGCGCAGAATGAAACATGAGCGATCACACCAGCACTAATATAACGGATTCTATCAGAATTTCGCAAGTTAAGGGTGCTTGGGTGAGAGTAGTACTAGGATGGGTGACCTCTTGCGAAGTCCTTTTATTTCACCCATTTTCTTGGGAAGTCCTCGTGTTGCACCAATTTTTTTGCAGATGATTCTTTCGACATTACACGCGACTTGAATTATGGTCCACAGGTTTATTCGCAAATGTGAGTCACGGCGCCGTGACATTTTACTTGATATTTGAACGAGAACGAGAGGTGCAGTGCGCACGCACAAGGAAACAAATGACGGGAGGGGGAAGAAAGGAGAAGGAGTTTATGTATTTGCAGTGCGAAATTAAACAGGTGCAATCATACCAGCGCTAATGCACCGGATCCCATCAGAACTCCGCAGTTAAGTTTTCATGGGCGAGAGTAGTACTCGGATGGGTGACCTCCTGGGAAGTCCTCGTGTCGCAACAATTTTTTTTCAGACGGGTCGTTCAACGTTACGCGTGACTGGAACTATGGTCCGCTGGTTTATATGCAAATGTGAGGCAAGAAGCATGGGAATTTTAATCAATATTAGAACGAGAAGGAGAGGTGCAGTGTGAACGCACAAGGAAACAAATTATGGGAGGGGGATTGAAGGAGAAGGAGTGTATTTATTTTCAGCACCAAATGAAACAGGTGCGATCATACCAGCACAAATGCACCGGATCCCATCAAAACTCTGCAGTTAAGTGTGCTTTGGCGAAAGTTGTATAAGGATGGGTTACCTCCTGGGAAGTTCTCGTGTTGCACCTATTTTTTTTTTCAGATGGGTCGTTCAATGTTACGCTCCACTGGAACTATGGTCCGCTAGTTTATACGCAAATGTGAGTCAACACACAGGGGCATTTTAATTGATATTAAAACGAGAAGGAGAGGTGAAGTGTGAACACACCAGGAAACAAATGACGGGAGGGGGAAAAAAGGATAAGGAGTGTATGTATTTGCAGCGCGAAGTAAAACAGGTGCAATCATACCAGCACTAATGCACCTGCTCCCATCAGAACTCCGCAGTTAAGTGTGCTTGGGCGAGAGTAGTACTCGAATGGGTGTCCTCTTGGGAAGTCCTCGTGTTGCAACTATTTTTTTTCGGATGGGTCGTTCAACGTTACGCGCGAATAGAATTATGATCCGCTGGTTCATTTGTAAAGGTGAGTCACGGTGTTGGGGCATTTTACTTGATATTAGAACGAGAAGGAGAGATGCAGAGTGCACGCACAAGGAAACAAATGACGGGAGGGGGGATGGAAGGAGAAAGAGTGTATGTATTTGCAGCACAGAATGAAACATGCGCGATCATACCAGCACTAATGCAACGGATTCTATCAGAACTTCGCATTTAAGGGTGTTTGGGCGAGAGTAGTACTAGGATGGGTGACCTCCTGCGAAGTCTTTTTATTTCACCCATTTTCTTGGGAAGTCCACGTGTTGCACCCATTTGTTTGCAGATAATTCTTTCGATGTTACGCGCGACTTGAATTATGATCCGCAGGTTTATTCGCAAATGTGAGTCACGGCGCCGTGGCATTTTACTTGATATTAGAACGAGAACGGGAGGTGCAGTGCGCACGCACAAGGAAACAAATGACGGGAGGGGGAAGAAAGGAGAAGGAGTGTATGTATTTGCAGCGCGAAATGAAACAGGTGTGATCAAACCATCACTAGTGCACCAGATCCCATCAGAACTCCACAGTTAAGTGTGCTTGAGCGAGAATAGTACTTGGATGGGTGACCTGCTGGGAAGTCCTCGTGTCGCACAAACTTTTTTTTAAACTAGTCGTTCGATGTTACGCGCGAGTGGAACTATGGTCTGCTGCTTTATACGCAAATTTGAGTCAAGAAGCAGGGGCATTTTAATTGATATTAGAACAAGAATGAGAGGTGCAGTGTGAATGCACAAGGAAACAAATAATAGGATGGGGGAGGGAAGGAGAAGGAGTGTATGTATTTGTAGCGCAAAATGAAAGAGGTGCGATCATACCAGCATAAATGCACCAGATCCGATCAGAACTCCGCAGTTAAGTGTGCTTTTGCGAATGTTGTATAATGATGGGTTACCTCATGGGAAGTTCTCATGTTGCACCCATTTTTTTTTTCAGATGGGTCGTTCGACGTTATGCGTGACTGGAACTACGGTCTGGCTGTTTATACACAAATATGAGTCAAGACGCAGGGGCATTTTAATTGATATTAGAACGAGATGGAGAGGTGAAGTGTAAATGCACCAGGAAATAAATGAAGGGAGGGGGAAGAAAGGAGAAGGAGTGTAGCTATTTGCAGCGCGAAATGAAACAGGTGCGATCATACCAGCACTAATGCACCGGATCCCATAAGAACTCCGCAGTTAAGTGTGCTTGGGCGAGAGTAGTACTCGGATGTGTGACCTCCTGGGAAGTCCTCGTGTTGCACCCACTTTTTTTCGGATGGGTCGTTTGATGTTACGCGCGAATGGAATTATGAACCGCTGGTTCATTCGCAAAGGTGAGTCACGGTGCCGGGGCATTTTACTTGATATTAGAATGAGAATGAGAGATGCAGAGTGCACGCACAAGGAAACAAATGACAGGAGGGGGGATGGAATGATTTGCAGCGCAGAATAAAACATGAGCGATCATACCAGCACTAATGCAACGGATTCTATCAAAACTCTGCAAGTTAAGGGTGCTTGGGCGAGAGTAGTACTAGGATGGGTGACCTTCTGCGAAGTCCTTATATTTCACCAATTTTCTTGGGAAGTCCTCGTGCTGCACCCATTTTTTTACAGATGATTCTTTCGATGATACGCGTGACTTGAATTATGGTCCGCAGGTTTATTCCCAAATGTGAGTCACGGCACTGTGGCATAAAACTTGATATTTGAACGAGAACGGGAGGTGCACTGCGCACGCACAAGGAAACAAACGACGGGAGGGGGAAGAAAGGAGATGGAGTGTATCTATTTGCAGCGCGAAATTAACGAGGTGCGATCATACCAGCATTAAAGCACCGGATCCCATTAGAACTCCGCAAATAAGTGTGCTTGGGCGAGAGTAGTACTCAGATGGGTGACCTCCTGAGAAGTCCTCGTGTCGCACTAATTTTTTTTTCAGACGGGTAGTTTGACGTTACGCGCGACTGGAACTATGGTCCACTGGTTAATATGCAAATGTGAGTCAAGATGCAGGGGCATTTTAATCGATATTAGAACGAGAAGGAGAGGTGCAATGTGAACGAACAAGGAAAAAAATGATGGGAGGCGGGAGGGAAAGAGAAGGAGTGTCTGTATTTTCAACACAAAATGAAACAGGTGCAATCATACCAGCACAAATGCACCGGATTCCATCAAAACTCCGCAGTTAAGTGTGCTTTGGTGAGAGTTGTACTCGGATGGGTGACCTCCTTGGAAGTCCTCGTGTCGCACCAATATTTTTTCAGGCAGGTCATTCGACGTTACCCGCGACTGGAGCTATGGTCCGCTGGTTTATATACAAATGTGAGTTAAGAAGAAGGGGCATTTTAATCGATATTAGAATGAGAAGGAGAGGTGCAGTGTGAACGCACAAGGAAACAAATGATGGGAGGGGGGAGGGAAGGAGAAGGAGTGTATGTATTTTCAGCACGAAATGAAACAGGTGCGATCATACTAGCATAAATGCACCGGATCCCATCAGTAATCCGCAGTTAAGTGTGCTTTGACGAAAGTAGTACAAGGATGGGTTACCTCTTGGGAAGTTCTCGTGTTGCACCCATTTCTTTTTCAGATGGGTCATTCGACGTTACGCTCGATTGGAACTATGGTCTGCTGGTTTATACGCAAATATGAGTCAAGACGCAGGGGCATTTTTACTGATATTAGAACGAGAAGGAGAGGTAAAGCGTGAACGCACCAGGAAACAAATTACGGGAGGGGGAAGAAAGGAGAAGGAGTGTACTTATTTGCAGCGCGAAATTAAACAGGTGCGATCATACCAGCACTAATGCACCGGATCCCATCAGAACTCTGCAGTTAAGTGTGCTTGGGCGAGAGTAGTACTCGAATGGGTGACCTCCTGGGATTTCCTCATGTTGCACCAATTTTTTTTTCGGATGGGTCGTTCGACGTTACGCACGAATGGAATTATGAACCGCTGGTTCATTCGCAAAGGTGAGTCAAGTAGTAGGGGCATTTTAATCGATATTAGAACGAGAATGAGAGGTGCAGTGTGAACGCACAAGAAAACAAATGATGGGAGGGGGGAGAGAAGGAGAAGGAGTGCATGCATTTTCAGCACGAAATGAAACAGGTGCGATCATACAAGCACAAATGCACCAGATCCCGTTAGAACTCTGCAGTTAAGTGTGCTTTGGCGAAAGTAGTACAAGGATGAGTTACCTCCTGGGAAGTTCTCGTGTTGCACCCATTTTTTTTTTCAGATGGGTCGTTCGACTTTACGCGCAACTGGAACTATGGTCCGCTGGTTTATACCCAAATGTGAGTCAAGACGCAGGGGCATTTTAATTGATATTAGAACAAGAACTGGAGGTGAAGTTTGAACGCACTAGGAAACAAATGACGGGAGGGGGAAGAAAGAACAAGGAGTGTATGTATTTACAGCGCGCAATTAATCAAGTGCGATCATACCAGCACTAATGCACCGGATCCCATCAGAATTCTGCAGTTAAGTGTTCTTGGGTGAGAGTAGTACTCGGATGGGTGACCTCCTGGGAAGTCCTCGTGTCGCACCAATTTTTTTTTCAGACGGGTCGTTCGACATTATGCTCGACTGGAATTATGAACCGCTGCTTCATTCACAAAGGTGAGTCACGATACCGGGGCATTTTACTTGATATTAAAACGAGAAGGAGAGATGCAGACTGCACGCATAAGGAAACAAATGACGAGATGGGGGATGGAAGTAGAAAGAGAGTATGTATTTGCAGCGCAGAATGAAACATGAGCGATCATACCAGCACTAATGCAACGGAATCTATCAGAACTCCGCAAGTTAAGGGTGCTTGGGCGATAGTACTAGGATGGGTTACCTCCTGCGAAGTCCTTATATTTCACCCATTTTCTTGGGAAGTCCTCATGTTGCACCCATTCTTTACAGACGATTCTTTCGACGTTGCGCGCGACTTGAATTATGGTCCGCAGGTTTATTTGTAAATGTGAGAAACAACACCGTGGCATTTTAGTTGATATTTGAACGAGAACGGGAGGTGCAGTGCGCACGAACAAGGAAACAAATGACGGGAGGGGGAAGAAAGTAGAAGGAGTGTATGTATTTGCAGCACGAAATGAAATAGGTGCGATCATACAAGCAAAAATACACCATATCACATTAGAACTCCGCAGTTAAGTGTGCTTTGGCGAGAGTAGTACTCAGATGGGTGACCTCCTGGGAAGTCCTCGTGTTGCACTTATTTTTTTTCTGATGGGTCGTTCGACGTTACGCGCAAATGGAATTATGAACCGCTGGTTCATTAGCATAGGTGAGTCACGGTACCGGGGCATTTTACTTGATATTAGAACGAGAAGGAAAGATGCAGGGTGCACGCACAAGGAAACAAATGACGGGATGAGGGATGGAAGGAGAAAGAGTGTATGTATTTGGAGCGCAGAATGAAACATGAGCGATCATACCAGCACTAATGCAACTGATTCTATTAGAACTCCACAGTTAAGGGTGCTTGGGCGAGAGTAGTACTAGGATGGGTGACCTCCTGCGAAGTCTTTATATTTCACCCATTTTATTGGGAAGTCCTCGTGTTGCACCCATTTTTTTGCAGATGATTCTTTCGACGTTACACGCAACTTGAATTATGGTCCGCAGGTTTATTGACAAATTTGAGTCACGGCGCCGTACTATTTAACTTGATATTTGAACGACAACAGGAGGTGCAGTGCGCACACACAAGGAAACAAATGACGGGAGGGGGAAGAAAGGAGAAGGAGTGTATGTATTTGCATCACGAAATTAAACAGGTGCGATCATACCAGCACTAATGCACCGGATCCCATTAGAACTCAACAGTTAAGTGTGCTTGGGCGAGAGTAGTACTCGGATGGATGAGTTCCTGGGAAGTCGTCGTGTCGCACCAATTTTCTTTCAGACAAGTCGTTCGACGTTACGATCCGCTTGTTTATCTGTAAATGTGAGTCAAGAAGCAGGGGCATTTTAATCGATATTAGAACGAGAAGAAGAGGTGCAGTGTGAACACACAAGGAAACAAATGATGGGAGAGGGGACGGGAAGAGAAGGAATGTATGTATTTTCAGCAGGAAATGAAATAGGTGCGATCATACCTGCACAAATGCACCGGATCCCATCAGAACTCCGCAGTTAAGTGTGCTTTGGCGAAAGTAGTACAAGGATGGGTTACCTCCTGGAAAGTTCTCGTGTTGCACCCATTTTTTTTTTTAGATGGGTCGTTCGACGTTTCGTGCGACTGGAACTATGGTCCGCTGGTTTATATGCAAATGTGAGTCAAGATGCAGGGGCATTTTAATTGATATTAGAACGAGAATGAGAAGTGAAGTCTGAACGCACCAGGAAACAAATGAGCGGAGGGGGAAGAAAGGAGGAGTGTATGTATTTACAGCGCAAAATGAAACAGGTGCGATCACATTAGCACAAATGCATCGGATCCCATCAGAACTCCGTAGTTAAGTGTGCTTGGGTGAGAGTAGTACTCGGATGGGTGACCTCCTAGGAAGTCCTCGTGTTGCACCCATTTTTTTTTATGGGTTGTTCGATGTTATGCGCAAATAGAATTATGATCCGCTGGTTCATTTGCAAAGGTGAGTCACGGTGCTGGGGCATTT
This sequence comes from Carica papaya, assembly GCF_054855325.1. Lineage (NCBI taxonomy): Eukaryota > Viridiplantae > Streptophyta > Magnoliopsida > Brassicales > Caricaceae > Carica > Carica papaya. The sequence goes on from NC_142316.1 coordinate 21,664,002, forward strand.
TACTTGATATTAGAACGAGAAGGAGAGATGCAGAGTGCACGCACAAGAAAACAAATGACGGGAGGGGGGATGGAAGGAGAAATAGTGTATGTATTTGTAGCGCAGAATGAAACTTTAGCGATCATACCAGCACTAAAGCAACAGATTCTATCAGAACTCCGCAAGTTAAGGGTGATTGGGCGAGAGTAGTACTAGGATGGGGGACCTCCTGCAAAGTCCTTATATTTCACCCATTTTCTTGGGAAGTCCTCGTGTTGCAACCATTTTTTTGCAGATGATTCTTTCGACGTTACGCGCGACTTGAATTATGGTCCAAACGTTTATTCGCAAATTGAATCACGGCACCGTAGCATTTTACTTGATATTTGAATGAGAACGGAAGGTGCAGTGCGCACGCACAATGAAACAAATGACGGGAGGGCGAAGAAAGGAGAAGGAGTGTATGTATTTGCAGCACAAAATTAAACAGGTGCGATCATACCAGCACTTATGCACCGGATAAAAATAGGACTCCGCAGTTAAGTGTGCTTGGGCGAGAGTAGTACTCGGATGGGTGACCTCCTTGGAAGTCCTCGTGTTGCACCCATTGTTTTTCGGATGGAACGTTTGACGTTAAGCGCGAATGGAATTATGAACCGCTGGTTCATTCGCAAAGGTGAGTCACGGTGCCGGGGCATTTTACTTAATATTAGAACGAGAAGGAGAGATGCAGAGTGTACGCACAAGGAATCAAATGACGGGAGGGGGGATGGAAGGAGAAAGAGTGTATGTATTTGCAGCGCAGAATGAAACATGAGCGATCATACCAGCACTAATGCAATGGATTCTATCAGAACTCCGCAAGTTAAGGGTGCTTGGATGAGAGTAGTACTAGGATGGGTGACCTCCTGTAAAGTCCTCTTGACGCACCAATTTCTTTTCAGACGGGTCGTTCGATGTTATGCGTGTTTGGAACTATAGTCAGCTAGTTTATACGCAAATGTGAGTCAAGAAGCAGAGGCATTTTAATCGATATTAGAACGAGAATGAGAGGTGCAGTGTGAACGCACAAGGAAACAAATGATGGGAGGGGGGAGAGAAGGAGAAGGAGTGTATGTATTTTCAGCACAAAATAAAACAGTTGCGATCATACCAGCACAAATGCACCGGATCCAATTAGAACTCCGTAGTTAAGTGTGCTTTGGTGAAAGTAGTACAAGGATGGGTTACGTCCTGGGAAGTTCTCGTGTTGCACTCATTTATTTTTTCAGATGGGTTGTTCGACGTTACGCGCGACTGGAACTATGGTCCGCTGGTTTATACGCAAATATGAGTTAAGACGCAGGGGCATTTTAATTGATATTAGAACGAGAAAGAGAGGTGAAGTGTGAACGCACCAGGAAACAAATGACGGGAGGGGTAAGAAAGGAGAAGGAGTGTATGTATTTGCCGCACAAAATGATACATGAGCGATCGTACCAGCACTAATGCACCGAATCCCATCAGAATTCCGCAGTTAAGTGTGCTTGGGCGAGAGTAGTACTCGGATGGGTGACCTCCTCGGAAGTCCTCGTGTTGCACCCATTTTTTTTCTGGTGGGTCGTTCGACGTTACGCGCGAATGGAATTATGAATCGCTGGTTCGATCGCAAAGGTTAGTCACTGTGCCGTGGCATTTTACTTGATATTAGAACGAGAAAGAGAGATGCAGAGTGCACGCACAAGGAAACAAATGACAGGAGGGGGGATGGAAGGAGAAAGAGTGTATATATTTGCAGCGCATAATGAAACATGAGTGGTCATACCATCACTAATGCAACTGATTCTATCAGAACTCCGCAAGTTAAGGGTACTTGGGCGAGAGTAGTACTAGGATGGGTCACCTCCTTCGAAGTCCTTATATTTCACCCATTTTCTTGGGAAGTCCTCGTGTTGCACCCATTTTTTTTGTAGATGATTCTTTCGACGTTACGCGCGACTTGAATTACGGTCTGCAGGATTATTCTCAAATGTGAGTCACGGCGCCGTGGCATTTTACTTTATATTAGAACGAGAACGGGAGGTGCAGTGCGCACGCAAAAGGAAACAAACGACGGGAGGGGGAAGAAAGGAGATGGAGTGTATGTATTTGCAGCGCGAAATTAAAGAGGTGCGATCATACCAGCACTAAAACACCGGATCCCATTAGAACTACGCAGTTAAGTGTGCTTGGGCGACAGTAGTACTCGGATGGGTGACCTCCTGGGAAGTCCTTGTGTTGCACCTATTTTTTTTTGGATGGGTCGTTCGACGTTATGCGCGAATTGAATTATGAACCGCTGGTTTATTCACAAAGGTGAGTCACGGTGCTGGGGCATTTTACTTGATATTAGAACGAGAAAGAGAGATGTAGAGTGCACGCACAAGGAAACGAATGACGGGAGGGGGGATGGAAGGAGAAAGAGTGTATGTATTTGCAGCGCAGAATGAAACATGAGCGATCATACCAGCACTAATGCAATGGATTCTATCAGAACTCCGCAAGTTAAGGGTGCTTGGGCGAGAGTAGTACTAGGATGGGAGACCTCCTGCGAAGTCCTTATATTTAACCCATTTTCTTAGGAAGTCCTTGTGTTGCACCCATTTTTTTGCAGATGATTCTTTCGACGTTACGCGCGACTTGAATTATGGTCCGTAGGTTTATTCGCAAATGTGAGTCACGTCGCCGTGACATTAAACTTGATATTTGAATGAAAACGGGAGATGCAGTGCGCACGCACATGGAAACAAATGACGGGAGGGGGAAGAAAGAAGAAGGAGTGAATGTATTTGCAGCGCGAAATTAATCGGGTGTGATCATACCAGCACTAATGCACCGGATCCCATCAGAACTGTAGTTAAGTGTGCTTGGGCGAGTGTAGTACACGGATGGGTGACCTCCTGGGAAGTCCTCGTTTTGCACCTATTTTTTTTGGATGGGTCATTTGACGTTACGCGCGAATGGAATTATGAATCCCTGGTTCATTCGCAAAGGTGAGTCACGGTGCCGAGGCATTTTAGTTGATATTAGAACAAGAAGGAGAAATGCAGAGTGCACGCACAAGGAAACAAATGACGAGAGGGGGGATGGAAGGAGAAAAAGTGTATGTATTTGCAACGCAGAATTAAACATGAGAGACTATACCAGCACTAATGCAACAGATTCTATCAAAACTCCGCAGTTAAGGGCGCTTGGGCGAGAGTAGTATTAGGATGGGTGACCTCCTGCGAAGTCCTTATATTTCACCCATTTTCTTGGGAAGTCCTTGTGTTGCACCCATTTATTTGCAGATGATTCTTCCGACGTTACGCGCGACTTGAATTATGGTCTGCAAGTTTATTCGCAAATGTGAGTCACGGCGCCGTGGTATTTTTCTTGATATTAGAACGAGAACGAGAGGTGCAGTGCGTACGCACAAGGAAACAAATGACGGGTGGGGGAAGAAAGGAGAAGGAGTGTATGTATTTGCAGCGCGAAATTAAAAAGGTGCGATCATACCAGCACTATTGCACCGGATCCCATCAAAACTCCGCAGTTATGTGTGCTTGAGCGAGAGTAGTACTCGAATGGGTGACCTTCTAGGGAGTCCTCGTGTTGCACCAATTTTTTTTGTGGATGGGTCGTTCAACGTTACGCGCGAATGGAATTATGAACCACTGGTTCATTCGCAAAGGTGTGTCACGGTGCCGGGTAATTTTACTTGATATTAGAACGAGAAGGAGAGATGCAGAGTGCACGCACAAGGAAACAAATGACGGAAGGGGGATTGAAGAAGAAAGTGTGTATGTATTTGCAGCGCAGAATGAAACATGAGCGATCATACCAGCACTAATGCAACGGATTCTATCAGAACTCCGCAGGTAAGGGTGTTTGGGCGAGAGTAGTACTAGGATGGGTTACCTCCTGCGAAGTCCTTGTATTTCACCCATTTTCTTGGGAAGTCCTCGTGTTGCACCCATTTATTTGCAGATGATTCTTTCGACGTTACGCACGACTTGAATTATTGTCCGCAGGTTTATTCGCAAATGTGAGTCACGGTGCCGTGGCATTTTACTTTATATTAGAACGAGAACGAGAGGTGCAGTGCGCACGCACAAGGAAACAAATGACGGGAGGGGGAAGAAAGGAGAAGGAGTGTATGTATTTGCAGCGCGAAATTAAACAGTTGCTATCATACCAGCACTAATATACCCGATCCCATCAGAACTCCGCAGTTAAGTGTGCTTGGGCGAGAGTATAACTTGGATGGGTGACCTCCTGGGAACTCCTCGTGTCGCACCAATTTTATTTCAGACTGGTCGATCGACGTTACGCGCGACTGGAACTATGGTCCGTTAGTTTATACGTAAATGTGAGTCAAGAAGCAAGGACATTTTAATCGATATTAGAACGAGAAGGAGAGGTGCAGTGTGAACGCACAAGGAAACAAATGATGGGAGGGGAGAGGAAAGGAGGAGTGTATGTATTTTCAGCACGAAATGAAACAGGTGCGATCATACCAGCACAAATGCACTGGATCCCATCAGAACTCCGCAGTTAATTGTGCTTTGGCGAGAGTAGTACAAGGATGGGTTACCTCTTGGGAAGTTCTTGTGTTGCACCCATTTTTTTTTCAGATGGGTCGTTCGATGTTAGGCACGACTTGAACTATGGTCCGCTGGTTTATCTGAAAATATGAGTCAAGACGTAGGGGCATTTTAATTGATATTAGAACGAGAAGGAGAGGTGAAGTGTGAACGCACTAGGAAACAAATGACGGGAGGGGGGAAGAAAGGAGAAGGAGTGTATTTATTTGCAGTGCGAAATGAAACAGGTGCGATCATACCATCACTAATGCACCGGATTCAATCAGAACTCCGCAGTTAAGTGTGCTTGGGCGAGAGTAGTACTCGGATGGGTGACCTCCTCCGAAGTCCTCGTGTTGCACCCATTGTTTTTGGATGGGTCGTTCAACGTTACGCGCGAATGGAATTATGAACTGCTGGTTTGATCGCAAAGGTGAGTCACGGTGCCGTGGCATTTTACTTGATATTAGAACGAGAAAGAGAGATGCAGAGTGCACGCACAAGGAAACAAATGACGGGAGGGATGGAAGGAGAAAGAGTGTATGTATTTGCAGCGCAGAATGAAACTTGAGCGATCATACCAGCATTAATGCAACGGATTCTATCAGAACTCCGCAAGTTAAGGGTACTTGGGCGGGAGTAGTACTAGGATGGGTCACCTCATTCGAAGTCCTTATATTTCACCCATTTTCTTGGGAACTCCTCGTGTTGCACCCATTTTTTTGTAGATGATTCTTTCGATGTTACGCGCGACTTGAATTATTGTTCGCAGGTTTATTCTCAAATGTGAGTCATGGCGCTGTGGTATTTTACTTTATATTAGAACGAGAACGGGAGGTGCAGTACGCACGCACAAGGACACAAATGACGGGAGGGGGAAGAAAGGAGAAGGAGTGTATGTATTTGCAGCGCATAATTAATCAAGTGTGATCATACGAGCACTAATGCACCGGATCCCATTAGAACTCCGTAGTTAAGCGTGCTTCGGGGAGAGTAGTACTCGGATGGGTGACCTCCTGGAAAGACCTCGTGTTGCACCCATTTTTTTTCGGATGGGTCGTTTGATGTTACCCGCGAATGGAATTATGAACCGCTGGTTCATTCTCAAATGTGAGTCACGGTGCCAGGGCATTTTACTTGATATTAGAACGAGAACGGGAGGTGCAGTGCGCACGCACAAGGAAACAAATGACAGGAGGGGGAAGAAAGGAGAAGGAGTGTATGTATTTGCAGCGCAACATTAAACAGGTGCGATCATACCAGCACTTATGCACCGGATCCCATCAGAATTCTGTAGTTAAATGTACCTGGGGGAGAGTAGTACTCGGATGGGTGACCTTCTGGGAAGTCCTCGTGTTGCACCCATTTTTTCTCGGATGGGTCGTTCGACATTACGCGCGAATGGAATTATGAACTGCTGGTTCGTTCGCAGAGGTGGGTCACGGTGCCGGGGCATTTTACTTGATATTAGAACGAGAATGAGAGATGCAGAGTGCATGCACAAGGAAACAAATGACGGGAGGGGGGATGGAATGAGAAAGAGTGTATGTATTTGCAGCGCAGAATGAAGCATGAGCGATCATACCAGCACTAATGCAACGGATTTTATCAGAACTTCGCAAGTTAAGGGTGCTTGGGCGAGAGTAGTAATAGGATGGGTGACCTCCTGCGAAGTCCTTATATTTCACTTATTTTTTTGGGAAGTCCTCGTCTTGCACCAATTTTTTTGCAGATGATTCTTTCGACGTTACGCGCGACTTGAATTATGGTCCGCAAGTTTATTCGCAAATGTGAGTCACGGTGCTGTGGCATTTTACTTGATATTTGAACTAGAACGGGAGGTGCAGTACGCACGAACAAGGAAACAAAAGACGGGAGGGGGAAGAAAGGAGAAGGAGTATATATATTTGCAGCACGAAATGAAACAGGTGTTATCATACCAGCACAAATGCACCAGATCCCATAAGAACTCCGCAGTTAAGTGTTCTTTGGCAAAAGTAGTACAAGGATGGGTTACCTTCTGGGAAGTTCTCGTGTTGCACCCATTTTTTTTTCAGACGGGTCGTTCGTCGTTACGCGCGACTGGAACATTGGTCCGTTGGTTTATATGCAAATGTGAGTCAAGACGCAAGGGCATTTTAATTGATATTAGAACGAGAAGGAGAGGTGAAGTGTGAACGCACCAGGAAAAAAATGATGGGAAGGAGAAGAAAGGAGAAAGAGTGTATGTATTTGCGGCGCGAAATGAAAAAGGTGCGATCATACCAGCACTAATGCACCGGATCCCATCAGAAGTCCGCAGTTAAGTGTGCTTGGGCGAGAATAGTACTCGGATGGGTGACCTCTTGGGAAGTTCTCGTGTAGCACCCATTTTTTTTTCGGATGGGTCGTTCGACGTTACGCGCGAATGGAATTATGAACCGCTTGTTCATTTGCAAAGGTGAGTCATGGTGTCGGAGAATTTTACTTGATATTAGAACGAGAAGGAGTGATGCAGAGTGCACACACAAGGAAACAAATGACGGGAGGGGGGATGAAAGGAGAAATAATGTATATATTTGCAGTGCAGAATTAAACTTGAGCAATCATACCAGCACTAATGCAATGGATTATATCAGAACTCCGCAAGTTAAGGGTGCTTGGGCGAGAGTAGTACTAGGATGGGTGACCTCCTGCGAAGTCCTTGTATTTTACCCATTTTCTTGAAAAATCCTCGTGTTGCACCCATTTTCTTTTTTCAGACGGGCCGTTCGAAGTTACGCGCGAATGGAACTACGGTCTGCTGATTTATACAAAAATGTGAGTCAAGACACAGGGGCATTTTAATTGATATTAGAACGAGAAAGAGAGGTGAAGTATGAACGCAACTGGAAACAAATGACGGGAGGGGGAAGAAAGGAGAAGGAGTGCATATATTTGCAGCGCGAAATGAAACAGGTGCGATCATACTAGCACTAATGCACCAGATCCCATCAGAACTCCGCAGGTAAGTGTGCTTTGGCGAGAGGAGTACAAGGATGGGTTATCTCCTCGAAAGTTCTCGTGTTGCACCCATTTTTTTTTTCAGATGGGTCGTTCAACGTTACGCGCGATTGGAATTACGAACCGCTGGTTGATTCGCAAAGGTGAGTCTCGGTGCTGGGGCATTTTACTTGATATTAAAACGAGAAGAAGAGATGCAGAGTGCACGCACATAGAAACAAATGACGGGAGGGGGGATGGAAGGAGAAAGAGTGTATGTATTTGCAGCGCAGAGTGAAACATGAGCGATCATACCATCACTAATGCAACGGATTCTATCAGAACTCCGCGGTTAAGGGTGCTTGGGCGAGAGTTGTACTAGGATGGGTGACCTCCTGCGAAGTCCTTATATTTCACCAGTTTTCTTGGGAAGTCCTCGTGTTGCACCCATTTTTTTGCAGATGATTCTTTCGATGTTACGCGCGACTTGAATTATGGAACACAGGTTTATTCGCAAATTTGAGTCACGGCGCCGTGGCATTTTGCTTGATATTTAAACGAGAACGGGAGGTGCAGTGCACACGCACAAGTAAACAAATGACGGGAGGGGGAAGAAAAGAGAAGGATTGTATGTATTTGCAGCGCAAAATTAAACAGGTGTGATCATACCAGAACTAATGCATCGGATCCCATCAGAACTCCGCAGTTAAATGTGCTTGGGCGAGAGTAGTACCCAGATGGGTGACCTCATGAGAAGTTCTCGTGTCGCACCAATTTTTTTTCAGATGGGTCGTTCGACGTTACGCGCGACTGGAACTATGGTCCGCTGGTTTACACGTAAATGTGAGTCAAGAAGCAGGGGCATTTTATTCGATATTAGAACGAGAAGGATAGGTGTTGTATGAACGCACCAGGAAACAAATGACGGGAGGGGGAAGAAAGGAGAAGGAGTGTATGTATTTGCAGCGCGAAATGAAACAGGTGCGATCATACCAGCGCTAATGCACCAGATCTGAACTCCGCAGTTAAGTGTGCTTGGGCGAGAGTCGTACTCGGATGGGTGACCTCCTGGGAAGTCCTTGTGTTGCACCTATTTTTTTTCGGATGGGTCGTTCGACGTTACGCGCGAATGGAATTATGAACAGCTGGTTCATTCGCATTGGTGAGTCACGGTACCGGGGCATTTTACTTGATATTAGAACGAGAAGGAGAGATGCAGAGTGCACGCACAAGGAAACAAATTACGGGAGGGGGATGGAAGGAGAAAGAGTGTATGTATTTGCAGTGCAGAATGAAACATTAGCGATCATAGCAGCACTAATGCAACTGATTCTATCAGAACTCCGCAAGTTAAGGGTGCTTGGGCGAGAGGAGTACTAGGATGGGTGACCTCCTGCGAAGTCCTTATATTTCACCCATTTTCTTGGGAAGTCCTCGTGTTGCACCCATTTTTTTGCAGATGATTCTTTTGACGTTCTGCACGACTTGAATTATGGTCCCCATGTTTATTCGCAAATTTGAGTCACGGCGCTGTGACATTTTACTTGATATTTGAACGAGAATGGGAGTTGCAGTGCGCACGCACTGGGAAACAAATGACGGGAGAGGGAAGAAAGGAGAAGTAGTGTTTGTATTTGCAGCGCGAAATTAAACTGGTGCGATCATACCAGCACTAATGCACCGGATCTAAACTCCGCAGTTAAGTGTGCTTGGGCAAGAGTAGTACTCGGATGGGTGACTTCCTGGGAAGTCCTCGTGTGCACCCATTTTTTTTTGGATGGGTCGTTCAGCGTTACGCGCGAATGGAATTATGAACCGCTGGTTCATTCGCAAAGGTGAGTCACAGTGTCGGGCATTTTATTTGATATTAGAACAAGAATGAGAGATGTAGAGTGCACGCACAAGGAAACAAATGACGGGAGGGGGGATGGAAGGAGAAAGAGTGTATGTATTTGCAGCGCAGAATAAAACATGAGCGATCATATCAGCACTAATGCAACGGATTATATCAAAACTCCGCAGGTAAGGGTGCTTGGGCGAGAGTAGCTCTAGAATGGGTGACCTCCTGCGAAGTCCTTATATTTCACCAATTTTTTTGGGAAATCATCGTGTTGCATCCATTTTTTTGCAGATGATTCTTTTGACGTTAAGCGCGACTTGAGTTACGGTCCGCAGGTTTATTCGCAAATGTGAGTATCGGCGCCGTGGTATTTTACTTGCTATTTGAACGAGAACGGGAGGTGCAGTGGGCACGCACAAGGAAACAAATGACGGGAGGGGGAAGAAAGGAGAAGGAGTGTATGTATTTGCAGCGCGAAATTAAACAGGTGCGATCACACCAGCACTAATGCACCGGATCCCATCAGAACTCCGCAGTTAAGTTTACTTGGGCGAGAGTAGTACTCGGATGGGTGACCTCCTGGGAAGTCCTCGTGTCGCACCAATTTTTTTTCAGACAGGTCGTTCGACGTTATGCGCGACTGGAACTATGGTCCGCTGGTTTATACGCAAATGTGAGTCAAGAAGCAGAGGTATTTTAATCAATATTAGAAAGAGAAGGAGAGGTGTAGTGTGAACGCACAAGGAAACAAATGATGGGAGGGGGGAGGGAAGGAGAAAGAGTGTATGTATTTTCAGCACGAAATGAAACAGGTGCGATCATACTAGCACAAATGCACCGGATCCCATCAGAACTCCGCAGTTATGTGTGCTTTTGCGAAAGTAGTACAAGGATGGGTTACCTCCTGGAAAGTTCTCCTATTGCACCAATTTTTTTTTTCAGATGGGTCATTCAACGTTACGCGCTATTGGAACTATGGTCCGCTGGATTATACGCAAATGTGAGTCAAGACACAGGGGCATTTTAATTGATATTAGAACGAGAAGGAGAGGTGAAGTGTGAACGCACCAGGAAACAAATGACGGGAGGGGGAAGAAAGGAGAAGGAGAGTATGTATTTGCAGCGCGATACGAAACAGGTGTGATCATACCAGCACTGATGCACCGGATCTGAACTCCGCAGTTAAGTGTGCTTGGGCGAGAGTAATACTCGGATGGGTGACCTCCTCGGAAGTCCTCGTGTTGCACCCATTTTTTTCGGATGGGTCGCTTGACGTTACGCGCGAATAGAATTATGAACCGCTGGTTCGTTCGCAAAGGTGAGTCACGATACCAGGGCATTTTACTTGGTATTAGAACAAAAAGAAGAGATGCAGAGTGCACGCACAAGGAAACAAATGACGGGAGGGGGAATGGAATGAGAAAGAGTGCATGTATTTGCAGCGCAGAATGAAACATGAGCGATCATACCAGCACTAATGCAACAGAATCTATCAGAACTCCGCAGTTGAGAGTGCTTGGGCGAGAGTAGTACTAGGATGGGTGACCTCCTGTGAAGTCCTTATATTTCACCCATTTTCTTAGGAAGTCCTCGTGTTGCACCCATTTTTTTGCAATTCGACGTTACGCGCGACTTGATATATGGTCTGCAAGTTTATTCACAAATGTGAGTCACGACACCATAGCATTTTACTTGATATTAGAAGGAGAATGGGAGGTGCAATGCGCACGCACAAGGAAACAAATGACGGGAGGGGGAAGAAATGAGAAGGAGTGTATGTATTTGCAGCGCAAAATTAAACTGGTGCGATCATACCAGCACTAATGCACCAAATCCCATCAGAATTCCGCAGTTAAGTGTGCTTGGGTGAGAGTAGTACTCGGATGGGTGACCTCCTTGGAAGTCCTCGTGTTGCACCTATTTTTTTTCAGATGGGTCGTTTGACGTTACGCGCGACTGGAACTATTGTCCGCTTGTTTATATGCAAATATGAGTCAAGAAACAGGGGCATTTTAATCGATATTAGAATGAGAAGGAGAGGTGTAGTGTGAACGCACAAGGAAACAAATGATGGGAGGGGGGCGGGAAGGAGAATGAGTGTATGTATTTTCAGCACGAAATGAAACAGGTGCGATCATACCAGCCCAAAGGCACCGGATCCCATCAGAACTCTACAATTAAGTGTGCTTTGGTAAAAGTAGTACAAGGATGGGTTACCTCCTGGGAAGTTCTCGTGATGCACTCTTTTTTTTTTCAGATGGGTCGTTCGACGTTACGCGCGACTGGAACTATGGTCCGCTGGTTTATACCCAAATGTGAGTCAAGACGCAGGAGCATTTTAATTGATATTAGAACGAGAATGAGAGGTGAAGTGTGAACGCACCAGGAAACAAATAACGGGAGGGGGAAGAAAGGAGGAGTGTTTGTATTTGCAGTGCGAAATGAAACAAGTGCGATCATACGAGCACTAATGCACCGAATCTGAACTCCGCAGTTAAGTGTGCTTGGGCGAGAGTAGTACTCGGATGGGTGACCTCCTGGGAAGTCCTCGCGTTGTACCCATTTTTTTTCGGATGGGTCGTTCGACGTTATGCGCGAATGGAATTATGAACCGCTGGTTCATTCGCAAAGGTGAGTCACGGTGCCGGGACATTTTACTTGATATTAGAACGAGAAGGAGAGATGCAGAGTGCACGCACAAGGAAACAAATGACGGGAGGGGGGATAGAAGGACAAAGAGTGTATGTATTTGCAGCGCATAATGAAACATGAGTGATCATACCAGCACTAATGCAACGGATTTTATCAGAACTCTGCAAGTTAAGGGTGCTTGGGCGAGAGTAGTGCTAGGTTGGGTGAGCTCCTGCGAAGTACTTATATTTCACCCATTTTCTTGGGAAGTTCTCGTGTTGTACCTATTTTTTTGCAGATGATTCTTTAAACGTTACGCGCGACTTGAATTATGGTCCGCAGGTTTATTCACAAATGTGAGTCATGGCGGCGTTGTATTTTACTTGATATTATAACGAGAACAGGAAGTGCAGTGCGCACACACAAGGAAACAAATGACGGGAGGGAAAGAAAGGAGAAGGAGTTTATGTATTTGAAGCGCGAAATTAAACAGGTGCAATCATACCAGCACTAATGCACCGGATCCCATCAGAACTCCGCAGTTAACTGTGCTTGGGCAAGAGTAGTACTCGGAAGGGTTACCTCCTGGGAAGTCCTCGTGTCGCACCAATTTTTTTTCAGACGGGTCGTTTGACGTTACGCACGATTGGAACTAGGTTCCGCTGGTTTATACGCAAATGTGAGTCAAGAAGCAGGGGCATTTTAATTTATATTATAACGAGAAGGAGAGGTGAAGTGTGAAAGCAACAGCAAACAAATGACAGGAGGGGGATGAAAGGAGAATGAGTGTTTGTATTTGCAGCGCGAAATGAAACAGGTGCGATCATACCAGCACTATTGCACAGGTTCCCATAAGAACTCCGCAGTTAAGTGTGCTTGGGCGAGAGTAGTACTCGGATGGGTGACCTCTTGGGAAGTCCTCGTGTCGCACCTATTTTTTTTCAGACGGGTCGTTCGACGTTACGCGCGACTGGAATTATGGTCCGCTTATTTATACGCAAATGTGAGTCAAGAAACAAGGGCATTTTAATCGATATTAGAATGAGAAGGAGAGGTGCAGTGTGAACGCACAAGGAAACAAATGATGGGAGGGGGGCGGGAAGGAGAATGAGTATATGTATTTTCAGCACGAAATGAAACAGGTGCGATCATACCAGCCCAAAGGCACTGGATCCCATCAGAACTCTACAGTTAAGTTTGCTTTGGCGAAAGTGGTACAAGGATGGGTTACCTCCTGGGAAGTCTCGTGCTGCACCCATTTTTTTTTCAGATGGGTCGTTCGATGTTACTTGCAACTGGAATTATGTTCCGCTGGTTTATACACAAATGTGAGTCAAGACGCATGGGCATTTTAATTGATATTAGAACGAGAAGGAGAGGTGAAGTGTGAACGCACCAAGAAACAAATGACGGGAGGGGGAAGAAAGGAGAAGGAGTTTATGTATTTGCAGCGCAAAATTAAACAGGTGCAATCATACCAGTACTAATGCACTGGATCCCATCAGATCTCCGCAGTTAACTGTGCTTGGTCAAGAGTAGTACTGGGATGGGTGACCTCCTGGGAAGTCCTCGTGTCGCACCAATTTTTTTTCAGACGGGTTGTTCGACGTTACGCGCGACTTGAACTAGGGTCCGCTGGTTTATACGCAAATGTGAGTCAAGAAGCAGCGGCATTTTAATCGATATTAGAACGAGAATGAGAGGTGCAGTGTGAACGCACAAGGAAACAAATGATGGGAGGGGGACGGAAGGAGAAGGAGTGTATGTATTTTCAGCACGAAATGAAACAGGTGCGATCATACCAGCACTAATGCAACGGATTCTATCAGAACTCCGAAGTTAAGGGTTCTTTGGCGAAAGTAGTACAAGGATGGGTTACCTCCTAGGAAGTTCTCGTGTTGCACCCATTTTTTTTTCAGATGGGTCGTTCGACGTTACTCGCGACTGGAACTATATTCCGCTGGTTTATACGCAAATGTGAGTCAAGATGCAGGGGCATTTTAATTGATATTAGAACGAGAAGGAGAGGTGATGTGTGAACGCACCAGGAAACAAATGACGGGAGGGGGAAGAAAGGACAAGGAGTGTATGTATTTACATCGCGAAATGAAACAGGTGCGATCATACCAGATCTAATGCACCGAATTCAATCAGAACTCCACAGTTAAGTGTGCTTGGGCGAGAGTAGTACTCGGATGACCTCCTCGGAAGTCCTCGTGTTGCACCGATTTTTTTTCGGATGGGTCGTTCGACGTTTCGTGCAAATAGAATTATGAACCGCTGGTTCATTCGCAAAGGTGAGTCACGGTGCCGGGATATTTTACTTGATATTAGAACGAGAAGGAGAGATGCAGAGTGCACAAACAAGGAAACAAATGACGGGAGGGGGGTGAAAGGAGAAAGAGTGTATGTATTTGCAGCGCAGGATGAAACATGAGCGATAATACCAGAACTAATGCAACGGATTCTATCAGAACTCCGCAGGTAAGCGTGCTTGGGCGAGAGTAGTACTAGGATGGGTGACCTCCTGCGAAGTCTTTATATTTTACCCATTTTCTTGGGAAGTCCTCGTGTTGCACCCATATTTTTACAGATGATTCTTTCGACGTTACGCGCGACTTGAATAATGGTCCACAGGTTTATTTGCAAATATGAGTCACAGCGCCGTGGCATTTTACTTGATATTAGAATGAGAATGGGAGGTGCAGTGCGCACGCATAAGGAAACAAATGACTGGAGGGGGAAGAAAGGAGAAGAAGTGTTTGTATTTGCAGCGCAAAATTAAACAGGTGCGATCATACCAGTACTAATGCACCGGATCCCATCAGAATTCCACATTTAAGTGTGCTTGGGTGAGAGTAGTACTCGGATGGGTGACCTCTTGGGAAGTTCTCGTGTCGCACCAATTTTTTTTCAAACGGGTCGTTCGACGCTCGCGCGACTTGAGCTATGGTCTGCTGGTTTATACGCAAATTTGAGTCAAGAAGCAGGGGTATTTTAATCGATATTAGAACGAGAAGGAGAGGTGCAGTGTGAACGCACAAGGAAATAAACGATGGGAGGGGGGAGGGAAGGAGAAGAAGTGCATGTATTTTCAGCACGAAATGAAACAGGTGCGATCATACCAGCACAAATTCACCGAATCCCATCAGAACTCCGCAGTTTAGTGTGCTTTGGCGAGAGTAGTACAAGGATGGTTCACCTCCTGGGAAGTTCTGGTGTTGCACCAATTTTTTTTTTCAGATAGGTCGTTCGATGTTACGCACAACTTGAACTATGGTCCGCTAGTTTATACGCAAATGTGAGTCAGGACGCAGGGCATTTTAATTGATATTAGAATGAGAAGGAGAGGTGAAGTGTGAACGCACCAGGAAACAAATGACGGGAGGGGGAAGTAAGGAGAAGGAGTGTATGTACTTGCAGCGCAAAATGAAACAGGTGCGATCATACCAGCACTAATGCACCGGATCCCATCAGAACTCCGCTGTTAAGTGTGCCTGGCCGAGAGTAGTACTCGGATGGGTGACCTCCTAGGAAGTCCTCGTGTTGCACCCATTTTTTTTCGGATGGGTCGTTCGACGTTACACGCTAATGGAATTATGAACCGCTGGTTCATTCGCAAAGGTGAGTCCCGGTGCCAGGGCATTTTACTTGATATTAGAACGAGAATGAGAGATGCAGAGTGCACGCACAAGGAAACAAATGTTGCACCCATTTTTTTTTGGATGGCTCGTTCGACATTACACGCTAATGGAATTATGAACCGTTGGTTCATTCACAAAGGTGAGTCACGGTACCGGGGCATTTTACTTGATATTAGAACGGGAAGGAGAGATACAGAGTGCACGCACAAAGAAACAAATGACGGGAGGGGGGATGGAAGGAGAAAGAGTGTTTGTATTTGCAGCGCAAAATGAAACATGAGAGATCATACCAGCACTAATGCAACGGATTTTATCAGAACTCCGTAGATAAGCGTGCTTGGGTGAAAGTAGTACTAGGATGGGTGACCTCCTGAGAAGTCCTTATATTTCACCCATTTTCTTGGGAAGTCCTCGTGTTGCACCCATTTTTTTGCAGATGATTCTTTCGACGTTACGCGCGACTTGAATTATGGTCCGCAGGTTTATTCGCAAATGTGTGTCACGGCACTGTGGCATTTTACTTGATATTAGAACTCGAACGGAAGGTGCAGTGTGCACGCACAAGGAAACAAATGATGGGAGGGGGAAGAAAGGAGAAGGAGTGTATGTATTTGCAGCGCGAAATAAACCAAGTGTGATCATATCAGCACTAATGCACCGGATCCCATCAGAACTCCGCAGTTAAGTGTGTTTGGGTGAGAGTAGTACTCAGATGGGTGTCCTCCTGGGAAGTACTCGTGTCGCACAATTTTTTTTCAGACGGGTTGTTCAACGGTACGTGCGGCTGGAACTATGGTCCGCTGGTTTATACGCAAATGTGAGTCAAGAAGCAAAGGCATTTTAATCGATATTAAAACGATAAGGAGAGGTGCAGTTTGAACGCATAAGGAAACAAATGATGGGAGGGGGGAGGGAAGGAGATGGAGTGTATGTATTTTCAGCACGAAATGAAACATGTGCGATCATACCTGCACAAATTCACCGGATCCAATCAGAACTCCGCAGTTAAGTGTGCTTTGGCAAGAGTAGTACTCGGATGGGTGACCTCCTGGGAAGTCCTCGTGTTGCACCCATTTTTTTTCGGATGGGTCGTTTGACATTACACGCTAATGGAATTATGAATCGCTGGTTCATTCGCAAAGGTGAGTCAAGGTGCCGGGGAATTTTACTTGATATTAGAAGGGGAAAGAGTGTATGTATTTGCAGCACAGAATAAAACATGAGATATCATACCAACAGTAATGCAACGGATTCTATCAGAACTCCGCAGGTAAGTGTGCATGGGCGAGAGTAGTTCTAGGATGGGTGACCTCCTGCAATGTCCTTATATTTCACCCATTTTCTTGGGATGTACTCGTGTTGCACCCATTTTTTTGCAGATGATTCGTTCGACGTTACGCGCGACTTGAATTATGGTCCGCATGTTTATTCGCAAATGTGAGTCACGATATTGTAGCATTTTACTTGATATTAGAACGAGAATGGGAGGTGCAGTGCGCACGCACAAGGAAACAAATGACGGGAGGGGGGGAGAAAAGAGAAGGAGTTTATGTATTTGTAGCGCGAAAATAAACAGGTGCGATCATACCAGCACTAATGCACTGGATCCCATCAGAACTCCGCAGTTAAGTATGCTTGGGCGGGAGTAGTACTCGGATGGGTGACCTCTTGGGAAGTCCTCGTGTCGCACCAATTTTTTTTCAAACTGGTCGTTCGACGTTACGCACGACTGGAACTATGGTCCGCTGGTTTTTACGCAAATGTGATTCAAGAAGCAGGAGCATTTTAATCGATATTAGAACGAGAAGGAGAGGTGTAGTGTGAACGCACAAGGAAACAAATTATGGGAGGGGGGAGGGAAGGAGAAGGAGTGTATGTATTTTTAGCATGAAATGAAACTGGTGCCATCATACCAGCACAAATGCACCGGATCCCATCAGAACTCCACCATTAAGTGTGCTTTGGCGAAAGTAGTACAAGGATGGGTTACCTCTTGGGAAGTTCTCGTATTGCACCTATTTTTTTTTCAGATGGGTCGTTCGACGTGACGTGCGACTGGAACTATGGTCCGCTGGTTTATACGCAAATGAGAGTCAAGACGCAGGGACATTTTAATTGATATTAGAACGAGAAGGAGAGGTGAAGTGTGAACGCACCAGGAAACAAATGACGGGAGGGGAAAGAAAGGAAAAGGAGTATATGTATATGCAGCGCGAAATGAAACAGGTGCGATCATACCAGTATTAATGCACCGGATCCCATCAGAACTCCGTAGTTAAGTGTGCTTGGGCGAGAGTAGTACTAGTATGGGTGACCTCCTTGGAAGTCCTCGTGTTACACCTATTTTTTTTCGGATGGGTCGTTCGACGTTACGCAGAAATGCAATTATGGACTGCTGATTCATTCGCAAAGGTGAGTCACGGTGCTGGGGCATTATACTTGATATTAGAACAAGAATGAGAGGTGCAGAATGCATGCACAAGGAAACAAATGACGGGAGAGGGGATGGAAGGAGAAAGAGTGTATGTATTTGCAGCGCAGAATGAAACATGAGCGATCATACCAGAACTAATGCAACGGACTCTATCAGAACTCTGCAAGTTAAGGGTGCTTGGGCGAGAGTAGTACTAGGATGGGTGACCTCTTGCGAAGTGCTTATATTTCACCCATTTTCATGGGATGTACTCGTGTTGCACCCATTTTTTTGCAGATGATTCGTTCGACGTTACGCGCGACTTGAATTATGGTCTGCATGTTTATTCGCAAATGTGAGTCACGATATTGTAGCATTTTACTTGATATTAGAACGAGAACGGGAGGTGCAGTGCGCACGCACAAGGAAACAAATGACGGGAGGGGGGGAGAAAAGAGAAGGAGTTTATGTATTTGTAGCGCGAAAATAAACAGGCGCGATCATTCCAGCACTAAAGCACCGGATCCATTAGAACTCTGCAGTTAAGTGTGCTTGGGCGAGAGTAGTACTCGGATGCATGACCTCTTGGGAAGTCCTCGTATTGCACACATTTTTTTCCGGATGGGTCGTTTGACGTTACGCGCAAATAGAATTATGAACCACTAGTTCATTCGCAAAGGTGAGTCACGGTGCCGAGGCATTTTACTTGATATGAGAACGATAAGGAGAGGTGAATTGTGAATGCACCAGGAAACAAATGACGGGAGGGGGAAGAAAGGAGAAGGAGTGTATGTATTTGCAGCGCGAAATGAAACAGGTGCGATCATACTAGCACTAATGCACCGGATCCCATCAGAACTCCGCAGTTAAAGGTGCTTGGGCGAGAGTAGTACTAGGATGGGTGACCTTCTGCGAAGTCCTTATATTTAACCCATTTTCTTGGGAAGTTCTCATGTTGCACCTATTTTTTTTCAGATGGGTCGTTCGACGTTACGCGCGATTGAAACTATGGTCCGCTGGTTTATACACAAATGTGAGTTAAGACGCAGGGGCAATTTAATTGATATTAGAACGAGAAGGAGAGGTACAGTGTGAACGCACAAGGAAACAAATGATGGGAGGGGGGAGAAAGGAGAAGGAATGTATTTATTTGCAGCGCGAAATGAAACAGGTGCGATCATACCAGCACTAATGCACCGGATTCCATCAGAGCTCCGCAGTTATGTGTGCTTGGGTGAAAGTAGTACTCGGATGGGTCGTTTAACGTTACGCGTGAATGGAATTATGAACTGCTGGTTCGATCGCAAAGGTGAGTCACGGTGCTGGGGTATTTTACTTGATATTAGAACGAGAAGGATAGATGCAGAGTGCACGCACAAGGAAACAAATGACGGGAGGGGGGGATGGAAGGAGAAAGAGTGTATGTATTTGCAACGCAGAATGAAACATGAGCGATCATACCAGCACTAATGCAACGGATTCTATCAGAACTCCGCAAGTTAAGGGTTCTTGGGCGAGAGTAGTACTAGGATGGGTCACCTCCTTCGAAGTCCTTATATTTCACCCATTTTCTTGGGAAGTCCTCGTGTTGCGCCCATTTTTTTGTAGATGATTCTTTCGACGTTACGCGCGACTTTAATTATGGTCCGCAGGTTTAGTCACAAATGTGAGTCAAGACATAGGGGCATTTTAATTGATATTAGAACGAGAAGAAGAGGTGAAGTGTGAACACACCAGGAAACAAATGACGGGAGGGAGAAGAAAGGAGAAGGAGTGTATGTATTTGCAGCACGAAATTAAAAAGGTGCGATCATACCAGTACTAATGCTCCAGATCCCATCAGAACTCCGCAGCTAAGCATGCTTGGGCGAGAGTAGTGCTCGGATGGGTGACCTCCTGGGAAGTCCTCGTGTTGCAACAATTTTTTTTCGAATGGGTCGTTTGACGTTACGCGCGAATGGAATTATGAACTGCTGGTTCATTTGCAAAGATGAGTCACAGTGCCGGGTAATTTTACTTGATATTAGAACGAGAAGGAGAGATGCAGAGTGCACGCACAAGGAAACAAATGACGGGAAGGGGGATGGAATGAGAAAGCGTGTATGTATTTGCAGCGCAGAATTAAACATCAGCGATCATACCAGTACTAATGCAACGGATTTTATCAGAACTCCGCAGGTAAGGGTGCTTGGGCGAGAGTAGTACTAGGATGGGTTACCTCCTGCGAAGTTCTTGTATTTCACCAATTTTCTTAGAAAGTCCTCGTGTTGCACCAATTTATTTACAGATGATTCTTTCGTAGTTACACATGACTTGAATTATTGTTCGCAGGTTTATTCGCAAATGTGAGTCACGGTGCCGTTGCATTTTATTTGATATTAGAACGAGAACGAGAGGTGCAGTGCGCACGCACAAGGAAACAAATGACGGGAGGGAAAATAAAGAAGAAGGAGAGGTGCAGTGTGAACGCACAAGGAAATAAATGATGGGAGGGGGGAGGGAAGGAAAAGGAGTGTATGTATTTTAAGCACAAAATGAAACAGGTGCGGGCATACCAGCACAAATGCACCGGATCCCATCATAACTCCGCAGTTAAGTGTGCTATGGCGAAAGTAGTACAAGGATGGGTTACCTCCTGGGAAGTTCTCGTATTGCACACATTTTTTTTTAGATGGACCGTTCGACGTTACGCGCGACTGTAATTATGGTCTGCTGGTTTATACGCAAATGTGAGTCAAGACGCAGAGGCATTTTAATTGATATTATAACGAGAAGGAGAGGTAAAGTGTGAACGCACCAGGAAACAAATGACGGGAGGGGGAAAAAAGGAGAAGGAGTGTATGTATTTGCAGCGCAAAATTAAACAGGTGTAATCATACCAGCACTAAAGCACCGGATACCATCAAAACTCCGCAGTTAAGTGTGCTTGGGCGAGAGTAGCACTCGGATTGGTGACCTCCTGGGAAGTTCTCGTGTTGCACTCATTATTTTTCGGATGGGTCGTTCGACTTTACGCGCGAATGGAATTATGAACCGCTGGTTCATTCGCAAAGGTGAGTCACGGTTTCGGGGCATTTTACTTGATATTAGAACAAGATGGAGAGATGCAGAGTGCACGCACAAGGAAACTAATGACGGGAGGGGGGATGGAAGGAGAAAGAGTGTATGTATTTGTAGCGCAGAATGAAACATGAGCGATCATACCAGTACTAATGGAACAGATTCTATCAGAACTCTGCAAGTTAAGGGTGCTTGGGCGAGAGTAGTACTAGGATGGGTGACCTCCTGCGAAGTCCTTATATTTCACCCATTTTATTGGGAAGTCCTCGTGTTACACCCATTTTTTTGCAGATGATTCTTTCGACGTTACGCTCGACTTGAATTATGGTCCGTAGGTTTATTCGCAAATGTGAGTGACGGCGCCGTGGTTCTTTTACTTGATATTAGAACGAGAACGGGAGGTACAATGCGCACGCACATGGAAACAAATGACGGGAGGGGGAAGAAAGGAGAAGGAGTGTATGTATTTGCAGCGCAAAATTAAACAGGTTTGATCATACCAGCACTAATACACCGGATCCAATCAGAACTCTGCAGTTAAGTGTGTTTGGGCGAGAGTAGTACTAGAATGGGTGTCCTCCTGGGAAGTTCTCGTGTCGCACCAATTATTTTTCAGACGGGGCGTTCGACATTACGTGCGGCTGGAACTACGGTCCGCTGGTTTATACGCAAATGTGAGTCAAGAATCAGGGGCATTTTAATCGATATTAGAACGAGAAGGAGAGGTGCAGTGTGAACGCACAAGGAAACAAATGATGAGGGGGGGAGGGAAGGAGATGGAGTGTATGTTTTTTCAGCACTAAATGAAACAGGTGCGATCATACCAGCACAAATGAACCGGATCCCATCAGAACTCCGCAGTTAAATGTTCTTTGGCGAAAGTAGTACAGGGATGGGTGACCTCCTCGGTAGTTCTCGTGTTGCACCCATTTTTTTTCAGATGGGCTGTTCGACTTTATGCGCGACTGGATATATGGTCCGCTGGTTTATACGCAAATGTGAGTCAAGACGCAGGGGCATTTTAATTGATATTAGAACGAGAAGGAGAGGTGAAGTGTGAACACACCAGGAAACAAATGACGGGAGGGGGAAGAAAGGAGAAGGAGTGTATGTATTTGCAGCGCGAAATGAAACAGGTGCGATCATACTAGCATTAATGCACCGGATCCCATCAGAACTCCGCATTTAATTGTGCTTGGGCGAGAGTAGTACCAGATTCCATAAGTCCTCGTGTTGCACCCATTTTTTTCGGATGGGTCGTTCGGCGTTACGCGCGAATGGAATTATGAACCGCTGGTTCATTCGCAAAGGTGAGTCACGGTGCCAGGACATTTTACTTTATATTAGAACGAGAATGAGAGATGCAGAGTGCATGCGCAAGGAAATAAATGATGGGAGGGAGGATGGAAGGAGAAAGAGTTTATGTATTTGCAGCGCAGAATGAAACATGAGCGATCATATCAGAACTAATGCAACAGATTCTATCAAAACTCCGCAAGTTAAGGGTGCTTTGGCGAGAGTAGTACTAGGATTGGTGACATCCTGCGAAGTCCTTAGATTTCACCCATTTTCTTGGGAAGTCCTCGCGTTGCACCCATTTTTTTGCAGATAATTCTTTCGACGTTACGCGCGACTTGAATTATGGTCCGCATGTTTATTTGCAAATGTGAGTCACGGCGCCGTGGCATTTTACTTGATATTTGAACGAGAACGGGAGGTGCAATGCGCACGCACAAGGAAACAAATGACGGGAGGGGGAAGAAAAGAGAATGAGTGAATGTATTTGTAGCGCGAAATTAATTAGGTGCAATCATACCAGCACTAATGCACTGAATCCCATTAGAACTCTGTAGTTAAGTGTGCTTGGGCGAGAGTAGTACTCAGATGGGTGACCTCCTGGGAAGTCCTCGTGTTGCACCCATTTTTTTTCGGATGGGTCGTTCGACGTTACGCACGAATCAAATTATGAAATGCTGGTTCATTCGCAAAATTGAGTCACGGAGCCGGGGCATTTTACTTGATATTAGAATGAGAAGGAGAGATGCAGAGTGCGCGCACAAGGAAACAAATGACGGGAGGGGGGATGGAATGAGAAAGAGTCTATGTATTTGCAGCGCAGAATGAAACATGAGCGATCATACCACCACTAATGCAACGGATTCTATCAGAACTCCGCAAGTTAAGGGTGTTTGGGCGAGAATAGTACTAGGATGGGTGACCTCCTGCGAAGTCCTTATATTTCACCCATTTTCTTAAGAAGTCCTCGTGTTGCACACATTTTTTTGCAGATGATTCTTTCGACGTTACGCACGACTTGAATTATGGTCCGCAGGTTTATTCGCAAATGTGAGTCATGGCGCCGTTGCATTTTACCTAATATTTGAACGAGAACGGGAGGTGCAGTGTGCACGCACAAAGAAACAAATGATGGGAGGGGGAAGAGAGGGGAAAGAGTGTATGTATTTGCAGCGCGAAATTAAACAGGTGTGATTTTACCAGCACAAAGGCATCGGATCCCATCAGAACTCTGCAGTTAAATGTGCTTGGGCGAGAGTAGTACTCAGATGGGTGACCTCTTGGGAAGTCCTCGTGTTGCACCCATTTTTTTTCGGATGGGTCTTTCGACGTTACGCGCGAATGGAATTATGAACCGCTGGTTTATTCGCAAAGGTGAGTCACGGTGCTGGGGCATTTTACTTGATATTAGAACGAGAATGAGAGATGCAGAGTGCACGCACAAGGAAACAAATGACGGGAGCGGGGATGGAAGGAGAAAGAGTGAATTTATTTGCAGCGCAGAATGATACATGAGCGATCATACCAACACTAATGCAACGGATTCTATCAAAACTCCGCAAGTTAAGGGTGCTTGGGCAAGAGTAGTACTAGGATGGGTGACCTTCTTGCGAAGTTCTTATATTTCACCCATTTTCTTGGGAAGTTCTCGTGTTGCACCCATTTTTTTGAAGATGATTCTTTCAACGTTGCACGCGACTTGAATTATGGTCCACAGATTTATTCGTAAATGTGAGTCACGGCACCGTGGCATTTTACTTGATATTTGAACGAGAACGGGAGGTGCAGTGCGCACCCACAAGGAAACAAATGACGGGAGGGGGAAGAAAGGAGAAGGAGTGAATGTGTTTGCAGTGCGAAATTAATCAGGTGCGATCATACCAACACTCATGCCCCGGATCCCTTCAGAACTCCGCAGTTAAGTGTGGTTGGGCGAGAGTAGTACTCGGATGGGTGACCTTCTGGAAAGTCCTCGTGTTGCACCAATTTTTTTTCGGATGGGTTGTTCGACGTTACACGCGAATGGAATTATGAACCGCTGGTTCATTCGCAAAGGTGAGTCACGGTGCTGGGGAATTTTACTTGATATTAGAACGAGAAGGAGAGATGCAGAGTGCACGCATATAGAAACAAAATACGGGAGGGGGGATGGAAGGAGAAAGAGTGTATGTATTTGCAGCGCAGAATGAAACATGAACGATCATACCAGCACAAATGCACCGGATTCTATTAGAACTCCGCAAGTTACGGGTGCTTGGGCGAGAGTACTACTAGGATGGGTGACCTGCTGCGAAGTCCTTATATTTCATCCATTTTCTTGGGAAGTCCTCGTGTTGCACCAATTTTTTTTACAGATGATTCTTTCGACGTTACGCGCGACTTGAATTATGGTCCGCAGGTTTATTCGCAAATTGAGTCACGGCACCGTGGTATTTTACTTGATATTTGAACAAGAATGGGAGGTGCAGTGCGCACGAACAAGGAAACAAATGACGGGAGGGGGAAGAAAGGAGAAGGAGTGTATGTATTTGGAGCGCGAAATTAAACAGGTGCGGTCATACCAGCACTAATGCATCGGATCCCATCAGAACTCCGCAGTTAAGTGTGCTTGGGCTAGAGTTGTACTCGGATGGGTGACCTCCTAGGAAGTCCTCGTGTCGCACATTTTTTTTTTCAAACGGGTCGTTCGACGTTACGCGCGACTGGAACTATGATCCGCTGGTTTATACGCAAATGTGAGTCAAGAAACAGGGGCATTTTAATCGATATTAGAACGAGAATGAGAGGTGCAGTGTGAACGCACAAGAAAACAAATGATGGGAGGTGGGAGGGAAGGAGAAGGTGTGTATCTATTTGCAGCGCGAAATGAAATATGTGCGATCATACCAGCACTAATTCACCGGATCCTATCAGAACTCCGCCGTATTACTCGGATGGGTGACCTCCTGGGAAGTCCTCGTGTTGCACCCATTTTTTTTCAGATGGGTCGTTCGACGTTACGCGCGAATAGAATTATGAACCGCTGGTTCATTCGCAAAGGTGAGTCACGGTGCCGTCATATTTTTCTTGATATTAGAACGAGAAGGAGAGATGTAGAGTGCACGCACAAGGAAACTAATGACGGGAGGAGGGATGGAAGGAGAGAGAATGTATGTATTTGCATCGCAGAATGAAACAGGTGCGATCATACCAGCACTAATGCAACGGATTCTATCAGAACTCCGCAAGTTAAGGGTGCTTGAGCGAGAGTAGTACTTGGATGGGTGACCTCTTATGAAGTCCTTATATTTCACCCGTTTTCTTGGAAAGTCCTCGTTTTGCACCAATTTTTTACAGATGATTCTTTTGACGTTATGCGCGACTTGAATTATGGTTCGCAGGTTTATTCCCAAATGTGAGTCACGGCGCCGTGGCATTTTACTTGATATTTGAGTGAGAACGGGAGGTGCAGTCCGCACGCACAAGGAAACAAATGACTTGAGGGGGAAGATAAGAGAAGGAGTGTATGTATTTGCAGCGCGAAATTAAACAGGTGCGATCATACTAGCACTAATGTATCGGATTCCATCAGAACTTCGCAGTTAAGTGTGTTTGGGCGAGAGTAGTACTCGGATGGGTGACCTCCTGGGAAGTCCTCGTTTCGCACATATTTTTTTTCAGACGGATCATTCGACATTACTCGTGACTGGAACTATGGTCCGCTAATTAATACGCAAATGTAAGTCAAGAAGCAGAACATTTTAATCGATATTAGAACAAGAAGGAGAGGTGCAGTGTGAATGCACAAGGAAACAAATGATGGGAGGGGAGAAGAAAGGAGAAGGAATGTATGTATTTTCAGCACAAAATGAAACAGGTGCGATCATACCAGCACAAATGCACCTGATCCCATCAGAACTCCGCAGTTAAGTGTGTTTTGGCGAAAGTAGTACAAGGATGGGTTACCTCCTGAGAAGTTCTCGTGTTGCACCCATTTTTTTTTTCAGATGGGTCGTTCAACATTACGCGTGACTGGAACTATGGTCCGCTGGTTTATACGCAAATGTGAGTCAAGACAAAGGGGCATTTTAATTGATATTAGAACGAGAAGAAGAGGTGAAGTGTGAACGCACTAGGAAACAAATGACGGGAGGGGGAAGAAAGGAGAAGGAGTGAATGTATTTGCAGCGCGAAATTAATCAGGTGCGATCATACCAACACTAATGCCCCGGATCCCTTCAGAACTCCGCAGTTAAGTGTGGTTGGGCGAGAGTAGTACTCGGATGGGTGACCTCTTGGGAAGTTCTCGTGTGGCACCCATTTTTTTTCAGATGGGTCGTTCGACGTTACGCGCGAATGGAATTATGAACCGCTCGTTCATTCGCAAAGGTTAGTCACGGTGTTGGGACATTTTACTTGATATTAGAAAGAGAAGGAGAGATGCAGAGTGCACGCACAAGGAAACAAATGACGGGAGGGGGGATGGAAGGAGAAAAAGTGTATGTATTTACAGCGCATAATGAAACATGAGCAATAATACCAGCACTAATGCAGTAGATTCTATCAGAACTTCGAAAGTTAAGGGTACTTGGGCAAGAGTAGTACTAGGATGGGTGACCTCCTGCAAATTCCTTATATTTCTCCCATTTTCTTGGGAAGTCCTTGTGTTGCACCCATTTTTAACAGATGATTCTATCGACGTTATGCACGACTTGAATTATGGTCTACAGGTTTATACGCAAATGTGAGTCACGGTGCCGTGGCAATTTACTTGATATTAGAACGAGAACGGGAGGTGCAGTGCGCACGCACAAGGAAACAAATAACAGGACAGGGAAGAAAGGAGAAGGAGTGTATGAATTTGCAGCGCGAAATTAAACAAGTGCGATCATACTAGCACTAATGCACCGGATCCCATCAGAACTCCGCAATTAAGTGTGATTGGGCGAGAGTAGTACTCGGATGGGTGACCTCCTCGGAAGTTCTCGTGTGACACTAATTTTTTTCAGACGGGTCGTTCGTTGTTATGCGCGACTGGAACTATGGTCCGCTTATTTATACGCAAATGTGAGTCAAGAAGCAGTGGCTTTTTAACCAATATTAGAACGAGAAGGAGAGGTGCAGTGTGAACGCACAAGGAAACAAATGATGGGATGGGGGAGGGAAGGAGAAGTAGTGTATGTATTTTCAGCACGAAATGAAATAGGTGCGATAATACCAACACAGATGCATCGGATCCCATCAGAACTCCGCAGTTAAGTGTGCTTTGGCGAAAGTAGTTCAAGGATGGGTTACCTCTTAGGAAGTTCTCGTGTTGCACCCATTTTTTTTTCAGGCAGGCCGTTCGACGTTATGCGCGACTGGATCTATGGTCCGCTGGTTTATACGCAAATGTGAGTCAAGACGCAGGGGCATTTTAATTGATATTAGAACGAGAATGAGAGGTGAAGTGTGAACGCACCAGGAAACAAATGACGGGAGGGGGAAGAAAGGAGAAGGAGTGTATGTATTTGTAGCGCAAAATCAAATAGGTGCGATCATACCAGCACTAATGCACCGGATCCCATCAGAACTTCGCAGTTAAGTGTGCTTGGGCGAGAGTAGTACTTGGATGGGTGACCTCTTGGGAAGTCCTTGTGTTGCACCCATTTATTTTCGGATGGGTCATTCGACGTTACGCGCGAATGGAATTATGAACCGCTGGTTCATTCGCAAAGATGAGTCACGGTGCCGAGGCATTTTACTTGATACTAGAACGAAAACGAGAGACGCACAGTGCACGCACAAGAAAACAATTGATGGGAGGGGGGATGGAAGGAGAAAGAGTGTATGTATTTGCAGCGCAGAATGAAACATGAGCGATCATACCAGCATTTATGCAACAGATTCTATTAGAACTCCGCAGTTAAGGGTGCTTGGGCGAGAGTAGTACTAGGATGGGTGGCCTCCTGCGAAGTCCTTATATTTCACCCCATTTTCTTGGGAAGTTCTCGTGTTGCACCCATTTTTTTGCAGATGATTCTTTCGACGTTACGCTTGACTTGAATTATGGTCCGCAGGTTTATTCGCAAATGTGAGTCACGGCGCCGTGGCATTTCACTTGATATTTTAAAAAGAACAGGAGGTACAATGCACACGCACAAGGAAACAAATGACGAGAGGGGGAAGAATGGAGAAGGAATGTGTGTATTTGCAGCGCAAAATTAAACTGTTGCGATCATGCCAACACTAATGCACCGGAGCTCATCAAAACTTCGCAGTTAAGTGTGTTTGGGCGAGAGTAGTACTCGGATGGGTGACCTCTTGGGAATTCCTCGTGTCGCACTAATTTTCTTTTAGACGGGTCGTTCGACGTTACACGCGACTGGAACTATGATCCGCTGTTTTATACGCAAATGTGAGTCAAGAAGCAGGGGCATTTTAATTGATATTAGAACGAGAAAGAGAGGTGCAGTGTGAATGCACAAGGAAATTATTGATGGGAGCGGGGACAGAAGGAGAAGGAGCGTATGTATTTTCAGCACCAAATGAAATAGGTGCGATCATAACAGCACAAATGCACCGGATCCCATCAGAACTACGCAGTTAAGTGTGCTTTGGCGAAAGTAGTACAATGATGGGTTACCTCCTGGGAAGTTCTCGTGTTACACCCTTTTTGTTTTTTCAGATGGGTTGTTCGACGTTACGCGCGATTGGAACTATGGTCCGCTGGTTTATACGCAAGTGTAAGACAAGAGGCAGGGGCATTTTAATTGATATTAGAACGAGAAGGAGAGGTGAAGTGTGAACGCACCAAGAAAAAAATGACGGGAGGGGGAAGAAAGGAGGAGTGTATGTATTTACAACGCGAAATTAAACAGGTGCGATCATACCAGTACTAATGCACCGGATCCCATCAGAACTCCGCAGTTAAGTATGCTTGGGCAAAAGTAGTACTCGGATCGGGGACCGCCTAGGAATTCCTCGTGTCGCACCAATTTTTTTTCAGATGGGTCGTTCGACATTACGCGCGACTGGAACTATGGTCCGCTGGTTTATACGCAAATTAAAGTCAAGAAGCAGGGGCATTTTAATCGATATTAGAATGAGAAGGAGAGATGTAGTGTGAATGCACAAGGAAACAAATGATGGGAGGGGGGAGGGAAAGAGAAGGAGTGTATGTATTTTCAGCACGAAATGAAACAGGTGCGATCATACCAGCACAAATACACTGGATCCCATCATAACTCCGCAGTTAAGTGTGCTTTCGCGAAAGTAGTACAAGGACGGGTTACCTCCTGGGAAGTTCTTGTGTTGCACCCATTTTTTTTTTCAGATGGGTCGTTCGACGTTACGCGCGACTGGAACTATGGTCCGCTGGCTTATACCCAAATGTTAGTTAAGAAGCAAGGTCATTTTAATCGATATTAGAACGAGAATGAGTGGTGCAGTGTGAACGCACAAGGAAACAAATGACGGGAGGGGGGAGGGAAGGAGAAGGAGTGTATATATTTGCAGCACGAAATGAAACAGGTGCGATCATACCAGAACAAATGCACCGGATCCCATCAGAACTCCGCAATAAAGTGTGTTTTGGCGAAAGTTGTACAATTATAGGTTACCTCCTCGGAAGTTCTCGTGTTGCACGCATTTATTTTTCTGATGGGTCGTTCAACATTACGCACGACTGGAACTATGGGTCCACTGGTTTATACGCAAATGTGAGTCAAGACGCAGAGGCATTTTAATTGATATTAGAACGAGAATGAGAGGTGTAGTTTGAACGCACCAGGAAAAAAATGACGGGAGGGGGAAGAAAGGAGAAGGGGTGTTTGTATTTGCAGCTCTAAATAAAACAGGTGCGATCATACCAGCACTAATGCACCGTATCCCATCAGAACTCCACAGTTAAGTGTGCTTGGGCAAGAGTTGTACTCGGATGGGTGACCTCCTGGGAAGTTCTTGTGTTGCACCCATTTTTTTTCGGATGGATCGATCGACGTTACGCGCGAATGGAATTATGAACCGCTGGTTCATTCGCAAAGGTGAGTCATGGTGCCGGGGTATTTTACTTGATATTAGAACGAGAAGGAGAGATGCAGAGTGCATGCACGAGGAAACAAATGATGGGAGGGGGATGGAACGAGAAAGAGTGTATGTATTTACACCGCAGAATGAAACATGAGCGATCATACCAGCACTAATGCAATGGATTCTATCAGAACTCCGCCAGTTATGGGTGTTTGGGCAAGAGTAGTACTGGGATGGGTGACCTCCTGCGAAGTCCTTATATTTCACCCATTTTATTGGGAAGTCCTCGTGTTGCACCCATTTTTTTGCAGATGATTCTTTCGACGTTACACGCGACTTGAATTATTGTCTGCAGGTTTATTCGCAAATGTGAGTCACAGCGCCGTGACATTTTACTTGATATTAAAACGAGAACGGGAGGTGCAGTGCGCACGCACAAGGAAACAAATGACGGGAGGGGGAAGACAGGAGAAGGAGTGTATGTATTTGCAGTGCGAAATGAAACAGGTGCGATCATACCAGCATCAATGCACCGGATCCCATCAGAACTCTGCAGTTAAGTGTGCTTCGGCGAGAGTAGTACTCGAATGGGTGACCTCTTGGGAAGTCCTCGTGTTGCACCCATTTATTTTAGATGGGTCATTCGATGTTACGCGCGAAAGGAATTATGAACCGCTGGTTCTTTCGCAAAGGTGAGTCACGGTACCGGGGCATTTTACTTGTTATTAAAACGAGATGGAGAGATGCAAGGTGCACGCACATAGAAACAAATGACGGGAGAGGGGATGGAAGGAGAAAGAGTGTATGTATTTGCAGCGCAGAATGAAACATGAGCGATCATACCAGCACTAATGCAACGGATTCTATCAGAACTCCTCAGTTAAGGGTGATTGGGCGAGGTAGTACTAGGATGGGTGACCTCCTACGAAGTCCATATATTTCACCCGTTTTATTGGGAAGTCCTCGTGTTGCACCCATTTTTTTGCAGATGAATTTTTCGACATCACGTGTGACTTGAATTATGGTCCGTAGGTTTATTCGCAAATGTGAGTTACGGCGCCGTGGGATTTTACTTGATATTAAAATGAGAACGGGAGGTGCAGTACGCACGCACAAGGAAATAAATGACGGGAGGGGGAAGAAAGGAAAAGGAGTGTATATATTTGCAGCACGAAATTAAACAGGTGCGATCATACCAGCACTAATGCACTAGATCCCATCAGAACTCCGCAGTTAAGTGTGCTTGAGCAAGAGTAGTACTCGGAAGGGTGACCTCTTGGGAAGTCCTCGTGTCGCACCAATTTTCTTTCAGACGGGTCATTCGATGTTACGCGCGGCTGGAACTATGGTCAGCTGGTTTATACGCAAATGTGAGTCAAGAGGCAGGGGCATTTTAATCGATTTTAGAACAAAGAGAGGTGCAGTGTGAACGCACAAGGAAATAAATGATGGGAGGGGGGAGGGAAGGAGAAGTAGTGTATGTATTTTCAGCACAAAATGAAACAGGTGCGATAATACCAGCCCAAATGCACCGGATCCCATCAATACTGTACAAGGATGCGTTACCTCCTGGGAAGTTCTCGTGTTGCAGCCATTTTTTTTTTCATGTGGGTCGTTCGACATTACGTGCCACTAGAACTATGGTCCGCTGGTTTATACGCAAATGTGAGTCAAGACGCAGAGGCATTTTAATTGATATTAGAACGAGAAGGAGAGGTGAAGTGTGAACGCACCAGGAAACAGATGACGGGAGGGGGAAGAAAGGAGGAGTGTATTTATTTGCAGCACGAAAAGAAACAGGTGCGATCATACCAGCACTAATTCACCGTATCCCATAAGAACTCTGCAGTTAAGTGTGCTTGGACGAGAGTAGTACTCGGATGGGTGACCTCTTGGGAAGTTCTCGTGTTACACCCATTTTTTTTCGGATGGGTCGTTCGACGTTACGCGCGAATGGAATTATGAATTGTTAGATCATTCGCAAAGGTGAGTCATGGTTCCGGGGCATTTTAATTGATATTAGAATAAGAAGAAGTGATGCAGAGTGCATGCACAAAGAAACAAATGACGAGAGGGGGGATGGAAGGAGAAAGAGTGTATGTATTTGCAGCGCAGAATGAAACATGAGCGATCATACCAGTACTAATGCAACGGATTCTATCAGAACTCCGCAAGTTAAGGGTGCTTGGGTGAGAGTCGTACTAGGATGGGTGACCTCCTGCGAAGTCCTTATATTTCACCCATTTTCTTGGGAAATCCTCGTGTTGCACCCATTTTTTTGCAGATGATTCTTTCGACGTTACGCGACTTCGATTATGGTCTGCAGGTTTATTCGCAAATGTGAGTAACGGCGTCGTGGCATTTTACTTGATATTAGAACGAGAACAGGAGGTGTAGTGCGCATGCACAAGGAAACAAATGACGGGAGGGGGAAGAAAAGAGAAGGAGTGTATGTACTTGTAGCGCGAAATTAAACAGGTGATATCATACCAGCACTAATGCACCGAATCCCATCAGAACTCCGGAGTTAAGTGTGCTTGGTGAGAGTAGTTCTCGGATGGGTGACCTCTTGGGAAGTCCTTGTGTCGCACCAATTTTTTTCAGACGGGTCGTTCGATGTTACGCGCGACTAGATCTTTGGTCTGCTGGTTTATACACAAATGTGAGTCAAGAAGCAGGGACATTTTAATCGATATTAGAAAGAGAAGGAGAGGTGCAGTGTGAATGCACAAGGAAACAAATGACGGGAGGGGGGAGGGAAGGAGAAGGAGTGTATGCATTTTCAGCACAAAATGAAACAGGTGCGATCATACCAGCACAAATGCACCTGATCCCATCAGAACTCCGCAGTTAAGTGTTCTTTGGCGATAGTAGTACAAGGATGGGTTACCTCCTGGGAAGCTCTCGTGTTGCACCCATTTTTTTTTTCAGATGGGTCATTCGACGTTACGCGCGACTGGAACTATGGTCCGAGGTTTATACGCAAATGTGAGTCAAGACACAAGGACATTTTAATTGACATTAGAACGAGAAGGAGAGGTGAAGTGTGAACGCACCAGGAAACAAATGATGGGAGGGGGAAGAAAGGAGAAGGAGTGTATGTATTTGCATTGCGAAATGAAACAGGTGCGATAATACCTGCACTAATGCACCGAATCACATCAGAACTCCGCAGTTAAGTGTGCTTGGGCGAGAGTAGTACTCGGATGGGTGACCTCCTGGGATGTCCTCTTGTTGCACCCATATTTTTTCGGATGAGTCATTCGATGTTACGTGCGAATGGAATTATAAACTGCTGGTTCATTCGCAAAGGTGAGTCATGGTGCCGGGGCATATTATTTGATATTAAAACAAGAAGGAGAGATGCAGGGTGGATGCACAAGGAAACAAATGACGGGAGGGGGGATGGAAGGAGAAAGAGGGTATGTATTTGCAGCGCAGAATGAAACATGAGCGATCATACCTGCACTAATGCAACGTATTCTATCAGAACTCCTCAAGTTAAGGGTGTTTGGGCGAGAGTAGTACTAGGATGGGTGACCTCCTGCGAAGTCCTTATATTTCACCCATTTTCTTGAGAAGTCCTCGTGTTGCACCTATTTTTTTACAGATGAAGCTTTCGACGTTACGCGCAACTTAAATTATGGTCCGCAGGATTATTCACAAATGTGAGTCACGGCACCGTATCATTTTACTTGATATTTGAACGAGAATGGGAGGTGTTGTGCGCACGCACAAGGATACAAATGATGGGAGGGGGAAGAAAGGAGAAGGAGTGTATGTATTTGCAGCGCAAAATTAAACAGGTGCGATCATACCAGCACTAATGTACCGTATCCCATCTGAACCCCGCAGTTAATTGTGCTTGGGCGAGAGTTGTACTCGGATGGGTGACCTCTTGAGAAGTCCTCGTGTCGCATTAATTTTTTTCCAGACGGGTCGTTCGACGTTACACGCGACTGGAACTATTGTCCGCTGGTTTATACGCAAATATGAGTCAAGAAGCAGGGGCATTTTAATCGATATTAGAACGAGAAAAAAAGCTGCAGTGTGAACGCATAAGGAAACAAATGATGGGAGGGGGGAGGGAAGGAGAAGGAGTGTATGTATTTTCAACACGAAATGAAACAGGTGCGATTATACCAGTACAAATACACCAGATCCCATCAGAACTCCGCGGTTAATTGTGCTTAGGCGAGAGTAGTACTCGGATGGGTGACCTCCTGCGAAGTCCTCGCGTGCGCCCCTTTTTTTTTGAATGGGTTGTTCGACGTTACGCGCGAAAGGAATTTTGAACCGTTGGTTCATTCGCAAAGGTGAGTCACGGTACTGGGGCATTTTACTTGATATTTGAATGAGAAGGAGAGATGCAGAGTTCACGCATGGTCCGCAAATTTATTCACAAATGTGAGTCACGGCACCGTGGCATTTTACTTGATATTTGAACGTGAAAGAGAGTTGCAGTGCACACGCGCAAGGAAACAAATGACGGGAGGGGGAAGAAAGGAGAAGGAGTGTACGTATTTGCAGTGCGAAATTAAACAGGTGCGATCATTCCAGCACAAATGCACCGTATCCCATCAGAACTTAGCAGTTAAGTGTGCTTGGGCGAGAGTAGTACTCGGATGAGTGACCTCCTGGGAAGTCCTCGTGTTGCACCTTTTTTTTTCGGATGGGTTGTTCGACGTTACGCGCGAATGGAATTATGAACCGCTGGTTTATTCGCAAAGGTGAGTCACGGTACCTGGGTATTTTACTTGATATTATAACGAGAAGGAGAGATGTAGAGTGCACGCACAAGGACACAAATGACGGGAGAGGGAAGAAAAGAGAAGGAGTGAATGTATTTGCAGTGCAAAATTAATCAGGTGCGATTATAGCAGCACTAATGCACCGGATCCCATAAGAACTCCGCAGTTAAGTGTGCTTGGGCGAGAGTAGTACTCAGATGGGTGACCTCTTGGGAAGTTCTCGTGTTGCACCCTTTTTTTTTCGGATGGGTCGTTCGACGTTACGCGCGAATGGAATTATGAACAGCTGGTTCATTCGCAAAGGTTAGTCACGGTGCCGGGGCATTTTACTTGATATTAGAACAAGAAAAAGAGATACAAAGTGCACGGACAAGGAAATAAATGACGGGAGGTGGGATGGAAAGAGAAAGAGTATATGTATTTGCAACGCATAATGAAAAATAAGTGATCATACCTGCACTAATACAACGGATTCTATCAGAACTCCGCAGTTAAGGGTGCTTGGGCGAGAGTAGTACTAGGATGGGTGACCTCCTGCGAAGTCCTTATATTTCACCCATTTTCTTGGGAAGTCCTCGTGTTGCACCCATTTTTTCGCAGATGATTCTTTCGACGTTACACGCGACTTTAACTATGGTCCGCAGGTTTATTCACAAATGTGAGTCACGGCGCCGTGGAATTTTACTTGATATTAGAACTAGAACGGGAGGTGCAGTGCGCACGCACAAGGAAACAAATGACGGGAGGGGGAAGAAATTATAAGGAGTGTATGTATTTGCAACGCCAAATGAAACATGTGCGATCGTACCAGCACTAATGCACCGGATCCATCATAACTCTGTAGTTAAGTGTGATTGGGCGAGAGTAGTACTATGATGGGTTACCTCCTTGGAAGTCCTCGTTTTGCACCTATTTTTTCTCAGATGGCTCGCTCGACATTACGCGCGAATGGAATTATGAACCACTGGTTCATTCACAAAGGTCAGTTCCAGTGCCGGGGCATTTGACTTGATATTAGAACGAGAAAGAGAGATACGGAGTGCATGCACAAGGAAACAAATGACGGGAGGGGGGATGGAAGGAGAAAGAGTGTATGTATTTGCAGCGCAGAATGAAGCATGAGCGATCATACCAGCACTGATGCAACGGATTCTATAAGAACTCCGCAAGTTAAGGGTGCTTGAGCGAGAGTAGTACTAGGATGGGTGACCTCCTGCGAAGTCCTTATATTTCACCTATTTTTTTGGGAAGTCCTCGTGTTGCACCAATTTTTTTACAAAAGATTCTTTCGATGTTACGCGCGACTCGAATTATGGTTCGCAGGTTTATTCGTAAATATGAGTCACCGCACTATGGCATTTTACTTGATATTAGATCGAGAACGGGAGGTGCAGTGCGCATGCACAAGGAAACAAATGACGGGAGGGAGAAGAAAAGAGAAGGAGTGTATGTATTTGCAGCGCAAAATTAAACAGGTGCGATCAAACTAGAACTAATGCACCGGATCCCATCAGAATTTCGCAGTTAAGTATGCTTGGGTGAGAGTAGTACTCGGATGGGTGACCTCCTGGGAAGTCCTCGTGTCGCACCAATTTTTTTTTCAGACGGGTCGTTCGACATTACGCGCGACTGGAACTATGGTCCGTTGGTTTATACGCAAATGTGAGTCATGATGCAGGGGCATTTTAATCGATATTAGAACGAGAAGGAGAGGTGCAGTGTGAACGCACAAGGAAACAAATGATGGGAGGGGGGAGGAAAAGAGAAGGAGTGTATGTATTTTCAGCACGAAATAAAACAGGTGCGATAATACCAGCACAAATGCACCGGATTCCATCAGAACTCTCTAGTTAAGTGTGCTTTGGCGAAAGTAGTACAAGGATGGCTGACCTCATGGGAAGTTCTCGTGTTGCACCCATTTTTTTTTTTCAGATGGGTCATTCGACGTTACGCGTGACTGGAACTATGGTCTGCTGGTTTATACGCAAATGTGAGTCAAGACACATGGGCATTTTAATTGATATTAGAACGAGAAAGAGAGGTGACGTGTGAACGCACCAGGAAACAAATGACGGGAGGGGGAAGAAAGGGGAAGGTGTGTATGTATTTGTAGCGCAAATATAAACAGGTGCGATCATACCGGTACTAATACACCAGATCTCATCAGAACTCCGCAGTTAAGTGTACTTGGGCAAGAGTAGTTCTCGGATGGGTGACGTCATGGGAAGTCCTCGTGTTGCACCCATTTTTTTTTCGGATGGGTCGTTCGACATTACGCACGAATGGAATGATGAACTGCTGGTTCATTCGCAAAGGTGAGTCACGGTGCCGGGGCATTTTACTTAATATTAGAACGAGAATGAGAGGTACAGAGTGCACGCACAAGGAAACAAATGACAAGAGGGGGGATTGAATGAGAAAGAGTGTATGAATTTGCAGCGTAGTATGAAACATGAGCGATCATACCAGCACTAATGCAACGGATTCTATCAAAACTCCGCAAGTTATGGGTGCTTGGGCGAGAGCAGTACTAGGATAGGTGACCTCCTGCGAAGTCCTTATATTTAACCCATTTTATTGGGAAGTCGTCGTGTTGCACCCACTTTTTTACAGATGATTCTTTCGACGTTGCGTGCGACTTGAATTATGGTCCGCAGGTTTATTCGCAAATGTGAGTCACGGCGCCGTGGCATTTTAGTTGATATTTGAACGAGAATGGGAGGTGCAGTGCGCACGAACAAGGAAACAAATGACGGGAGGGGGAAGAAAGGAGAAAGAGTGTATGTATTTGCAGCACGAAATAAAACAGGTGCGATCATACCAGCACAAATGCACCGGATAACTTTAGAACTCCGCAGTTAAGTGTGCTTTGGCGAAAGTAGTAAAAGAATGGGTTACCTCCTGAGAAGTTCTCGTGTTGCACCCATTTTTTTTTCATATGGGTCGTTCGATGTTACGTGCGACTGGAACTATGGTCCGCTAGTTTATACGCAAATGTGAGTCAAGACACAGGAGCATTTTAATTGATATTAGAACGAGAAGGAGAGGTGAATTGTGAACGCACCAGGAAACAAATGACGGGAGGGAGAAGAAAGGAGAAGGAGTGTATGTATTTGCAGCGCGAAATGAAAAAGGTGCGATCATACTAGCACTAATGCACCGGATCCCATCAGAACTCCGCAGTTAAGATTGCTTGGGTTAGATCGGATGGGTGACCTCCTGGGAAGTTCTTGTGTTGCACCCATTTTTTTTTCAAATGGGTCGTTTGACGTTACGCGTGAATGGAATTATGAACCGCTAGTTCATTCGCAAAGGTGAGCCACGGTGCCGGAGAATTTTACTTGATATTAGAACGAGAAGGAGTGATGCAGAGTGCACGCACAAGGAAACAAATGACGGGAGGGGGGATGGAAGGAGAAAGAGTGTATGTATTTGCAGCGTAGAATTAAACATGAGCGATCATACCAGCACTAATGCAACGGATTCTATCAGAACTCCGCAAGTTAAGAGTGCTTGGGCGAGAGTAGTACTAGGATGGGTGACCTCCTGCGAAATCCGTATATTTCACCCATTTTCTTGGGAAATCCTCGTGTTGCACCCATTTGTTTGCAGATGATTCTTTCGATGTTATGCGCGACTTGAATTATGGTCCATAGGTTTTTTCGCAAATGTGAGTCACGGCGCCATGACATTTTACTTGATATTAGAACGAGAACGGGAGGTGCAGTGGGCACGCACAAGAAAACAAATGATGGGAGGGGGAAGAAAGAAGAAGGAGTGTATATATTTGCAGCGCGAAATTAAACAGTTGTCATCATACCAGCACTAATGCACCGAATCCCATCAGAACTACGCAGTTAAAGGTGTTCGGTTGAGAGTAATTCTCCGATGGGTGACCTCTTGGGAAGTCCTCGTGTCGCACCAAATTTTTTTTCAGATAGGTCGTTCGACGCTACGCGCGACTGGAGTTATGGTCCGCTAGTTTATACGTAAATGTGAGTTAAAAAACAGGGGAATTTTATTCGATACTAGAACGAGAATGAGAGGTGCAATGCGAACGCACAAGGAGACAAATGACGGGA
Organism: Carica papaya; assembly: GCF_054855325.1. Taxonomy (NCBI): domain Eukaryota; kingdom Viridiplantae; phylum Streptophyta; class Magnoliopsida; order Brassicales; family Caricaceae; genus Carica; species Carica papaya. The sequence goes on from NC_142316.1 coordinate 21,703,231, forward strand.
GGGGGGAGGGAAGGAGAAGGAGTGTATGTATTTTCATCAAGAAATGAAATAGGTGCGATCATACCAGCACAAATGCACCGGATCCCATCAGAACTCCGCAGTTAAGTGTGCTTTGGCAAAAGTAGTACAAGGATGGGTTACCTCCTGGATGTTCTCGTGTTGCACCCTTTTTTTTTCAGATGTGCCGTTTGACGTTACGCGCGACTGGAGCTATGGTCCGCTGTTTTATACGCAAATGTGAGTAAAGACGCAAGGGCATTTTAATTGATATTAGAACGAGATGGAGAGGTGAAGTGCGAACGCACCAGGAAACAAATGACGGGAGGGGAAGAAAGGAGAAGGAGTGTATGTATTTGCAGCGTGAAATTAAACAGGTGCGATCATACCAGTACTAATGCACCAGATCTGAACTCTGCACAAGGAAACAAATGATGGGAGGGGGGAGGGAAGGAGAAGGAGTGTATATATTTTCTGCATGAAATGAAATAGGTGCTATCATACCAGCACAAATGTACCAGATCCCATCAGTACTCTACAGTTAAGTGTGCTTTAGTGAAAGTAGTACAAGGATGGGTTACCTCCTGGAAAGTTCTCGTGTTGCACCCATTTTATTTTCAGATGGGTCGTTCCACGTTATGCGCGAATGGAACTATTGTCTGCTGGTTTATACGAAAATGTGAGTCAAGACGCAGGGGCATTTTAATTTATATTAGAACGATAAAGGAGAAGGAGTGTATGTATTTGCAGCGCAAAATGAAACAGGTGCGATCATACCAGCACTAATGCACCGGATCCCATCAGAACTCCACAGTTAAGTGTCCTTGGGCGAGTGTAGTACTCGGATGGGTGATCTCCTGGGAAGTCCTCATGTTGCACCCCTTTTTTTTCGGATGGGTCGGTCGACGTTACGCGCGAATGGAATTATGAACTGCTGGTTCATTCGCAAAGGTGAGTCACGGTGCCGGGGCATTTTACTTGATATTAGAACGAGAATGAGTCATGCAGAGTGCACGCACAAGGAACAAAATGACGGGAGGGGGGATGGAAGGAGAAAGAGTGTATGTATTTGCAGCGCAGAATGAAACATGAGCGATCACACCAGCACTAATGCAACGGATTCTATCAGAACTCTGCAGTTAAGGGTGCTTGGGCGAGAGTAGTACTAGGATGGGTGACCTCCTGCGAAGTCCTTATATTTCACCCATTTTCTTGGAAAGTCCTCGTGTTGCACCCATTTTTTTACAGATGATTCTTTCGATGTTACGGGCGACATGAATTATGGTCCGCAGGTTTATTCGCAAATGTGAGTCACTACGCCGTGGAATTTTACTTGATATTAGAACGAGAACGGGAGGTGCAGTGGGCACGCACAAGAAAACAAATGATGGGAGGGGGAAGAGAGAAGAAGGAATGTATGTATTTGCAGCGCGAAATTAAAATGGTGCGATCATACCAGCACTAATGCACCAGATCCCATCAGAACTCTGCAGTTAAGTCTTCTTGGGCGAGAGTAGTACTTTGATGGGTGACCTCCTGGTAAGTCTTCGTGTCGCACTAATTTTTTTTCAGACAGGTCATTCGACGTTACGCGCGACTAGAACTATGGTCCACTGGTTTATACGCAAATGTGAGTCAAGAAGCAGGGGCATTTTGATCGATATTAGAACGAGAATGAGAGGTGCAATGTGAACACACAAGGAAACAAATGACGGTAGGGGGAAGGGAAAGAGAAGGAGTGTATGTATTTTCAGCAAGAAATGAAACAGGTGTGATCATACCAGCACAAATGCACCGGATCCCATCAGAACTCCGCAGTTAAGTGTGCTTTGGCAAAAGTAGTACAAGGATGGGTTACCTCTTGGGATGTTCTCGTGTTGCACCCTTTTTTTTTTCAGATGTGCCGTTCGACGTTACGCGCGACTGGAGCTATGGTCCGCTGTTTTATACGCAAATGTGAGTAAAGACGCAGGGACATTTTAATTGATATTAGAACGAGATTGAGAGGTGAAGTGCGAACGCACTAGGAAACAAATGATGGGAGGGGAAGAAAGGAGAAGGAGTGTTATTTGCAGCGCGAAATTAAACAGGTGCGATCATACCAGTACTAATGCACCAGATCTGAACTCCGCATTTAAGTGTGCTTGGGCGAGAGTAGTACTCGGATGGGTGACCTCCTGGGAAGTCCTCGTGTTACACCCTTTTTTTTTTGGATGGGTCGTTCGACGTTACGCACGAATGGAATTATGAACCGCTGGTTCATTCGCAAAGGTGAGTCACGGTGCCGGGACATTTTACTTGATATTAGAACGAGAAGGAGAGATGCAGAGTGCACGCACAAGGAAACAAATGACGGGAAGGGGGATAGAAGGAGAAAGAGTGTATGTATCTGCAGCGCAGAATGAAACATGAGGGATCATACAAGCACTAATGCAACAGATTCTATAAGAACTCTGCAAGTTAAGGGTGCTTGGGCGAGAGTAGTACTAGGATGGGTGACCTCCTGCGAAGTCCTTATATTTCACCTGTTTTCTTGGGAAGTCCTCGTGTTGCACCCATTTTTTTGCAGATGATTCTCTCAACGTTACGCGCGTCTTGAATTATGGTCCGCAGGTTTATACGCAAATGTGAGTCACGGCGCCATGGCATTTTACCTGATATTAGAACAAGAACGGGAGGTGCAGTGTGCACGCACAAGGAAACAAATGATGGGAGGGGAAAAAAAGGAGACGGAGTGTATGTATTTGCAGCGCGAAATTAAACAGGTGCGATCATACCAGTACTAATGCACCGGATCCCATCAGAACTCCGCATTTAAGTGTGCTTGAGCGAAAGTAGTTCTCAGATGGGTGACCTCTTGGGAAGTCTTTGTGTCGCACCAATTTTTTTTCAGATGGGACATTCGACGTTATGCGCGACTGCAACTATGGTCCGCTGCTTTATACGCAAATGTGAGTCAAGAAGCAGGGGCATTTTAATCGATATTAGAACGAGAAGGAGAGGTGAAGTGTGAACGCACTGGGAAATAAATGACGGGAGGGGGAAGAAAGGGGAAGGAGTGTATGTATTTGCAACGCATTTTTTTGCAGATGATTCTTTCGACGTTACACGCGACTTGAATTATGTTCCGAAGGTTTATTTACAAATGTGAGTCACGGCGCCGTGACAATTTACTTGATATTTAAACGAGAACGGGAGGTGTAGTGCGCACGCACAAGGAAACAAATGACGGGAGGGGGAAGAAATGAGAATGAGTGAATGTGTTTGCAGCGCGAAATTAATCAGGTGCGATCAAACCAGCACTAATGCACCGAATCCCATTAGAACTCCGCAGTTAAGTGTGCTTGGGTGAGAGTAGTACTCGGATGGGTGACCTTCTGGGTAGTCCTCGTGTTGCACCCATTTTTTTTTAGATGGGTCATACGACGTTATGCACGAATCGAATTATGAGACGCTGGTTCATTCGCAAAACTGAGTCACGGTGCCGGGGCATTTTACTTGATATTAGAAGGAGAAGGAGAGATGTAGAGTGTGCGCACAAGGAAAAAAAATGACGGGAGGGGGGATGGAAGGAGAAAGAATGCATGTATTTGCAGCGCAGAATGAAACATGAGTTTTCATACCACCATTAATGCAACGGATTCTATCAGGACTCCACAAGTTACGGGTGCTTGGGCGAGAGTAGTACTAGGATGGGTGACCTCCTGCGAAGTCCTTATATTTCACCCATTTTCTTGGGAAGTCCTCGTGTTGCACTCATTTTTCGGCAGATGATTCTTTCGACGTTACGCGCGACATTTTACTTTATATTAGAACGAGAATGAGAGATGCAGAGGGCATGCACAAGGAAAAAATGACGGGAGGGGGGATGGAAGGAGAAAGAGTGTATGTATTTGCAGCGCAAAATGAAACATGAGCGATCATACCAGAACTAATGCAACGGATTCTATCAGAACTCTGCAAGTTAAGGGTGCTTGGGCGAGAGTAGTACTAGGATGGGTGACCTCCTGCGAAGTCCTTATATTTCCTCCATTTTCTTGGGAAGTCCTCGTGTTGCGACCATTTTTTTGCAAATGATTCTTTCGACGTTACGCGAGTAATTATGGTCCGCAGGTTTATTCACAAATGTAAGTCACGGCGCCGTGGCATGTTGCTTGATATTTGAACGAGACCAGGAGGTGCAGTGCGCACGCACAAGAAAACTAATGACGGGAGGGGGAAGAAAGGAGGAGTGTATGTATTTGCAGCGCAAAATTAAAGAGGTGCGATTATACTAGCACTAATGCACCGGATCCCATCAGAACTCCGCAGTTAAGTGTGCTTAGGCGAGAGTAGTTCTCGGATGGGTGACCTCCTGGGAAGTCCTTGTGTCGCACCAATTTTTTTTCAGATGGGTCGTTTGACGTTATGCACGACTGAAACTATGGTCCGCTGGTTTATACGCAAATATGAGTCAAGAAGAAGGAGTATTTTAATCGATATTAGAACGAGAAGGAGATGTGCAGTGTGAACGCACAAGGAAACACATTATGGGAGGGGGGAGGGAAGGAGAAGGAGTGTATGTATTTTCAGCACAAAATGAAACAGGTGCGATCATACCAGTACAAATGCACTGGATCCCATCAGTACTCCGCAGTTAAGTGTGCTTTAGCGAAAGTAGTACAAGGATGAGTTATCTCCTAGGAAGTTCTCGTGTATTACCCTTTTTTTTTTCAGATGGGTCATTCGGCGTTACGCGCGACTCGAACTATGGTCCGCTGGTTTATATGCAAATGTGAGTCAAAAAGCAGGAGCATTTTAATCAATATTAAAACGAGAAGGAGAGGTGCAGTGTGAACGCAAAAGGAAACAAATTATGGGAGGGGGGAGGGAAGGAGAAGGAGTGTATGTATTTTCAGCACGAAATGAAACAGGTGCGATCATACCAGCACAAATGCACTGGATCCCATCAGAACTCCGCAGTTAAGTGTGCTTTGGCGAAAGTAGTAGAAGAATGAGTTACCTCCTGGGAAGTTCTCGTGTTGCACCCATTTTTTTTTCAGATGGGTCGTTCTACGTTACGCGCGACTGGAACTATGGTCCGCTAGTTTATACACAAATATGAGTCAAGACGCAGGGGCATTTTAATTGCTATTAGAACGAGAAGAAGAGGTGAAGTGTGAACGCATTAGGAAACAAATGACGGGAGGGGGAAGAAAGGAGAAGGAGTGTATGTATTTGCAGCGCAAAATGACACAGGTGAGATCATACCAGCACTAATGCACCGGATCCCATCAGAACTCTGCAGATAAGTGTGCTTGGGCGAGAGTAGTACTCGGATGGGTGACCTCCTAGGAAGTCCTCGTGTTGTAACCATTTTTTTTCGGAAGGGTCATTCGACGTTACGCACGAATAGAATTATGAACCGCTGGTTCATTCGCAAAGGTGAGTCACGGTGCCGGGGTATTTTATTTTATATTAGAACGAGAAGGAGAGATGCAGAGTGCACGCACAAGGAAACAAATGACGGGAGTGGGGATGGAAGGAGAAAGAGTGTATGTATTTGCAGCGCAGAATGAAACATGAGCGATCATACCTGCACTAATGCAACAGATTCTATCATAACTCCGCAGTTAAGGGTGCTTGGGCAAGAGTAGTACTAGGATGGGTGACCTCCTGCGAAGTCCTAATATTTCACCCATTTTATTGGGAAGTCCTCGTGTTGCACCCATTTTTTTGCAGATGATTCTTTCGACATTACACGTTACTTTAATTATGGTCCGCAAGTTTATTCGCAAATGTGAGTCACGGTACCGTAGAATTTTACTTGATATTAGAACGAGAAGGGGAGATGCAGTGCGCACGCACAAGGAAACAAATGAAGGGAGGTGGAAGATATGATAAGGAGTGTATGTATTTGAAGTGCCAAATGAAACAGGTGCGATCATACCAGCACTAATGCACCGGATCCCATCAGAATTCTGTAGTTAAATATACCTGGGGGAGAGTAGTACTCGGATGGGTGACCTTCTTGGAAGTCCTCGTGTTGCACCCATTTTTTCTCGGATGGGTCGCTCGACATTACGCGCGAATGGAATTATGAACCGCTGGTTCGTTCGCAGAGGTGGGTCACGGTGCCGGGGCATTTTACTTGATATTAGAACGAGAATGGGAGATGCAGAGTGCATGCACAAGGAAACAAATGACGGGAGGGGGGATGGAATGAGAAAGAGTGTATGTATTTGCAGCGCAGAATGAAGCATGAGCGATCATACCAGCACTAATGCAACGGATTCTATCAGAACTCCGCAAGTTAAGGGTGCTTGGGCGAGAGTAGTAATAGGATGGGTGACCTCCTGCGAAGTCCTTATATTTCACTTATTTTTTTGGGAAGTCCTCGTCTTGCACCAATTTTTTTGCAGATGATTCTTTCGACGTTACGCGCGACTTGAATTATGGTCCGCAGGTTTATTCGCAAAAATGGGTCAAGGCGCCGTGACATTTTACTTGATATTTGAACGAGAACGGGAGGTGCAGTGCGCACGAACAAGGAAACAAATGACGGGAGGGGGAAGAAAGGAGAAGGAGTATATATATTTGCAGTACAAAATGAAACAGGTGTTATCATACCACCACAAATGCACCGGATCCCATAAGAACTCCGCAGTTAAGTGTGCTTTGCAAAAGTAGTACAAGGATGGGTTACCTCCTGGGAAGTTCTCGTGTTGCACCCATTTTTTTTTCAGATGGGTCGTTCGACGTTACACGCGACTAGAACGTTGGTCCGCTGGTTTATATGCAAATGTGAGTCAAGACGCAGGGGCATTTTAATTGATATTAGAATGAGAAGGAGAGGTGAAGTGTGAACGCACCAGGAAACAAATGATGGGAAGGAGAAGAAAGGAGAAGGAGTGTATGTATTTGCAGCGCGAAATGAAAAAGGTGCGATCATACCAGCACTAATGCACCGGATCCCATCATAACTCCGCAGTCAAGTGTGCTTGGGCGAGAATAGTACTCGGATGGGTGACCTCCTGGGAAGTTCTCGTGTAGCACCTATTTTTTTTTCGAATGGGTCGTTCGACGTTACGCGCGAATGGAATTATGAACCGCTTGTTCATTCGCAAATGTGAGTCACGGTGCTGGAGAATTTTACTTGATATTAAAACGAGAAGGAGTGATGCAGAGTGCACGCACAAGGAAACAAATGACGGGGGGGGGATGAAAGGAGAAATAATGTATATATATGCAGCGCAGAATTAAACTTGAGCAATCATACCAGCACTAATGCAACGGATTCTATCAGAACTCCGCAAGTTAAGGGTGCTTGGGCGAGAGTAGTACTAGGATGGGTGACCTCCTGCGAAGTCCTTATATTTTACCCATTTTCTTGAAAAATCCTCATGTTGCACCCATTTTCTTTTTTCATATGGGCCATTCGAAGTTACGCGCGAATGGAACTGCGGTCTGCTGATTTATACGAAAATGTGAGTCAAGACACAGGGGCATTTTAATTGATATTAGAACGAGAAATAGAGGTGAAGTGTGAACGCAACAGGAAACAAATGACAGGAGGGGAAAGAAAGGAGAAGGAGTCTCTGTATTTGCAGCACGAAATGAAACAGGTGCGATCATACCAGCACTAATGCACCAGATCCCATCATAACTTCGCAGGTAAGTGTGCTTTGGCGAGAGGAGTACAAGGATGGGTTATCTCCTCGGAAGTTCTCGTGTTGCACCCATTTTTTTTTTCAGATGGGTCGTTCGACGTTACGCGCGAATGGAATTACGAACCGCTGGTTCATTCGCAAAGGTGAGTCTCGGTGCTGGGGCATTTTACTTGATATTAGAACGAGAAGAAGAGATGCAGAGTGCACGCACATGGAAACAAATGACGGGAGAGGGGATGGAAGGAGAAAGAGTGTATGTATTTGCAGCGCAGAGTGAAACTTGAGCGATCATACCATCACTAATGCAACGGATTCTATCAGAACTCTGCGGTTAAGGGTGCTTGGGCGAGAGTTGTACTAGGATGGGTGACCTCCTGCGAAGTCCTTATATTTCACCAGTTTTCTTGGGAAGTCCTCGTGTTGCACCCATATTTTTGCAGATAATTCTTTCGACGTTACGCGCGACTTGAATTATGGAACGCAGGTTTATTCGCAAATTTGAGTCACGGTGCCGTAGCATTTTGCTTGATATTTGAACGAGAACGGGAGGTGCAGTGAACACGCACAAGTAAACAAATGACAGGAGGGGGAAGAAAAGAGAAGGATTGTATGTATTTGAAGCGCAAAATTAAACAGGTGCGATCATACCAGCACTAATGCACCGGATCCCATCAGAACTCCGCAGTTAAATGTGCTTGGACGAGAGTAGTACCCAGATGGGTGACCTCCTGGGAAGTTCTCGTGTCGCAACAATTTTTTTTCAGACGGTCGTTCGACGTTACGCGCGACTGGAACTATGTTCCGCTGGTTTATACGTAAATGTGAGTCAAGAAGCAAGGGCATTTTATTCGATATTAGAACGAGAATGAGAGGTGTTGTATGAACGCACCAGGAAACAAATGACGGGAGGGGGAAGAAAGGAGAAGGAGTGTATGTATTCGCAGCGCGAAATGAAATAGGTGCGATTATACTAGCGCTAATGCACCAGATCTGAACTCCGCAGTTAAGTGTGCTTGGGTGAGAGTCGTACTCGGATGGGTGACCTCCTGGGAAGTCCTTGTGTTGCACCTATTTTTTTTCGGATGGGTCGTTCGACGTTACGCGCGAATGGAATTATGAACTGCTGGTTCATTCGCATTGGTGAGTCACGGTGCCGGGGCATTTTACTTGATATTAGAACGAGAAAGAGAGATGCAGAGGGCACGCACAAGGAAACAAATTACGGGAGGGGGGATGGAAGGAGAAAGAGTGTATGTATTTGCACCGCAGAATGAAACATTATCGATCATAGCAGCACTAATGCAACGGATTCTATCAGAACTCCGCAAGTTAAGGGTGCTTGGGCGAGAGGAGTACTAGGATGGGTGACCTCCTGCGAAGTCCTTATATTTCACCCATTTTTTTGCAGATGATTCTTTCGACGTTCTGCACGACTTGAATTATGGTCCCCAGGTTTATTCGCAAATTTGAGTCACGGCGCTGTGACATTTTACTTGATATTTGAGCGAGAACGGGAGGTGCAGTGCGCACGCACAGGGAAACAAATGACGGGAGAGGGAAGAAAGGAGAAGGAGTGTATATATTTGCAGCGCGAAATTAAACTGATGCGATCATACCAGCACTAATGCACCGGATCTGAACTCCGCAGTTAACTGTGCTTGGGTAAGAGTAGTACTCGGATGGGTGACCTCCTGGGAAGTCCTCGTGTGCACCCATTTTTTTTCGGATGGGTCGTTCAACGTTATGCGCGAATGGAATTATGAACCGCTGGTTCATTCGCAAATGTGAGTCACAGTGTCGGGCATTTTATTTGATATTAGAACGAGAAGGAGAGATGTAGAGTGCACGCATAAGGAAACAAATGATGGGAGGGGGGATGGAAGGAGAAAGAGTGTATGTATTTGCAGCGCAGAATAAAACATGAGCGATCATATCAGCACTAATGCAACGGATTATATCAGAACTCCGCAGGTAAGGGTGCTTGGGCGAGAGTAGCTCTAGAATGGGTGACCTCCTGCGAAGTCCTTATATTTCACCAATTTTCTTGGGAAATCATCGTGTTGCATTCATTTTTTTGCAGATGATTCTTTTGATGTTAAGCGCGACTTGAGTTATGGTCTGCAGGTTTATTCGCAAATGTGAGTATCGGCGCCGTGGTATTTTACTTGATATTTGAACGAGAACGGGAGGTGCAGTGGGCACGCACAAGGAAACAAATGACGGGAGGGAGAAGAAAGGAGAAGGAGTGTATGTGTTTGCAGCGCGAAATTAAACAGGTGCGATCACACCAGCACTAATGCACCGGATCCCATCAAAACTCTGCAGTTAAGTTTACTTGGGCGAGAGTAGTACTCGGATGGGTGACCTCCTGGGAAGTCCTCGTGTCGCAACAATTTTTTTTTAGACAGGTCGTTCGACGTTATGCGCGACTGGAACTATGGTCCGCTGGTTTATACGCAAATGTGAGTCAAGAAGCAGAGGTATTTTAATCGATATTAGAAAGAGAAGGAGAGGTGTAGTGTGAACACACAAGGAAACAAATGATGGGAGGGGGGAGGGAAGGAGAAAGAGTGTATGTATTTTCAGCACGAAATGAAACAGGTGCGATTATACCAGCACAAATGCACCGGATCCCATCAGAACTCCGCAGTTATGTGTGCTTTTGCGAAAGTAGTACAAGGATGGGTTACCTCCTGGAAAGTTCTCCTATTGCACCCATTATTTTTTTTAGATGGGTCATTCAACGTTACACGCTATTGGAACTATGGTCCGCTGGATTATACGCAAATGTGAGTCAAGACACAGGGGCATTTTATTTGATATTAGAACGAGAAGGAGAGGTGAAGTGTGAACGCACCAAGAAACAAATGACGGGAGGGGGAAGAAAGGAGAAGGAGAGTATGTATTTGCAGCGCGATATGAAACAGGTGTGATCATACCAGCACTAATGCACCGGATCTGAACTCTGCAGTTAAGTGTGCTTGGGCGAGAGTAATACTCGGATGGGTTACCTCCTCGGAAGTTCTCGTGTTGCACCCATTTTTTTTCGGATGGGTTGCTTGACGTTACGCGCGAATGGAATTATGAACTGCTGGTTCGTTCGCAAAGGTGAGTCACGGTACCAGGGCATTTTACTTGATATTAGAACAAGAAGAAGAGATGCAGAGTGCACGCATAAGGAAACAAATGACGGGAGGGGGAATGGAATGAGAAAGAGTGCATGTATTTACTGCGCAGAATGAAACATGAGCGATCATACCAGCATTAATGCAACAGATTCTATCAGAACTCCGCAGTTGAGAGTGCTTGGGCGAGAGTAGTACTAGGATGGGTGACCTCCTGTGAAGTCCTTATATTTCACCCATTTTCTTAGGAAGTCCTCGTGTTGCACCCATTTTTTTGCAATGCGACGTTACGCGCAACTTGATATATGGTCTGTAGGTTTATTCACAAATGTGAGTCACGACACCATAGCATTTTACTTGATATTAGAAGGAGAATGGGAGGTGCAATGCGCACGCACAAGGAAACAATTGACGGGAGGGGGAAGAAAGGAGAAGGAGTGTATGTATTTGCAGCGCAAAATTAAACTGGTGCGATCATACCAGCACTAATGCACCAAATCCCATCAGAATTCCGCAGTTAAGTGTGCTTGGGTGAGAGTAGTACTCGGATGGGTGACCTCCTTTGAAGTCCTCGTGTCGCACCTATTTTTTTTCAGATGGGTCATTCGACGTTACGCGCGACTGGAACTATTGTCCGCTTGTTTATACGCAAATGTGAGTCAAGAAGCAGGGGCATTTTAATCGATATTAGAAGGAGAAGGAGAGGTGCAGTGTGAACGCACAAGGAAACAAATGATGGGAGGGGGGCGGGAAGGAGAATGAGTGTATGTATTTTCAGCACGAAATGAAACAGGTGCGATCATACCAGCCCAAAGGCACCGGATCCCATCAGAACTCTACAGTTAAGTGTGCTTTGGTAAAAGTAGTACAAGGATGGGTTACCTCCTGGGAAGTTCTCGTGATGCACTCTTTTTTTTTTCAGATGGGTCGTTCGACGTTACGCGCGACTGGAACTATGGTCCGCTGGTTTATACCCAAATGTGAGTCAAGACGCAGGAGCATTTTAATTTATATTAGAACGAGAAGGAGAGGTGAAGTGTGAACGCACCAGGAAACAAATGACGGGAGGGGGAAGAAAGGAGAAGGAGTGTTTGTATTTGCAGCGCGAAATGAAACAGGTGCGATCATACGAGCACTAATGCACCGGATCTGAACTCCGCAGTTAAGTGTGCTTGGGCGAGAGTAGTACTCGGATGGGTGACCTCCTGGGAAGTCCTCGTGTTGCACCCATTTTTTTTCGGATGGGTCGTTCGACGTTATGCGCGAATGGAATTATGAACCACTGGTTCATTCGCAAAGGTGAGTCACGGTGCCGGGACATTTTACTTGATATTAGAATGAGAAGGAGAGATGCAGAGTGCACGTACAAGGAAAAAAAATGACGGGAGGGGGGATAGAAGGACAAAGAGTGTATGTATTTGTAGCGCATAATGAAACATGAGTGATCATACCAGCACTAATGCAACGGATTCTATCAGAACTCTGCAAGTTAAGGGTGCTTGGGCGAGAGTAGTACTAGGTTGGGTGAGCTCCTGCGAAGTACTTATATTTCACCTATTTTCTTAGGAAGTCCTCGTGTTGTACCTATTTTTTTGCAGATGATTCTTTCAACGTTACGTGCGACTTTAATTATGGTCCGCAGGTTTATTCACAAATGTGAGTCATGGCGGCGTTGTATTTTACTTGATATTAGAACGAGAACAGGAGGTGCAGTGCGCACACACAAGGAAACAAATGACGGGAGGGGAAGAAAGGAGAAGGAGTTTATGTATTTGAAGCGCGAAATTAAACAGGTGCAATCATACCAGCACTAATGCACCGGATCCCATCAGAACTCCGCAGTTAACTATGCTTGGGCAACAGTAGTACTCGGATGGGTGACCTCCTGGGAAGTCCTCGTGTCGCACCAATTTTTTTTCAGACGGGTCGTTCGACGTTATGCACGACTGGAACTAGGTTCCGCTGGTTTATACGCAAATGTGAGTCAAGAAGCAGGGGCATTTTAATTTATATTATAACGAGAAGGAGAGGTGAAGTGTGAAAGCAACAACAAACAAATGACAGGAGGGGGATGAAAGGAGAAGGAGTGTTTGTATTTGCAGCGCGAAATGAAACAGGTGCGATCATACCAGCACTATTGCACAGGTTCCCATAAGAACTCTGCAGTTAAGTGTGTTTGGGCGAGAGTAGTACTCGGATGGGTGACCCCTTGGGAAGTCCTCGTATCGCACCTATTTTTTTTCAGACGGGTCGTTCGACGTTACGCGCGACTGGAACTATGGTCCACTTGTTTATACGCAAATGTGAGTCAAAAAGCAGGGGCATTTTAATCGATATCAGAATGAAAAGGAGAGGTGCAGTGTGAACGCACAAGGAAACAAATGATGGGTGGGGGGCGGGAAGGAGGAGTGTATGTATTTTCAGCACGAAATGAAACAGGTGCGATCATACCAGCCCAAAGGCACCAGATCCCATCAGAACTCTACAGTTAAGTGTGCTTTGGCGAAAGTAGTACAAGGATGGGTTACCTCCTGGGAAGTTCTCGTGTTGCACCCTTTTGTTTTTTCAGATGGGTCGTTCGACGTTACTCGCGACTGGAACTATGTTCCGCTGGTTTATACACAAATGTGAGTCAAGACACAGGGGCATTTTAATTGATATTAGAACGAGAAGGAGAGGTGAAGTGTGAACGCACCAAGAAACAAATGACGGGAGGGGGAAGAAAGGAGAAGGAGTTTATGTATTTGCAGCGCGAAATTAAACAGGTGCAATCATACCAGCACTAATGCACCGGATCCCATCAGATCTCCGCAGTTAACTGTGCTTGGGCAAGAGTAGTATTCGGATGGGTGACCTCCTGGGAAGTCCTCGTGTCGCACCAATCTTTTTTCAGACGGGTCGTTCGACGTTACGCGCGACTTGAACTAGGGTCCACTGGTTTATACGCATATGTGAGTCAAGAAGCAGGGGCATTTTAATTTATATTATAACAAGAAGGAGAGGTGAAGTGTGAAAGCAACAACAAACAAATGACAGGAGGGGGAAGAAAGGAGAAGGAGTTTATGTATTTGCAGCGCGAAATTAAACAGGTGCAATCATACCAGCACTAATGCACCGGATCCCATCAGAACTCCGCAGTTAAATGTGTTTGGGCAAGAGTAGTACTCGGATGGGTGACCTCCTGGGAAGTCTTCGTGTCGCACCAATTTTTTTTCAGACGGGTTGTTCGACGTTACGCGCGACTTGAACTAGGGTCCGCTGGTTTATACGCAAATGTGAGTTAAGAAGCAGGGGCATTTTAATCGATATTAGAACGAGAATGAGAGGTGCAGTGTGAACGCACAAGGAAACAAATGATGGGAGGGGGGCGGAAGGAGAAGGAGTGTATGTATTTTCAGCACGAAATGAAACAGGTGCGATCATACCAGCACTAATGCAACGGATTCTATCAGAACTCCGAAGTTAAGGGTTCTTTGGCGAAAGTAGTACAAGGATGGGTTACCTCCTGGGAAGTTCTCGTGTTGCACCCTTTTTTTTTTTTCAGATGGGTCATTCGACGTTACTCGCGACTGGAACTATGTTCCACTGGTTTATACGCAAATGTGAGTCAAGATGCAGGGGCATTTTAATTTACATTAGAACGAGAAGGAGAGGTGATGTGTGAACGCACCAGGAAACAAATGACGGGAGGGGGAAGAGAGGAGAAGGAGTGTATGTATTTACATCCCGAAATGAAACAGGTGCGATCATACCAGATCTAATGCACCGAATTCAATTAGAACTCCACAGTTAAGTGTGCTTTGACGATAGTAGTACTCGGATGTGTGACCTCCTCGGAAGTCCTCGTGTTGCACCCATTTTTTTCGGATGGGTCGTTCGATGTTTCGTGCAAATGGAATTATGAATCGCTGGTTCATTCGCAAAGGTGAGTCACGGTGCCGGGACATTTTACTTGATATTAGAACGAGAAGGAGAGATGAAGAGTGCACAAACAAGGAAACAAATGACGGGAGAGGGGTGGAAGGAGAAAGAGTGTATGTATTTGCAGCGCAGGATGAAACATGAGCGATCATACCAGAACTAATGCAACGGATTCTATCAGAACTCCGCAGGTAAGCGTGCTTGGGCAAGAGTAGTAGTAGGATGGGTGACCTCCTGCGAAGTCTTTATATTTTACCCATTTTCTTGGGAAGTCCTCGTGTTGCACCCATATTTTTGCAGATGATTCTTTCGACGTTATGCGCGACTTGAATAATGGTCCATAGGTTTATTTGCAAATATGAGTCACAACGCCGTGGCATTTTACTTGATATTAGAATGAGAACGGGAGGTGCAGAGCGCACGCACAAGGAAACAAATGACTGGAGGGGGAAGAAAGGAGAAGAAGTGTATGTATTTGCAGCGCAAAATTAAACAGGTGCGATCATACCAGTACCAATGCACCGGATCCCATCAGAACTCCACATTTAAGTGTGCTTGGGTGAGAGTAGTACTCGGATGGGTGACCTCCTGGGAAGTTCTCGTGTCGCACCAATTTTTTTTCAAACGGGTCGTTCGACGCTACGCGCGACTGGAGCTATGGTCCGCTGGTTTATACGCAAATTTGAGTCAAGAAGCAGGGGTATTTTAATCGATATTAGAACGAGAAGGAGAGGTGCAGTGTGAACGCACAAGGAAATAAATGATGGGAGGGGGGAGGGAAGGAGAAGAAGTGCATGTATTTTCAGCACAAAATGAAACAAGTGCGATCATACCAGCACAAATTCACCGGATCCCATCAGAACTCCACAGTTTAGTGTGCTTTGGCGAGAGTAGTACAAGGATGGTTCACCTCCTGGGAAGTTCTGGTGTTGCACCAATTTTTTTTTTCAGATAGGTCGTTCGACGTTACGCACAACTTGAACTATGGTCCACTAGTTTATACGTAAATGTGAGTCAAGACGCAGGGCATTTTAATTGATATTAGAACGAGAAGGAGAGGTGAAGTGTGAACGCACCAGGAAAAAAATGACGGGAGGGGGAAGTAAGGAGAAGGAGTGTATGTAGTTGCAGCACAAAATGAAACAGGTGCGATCATACCAGCACTAATGCACCGGATCCCATCAGAACTCCGCTGTTAAGTGTGCCTGGCCGAGAGTAGTACCCGGATGGGTGACCTCCTAGGAAGTCCTCGTGTTGCACCCATTTTTTTTCGGATGGGTCGTTCGACGTTACACGCTAATGGAATTATGAACTGCTGGTTCATTCGCAAAGGTGAGTCCCGGTGCCAGGGCATTTTACTTGATATTAGAACGAGAAGGAGAGATGCAGAGTGCACGCACAAGGAAACAAATGTTGCACCCATTTTTTTTCGGATGGGTCGTTCGACATTACACGCTAATGGAATTATGAACCGTTGGTTCATTCGCAAAGGTGAGTCACGGTGCCGGGGCATTTTACTTGATATTAGAATGGGAAGGA
Source organism: Carica papaya (assembly GCF_054855325.1). Lineage (NCBI taxonomy): Eukaryota > Viridiplantae > Streptophyta > Magnoliopsida > Brassicales > Caricaceae > Carica > Carica papaya. The sequence goes on from NC_142316.1 coordinate 21,719,462, forward strand.
GAGATGTAGAGTGCACGCACAAGGAAACAAATGACGGGAGGGGGGATGGAAGGAGAAAGAGTGTTTGTATTTGCAGCGCAAAATGAAACATGAGAGATCATACCAGCACTAATGCAACGGATTTTATCAGAACTCCGTAGGTAAACGTGTTTGGGCGAGAGTAGTACTAGGATGGGTGACCTCCTGAGAAGTCCTTATATTTCACCCATTTTTTTGCAGATGATTCTTTCGACGTTACGCGCGACTTGAATTATGGTCCGCAGGTTTATTCGCAAATGTGAGTCACGGCGCTGTGGCATTTTACTTGATATTAGAACCAGAACGGGAGGTGCAGTGCGCACGCACAAGGAAACAAATGATGGGAGGGGGAAGAAAGGAGAAGGAGTGTATGTATTTGCAGCGCGAAATAAACCAAGTGCGATCATATCAACACTAATGCACCGGATCCCATCAGAACTCCGCAGTTAAGTGTGCTTGGGCGAGAGTAGTACTCGGATGGGTGTCCTCCTGGGAAGTACTCGTGTCGCACAATTTTTTTTTCAGACGGGTCGTTCAATTGTACGCGCGACTGGAACTATGGTCCACTGGTTTATACGCAAATGTGAGTCAAGAAGCAAGGGCATTTTAATCGATATTAGAACGATAAGGAGAGGTGCAGTTTGAACGCACAAGAAAACAAATGATGGGAGGGGGGAGGGAAGGAGATGGAGTGTATGTATTTTCAGCACAAAATGAAACATGTGCGATCATACCTGCACAAATTCACCGGATCCATTCAGAACTCCGTAGTTAAGTGTGCTTTGGCAAGAGTAGTACTCGGATGGGTGACATCTTGGGAAGTCCTCGTGTTGCACCAATTTTTTTTTGGATGGGTCGTTCGACATTACACACTAATGGAATTATGAACAGCTGGTTCATTCGCAAAGGTGAGTCACGGTGCCGGGCATTTTACTTGATATTAGAAGGAGAAATAGTGTATGTATTTGCAGCACAGAATAAAACATGAGATATCATACCAGCAGTAATGCAACAGATTCTATCAGAACTCCGTAGGTAAGCGTGCTTAGGCGAGAGTTGTTCTAGGATGGGTGACCTCCTGCAAAGTCCTTATATTTCACCCATTTTCTTGGGATGTACTCGTGTTGCACCCATTTTTTTAAAGATGATTCTTTCGACATTACGTGCGACTTGAATTATGGTCTGCATGTTTATTCGCAAATGTGAGTCACGACGTCGTAGCATTTTACTTGATATTAGAACGATAAGGAGAGGTGAACTGTGAACGCACCAGGAAACAAATGACGGGAGGGGGAAGAAAGGAGAAGGAGTGTATGTATTTGCAGCGCGAAATGAAACAGGTGCGATCATACTAGCACTAATGCACCGGATCCCATTAGAACTCCGCAGTTAAAGGTGCTTGGGCGAGAGTAGTACTAGGATGAGTGACCTCCTGCGAAGTCCTTATATTTAACCCATTTTCTTGGGAAGTTCTCATGTTGCACCCATTTTTTTTTCAGATGGGTCGTTCGACGTTACGCGCGACTGGAACTATGGTCCGCTGGTTTATACACAAATGTGAGTTAAGACGGAGGGGCATTTTAATTGATATTAGAACGAGAAGGAGAGGTGAAGTGTGAACGCACCAGGAAACAAATAACGGGAGGGGGAAGAAAGGAGAAGAGGAGTTTGTATTTGCAGCGCAAAATTAAAGAGGTACGATCATTCTAGCACTAATGTACCGGATCCCATCAGAACTCCGCAGTTAAGTGTGCTTGGGTGCGAGTAGTACTCGGATGGGTGACCTCCTAGGAAGTCCTCGTGTTGCACAAATTTTTTTTCAGACAGGTCGTTCGACGTTACGCGCGACTGGAACAATGGTCCGCTTGTTTATACGCAAATGTGAGTCAAGAAGCAGGGGCATTTTAATCGATATTAGGAGAAGGAGAGGTGCAGTATGAACGCACAAGGAAACAAATGTTGGGAGGAGGGAGGGAAGGAGAAGGAGTGTATGTATTTTCAGCACGAAATGAAATAGGCGCGATCATACCAGCACAAATGCCCCGGATCCCATCAGAACTCCGCAGATAAGTGTGCTTTGGCGAAAGTAGTACAAGAATGGGTTACCTCCTAGGAAGTTCTCGTGTTGCACCTATTTTTTTTTAGAAGGGTCATTCAACGTTACGCGCGACTGGAACTATTGTCCGCTGGTTTATACGCAAATGCGAGTCAAGACACAGGGGCATTTTAATTGATATTAGAACGAGAAGGAGAGGTGAAGTGTGAACGCACCAGGAAACAAATGACGGGAGGGGGAAGAAAGGAGAAGGAGTGTATGTATTTGCAGCGCGAAATTAAACAGGTGTGATCATACCTGCACTAATGCATCGGATCCCATCAGAACTCCGTAGTTAAGTGTGCTTAGGCGAGAGTAATACTCGGATGGATGACCTCCTAGGAAGTCCTCGTGTCGCACTTATTTTTTTTAAGACGGGTAGTTCGACGTTACGCACAAGTGGAACTATGGTCTGCTGGTTTATACGCAAATGTGAGTCAAGAAGCAGGGGCATTTTAATCGATATTAGAACGAGAAGGAGAGGTGCAGTGTGAACGCACAAGGAAACAAATGATGGGAGGGGGGAGAAATGAGAAGGAGTGTATTTATTTGCAGCGCGAAATGAAACAGGTGCGATCATACCAGCACTAATGCACCGAATTCCATCAGAGCTCCGCAGTTAAGTGTGCTAGGGTGAAAGTAGTACTCGGATGGGTCGTTCGACGTTACGCATGAATGGAATTATGAACCGCTGGTTCGATCGCAAAGGTGAGTCACGGTGCCGGGGCATTTTACTTGATATTAGAACGAGAAGGATAGATGCAGAGTGCACGCACAAGGAAACAAATGACGGGAGGGGGGTGGAAGGAGAAATAGTGTATGTATTTGCAACGCAGAATGAAACATGAGCGATCATACCAGCACTAATGCAACGGATTCTATCAGAACTCCGCAAGTTAAGGGTTCTTGGGCGAGAGTAGTACTAGGATGGGTCACCTCCTTCGAAGTCCTTATATATCACCCATTTTCTTGGGAAGTCCTCGTGTTGTGCCCATTTTTTTGTAGATGATTCTTTCGACGTTACGCGCGACTTGAATTATGGTCCGCAGGTTTAGTCGCAAATGTGAGTCACGGCGCCATGGCATTTTACTTGATATTATAACAAGAACTGGTGGTGCAGTTCGCACACACAAGAAAACAAGTGACGGGAGGGGGAAGAAAGGAGAAGGAGTGTATGTATTTGCAGCGCGAAATTAAAAAGGTGTGATCATACCAGTACTAATGCTCCGGATCCCATCAGAATTCCGCAGCTAAGCATGCTTGGGCGAGAGTAGTACTCGGATGGGTGACCTCCTGGGAAGTCCTCGTGTTGCAACCATTTTTTTTCAAATGGGTCGTTTGATGTTACGCGCGAATGGAATTATGAACTGCTGGTTCATTTGCAAAGGTGAGTCACGGTGCCGGGTAATTTTACTTGATATTAGAACGAGAAGGAGAGATGCAGAGTGCACGCACAAGGAGACAAATGACGGGAAGGGGGATGGAAGGAGAAAGCGTGTATGTATTTGCAGCACAGAATTAAACATTAGCGATCATACCAGTACTAATGCAACGGATTCTATCAGAACTCTGCAGGTAAGGGTGCTTGGGCGAGAAGAGTACTAGGATGGGTTACCTCCTGCGAAGTTCTTGTATTTCACCCATTTTCTTGGAAAGTCCTCGTGTTGCACCAATTTATTTGCAGATGATTCTTTTGTAGTTACGCATGACTTGAATTATTGTCCGCAGGTTTATTCGCAAATGTGAGTCACGGCGCCGTTGCATTTTACTTGATATTAGAACGAGAACGGGAGGTGCAGTGCGCACGCACAAGGAAACAAATGACGAGAGGGGAAATAAAAAAGGAGAGGTGCAGTGTGAACGCACAAGGAAATAAATGATGGGAGGGGGGAGGGAAGGAAAAGGAGTGTATGTATTTTAAGCACAAAATGAAACAGGTGCGGGCATACCAGCACAAATGCTCCGGATCCCATCATAACTCCGCAGTTAAGTGTGCTTTGGCGAAAGTAGTACAAGGATGGGTTACCTCCTGGGAAGTTCTCGTATTGCACTCATTTTTTTTAGATGGGCCGTTCGACGTTACGCACGACTGTAATTATGGACCGCTGGTTTATACGCAAATGTGAGTCAAGACACAGAGGCATTTTAATTGATATTATAACGAGAAGGAGAGGTAAAATGTGAACTCACCAGGAAACAAATGACGGGAGGGGGAAGAAAGGAGAAGGAGTGTATGTATTTGCAGCGCGAAATGAAACATGTGCGATCATACCAGCACTAATGCACCGGATCCCATCAGAACTCCGCACTTAATTGTCCTTGGGCGAGAGTAGTACTCGGATGGGTGACCTCCTGCGAAGTCCTCGTGTTGCACCCATTTTTTTCGGATGGGTCGTTCGACGTTACGCGCGAATGGAATTAAGAACCGCTGGTTCATTCGCAAAGGTGAGTCACGGTTTCGGGGCATTTTACTTGATATTAGAACCAGATGGAGAGATGCAGAGTGCACGCAAAAGGAAACTAATGACGGGAGGGGGGATGGAAGGAGAAAGAGTGTATGTATTTGCAGCGCAGAATGAAACATGAGCGATCATACCAGTACTAATGGAACAGATTCTATCAGAACTCTCCAAGTTAAGGGTGCTTGGGCGAGAGTAGTACTAGGATGGGTGACCTCCTGCGAAGTCCTTATATTTCATCCATTTTATTGAGAAGTCCTCGTGTTACACCCATTTTTTTGCAGATGATTCTTTCGACGTTACACTCGACTTGAATTATGGTCCGCAGGTTTATTCGCAAATGTGAGTCAAGGCGCCGTGGTTCTTTTACTTGATATTAGAACGAGAACGGGAGGTACAATGCGCACGCACATGGAAACAAATGACAGGAGGGGGAAGAAAGGAGAAGGAGTGTATGTATTTGCAGCACAAAATTAAACAGGTTCGATCATACCAGCACTAATACACCGGATCCCTCAGAACTATGCAGTTAAGTGTGCTTGGGTGAGAGTAGTACTAGAATGGGTGTCCTCCTGGGAAGTCCTCGTGTCGCACCAATTTTTTTTCAGACGGGGCGTTCGACATGACGTGCGACTGGAACTACGGTCCGCTGGTTTATACGCAAATGTGAGTCAAGAAGCAAAGGCATTTTAATCGATATTAGAACGAGAAGGAGAGGTGCAGTGTGAACGCACATGGAAACAAATGATGAGAGGGAGGAGGGAAGGAGATGGAGTGTATGTTTTTTCAGCACTAAATGAAACAGGTGCGATCATACCAGCACAAATTTACCGGATCCCATCAGAACTCCGCAGTTAAATGTTCTTTGGTGAAAGTAGTACAGGGATGGGTGACCTCCTGGGTAGTTCTCGTGTTGCACCCATTTTTTTTCAGATGGGCTGTTCGACGTTATGCACGACTGGATATATGGTCCGCTGGTTTATACGCAAATGTGAATCAAGACGCAGGGGCATTTTAATTGATATTAGAACGAGAAGGAGAGGTGAAGTGTGAACACACCAGGAAACAAATGACGGGAGGGGGAAGAAAGGAGAAGGAGTGTATGTATTTGCAGCGCGAAATGAAATAGGTGCGATCATACTAGCACTAATGCACCGGATCCCATCAGAACTCTGCACTTAATTGTGCTTGGGCGAGAGTAGTACTTGGATGGGTGACCTAAGTGTGCTTGGGCGAGAGTAGAACTCGGATGGGTGACCTCTTGGGAAGTCCTCGTGTTGCACTCATTTTTTTTCGGATGGGTCATTCGACGTTACGCGCGAATGGAATTTTGAACCGCTGGTTCATTCGCAAAGGTGAGTCTCGATGCCGAGGCATTTTACTTGATATTAGAACGAGAAGGAGAGATGTAGAGTGCACGCACAAGGAATCAAAATACGGGAGGGGGGATGGAAGGAGAAAGAGTGTATGTATTTGCAGCGCAAAATGAAACATGAGCGATCATACCAGCACTAATGCAACAGATTTTATCAGAACTCCGCAAGTTACGGGTGCTTGGGCGACAGTAGTACTAGGATGGGTGACCTCCTGCGAAGTCCTTATATTTCACCCATTTTCTTGCGAAATCCTCATGTTGCACCCATTTTTTTGCAGATGATTCTTTCGATGTTATGCGCGACTTGAATTATGGTCCGCAGGTTTATTCGCAAATGTGAGTCACGGCGTCGTGGCATTTTACTTGATATTTTAACGAGAACGGGAGGTGCAATGCGCACGCACATGGAAACAAATGACGGGAGGGGGAAGAAAGGAGAAGGACTGTATGTATTTGCAGCGTGAAATTAAACAGGTGCGATCATACCAGCACTAATGCACCGGATCCCATCAGAACTCCGCAATTAAGTGTGATTTGGCGATAGTAGTACTCGGATGGGTGACCTCCTGGGAAGTACTTATGTTGCAAAAAATTTTTTTCAGACGGGTCATTCGACGTTACGCGCGACTGGAACTATGGTCCGCTGGTTTATACGCAAATGTGAGTCAAGAAGCAGGGGCATTTTAATTGATATTAGAACGAGAATGAGAGGTGCAGTGTGAACGAATAAGGAAACAAATGATGGGAGGGGGGAGGGAAGAAGAAGGAGTGTATGTATTTTCAGCATGAAATGAAATGGGCGCGATCATACCTACATAAATGCACTGGATCCCATCAGAACTCCACAGTTAAGTGTGCTTTGGCGAAAGTAGTACAAAGATGGATTACTTCCTGGGAAGTTCTCGTGTTGCACCCATTTTTTTTTTCAGATGGGTCGTTCGACGTTACGCGCGACTGGAACTATGGTCCGCTGCTTTATACGCAAATGTGAGTCAAGATGCGGGGGCATTTTAATTGATATTAGAACGAGAAAGAGAGGTGAAGTGTGAACGCACCAGGAAGCAAATGACGGGAGGGGGAAGAAAGGAGAAGGAGTGTATGTATTTGCAGCACGAAATGAAACAGGTGCTATCACACAAGCACTAGTGCATCGGATTCCATTAGAACTCCGAAGCTAAGTGTGCTTGGGCGAGAGTAGTACTCGGATGGGTGACCTCTTGAGAAGTTCTCGTGTCGTATCAATTTTTTTTCAGACTGGTCGTTCAAAGTTACGCGCGACTGGAACTATGCTCCGCTGGTTTATTCACAAATGTGAGTCAAGAAGTAGGGGCATTTTGATCGATATTAGAACGAGAAGGAGATGTGCAGTGTGAACGCAAAAGGAAACAAATGATGGGAGGGGGGAGGGAAGGAGAAGGAGTGTATGTATTTGCAGCGCGAAATTAAACCGTTGCGATCGTACCAGCACTAATGCACCGGATGCCATTAGAACTCCGCAGTTAAGTGTGCTTTGGAGAAAGTAGTACAAGGATGAGTTACCTCCTGGGAAGTTCTAGTGTTGCACCCTTTTTTTTTTCAGATGGGTTGTTCGACGTTACGCGCGACTGAAACTATGATCCGCTGGTTTATACGCAAATGTGAGTCAAGACGCAGGGGCATTTTACTTGATATTAGAATGAGAAGGAGAGGTGAAGTGTGAACGCACCAGGAAACAAATGACGGGAGGGGGGATGGAAGGAAAAAGAGTGTATGTATTTGCAGCGCAGAATGAAACATGAGAGATCATACCAGCACTAATGCATCGGATTCCATTAGAACTCCGAAGCTAAGTGTGCTTGGGCGAGAGTAGTACTCGGATGGGTGACCTCTTGAGAAGTTCTCGTGTCGTACCAATTTTTTTTCAGACGGGTCGTTCAAAGTTACGCGCGACTGGAACTATGCTCCGCTGGTTTATACGCAAATGTGAGTCAAGAAGTAGGGACATTTTGATCGATATTAGAACGAGAAGGAGATGTGCAGTGTGAACGCAAAAGGAAACAAATGATGGGAGGGGGGAGGGAAGGAGAAGGAGTGTATGTATTTGCAGCGCGAAATTAAACCGGTGCGATCGTACCAGCACTAATGCACCGGATGCCATCAGAACTCCGCAGTTAAGTGTGCTTTGGAGAAAGTAGTACAAGGATGAGTTACCTCATGGGAAGTTCTAGTGTTGCACCCATTTTTTTTTCAGATGGGTTGTTCGACGTTACGCGCGACTGAAACTATGATCCGCTGGTTTATACGCAAATGTGGGTCAAGACGCAGGGGCATTTTACTTGATATTAGAATTAGAAGGAGAGGTGAAGTGTGAACGCACCAGGAAACAAATGACGGGAGGGGGGATGGAAGGAGAAAGAGTGTATGTATTTGCAGCGCAGAATGAAACATGAGAGATCATACCAGCACTAATGCAACGAATTCTATCAGAACTTCGCAGTTAAGGGTGCTTGGCGAGAGTAGAACTAGGATGGGTGACCTCCTGCGAAGTCCTTATATTTCACCCATTTTTTTAGGAAGTCCTCGTGTTGCACCCATTTTTTTGCAGATGATTCTTTCGACGTTACGGGCGACTCGAATTATTGTCCGCATGTTTATTCGCAAATGTGAGTCACGGCGCCGTGGCATTTTACTCGATATTTGAACGAGAACAGGAGGTGCAGTGCGGACGCATAAGGAAATAAATGACGGGAGGGGGAAGAAAGGAGAAGGAGTGTATCTATTTGCAGCGCAAAATTAAATAGGTTCGATCATACCAGCACTAATGCACCGGATCCCATCAGAACTCCGCGGTTATATGTGCTTGGGCGAGACTAGTACACAGATGGGTGATCTCCTGGGAAGTCCTCGTGTCGCACAAATTTTTTTTCAGACTGTTCATTCGACGTTACGCGCGACTGGAACTATGGTCTGCTAGTTTATATGCAAATGTGAGTCAAGAAGCAAGGGCATTTTAATAGATATTAGAACGAGAATGAGAGGTGCAGTTTGAACACACAAGGAAACAAATGATGGGAGGGGGGAGGGAAGGAGAAGGAGTGTATTTATTTTCAGCACCAAATGAAACAGGTGCGATCATACTAGCACAAATGCACCGGATCCCATCAGAACTCTGCAGTTAAGTGTGCTTTGGCGAAAGTAGTACAAGGATGGGTTACATCCTGGGAAGTTCTCGTGTTGCATCCATTTTTTTTTTCAGATGGGTCATTCGACGTTACGCACGACTGGAACTATGGTACGCTAGTTTATACGCAAATGTGAGTCAACACGCAGGGGCATTTTAATTGATGTTAGAACGAGAATGAGAGATGAAGTGTGAACGCACCAAGAAACAAATGACGAGAGGGGGAAGAAATGAGAAAGAGTGTATGTATTTGCAGTGTGAAGTGAAACAGGTGCGATCATACAGCACTAATGCACCGGCTCCCATCAGAACTGCATAGTTAAGTGTGCTTGGGCGAGAGTAGTACTCAGATGGGTGTCCTCGTGGAAAGTCTTCGTGTTGCATCCATTTTTTTTCGGATGGATCGTTCAACGTTATGCGCGAATGGAATTATGATCCGTTGGTTCATTTGCAAAGGTGAGTCACGGAGCTGGGGCAATTTACTTGATATTAGAACGAGAAGGAGAGATGCAGAGTGCACGCACAAGGAAACAAATGACGGGAGGGGGGATGGAAGGAGAAACAGTGTATGCATTTGTAGCGCAGAATGAAACATGAGCGATCATACCAGAAGATATGCAACGGATTCTATCAGAACTCCACAAGTTAAGGGTGCTTGGACGAGAGTAGTACTAAGATGGGTGACCTCCTGCGAAGTCCTTATATTTCACCCATTTTCTTGGGAAGTCCTCGATTTGCACCTATTTTTTTACAGATGATTCTTTCGACGTTACGCGCGACTTGAATTATGGCCCGCAGGTTTATTCGCAAATTTGAATCACGGCGCCGTGGCATTTTACTTGATATTTGAACGAGAACGGGAGGTGCAGTGCGCACGCACAAGGAAACAAATGACGGGAGGGGGAAGAAAGGAGGAGTGTATGTATCTGTAGCGCGAAATTAAACAGGTGCGATCATACCAGCGCTAATGCACTGGATCCCATCAGAACTCCGCAGTTAAGTGTGCTTGGGCGAGAGTAGTACTCGTATAGGTGACCTCCTGGGAAGTCCTCGTGTTGCACAAATTTTTTTTCAGACGGGTCGTTCGACATTACGCGCGACTGGAACTATGGTCCGCTAGTTAATACGCAAATGTGAGTCAAGAAGCATGGGCATTTTAATCGATATTAGAACGAGAAGGAGAGGTGCAGTGTAAACGCACAAGGAAACAAATGATGGGAGGGGGGAGAGAAGGAGAAGGAGTGTATGTGTTTTCAGCACCAAATGAAACAGGTGCGATCATACCAGCACAAATGCACCGGATCCCATCAGAACTCCACAGTTAAGTGTGCTTTGGCGAAAGTAGTACAATGATGGGTTACCTCCTGGGAAGTTCTCGTGTTGCACCCATTTTTTTTTACAGATGGGTCATTCGACGTTACTCGCGACTTGAACTATTATCTACTGGTTTATACGCAAATGTGAGTCAAGACGCAGGGGTATTTTAATTGATATTAGAACGAGAAGGAGAGGTGAATTGTGAACGGACCAGGAAACAAATGACGGAAGGGGGAAGAAAGGAGAAGGAGTGTGTATTTGCAGCGCGAAATGAAACAGGTGTGATCACACCAGCACTAATGCACCAGATCCCATCAAAACTCCACATTTAAGTGTGCTTGGGCGAGAGTAGCACTCGGATGGGTGACCTCCTGGGAAGTTCTCGTGTTGCACCCATTTTTTTTCGAATGAGTCATTCCACATTACGCGTGAATTGAATTTTGAACCGATGGTTTATTCGCAAAACTGAGTCACGGTGCCGGGGCATTTTACTTTATATTAGAACGAGAAGGAGATATGAAGAGTGCACGGACAAGGAAACAAATGACGGGAGGGTGGATGGAAGGAGAAAGAGTGTATGTATTTGCAGCGCAGAATGAAACATGAGCGATCATACCAGCACTAATACAACAGATTCTATCAGAACTTCGCAGTTAAGGGTGCTTGGGCGAGAGTAGTACAAGGATGGGTGACCTCCTGCGAAGTCCTTATATTTCACCCATTTTCTTCGGAAGTCCTCGTGTTGCACCAATTTTTTTGCAGATGATTCTTTCGACGTTTTGCGCGACTTGAATTATGGTCCGCAGGTTTATTCGCAAATGAGAGTCACGGTGCCGTGGCATTTTACTTGATATTAGAACGAGAACGGGAGGTACAGTGCGGTGGCACAAGGAAACAAATTACGGAAGGGGGAAGAAAGGAGAAGTAGTGTATGTATTTGCAGCACGAATTTAAACAGGTGCGATCATACCAGCACTAATGCACCGGATACCATCAGAACTCTATAGTTAAGTGTGCTTGGGCGAGAGTAGTACTCGGATGGGTGACCTCTAGGGTAGTCCTCGTGTTGCACCCATATTTTTTTGGATGGGTTGTTTGACGTTACGCGCGAATGGAATTATGAACCGCTGGTTTATTAGCATAGGTGAGTCACAGTACCAGGGTATTTTACTTGATTTTGGAACGAAAAGGAGAGATGCAGGGTGCACGCACAAGGAAACAAATGACGGGAGGGGGGATGGAAGGAGAAAGAGTGTATGTATTTGCAGCGGAGAAAGAAACATGAGTGATCATACCAGCACTAATGCAACGGATTCTATCAGAACTCCACAAGTTAAGGGTGCTTGGGCGAGAGTAGTACTAGGATGGGTGACCTCATGCGAAGTCCTTATATTTCACCCATTTTCTTGGGAAGTCCTCGTGTTGCACCCATTTTTTTGCAGATGATTCTTTCGACGTTATGCGCGACTTGAATTATGGTCCGCAGGTTTACTCGCAAATGTGAGTCACGGCGCCGTGATATTTTACTTGATATTTGAACGAGAACGGGAGGTGCAGTACGCACGCACAAGGAAACAAATGATGGGAGGGGGAAGAAAGGAGAAGGAGTGTATGTATTTGCAGCGTGAAATTAAACAGGTGCGATCATACCAGCAATAATGCACCGGATCCCATCATAACTCCGCAGTTAAGTGTGCTTGGGCGAGACTAGTACACGGATGGGTGACCTCTTGGGAAGTCCTTGTGTCACACCAATTTTTTTTCAGACGAATCGTTCGATGTTACGCACGACTGGAACTATGGTCTGCTGGTTTATACGCAAATGTGAGTCGAGAAGCAGAAGCATTTTAATCGATATTAGAACGAGAAGGAGAGGTGCAGTGTGAATGCACAGGGAAACAAATGATGGGAGGGGGAGGGAAGGAGAAGGAGTGTATGTATTTTCAGCACGAAATGAAAAGGCGCAATCATACCAGCACAAATTCACTGGATCCAATCAGAACTCCGTAGTTAAGTGTTCTTTGGCGAAAGTAGTACATGGATGGTTTACCTCCTAGGAAGTTCTGGTGTTGCACCCATTTTTTTTTTTAGATAGGTCGTTCGACGTTTCGCGCGACTGGAACTATGGTCCGCTGGTTTATACGCAAATGTGAGTCAAGACGCAGGGGCATTTTAATTGATATTAGACCGAGAAGTAGAGGTGAAGTGTGAACGCACCAGGAAACAAATGACGGGAGGGGGAAGAAAGGAAAAGGAGTGTATATATTTGCAGCACGAAATGAAACAGGTGCTATCATACCAGCACTAATGCACCGGATCCCATCAAAACTCCGCAGTTAAGTGTCCTTGGGAGAGAGTAGTACTCGGATGGGTGACCTCCTGGGAAGTCCTCGTGTTGCACCCATTTTTTTCAGATGGGTTGTTCGTCGTTACGCACGAATGGAATTATGAATCGCTGGTTCGTTCGCAAAGGTGAGTCACGGTGCCGGGGCATTTTACTTAATATTAGAACGAGAAGGAGAGATGCAGAGTGCACGCACAAGGAAACAAATGACGGGAGGGGGGATGGAAGGAGAAAGAGTGTATTTATTTGTAGCGCAGAATGAAACATGAGCGAACATACCAGCACTAATGCAACGGATTCTATCAGAACTCCGCAGTTAAGGGTGCTTGGGCGAGAGTAGTATTATTATGGGTGACCTCCTGCGAAGTTCTTATATTTCACCCATTTTATTGGGAAATCCTTGTGTTGCACCCAATTTTTTGCAGATGATTCTTTCGACATTACGCGCGACTTGAATTATGGTTCGCAGGTTTATTCGCAAATGTGAGTCACGGCGCCGTGAAATTTTACTTGATATTTGAACAAGAACGGGAGGTGCGGTGCGCACGCACAAGGAAACAAATGACGGGAGGGGGAAGAAGGGAGAATGAGTGAATGTATTTGCAGCGCGAAATTAATCAGGTGCGATCATACCTGCACTAATGCATTGGATCCCATCAGAACTCCGCAGTTAAGTGTGCTTGGGCGAGAGTAGTACTCGGATGAGTGACCTCCTGGAAAGTCCTCGTGTTGCACCCATTTATTTTTCGGATTGGTCGTTCGATGTTACGCGTGAATGGAATTATGAACCGCTGGTTCATTCGCAAAGGTGAGTCACGGTGCCGGGGCATTTTACTTGATATTAGAACGAGAAGGAGAGATGCAGAGTGCACGCACAAGGAAACAAATGACGGGAGGGGGGATGGAAGGAGAAAGAGTGTATGTATTTGTAGCGCAGAATGAAACATGAGCGATCATACCACCACTAATGCAACGAATTCTATCAGAACTCCGCAAGTTAAGGATGCTTGGGAGAGAGTAGTACTAGGATGGGTGACCTCCTGCGAAGTCCTTATATTTCACCCATTTCCTTGGGAAGTTCTCGTGTTGCACCCATTTTCTTGTAGATGATTCTTTCGACGTTACGCGCGACTTGAATAATGCTAATTTATTCGCAAATGTGAGTCACAACGCCGTGGCATTTTACTTGATATTTGGACGAGAACGGGAGGTGCAGTGCGCACTCACAAGGAAACAAATGACGGGAGGGGGAAAGAGTGTATGTATTTGCAGCACGAAATTAAACAGGTGCGATCATACCAGTAATAATGCACCGGATCCCATCAGAACTCCGTAGTTAAGTGTGCTTGGGCGAGAGTAGTACTCGGATGGATCACCTCCTTCGAAGTCCTCGTGTCGCACAAATTTTTTTTCAGACGGGTCGATCGACGTTATGCGCGATTGGAACTATGGTCCGCTGGTTTATACGTAAATGTGAGTCAAGAAGCAGGGCATTTTAATCGATATTAGAACGATAAGGAGAGGTGCAGTGTGAACGCACAAGGAAACAAATGATGAGAGGGGGGAGGAAAGGAGAAGGAGTGTATGTATTTTCAGCGCGAAATGAAACAGGTGCAATCATACCAGCACAAATGCATCGGATCCCATCAGAACTCCATAGTTACGTGTGCTTGAGCGAGAGTAGTACTCGAATGGGTGACCTCTTGGGAAGTTCTCGTGTCCCACTTATTTTTTTCAGATGGGTCGTTCGACGTTACGCACAACTGGAACTACGGTCTGCTGGTTTATACGCAAATGTGAGTCAAGAAGCAATGGCATTTTAATCGATATTAAAACGAGAAGGAGAGGTGCAGTGTGAACGCACAAGGAAACAAATGATGGGAGGGGGGAGGGAAGGAGAAGGAGTGTATGCATTTTCAGTACGAAATGAAACAGGTGCGATCATACCAGCACAAAGGAACCGGATCCCATCAGAACTCTGCAGTTAAGTGTGCTTTGGTGAAAGTAGTACAAGGATGGGTTACCTCCTGGGAAGTTCTCGTGATGCACCCATTTTTTTTTCAGATGGGTCGTTCGACGTTACGCGCGACTGGAACTATGGTCCGCTGGTTTATACGCAAATGGGAGTCAAGACGAAGGGGCATTTTAATTGATATTAAAATGAGAAGGAGAGGAGAAGTGTGAACGCACTAGGAAACAAATGACGGGAGGGGGAAGAAAGGAGAAGGAGTGTATTTATTTGCAGTGCGAAATGAAACAGGTGCGATCATACCAGCACTAATGCACTGGATTCCATCAGTACTCCGCAGTTAAGTGTGCTTGGGCGAGAGTAGTACTCGGATGGGTGACCTCCTCGGAAGTCCTCGTGTTGCACCTATTTTTTTTCAGATGGGTCGTTCGACGTTACGCGCGAATCGAATTATGAACCGCTGCTTCGATCGCAAAAGTGAGTCACGGTGCCTGGGCATTTTACTTGATATTAGAACGAGAAAAAGAGATGCAGAGTGCACCCACAAGGAAAAAAATGACGGGAGGGGGGATGGAAGGAGAAAGAGTGTATGTATTTGCAGCGCAGAATGAAACATGAGCGATCATACCAGCACTAATGCAACAGATTCTATCAAAACTCCGCAAGTTAAGGGTACTTGGGCGAGAGTAGTACTAGGATGGGTCACCTCCTTCGAAGTCCTTATATTTCACCCATTTTCTTGGGAAGTCCTCGTGTTGCACCAATTTATTTGCAGATGATTCTTTCGTAGTTTCGCGCGACTTGAATTATTGTCCGCAGGTTTATTCGCAAATGTGAGTCACGGCGCCGTGGCATTTTACTTGATATTAGAATGAGAACGGGAGGTGCAGTGCGCACGCACAAGGAAACAAATGACGGGAGGGGAAAGAAAGGAGAAGAAGTGTATGTATTTGCAGTGCGAAATTAAATAGGTGCGATCATACCAGCACTAATGCAATGGATTCTATCAGAACTCCGCAAATTAAGGGTGCTTGGGCGAGAGTAGTACACGGATGGGTGACCTCCTGAGAAGTCATCTTGTTGCACCCATTTTTTTTGGATGGGTCGTTTGACGTTACCCGCGAATGGAATTATGAACCACTGGTTCATTCGCAAAGGTGAGTCACGATGCCAGGGCATTTTAGTTGATATTAGAACGAGAAGGAGAGATATAGAGTGCACGCACAAGGAAACAAATGACGAGAGGGGGGATGGAAGGAGAAAGAGTGTATGTATTTGCAGCGCAGAATGAAACATGAATTATCATACCAGCACTAATGCAACAGATTCTATCAGAATTCCGCAGGTAAGGGTGCTTGGGCGATAGTAGTACTAGGATGGGTTACCTCCTGCGAAGTCCTTATATTTCACCCATTTTCTTGGAAAATCCTCGTGTTGCACCCATTTATTTTTAGATGATTGTTTTGACGTTACGCACGGCTTGAATTATTGTCCGTAGGTTTATTCGAAAATGTGAGTCACATCGCCGTGGCATTTTACTTTATATTAGAACGAGAACGAGAGGTGCAGTGTGCACGCACAAGGAAAAAAATGACGGGAGGGAGCAGAAAAGAGGAGTGTATGTATTTGCAGCGTGAAATTAAACAGTTGCTATCATACCAGAACTAATACACTGGATCCCATCAGAACTCTGCAGTTAATTGTGCTTGGGAGAGAGTATTACTCGGATGGGTGACCTCCTGGGAAGTCCTCGTGTCACACCAATTTTATTACAAACGGGTCGATCGACGTTACGCGCGACTGGAACTATGGTCCGCTAGTTTATACGCAAATGTGAGTCAAGAAGCAGGGGCATTTTAATCGATATTAGAACGAAAAGGAGAGGTGCAGTGTGAACGCACAAGGAAACAAATGATGGGAGGGGAGAGGAAAGGAGGAGTGTATGTATTTTCAGCACGAAATGAAACAGGTGCGATCATACCAGCACAAATACACAGGATCCCATTAAAACTCCGCAGTTAATTGTGCTTTGGCGAAAGTAGTACAAGGATGGGTTATTTTTTGGAAAGTTCTTGTGTTGCACCCATTTTTTTTCAAATGGGTCGTTCGACGTTACGCGCGACTGGTACTATGGTCCGCTTGTTTATACGCAAATGTGAGTCAAGACGCAGGGGCATTTTAATTGATATTAGAACGAGAAGGAGAGTTGAAGTGTGAATGCACTAGGAAACAAATGACGGGAGGGGGAAGAAAGGAGGAGGAGTGTATTTATTTGCAGTGCGGAATGAAACAGGTGCGATCATAGCAACACTAATGCACCGGATTCAATCAGATCTCCGCAGTTAAGTGTGCTTGGGCGAGAGTAGTGCTCGGATGGGTGACCTCCTCAGAAGTCCTCATGTTGCACCCTTTTTTTTTCGGATGGGTCGTTCGACGTTACGCGCGAATGAAATTATGAACCACTGGTTCGATCGCAAAGGTGAGTCAAGGTGCCGGGGCATTTTACTTGATATTTGAACGAGAAAGAGAGATGCAGAGTGCACGCACAAGGAAACAAATGACGGGAGGGGGGATGGAAGGAGAAAGAGTGTATGTATTTGCAGCGCAGAATGAATCATGGGCGATCATACCAGGACTAATGCAACGGATTCTATCAAAACTCCGCAAGTTATGGGTACTTGGGCGAGAGTAGTACTAGGATGGGTCACCTCCTTCGAAGTCCATATATTTCACCCATTTTCTTGGGAAGTCCTTGTGTTGCAGCAATTTTTTTGCAGATGATTCTTTCGACGTTACGCGCGACTTGAATTATGGTCCGTAGATTTATTCGCAAATGTGAGTCACGGCGACGTGGCATTTTACTTTATATTAGAACGAGAACGGGAGGTGCAGTGCGCACGCACAAGGAAACAAATGATGCGAGGGGGAAGAAAGGAGAAGGAGTGTATGTATTTGCAGCGCAAAATTAATCAGGTGCGATCATACCAGCACTAATGCACCGGATCCCATTAGAACTCTGCAGTTAAGCGTGCTTGGGTGAGAGTAGTACTCAGATGGGTTTCCTCCTGGGAAGTCCTCGTGGTGCACCTATTTTTTTTCGGATGGGTCGTTTGACGTTACGCGGGAATGGAATTATGAACCGCTGGTTCATTCGCAAAGGTGAGTCACGGTGCCGGGACATTTTACTTGATATTAGAACGTGAAGGAGAGATGCAGAGTGCACGCACAAGGAAACAAATGACGGGAGGGGGGATGGAAGGAGAAAGAGTCTATGTATTTGCAGCGCAGAATGAAACATGAGCGATCATACCAGAACTAATGCAACGGATTCTATTAGAACTCCGCAAGTTAAGGGTGCTTGGGCGAGAGTAGTACTAGGATGGGTGACCTCCTGCGAAGTCCTTATATTTTATCTATTTTCTTGGGAAGTCCTCGTGTTGAACTATTTTACTTGACATTTGAATAAGAACGGGAGGTGCAGTGTGCACGCACAAGAAAACAAATGACGGGAGGGGGAAGAAAGGAGAAGGAGTGTATGTATTTGCAGCGCAAAATGAAACAGGTGCCATCATACCAGCACTAATGCACCGGATCTGAACTCCGCAGTTAAGTGTCCTTGGGTGAGAGTAGTACTCGGATGAGTGACTTCCTGGGAAGTTCTTATGTTGCACCTATTTTTTTTCGGATGGGTCGTTCGACGTTACGTGCAAATGAAATTATGAACGGCTGGTTCATTTGCAAAGGGGAGTCACGGTGCTGGGGCATTTTACTTGATATTAGAACGAGAAGGAGAGATGCAGAGTGCACGCACAAGGAAACAAATGGCGGGAGGGGGGATGGAAGGAGAAAGAGTGTATGTATTTCCAGCGCAGAATGAAACTTGAGCGATCATACCAGAACTAATGCAACAGATTCTATCAGAACTCCGCAAGTTAAGGGTGCTTGGACAAGAGTAGTACTAGGATGGGTGACGTCCTGCGAAGTCCTTATATTTCATCCATTTTCTTGGGAAGTCCTCGTGTTGCACCCATTTTTTTGCAGATGATTCTTTCGACGTTACGCGCGACTTGAATTATGGTCCACAAGTTAATTTGTAAATATGAGTCACGGCACCGTGGCATTTTACTTGATATTTGAACGAGTACGGGAGGTGCAGTGCGCACGCACAAAGAAACAAATGACGGGAGGGGAAGAAAGGAGAAGGAGTGAATGTATTTGCAGCACGAAATTGATCAGGTGCGATCATACCAGCACTAATGCACCGGATCCCATCAGAACTCCGCAGTTACATATGCTTGGGCGAGAGTAGTACTCGGATTGGTGACCTCCTGGGAAGTCCTCGTGTTGCACCCATTTTTTTTCGGATGGGTCTTTCGACGTTACGCGCGATGGAATTATGAATCGCTGGTTCATTCGCATAGGTGAGTTACGGTGCCGGGGCATTATAATCGATATTAGAACGAGAAGGAGAGGTGCGGTGTGAACGCACAAGGAAACAAATTACGGGAGCGGGGAGAGAAGGAGAAGGAGTGTATGTATTTTCAGCGCGAAATGAAACAGGTGCGATCATATAAGCAAAAATGCACCGGATCCAATCAGAACTACGCAGTTAAGCGTGCTTGGGCGAGAGTAGTATTCGGATGGGTGACCTCCTAGAAAGTACTCGTGTCGCACCAATTTTTTTTCAGACGGGTCGTTTGACGTTACGCGCGACTAGAGTTATAGTCCGATGGTTTATATGCAAATGTGAGTCAAGATGCAGAGGCATTTTAATCAATATTAGAACGAGAAGGAGAGGTGCAGTGTGAACGCACAAGGAAACAAATGACGGGAGGGGGGAGGGAAGGAGAAGGAGTGTATGTATTTTCAGCACAAAATGAAACAGGTGCGATCATACCAGCACAAATGCACCGGATCCCATCAGAAC
Source organism: Carica papaya (assembly GCF_054855325.1). Lineage (NCBI taxonomy): Eukaryota > Viridiplantae > Streptophyta > Magnoliopsida > Brassicales > Caricaceae > Carica > Carica papaya. Next base: position 21,739,126 of record NC_142316.1, read on the forward strand.
TCAAGTGTCCTTTGGCGAAAGTAGTACAAGGATGGGTTACCTCCTGGGAAGTTCTCGTGTTGTACCCTTTTTTTTTTTCAGATAGGTCGTTCGACGTTACGCATGACTGGAACTATGGTCCGCTGGTTTATACGCAAATGTGAGTCAAGAAGCAGGGGCATTTTAATCGATATTAGAACGAGAAGAAGAAGTGCAGTGTGAATGCACAAGGAAACAAATGATGGGAGGGGGGAGGGAAGGAGAACGAGTGTATGTATTTTCAACACGAAATGAAATAGGTGTGATTATACCAGCACAAATGCACCCTATCCCATCAGAACTCCGCGGTTAATTGTGCTTAGGCGAGAGTAGTACTCGGATGGGTGACCCTCCTGGGAAGTCTTCGTGTGCGTCCATTTTTTTTCGGATGGGTCGTTCGATGTTACGCGCAAATGGAATTATGAACCGCTGGTTCATTCGCAAAGGTGAGTCACGGTGCCGGGACATTTTACTTGATATTAGAACGAGAAGGAGAGACGCAGAGTGCACGCACAAGGAAACAAATGACGGGAGGGGGGATGGAAGGAGAAAAAGTGTATATATTTGCAGCGTAGAATGAAACATGAGCGATCATTCCAGCACTAATGCATCAGATTCTATCAGAACTCTGCAACATAAGGGTGCTTGGGCGAGAGTAGTACTAGGATGGCTGACCTCCTGCGAAGTCCTTATATTTCAACCATTTTCTTGTGAAGTCCTCGTGTTGCACCCATTTTTTTGCATATGAGTATTTCGATGTTACGCGCGACTTGAATTATGGTACGCAGGTTTATTCGCAAATGTGAGTCACGGCGCCGTGGCATTTTACTTGATATTAGAACGAGAACGAGACATGCAGTGCGCACGCACAAGGAAACAAATAACGGGAGGGGGAAGAAAGGAGAAGGACTGTATGTATTTGCAGCGCGAAATTAAACAGGTGCGATCATACCAGCACAAATGCATCGGATCACATCAGAACTCCGCACTTAAATGTGCTTGGGCGAAAGTAGTACTCGGATGGGTGACCTCCTGGGAAGTCCTCGTGTTGCACCCATTTTTTTTCGGATGGGTCGTTTGACGTTACGCGTGAATGGAATTATGAACCACTGGTTCATTCGCAATGGTGAGTCACGGTGCCGGGGCATTTTACTTGATATTAGAACGAGAAGGAGTGATGCAGAGTGCACGCACAAGGAAACAAATGACGGGAGGGGGGATGGAAGGAGAAAGAGTGTATGTATTTGCAGCGCAGAATGAAACATGAGCGATCATACCAGCACTAATGCATCAGATTCTATCAGAACTCCGCATGTTAAGGGTGCTTGAGCGAGAGTAGTACTAGGATGGGTGACCTCCTGCGAAGTCCCTATATTTCACCCATTTTCTTGGGAAGTCCTCCTGTTGCACCCATTTTTTTTCAGATGATTATTTCAACGTTACGCGCGACTTGAATTATGGTCCGCAGGTTTATTCGCAAATGTGAGTCACGGTGCCGTGGCATTTTACTTGATATTTGAACAAGAACGAGAGGTGCAGTGCGCACGCACAAGGAAACAAATGACGGAAGGGGGAAGAAAGGAGAAGAAGTGTATGTCTTTGCAGCGCGAAATTAAACTAGTGAGATCATACCAGCACTATTGCACCGGATCCTATCAGAACTCTGTAGTTAAGTGTGCTTGGGCGAGAGTAGTACTCGGACTAGTGACCTCCTGGGAAGTCCTTGTGTTGCACCCAATTTTTTGTAGATGATTCTTTCGACGTTACGCGCGACTTAATTTATATTCCGCAGGTTTATTCCCAAATGTGAGTCACAGCACCGTGGCATTTTATTTGATATTAGAACGAGAACGGGAGGTGCTGTGTGCACACACAAGGAAACAAATGACGGGAGGGAGAAGAAAGGAGAAGGAGTGTATGTATTTGTAGCGGGAAATTAAGCAGATGCGATCATACCAGTACTAATGCACCGGATCCCATCAGAACTCTTGGGAAGTCCTCGTGTCGCACCAATTTTTTCTTTGACGGGTCGTTCGACGTTACGCGCGACTGAAGCTATGGTCCGCTTGTTTATACGCAAATTTGAGTCAAGAAGCAGGGGCATTTTAATCGATATTAGAACGAGAATGAGAGGTGCAGTGTGAACGCACAAGGAAACAAATGATGTATTTTAAGCACAAAATGAAACAAGTGCGATTATACCGGCACAAATGCACCGGATCCCATCAGAACTCCGCAGTTAAGTGTGCTTTGGCGAAAGTAGTACAAGGATGGGTTACCTCCTGGGAAGTTCTCGTCTTGCACCATTTTTTTTTTCAGATGGGCCGTTCGACGTTACACGCGACTGGAACTATGGTCCGCTGGTTTATACGCAAATGTGAGTCAAGAGGCAGGGGGATTTTAATTGATATTAGAACGAGAATGAGAGGTGAAGTGTGAACGCACCAGAAAATAAATGACGGGAGGGGGAAGAAAGGAGAAGGAGTGTATGTATTTGCAGTGCGAAATGAAACAGGTGCGATCATACCAGCACCAATGCACCGGATCCCATCAGAACTCCGCAGTCAAGTGTGATTGGGCGAAAGTAGTACTCGGATGGGTGACCTCTTGGGAAGTCCTCGTGTTGCACTTATTTTTTTTCAGACGGGACGCGCGAATGGATTTATAAACTGCTAGTTCATTCGCAAAGGTGAGTCACGGTGCCGGGGCATTTTACTTGATATTAGAACGAGAAGGAAGGATGCAGAGTGCACGCACAAGGAAACAAATGACGGGAGGGGGGATGGAAGGAGAAAGATTGTATGTATTTGCAGCGCTGAATGAAACATGAGAGATCATACCAGCACTAATGCAACGGATTTTATCAGGACTCCGCAGGTAAGCGTGCTTGGGCGAGAGTAGTACTAGGATGGGTGACCTCCTGCGAAGTCCTTATATTTCACCCATTTTCTTGGGAAGTCCTTGTGTTGCACTCATTTTTTTTCAGATGATTCTTTCGACGTTATACGCGGGTTGAATTATGGTCCGCAGGTTTATTCCCAAATATGAGTAGTGGCACCGTGGCATTTTACTTGATATTTGAATGTGAACGGGAGGTGCAGTGCGCACGCACAAGGAAACAAATGACGGTTAATCAGGTGCGATCATACCAGCACTAATGCACTGGATCCCTTCAGAAGTCAGCAGTCAAGTGTGCTTGGGCGAGAGTAGTACTCGGATGGGTGACCTCTTGGGAAGTCCTCGTGTTGCACCCATATTTTTTTGGATGGGTCATTCGACGTTACGCGCGAATGGAATTATGAACCGCTGGTTCATTCGCAATGGTGAGTCACGGTGCTGGGGCATTTTTCTTGATATTAGAACGAGAAAGAGAGATGCAGAGTGAATGCATACTGAAATAAATGATGGGAGGGGGGATGGAAGGAGAAAGAGTGTATGTATTTGCAGCGCAGAATGAAACATGAGCGATCATACCAGCACTAATGCAACGTATTCTATCAGAACTCCGTAAGTTAAGGGTGCTTGGGTGAGAGTAGTACTAGGATGGGTGACCTCCTGCGAAGTCCTTATATTTCACCCATTTTCTTGGGAAGTCCTCGTGTTGCACCCATGTTTTTTGCAGATGATTCTTTCGACGTTACGCGCGACTTGAATTATGGTCCGCAGGGTTATTCGCAAATGTGAGTCACGGCGCCGTGGCATTTTACTTGATATTTGAACGAGAAAGGGAGGTGTAGTGCGCACGTACAAGGAAACAAATGACGGGAGGGGGAAGAAAAAAGAAGGAGTGTATGTATTTGCAGCGCGAAATTAAACACGTGCGATCATACCAGCACAAATGCACCGGATTCCATCAGAACTCCGCAGTTAAGTTTGTTTGGGCGAGAGTAGTACTCGGATGGGTGACCTCCTGCGAAGTCCTTATATTTCACCCATTTTCTTGGGAAGTCCTCGTGTTGCACCCATTTTTTTGTAGAAGATTCTTTCGACATTACGCGCGACTTAAATTATGGTCCGCAGGTTTATTCACAAATGTGAGTCACGGCGCCGTTGCATTTTACTTGATATTTGGACGAGAATGGAAGGTGCAGTGCGCACGCACAAGGAAACAAATGACGGGAGGGGGAAGAAAGGAGAAGGAGTGTATGTATTTGCAGCGCGAAATTAAAAAGGTGCGATCATACTAGCACTATTGCACTGGATCCCATCAGAACTCCGCAGTTAAGTGTGCTTGGGCGAGAGTAGTACTCGGATGGCTGACCTCCTGGGAAGTTCTCGTGTTGCACCCATTTTATTTTCATATGGGTCGTTCGACGTTTCGGGCGACTAGAACTATGGTCCGCTGGTTTATACGCAAATGTTTGTCAAGAAGCAGGGCCGTTTTAATCGATATTAGAACGAGAAGGACAGGTGCAGTGTGAACGCACAAGGAAACAAATGATGGGAGGGGGGAGGGAAGGAAAAGGAGTGTATGTATTTTCAGCACAAAATGATACAGGTGCGATCATACTAGCACAAATGCACCGGATCCCATCAGAACTCTGCAGTTAAGTGTGCTTTGGCGAAAGTAGTACAAAGATGGGTTACCTCCTGTGAAGTTCTCGTGTTGCACCCTTTTTTTTTTCAGATGGGTAGTTCGACGTTACGCGCGACTGGAACTATGGTCTGCTGGTTTATACACAAATGTGAACGAAGATGCAGGGGCATTTTAATTGATATTAGAACGAGAAGGAGAGGTGAAGTGTGAACGCACCAAGAAACAAATGACGGGACGGGAAAGAAAGTAGAAGGAGTGTGTGTATTTGCAGCGCAAAATGAAACAAGTGCGATCACACCAGCACTAATGCACTGGATCCCATCAGAACTCCGCAGTTAAGTGTGTTTGGGCTAGAGTAGTACTCAGATGGGTGACCTCCTGGGAAGTCCTCGTGTCACACCAATTTTTTTTCAGACGGGTCGTTCGACGTTACGTGCGACTGGAACTATGGTCCGCTGGTTTATACGCAAATGTGAGTCAAGAAGCAGGGGCATTTTAATCGATATTAGAACGAGAAGGAGAGGTGTGGTGTGAACACACAAGGAAACAAATGATCGGAGGTTGAGGGAAGGAGAAGGAGTGTATGTATTTTCAGCACGAAATGAAACAGGTGAGATCATACTAGCACTAATGCACTGGATCCCATCAGAAATGCGCCACTAAGTGTGCTTTGGCGAGAGTAGTGCTCGTATTGGTGACCTCCTGGGAAGTCCTCGTGTCGCATCAATTTTTTTTCAGACGGGTCGTTCGACGTTACGTGCGATTCGAACTATGCTCCGCTGGTTTATATGCAAATGTGAGTCAAGAAGCAGGGGCATTTTAATCGATATTAGAACGAGAAAGAGAGGTGCAGTGTGAACGCACAAGGAAACAAATGATTGGAGGGGGGAGGGAAGGAGAAGGAGTGTATGTATTTTCAGCTCCAAATGAAACAGGTGCGATCATACCAACACAAATGCACCGGATCCCATAAGAACTCTGTAGTTAAGTGTGCTTTGGCGAAAGTAGTACAAGGATGGGTTGCCTTATGGGAAGTTCTCGTGTTGCACCCATTTTTTTTTTCAGATGGGTCGTTCGACGTTACGCGCGATTGGAATTATGGTCTGCTGGTTTATACGCAAATGTGAGTCAAGACGCAGGGGCATTTTAATTGATATTAGAATGAGAAGGAGAGGTGAAGTGTGAATGCACCAGGAAACAAATGACGGGAGGGGGAAGAAAGGAGAAGAAGTGTATGTATTTGCAGTGCAAAGTGAAATAGGTGTGATCACACGATCACTAATGCACCGGATCCCATTAGAACTCCGCAGTTAAGTGTGATTTTGCGAGAGTAGCACTCGGATGGGTGACTTTTTGGGAAGTTCTCGTGTTGCACCCATTTTTTAGCAGATGATTCTTTTAATGTTGCGCGCGACATGAATTATGGTCCGCAGGTTTATTCACAAATTTGAGTTACGGCGCCGTGGCATTTTACTTGATATTTGAACGAGAACGAGAGGTGCAGTGCGCACGCACAAGGAAACAAATGACGGAAGGGGGAAGAAAGGAGAAGGAGTGTATTTATTTACAACGCAAAATTAAACAGGTGCAATCATACCAGCATTAATGCATCGGATCCCATCAGAACTCCGCAGTTAAGTGTGCTTGGGTGAGAGTTGTACTCGGATGGGTGGCCTCCTGGAAATTCTTCGTGTTGTACCAATTTTTTTCCAGACGGGTCGATCGACGTTACGCACGACTGGAACTATGGTCCGCTGATTTATACGCAAATGTGAGTCAAGAAGCAGGGGCATTTTAATCGATATTAGAATGAAAAGGAGAGGTGTAGTGTGAACGCACAAGGAAACAAATGATGGGAGGTGGGAGGGTAGGAGAAGGAGTGTATGTATCTTCAGCACCAAATGAAACAGGTGCGATCATACCAGCACAAATGCACCGGATCCCATCAGAACTCCGCAGTTAAGTGTGCTTTGGCGAAAGTACTACAAGGATTGGTTACCTCCTGTGAAGTTCTCGAGTTGCACCCATTTTTTTATTCAAATGGGTCATTCGACGTTACGCGCGACTTAAACTATGGTCCGCTGGTTTATACGCAAATGTGAGTCAAGAGGCAGGGGCAGTTTAATTGATATTAGAAGGAGAAGGAGATGTGAAGTGTGAACGCACCAGGAAACAAATGACCAGAGGGGGAAGAAAGGAGAAGGAGTGTATGTATTTCCAGCGAAATGAAACAGGTGCGATCTTATCAGCAATAATGCACCGGATCCCATCAGAACTCCGCAATTAAATTTGCTTTGGCGAGAGTAGTACTCAGATGGTTGACCTCCTAGGATGTCCTCGTGTTACACCCATTTTTTTTCGGATGGGTCGTTCAACGTTACTTGCGAATGGAATTATGAACCGCTGGTTCATTCACAAACGTGAATCATGGTGCCGGGGCATTTTACTTGATATTAGAATGAGAGAGAGAGATGCAGAGTGGACGCACAAGGAAACAAATGACGAGAGGGGAGATGGAAGGAGAAAGATTGTATGTATTTGCAGCCCAGAATGAAACATGAGCGATCATACCAGCACTAATGCAACGTATTCTATCTGAACTACGCAAGTTAAGGGTGCTTGGGCGAGAGAAGTACTCGGATGGGTGACCTCCTGCGAAGTCCTTATATTTCACCCATTTTCTTGGGAAGTCCTCGTGTTGCACCCATTTTTTTGCAAATGATTCTTTCGACGTTACGCGCGACTTGAATTATGGTCTGCAAATTTATTCGCAAATGTGAGTCACGGCGCCGTGGCATTTTACTTGATATTTGAACAAGAATGGGAGGTGCAGTGCGCACGCACAAGGAAACAAATGACAGGAGGGGGAAGAAAGGAGAAGGAGTTTATGTATTTGCAGCGCGAAATGAAACAGGTGCGATCATACCAGCAATAATGCACCGAATCCCATCAGAACTCCGCAATTAAGTGTGCTTTGGCGAGAGTAGTACTCGGATGGGTGACCTCCTGGATATCCTCGTGTTGCACACATTTTTTTTTCGATGGGTCGTTGGACGTTACGCGCGAATGGAATTATGGTCCGCTCGTTTATACGCAAGGGTGAGTCAAGAAGCAGGGGCATTTTAATCGATATTAGAACGAGAAGGAGAGGTGCAGTGTGAACACACAAGGAAACAAATGATGGGAGGGGGGAGGGAAGGATAAGGAGTGTATGTATTTTCAGCACGAAATGAAATAGGCAAGATCGTACCAGCACAAATGCACCGGATCCCATCAGAACTCCGCAGTTAAGTGTGCTTTGGAGAAAGTAGTACAATGATGGGTTACCTACTGAGAAGTCCTCGTGTTGCACTAATTTTTTTGCAGATGATTCTTTCGACGTTACGCGCGACTTGATTTATAGTCCGCAGGTTTATTCGCAAATGTGAATCACGGCGCCGTGGCATTTTGCTTGATATTAGAACGAGAACGGGAGGTGCAGTGCGCACGCACAAGGAAATAAATGACGGGAGGGGGAAGAAAGGAGAAGGAGTGTACGTATTTGCAGCGCAAAATTAAGCAGGTGCGATCATAGCAGCACTAATGTACCGGATCCCATCAAAACTCCGCAGTTAAATGTGCTTGGGCGAGAGTAGTACTCGGATGGGTGATCTTCTGGGAAGTCCTCGTGTCGCACTAATTTTTTTCGGACGGATCGTTCGACGTTACGTGCGACTGGAGTTATGGTCCGTTTGTTTATACGCAAATGTGAGTCAAAGTGCAGGGGCATTTTAGTCGATATTAGAACGAGAAGGAGTGGTGCAGTGTGAACCCACAAGGAAACAAATGATGGGAGGGGGAGGGAAGGAGAAAGAGTGTATGTATTTTCAGCACAAAATTAAACAGGTGCGATCGTACCAGCACATATGCACCGGATTCCATCAAAACTCCGCAGTTAAGTGTACTTTCGTGAAAGTAGTACAAGGATGGGTTATCTCCATGGAAGTTCTCGTGTTGCACCCAATTTTTTTTTTTAGATGGGCTGTTCGACGTTACGCGTGAGTGGAACTATGATCCGATGGTCTATATGCAAATGTGAGTCAAGACACTGGGGCATTTTAATTGATATTAGAATGAGAAGGAGAGGCGAAGTGTGAATGCACCAGGAAACAAATGACGGGAGGGGAAAGAAAGGAGAAGGAGTGTATGTATTTGCAGTGTGAAATGAAATAGGTGCGATCATACCAGCACTAATGCACCGGATCCCATCAGAACTCCGCAGTTAAGTGTGCTTGGGCGAGAGTAGTACTAGGATGGGTGACCTCTTGGGAAGTTCTCGTGTCCCACCCATTTTTTTTCGGATGGGTCGTTCGACGTTACTCGCAAAAAGAATTATGAACCGATGGTTGATTCGCAAAGGTGAGTCACATTGCCGGGGCATTTTACTTGGTATTAGAACGAGAATGAGAGATGCAGAGTGCACGCAAAAAAAAACAAATGACGGGATGGGGGATGGAAGGAGAAAGAGTTGATGCATTTACAGCGCAGAATGAAACATGAGCGATCATACCAGCACTAATGCAACGAATTCTTTCAGAACTCCGCAAGTTAAGGGCACTTGGGCGGGAGTAGTACTAGGATGGGTGACCTCTTGCGAAGTCCTTATCTTTCACAGATTTTCTTGGGAAATCCTCGTGTTGCACCCATTTTTGTGCAGATGATTCTTTTGACGTTAGGCACGACTTGAATTAAAGTCCGCAGGTTTATTCGCAAATGTGAGTCACGGCGCCGTGGCATTTTACTTCATATTTGAACGAGAACGGGAGGTGCAGTGCACACGCACAAGGAAACAAATGATGGAAGGGGGAAGAAAAAAGAATGAATGTATGTATTTCCAGCGCGAAATTAAACAGGTGCGATTATACCAGCACTAATGCACCGTATCCCATCAGAACTCCACAGTTAAGTTTGCTTGGGCGAGAGTAGTACTCGGATGCGTGACCTCCTGGGAAGCTCTCATGTCGCACCAAATTTGTTTTCAGACGGGTCATTTGACGTTACGCGCGACTAAAACTATGGTCCACTGGTTTATACACAAATGTGAGTCAAGACGCATGGGCATTTTAATTGATATTAAAAGGAGAGGTGAAGTGTGAACGCACTAGGAAACCAATGACGGGTGGGGGAAGAAAGGAGAATGAGTGTTTGAATTTCTAGCGCAAAATAAAATAGGTGCGATCGTACTAGCACAAATACACCAGATCCCATTAGAACTTCGCAGTTAAGTGTTCTTGGGAGGAGAGAGTTATACTCAGATGGGTGACCTACTGGGAAGTCCACGTGTTGCACCCAATTTTTTTTAGATGGGTCGTTCGACGTTAGGCGTGAATGGAATTATGAACCACTGGTTTATTCGCAAAAGTGAATCACAGTGCGGGGGTATTTTACTTGATATTAGAAGAGAAGGAGAGATGCAGAGTGCACGCACAAGGAAACAAATGACGGGAGGGGGGATGAAACGAGAAAGAGTATATGTATTTACAACGCATAATGGAACATTAGCGATCATACCAGCACTACTGCAACGGATTCTATAAGAACTCCGCAAGTTAAGGGTTCTTAGGCGAGAGTTGTACTAGGATGGGTGACCTCCTGCGAAGTCCTTATATTTCACCCATTTTCTTGGGAAGTCCTCGTATTGCACCCATTTTTTTGCAGATGATTCTTTCGATGTTACGCGCGATTTGAATTATGGTCTGCAGGTTTATTCGCAAATGTGAGTCACGGCGCCGTGACATTTTACTTGATATTAGAACGAGAACGGGAGGTGCAGTGCGCACGCATAATGAAACAAATGACGGGAAGGGGAAGAAAGGAGAAGGAGTTTATGTATTTGTAGCGCGAAATGAAACATGTGCAATCATACCAGCACTAATGCACCGGATCCCATCAGAACTCCGCAGTTAAGTGTGCTTTGGCGAGAGTAGTACTCGGATGGGTGACCTCCTAGGAAGTCCTCGTGTTGCACCCACTTTTTTTTAGATTGGTTGTTTGACGTTTCACGCGAATGAAATTATGAACCGCTGGTTCATTCGCAAAGGTGAGTCACGGTGCCAGGGCATTTTATTTGATATTAGAACGAGAATGAGTGATGCAGAGTGCACACACATGGAAGCATATGACGGGAGGGGGGATGGAAGGAGAAAGAGTGTATGTATTTACAGCGCAGAACGAAACATGAGCGATCATACCAGAACTAATGCAACGGATTCTATCAGAACTCCGCAAGTTTAGGGTGCTTGGGCGAGAGTAGTACTAGGATGGGTGACATCCTGCGAAGTCCTTATAGTTCACCCATTTTCTTGGGAAGTCCTCGTGTTGCACCCATTTTTTTGCAGATGATTCTTTCGATGTTACGCGCGAATTGAATTATGGTCCGCAGGTTTATTCGCAAATGTGAGTAACGGCGCCATGGCATTTAACTTGATATTAGATCGAGAACGGGAGGTGCAGTGTGCACGCACAAGGAAACAAATGACGAGAGGGGGAAGAAAGGAGAAAGAGTGTATGTATTTGCAGTGAGAGATTAAACAAGTGCAATTATACAAGCAATAATTCACTGGATACCATTAGAACTCCGCAGTTAAGTGTGCTTGGGCGAGAGTAGTACTCGGATGGGTGTCCTCCTGTGAAGTCCTCGTGTCGCACAAATTTTTTTTCAGATGGATCATTCGACGTTACGCGCGACTGGAGCTATGGTCTGCTGGTTTATACGTAAATGTGAGTCAAGAAGAAGGGACATTTTAATCGATATTAGAACGAGAAGGAGATGTGCAGTGTGAACGCACAATGAAACAAATGACGGGAGCGAGGAGTGAAGGAGAAGGAGTGTATGTATTTTTAGCACAAAATGAAACAGGTGCGATCATACCAGCACAAATGCACCGAATCCCATCAGAACTCCGTAGTTAAGTGTGCTTTGGCGAAAGTAGTACCAGGATGGGTTACCTCCTGGGAAGTTCTCATTTTGCACCCATTTTGTTTTTCAGATGGGTCGTTCGACGTTACACGTGACTGGAACTATGGTCCGTTGATTTATACGCAAATGTGAGTCAAGACGCATGGGCATTTTAATTGATATTAGAACGAGAACGGGAGGTGCAGTCCGCACGCACAAGGAAACAAATGACGGGAGGGGGAAGAAAAAAAAAGGAGTGTATGTATTTGCAGCGCGAAATTAAACAGGTGCGATCATACCAGCACTAATGCACCGGATCCCATCTGAACTCCGTAGTTAAGTGTGCATGGGCGAGAGTAGTACTCGGATGGGCGACCTCCTGGGAAGTCCTCGTGTCGCACAAATTTTTTTTCAGACGGGTCGTTCGCCGTTACACCCGACTAGAACTATGGTCCGCTGGTTTATACGCAAATATGAGTGATGAAGCAGGGGCATTTTAATTGATATTATAACGAGAAGGAGAGGTGAAGTGTGAACGCACCAGGAAACAAATGACGGGAGGGGGAAGAAAGGAGAAGTAGTGTATGTGTTTGCAGCGCGAAATGAAACAGGTGCGATCATACCAGAACTAATGCACCGGATCTGAACTCCGCAGGTAAGTGTACTTGGGCGAGAGTAGTACTCGGTTGGGTGACCTCTTGGGAAGTCCTCATCTTGCACCCTTTTTTTTTTGGATGGGTCGTTCGACGTTACGCGCGAATGGAATTATGAACCGCTGGTTCATTCGCAAAGGTGAGTCACGGTGCTGGGGCATTTTACTTGATATTAGAATGAGAATGAGAGATGCAGAGTACACGAACAAGGAAACAAATGACAGGAGGGGGGATTGAAGGAGAAAGAGTATATGTATTTGCAGCGCAGAATGAAACATGAGCGATCATACCAGCACAAATGCAACGGATTCTATCAGAACTCCGCAGTTAAGGGTGCTTGGGCGAAACTAGTACTAGGATGGGTGACCGCCTGCGAAGTCGTTATATTTCACCCATTTTCTTGAGAAGTCCTCGTATTGCACCCATTTTTTTGCAGAAGATTCTTTTGACGTTTCGCGTGACTTGAATTATGGTCTGCAGGTTATATTCTCAAATGTGAGTCACGGTGCCGTTGCATTTTACTTGATATTAGAACGAGAACGGGAGGTGCAGTGCGCATGCACAAGGAAACAAATGACGGGAGGGGGAAGAAAGGAGAATGAGTGTATGTATTTACAGCGTGAAAGTAAACTGGTGCGATCATACCTGCACTAATGCACCGGATCCCATCAGAACTCCGGAGTTAAGTATGCTTGGGCGAGAGTAGTACTCGGATGGGTGACCTCTTGCGAAGTCCTCGTGTTGCACCCTTTTTTTTTCGGATGGGTCGTTCGACGTTACGCGCGAATGGAATTACGAACCGTTGGTTCATTCGCAAAGGTGTGTCACGGTGCCGGTGCATTTTACTTGATATTAGAACGAGAATGAGAGATGCAGAGTGCACGCACAAGGAAACAAATGACGGGAGGTGGGATGGAAGGAGAAAGAGTGTATGTATTTGCAGCGTAGAATGAAACATGAGGGATCATACTGGCATTAATGCAACGGATTCTATCAGAACTCCGCATTTAAGGGTGCTTGGGCGAGAGTAGTACTAGGATGGGTGACCTCCTGCGAAGTCCTTATATTTCACCCATTTTCTTGGGAAATCCATGTGTTGCACCCATTTTTTTGCAGATGATTCTTTCGACGTTACGCACGACTTGAATTATGGTCTGCAGGTTTATTCGCAAATGTGAGTCACGGCGCCGTGGCATTTTACTTGATATTAGAAGGAGAACGGGAGATGCAGTACGGACGCACAAGGAAACAAATGACGAGAGGGGGAAGAGAGTAGATGGAGTGTATGTATTTGCAGCGCAAAATTAAACAGGTGCGATCATACCAGCACTTATGCACCGGATCCAATAAGGACTCCGCATTTAAGTGTGCTTGGGCGAAAGTAGTACTCGGATGGGTGACCTCCTGGGAAGTCCTCGTGTTGCACCCATTTTTTTCGGATGGGTCGTTCGACGTTACGCGCGAATAGAATTATGAACCGCTGGTTCATTCGAAAAGGTGAGTCACGGTGCCGGGGCTTTTTACTTCATATTAGAACGAGAAGGAGAGATGTAGAGTGCACGCATAAGGAAACAAATGACGGGCGGGGGGATGGAAGGAGAAATAGTGTATGTATCTGCAGCGCAGAATAAAACATGAGCGATCATACAGCACTAATGCAACGGATTCTATCAAAACTCCGCAAGTTAAGGGTGTTTGGGCGAGAGTAGTACTAGGATGGGTGACCTCCTGTGAAGTCCTCGTGACGCACCAATTTTTTTTCAGACAGGTCGTTCGACGTTACTCGCGACTGGAACTATGGTCCGCTGGTTTATACCCAAATGTGAATCAAGAAGCAGGGGCATTTTAATCGATATTAGAGAGAGAATGAGAGGTGCATTGTGAAGGCACAAGGAAACAAATGACGGGAGGGGGGAGGGAAGGAGAAGGAGTGTATGTATTTTCAGCACGAAATGAAACAGGTGTGATCATACCAGCCCAAATGCTCCGGATCCCATCAGAACTCCGTAGTTAAGTGTGCTTTGGCGAAAGTAGTACAAGGATGTGTTACCTCCTGGGAAGTTCTCGTGTCACACTAATTTTTTTTCAGACGAGTCGTTCGACGTTACGCGCGACTGGAACTATTGTCCGCTGGTTTATACGCAAATATGAGTCAAGAAGCAGGGGCACTTTAATCGATATTAGAACGAGACGGAGAGGTGCAGTGTGAACTCACAAGGAAACAAATGATGGGAGGGGGGAGAGAAGGAGAAGGAGTGTATGTATTTTCAGCACAAAATGAAACAGCTAGGATCATACCAGCACAAATGCACCGGATCCCATCAGAACTCCGCAGTTAAGTGTGCTTTGATGAAAGTAGTACAAGAATGGGTTACCTCCTGGGAAGTTCTCGTCTTACACCCATTTTTTTTTCAGATAGGTCGTTCGACGTTACGCGCCACTGGAACTATGGTCTGCTGGTTTATACGCAAATGTAGGTCAAGACGCAGGGGCATTTTAATTGATATAAGAACGAGAAGGAGAGGTGAAGGGTGAACGCACCAGGAAACAAATGACGGGAGGGGGAAGAAAGGAAAATGAGTGTATGTATTTGCAGCGCATAATGAAACATGAGCGATCGTACTAGCATTAATGCACCGGATCCCATCAGAACTCCACAATTAAGTGTGCTTGGGCGAGAGTAGTACTCAGATTGGTGACCTCTTGGGAATTCCTCGTTTTGCACCAATTTATTTTCGGATGAGTCGTTCGACGTTGCGCACGAATGGAATTATGAATTGCTGGTTCATTCGCAAAGGTGAGTCACGGTGCCAGGGTATTTTACTTGATATTAGAACGAGAAGGAGAGATGCAGAGTGCATGCACAAAAAACAAATGACGGGAGGGGGGATGGAAGGAGAAAGAGTGTATGTATTTACAGCACAAAATGAAACATGAGCGATCATACCAGAACTAATACAACGGATTCTATAAGAACTCCACAAGTTAAGGGTGCTTGGGCGAGAGTAGTACTAGGATGGGTGACCTCCTGCGAAGTCCTTATATTTCACTCATTTTATTGGGAAGTTCTCGTGTTGCACCCATTTTTTTGCAGAAGATTCTTTCGACTTTACGTGCGACTTGAATTATTGTCCGCAAGTTTATTCGCAAATGTGAGTCACAACGTTGTGACATTTTACTCTATATATGAACGAGAACGGGAGGTGCAGTGCGCACGCACAAGGAAACAAATGACGGGAGGGGGAAGAAAGGACAAGGAGTGTATGTATTTGCAGCGCAAAATTAAACAAGTGCAATCATACCAGCACTAAAGCACCGGACCCCATCAAAACTCTGCAGTTAAGTGTTCTTAGGCGAGAGTAGTACTCGGATGGGTCGTTCGACATTACGCGCGAATGGAATGATGAACCGCTGGTTCATTCACAAAGGTGAGTCACAGTGCCGGGGCATTTTACTTAATATTAAAACGAGAAGGAGAGATACAGAGTGCACGCACAAGGAAACAAATGACGGGAGGGCGGATGGAAGGAGAAAGAGTGTATGTATTTGCAGCGCAGAATGAAATATGAGCGATCATACCAGCACTAATGCAACGGATTTTATCAGAACTCCGCAAGTTAAGGGTACTTGGGCGAGAGTAGTACTAGGATGGGAGACCTCATGCGAATTCCCTATATTTCACCCATTTTCTTGGGAAGTCCTCGTGTTGCACCCATTTTTTTATAGATGATTCTTTCGACGTTACTCTTGACTTTAATTATGGTCCGCATGTTTATTCGCAAATGTGAGTCACGGTGCCGTGGTATTTTACTTGATATTAGAACGAGAATGGGAGGTGCAGTGCGCACGCACAAGGAAACAAATGATGGGAGAGGGAAGAAAGGAGAAGGAATGTATGTATTTACAGTGCGAAATTAAACAGGTGCGATCGTACCAGAACTTATGCACCGGATCCCATCAGGACTCCACAGTTAAGTGTGCTTTGGCGAGAGTAGTACTCAGATGGGTGACCTCCTGAGTTGTCCACGTGTTGCACCTATTTTTTTTCGGATGGATCGTTCGACGTTACACGGGAATGGAATTATGAACCGCTAGTTCATTCGCAAAGGTGAGTCATGGTGCCGGGGCATTTTACTGTATATTAGAACGAGAATGAGAGATGCAGAGTGCACGCACAAGGAACCAAATGACGGGTGAGAGGATGGAAGGAGAAAGAGTGTATGTATTTGCAGCGCAGAATGAAACATGAACGATCATACCAGCACTAATGCAACGGATTCTATCAGAACTCCGCAAGTTAAGGGTGCTTGGGCGAGAGTAGTACTAGGATGGGTGAACTGCATCGAAGTCCTTATATTTCACCCATTTTCTTGGGAAGTCCTCGTGTTGCACCCATTTTTTTGCAGATGATTCTTTTGATGTTACCCGCGACTTGAACTATTGTCCGAAGATTTATTCGCAAATGTGAGTCACGGCGCCGTGGCATTTTACCTGATATTAGAACGAGAATGGGAGGTGCAGTGCGCACGCAAAAGGAAACAAATGATGGGAGGGGGAAGAAAGGAGAATGAATGTATGTATTTGCAGCACCAAATTAAACAGGCGCGATCGTACTAGCATTTATGCACCGGATCCCATCAGGACTCCGCAGTTAAGTGTGTTTTGGCGAGAGTAGTACTCAGATGGGTGACCTCCTGAGATGTCCACGTGTTGCACCCATTTTTTTTCGGATGGGTCGTTCGACGTTACGCGCGAATGGAATTATGAACCGCTGGTTCATTCGCAAATGTGAGTCACGGTGCCGCCGCATTTTTCTTGATATTAGAACGAGAAGGAGAGATGCAGAGTGCACGCATGAGGAAACTAATGACGGGAGGGGGGATGGAAGGAGAAAGAGTGTATGTATTTGCAGCGCAGAATGAAACATGAGCGACCATACAAGCACTAATGCAACGGATTCTATCAGAACTCCACAAGTTAAGGGTGCTTCGGCGGGAGTAGTACTAGAATGGGTGACCTCCTGCGAAGTCCTTATATTTCACCCATTTTCTTGGAAAGTCCTCGTGTTGCACCCATTTTTTTACAGATGATTCTTTCGACGTTACGCGCGACTTGAATTATGGTCCGCAGGTTTATTCGCAAATGTGAGTCACGACGCCGTGGTATTTTACTTGGTATTTGAATGAGAACGGGAGGTGCAGTGCGCATGCACAAGGAAACAAATGACGGGAGGGGGAAGATAGGAGAAGAAGTGTATGTATTTGCAGCGCGAAATTAAACAGTTGCTATCATACCAGCACTAATGCATCGGATCCCATCAGAACTCCACAGTGAAGTGTGCTTGGGCGAGAGTAGCACTCGGATGGGTGACCTCCTGGAAAGTCCTCGTGTTGCACCCATTTTTTTTGAAATGGGTCGTTCGACGTTGCGCACGAATCAAATTATGAAACGCTGGTTCATTCGTAAAGGTGAGTCACGGTGCCGGCGCATTTTACTTTATATTAGAACGAGAAGGAGAGATGCAGAAAGCACGCGTAAGGAAACAAATAACGGGAGGAGGGATGGAAGAAGAAAGAGTGTATGTATTTCCAGTGTAGAATGAAACATGAGCGATCATACCAGAACTAATGCAACGGATTCTATCAAAACACCACTAATGCAACGGATTCTATTAGAACTCCGCAAGTTAAGGGTGCTTGGGCGAGAGTAGTACTAGGATGGGTGACCTCATATTTCACCAATTTTCTTGGGAAGTCCTCGTGTTGAAACTATTTTTTTGCAGATGATTCTTTCGATGTTACACGCGACTTGAATTATGGTCCGCAGGTTTATTTGCAAATGTGAGTCACGGCGCCATGGTGTTTTACGTGATATTTGAACGAGAACGGGAGGTGCAGTGCGCACGCACAAGGAAACAAATAACAGGAGGGGGAAGAAATGAGAAAGAGTATATGTATTTGCAGAGCGAAATTAAACAGGTGCGATCATAGCAGCACTAATGCACTGGATCCCATCAGAACTACGCAGTTAAGTGTACTTGGGCGAGACTAGTACTCGGATGGGTGACCTCTTGGGAAGTCCTCGTGTCGCAATAATTTTTTTTCAGACGGGTTATTCGATGTTACGCACGACTAGAACTCTGGTCCGCTGGTTTATACGCAAATGTAAGTCAAGAAGCAGGAGCATTTTAATCGATATTAAAACGAGAAGGAGAGGTGCAGTGTGAACGCACAAGGAAGCAAATTATGGGAGGGGGGAGGGAAGGAGAAGGAGTGTATATATTTTTAGCACGAAATGAAACTGGTGCGATCATACCAGCATAAATGCACCAGATCCATTCAGAACTCCGTAGTTAAGTGTGCTTTGGCGAAAGTAGTACAAAGACGGATTATCTCCTGGGAAGTTCTCGTGTTGCACCAATTTTTTTTTAGATGGGTCGTTCGACGTTACACGTGACTAGAACTCTGGTCCGCTGGTTTATACGCAAATGTGAGTCAAGACGCAAGGGCATTTTAATTGATATTAGAACGAGAAGGAGAGGTGAAGTGTGAACGCACCAGGAAACAAATGACGGGAGGGGGAAGAAAGGAGAAGGAGTGTATGTATTTGCAGCGCGAAATGACACAAGTGCGATCATACCAGCACTAATCAATCGAATCCCATCAGAACTCCGCAGTGAAGTGTGCTTGGGCGAGAGTAGCACTCGGATGGGTGACCTCCTGGGAAGTCCTCGTGTTGCACCTATTTTTTTCGGATAGGTCGTTCGACGTTACGCGCGAATGAAATTATGAACCGCTGGTATATTCGCAAATGTGAGTCACGGTGCCGGGGCATTTTACTTTATATGAGAACGAGAAGGAGAGATGCAGAGTGCACGCACAAGGAAACAAATGACGGGAGGGGGGATGGAAGGAGAAAGAGTGTATGTATTTGCAGCGTAGAATGAAACATGAGCGATCATACCAGAACTAATACAACGGATTCTATCAAAACTCCGCAATTAAGGGTGTTTAAGCGAGAGTAGTACTAGGATGGGTGACCTCCTGCGAAGTCCTTATATTTCACCCATTTTCTTGGGATGTCCTCGTGTTGCACCCATTTTTTTGCAGATGATTCATCGACGTTACGCGCGACTTGAATTATGGTCCGCATGTTTATTTGCAAATGTGAGTCACGGCGCCGTGGCATTTTACTTGATATTTGTACGAGAACGGGAGGTGCAGTGCGCACACACAAGGAAA
Organism: Carica papaya; assembly: GCF_054855325.1. Classification (NCBI taxonomy): domain Eukaryota; kingdom Viridiplantae; phylum Streptophyta; class Magnoliopsida; order Brassicales; family Caricaceae; genus Carica; species Carica papaya. The sequence goes on from NC_142316.1 coordinate 21,758,512, forward strand.
CAAATGACGTGAGGGGGAAGAAAGGAGAATGAGTGAATGTATTTGCAGCGTGAAATTAATCAGGTGCGATCATACCAGTACTTATGCACCGGATCCCATCAGATCTCCGCAGTTAAGTGTGCTTGGGCGAAAGTGGTACTCGAATGGGTGACCTCCTGGGAAGTCCTCATGTTGCACCCATTTTTTTTCGGATGGGTCGTTCGACGTTGCGCACGAATCTAATTATGAAACGCTGGTTCATTCGCAAAGGTGAGTCACAGTGCCGGCGCATTTTACTTTATATTAGAACGAGAAGGAGAGATGCAGAGTGCACGCGCAAGGAAACAAATGACGGGAGAGGGGATGAAAGGAGAAAACGTGTATGTATTTGCAGCGCAGAATAAAACATGAGCGATCATAACAGAACAAATGCAACGGATTCTATCAAAACTCCGCAAGTTATAGGTGCTTGGGCGAGAATAGTACTAGGATGGGTGACCTCCTGCGAAGTCCTTATATTTCACTCATTTTCTTGGGAAGTCCTTGTGTTTCACCCATTTTTTTGCAGATGATTCTTTCGACGTTACGCGCGACTTGAATTATGGTCAGCAGGTTTATTCGCAAATGTGAGTCTCGGCGCTGTGGCATTTTACTTGATATTTGAACGAGAACGGGAGGTGTAGTGCGCACGCACAAGGAAACAAATGACGGGAGGGGGAAGAAATGAGAATGAGTGAATGTATTTGCAGCATAAAATTAATCAAGTTTTATCATACCAGCACTGATGCACCGGATCCCATCAAAACTCCGTAGTTAAGTGTGCTTGGGCGAGAGTAGTACTCGGATGGGTGACCTCCTGGGAAGTCCTCGTGTTGCACCCATTTTTTTTTGGATGGGTCGTTCGATGTTACGCACTAATCGAATTATGAAACGCTGGTTCATTCGCAAAATTGAGTCACGGTGCCAGGGCATTTTACTTGATATTAGAATGAGAAGGAGAGATGCAGAGTGCGCGCACAAGGAAACAAATGACGAGAGGGGGATGGAAGAAGAAAGAGTGTATGTATTTGCAGCGCAGAATGAAACATGAGCGATCATACCACCACTAATGCAACGGATTCTATCAGAACTCCGCAAGTTAAGGGTGCTTGGGCAAGAGTAGTACTAGGATGGGTGACCTCCTGCGAAGTCCTTATATTTCACCCCTTTTCTTGGGACGTCCTCGTGTTGCAACCATTTTTTTGCAGATGATTCTTTCGACGTTCCGCGCGACTTGAATTATGGTCCACAGGTTTATTCACAAATGTAAGTCACGGCGCCGTGGCATTATTGTTGATATTTGAACGAGAACGGGAGGTGCAGTACGCACGCACAAGAAAACAAATGACGGGAGGGGGAAGGAATGAGAAGGAGTGTATGTTTTTGCAGCGCAAAATTAAAGAGGTGCGATTATACCAGCACTAATGCACCGGATCCCATCAGAACTCCGCAGTTAAGTGTGCTTGGGTGAAAGTAGTACTCGGATAGGTGACCTCCTAGGAAGTTCTTGTGTCACACTAATTTTTTTTCAAACGGGTCGTTCGACGTTATGCGTGACTGGAACTATGGTCTGCTGGTTTATACGCAAATATGACTCAAGAAGAAGGAGCATTTTAATCGATATTAGAACGAGAAAGAGAGGCGCAGTGTGAACGCACAGGGAAACAAATTATTGGAGGGGGGAGGGAAGGAGAAGGAGTGTATGTATTTTCAGCACAAAAATGAAACAAGTGCGATCATACCAGCACAAATTTCCCAGATCTCATCAGAACTCCGCAGTTAAGTGTGCTTTGGCAAAAGTAGTACAAGGATGGGTTACCTCCTAGGAAGTTCTTGTGTTGCACCTATTTTTTTTTCAGATGGGTCGTTCGACGTTACGCGCGACTGGAACTATGGTCCGCTAGTTTATACGCAAATAGGAGTCAAGACGTAGGGGCATTTTAATTGATATTAGAGCGAGAATGAGAGGTGAAGTTTGAACGCACCAGGAAACAAATGACAGGAGGGGGAAGAAAGGATAAGGAGTGTATGTATTTGCAGCGCGAAATGAAACAGTTGCGATCGTACCAGCACTAATGCACCGGATCCCATCAGAACTCCGCAGTTAAGTGTGCTTGGGCGAGAGTGGTACTCGGATGTGTGACTTCCTGGGAAGTCCTCGTGATGCACCTATTTTTTTTTGGATGGGTCATTCGACGTTACGCACGAATAGAATTTTGAACTGCTGGCTCATTCGCAAAAAGAGGTGCAGTGTGAACGCACAAGAAAACAAATGATGGGAGCGGGGAGGGAAGGAGAAGGTGTGTATGTATTTGTAGCGCGAAATAAACATGTGCGATCATACCAGCACTAATTCACTGGATCCTATCAGAACTTCGCAGTTAAATGTGCTTGGGCGAGAGTATTACTCAGATGGGTGACCTCTTGGGAAGTTCTCGTGTCGCACCCATTTTTTTTCGGATGGGTCGTTCGACATTACGCGCGAATGGAATTATGAACCGCTGGTTCATTCGCAAAGGTGAGTCACGGTGCCGCCACATTTTTCTTGATATTAGAACGAGAAGGAGAGATGCAGAGTGCACGCATGAGGAAACTAATGACGGGAGGGGGGATGGAAGGAGAAAGAGTGTATGTATTAGCAGCGCAGAATGAAACATGAGCGACCATACAAGCACTAATGCAACAGATTCTATCAGAACTCCGCAAGTTAAGGGTGCTTGGGCGGGAGTAGTACTAGGATGGGTGACCTCCTGCGATGTCCTTATATTTCACCCATTTTCTTGGAAAGTCCTCGTGTTGCACCCATTTTTTTACAGATGATTCTTTCGACGTTACGCGCGACTTGAATTATGGTCCGCAGGTTTATTCGCAAATGTGTGTCACGACGCCGTGGTATTTTACTTGGTATTTGATTGAGAACGGGAGGTGCAGTGCGCACGCACAAGGAAACAAATGACGGGAGGGGGAAGATAGGAGAAGAAGTGTATGTATTTGTAGCGCGAAATTAAACAGTTGCTATCATACCAGCACTAAAGCATCGGATCCCATCAGAACTCCACAGTGAAGTGTGCTTGGGCGAGAGCAGCACTCGGATGGGTGACCTCCTGGAAAGTCCTCGTGTTGCACCCATTTTTTTCAGATGGGTCGTTCGACGTTGCGCACGAATCAAATTATGAAACGCTGGTTCATTCGCAAAGGTGAGTCACGGTGCCGGCACATTTTACTTTATATTAGAACGAGAAGGAGAGATGCAGAGAGCACGCGCAAGGAAACAAATAACGGGAGGGGGGATGGAAGAAGAAAGAGTGTATGTATTTTCAGTGTAGAATGAAACATGAGCGATCATACCAGAACTAATGCAACGGATTCGATCAAAACTCCACCAGTTAAGGGTGCTTCGGCGAGAGTAGTACGAGGATGGGTGACCTCCTGCGAAGTCCTTATATTTCACCCATTTTCTTGGTAAGTCCGCATGTTGCACCCATTTTTTTGCAGATGATTCTCTCGACGTTACGCGCGACTTGAATTATGGTCCGCATGTTTATTTGCAAATGTGAGTCACAGTGCCGTGGCATTTTACTTGATATTTGAACGAGAACGGGAGGTGCAGTGCGCACGCACAAGGAAAAAAATGACGGGAGGGGGAAGAAAGGAGAATGAGTGAATGTATTTGCAGCGTGAAATTAATCAGGTGCGATCATACAAGCACTAAAGCACCGGATCCCATCAGAACTCTGCAGTTAAGTGTGCTTGGGCGAGAGTAGTACTCGGATGGGTGACCTCCTGGGAAGTTCTCATGTTGCACCCATTTTTTTTCAGATGGGTCGTTCGACGTTACGCGAGAATGGAATTATGAACCGCTTGTTCATTCGCAAAAGTGAGTCAATGTTCCGGGGCATTTTATTTAATATTAGACCGAGATTGAGAGATGAAGAGTGCACGCACAAGGAAACAATTGATGGGAGGGGGTATGGAAGGAGAAAGAGTGTATGGATTTGCAGCGCAGAATGAAACATGAGCGATGATACCAGCACTAATGCAACGGATTCTATCATAACTCCACAAGTTACGGGTGCTTGGGCGAGAGTAGTACTAGGATGGGTGACCTCCTGCGAAGTCCTTATATTTCACCCACTTTCTTAGAAAGTCCTCGTGATGCACCTATTTTTTTGCAGATGATTCTTTCGACGTTACGCGCGACTTGAATTATGGTTCGCATGTTTATTTACAAATGTAAGTCACGGCACCGTGGCATTTTACTTGATATTTGAACGAGAACGGGAGGTGTAGTGCGCACGCACAAGGAAACAAATGACGGGAGGGGGAAGAAATGAGAATGAGTGAATGTATTTGCAGCGCGAAATTAATCAGGTGCGATCATACCAGCACTAATGCACCGAATCCCATCAGAACTCCGCAGTTAAGTGTGCTTGGGCGAGAGTAGTACTCGGATGGGTGACCTCTTGGGTAGCCCTCGTGTTGCACCCATTTTTTTTTGGATGGGTCATACGACGTTACGCACGAATCGAATTATGAGACGCTGGTTCATTCGCAAAACTGAGTCACGGTGCTGGGGCATTTTACTTGATATTAGAATGAGAAGGAGAGATGTAGAGTGCGCGCACAAGGAAAAAAATGACGGAAAGGGGGATGGAAGGAGAAAGAGTGCATGTATTTGCAGCGCAGAATGAAACATGAGCGATCATACCACCACTAATGCAACGGATTCTATCAGAACTCCACAAGTTACGGGTGCCTGGGCGAGAGTAGTACTAGGATGGGTGACCTCCTGCGAAGTCCTCATATTTCACCCATTTTCTTGGGAAGTCCTCGTGTTGCACTCATTTTTTGGCAGATGATTCTTTCAACGTTACGCACGACATTTTACTTTATATTAGAACGAGAAGGAGAGATGCAGAGGGCACGCACAAGGAAACAAATGACGGAAGGGGGGATTGAAGGAGAAAGAGTGTATGTATTTGCAGCGCAGAATGAAACATGAGCGATCATACCAGAACTAATGCAACGGATTCTATCAGAACTCCGCAAGTTAAGGGTGCTTGGGCGAGAGTAGTACTAGGATGGGTGACCTCCTGCGAAGTCCTTATATTTCCCCCATTTTCTTAGGAAGTCCTCGTGTTGCAACCATTTTTTTGCAAATGATTCCTTCGACGTTACGCGCGACTTGAATTAAGGTCCGCAGGTTTATTCACAAATGTAAGTCACGGTGCCGTGGCATTTTACTTGATATTTCAACGAGACCAGGAGGTGCAGTGCGCACGCACAAGAAAACTAATGACGGGAGGGGGAAGAAATGAGGAGTGTATGTATTTGCAGCGCAAAATTAAAGAGGTGCGATCATACTAGCACTAATGCACCGGATCCCATCAGAACTCCATAGTTAAGTGTGCTTGGACGAGAGTGGTACTCGGATGGGTGACCTCCTGGGAAGTCCTTGTGTCGCACCAATTTTTTTTCAAATGGGTCGTTTGACGTTATGCGCGACTGAAACTATGGTCCGCTGGTTTATACGCAAATATGAGTCAAGAAGGAGTATTTTAATCGATATTAGAACGAGAATGAGAGGTGCAGTGTGAACACACAAGGAAACACATTATGGGAGGGGGGAGGGAAGGAGAAGGAGTGTATGTATTTTCAGCACAAAATGAAACAGGTGCGATCATACCAGCATAAATGCCCCGGATCCCATTAGAACTCCGCACTTGAGTGTGCTTTGGCAAAAGTAGTACAAGGATGGGTTACCTCCTAGGAAGTTCTCGTGTTGCACCTATTTTTTTTTTCAGATGGGTCGTTCGACGTTACGCGCAACTGGAACTATGGTCCGCTGGTTTATACGCAAATGTGAGTCAAGACGCAGGGGCATTTTAATTGATATTAGGGCGAGAAAGAGAGGTGAAGTGTGAACTCACCAGGAAACAAATGACGGGAGGGGGAAGAAAAAAGAATGAGTGAATGTATTTGCAGCGTGAAATTAATCAGGTGCGATCATACCAGCACTAATGCACCGGATCTCATCAGAACTCTGCAGTTAAGTGTGCTTGGGCGAGAGTAGTACTCGGATGTGTGACCTCCTGGGAAGTCCTTGTGTTGCACCCATTTTTTATCGGATGGGTCGTTCGAAGTTGCGCACGAATCGAATTATGAAACGCTGGTTCATTCGCAAAGGTGAGTCACGGTGCCGGCGCATTTTACTTTATATTAGAATGAGAAGGAGAGATGCAGAGTGCACGCGCAAGGAAACAAATGACGGGAGGGGGAAAGAAGGAGAAAACATGTATGTATTTGCAGCGTAGAATGAAACATGAGCGATCATACCAGAACTAATGCAACGGATTCTATCAAAACTCTGCAAGTTATGGGTGCTTGGGCGAGAGTAGTACTAGGATTGGTGACCTCCTTCGAAGTCCTTATATTTCACCCATTTTCTTGGGAAGTTCTCGTGTTGCACCTATTTTTTTTTCAGATGGGTCGTTCGACGTTACGCACGACTGGAACTATGGTCCGCTGGTTTATATGCAAATGTGAGTCAAGACACAGGGGCATTTTAATTGATATTAGAACGAGAAGGAGAGGTGAAGTGTGAACGCACCAGGAAACAAATAACAAGAGGGGGAAGAAAGGAGGAGTGTATGTATTTGAAGCGCGAAGTAAAACAGCTGCTATCATACCAGCACTAATGCACCGGCTCCCATCAGAACTCCGCAGTTAAGTGTGCTTGGGCGAGAGTAGTACTCAGATGGGTGACCTCCTGGGAAGTCCTCGTGTTGCACCCATTTTTTTCGGATGGGTCGAACAAAGTGAAACATGAGCGATCTTACCAGCACTAAGGCAACGGATTCTATCAGAACTCCGCAAGATAAGGGTCCTTTGGCGAGAGTAGTACTAGGATGGATGACCTCCTGCGTTGTCCTTATATTTCACCCATTTTTTTGTAGATGATTCTATCAACGTTACGCGCGACTTCAATTATGGTCCGCAGGTTTATTCGCAAATGTGAGTCACGGCGCCGTGGCATTTTACTTGATATTAGAACGAGAACTAGAGGTGCTGTGCGCACGCACAAGGAAACAAAATTACGGGAGGGGGAAGAAAGGAGAAGGAGTGTATGTATTTGCAGCGCAAAATTAAATAGGTGTGATCATACTAGCACTAATGCACTGGATCCCATCAGAACTCCGTAGTTAATTGTGCTTGGGCGAGAGTAGTACTCGGATTAGTGACCTCCTGAGAAGTCTTCGTGTCGTACAAATTTTTTTTCAGACGGATCGTTCGACGTTACGCGCGACTGAAACTATGGTTCGCTGGTTTATACGCAAATGTGAGTCAAGAAGCAGGGGCATTTTAATCGATATTAGAACGAGAAGGAGAGGTGCAGTGTGAATGCACAAGGAAACAAATGATGGGATGGGGGAGGGAAAGAGAAGGAGTGTATGCATTTTCAGCATGAAATGAAACAGGTGCGATCATACCAGCACAAATGCACAAGATCTTATCAGAACTCCGCAATTAAGTGTGTTTTGGCGAAAGTAGTACAAGGATGGGAACCACCTCCTGGGAAGTTCTCATGTTGCACCCATTTTTTTTTTCAGATGGGCTGTTCGACGTTATGCTCTACTGGAACTATGATCCGTTGGTTTATATGCAAATGTGAGTCAAGACGCATGGGCATTTTAATTGATATTAGAACGAGAAGGAGAGGTGAAGTGTGAACGCACCAAGAAACAAATAACGGGACGGGAAAGAAAGGATAAGGAGTGTATGTATTTGCAGCGCGAAATGAAACAGGTGCGATCATACCAGCACTAATGCACCGGATCCCATCAGAACTCCGCAGTTAAGTGTGCTTGGGCAAGAGTAGTACTCGGATGTGTGACCTCCTGGGAAGTCCTCGTGATGCACCCATTTTTTTTGGATGCGTCATTCGACGTTACGCACGAATGGAATTATGAACCACTGGTTCATTCACAAAGGTGAGTCACGGTGCCAGGGCATTTTACTTGATATTAAAACGAGAAGGAGAGGAGCAGTGTGAACGCACAAGGAAACAAATGACGGGAGGGGAGAGGGAAGGAGAAGGTGTGTATGTATTTGCAGCGCGAAATGAAACATGTGCGATCATACCAGCACTTATTCATCGGATCCTATCAGAACTCCACAGTTAAATGTGCTTTGGCGAGAGTATTACTCGGATGGGTGACCTCCTGGGAAGTCCTCGTGGTGCACCAATTTTTTTTCGGATGGGTTGTTCGACATAATGCGCGAATGGAATTATGAACCACTGGTTCATTCGCAAAGGTGGGTCACAGTGCCGGGGCATTTTTCTTGATATTAGAACGAGAAGGAGAGATGTAGAGTGCACGCACAAAGAAACAAATGGCGGGAGTGGGGATGGAAGGAGAAAGAGTGTATGTATTTGCAGTGCAGAATGAAACATGAGCGACCATACCAGCACTAATGCAACGGATTCTATCAGAACTCCGCAAGTTAAGGGTGCTTGGGCGAGAGTCTAGGATGGGTGACCTCCTGCGAAGTCCTTATATTTCGCTCATTTTCTTGGGAACTCCTCGTGTTTCACCCATTTTTTTGCAGATGATTCTTTCGACATTACGCGCGACTTGAATTATGGTCCGCAGGTTTATTCGCAAATGTGAGTCACGGAGCCGTGGCATTTTACTTGATATTTGAACGAAAACGAGAGGTGTAGTGCGCACGCACAAGTAAACGAATGACGCGATAGGGAAGAAAGGAGAAGGAATGTATCTATTTACAGCGCAAAATTAAACAGGTGCGATCATACAAGCGCTAATGCACCGGATCCCATCAAAACTACGTTGTTAAGTGTGCTTGGGCGAGAGTAGTACTAGGATGGGTGACCTCCTGCGAAGTCCTTATATTTCACCCATTTTCTTGGGAAGTCCTCGTGTTGCACCCATTTTCTTGCAGATAATTCTTTCGACGTTACGCGCGACTTGAATTATGGTTCGCATGTTTATTTGCAAATGTGAGTCACTATGTCGTGGCATTTTACTTGATATTTGAACGAGAACAGGAGGTGCAGTGCGCACGCAAAAGGAAACAAATGACGGTAGGGGGAAGAAAGGAGAATGAGTGAATGTATTTGCAGCGTGAAATTAATCAGGTGCGATCATACCAGCACTAATGCATCGGATCCCATCAGAACTCTGTAGTTAAGTGTGCTTGGGCGAGAGTAGTACTCGGATGGGTGACCTCCTGGGAAGTCCTCGTGTTGCACCCATTTTTTTTCGGATGGGTCGTTCGACGTTGTGCACGAATCGAATTATGAAACGCTGGTTCATTCGCAAAGGTGAGTCACGGTGCCAAGGCATTTTATTTTATATTAGAACGAGAAGGAGAGATCCAGAGTGCACGCGCAAGGAAACAAATGACGGGAGGCGGGATGGAAGGAAAAAACGTGTATGTATTTGCAGCGCAAAATGAAACATGAGCGATCATACCAGAACTAATGGAACGGATTCTATCAAAACTCCGCAAGTTATGGGTGCTTGGGCGAGAGTAGTACTAGGATGGGTGACCTCCTGTGAAGTCCTTATATTTCACTCATTTTCTTGGGATGTCCTCGTGTTGCACCCATTTTTTTGCAGATGATTCTTTCGACGTTACGCGCGACTTGAATTATGGTCCACAAGTTTATTTGCAAATGTGAGTCACAGCGCTGTGACATTTTACTTGATATTTGAACGAAAACGGGAGGTGCAGTGCGCACGGACAAGGAAACAAATGATGGGAGGGGGAAGAAATGAGAATGAGTGAATGTATTTGCAGCACGAAATTAATAAGGTACGATCATACCAACACTAATGCACCGGATCCCATCAGAACTCCGCAGTTAAGTCTGCATGGGCGAGAGTAGTACTCGGATGGATGACCTCCTGGGAAGTCCTCGTGTTGCACCCATTTTTTTCCGGATGGGTCCGTCGACGTTACGCGCGAATCGAATTATGAAACGCTAGTTCATTCGCAAAATTGAGTCATGGTGCTGGGGCATTTTACTCGATATTAGAATGAGAAGGAGAGATGCAGAGTGCGCGCACAGGAAAACAAATGACGGGAAGTGGGATGGAAGGAGAAAGAGTGTATGTATTTGCAATGCAGAATGCAACATGAGCGATCATACCAGCACTAATGCAGCGGATTCTATCCGAACTCCGCAAGTTAAGGGTCCATGGGCGAGAGTAGTACTAAGATGGGTGACCTCCTGCGATGTCCTTATATTTCACCCATTTTCTTGGGATGTCCTCGTGTTGCACCCATTTTTTTGCAGATGATTCTTTCGACGTTACGCGCGACTTGAATTATGGTCCGCAAGTTTATTTGCAAATGTGAGTCACGGCACCGTGGCATTTTACTTGATATTTGAACGAGAACGGGAGGTGCAGTGTTCACGCACAAGGAAACAAATGATGGGAGGGGGAAGAAAAGAGAAGGAGTGAATGTATTTGCAGCGCGAAATTAATCAGGTGCGATCATACCAACACTAATGCACCGGATCCCATCAAAACTCCACAGTTAAGTGTGCTTGGGAGAGAGTAGTACTCGGATGCGTGACCTCCTGGGAAGTCCTCGTGTTGCACGCATTTTTTTTCGGATGGGTCATTCGACATTACGCGTGAATGGAATTATGAACCACTGGTTCATTTGCAAAGATGAGTCACGATGCCGAGACATTTTACTTGATATTAGAACGAGAAGGAGAGATACAGAGTGCACGCACAACGAAACAAATGATGGGAGGGAGGATGGAAGGAGAAAGAGTGTATGTATTTATAGCGCAGAGTGAAACATGAGCGATCTTACCAGCACTAATGGAACGGATTCTATCAGAACTCCGAAAGTTAAGGGTGCTTTGGCGAGAGTAGTACTAGGATGGGTGACCTCCTGCGAAGTCCTTATATTTCACCCATTTTTTTGCAAATGATTCTTTCGTCGTTACGCGCGATTTGAATTATGGTCCGCAGGTTTATTCGCAAATGTGAGTCACGGCGCCGTGACATTTTACTTGTATTAGAACGAGAACGAGAGGTGCAGTGCACACGCACAAGGAAACAAATGACGGGAGGGGGATCATACTAGCACTAATGCACCGGATCCCATCAGAACTCCGTAGTTAATTGTGCTTGGGCGAGAGTAGTACTCGTATGGGAGACCTCCTAGGAAGTCCTCGTGTCGTACAAATTTTTTTTCAGACGGGTCGTTCGACGTTACGCGCGACTGGAACTATGGTCCGCTGGTTTATACGCAAATGTGAGTCAAGAAACAGGGGCATTTTAATCGATATTAGAACGAGAAAGATAGGTGCAGTGTGAACGCACAAGGAAACAAATGATGGGAGGGGGGAGTGAAGGAGAAGGAGTGTTTGTATTTTCAGCACGAAATGAAATAGGTGCGATCATACCAGCACAAATGCACCGGATCTTTTCAGAACTCCGCAGTTAAGTGTGCTTTGGCGAAAGTAGTTCAACGATGGGTTACCTCCTGGGAAGTTCTCGTGTTGCATCCATTTTTTTTTTTTTCAAATGGGTCGTTCGACGTTACGCTCGACTGGAAGTATGGTCCGCTGGTTTATACGCAAATGTGAGTCATGACGCAGGGGCATTTTAATTGATATTAGAACAAGAAGGAGAGGTGAAGTGTGAACGCACCAGGAAACAAATAACGGGACAGGGAAGAAAGGATAAGGAGTGTATGTATTTGCAGCGCGAAATGAACCGTATCCCATCAAAACTTCGCAGTTAAGTGTGCTTGGGCGAGAGTAGTACTCGGATGTGTGATCTCCTAGGAATTCCACGTGATGCACCCATTATTTTTTGGATGGGTCATTTGACGTTACGCGCGAATGGAATTATGAACAGCTGGTTCATTCGCAAAGGTGAGTCACGGTGTTAGGGCATTTTACTTGATATTAGAACAAGAACGAGAAGTGTAGTGTGCACGCACAAGGAAACAAATGACAGGAGGGGGGAGGGAAGGAGAAGGTGTGTATGTATTTGCAGCGCGAAATGAAACATGTGCGATCATTCCAGCACTAATTCACCGAATCCTATCAGAACTCTGCAGTTAAATGTGCTTGGGCGAGAGTATTACTCGGATGGGTCACCTCCTGGGAAGTCCTCGTGTTGCACCAATTTTTTTTGGATGGGTCGTTCGACATTACGCGCGAATGAAATTATGAACCGCTGGTTCATTCGCAAAGGTGAGTCACGGTGCCGTCGCATTTTTCTTGATATTAGAACGACAAGGAGAGATGCAGAGTGCACGCACAAGGAAACTAATGACGGGAGGGGGGATGGAAGGAGAAAGAGTGTATGTATTTGCAGCGCATAATGAAACATGAGCGATCATACAAGCACTAATACAACGGATTGTATCAGAACTCCGCAAGTTAAGGGTGCTTGGGCGATAGTAGTATTAAGATGGGTGACCTCCTGCGAAGTCCTTAAATTTCACCCATTTTCTTGGGAAGTCCTCGTGTTGCACCCATTTTTTTGCAGATGATTCTTTCGACATTACGCGCGACTTGAATTATGGTCCGCAGGTTTATTCATAAATGTGAGTCACGACGCCGTAGCATTTTACTTGATATTTGAACGAGAATGAGAGGTGTAGTGCGCACGCACAAGTAAACAAATGACGAGAGGGGGAAGAAAGGAGAAGGAATGTATGTATTTGCAGCGCGAAATTTAACAGGTGTGATCATACAAGTACTAATGCACCAGATCCCATAAGAACTCCACAGTTAAGTGTGCTTGGGCGAGAGTAGTACTCGTATAGGTGACCTCATGGGAAGTCCTCGTGGCGTAATAATTTTTTTTTAGACGGGTCGTTCGACGTTAAGTGCGACTGGAACTATGGTCCGCTTGTTTATACGCAAAAGTGAGTCAAGATGCAGGGGTATTTTAATCGATATTAGAACAAGAAGAAGAGGTTCAGTGTGAACCCACAAGGAAACAAATAATGGGAGGTGGGAGGGAAGGAGAAAGAGTGTATGTATTTTCAGCACGAAATGAAACAGGTGCTATCATACCAGCAAAAATGCACTGGATCCCATCAGAACTCCGCAGTTAAGTGTGCTTTGGCGAGAGTAGTACAAGGATGGGTTACCTCCTGGGAAATTCTCGTGTTGCACCCTTTTTTTTTTCAGATAGGACGTTCGACGTTACGCGCGACTGAAACTATGGTCCGCTGGTTTATACGCAAATGTGAGTCATTACGCAGGGGCATTTTAATTGATATTAGAACGAAAATGAGAGCTGAAGTGTGAACGCACCAGGAAACAAATGAGGGAGGGGGAAGAAAGGAGAATGAGTGTATGTATTTGCAGCGCGAAATTAAACAGGTGCGATCATACCAGCACTAATGCACCGGAACCCATCAGAACTTCACAGTTAAGTGTGCTTGGGCGATTGTAGTACTTAGATGGGTGATCTGCTGGGAAGTCCTCGTGATGCACCCATTTTTTTTCGGATGGGTCGTTCGATGTTACGCGCGAATGGAATTATGAACGGCTGGTTCATTCACAAAGGTGAGTCACGATGCCGGGGCATTTTACTTGATATTAGAACGAGAATGAGAGATGTAGAGTGCACGCACAAGGAAACAAATGACGGGAGGGGGGATGGAAGGAGAAAGAGTGTATGTATTTGCAGCGCAGAATGAAACATGAGCGACCATACCAGCACTAATGCAACAGATTTTATCAGAACTCCGCAAGTTAAGGGTGCTTGGGCGAGAGTCTAGGATGGGTGACCTCCTGCGAAGTCCTTATATTTCGCCCATTTTCTTGGGAAGTCCTCGTGTTGCACCCATTTTTTTGCAGATGATTCTTTCGACATTACTGGCGACTTGAATTATGGTCCGCAGGTTTATTCGCAAATGTAAGTCACGGCGCCGTGGCATTTTACTTGATATTTGAACGAGAACGAGAGGTGTATTGCGCACGCACAAGTAAACAAATGATGGGAGGGGGAAGAAAAGAGAAGGAATGTATGTATTTGCAGCGCAAAATTAAAGAGGTGCGATCATACAAGCACTAATGCACCGGATCCCATTAGAACTCCTCAGTTAAATTTGCTTGGGCGAGAGTAGTACTCGTATGGGTAACCTCCTGGGAAGTCCTCGTGGTGCAACAATTTTTTTTCAAACGGGTCGTTCAATGTTAAGCGCGACTGAAACTATGGTCCGCTTGTTTATACGCAAAAGTGAAGTGTGAACGCACTAGGAAACAAATAACAGGAGGGGGAAGAAAGGAGAAGGAGTGTATGTATTTACAGCGCGAAATTAAACAGGTGCGATTATAGCAGCACTAATGCACTGGAACCCATCAGAATGTCACAATTAAGTGTGCTTGGGCGATTGTAGTACTTGGATGGGTGATTTCCTGGGAAGTCCTCGTGATGCACCCATTTTTTTTCGGATGGGTCGATCGACGTTACGCGCGAATGGAATTATGAACCGCTGGTTCATTCGCAAAGGTGAGTCACGGGGCTAGGGCATTTTACTTGATATTAGAACGAGAATGAGAGATATAGAGTGCACGAACAAGGAAACAAATGACGGGAGGGAGGATGGAAGGAGAAAGAGTGTATGTATTTGCAGCGCAGAATGAAACATGAGCGACCATACCAGCACTAATGCAACAGATTCTATCAGAACTCCGCAAGTTAAGGGTGCTTGGGCGAGAGTCTAGGATGGGTGAGCTCCTGCGAAGTCCTTATATTTCACCCATTTTCTTGGGAAGTCCTCGTGTTGAACCCATTTTTTTGTAGATGATTCTTTCGACATTACGCGCGACATGAATTATGGTCCGCAGGTTTATTCGCAAATGTGAGTCACGGCGCCGTGACATTTTACTTGATGTTTGAACGAGAACGAGAGGTGTAGTGCGCACGCACAAGTAAACAAATGACCGGAGGGGGAAGAAAGGAGAAGGAATGTATGTATTTGCAGTGCGAAATTAAACAGGTGCGATCATACAAGCACTAATGCACCGGATCCCATAAGAACTCCATAGTTAAGTGTGCTTGGGCGAGAGTAGTACTCGTATGGGTGACCTCCTGGGAAGTCCTCGTGGCGCAATAATTTTTTTTCAGATGGGTCGTTCGATGTTAAGCGTGACTGGAACTATGGTCTGCTTGTTTATACGCAAAAGTGAGTCAAGATGCAGGGGCATTTTAATCGATATTAGAACGAGAAGAAGAGGTTCAGTGTGAACCCACAAGGAAACAAATAATGGGAGGTGGGAGGGAAGGAGAAGGAGTGTATGTATTTTCAGCACGAAATGAAACAGGTGCTATCATACCAGCAAAAATGCACCGGATCCCATCAGAACTCCGCAGTTAAGTGTGCTTTGGCGAAAGTAGTACAAGGATGGGTTACCTCCTGGAAAATTCTCGTGTTGCACTCTTTTTTTTTTAGATAGGTCGTTCGACGTTACGCGCGACTGGAACTATGGTCCGCTGGTTTATACACAAATGTGAGTCATGACGCAGGGGCATTTTAATTGATATTTGAACGAAAAGGAGAGGTGAAGTGTGAACGCACCAGGAAACAAATGACGCGAGGGGAAAGAAAGGAGAAGGAGTGTATGTATTTGCAGCGCGAAATGAAACAGGTGCGATCATACCAGCACTAATGCACCGGATCCCATCAAATTTCTGCAGTTAAGTGTGCTTGGGTGAGAGTAGTACTCGGATGGGTAGTTCGATGTTACGTGCGAATGGAATTATGAACCGCTGGTTCATTCGCAATGGTGAGTCATGGTGCCGGGGTGTTTTACTTGATATTATAACGAGAAGGAGAGATGTAGAGTTCACGCACAAGGAAACAAATGACGGGAGGGGGGATGGAAGGAGAAAGAGTGTATGTATTTGCAGCACAGAATAGAACATGAGCAATCATACCAGCACTAATGCAACGGATTCTATCAGAACTCCGCAAGTTAAGGGTGCTTAGGCAAGAATAGTTCTAAAATGGCTGACCTCCTGCGAAGTCCTTATATTTCACCCATTTTCTTTGGAAGTCCTCGTGTTGCACTCATTTTTTTGCAGATGATTCTTTCGACGTTACGCGCTACTTGAATTATGGTCCGCAGGTTTATTTGAAAATGTGAGTCACGGCGCCGTGGCATTTTACTTGATATTAGAACGAGAACGGGAGGTGTAGTGCGCACGCACAAGGAAACAAATGACGAGAGGGGGAAGAAAGGAGAAGGAGTGTTTGTATTTGCAGCGCAAAATTAAACTGGTGCGATCATACTAGCACTAATGCACCGACTCCCATCAGAACTCCGCAGTTAAGTTTGCTTGGGTGAGAGTAGTACTCAGATGGGTGACCTCCTGGAAAGTCCTCGTGTCGCACCAATTTTTTTTCAAACGGGTCGTTCGACGTTTCGCGCAATTGAACTATAGTCCGCTGGATTATACGCAAATGTGAGTCAAGAAGTAAGGGCATTTTAATCGATATTTGAACGAGAAGGAGTGGTGCAGTGTGTACGCACAAAGAAACAAATGATGGGAGGGAGGAGGGAAGGAGAAGGAGTGTATGTATTTTCAGCGCGAAATGAAACAAGTGTGATCATACCAGCACAAATGCACAGGATCCCATCAGAACTCCGCAGTTAAGTGTGCTTTGGCGAAAGTAGTACAAGGATGGGCCACCTCCTGGGAAGTTCTCCTCTTGCACCAATTTTTTTTTCATATGGGTCGTTCGACGTTACGTGCGACTGGAACTATGATCTGCTGGTTTATACACAAATGTGAGTCAAGACGAATGGGCATTTTAATTGATATTAAAACGAAAAGGAGAGGTGAAGTGTGAATGCACCAGGAAACAAATGACGGGAGGGGGAAGAAAGGAGAATGAGTGTATGTATTTGCAGCGCAAAATGAAACAGGCACGATCATACCAGCACTAATGCACCGGATCCCTTCAGAACTCCACAGTTAAGTGTGTTTGGGAGAGAGTAGTACTCGGATGGGTGACCTCCTGCGAAGTTCTCGTGTTGCACTCATTTTTTTTCGGATGGGTCGTTCGACGTTACGCGCGAATGGAATTATGAACCGCTGGTTCATTCGCAAATGTGAGTCACGGTGCCGGGGCATTTTATTTGATATTAGAACGAGAAGGAGTCATGCACAGTGCACAAATAAGGAAACAAATGACGGGAGGGGAGATGGAAGGAGAAAGAGTGTATGTATCTGCAGCGCAGAATGAAACATGAGCGATCATACCAGCACTAATGCAACGGATTCTATCAGAACTCCGGAGTTATGGGTGCTTGGGCGAGAGTAGTACTAGGATGGGTGACCTCCTGCGACGTCCTTATATTTCACCCATTTTCTTGAGAAGTCCTCATGTTGCACCCATTTTTTTGCAGATGATTTTTTCGACGTTACGCGCGACTTGAATTATGATCCGCAAGTTTATTCGTAAATTTGAGTCACGGCGCCGTGGCATTTTACTTGATATTAGAACAAGAACGGGAGGTGCAGTGCCCACGCACAAGGAAACAAATGACGGAAGTGGGAAGAAATGTGAAGGAGTGTATGTATTTGCAGTGCAAAATTAAACAGGTGCGATCATACCAGCACCAATGCACGGGATCCCATCAGAACTTCGCAGTTAAGTGTGCTTGGGCGAGAGTAGTACTCTGATGGGTGACCTCCTAGGAAGTCCTCGTGTCGCACCAATTTTTTTACAGATAGGTCATTCGACGTTACGCGCGACTGCAAGTATGATCTGCTGATTTATACGCAAATATGAGTCAAGAAGCACGGGCATTTTAATCTATATTAGAACGAGAAGGAGAGGTGCAGTGTGAACGCATAAGGAAACAAATAATGGGAGGGGGGAGGGGAGGAGAAGGAGTGTAAGTATTTTCAGCACCAAATGAAACAGGTGCGATCATACCAGCACAAATGCACCGGATCCCATCAGAATTCCGCAGTTAAGTTTGCTTTGGCGAAAGTAGTACAAGGATGGGTTGCCTCCTGAGAAGTTCTCGTGTTGCACCCATTTTTCTTTCAGATGGGTCGTTCAACGTTACGCGCGATTGGAACTATGGTCCGCTGGTTTATACGCAAATGTGAGTCAAAACGCCGAAGCATTTTTCTTGATATTTGAACGAGAACGGGAGATGCAGTGCGCACGCACAAGGAAACAAATGACGGGAGGGGGAAGAAAGGAGAAGGAGTGTTTGTATTTGCAGCCCGAAATTAAACAGGTGCGATCATACCAGCAATAATGCACCGGATCCCATCAGAACTCCGCAGTTAAGTGTGCTTGGGCGAGACTAGTACTCGGATGGGTGACCTCTTGGGAAGTCCTCGTGTCGCACCAATTTTTTTTCAGACGGGTCGTTCGACTTTACCTTCGACTAGAACTATGGTCTGCTGGTTTATACGCAAATGTGAGTCAAGAAGCAGGAGCATTTTAATCGATATTAGAACGAGAAGGAGAGGTGTAGTGTGAACGCACAAGGAAACACATTATGGGAGGGGGGAGGGAAGGAGAAGGAGTGTATGTATTTTTAGCACGAAATTAGACAGGTGCGATCATACCAGCACAAATGCATCGGATCCCATCAGAAATCCGCAGTTAAGTGTGCTTTGGCGAAAGTAGTACAAGGATGGGTTACCTCCTGGGAAGTTTTCGTGTTGCACCCATTTTTTTTTCAAATGGGTCGTTCGACGTTACGGGCGACTGGAATTATTGTCAGCTGGTTTATACGCAAATGTGAGTTAAGACGCAGAGGCATTTTAATTGATATTAGAACGAGAAGGAGAGGTGAAGTGTGAATGCACCAGGAAACAAATGACGGGAGCGGGAAGAAAGGAGAAGGAGTGTATGTATTTGCAGTACGAAATGACACAGGTGCGATCATACTAGCACTAATGCACCGGATCCCATCAGAACTCCGCAGATAAGTGTGCTTGGGCGAGAATAGTACTCGGATGGGTGACCTCTTGGGAAGTCCTTGTGTTGCACCCATTTTTTTTCGGATGGGTCGGTCGACATTACGCACGAATGGATTTATGAACCGCTGGTTCATTCGCAAAGGTGAGTCACGGTACTGGGGCATTTTACTTGATATTAGAACGAGAAGGAGAGATGCAGAGTGCATGCACAAGGAAACAAATGACGGGAGGGGGGATGGAAGGAGAAAGAGTGTACGTGTTTGCAACGAAGAATGAAACATGAGCGATCAAGTTAAGGGTGCTTGGGCGAGAGTAGTACTAGGATGGGTGACCTCCTGCAAAGTCCTTATATTTCACCCATTTTCTTGGGAAGTTCTCGTGTTGCACCCATTTTTTTACAGATGATTTTTCTACATTACGCGCGACTTGAATTATGGTCCGCAAGTTTATTTGCAAATGTGAGTCACGGTGCCGTGGCATTTTACTTGATATTTGAATGAGAACGGGAGGTGTAGTGAGCACGCACAAGGAAATAAATGACAAGAGGGGGAAGAAAGGAGAAGGAGTGTATGTATTTGCAGTGGGAAATTACACAGGTGTAATCATACCTGCACTAAAGCACCAGATCCCATCAGAACTTCGCAGTTAACTGTGCTTGGGCGAGAGTAGTACTCGGATGGGTGACCTATTCGGAAGTCCTCGTGTTGCACCCATTTTTTTTCGGATGGGTCGTTCGACGTTACACGCGAAAGGAATAATGAACCGCTGGTTTATTCAAAAAGGTGAGTCACGTGCCAGGGCATTTTACTTGATATTAGAACGAGAAGGAGAGGTGAAGTGTGAACGCACCAGGAAACAAATGACGGGAGGGGGCAGAAAGGAGAATGAGTGTATGTATTTGCAGCGCGAAATGAAACAGGTGCGATCATACTAGCACTAATGCACCGGATCCCATCAAAACTCCGCAGTTAAGGGTGCTTGGGCGAGAGTAGTACTAGGATAGATGACCTCCTGCGAAGTCCTTATATTTCACCCATTTTCTTGGGAAGTTCTCGTGTTGCACCCATTTTTTTTTCAGATGGGTCGTTCGACGTTGCAAGCGGCTAGAACTATGGTCCGCTGGTTTATACGCAAATGTGAGTCAAGACGCAGGGGCATTTTAATTGATATTAGAATAAGAATGAGAGGTTAAGTGTGAACGCACCAGGAAACAAATGACAGGAGGGGGAAGAAAGGAGAAGGAGTGTATGTATTTGCAACGCAAAATGAAATAGGTGTGATCACACCAGCACTAATGCACCGGATCTCATCAGAACTCCGCAGTTAAGTGTGCTTGGGCGAGAGTCGTACTCGGATGGGTGACCTCCTGGGAAGTCCTCGTGTTGCACCCATTTTTTTTTTAGTTTGGTCGTTCGACGTTACGCGCGAATAGAATTATGAATTGCTGGTTCATTCGCAAAGGTGAGTCACGGTGCCGGGGCATTTTACTTGATATTAGAATGAGAAGCAGAGATGCAGAGTGCACGCACAAGGAAACAAATGACGGGAGGGGGGATGGACGGAGAAGGAGTGCATGTATTTTCAGCACTAAATGAAACAGGTGCGATCATACCAGCACAAATGCACCGAATTCTATCAGAACTCCGCAAGTTAAAGGTGCTTGGGCGAGAGTAGTACTAGGATGGGTGAACTCCTGCAAAGTCCTTCAATTTTACCCATTTTCTCGGGAAGTCCTCGTGTTGCACCCATTTTTTTGCAGATGATCCTTTCGACGTTACGCGCGACTTGAATTATGGTCCGCAAGTTTATTCGCAAATTGAGTCACGGTGTCGTGGCATTTTACTTGATATTTGAACGAGAACGGAAGGTGCAGTGCGCACGCACAAGCAAACAAATGACGGGAGGGGGAAGAAAGGAGAAGGAGTGTATGTATTTGCTGCGCAAAATGAAACAGGTGTGATCACACTAGCACTAATGCATCGGATCCCATCAGAACTCCGCAGTTAAGTGTGCTTTGGCGAAAGTAGTACAAGGATGGGTTACCTCCTGGGAAGTTCTCGTCTTGCACCCATTATTTTTTTCAGATGGGTCGTTCGACGTTACGCGCGACTGGAAGTATGGTCCGCTAGTTTATACGCAAATATGAGTTAAGTCGCAGGGGCATTTTAAATGATATTCGAACGAAAAGGAGAGGTGAGGTGTGAACGCACCAGGAAACAAATGACGGGAGGGGGAAGAAAGGAGAAGGAGTGTATGTATTTGCAGCACGAAATGAAATAGGTGCGATCACACCAGCACTAATTCACCGGATCCAATAAGAACTCCGCAGTTAAGTGTGTTTGGGCGAGAGTAGTACTCGGATGGGTGACCTCCTGGGAAGTCCTCGTGTTGCACCCATTTTCTTTTTCAGATGGGCCGTTCAACGTTACGCGCAACTGGAACTATGGTCCGCTGGTTTATATGTAAATGTGAGTCAAGACGCAGGGGCATTTTAATTGATATAAGAACGAGAAAGATAAGTGAAGTCTGAACGCACAAGGAAACAAATGATGGGAGGGGGGATGGAAGGAGAAAGAGTGTATGTATTTGCAGCGCAGAATGAAACATGAGCGATCATACCACCACTAATGCAACAGATTCTATCAGAATTTCGCAAGTTAAGGGTGCTTGGGCGAGAGTAGTACTATGATGGGTGACCTCCTGCAAAGTCCTTATATTTCACCCATTTTCTTGGGAAGTTTTCTTGTTGCACCCAATTTTTTTTCAGATGTGTCGTTCGACGTTACGCGTGAATGGAACTATGGTCCGCTGGTTTATAAGCAAATGTGAGTCAAGACAGATGGGCATTTTAATTGATATTAGAACGAGAAGGAGAGGTGAAGTGTGAACGCACTTGGAAATAAATGACGGGAGGGGGAAGAAAGGAGAAGGAGTGTATGTATTTACAGCACAAAATGAAACAGGTGCGATCACACCAGCCGCAGTTAAGTGTGTTTTGGTGAAAGTAGTACAAGGATGGGTTACCTCCTGGGAAGTTCTCGTCTTGCACCCATTATTTTTTTCAGATGGGTCGTTCGACGTTACGCGCGACTGAAAGTATGGTCCGCTGGTTTATACACAAATATGAGCTAAGTCGCAGGGGCATTTTAATTGATATTAGAACGAGAAGGAGAGATGAGGTGTGAACGCACCAAGAAACAAATGATGGGAGGGGGAAGAAAGGAGAAGGAGTGTATGTATTTGCAGCGCGAAATGAAACAGGTGCGATCACACCAGTACAAATTCACCGGATCCCATCAGAACTCTGCAGTTAAGTGTGCTTGGGCGAGAGTAGTACTCAAATGGGTGACCTCCTGGGAAGTCCTTGTGTTGCACCCATTTTTTTTCGGATGGGTCGTTCGACGTTACGCGCGAATGGATTTATGAACCGCTAGTTCATTCGCAAAGGTGAGTCACGGTACTGAGACATTTTACTTGCTATTAGAACGAGAAGGAGAGATGCAGAGTGCAGGCACAAAGAAACAAATGACGGGAGGGGGAATGGAATGAGAAAGAGTGTATGTATTTGCAGCGCAGAATGAAACATGAGCGATCATACCAGCACTAATTAAACGGATTCTATAAGAACTCCGCAGGTTAAGTGTGCTTGGGCGAGAGTAGTACTAGCATGGGTGACCTCCTACGAAGTCCATATATTTCACCCATTTTCTTGGGAAGTCCTCATGTTGCACCCATTTTTTTGAAGATGATTCTTTCGACGTTACGCGCGACTTGAATTATGGTTCGCATGTTTATTCGCAAATGTGAGTCACGGCGCTGTGGCATTTTACTTGATATTTGAACGAGAACGGGAGGGGCAGTGCGCACGCACAAGAAACAAATGACGGGAGCGGGAAGAAAGGAGAAGGAGTGTTTGTATTTGCAGCGCGAAATTAAACAGGTGCGATCATACCAGCACTAATGCTCCGGATCCCATCAGAACTCTACAGTTAAGTGTGCTTGGGCGAGACTAGTACTTGGATGCGTGACCTCATTGGAAGTCCTTGTGTCGCATCAATTTTTTTTCAGACGGGTCGTTCAACGTTACGCGCGACTAGAACAATGGTCCGCTAGTTTATACGCAAATATGAGTCAAGAAGCAGGGGAATTTTAATCGATATTAGAACGAGAAGGAGAGGTGCAGTGTGAACGCACAAGGAAACAAATGATGGGAGGGGTAAGGGAAGGAGAAGGAGTGTATGTATTTTCAGCGCGAAATGAAACAGGTGCGATCACACCAGCACAAATGCACCGGATCTTTTCAGAACTATACAGTTATGTGTGTTTTGGCGAAAGTAGTACAAGGATGGGTTACCTCTTTGGAAGTTCTCATGTTACACCCATTTTCTTTTTCAGATAGGTCGTTCGACGTTATGCGCGACTGGAACTATGGTCTGCTGGTTTATACACAAATGTGAGTCAAGACGCATGGGCATTTTAATTGATATTAGAACGAGAAAGATAGGTGAAGTGTGAACGCACAAGGAAACAAATGATGGGAGGGGGGATGGAAGGAGAAAGAGTGTATCTATTTGCAGCGCAGAATGAAACATGAGCGATCATACTAGCACTAATGCAACGAATTCTATCAGAACTCCGCGGTTAAGGGTGCTTGGGCGAGAGTAGTGCTAGGATGGGTGACCTCCTGCAAAGTCCTTAAATTTCACCCATTTTATTAAGAAGTCCTTGTGTTGCACCTATTTTATTGCAGATGATTCCTTCAACGTTACGCGCGACTTTAATTATGGTCCGCAGGTTTATTCGCAAATGTGAGTCACAGTACCGTGGCATTTAACTAGATATTAGAACGAGAACAGGAGGTGCAGTGCGCACGCACAAGGAAACAAATGACTGGAGGGGGAAGAAAGGAGAAGGCGTGTATGTATTTGCAGCGCAAAATTAAATAGGTGCGATCATACCAACACTAATGCACCGGATCCCATCAGAACTCTGTAGTTAATTGTGCTTGGGCGAGAGTAGTACTTGGATGGGTGACCTCATGGGAAGTCCTCGTGTCGCATAAATTTTTTTTCAGACGGGTCGTTTGAAGTTACGTGCGACTGGAACTTTGATCCGCTTGTTTATACACAAATGTGAGTCAAGAAGCAGGGGCATTTTAATCGATATTAGAACGAGAAGAAGAGGTGCAGTGTGAATGCACAAGGAAATAAATGATGGGAGGAGGGAGAGAATAAGAAGGAGTGTATGTATTTTCAGCATAAAATGAAACAGGTGCGATCATACCAGCACAAATGCACCGGATCCCATCAGAACTACGCAGTTAAGTGTACTTTGGCGAAAGTAGTACAAGGATGGGTTACCTCCTGAGAAGTTCTCATGTTGCACCCATTTTTTTTTTCAGATGGGCCGATCGACGTTACACACGACTGGAACTATGGTCCGCTGGTTTATACGCAAATGTGAGTCAAGACGCAAGGGCATTTTAATTGATATTAGAACGAGAAAGAGAGGTGAAGCGTGAACGCTCCAGGAAACAAATGACAGGAGCAGGAAGAAAGGAGAATGACTGTATGTATTTGCAGTAGGAAATGAAACAGGTGCGATCATACCAGAACTAATGCACCGGATCAATTCAGAACTCCGCACTTAAGTGCGCTTCGGCGAGAGTAGTACTCGTATGGGTGACCTCCTAGGAAGTCCTCGTGTTGCACCCATTTTTTTCGGATGGGTCGTTCGACGTTACGCGGGAACGGAATTATGAACCGCTGGATCATTCGTAAAGTTGATTCACGGTGTCGGGGCATTTTACTTGATATTAGAACGAGAAGAAGCGATGCAGAGCGCACGCACAAGGAAATAAATGACGAGAGGGGGGATGGAAGGACAAAGAGTGTATGTATTTGCATCGCAGAATGAAACATGAGCGATCATACCAGCACTAATGCACCGGATCCCATCAGAACTCCGCAGTTAAGTGTGCTTTGGCGAAAGTAGTACATGGATGGGTTACCACCTGGAATGTTCTCGTGTTGCACCCATTTTTTTTTTCAGATGGGCCGTTCGACGTTACCCACGACTGGAACTATGGTCCGCTGGTTTATAAGCAAATGTGAGTCAAGACGCATGAGCATTTTAATTGATATTAGAACGAGAAGGAGAGGTGAAGTGTGAACGCAACAGGAAACAAATGACGGGAGGGGGAAGAAAGGAGAAGGAGTGTATGTATTTGAAGCGCAAAATGAAACAGGTGCGATCATACCAGCACTAATGCACCGGATCCCATAAGAACTCCGCAGTAAAGTGTGCTTGGGTGAGAGTAGTACTCGGATGGGTGATCTCCTGGGAAGTCCTCGTGTTGCACCCATTTTTTTTTCGATGGATCGTTCGACGTTATGCGCGAATGGAATTATGAACCGCTGGTTCATTCACAAAGGTGAGTCACGGTGCTGGAGCATTTTGCTTGATATTAGAACGAAAAGGAGTGATGCAGAGTGCACGCACAAGGAACCAAATATTGGGAGGGGGAGGGAAGGAGAAAGAGTGTATGTATTTGCAGCGCAGAATGAAACATGAGCGATCATACCAGCACTAATGTACCGGATTCTATCAGAACTCCGCGGTTAAGGGTGCTTGGGTGAGAGTAGTACTAGGATGGGTGACCTCCTGCGAAGTCCTTATATTTCACCCATTTTCTTGGGAAGTCCTCGTCTTGCACAAATTTTTTTGTAGATGATTCTTTCGACGTTACGCGCGACTTGAATTATGGTCCGTAGGTTTATTTGCAAATGTGAGTCACGGCGCCGTTGCATTTTACTTGATATTAGTACGAGAACGGGAGGTGCAGTGCGCACGCACAAGGAATTAAATGATGGGAGGGGGAAGAAAGGAGAAGGAGTATATGTATTTGCAGCGCGAAATTAAACTGGTGCGATCATACTAGCACTAATGCCCCGAAGCTCATCAGAACTCTGCAGTTAAGTCTGCTTGAGCGAGAGTAGTACTCAGATGGGTGACCTCCTGGGAAGTCCTCGTGTCGCACTAATATTTTTTCAGACGGGTCGTTCGACGTTACGTGCGACTGGAACTATGATCCGCTGGTTTATACGCAAATGTGAGTCAAGCAGCAGGGGGCATTTTAATCGATATTAGAACGAGAAAGAGAGGTGCAGTGTGAACGCACAAGGAAACAAATGATGGGAGGGGGGAGGGAAGGAGAAGGAGTGTATGTTTTTTCAGCACGAAATGAAACAGGTGCGATCATACCAGCACAAATGCACCGGATCCCATCAGAACTCCGCAGTTAAGTGTGCTTTGGCGAAAGTAGTACAAGGATGGGTTACCTCCTGGGAAGTTATCTTGTTGCACTCATTTTTTTTTTCAGATGGGTCGTTCGACGTTAGGCGCGACTGGAACTATGGTCCGCTGGTTTATACGCAAATGTGAGTCAAGATGCAGGGGCATTTTAATTGATA
This sequence comes from Carica papaya, assembly GCF_054855325.1. Lineage (NCBI taxonomy): Eukaryota > Viridiplantae > Streptophyta > Magnoliopsida > Brassicales > Caricaceae > Carica > Carica papaya. The sequence continues at coordinate 21,784,976 of NC_142316.1, forward strand.
TTATAACGAGAAGTAGAGGTGAAGTGTGATCGTACCAAGAAACAAATGACGGGAGTGGGAAGAAAGGATAAGGAGTGTATGTATTTGCAGCGCGAAATGAAACAGGTGCAATCATAGCAGCACTAATGCACCGGATCCCGTCAGAACTCCGCAGTTAAGTATGCTTGGGCAAGAGTAGTACTCGGATGGGTGACCTGCTGGGGAGTACTCGTGTTGCACCAATTTTGTTTTCGGATGGGTTGTTCGACGTTTCGCGCGAATAGAATTATGAACCGCTGGTTCATTCGCAAAGGTGAGTCATGGTGCTGGGTAATTTTACTTGATATTAGAACGAGAAGGATAGATGCAGAGTGCACGCACAAGAAAACAAATGACGGGAGGGGGGATGGAAGGAGAAAGAGTGTATGTATTTGCAGCGCAGAATGAAACATGAGCGATCATAAATGCATCGAATCCCATCAGAACTCTACAGTTAAGTGTGCTTTGGTGAGAGTAGTGCTCAGATGGGTGACCTCCTTGGAAGTCCTCGTGTTGCACCAATTTTTTTTCGGATGGGTTGTTCGACGTTACACGTGAATATAATTATGATCCGCTGGTTCATTCGCAAAGGTGAGTCACGGTGCCGGGGCATTTTACTTCATATTAGAACGAGAAGGAAAGATGCAGAGTGCACGCACAAGGAAACAAATGACCGGAGGGGGGATGGAAGGAGAAAGAGTGTATGTATATGTAGCGCAGAATAAAACATGAGCGATCATACCAGAACTAATGCAACGGATTCTATCAGAACTCCGCAACTTAAGGGTGCTTGGGCGAGAGTAGTACTAGGATGGGTGACCTCCTGCGAAGTCCTTATATTTCACACATTTTCTTTGGAAGTCCTCGTGTTGCACCCATTTTTTTGCAGATGATTCTTTCGACGTTACGCGTTACTTGAATTACGGTCCGCAGGTTTATTTGCAAATGTGAGTCACGGCGCCGTGGCATTTTACTTGATATTTGAACAAGAATGGGAGGTGCAGTGCGCACGCACAAGGAAACAAATGAAGGAAGGGGGAAGAAAGGAGATGGAATGTATGTATTTGTAGCGCAAAATTAAACAAGTCCGATTATACCAGCACTAATGCACCGGATCCCATGAGAACTTTGTAGTTAAGTGTGCTCTGGCGAGAGTAGCACTCGGATGGGCGACCTCCTGGGAAGTCCTCATGTTGCACCCATTTTTTTTCGAATGGGTCGTTCGACGTTACGCGCTAATGGAATTATGAACCGCTGGTTCATTCGCAAAGGTGAGTCACGGTGCCGGGGCATTTTACTTGATATTAAAACGAGAAGAAAAGATGTAGAGTGCATGCACAAGGAAACAAATGACGGGAGGGGGGATGGAACGACAAAGAGTGTATGTATTTACAGCGCAGAATGAAATATGAGCATACCAGCACTAATGCAACGGATTCTATCAGAACTCCGCAAGTTAAGGGTGCTTAGGCAAGAGTAGTACTAGGATGGGTGACCTCTTGCGAAATCCTTATATTTCACTCATTTTCTTGGGAAGTCCTCGTGTTGCACCAATTTTTTTGCAGATGATTCTTTCGACGTTATGCACGACTTGAATTATGGTCTGCAGGTTTCTTCGCAAATGTGAGTCACGGCGCCGTGGCATTTTACTTGATATTTAAACGAGAACAGGAGGTACAGTGCGCATGCACAAGAAAACAAATGACGGGAGGGGGAAGAAAGGAGAAGGAGTGTATGTATTTGCAGCGCGAAATTAAACAGTTGCGATCATGCCAGCACTAATGCACCGGATCCCATCAGAACTCCGCAGTTAAGTGTGCTTGGGCGAGAGTAGTACTCGGATGAGGGACTTCTTGGGAATTCTTCGTGTCGCACCAATTTTTTTTCAGACGGGTCGTTCGACGTTTCGCGCGATTGGAATTATAGTCCGCTGGTTTATACGCAAATGTGAGTGAAGAAACAAAAACATTTTAATCGATATTAGAACAAGAAGAAGAGGTGCAGTGTGAACGCATAAGGAAACAAATGATGGGAGGGGGGAGGGAAGGAGAAGGAGGGTATGTATTTTAAGCACCAAATGAAACAGGTGCGATCATACCGGCATAAATGCACTGGATCCCATTAGAAATCCTCAGTTAAGTGTGCTTTGGCGAAAGCAGTTCAAAGATGGGTTACCTCCTGGGAAGTTCTCGTGTTGCACCCATTTTTCTTTTTTCATATGAGTCGTTCGACGTTACGCGGGACTGAAACTATGGTCCACTGGTTTATACGCAAATGTGAGTCAAGAGGCAGGGGCATTTAATTGATATTAGAACGAGAATGAGAGGTGAAGTCTGAACGCACCAGGAAACAAATGACGGGAGTGGGAAGAAAGGAGAAGGAGAGTATGTATTTGCATCGCGAAATGAAACAGGTGCGATCATACCAGCACTAATGCACTGTATCCCATCAGAGCTTCGCAGTTAAGTGTGCTTGGGCGAGAATAGAACTCGGTTGGGTGACCTCCTGGGTAGTCCTCGTGTCGCACCTATTTTTTTCGGATAGGTCGTTCGACATTACGCGCGAATGGAATTATGAACCGCTTGTTCATTCGCAATGGTGAGTCACGGTGTCGGGCATTTTACTTGATATTAGAACTAGAAGGAGAGATGCCGAGTGCATGCACAAGGAAACAAATGACGGGAGGGGGGATGGAATGAGAAAGAGTGTATGTATTTGCAGTGCAGAATGAAACATGAGCGATTATACCAGAACTAATACAACGGATTCTATCAGAACTCCGCAAGTTAAGGGTGCTTGGGCGAGAGTAGTACTAGGATGGGTGACCTCCTGCGAAGTCCTTATATTTCCCCCATTTTCTTGGGAAGTCCTCGTGTTGCACCCATTTTTTTGCAGATGATTCTTTCGACGTTACGAGCGACTTGAATTATGGTCCGCAGGTTTATTCGCAAATGTGAGTCATGGCGCCGTGGCATTTTACTTGATATTTGAACGAGAATGGGAGGTGCAGTGCGCACGCACAAGGAAACAAATGACGGGAGGGGGAAGAAAGGAGAAGGAGGGTATGTATTTGCAGCGCAAAATTAAATAGGTGCGATCATACCAGCACTAATGCACTGGATCCCATCAGAACTCTGCAGTTAAGTGTGTTTGGGCGAGAGTAGTACTCAGATGGGTGACCTCCTGGGAAGTCCTCGTGTCGCATTAATTTTTTTTCAGACGGGTTGTTCGACGTTACGCGCGAATGGAACTATGGTCCGCTGGTTTATACGCAAATGTGAGTCAAGAAACAGGGGCATTTTAATTGATATTAGAACGAGAAGAAGAGGTGCAGTGTGAACGCACAAGGAAACAAATGATGGGAGGGGGGAGGGAAGGAGAAGGAGTTTATGTATTTTATGCACAAAATTAAACAGGTGCGATCATACCAGCACAAATTCACCGGATCCCATCAGAACTCCGCAGTTAAGTGTGCTTTGGCAAAAGTAGTACAAGGATGGGTTACCTCCTGTGAAGTTTTCGTGTTGAACCCATTTTTTTTTTCAGATGGGCCGTTCGACGTAACGCGCGACTGGAACTATGGTCCGCTGGTTTATACGCAAATATGAGTCAAGACGCAGGGGCATTTTAATTGATATTAGAACGAGAAGGAGAGGTGAAGTGTGAACGCCCCAGGAAATAAATGACAGGATGGGGAAGAAAGGAGAAGGAGTATATGTCTTTGCAGAACAAAATTAAACAGTTGCTATCATACCAGCACTAATACACCGTATCCCATCAGAACTCCACAGTTAAGTGTGCTTGGGCGAGAGTATTTTTCTGATGGGTGACCTCCTGGGAAGTCTTCGTGTCGCACTAATTTTATTTCAGATCGGGGCGATCGACGTTACGCGCGACTGGAACTATGGTCCGCAAATGTGACTCAAGAAGCAGGGGCATTTTAATCTATATTAGAACGAGAAGGAGAGGTGCAGTGTGAACGCACAAGGAAACAAATGATGGGAGGGGAGAGGAATGGAGGAGTGTATGTATTTTAAGCAAGAAATGAAATAGGTGCGATCATACCAGCAAAAATGCACCGAATCCCATCAGAACTCCGCAGTTAATTGTGCTTTGGCGAAAGTAGTACAAGGATGGGTTACCTCCTGGGAAGTTCTTGTGTTGCACCCATTTTTTTTTTCAGATGGGTCGTTCGACGTTACGCGCGACTGGAACTATGGTCCGCTGGTTTATACGCAAATGTGAGTCAAGACGTAGGGGCATTTTAATTGATATTAGAACGAGAAAGAGAGGTGAAGTGTGAACGCACTAGGAAACAAATGACGGGAGGGGGAAGAAAGGAGAAGGAGTGTATTTATTTGCTGTGCGAAATGAAACAGGTGCGATCATACCAGCACTAATGCACCAGATTCAATCAGAACTCCGCAGTTAAGCGTTCTTGGGTGAGAGTAGTACAAGGATGAGTTACATCCCGGGAAGTTCTCGTGTTGCACCCATTTTTTTTTCAGATGGGTTGTTCGATGTTACGCGCGACTGGAACTATGGTCCTCTGGTTTATACGCAAATGTGAGTCAAGACGCAGAGGCATTTTTACTGATATTTGAACGAGAAGGATAGGTGAAGTGTGAACGCACCAGGAAACAAATGACGGGAGGGGGAAGAAAGGAGAAGGAGTGTATTTATTTGCAGCGCGAAATGAAACATGTACGATTAGACCAGCACTAATGCACCGGATCTCATCAGAACTTTGCAGTTAAGTGTGTTTGGGCGAGAGTAGTACTCGGATGGGTGACCTCATGGGAAGTCCTCGTGTTGTACCCATTTTTTTTCGGATGGGTCGTTCGATGTTACGCACAAATGGAATTGTGAACCGCTGGTTCATTTGTAAAGGTGAGTCATGGTGCTGGGGCTTTTTACTTGATATTTGAACGAGAAGGAGAGATGCAGAGTGCACGCACAAGGAAACAAATGACGGGAGGGGGGATGGAAGGAGAAAGAGTGTATGTATTTGCACTGCAGAATGAAACATGTGCGATCATACCAGCACTAATGCAACGGATTCTATCACAACTCCGCAGTTAAGGGTGCTTGGGCGAGAGTTGTACTAGGATGGGTGACCTCCTGCGAAGTCCTTATATTTCACCCATTTTATTGTGGAGTCCTCGTGTTGCACCCATTTTTTTGCAGATGATTCTTTCGACGTTACGCGCGACTAGAATTATAATCTGCAGGTTTATTCGCAAATGTGAGTCACGGTGCCGTGGTATTTTATTTGATATTAGAACAAGAACGAGAGGTGCAGTGCGCACGCACAAGGAAATAAATGGCAGGAGGGGGAAGAAAGGAGAAGGAATGTATGTATTTGCAGCACGAAATTAAACAGGTGCGATCATACTAGCACTAATGCTCCGGATATCATCAGAACTCCGCAGTTAAGTGTGCTTGGGCGAGAGTAGTTCTTGGATGGGTGACCTACTGTGAAGTCCTCGTGTCGTACCAATTTTTTTTCAGACGGGTCGTTTAACGTTATGCACGACTGGAACTATGGTCAGCTGGTTTATACGTAAATGTGAGTCAAGAAGCAGGGGATTTTAATCGATATTAGAACGAGAAGAAGAGGTGTAGTGTGAACGCACAAGGAAACAAATGATGGGAGGGGGGAGGGAAGGAGAATGAGTGTATATATTTTCAGCACAAAATGAAACAGGTGCGATCATACCAGCACTAATGCACCGTATCCCATCAGTACTCCGCAGTTAAGTGTGCTTTGGCGAAAGTAATACTTGGATGGGTGACCTCCTTGGAAGTTCTCGTGTTGCATCCATTTTTTTTCGGATGGGTTGTTCGACGTTACGCGCGAATGCAACTATGGTCCGCTGGTTTATACGCAAAGGTGAGTCACGGTGCCGAGACATTTTACTTGATATTAGAACGAGAAGGAGAGGTGAAGCGTGAACGCACCAGGAAACAAATGACGATAGGGGGAAGAAAGGAGGAGTGTATTTATTTGCAGCGCGAAATGAAATAGGTGCTATCATACCAGCACTAATGCACCAGATCCCATCAGAACTCCACAATTAAGTGTGCTTGGGCGAGAGTAGTACTTGGATGGGTGACCTCCTAGGGAGTCCTCGTGTTGCACCAATTTTACTTTCGGATGGGTCGTTCGACATTACGCGCGAATGGAATTATGAACCGCTGGTTCATTCGCAAAGGTGAGTCAAGAAGCAGGGGCATTTTAATCGAAATTTGAACAAGAATGAGAGGTGCAGTGTGAACGCACAAGGAAACAAATGACGGGAGGGGGGAGAGAAGGAGAAGGAGTGTTTGTATTTTCAGCACGAAATGAAACAGGTGCGATCATACCAACACAAATGCACCGGATCCCATCAGAACTCCGCAGTTAAGTGTGCTTTGGCGAAAGTAGTACAAGGATGGGTTACCTACTGGGAAGTTCTCGTGTTGCACCCATTTTTTTTTTCAAAAAGGTCGTTCGACGTTATGCGCGACTGGAACTATGGTCCGCTGGTTTATACGCAAATGTGAGTCAAGACGCAGGGGAATTTTTACTAATATTTAAACGAAAATGAGAGGTGAAGCGCGAACGCACCAGGAAACAAATGACGGGAAGGGGAAGAAAGGAGAATGAGCGTATTTATTTGTAACGCGAAATGAAACAGGTACGATCATACCAGCACTAATGCACCGGATCTCATCAGAACTCCGCAGTTAAGTGTGCTTGGGCGAGAGTTGTACTCGGATGGGTGACCTCCTAGGGAGTCCTCGTGTTGCACTAATTTTTTTTCGGATGAGTCGTTCGACTTTACGTACGAATGGAATTATGAACCGCTGGTTCATTCGCAAAGGTGAGTTAAGAAGCAGGGGTAATTTAATCGATATCAGAACGAGAAGGAGAGGTGCAGTGTGAACGCACAACGAAAGAAATGATGGGAGGGGGGAGAGAAGGAGAAGGAGTGTATGTATTTTAAGCACGAAATGGAACAGGTGCGATCATACCAGCACAAATGCATCGGATCCCATTTGAACTCCGCAGTTAAGTGTGCTTTGGCGAAAGTTGTACAAGGATGGGTTACCTCCTGTGAAGTTTTAGTGTTGAACCCATTTTTTTTTTTGATGGGCCCTTTGGCGTAACGCGCGACTGGAACTATGGTCCGCTGGTTTATACGTAAATGTGAGTCAAGACGCAGGGACATTTTAATTGATATTAGAACGAGAACGGGAGGTGAAGTTTGAACACACCAGGAAACAAATGACGGGAGGGGGAAGAAAGGACAAGGAGTGTATGTATTTGCAGCGCGCAATTAAACAGGTGCGATCATACCAGCACTAATGCACCAGATCCCATCAGAACTCCACAGTTAAGTTTGCTTGGGTGAGAGTAGTACTCAGATTGGTGACCTCCTGGGAAGTCCTCGTGTCGCACCAATTTTTTTTCAGACGGGTCGTTCGACGTTACGCGCGACTAGAACTATGGTCCGCTAGTTTATACGCAAATGTGAGTCAAGAAGCAGGAGCATTTTAATCGATATTAGAATGAGAAAGAGAGGTGCAGTGTGAACGCACACGGAAAAAGATGATGGGAGGGGGGAGGGAAGGAGAAGGAGTGTATGTATTTTCAGCACGAAATGAAATAGGTGCGATCATACCAGCACAAATGCACTGGATCCCATCAGAACTCCGCAGTTAAGTGTGCTTTAGCGAAAGTAGTACAAGAATGGGTTACCTCTTAGGAAGTTCTCGTGTTGCACCCATTTTTTTTTCAGAAGGTTCGTTCGACGTTACACGCGACTGGAACTATAGTCCGCTGGTTTATACGCAAATGTGAGTCAAGACGCAGGGGCATTTTAATTGATATTAGAAACGAGAATGAGAGGTGAAGTGTGAACGCACCAGGAAACAAATGACTGGAGGAGGAAGAAAGGAGAAGGAGTGTATGTATTTGCAGCGCGAAATGAAATAGTTGCGATCACACCAGCACTAATGCAACGGATCCCATCCGAACTCCGCAGATAAGTGTGCTTGGGTGAGAATAGTACTCGGATGGTGACCTCCTAGGAAGTCCTCGTGTTGCACCCATTTTTTTTCGGATGGGTCGTTCGACATTACGCGCGAATAGAATTATGAACCGCTGGTTCATTCGCAAAGGTGAGTCACGGTGCCGGGGCATTTTATTTGATATTAGAACGAGAAGGAGAGATGCAGAGTGTACGCACTAGGAAACAAATGACGGGAGGGGGGATGGAAGAAGAAAGAGTGTATGTATTTGCAGCACAGAATGAAACATGAGCGATCATACCAGCATTAATGCAACAGATTCTATCCGAACTCCGCAAGTTAAGGGTGCTTGGGCGAGAGTAGTACTAGGATGGGTGACCTCTTGCGAAGTCCTTATAAATCACCCATTTTCTTGGGAGGTTCTCGTGTTGCATCCATTTTTTTTTTCAAATGGGTCGTTCGATGTTACGCACGACTGGAACTATGGTCCGTTGGCTTATACGCAAATGTGAGTCACGGCGCCGTGGCATTTTACTTGACATTTGAACGAGAACGGGAGGTGCAGTGCGCACGCACAAGAAAAGAAATGACGGGAAGGGGAAGAAAGGAGAATTAGTGTATGTATTTGCAGCGCGAAATGAAACAAGAGCCATCACACCAGCACTAATGCACCGGATCTGAACTCCGCAGTTAAGTGTGCTTGGACGAGAGTAGAACTCGGATGGATGACCTCCTGGGAAGTTCTTGTATTGCACCCATTTTTTTTTCGATGGGTCGTTCGACGTTACGTGCGAATGGAATTATGAACCGCTGGTTCATTCGAAAAGGTGAGGCACAGTGCCGGGGCATTTTACTTGATATTAGAACGAGAAGGAGAGATGCAGACTGCACGCACAAGGAAACAATTAACGGGACGGGGGATGGAAGGAGAAAGAGTGTATGTATTTGCAGCGCAGAATGAAACTTGAGCGATCATACCAGAACTAATGCAACAGATTCTATCAGAACACCGCAAGTTAAGGGTGCTTGGGCAAAAGTAGTACTAGGATGGGTGACCTCCTGCGAAGTCCTTATATTTCACCCATTTTCTTGGGAAGTCCTCGTGTTTCACCCATTTTTTTGCAGATGATTCTTTCGACGTTACGCGCGACTTGAATTATGGTCCGCGGGTTAATTTACAAATGTGAGTCACAGCACCGTGGCATTTTACTTGATATTTGAACGAGAACGGGAGGTGCAGTGCGCACGCACAAGGAAACAAATGACGGGAGGGGGAAGAAATGAGAAGGAGTGAATGTATTTGCAACACGAAATTAATTAGGTGCAATCATACCAGTACTAATGCACCGAATCCCATCAGAACTCTGCAGTTAAGTGTACTTGGGCGAGAGTAGTACTCGGATTGGTGACCTCCTGGGAAGTCCTCGTGTTGCACCCATTTTTTCTCGGATGGGTCGTTCGATGTTACGCGCGAATGGAATTATGAATCGCTGGTTCATTCACAAAGGTGAGTCACGGTGCTGGGGCATTATACTTGATATTAGAACGAGAAGGAGAGATGCGGAGTGCATGCACAAGGAAACAAATGACGGGAGGGGGGATGGAAGGGGAAAGAGTGATTGTATTTGCAGCGCAGAATTAAACATGAGCAATCATACCAGCACTAATGCAACGGATTCTATCAGAACTCTGCAAGTTAAGGGTGCTTGGGCGAGAGTAGTACTAGGATGGATGACCTCCAGCGAAGTCCTTATAATTCACTCATTTTCTTGGGAAATCCTCGTGTTGCACCCATTTTTTTGCAGATGATTCTTTCGACATTACGCGCGACTTGAATTATGGTCTGCAGGTTTATTCGCAAATGTGAGTCACGGCACCGTGGCATTTTACTTGATATTAGAACGAGAACGGGAGGTGTAGTGCGCACGCACAAGGAAACAAATGACGGAAGGGGGAAGAAAAGAGAAGGAGTGTATGTATTTGCAGCGTGAAATTAAACAGGTGCGATCATACCAGCAATAATGCACCGGATCCCATCATAACTCTGCAGTTAAGTGTGCTTGGGCGAGACTAGTACACGGATGGGTGACCTCTTGGGAAGTCCTTGTGTCGCACCAATTTTTTTTCAGACGAATCGTTCGACGTTACGCACGACTGGAACTATGGTCTGCTGGTTTATACGCAAATGTGAGTCAAGAAGCAGAAGCATTTTAATCGATATTAGAACGAGAAGGAGAGGTGCAGTGTGAATGCACAGGGAAATAAATGATGGGAGGGGGGAGAGAAGGAGAAGGAGTGTATGTATTTTCAGCACGAAATGAAACAGGTGCGATCATACCAGCACTAATGCAACAGATTCTATCAGAACTCCGCAAGTTAAGGGTGTTTGGGCGAGAGTAGTACTAGGATGGGTGACCTCCTGCGAAGTCCTTATATTTCTCCCATTTTCTTGGGAAGTCTTCGTATTGCACCCATTTTTTCGCAATTGATTCTTTCGACGTTACGCGCGACTTAAATTATGGTCTGCAGGTTTATTCGCAAATGTGAGTCACAGCACCGTGGCATTTTACTTGATATTAGAACGAGAACGGGAGGTGCAGTGCGCACGCACAAGGAAACAAATGACGGGAGTGGGAAGAAAGGAGAATGAGTGTATGTATTTGCTGTGCAAAATTAAACTGGTGCGATCATACCATCACTAATGCACCGGATCCCATAAGAACTCCGCAGTTAAGTATGCTTGGGCAAGAGTAGTACTCGGATGGGTGACCTCTTGGGAAGTCCTCGTGTCGCACCAATATTTTTTCAGATGGGTTGTTCGACGTTACGCGCCACTAGAACAGCGATCCGCTGGTTTATACGCAAATGTGAGTCAAGAAGTAGGGACATTTTAATCGATATTAGAATGAGAAGGAGAGGTGCAGAGTGAACGCACAAGGAAACAAATTTATGGGAGGGGGGAGGGAAGGAGAAGGAGTGTATGTATTTTCAGCACGAAATGAAACAGGTTCGATCATACCAGCACTAATGCAACGGATTCTATCAGAACTCCGCAGTTAAGGGTGCTTTGGCGAAAGTAGTACAAGGATGGGTTCCCTCCTGGGAAGTTCTCGTGTTGCACCCATTTATTTTTTCAGATGGACCGTTCGACGTTACACGCGACTGGAACTATGGTCCGCTGGTTTATACGCAAATGTGAGTCAAGATGCAGTGGCATTTTAATTGATATTAGAACGAGAAGGAGAGGTGAAGTGTGAACGCACCAGGAAACAAATGATGGGAGGGGGAAGAAAGGAGAAGGAGTGTATGTATTTATATCGCGAAATAAAACAGGTGCGATTATACCAGCACTAATGCATCGAATTCAATCCGAACTCCGCAATTAAGTGTGCTTGGGCGAGAGTAGTACTCGGATGGGTGACCTCCTGGGAAGTCCTCGTGTTGCACCCATTTTTTTCGGATGGGTCGTTCGACGTTACGCGCGAATGGAATTATGAACCGCTGGTTCATTCGCAAAGGTGAGTCACGGTGCCGAGACATTTTACTTGATATTAGAACGAGAAAGAGAGATGCAGAGTGCACGCACAAGGAAACAAATGACGGAAGGGGGGATGGAAGGAGAAAGAGTGTATGTATTTGCAGCACAGAATGAAACATGAGAGATCATACCAGTACTAATGAAACGAATTCTATCATAACTCCGTAGGTAAGCGTGCTTGTGCGAGAGTAGTACTAGGATGGGTGACCTCCTGCGAAGTCCTTATATTTCACCCATTTTTTTGCTGATGATTCTTTCGACGTTACGCGCGGCTTGAATAATGGTCTGCAGGTTTATTCGCAAATGTGAGTAACGGTGCCGTGACATTTTACTTGACATTAGATCGAGAACGGGAGGTGCAGTGTGCACGCACAAGGAAACAAATGACGAGAGAGGGAAGAAAGAAGAAGGAGTGTATGTATTTGCAGCGCGAAATTAAACAGGTGCAATCATACCAGCACTAATCCGCCGGTCCCATCAGAACTCCGCAGTTAAATGTGTTTGGGCGAGAGTAGTACTCGTATGGGTGACCTCCTGTGAAGTGCTCGTGTCGCACAAATTTTTTTCCAGATAAATCGTTCGACGTTACGCGCGACTGGAGCTATGGTCCATTGGTTTATATGCAAATGTGAGTCAAGAAGCAGGGGCATTTTAATCGATATTAGAACGAGAAGGAGAGGTGCAGTGTGAACGCACAAGGAAACAAATGACGGGAGGGGGGAGGGAAGGAGAAGGAGTGTATGTATTTTCAGCACAAAATGAAACAGGTGCGATAATACCAGCACAAATGCACCAGATTCCATCAGAACTCCGTAGTCAAGTGTGCTTTGGCGAAAGTAGTACAAGGATGGGTTACCTCCTGGGAAGTTCTCATGTTGCACCCATTTTTTTTTTTAGATGGGCCGTTTGATGTTGCGCGTGACTGGAACAATGGTCCGCTGGTTTATACGCAAATGTGAGTCAAGACGCAGGGGCATTTTAATTAATATTAGAATGAGAAGGAGAGGTGAAATGTGAACGCACAGGAAACAAATGACGGGAGGGGAAATAAAGGAGAATGAGTGTATGTATTTGCAGTGCGAAATGAAACTGGTGCGATCATACCAGCACTAATGCACCGGATCCCATCAGAACTCCGCATGTAAGTGTGCTTGGGCGAGAGTAGTACTCTGATGGGTGACCTCCTGGGAACTCCTCGTGTTGCACCCATTTTTTTTAGATGGGTCGTTCGACGTTATGCGCGAATGGAATTATGAACCGCTAGTTCATTCACAAAGGTGAGTCACGGTGCCGGGACATTTTACTTGATATTACAACTAGAAAGAGAGTTGTAGAGTGCACGCATAAGGAAACAAATGACGGGAGGGGTTTAGAAGGAGAAAGAGTGTATGTATTTGCAGCGCAGAATGAAACATGAGAGATCATACCAGCACTAATACAACGGATTCTATAAAAACTCCGCAAGTAAGCGTACTTGGGCGAGAGTAGTACTAGGATGGGTGACCTCCTGCGAAGTCCTTATATTTCACCCATTTTCTTGGTAAGTCCTCGTGTTGCACCCATTTTTTTGTAGATGATTCTTTCGACCTTACGCACGACTTGAATTATGGTCCGCAGGTTTATCCGCAAATGTGAGTCACGGCGCCGTGGCATTTTACTTGATATTAGAACGAGAACGGGAGGTGTAGTGTGCACGCACAAAGAAATAAATGATGGGAGGGGGAAGAAAGGAGAAGGAGTGTATGTATTTACAGTGCGAAATTAAACAGGTGCGATTATACCAGCACTAATGCACCGGATCCCATCATAACTCCGCAGTTAAGTGTGCTTGGGCGAGACTAATACTCGGATGGGTGACCTCCTGGGAAGTCCTCGTGTCGCACTAATTTTTTTCCAGACGGGTTGTTCGAAGTTACGCGCGACTGGAGCTATGGTCCGCTGGTTTATACACAACGGTGAGTCAAGAAACAGGGGCATTTTAATCGATATTAAAAATGATAAGGAGTGTTGCAATGTGAATGCACAAGGAAATAAATGATGGGAGGGGGGAGGGAAGGAGAAATAGTGTATGTATTTTCAGCACGAAATGAAACAGGTGCGATTATACCAGCACAAATGCACCGGATCCCATCAGAACTCCGTAGTTAAGTGTGCTTTGGTGAAAGCAGTACAATGATGGGTTACCTCCTGGGAAGTTCTCGTGTTGCATCTTTTTTTTTTTTCAGATAGGTCGTTCGACGTTACGCGCGACTGGAACTATAGTCTGTGGGTTTATACGAAAATGTGAGTCAAGACATAGGGGCACTTTAATTGATATTAGAACGAGAAGAAGAGGTGAGGTGTGAACGCACCAGGAAACAAATGACGGGAGGGGGAAGAAAGGAGAAGGAGTGTATGTATTTGCAGCGTGAAATGAAACAGGTGCGATCATACCAGCACTAATGCACCGGATCCCATCAGAACTCCTTAGTTAGTTAAGTGTGCTTGGGCGAGAGTAGTTCTCGGATGGGTGACCTCTTGGGAAGTCCTCGTGTTGCACCCATTTTTTTCGGATGGGTCGTTTGACGTTACGCGCGAATGGAATTATGAACCGCTGGTTCATTCGCAAAGGTGAGTCACGGTGCCGGGGCATTTTACTTGATATTAGAACGAGAATGAGAGATGTCTGCACAAGAAAACAAATGACGGGAGGGGGGATGGAAGGAGAAAGAGTGTATGTATTTACAGCGCAGAATGAAACATGAGCGATCATACCAGCACTAATGCATCGGATTCTATCAGAACTCTGCAACTTAAGGGTGCTTGGGCGAGAGTAGTACTAGGATGGGTGACCTCCTGCGAAGTCCTTATATTTCACCCATTTTCTTGGGAAGTCCTCGTGTTGCACCCATTTTTTTGCACATTATTATTTCGACGTTACGCGCGACTTGAATATGGTCCGCAGGTTTATTCGCAAATGTGAGTCACGGCGCCGTGGCATTTTACTTGATATTAGAACGAGAACGAAAGGTGCAAGGCGCACGCACAAGGAAAAAAATGACGGGAGGGGGAAGAAAGGAGAAGGAATGTATGTATTTGCAGCGTAAAATTAAACCGGTGAGATCATACCAGCACTATTGCACCGGATCCCATCAGAACTCCGTAGTTAAGTGTGCTTGGGCGAGAGTAGTACTCGGAAGGGTGACCTCTTGAGTAGTCCTCGTGTTGCACCCATTTTTTTGCAGATGATTCTTTCGACGTTATGCGCGACTTGATTTATATTCTGCAGGTTTATTTACAAATGTGAGTCACGGCACTGTGGCATTTTACTTGATATTAGAACGAGAATGGGAGTTGCAGTGCGCACGCACAAGGAAACAAATGAGGGGAGGGAGAAAAAAGGAGAAGGAGTGTATGTATTTGCAGCGGGAAATTAAGCAGGTGCGATCATACCACTACTAATGCACCGGATCCCATCAGAACTCCTGGGAAGTCCTCGTGTCGCACCAATTTTTTCTCGGACGGGTCGTTCGATGTTACGCGCGACTGGAGCTATGGTCTGCTTGTTTATATGCAAATGTGAGTCAGGAAGTAGGGGCATTTTAATCGATATTAGAACGAGAATGAGAGGTGCAGTGTGAACGCACAAGGAAACAAATGATGGGAGGGAGGAGGGAAGGAGAAGGAGTGTATGTATTTTCAGCACGAAATAAAACAGGTACGATCATACCAGCACAAATGCACCGGATCCTATCAGAACTTCGCAGTTAAGTGTGCTTTAGCGAAAGTAGTACAAGGATGGGTTACCTCCTGGGAAGTTCTCATGTTGCACCATTTTTTTTTTCACATGGGCCGTTCGATGTTACGCGCGACTGGAACTATGGTCCGCTGGTTTATACGCAAATGTGAGTCAAGAGGCAAGGGCATTTTAATTGATATTAGAACGAGAAGGAGAGGTGAAGTGTGAACGCCCCAGGAAACAAATGACGGGAGGGGGAAGAAAGGAGAATGAGTGTATGTATTTGCACCGCGAAATGAAACAGGTGCGATCATACCAGCACTAATGCACCGGATCCAATCAGAACTCCGCAGTTAAGGGAGCTTGGGCGAGAGTAGTACTAAGATGGGTGACCAATTGCGAAGTCCTCGTGTTGCACCAATTTTTTTTCGGATGAGTCGTTCTACGTTGCGCGCGAATGGAATTATGAACTGCTGGTTTTTTCGTAAAGGTGAGTCACGGCGCCGGGGCATTTTACTTGATATTAGAACGAGAATAAGAGATGCAGAGTGCACATACAACGAAACAAATGATGGGAGGGGGGATGGAAGGAGAAAGAGTGTATGTATTTGCAGCGCAGAATGAAACATGAGCTATCATACTAGCACCAATGCAACGGATTCTATCAGAACTCCGCAAGTTAAGGGTGCTTGGGCGAGAGTAGTACTAGGATGGCTGACCTCCTGCGAAGTCCTTATATTTCACCCATTTTCTTTGGAAGTCCTCGTGTTGCACCTATTTTTTTGCAGATGATTCTTTTGACGTTACGCGCGACTTAAATTATGGTCCGCAGGTTTATTCACAAATGTGAGTCACGGCGCCGTGGAATTTTAGTTGATATTTGAACGAGAACGGGAGGTGCAGTGCGCACGCACAAGGAAACAAATGACGGGAGGGGGAAGAAAATAGAAGGAGTGTATGTATTTGCAACGCGAAATGAAACAGGTGCGATCATACCAGCACTAATGCACTGGATCCCATCAGAACTCTGCAGTTAAGTGTGCTTGGGCGAGAGTAGTACTCGGATGGGTGACGTCCTTGGAAGTCTTCGTGTTACATCCATTTTTTTCAGATTGGTCGTTCGACGTTACGCGCGAATGGAATTATGAACAGCTGGTTCATTCGCAAAGGTGAGTTATGGTACCAATGCATTTTACTTGATATTAGAACGAGAATGAGAGATGCAGAGTGCACGCACAACGAAACAAATGACGGGAGGGGGGATGGAAGGAGAAAGAATGTATGTATTTGAAGCGCAGAATGAAAGATGAGAGATCATACCAGCACTAATGCAACGGATTCTATCAGAACTCCACAAGTTAAGGGTGCTTGAGCGAAAGTAGTACTAGGATGGGTGACCTCCTGCGAAGTCCTTATAGTTCACCCATTTTCTTGGGAAGTCCTCGTGTTGCACCCATTTTCTTGGGAAGTCCTCGTGTCGCACCAATTTTTTTTCAGACGGGTCGTTCGACGTTACGCGCGATTGGAACTATGATCCGCTTGTTTATACGCAAATGTGAGTCAAGAAGCATGGGCATTTTAATCGATATTAGAACGAGAAGGAGAGGTGCAGTGTGAATGCACAAGGAAACAAATGATGGGTGGGGGGAGGGAAGGAGAAGGAGTGTATGTATTTTCAGCACGAAATGAAACATGTGCGATCATACCAGCACAAATTCACCGGATCCCATCAGAACTCCGTAGTTAAGTGTGCTTTGGCGAAAGTAGTACAAGGATGGGTTACCTCTTGGGAAGTTCTCGTGTTGCACCCATTTTTTTTTCAGAGGAGTCGTTCGATGTTACGCGCGACTGGAACTATAGTATGTTGGTTTATACGCAAATGTGAGTCAAGACGCAGGGGCTTTTTAATTGATATTAGAACGAGAAGGAGAGGTGAGGTGTGAACGCACCAGGAAACAAATGACAGGAGGGGGAAGAAAGGAGAAGGAGTGTATGCACTTGCAGCGCGAAATGGAACAGGTGCGATCATACCAGCACTAATGCACTGGATCCCATCAGAACTCCGCAGTCAAGATTGCTTGGGCGAGAGTAGTACTCGGATGGGTGACCTCCTGGGAAGTCCTCGTGTTGCACCTATTTTTTTTCGAATGGGTCGTTCAACGTTACGCACGAATGGAATTATGAACCGCTGGTTCATTCGTAATGGTGAGTCACGGTGCCGGGGCATTTTACTTGATATTAGAACGAGAAGGAGAGATGTAGAGTGCACGCACAAGGAAATAAATGAAGGGAGGGGGGATGGAAGGAGAAAGAGAGTATGTATTTGCAGCGCAGAATGAAACATGAGCGATCATACAAGCATTAATGCAACGGATTCTATCAGAACGTCATAAGTTAAGGGTGCTTGGGCGAGAGTAGGACTAGGATGGGTGACCTCTTGCGAAGTCCTTATATTTCACCCATTTTCTTGGGAAGTCCTCGTGTTGCACCCATTTTTTTGCAGATGATTCTTTCGATGTTCAACGTGACTTGAATTATGGTACGCAGGTTTATTCGCAAATTGAGTCACGGCGTCGTGGCATTTTACTTGATATTTGAACGAGAACGGGAGGTGCAGTGCGCACGCACAAGGAAACAAATGACGGGAGGGGGAAGATATGAGAAGGAGTGTATGTATTTACAGCGCAAAATTAAACTGGTGCGATCATACCAGCACTAATTCACCGTATCCCATCAGAACTCCGTAGATAAGTGTGCTTGGGCAAGAGTAGTACTCGGATGGGTGACCTCTTGGGAAATCCTCGTGTCGCACCAATTTTTTTTCAGACAGGTCGTTCGACGTTACGCGCGTATGGAACTATGGTCTGCTGGTTTATACGCAAATGTGAGTCAAGATGCAGGGGCATTTTAATCGATATTAGAACGAGAAGGAGAGGTGCAGTGTGAACGAACAAGGAAACAAATGACGGGAGGGGGGAGGGAAAAAGAAGAAGTGTGTATTTTCAGCACGAAATGAAACAGGTGCGATCATACCAGCACAAATGCACCGGATCCCATCAAAACTCTGCAGTTAAGTGTGCTTTGGCGAAAGTAGTTCAAGGATGGGTTACCTCCTGGTAAGTTCTCGTGTTGTACCCATTTTTTTTTGCAGATGGGTCGTTCGACGATACGCGCGACTGGAACTATAGTCCGCTTGTTGATACACAAATGTGAGTCAGGGAACAGAAGCATTTTAATCGATATTAGAACGAGAAGGAGAGATGCAGTGTGAACGCACAAGGAAACAAATGATGGGACGGGGGAGGGAAGTAGAAGGAGTGTATGTATCTTTAGCACGAAATGAAACAGGTGCGATTATACCATCACAAATGCACTGGATCCCATTAGAACTCCGCAGTTAAGTGTGCCTTGGCGAAAGTAGTACAAGGATGGGTTACTTCCTAGGAAGTTCTCATGTTGCACCCATTTTTTTTTCAGATGGGTCGTTCGATGTTACGCACGACTAGAACTATGGTCCGCTAGTTTATACGCAAATGTGAGTCAAGAAGTAGGGGCATTTTAATCGATATTAGAACGAGAAGGAGAGGTGCAGTGTGAACGCATAAGCAAACAAAAGATGGGAGTGGGGAGGGAAGGAGAAGGAGTATATTTATTTTTAGCAATAAATGAAGCAGGCGCGATCATACCAGCACAAATGCACCGGATCCTATCAGAACTCTGCAGTTAAGTGTGCTTTGGCAAAAGTAGTACTAGGATGGGTTACCTCCTGGGAAGTTCTCGTGATGCACCCATTTTTTTTTTCAGATGGGTCGTTCGACGTTACGCGCGACTGGAACTATGGTCCACTAGTTTATACGCAAATGTGAGTCAGGACGCAGGGGTATTTTAATTGATATTAGAACGAGAAGGAGAGGTGAAGTGTGAACGCACTAGGAAACAAATGATGGGCGGGGGAAGAAAGGAGAAGGAGTGTATGTATTTATATCGCGAAATAAAACAGGTGCGATTATACCAGCACTAATGCACCGAATTCAATCAGAACTCCGCACTTAAGTGTGCTTGGGCGAGAGTAGTACTTGGATGGGTGACCTCCTGAGAAGTCCTCGTGTTGCACCCATTTTTTTTCAGATGGGTCGTTCGACGTTACACGCGAATGGAATTATGATCCGCTGGTTCATTCGCAAAGGTGAGTCACGGTGCCGGGGCATTTTTACTTGATATTAGAACGAGAAGGAGAGATGCAGAGTGCACGCACAAGGAAAGAAATGACGGTAGGGGGATGGAAGGAGAAAGAGTGTATGTATTTGCAGCGCAGAATGAAACATGAGCGATCATACCATCAGTAATGCAACGGATTCTATCAGAACTCCGCAAGTTAAGGGTGCTTGGGCAAGAGTAGTACTAGGATGGGTGACCCCTGCGAAGTCTTTATATTTCACCCATTTTCTTGGGAAGTCCTCGTGTTGCACCTATTTTTTTGCAGATGATTCTTTCGACGTTACATGCGACTTGAATTATGGTCCGCAGGTTTATTTGCAAATATGAGTCACGGCGCCGTGGCATTTTACTTGATATTTGAACGAGAACGGGAGGTGTAGTGTGCATGCACAAGCAAACAAATGATGAGAGGGGGAAGAAAGGAGAAAGAGTGTATGTATTTGTAGCGCGAAATTAAACAGGTGCGATTATACCAGCTCTAATGCACCGATTCCCATCAGAACTCCGCAGTTAAGTTTACTTGGGCGAGAGTTGTACTCGGATGGGTGACCTCCTAGGAAGTCCTTGTGTCGGGTCGTTCGATGTTACGCGCAACTGGAGCTATGGTCCGCTGTTTTATACGCAAATGTGAGTCAAGACGCAGGAGCCTTTTAATTGATATTCGAACGAGAAGGAGACGTGAAGTGTGAACGCACCAGAAAACAAATGACAGGAGGGGGTAGGGAAGGAGAAGGAGTGTATGTATTTTCAGCACCAAATGAAACAGATGCGATCATACAAGGACAAATGCATCGTATCCCATCAGAACTCCGCAGTTAAGTGTGCTTTGGCGAAAGTAGTACAAATATAGGTTACCTCCTGAGAAATTCTCGTGTTGCACCCATTTTTTTTTTCAGATGGGTCGTGCGCCTTGGCATTTTACTTGATATTTGAACGAGAACGGGAGGTGCAGTGCGCACGCACAAGGAAACAAATGACGGGAGGGGGAAGAAAGGAGAAGGAGTGTATGTATTTGCAGCGCAAAATTAAACAGGTGCGATCATAGCAGCACTAATGCACCGGATCCCATCATAACTCTGCAGTTAAGTGTGCTTGGGCGAGAGTAGTACTCAGATGGGTGACCTCCTGGGAAGTCCTTGTGTCGCACAAATTTTTTTTCAGACGCGTCATTCGACGTTACGCGCGACTGGAACGATGGTCCGCTGGTTTATACGCAAATGTGAGTCAAGAAGCAGAGACATTTTAATTGAAATTAGAACGAGAAGGAGAGGTGCAGTGTGAACGAACAAGGAAACAAATGATGGGAGGGGGAGGGAAGGAGAAGGAGTGTATGTATTTTCACCATGAAATGAAATGAGTGCGATCATACCTGCACAAATGCACTGGATCCCATCAGAACAATGCAGTTAAGTGTACTTTGGCGAAAGTAGTACAAGGATGGATTACCTCCTGGGAAGTTCTCGTGTTGTACCCATTTTTTTTTTCAGATGGGTCATTCGACGTTACGCGCGACTGGAACTATGATCCGCTGGTTTATACGCAAATGTGAGTCAAGACACAGGGGCATTTTAATTGATATAAGAATGAGAAGGAGAGGTGAAGTGTGAACGCACCAGGAAACAAATGACGGGAGGGGTAAGAAAGGAGAAGGAGTGGATGTATTGGTAGCCCGAAATGAAACAGGTGCGATCATAACAGCACTAATGCACCGTATCCCATCAGAACTCCGCAGTTAAGTATGATTGAGCGAGAGTTATAGTCGGATGGGTCACCTCCTGGGAAGTCCTCATGTTGCACCCATTTTTTTTCGGATGGGTCGTTCGACGTTACGCGCGAATGGAATTAAGATCCACTGGTTCATTCGCAAAGGTGAGTCACGGTGCCGGGGCAATTTACTTGATATTAGAGCGAGAAGGAGAGATGTCTGCACAAGGAGACAAATGACGGGAGGGGGGATGGAAGGAGAAAGAGTGTATGTATTTGCAGCGCAGAATGAAACAAGAGCGATCATACCAGAACTAATGCAACGGATTCTATCAGAACTCCACAAGTTAAGGGTGCTTGTGCGAGAGTAGTACTAGGAGGGGTGACCTCCTGCGAAGTCCTTATATTTCACCCGTTTTCTTGGGGAGTCCTCGTGTTGTACCCATTTTTTTGCAGATGATACTTTCGATGTTACGCGCGACTTGAATTATGGTCCGCAGGTTTATTCACAAATGTGAGTCATGGCGCCGTGGCATTATACTTGATATTAAAGAGGTGCGATCCTACCAGCACTAATGCACCAGATCCAATCAGAACTCCGCAGTTAAGTGTGCTTGGGCGAGAGTAGGACTCGGATGGGTGACCTCCTAGGAAGTCATCATGTCGCACCCATTTTTTTTTGGATGGGTCATTCGACGTTACGCGCGAATGGAATTATGAACTGCTGGTTCATTCGCAAAGGTGAGTCACAGTGCCGGGGCATTTTACTTGATATTAGAACGAGAAGGAGAGATGCAGAGTGCACGCACAAGGAAACAAATGACGGGAGGGGGATGGAAGGAGAAAGAGTGTATGTATTTGCAGTGCAGAATGAAACATGAGCGATCATACCAGCACAAATGCAACGGATTCTATCAGAACTCCGTAAGTTATGGGTGCTTGGGCGATAGTAGTACTAGGATGGGTGACATCCTGCGAAGTCCTTATATTTCACCCATTTTTTTGGGAAATCCTCGTGTTGCACCCATTTTTTTGCAGATGATTCTTTCGACGTTACGCACGACTTGAATTATGGTCCGCAGGTTTATTCGCAAATGTGAGTAACAGCGCCGTGGCATTTTACTTGATATTTAAACGAGAATGGGAGGTGCAGTGCGCACGCACAAAAAAAATGACAGGAGGTGGAAGAAAGGAGAAGGAGTGTATATATTTGCATCGCAAAATTAAACAGGTGCGATCATACCAGCACTAATGCACCTGATCCCATCAGAACTCTGCAGTTAAGTGTGCTTTGGCGAAAGTAGTACAAAGATGGGTTACCTCTTGGGAAGTTCTCGTGTTGCACCCATTTTTTTTTCAGAAGGGTCATTCGACGTTACGCGCGACTTGAACTATGGTCTGCTGGTTTATACGCAAATGTGAGTCAAGACGCAGGGGAATTTTAATTGATATTAGAACGAGAAAGAGAGGTGAAGTGAGAACGCACAAGGAAACAAATGACGGGAGGGGGAAGAAAGGAGAAGTGTATGTATTTGCAGTGCGAAATGAAATAAGTGCGATCATACCAGCAATAATGCACCGGATCCCATCAGAACTCTGCAATTAAATGTGCTTTGGCGAGAGTAGTACTCGGATTGGTGACCTCCTGGGATGTCCTCGTGTTGCACCCATTTTTTTTGGATGGGTCGTTCGACGTTACGCACGAATGGAATTATGAACCGCTGTTTCATTCACAAAGGTGAGTCACGGTGCCGGGGCATTTTACTTGATATTAGAACGAGAAAGAGAGATGCAGAGTGGACGCACAAGGAAACAAATGACGGGAGGGGGGATGGAAGGAGAAAGAGTGTATGTATTTGCAGCCCAAAATGAAACATGAGCAATCATACCAGCACTAATGCAACATATTCTATCTGAACTCCGCAAGTTAAGGGTGTTTGGGCGAGAGTAGTACTAGGATGGGTGACCTCCTGCGAAGTCCTTATATTTCACCCATTTTCTTGGGAAGTCTTCGTGTTGCACCCATTTTTTGGCAGATGATTCTTTCGATGTTACGCGCGACATTTTACTTTATATTAGAACGAGAAGGAGAGATGCAGAGGGCACGCACAAGGAAACAAATGACGGAAGGGGGGATGGAAGGAGAAAGAGTGTATGTATTTGCAGCACATAATGAAACATGAGCGATCATACCAGCACTAATGCAACGGATTCTATCAGAACTCCGCGGTTAAGGGTGCTTGGGCGAGAGTAGTACAAGGATGGGTGACTCCTGCGAAGGCCTTATATTTCACCCATTTTCTTGGGAAGTACTCGTGTTGCACCCATTTTTTTGCAGATGATTCTTTCGATGTTACGCGCGACTTGAATTATGGTCCGCAGATTTATTCGCAAATGTGAGTCACGGCGCCGTGGCATTTTACTTGATAGTTTAACGAGTACGGGAGGTGCAGTGCGCACGCACAAGGAAACAAATGACGGGAGGGGGAAGAAAGGGGAAGGAGTGTATGTATTTACAGATTGAAATTAAACAGTTGCGATCACACCAGCCTTAATGCACCGGATCCCATAAGAATCTCCCCAGTTAAGTGTGCTTGGGTGAGAGTGGTACTCGGATGGGTGACCTCTTGGGAAGCCCTCGTGTCACTCTAATTTTTTTTCAGACGGGTCGTTCGACGTTACGCGCGACTGGAGCTATGGTCCGCTTGTTTATACGCAAATGTGAGTCAAGAAAAAGGGGCATTTTAATCGATATTAGAACGAGAAGGAGAGGTGCAGCGTGAACGCACAAGGAATCAAATGATGGAAGGGGGGAGGGAAGGAGAAGGAGTGTATGTATTTTCAGCGCGAAATGAAACAGGTGCGATCATACCAGCACAAATGCACCGGATCCCATCAGTACTCCGCATTTAAGTGTGCTTTGGCGAAAGTAGTACAAGGATGGGTTACCTCCTGGGAAGTTCTCATGTTGCACCCATTTTTTTTTTCAGATGGGCCGTTCGACGTTAAGTGCGACTGGAACTATGGTCCGCTGGTTTATACGCAAATGTGAGTCAAGACGCAGGGGCATTTTAATTAATATTAGAAAGAGAAGGAGAGGTGAAGTGTGAACGCGACAAGAAACAAATGATGGGAGGGGGAAGAAAGGAGAAGGAGTGTATGTATTTGCAGCGCGAAATTAAACAGGTGCCATTATACCAGCACTAATGCACCGGATCCCATCAGAACTCCGGACTTAAGACTGCTTTGGCGAGAGTAGTACTCGTATAAGTGACCTCCTGGGAAGTCCTCGTGTTGCACCCATTTTTTTTGGATGGGTTGTTCGACGTTACGCGCGAATGGAATTATGAACCGCTGGTTCATTCGCAAAGGTTAGTCACGGTGCCGGGGTATTTACTTGATATTAGAACGAGAAGGAGAGATGTCTGCACAAGAAAACAAATGAAGGGATGGGGGATGGAAGGAGAAAGAGTGTATGTATTTACAGCGTAGAATGAAACATGAGCGATCATACCGGCACTAATGCATCGGATTCTATCAGAACTCCGCAACTTGAGGGTGCTTGGGCGAGAGTAGTACTAGGATGGGTAACCTCCTGCGAAGTCCTTATATTTCACCCATTTTCTTGGGAAGTCCTCGTGTTGTACCCATTTTTTTACAGATGATTCTTTCGACGTTACGCACGACTTTAATTATGGTCCGCAGGTTTATTCGCAAATGTGAGTCACGGTGCCGTGGCATTTTAGTTGATATTAGAACGAGAACGGGAGGTGTAGTGCGCACGCACAAGGAAACAAATGACGGGAGGGGGAAGAAAGGAGAAGGATTTTATGTATTTGCCGCGCAAATTTAAATAGGTGCGATCATACCAGCACTAATGCACCGGTTCCCGTTAGAACTCCGTAGTTAAGTGTGCTTGGGCTAGAGTATTACTCGGATGGGTTACCTCCTGTGAAGTCCTCGCGTTGCACTAATTTTTTTTAGACAGGGTCGTTCGACGTTACGTGCGACTGAAACTAGGGTCCGCTGGTTTATACGCAAATGTGAGTCAAGAAGCTGGGGCATTTTAATCGATATTAGAACGAGAAGGAGAGAGTGAGTGTGAACGCACAAGGAAACAAATGATGGGAGGGGGAGGGAAGGAGAAGGAGTGTATGTATTTTCAGCACGAAAAGAAACAGGTGCTATCATACCAGCACTAATGCAACGGATTCTATCAAAACTCCGCAGGTAAGGGTGCTTGGGAGAGAGTAGTACTAGGATGGGCGACGTCCTGCGAAGTCCTCGTTTTGCACCAATCTTTTTGCAGATGATTCTTTCGACGTTACGCGCGACTTTAATTATGGTCCGCAGGTTTATTCCCAAATGTGAGTCACGGCGCCGCGACATTTTACTTGATATTAGAACGAGAACGAGAGGTGTAATGCGCACGCACAAGAAAACAAATGACGGGAGGGGGAAGAAAGGAGAAGGAGTGTATGTATTTGCAGCGCGAAATTAAATAGTTGCGATCATACCAGCACTAGTGCACCGGATCCCATTAGAACTCCGCAGTTAAGTGTGTTTGGGCGAGAGTAATAGTCGGATGGGTGACCTCCTGGGAAGTCCTCGTGTCCCACCAATTTTTTTTTTAGACAGGTCGTTAGACATTACGCGCGACTGGAACTATGGTCTGCTGGTTTATACGCAAATGTGAGTCAAGAAGCAGGGGCATTTTAATCGATATTAGAATCAGAAGGAGAGGTACAGTGTGAACGCCCATGGAAACAAATGATGGGAGGGGAGAGGAAAGGAGGAGTGTATGTATTTTCAGCACGAAATGAAACAGGTGTGATCACGCCAGCACAAATGCACCGGATCCCATCATATATCCGTAGTTAATTGTGCTTTGGCGAAAGTAGTACAAGGATGAGTTACCTCTTGGGAAGTTCTTGTATTCCACCCATTTGTTTCTTCAGATGGGTCGTTCGACGTAACGCGCGACTGGAACTATGGTCCGCTGGTTTATACGCAAACGTGAGTCATGACGCAAGGGCATTTTAATTGATATTAGAACGAGATGGTGAGGTGAAGTGTGAACGCACCAGGAAACAAATGACGGGAGGGGGAAGAAAGAGTAGGAGTGTATGTATTTGCAGCGGATCCCATAAGAACTCCGTAGTTAAGTGTGTTTGGGCAAGAGTTGTACTGGGATGGGAGACATCCCTGCGAAGTCCTCTTGTGGCACCCATTTTTTTTCGGATGGGTCGTTCGACGTTACACGCGAATGAAATTATGAACCCCTAGTTCATTCGCAAAGGTGAGTCACGGTGCCGGGCATTTTACTTGATATTAGAACGAGAAGGAGAGATGCAGAGTTCACGCACAAGGAAACAAATGACGGGAGGGGGGATTGAAGGAGAAAGAGTGTATGTTTTTGCAGCGCAGAATGAAACGTGAGCGAACATTCCAGCACTAATGCAACGGATTCTATCAGAACTCCGCAACTTAAGGGTGCTTGGGCGAGAGTAGTACTAGGATGGGTGACCTCCTGCGAAGTCCTTATATTTCACCCATTTTATTGGGAAGTCCTCGTGTTGCACCCATTTTTTTGCAGATGATTCTTTCGACGTTACGCGCGACTCGAATTATGGTCCGAAGGTTTATTCGCAAATGTGAGTCACGGCGCCATGGCATTAAACTTGATATTTGAACGAGAACGGGAGGTGCAGTGCGCACACACAAGGAAACAAATGACGGGAGGGGGAAGAAAGGAGAAAGAGTGTATGTATTTGCAGCGCGAAATTAAAGAGGCGCGACCAAACCAGCACTAAAGCACCGGATCCCATCAGAACTCCGTAGTTAAGTGTGCTTGGGCGAGAGTAGTACTCGGATGGGTGACCTCCTGATAAGTTCTCGTGTTGCAACTATTTTTTTTCGGATGGGTCATTCGACGTTACACGCGAATTGAATTATGAACCGCTGGTTCATTCGCAAAGGTGAGTCACGGTGCCAGGGTATTTTACTTGATATTAGAGCGAGAAGGAGAGATGCAGAGTGCACGAACATGGAAACAAATGATGGGAGAGGGGATGGAAGGAGAAAGAGTGTATGTATCTGCAGCGCAGAATGAAGCATGAGCGATCATACCGGAACTAATGAAACGGATTCTATCAGAACTCCGCAAGTTAAGGGTGCTTGGGCAAGAGTAGTACTAGGATTGGTGACCTCCTGCGAAGTCCTTATATTTCCCCCATTTTCTTGGGAAGTCCTCGTGTTACACCCATTTTTTTGCAGATGATTCTTTCGATGTTACGCGCGACTTGAAATATGGTCCACAGGTTTATTCGCAAGTGTTAATCACGGCGCCTTGGCATTGTACTTGATATTAGAACGAGAACGGGAAGTGAAGTGCGCACGAACAAGGAAACAAATGATGGGAGATGGAAGAAAGGAGGAGTGTATTTATTTGCAGCGCGAAATTAAACAGGTGCGATCATACCAGCACTAATGCACCGGATTTTATCAGAACTCCGCAAGTTAAAGGTGCTTAGGCGAGAGTAGTACTAGGATGGCTGACCTCCTGCGAAGTCCTTATATTTCACCCATTTACTTGGGAAGTCCTCGTGTTGCACCCATTTTTTGGCAGATAATTCTTTCGACGTTACGCGCGACTTAAATTATGGTCTGCAGGTTTATTCGCAAATGTGAGTCACGGCGCCGTGGCATTTTACTTGATATTAGAACGAAAACGGGAGGTGCAGTGCGCATGGACAAGGAAACAAATGACGGGAGGGGGAAGAAATGAGGAGTGTATGTATTTACAGCGCAAAATTAATCAGGTGCGATCATACCAACACTTATGCACCGGATCCCATCAGGACTCCACAGTTAAGTGTGCTTTGGCGAGAGTAGTACTCAGATGGGTGACCTCATGGGAAGTCCTCGTGTTGCATCTATTTTTTTTCGGATGGGTCGTTCGACGTTACGCGGGAATGGAATTATGAACAACTGGTTCATTCGCAAAGATGAGTCACGGTACCGAGGCATTTTACTGTATATTAGTACGAGAAAGAGAGATGCAGAGTGCACGCACAGGGAAACAAATGATGGGAGGGGGGATAGAAGGAGAAAGAGTGTATGTATTTCTAGCGAAAAATGAAACATGAGCGATCATACCAGCACTAATGCAACGGATTCTATCAGAACTCCGCAAGTTAAGGGTGCTTGGGAGAGAGTAGTACTAGGATGGGTGACCTCCTACGAAGTCCTCATGATGCACCAATCTTTTTTAAGACGGGTCGTTCGATATTACGCGCGACTGGAACTATGGTCCGCTGGTTTATACGCAAATGTGAGTCAAGAAGGAGGGGCATTTTAATCGATATTAGAACGAGAAAGAAAGGTGCAGTGTGAACGCATAAAGAGACAAATGACGGAAGGTGGGCCGGAAGGAGAAGGAGTGTATGTATTTTCAGCACGAATTGAAACAGGTGCAATCATACCAGCACAAATGCATCGGATCCCATTAGAACTCCGCAGTTAAGTATGCTTTGGCGAAAGTAGTACAAGGATGGGTTATCTCCTGCGAAGTTCTCGTGTTGCACCCATTTTTTTTCAGATGGGTCGTTCGACGTTACGCGCGACTGAAACTATGGTCCGCTGGTTTATACGCAAATGTGAGTCAAGAAGCAGGGGCATTTTAATCGATATTGGAACGAGAAGGAGAGGTGCAGTGTGAACGCACAAGGAAACAAATGATGGGAGGGAGAGAGAAGGAGAAGGAGTGTATGTATTTTTAGTACGAAATGAAATAGGTGCGATCATACCAGCACAAATGCACTGGATCCTATCAGAACTCCGCAGTTAAGTGTGCTTTGGCGAAAGTAGTACAAGGATGGGTTACTTCCTGGGAAGTTCTCGTGCTGCACCCATTTTTTTTTTCAGATGGGTCGTTCGACGTTACGCACGACTGGAACTATGGTCCTCTTGTTTTGACGCAAATGTGAGTCAAGAAGCAGGGGCATTTTAATCGACATTAGAACGAGAAGGAGAGGTGCAGTGTGACGCACAAGCAAACAAAAGATGGGAGGGGGGACGGAAGGAGAATGAGTGTATGTATTCTCAGCACCAAATGGAACAGGCGCGATTATACCAGCACAAATGCACCGGATCCTATCAGAACTCTGCAGTTAAGTGTGCTTTGGCGAAAGTAGTACAAGGATGGGTTACCTCCTGGGAAGTTATCGTGATGCACCAATTTTTTTTTCCAGATGGGTCGTTCGACATTACGCGCGATTGGAACTATGGTCTGCTAGTTTATACGCAAATGTGAGTCAGGACGCAGGGGCATTTTAATTGATATTAGAACAAGAAGGAGAGATGAAGTGTGAACGCACTAGGAAACAAATGACGGGAGGGGGAAAAAAGGAGAACGAGTGTATGTTTTTGCAGCGCGAAATGAAACAAGTGCGATCATACCAACACTAATGCACCGGATCGCATCAGAACTCCGCAGTTAAGTGTGTTTGGGCGAGAGTAGTACTCGAATGGGTGACCTCCTGGGAAGTTCTCGTGTTGCACCCATTTTTTTTCAGATGCGTCGTTTGACGTTACGTCCGATTGGAATTATGAACCGCTGGTTTATTAGCAAAGGTGTGTCACGTTGCCGGGGCATTTTACTTGATATTAGAACGAGAAGGAGAGATGCAAAGTGCACGCAAAAGGAAACAAATGACGGGAGGGGGGATTGAACGAGAAAGAGTGTATGTATTTACAGCGCAGAATGAAACATGAGCGATCATTCAAGCACTAGTGCAACGGATTCTATCAGAACTCTGCAAGTTAAGGGTGCTTGGGCGGGAGTTGTACTAGGATGGCTGACCTCCTGCGAAGTCCTTATATTTCACCCATTTTCTTGGGAAGTCCTCGTGTTGCACCCATTTTTTTGTAGATGGTTCTTTCGACGTTATGCGCGACTTGAATTATGGTCCGCAGGTTTATTCGTAAAGGTGAGTCACGGTGCCGGGCATTTTATTTGATATTAGAACAAGAAGGAGTAATGCAGAGTGCACACACAAGGAAACATATGACGGGGGGGGGGGGATGGAAGGAGAAAGAGTGTATATATTTGCAGCGTAGAATGAAACATGAGCGATCATACCAGAACTAATGGAACGGATTCTATCAGAACTCCGCAACTTAAGGGTGCTTGGGTGAGAGTAGTACTAGGATGGGTGACATCCTACGAAGTCCTTATAGTTCACCCTTTTTTTTTTGGATGGGTCGTTCGACGTTACGCGCGAATGGAATTATGAATCGCTGGTTCATTCGCAAAGGTGAGTCACGGTGTCGGGGCATTTTACTTGATATTATAACGAGAATGAGAGATGCAGAGTGCACGAACACTAAAACAAATGACGGGAGGGGGGATAAAAGGAGGAAGAGTGTATGTATTTGCAGCGCAGAATGAAACTTGAGAGATCATACCAGCACTAATGCAACGGATTCTATCAGAACTCCGCAGGTAAGCGTACTTGGGCGAGAGTAGTACTAGGATGGGTGACCTCTTGCGAAGTCCTTATATTTCACCCATTTTCTTGGGAAGTTCTCGTGTTGCACCAATTTTTTTTTTTTCCAGATGAGTCGTTCGACGTTACGCGCGATAGGAACTATGGTCTGCTGGTTTATACGTAAATGTGAGTTAAGACTCAGGGACATTTTAATTGATATTAGAATGAGAAGGAGAGGTGAAGTGTGAACGCATCAGGAAACAAATGACGGGAGGGGGAAGAAAGGAGAAGGAATCCATGTATTTGCAGCGCAAAATGAAACAGGTGCGATCATACCAGCACTAATGCATCGAATCCCATCAAAACTTTGCAGTTAAGTGTGCTTGGGCGAGAGTAGTACTCGGATGGGTGACCTCCTGGGAAGTCCTTGTGTTGCACCAAGTTTTTTTTTTTAGATGGGTCGTTCGACGTTACGTGCGACTGGAACTATGGTCCACTGGTTTATACGCAAATGTGAGTCAAGACGCATGGGCATTTTAATTGATATTAGAACGAGAATGAGAGGTGAAGTGTGAACGCACCAGGAAACAAATGACGGGAGGGGAAAGAAAGGAGAAGGACTGTATGTATTTGCAGCGTAAAATGAAACAGGTGCGATCATACCAGCACAAATGCACCGAATCCCATCAGTACTTCGCAGTTAAGTGTGCTTTGGCGAAAGTAGTACAAGGATGGGTTACCTCCTGGGAAGTTCTTGTGTTGTACCCAGTTTTTTTTTTAGATGGGACGTTCGACGTTACGCGCGACTGGTACTATGGTCCGCTAGTTTATACGCAAATGTGAGTCAAGACGCAGCGGCATTTTAATTGATATTAGAACGAGAAGGAGAGGTGAAGTGTGAACGCAACAGGAAACAAATGACGGGAGGGGAAATAAAGGAGAAGGAGTGTATGTATTTGCAGTGCAAAATGAAACAGGTGCGATCATACCAGCACTAATGCACTGGATCCCATCAGAACTTCGCATTTAACTGTGCTTGGGCGAGAGTAGTACTCGGATGGGTGACCTCCTGGGAAGTCCTCGTGTTGCACCCATTTTTTTTCGGATGGGTCGTTCGACGTTACGCGCGAATGGAATTATGAACCGCTGGTTCATTCGCAAAAATGAGTGACGGTGCCGGGGCATTTTACTTGATATTATTACGAGAATGAGAGATGCAGAGTGCACGAACAAGGAAACAAATGACGGGAGGGGGGATAGAATGAGAAAGAGTGTATCTATTTACAGTGCAGAATGAAACATGAGAGATCATAGCAGCACTAATGCAACGGATTCTATCAGAACTCCGTAGGTAAGTGTATTTGGGCGAGAGTAGTACTAGGATGGGTGACCTCCTGCGAAGTCCTTATATTTCACCCATTTTCTATGGATGTCCTCATGTTGCACCCATTTTTTTGCAGATGATTCTTTCGACATTACGCGCGACTTGAATTATGGTCCGCAGGTTTTTTCGCAAATGTGAGTCACGGCGCCGTGGCATTTTACTTGATATTAGAACGAGAACGGGAAGTGCAGTGTGCACGCACAAGGAAACAAATGACGGGTGGGGGAAGAAAGGAGAAGAAGTGTATGTATTTGCAGCGCGAAATTAAACAGGTGCAATCATACCAGCACTAATGCACCGGATACCATTAGAACTCCGCAGTTAAGTGTGCTTGGGCGAAAGTAGTACACGGGTGGGTGTCCTCCTGTTAACTTCTCGTGTCGCACTAATTTTTTTTTAGACGGGTCGTTCGACGTTACGCGCGACTGTAGCTATGGTCTGCTGGTTTATAAGTAAAAGTGAGTCAAGAAGAAGGGACATTTTAATCGATATTAGAACGAGAAGGAGAGGTGTAGTGTGAATGCACAAGGAAACAAATGACGGGAGGGAGGAGGGAATGAGAAGGAGTGTATGTATTTTCAGCACAAAATGAAACAAGTGCGATCATACCAGCACAAATGCACCAGATCCCATCAGAACTCCGCAGTTAAGTGTGCTTTGGCGAAAGTAGTACAAGGATGGGTTACGTCCTGGGAAGTTCTCGTGTTGCACCCATTTTTTTTTTAGATGGGTCGTTCGACGTTAAGCGCGACTGGAACTATGGTCCGCTGGTTTATACGCAAATTAGAGTCAAGACGCAGGGGCATTTTAATTGATATTAGAACGAGAAGGAGAGGTGAAGTGTGAATGCACCAGGAAACAAATGATGGGAGGGGGAAAAAAGGAGAACGAGTGTATGTATTTACAGCGCGAAATGAAACAAGTGCGATCATACCAGCACTAATGCACCGGATCCCATCAGAACTCAGCAATTAAGTGTGCTTGGGCGAGAGTAGTACTCGGATGGGTGACCTCCTGGGAAGTTCTCGTGTTGCACCCATTTTTTTCGGATGGGTAGTTCGATGTTACGCGCGAATGGAATTATGAACCGCTGGTTTATTCGCAAAGGTGAGTCACGTTGCCAGGGCATTTTACTTGATATTAGAACGAGAAAGAGAGATGCAAAGTGCACGCACAAGGAAACAAATGACGGGAGGGGGGATGGAAGGAGAAAGAGTGTATGTATTTATAGCGCAGAATGAAACATGAGCGATCATACAAGCACTAGTGCAACGGATTCTATCAGAACTCCGCAAGTTAAGGGTGCTTGGGCGGGAGTTGTACTAGGATGGGTGACCTCCTACGAAGTCTTTATATTTCACCCATTTTCTTGGGAAGTCCTCATGTTGCACCCATTTTTTTGCAGATGATTCTTTTGACGTTACGCGCGACTTTAATTATGGTCCGCAGGTTTATTCGCAAAGGTGAGTCACGGTGCCAGGGAATTTTATTTGATATTAGAACGAGAATGAGTGATGCAGAGTGCACACACAAGGAAACATATGACGGAAGGGGGGATGGAAGAAGAAAGAGTGTATATATTTGCAGTGTAGAATGAAACATGAGCGATCATACCAGAACTAATGCAACGGATTCTATCAAAACTTCGCAAGTTAAGGGTGTTTGGGCGAGAGTAGTACTAGGATGGGTGACCTCCTGCGAAGTCCTTATATTTCACCCATTTTGTTGGGAAGTCCTCGTGTTGCACCCATTTTTTTGCAAATGATTCTTTTGACGTTACGCGCGACTTAAATTATGGTCTGCAGGTTTATTCGCAAATGTGAGTCACGACACCATGACATTTTACTTGATATTAGAACGAGAACGAGAGGTGCAGTGCGCACGCACAAGGAAACAAATGATGAGAGGGGGAAGAAAGGAGAAGGAGTGTATGTATTTTAAGCACAAAATTAAACAGGTGCGATCATACTAGCACAAATGCACCGGATCCAATCAGAACTCCGCAGTTAAGTGTGCTTTGGCGAAAGTAGTACAAGGATGGGTTACCTCCTGGGAAGTTCTCGTGTTGCACCTATTTTTTTTTCAGATGGGCCGTTCGATGTTACGCGCGACTGGAACTATGGTCCGCTGGTTTATACGCAAATGTGAGTCAAGATACAAGGGCATTTTAATTGACATTAGAACGAGAAAGAGAGGTGAAGTGTGAACGCACCAGGAAACAAATGACGGGGGGAGGGGGGAAGAAAGGAAAAGGAGTGTATGTATTTGCAGCGCGAAATGAAACAGTTGCGATCATACCAGCACTAATGCACCGGATCTGAACTCCACAGTTAATTGTGCTTGGCCGAGAGTAGTACTCGGATGGGTAACCTCCTGGGAAGTCCTCGTGTTGCACCCATTTTTTTCGGATGGGTCGTTCGACGTTACACGCAAATGAAATTATGAGCCGCTGGTTCATTCACAGAGGTGAGTCACGGTGCTGGGACATTTTACTTGATATTTGAACGAGAAGGAGAAATGCAGAGGGCACGCGCAAGGAAACAAATGACAGTAGGGGGGATGGAAGAAGAAAGAGTGTATGTATTTGCTGCGCATAATGAAACATGAGCGATCAGAACTCCGCGGTTAAAGGGGCTTGGGCAAGAGTAGTACAAGGATGGGTGACCTCCTGCGAAATCCTTTTATTTCACCCATTTTTTTGGGAAGTACTCGTGTTCCACCCATTTTTTTTTCAGATGATTATTTCGACATTACGCGCGACTTGAATTATGGTCAGTAGGTTTATTCGCAAATGTGAGTCACGACACCGTGGAATTTTACTTGATATTAGAAGGAGAACGGGAGGTGCAGTGCGCACGCACAAGGAAACAAATGACGGGAGGGGGAAGAAAGGAGAAGGATTTTATGTATTTGCCGTGCGAAATT
This sequence comes from Carica papaya, assembly GCF_054855325.1. Taxonomy (NCBI): domain Eukaryota; kingdom Viridiplantae; phylum Streptophyta; class Magnoliopsida; order Brassicales; family Caricaceae; genus Carica; species Carica papaya. Next base: position 21,819,988 of record NC_142316.1, read on the forward strand.
AAATAGGTGTGATCATACCAGCACTAATGCACCGGATCCCATCAGAACTCCGCAGTTAAGTGTGCTTTGGTGAAAGTAGTACAAGGATGGGTTACCTCCTGGGAAGTTCTCATGTTGCACCCATTTTTTTTTCAGATGGGTCGTTCGACGTTAAACGCGACTGGAACTATGATACGCTGGTTTATACGCAAATTAGAGTCAAGACACAGGGGCATTTTAATTGATATTAGAACGAGAAGGAGAGGTGAAGTGTGAACGCACCAGGAAACAAATGACGGGAGGGGGAGGAAAGGAGAAGGAGTGTATGTATTTGCAGCGGGAAATGAAACAGGTGCAATCATACCAGCACTAATGTACTGGATCTGAACACCGCAGTTAAGTGTGCTTGGGCGAGAGTAGTACTCGGATGGGTGACCTCCAGGGAAGTCCTCGTGTTGTACTCATTTTTTTTCAGATGGGTCATTCGACGTTACGCGCGAATTTAATTAGAAACCACTGGTTCATTCGCAAAGGTGAGTCACGGTGCCAGGTCATTTTACTTGATGTTAGAATGAGAATGAGAGATGCAGAGTGCACGCATAAGGAAACAAATTACGGGAGGGGAGATGAAAGGAGAAAGAGTGTATGTATTTTCAGCGCAGAATGAAACATGAGGGATCATACTAGCAGTAATGCAACAGATTCTATCAGAACTACGCAATTAAGGGTGCTTGGGCGAGAGAAGTACTAAGATGGGTGACCTCCTACGAAGTCCTTATATTTCACCCATTTTATTGGGAAGTCCTCCTGTTGCACCCATTTTTTTGCATATGATTCTTTCGACGTTACGCACGACTTGAATTATGGTCCGCAGGTTTATTCGCAAATGTGAGTCACGGCGCCATGGCATTTTACTTGATATTAGAATGAGAACGGGAGGTGCAGTGCGCACGCACAAGGAAACAAATGACAGGAGGGTGAAGAAAGGAGGAGTGTATGTATTTGCAGTGCGAAATTAAATAGGTGCGATCATACTAACACTAATGCACCGGATCCCATCAGAATTTCGCAGTTAAGTGTGCTTGATTGAGCGAGAGTAGTACTCGGATGGGTGACCTCCTGGGAAGTCCTCGTGTCGCACCAATTTTTTTTCAGACGGGTCGTTCGACGTTACGCGCGACTAGAACTATGGTCCTCTGGTTTATACGCAAATGTGAGTCAAGAATCAGGGGAATTTTAATCGATATTAGAACGAGAAGGAGAGGTGCAGTGTGAACGCACAAGGAAACAAATGATGGAAAGGGGGAGGGAAGAAGAAGGAGTGTATGTATTTTCAGCACGAAATTAAACAGGTGCGATCATACCAGCTCAAATGCACCGGATCCCAACAGAACTCCGCAGTTAAATGTGCTTTGGCGAAAGTAGTACAAGGATGGGTTACCTCCTGGGAAGTTCTCGTGTTGCACCCATTATTTTTTTCAGATGGGTCGTTCGACGTTACGCGCGACTTTAATTATGATCCACAGATTTATTCGCAAATGTGAGTCACGGCACCGTGGCATTTTACTTGACATTTGAACGAGAACGAGAGGTGCAGTGCGCACGCACAAGGAAACAAATGACGGGAGGGGGAAGAAAGGAGAAGGAGTGTACGTATTTGCAGCGCGAAAATAAACAGGTTCGATCATACCAGCACTAATGCACCGTATCCCATTAGAACTCAGCAGTTAAGTGTGCTTGGGCGAGAGTAATACTCGGATAGGTGACCTCCTGGGAAGTCCTCGTGTTGCACCCATTTTTTTCGGATTTGTCGTTCGACATTACGCGCGAATGGAATTATGAACCGCTGGTTCATTCGCAAAGGTGAGTCACCATGCCGGGGCATTTTACTTGATATTAGAACGAGAAGGAGAGATGCAGAGTGCACGCACAAGGAAACAAATGACGGGAGGGGGGATGGAAGGAGAAAGAGTGTATGTATTTGCAACGCAGAATGAAACATGAGGGATCATACCAGCACTAATGCAACGGATTCTATCAGAACTCCGCAAGTTAAGGGTGCTTGGGCGAGAGTAGTACTAGGATGGGTGACCTCCTACGAAGTCCTTATATTTCACCCATTTTCTTGGGAAGTCCTCGTGTTGTACCAATTTTTTTGCAGATGATTCTCTCGACGTTACGCGCGACTTGAATTATGGTCCGCAGGTTTATTTGCAAATGTAAGTCACGGCGTCGTGGCATTTTACTTGATCTTTGAACGAGAAAGGGAGGTGCAGTGTGCACGCACAAGGAAACAAATGACGGGAGAGGGAAGAAAGGAGAAGGAGTCTATGTATTTGCAGTGCGAAATTAAATGGGTGCGATCATACCAGCAGTAATGCACCGGATCCCATCAGAACTCCGTAGTTAAGTGTGCTTGGGCGAGAGTAGTACTCGGATGGGGGACCTCCTGGGAATTCCTCGTGTCGCACCAATTTTTTTTCAGACAGGTCGTTCGACGTTACGCGCGACTAGAACTATGGTCTTCTGGTTTATACGCAAATATGAGTCAAGAAGCAAGGGCATTTTAATCGATATTAGAACGATAAGGAGAGGTGCAGTGTGAACGCACAAGGAAACAAATGATGGGAGGGGAGAGAAAAGGAGGAGTATATGTATTTTCAGCACGAAATGAAACAGGTGCAATCATACCAGCACAATTGCATCGGATCCCATCATAACTCCGCAGTTAAGTGTGCTTTGGCGAAAGTAGTACAAGGATGGGTTACCTCTTAGGAAGTTCTCGTGTTGCACACTTTTTTTTTCAGATGGGTCGTTCGACGTTACGCGCGACTAGAATTATGGTCCGCTGGTTTCTACGTAAATGTGAGTCAAGACACTAGGCCATTTTAATTGATATTAGAACGAGAAGGAGAGGTGAAGTGTGAACGCACTAGGAAAAAATTGACGGGATGGGGAAGAAAGGAGAAGGAGTGTATGTATTTACAGCGCAAAATGAAACAGGTGTGATCATACCGGCACTAATGCACCGGATCTCATCAGAACTCCACAGTTAAGTGTGCTTGGGCGAGAGTAGTACTCGGATGTGTGACCTCCTGGGAAGTCCTCGTGTTGCACCCATTTTTTTTCGGATAGTTCGTTCGACGTTACGCACGAATGGAATTATGAATCGCTGCTTCATTCGCAAAGGTAAGTCACGGTGCCGTGGCATTTTACTTGATATTAGAATGAGAAGGAGAGATGCAGAGTGCACGCACAAGGAAACAAATGACGGGAGGGTGGATGGAATGATTTGCAGCGGAGAATGAAACATGAGCGATCATACCAACTCTAATGCAACAGATTCTATCAGAACTCCACAAGTTTAGGGTGATTGGGCGAGAGTAGTACTAGGAGGGGTGACCTCCTGCGAAGTCCTTATATTTCACCCATTTTCTTGGGAAGTCCTCGTGTTACACCCATTTTTTTACAGATGATTCTTTCGATGTTACGCGCGACTTGAATTATGGTCCGCAAGTTTATTAACAAATCTGAGTCACGGTGCCGTGACATTTTGCTTGATATTAGAACGAGAACGAGCGGTGCAGTGCGCACGCACAAGGAAACAAATGACGGGAGGGGGAAGAAAGGAGAATGAGTGTACGTATTTGCAGCACGAAATTAAAAAGGTGCGATAATACCAGCACTAATGTACCGGATCCCATCAGAACTCGCAGTTAAGTGTGCTTGGGCGAGAGTAGTACTCGGATGGGTGACCTCCTGCGAAGTCCTTATATTTCACTCATTTTCTTGGAAAGTTCTCGTGTTGCACCAATTTTTTTGCAGATGATTCTTTCGACGTTGCGCGCGACTTGAATTACGGTCAGCAGGTTTATTCCCAAATGTGAGTCACAGCACCATGGCATTTTACTTGATATTTAAACGAGAACGGGAGGTGCAGTGCGCATGCACAAGGAAACAAATGACGGAAGGGGGAAGAAAGGAGAAGGAGTGTATGTATCTGCAGCGCGAAATTAAACAGGTGCGATCATTCCAGCACTAAAGCACCGAATCCCATTAGAACTCTGCATTTAAGTGTGCTTGGGCGAGAGTCGTACTCGGATGCGTGACCTCTTGGGAAGTCTTCGTGTTGCACCCATTTTTTTTCGGATGGGTCGTTCGACGTTACGCACGAATAGAATTATGAACCGCTGGTTTACATGCAAATGTGAGTTAAGACGCAGGGGCATTTTAATTGATATTAGAAGGAGAAGGAGAGGTGCAGTGTGAACGCGCAAGGAAACAAATGATGGGAGGGGGGAGGGGGGAGGGAAGGAGAAGGAGTGTATGTATTTTCAGCACTAAATAAAACAGGCGCGATCATACCAGCACAAATGCCCCAGATCCCATCAGAACTCCACAGTTAAGTGTGCTTTGGCGAAAGTAGTACAAGGATGGGTTACCTCCCAGGAAGTTCTCATGTTGCACCTATTTTTTTTTAGAAGGGTCGTTCAACGTTACGTGCGATTGGAACTATGGTCCGCTGGTTTATACGCAAATGTGAGTCAAGACGCAGGGGCATTTTAATTGATATTAGAACGAGAAGCAGAGGTGAAGTGTGAACGCACCAGGAAACAAATGACTGGAGGGGGATGAAAAGAGAAGGAGTGTATGTATTTGCAGCGCGAAATGAAACAAGTGCGATCATACTAGCACTAATGCACCGGATCTTATCAAAACTCCTCAGTTAAGTGTGCTTAGGCGAGAGTAATACTCAGATGGGTGACCTCCTGGGAAGTTCTCGTGTTGCACTCTTTTTTTTCGGATGGGTCATTCGACGTTACGCGCGAATGGAATTTTGAACCACTGGTTCATTCGCAAAGGTGAGTCACGATGCCGGAGCATTTTACTTGATATTAGAACGAGAAGGAGAGATGCAGAGTGCACGCACAAGGAAACAAATGACGGGAGGGGGAATGGAAGGAGAAATAGTGTATGTATTTATAGCGCAGAATGAAAAATGAGCGATCATACCAGCATTAATGCAACGGATTCTATAAGAACTCCGCAAGTTAAGGGTGCTTGGGCGAGAGCAGTACTAGGATCGGTGAGCTCCTGCGAAGTCCTTATATTTTTTTATTTTCTTGGGAAGTCCTCGTGTTGCACCCATTTTTTTGCAGATGATTCTTTTGACGTTACGCGCGACCTGAATTATGGTCCGCAGGTTTATTTGCAAATGTGAGTCACAGCGCCGTGGCATTTTACTTGATATTTGAACGAGAACGGGGTGAAGTGTGCATGCACATGGAAACAAATGACGAGAGGGGGAAGAAAGGAGGAGTGTATTTATTTACAGCGCGAAATTAAACAAGTGCGATCATACCTGCACTAATGCACCGGATCCCATCAGAACTCCGCAGTTAAGTATGCTTAGGCGAGAGTAGTACTTGGATGGGTGACCTCTTGGGAAGTCCTCATATCGCACTTATTTTTTTTAAGACGGGTAGTTCGACGTTACGCACAACTGGAACTATGGTCCGCTGGTTTATATGCAAATGTGAGTCAAGAAGCAGGGGCATTTTAATCGATATTAGAACGAGAATGAGAGGTGCAGTGTGAACGCACAAGGAAACAAATGATGGGAGGGGGGCGGGAAGGAGAAGGAGTGTATGTATTTTCAGCACGAAATGAAACGGGTGCGATCATACCAGCATAAAGGCACCGGATCCCATCAAAACTCCGCAGTTAAGTGTGCTTTGGCGAAAGTAGTACAAGGATGGGTTACCTCCTAGGAAGTTCTCGTGATGCACCCATTTTTTTTTAGATGGGTCGTTAGACGTTACGCGCGACTGGAACTATGGTACAGTGGTTTATACGCAAATGGGAGTCAAGACACAAGAGCATTTTAATTGATATTAAAACGAGAAGGAGAGGTGAAGTGTGAACGCACTAGGAAACAAATGACGAGAGGGGGAAGAAAGGAGAAGGAGTGTATTTATTTGCAGTGCGAAATGAAACAGGTGCGATCATACCAGCACTAATGCACCGGATTCCATCAGAGCTCCGTAGTTTAGCGTGCTTGGGCGAAAGTAGTACTCGGATGAGTGACCTTCTCGGAAGTCCTTGTGTTGCACCCATTTTTTTTAGATGGGTCGTTCGATGTTAGACGCGAATGGAATTATGAACCGCTGGTTCGATCGCAAAGGTGAGTTACGGTGCCGGGGTATTTTACTTGATATTTGAATGAGAATGAGAGATGCAGAGTGCACGCACAAGAAAACAAATGACGGGAGGGGGGATGGAAGGAGAAAGAGTGTATGTATTTGCAGAGCAGAATGACACATGAGCGATCATACCAGCACTAATGCAACGGATTCTATCAGAACTCCGCAAGTTAAGGGTTCTTGGGCGAGAGTAGTACTAGAATGGGTCACCTCCTTCGAAGTCCTTATATTTCACCCATTATCTTGGGAAGTCCTCGTGTTGCGCCCATTTTTTTGTAGATGATTCTTTTGACGTTACGCGCAACTTGAATTATGATCCGCAGGTTTATTTGCAAATGTGAGTCACGGCGCCGTGGCATTTTACTTGATATTAGAACGAGAACGGGAGGTGCAGTTCGCACACACAAGAAAACAAATGATGGGAGGGGGAAGAAAGGAGAAGGAGTGCATGTATATGTAGCGCAAAATTAAACAGGTGCGATAATACTAGTACTAATACACCAGATCCCATCAGAATTCCGTAGTTAAGTGTGCTTGTGCAAGAGTAGTACTCGGATGGGTGACCTCCTGGCAAGTCCTCGTGTTGCACCAATTTTTTTTCAGATGGGTCGTTCGACTTTACGCGCGACTGGAACTATGGTCCTCTAGTTTATACGCAAATGTGAGTCAAGAATCAGGGGCATTTTAATCGATATTAGAACGAGAAGGAGAGGTGCAGTGTGAACGCACAAGAAAACAAATGATGGGAGGGGGGAGGAAACGAGAAGGAGTGTATGTATTTTAAGCACGAAATGAAACAGGTGCGATCATACAAGCACAAATGCACCAGATCCCATCAGAACTTCGCAGTTAAGTGTGCTTTTGCGATAGTAGTACAAGGATGGGTTACCTCCTGGGAAGTTCTTGTGTTGCACCCTTTTTTTTTCAGATGGGCCATTCGATATGCGCGACTTTAATTATGGTGCGAAAATTTATTCGCAAATGTGAGTCACGGCGCCGTGGTATTTTACTTGATATTTGAACGAGATCGAGAGGTGTAGTGCGCACGCACAAGGAAACAAATGATGGGAGGGGAAAGAAAGGAGAAGGAATGTACGTATTTGCAGCGCGAAATTAAACGGGTACGATCATACCAGCACTAATGCACCGTATCCCATCAGAACTCAGCAGTTAAGTATGCTTGGGCGAGAGCAGTACTCGGATGGGTGAACTCCTAGGAAGTGTTCGTGTTGCATCCATTTTTTTTCGGATGGGTCGTTCGACGTTATGCGCGAATGGAATTATGAACTGCTGGTTCATTCGCAAAGGTGAGTCACCGTACTGGGGCATTTTACTTGATATTAGAACGACAAGGAGAGATGCAGAGTGCACGCACAAAGAAACAAATGACGGGAGGGGGGATGGAAGGAGAAAGAGTGTATGTATTTGCAGCGCCAAATTAAACAGGTGCGATCATGCCAACACTAATGCATCGGATCCCATCCGAACTCTGCAGTTAATTGTGCTTGGGCTAGAGTAGTACTCGGATGGGGGACCTCTTGGGAATTCCTCGTGTTGCACCAATTTTTTTTCAGACGGGTCGTTCGACGTTACGCGCGACTGGAACTATGGTCCGCTGGTTTATACGCAAATGTGAGTCAAGAAGCAGGGGCATTTTAATCGATATTAGAACGAGAAGGAGAGGTGCAGTGTGAACGCACAAGGAAACAAATGATGGGAGGGGGGAGGGAAGGAGAAGGAGTGTATGTATTTTCAGCACGAAATGAAACAGGTGCGATCATACCAGCACAAATTCACCGGATCCCATCAAAACTCCGCAGTTAAGTGTGCTTTGGCGAAAGTAGTACAAAGATGGGTTACCTCCTTGGAAGTTCTCGTGTTACACCCATTTTCTTTTTCAGATGGGTCGTTCGACGTAACGCGCGACTGGAACTATTGTCAACTGGTTTATACGCAAATGTGAGTCAAGACGCAGGGGCATTTTAATTTATATTAGAACGAGAAGGAGAGGTAAAGTGTTAACACAATAGGAAACAAATGACGGGAGGGGGAAGAAAGGAGAAGGAGTGTATGCATTTGCAGCGCGAAATGAAATAGGTGCGATCATACCAGCACTAATGCACTGGATCCCATAAGAACTCCGCAGTTAAGTGTGCTTGTGTAAGAGTAGTACTCGGATGGGTGATCTCCTGGGAAGTCCTCGTGTTGCACCCATTTTTTTTCCAATGGGTCGTTCGACGTTACTCGCGAATGAAATTATGAACCACTGGTTCATTCGAAAAGGTGAGTCACGGTGCCGGGGCATTTTACTTGATAATAGAACGAGAAGGAAATATGCAGAGTGGACGCACAAGGAAACAAATGACGGGAGGGGGAATGGAAAGAGAAAGAGTGTATGTATTTGCAGCGCAGAATGAAACATGAGCGATCATACCAGCATTAATGCAATGGATTCTATCTGAATTCCGCAAGTTAAGGGTGCTTAGGCGATAGTAGTACTAGGATAGGTGACCTCCTGCGAAGTCCTTATATTTCGCCCATTTTCTTGGAAAGTCCTCGTGTTGCACCCGTTTTTTTACAGATAATTCTTTCGACGTTATGCGCGACTTTAATTATAGTCCGCAGGTTTATTCGCAAATGTGAGTCACGGCACCGTGGCATTTTACTTGATATTTGAACGAGAACGAGCGGTGTAGTACACACGCACAAGGAAACAAATGATGAGAGGGGGAAGAAAGGAGAAGGAGTGTATGTATTTGCAACACAAAATTAAACAGGTGCGATCACACCAGCACTAATGCACCGGATCCCTTCAAAACTCCGCAGTTAAGTTTGTTTGGGCGAGAGTACAACTCGGATGGGTGACCTCCTGAGAAGTCCTCGTGTCGCACCAATTTTTTTTCAGACGGGTCGTTCGACGTTACGCACGACTGGAACTATGGTCCACTGGTTTATATGCAAATGTGAGTCAAGAAGCAGGGGCATTTTAATCGATATTAGAACGAAAAGGAGAGGTGCAGTGTGAACGCACAAAGAAATAAATGATGGGAGGGGGAGGGAAGGAGAAGGAGTGTATGTATTTTCAGCACAAAATGAAAAAGGTGCGATCATACCAGCACAAATGCACCGGATCCCATCAGAACTCCACAGTTAAGTGTGCTTTTGCGAAAGTAGTACAAGGATGGGTTACCTCATGGGAAGTTCTCGTGTTGCACCCATTTTTTTTTTTTCAGATGGGTCATTCAGCGTTACGCGCTACTGGAACAATGGCCCACTGGTTTATACGCAAATGTGAGTCAAGACGCAGGGGCATTTTAATTGATATTGAAACGAGAAGGAGAGGTGAAGTGTGAATACACCAGGAAAAAAATAACGAGAGGGGGAAGAAAGGAGAAGGAGTGTATGTATTTGCAGCGCGATATGAAACAGGTGCGATCATACCAGCACTAATGCACCGGATTCCATCAGAGCTCCGCAGTTTAGCGTGCTTGGGCGAAAGTAGTACTCGGATGAGTGACCTTCTCGGAAGTCCTTGTGTTGCACCCATTTTTTTTAGATGGGTCGTTCGATGTTAGACGCGAATGGAATTATGAACCGCTGGTTCGATCGCAAAGGTGAGTTACGGTGCCGGGGTATTTTACTTGATATTTGAATGAGAATGAGAGATGCAGAGTGCACGCACAAGGAAACAAATGACGGGAGGGGGAATGGAATGAGAAAGAGTGTATGTATTTGCCGCGCAGAATGAAACATGAGCGATCATACCAGCACTAATGCAACGGATTCTATAAGAACTCCGCAAGTTAAGGGTGCTTGGGCGAGAGTAGTACTAGAATGGGTCACCTCCTTCGAAGTCCTTATATTTCACCCATTATCTTGGGAAGTCCTCGTGTTGCGCCCATTTTTTTGTAGATGATTCTTTTGACGTTACGCGCAACTTGAATTATGATCCGCAGGTTTATTTGCAAATGTGAGTCACGGCGCCGTGGCATTTTACTTGATATTAGAACGAGAACGGGAGGTGCAGTTCGCACACACAAGAAAACAAATGATGGGAGGGGGAAGAAAGGAGAAGGAGTGCATGTATATGTAGCGCAAAATTAAACAGGTGCGATAATACTAGTACTAATACACCAGATCCCATCAGAATTCCGTAGTTAAGTGTGCTTGTGCAAGAGTAGTACTCGGATGGGTGACCTCCTGGCAAGTCCTCGTGTTGCACCAATTTTTTTTCAGATGGGTCGTTCGACTTTACGCGCGACTGGAACTATGGTCCTCTAGTTTATACGCAAATGTGAGTCAAGAATCAGGGGCATTTTAATCGATATTAGAACGAGAAGGAGAGGTGCAGTGTGAACGCACAAGAAAACAAATGATGGGAGGGGGGAGGAAACGAGAAGGAGTGTATGTATTTTAAGCACGAAATGAAACAGGTGCGATCATACAAGCACAAATGCACCAGATCCCATCAGAACTCCGCAGTTAAGTGTGCTTTTGCGATAGTAGTACAAGGATGGGTTACCTCCTGGGAAGTTCTTGTGTTGCACCCTTTTTTTTTCAGATGGGCCATTCGATATGCGCGACTTTAATTATGGTGCGAAAATTTATTCGCAAATGTGAGTCACGGTGCCGTGGTATTTTACTTGATATTTGAACGAGATCGAGAGGTGTAGTGCGCACGCACAAGGAAACAAATGATGGGAGGGGAAAGAAAGGAGAAGGAATGTACGTATTTGCAGCGCGAAATTAAACGGGTACGATCATACCAGCACTAATGCACCGTATCCCATCAGAACTCAGCAGTTAAGTATGCTTGGGCGAGAGCAGTACTCGGATGGGTGAACTCCTAGGAAGTGTTCGTGTTGCATCCATTTTTTTTCGGATGGGTCGTTCGACGTTATGCGCGAATGGAATTATGAACTGCTGGTTCATTCGCAAAGGTGAGTCACCGTGCTGGGGCATTTTACTTGATATTAGAACGACAAGGAGAGATGCAGAGTGCACGCACAAAGAAACAAATGACGGGAGGGGGATGGAAGGAGAAAGAGTGTATGTATTTGCAGCGCCAAATTAAACAGGTGCGATCATGCCAACACTAATGCATCGGATCCCATCCGAACTCTGCAGTTAATTGTGCTTGGGCTAGAGTAGTACTCGGATGGGGGACCTCTTGGGAATTCCTCGTGTTGCACCAATTTTTTTTCAGACGGGTCGTTCGACGTTACGCGCGACTGGAACTATGGTCCGCTGGTTTATACGCAAATGTGAGTCAAGAAGCAGGGGCATTTTAATCGATATTAGAACGAGAAGGAGAGGTGCAGTGTGAACGCACAAGGAAACAAATGATGGGAGGGGGGAGGGAAGGAGAAGGAGTGTATGTATTTTCAGCACGAAATGAAACAGGTGCGATCATACCAGCACAAATTCACCGGATCCCATCAAAACTCCGCAGTTAAGTGTGCTTTGGCGAAAGTAGTACAAAGATGGGTTACCTCCTTGGAAGTTCTCGTGTTACACCCATTTTCTTTTTCAGATGGGTCGTTCGACGTAACGCGCGACTGGAACTATTGTCAACTGGTTTATACGCAAATGTGAGTCAAGACGCAGGGGCATTTTAATTTATATTAGAACGAGAAGGAGAGGTAAAGTGTTAACACAATAGGAAACAAATGACGGGAGGGGGAAGAAAGGAGAAGGAGTGTATGCATTTGCAGCGCGAAATGAAATAGGTGCGATCATACCAGCACTAATGCACTGGATCCCATAAGAACTCCGCAGTTAAGTGTGCTTGTGTAAGAGTAGTACTCGGATGGGTGATCTCCTGGGAAGTCCTCGTGTTGCACCCATTTTTTTTCCAATGGGTCGTTCGACGTTACTCGCGAATGAAATTATGAACCACTGGTTCATTCGAAAAGGTGAGTCACGGTGCCGGGGCATTTTACTTGATAATAGAACGAGAAGGAAATATGCAGAGTGGACGCACAAGGAAACAAATGACGGGAGGGGGAATGGAAAGAGAAAGAGTGTATGTATTTGCAGCGCAGAATGAAACATGAGCGATCATACTAGCATTAATGCAATGGATTCTATCTGAATTCCGCAAGTTAAGGGTGCTTAGGCGATAGTAGTACTAGGATAGGTGACCTCCTGCGAAGTCCTTATATTTCGCCCATTTTCTTGGAAAGTCCTCGTGTTGCACCCGTTTTTTTACAGATAATTCTTTCGACGTTATGCGCGACTTCAATTATAGTCCGCAGGTTTATTCGCAAATGTGAGTCACGGCACCGTGGCATTTTACTTGATATTTGAACGAGAACGAGCGGTGTAGTACACACGCACAAGGAAACAAATGATGAGAGGGGGAAGAAAGGAGAAGGAGTGTATGTATTTGCAACACAAAATTAAACAGGTGCGATCACACCAGCACTAATGCACCGGATCCCTTCAAAACTCCGCAGTTAAGTTTGTTTGGGCGAGAGTACAACTCGGATGGGTGACCTCCTGAGAAGTCCTCGTGTCGCACCAATTTTTTTTCAGACGGGTCGTTCGACGTTACGCACGACTGGAACTATGGTCCACTGGTTTATATGCAAATGTGAGTCAAGAAGCAGGGGCATTTTAATCGATATTAGAACGAAAAGGAGAGGTGCAGTGTGAACGCACAAAGAAATAAATGATGGGAGGGGGAGGGAAGGAGAAGGAGTGTATGTATTTTCAGCACAAAATGAAAAAGGTGCGATCATACCAGCACAAATGCACCGGATCCCATCAGAACTCCACAGTTAAGTGTGCTTTTGCGAAAGTAGTACAAGGATGGGTTACCTCATGGGAAGTTCTCGTGTTGCACCCATTTTTTTTTTTTTCAGATGGGTCATTCAGCGTTACGCGCTACTGGAACAATGGCCCACTGGTTTATACGCAAATGTGAGTCAAGACGCAGGGGCATTTTAATTGATATTGAAACGAGAAGGAGAGGTGAAGTGTGAATACACCAGGAAAAAAATAACGAGAGGGGGAAGAAAGGAGAAGGAGTGTATGTATTTGCAGCGCGATATGAAACAGGTGCGATCATACCAGCACTAATGCACTGGATCTGAACTCCGCAGTTAAGTGTGCTTGGGCGAGAGTAGTACTCGGATGGGTGACCTCCTGGGAAGTCCTCGTGTTGCACCCATTTTTTTTCGGATGGGTCGTTCGACGTTACGCGCGAATGGAATTATGAACCGCTGGTTCATTCGCAAAGGTGAGTCACGGTACCGGGGCATTTTACTTGATATTAGAACGAGAAGGTGAGATGCAGAGTGCACGCACAAGGAAACAAATGACGGGAGGGGGAATGGAATGAGAAAGAGTGTATGTATTTGCCGCGCAGAATGAAACATGAGCGATCATACCAGCACTAATGCAACGGATTCTATAAGAACTCCGCAAGTTAAGGGTGCTTGGGCGAGAGCAGTACTAGGATCGGTGAGCTCCTACGAAGTCCTTATAATTTTTTATTTTCTTGGGAAGTCCTCGTGTTGCACCCATTTTTTTGCAAATGATTCTTTCAACGTTACGCGCAACTTGAATTATGGTCCGCTGGTTTATACGTAAATGTGAGTCAAGGCGCAGGGGCATTTTAGTTGATATTTTAACGAGAAAGAGAGATGCAGAGTGCACGCACAAGGAAATAAATGACGGGAGGAGGGATAAAAGGAGAAAGAGTGTATGTATTTGCAATGCAGAATGAAACATAAGGGATCATACCAGCACTAATGCAACGGATTCTATCAGAACTCTGCAGTTAAAGGTGTTTGGGCGAGATTAGTACTAGGATGGGTGACCTCCTGCGAAGTCCTTATATTTCACCCATTTTCTTGGGAAGTCCTCGTGTTGCACCTATTTTTTTGCAGGTGATTCTTTCGACGTTACACGTGACTTGAGTTATGGTCCGCAGGTTTATTCGCAAATGTGAGTCACAGCGCCGTGGCATTTTACTTGATATTTGAATGAGAACGGGAGGATTAGTGCGCACGCACAAGGAAACAAATGACGAGAGGGGGAAGAAAGGAGAAGGAGTGTATGTATTTGCAGCGCCAAATTAAATATTTGCGATCATACCAGCACTAATGCACCGGATCCCATCAGAACACCGCAATTAAGTGTTCTTGGGCGAGAGTAGTACTCGGGTGGGTGACCTCCTGGGAAGTCCTCGTGTCGCACTAATTTTTTTTCAGACGTGTCGTTCGACGTTACGCACGACTTGAACTATGGTCCGTTGTTTTATACGCAAATGTGAGTCAAGAAGCAGTGGCATTTTAATCGACATTAGAACGAGAAGGAGAGGTGCAGTGTGAGCGAACAAGGAAACAAATGAAGGGATGTGGGAGCGAAGGAGAATGAGTGTATGTATTTTCAGCACATAATGAAACAGGTGCCATTATACCAGCACAAATGCACCAGATCGCATCAGAACTCCGCAGTTAAGTGAGCTTTGGCGAAAGTAGTACAAGGATGGGTTACCTCCCGAGAAGTTCTCGTTTTGCACCCATTTTTTTTTTCAGATGGGCCGTTCGACGTTACGAACGACTGGAACTATGGTCCACTGGTTTATACGCAAATTAGAGTCAAGACACAGGGGCATTTTAATTGATATTAGAACGAGAAGGAGAGGTGAAGTGTGAACGCACCAGGAAACAAATGACGGGATGGGGAAGAGAGAAGAAGGAGTGTATGTATTTGCAGCGGGAAATGAAACAGGTGCGATCATACCAGCACTAATGTACCGGATCTGAACTCCGCAGTTAAGTGTGCTTGGGCGAGAGTAGTACTCAGATGGGTGACCTCCTGGGAAGTCCTCATGTTGCACCCATTTTTTTTTGGATGGGTCGTTCGACGTTATGCGTGAATTGAATTATAAACCACTGGTTTATTCGCAAAGGTGAGTCACGGTGCCGGGGCATTTTACTTGATATTAGAACGAGAAGGAGAGATTCAGAGTGCACGCACAAGGAAACAAATGACGGGAGGGTGATGGAAGGAGAAAGAGTGTATGTATTTGCAGCGAAGAATGAAACATGAGGGATCATACCAGCACTAATGCAACGGATTCTATCAGAACTCCGCAAGTTAAGGGTGCTTGGGCGAGAGTAGTACTAGGATGGGTGACCTCCTACGAAGTCCTTATATTTCACCCATTTTCTTGGGAAGTCCTCGTGTTGCACCCATTTTTTTGAAGATGATTATTTCGACGTTACGCGCAACTTGAATTATGGTCCGCAGGTTTATTCGCAAATATGAGTCACGGCGCTGTGGCATTTTACTTGATATTAGAACGAGAACGGGAGGTGGAGTGCGCACGCACAAGGAAACAAATAACGGAAGAGGGAAGAAAGGAGAAGGGTTCCATCTATTTGCAGCGCAAAATTAAACAGGTGCAATCATACCAGCACTAATGCACCGGATCCCATCAGAACTCTGCAGTTAAGTGTGCTTGAGCGAGAGTAGTACTCGGATGGGTGACCTCCTGGGAAGTCCTCGTGTCGCACCAACTTTTTTTCAGACGGGTCGTTCGACGTTACGCGCGACTGGAACTATGGTTCTCTGGTTTATACGCAAATGTGAGTCAAGAATCAGGGGCATTTTAATCGATATTAGAACGAGAAGGAGAGGTGCAGGGTGAACGCACAAGAAAACAAATGATGGGAGGGGTGAGGAAAGCAGAAAGAGTGTATGTATTTTCAGCGCGAAATGAAACAGGTGCGATCATACCAGCACAAATGCACCGGATCCCATCAGTACCCAGCAGTTAAGAATGCTTTGGCGAAAGTACTACATGGATGGGTTACCTTCTAGGAAGCTCTCGTGTTGCACCCATTTTTTTTTTCAGATGGACCGTTCGACGTTACGCGTGACTAGAACTTTGGTCCGTTGGTTATACGCAAATGTGAGCCAAGAAGCAGGGGCATTTTAATCGATATTAGAACGAGAAGGAGAGGTGCAGTGTGAACGAACAAGGAAACAAATGACAGGATGGGGGAGGGAAGGAGAAGGAGTGTATGTATTTTCAGCACGAAATGAAAGATCATATAAGCACAAATGCACTGGATCCCATCAGAACTCCGTAGTTAAGTGTGCTTTGGCGAAAGTAGTACAAGGATGGGTTACCTCCTGAGAAGTTCTCGTGTTGCACCCATTTATTTTTTTCAGATGGGTCGTTCAACGTTACGAGCGGCTAGAACTATGGTCCGCTGGATTATATGCAAACGTGAGTCAAGACGCAGGGGCATTTTAATTGATATTAGAACTAGAAGGAGAGGTGAAGTGTGAACGCACCAGGAAACAAATGACGGGAGGGGAAAGAAAGGAGAAGAAGTGTATGTATTTACAGCACGAAATGAAACAGGTGCGATTATACCAGCACTAATGCACCAGATCCCATCAGAACTCCGCAGTTTAGTTTGCTTGGGTGAGAGTAGTACTCGGATGGGTATCCTCCTGGGAAGTCTTCGTGTTGCATCTATTTTTTTTCGGAGGGGTCGTTCGACGTTACGCGCGAAAGGAATTATGAACCGCTAGTTCATTCGTAAAGGTGAATCACGGTGCCGGGGCATTTTACTTAATATTAAAACGAGAAGGAGAGATGCAGAGTACACGCAGATAGAAACAAATGACGGGAGGGGGGATGGAAGGAGAAAGAGTTTATGTATTTGCAGCGCATAATGAAACATGAGGGATCATACCAGCATTAATGCAATGGATTCTATCAGAACTCCGCAGTTAAGGGTTCTTGGGCGAGAGTAGTACTACGATGGGTGACCTCCTGCGAAGTCCTTATATTTCATCCAGCACAAATGCACCATATCCCATCAGAACTCCGCAGTTAAGTGTACTTTTGCTAAAGTAGTACAAGGATGGGTTACCTCCTGGGAAGTTCTCGTGTTGCACCCATTTTTTTTTCAGGTGGGTCGTTCGACGTTTTGTGCGACTGGAACTATGGTCCGCTTGTTTATATGCAAATGTGAGTCAAGAAGAAGGGGCATTTTAATCGATATTAGAATGAGAAGGAGAGGTGCAGTGTGAGCGCACAAGGAAACAAATGATGGGAGGGGGGAGAGAAGGAGATGGAGTGTATGTATTTTCAACACGAAATGAAACAGTTGCGATCATACTAGCACAAATGCACCAGATCCCATCAGAACTCCGCAGTTAAGTGTGCTTTGGCGAAAGTAGTAAAAGGATGGGTCACCACCTGGGAAGTTCTCGTGTTGCACCCATTTTTTTTTCCAGATGAGTCCTTCGACGGTACACGTGACTGGAACTATGGTCTACTAGTTTATACGAAAATGTGAGTCAAGGCGCAGGGGCATTTTAATTGATATTAGAACGAAAAGGAGAGGTGAAGTGTGAAGCACCAGGAAATAAATGACGGGAGGGGGAAGAAATGAGAAGGAGTGTATATATTTACAGCACAAAATGAAATATGAGCGATCGTACCAGCACTAATGCACCAGATCCCATAAGAACTCCACAGTTGAGTGTTCTTGGGCGAGAGTAGTACTCGGATTGGTGACCTCCTGGGAATTCCTCGTTTTGCACCCATTTTTTTTCGGATGGGTCGTTCGACATTATGCACTAATGGAATTATGAACCGCTGGTTCATTCGCAAAGGTGAGTCACGGTGCCAGGACATTTTACTTGATATTAGAACGAGAAGGAGAGATGCAGAGTGCATGCACAAGGAAACAAATGACGGGAGTGGGGATGGAAGGAGAAAGAGTGTATGTATTTGCAGCGCAGAATGAAACATGAGCGATCATACCAGAACTAATGCAACGGATTCTATCAGAACTCCACAAGTTAAGGGTGCTTGGGTGAGAGTAGTACTAGGATGGTTGACCTCCTGCGAAGTCCTTATATTTCACCCATTTTCTTGGGAAGTCCTTGTGTTGCACCTATTTTTTTGCAGATGATTCTTTCGACGTTATGCGCGACTTGAATTATGGTCAGCAGGTTTATTCGCAAATGTGAGTCACGGCACCGTGACATTTTACTTGATATTTGAACGAGAACGGTAGGTGCAGTGCGCACGCACAAGGAAACAAAGGACGGGAGGGGGATGATAGGAGAAGGATTGTATGTATTTGCAGCGCAAAATTAAACATGTGCAATCATACCAGCACTAAAGCACCGGATCCCATCAGAACTCTGCAGTTAAGTGTGCTTGGGTGAGAGTAGTACTCGGATGGGTGACCTCCTGGGAAGTCCTTGTGTTGCACCCATTTTTTTTCGGATGGGTCGTTCAACGTTACGTGCGAATGGAATTATGAACTGCTGGTTCATTCGCAAAGTTTTGTCACGGTGCCGGTGTATTTTACTTGATATTAGAACGAGAAGGAGAGATGCAGAGTACTCGCACATGGAAACAAATGACGGGAGGGGGGATGGAAGGAGAAAGAGTTTATGTATTTGCAGCGCAAAATGAAACATGAGGGATCATACCAGCATTAATGCAACGGATTCTATCAGAACTCCGCAGTTAAGGGTGCTTGGGCGAGAGTAGTACTAGGATGGGTGACCTCCTGCGAGGTCCTTATATTTCACCCATTTTCTTGGGAAGTCCTCGTGTTGCACCTATTTTTTTGCAGATGATTGTTTCGACATTACGTGCAACTTGAATTATGGTCCGCAGGTTTATTCGTAAATGTGAGTCACGACACCGTGGCATTTTACTTGATATTAGAACGTGAACGAGAGGTGCAATGTGCACGCACACTGAAACAAATGACGGGAGGTGGGATGGAAGGAGAAAGAGTGTATGTATTTACAGCGCAGAATGAAACATGAGCGATCATACCAGCAGTAATGCAACAGATTCTATCATAACTCCGCAAGTTAAGGGTGCATGGGCGAGAGTAGTACTAGGATGGGTGACCTCCTGCGAAGTCCTCGTAACGCACCAATTTTTTTTTAGATAGGTCGTTCGACGTTACGCGCGACTAGAACTATGGTCCGTTGGTTTATACGTAAATATGAGTCAAGAAGCAGGGGCATTTTAATCGATATTAAAACGAGAAGGAGAGGTATAGTGTGAGCGCGCAAGGAAACAAATGATGGGAGAAGGAGTGTATGTATTTACAGCGCGAAATGAAACAAGTGCGATCATACAAGCACAAATGCACCGGATCCCATCAGAACTCCACAGTTAAGTGTGCTTTGGCGAAAGTAG
Source organism: Carica papaya (assembly GCF_054855325.1). NCBI lineage: Eukaryota > Viridiplantae > Streptophyta > Magnoliopsida > Brassicales > Caricaceae > Carica > Carica papaya. Next base: position 21,839,380 of record NC_142316.1, read on the forward strand.
TACAAGGATGGATTACCTCCTGGGAAGTTCTCGTGTTGCACCTTTTTTTTTTTTCAAATGGGTCGTTCGACGTTACGCGCGACTGGAACTATGGGAGGGGGGAGAAAAGGAGAAGGAGTGTATGTATTTTCAGCACGGAAGGAAACAATGATGGGAGGGGGGAAAGAAGGAGAAGGAGTGTATGTATTTTCAGCACGAAATGAAACAGGTGCGATCATATCAGCACAAATACACCGGATCCCATCAGAACTCCGCAGTTAAGTGTGCTTCGGTGAAAGTAGTACAAGGATGGGTTACCTCCTAGGAAGTTCTCTTGTTGCACCCATTTTTTTTTTCAGATGGGTCGTTCGACGTTACGCGCCACTGTAGCTATGGTCCGCTGGATTATACGCAAATGTGAGTCAAGACGCAGGGGCATTTTAATTTATATTAGAACGAGAAGGAGAGGTGAAGTGTGAACGCACCAAGAAACAAATGACGGGAGGGGGAAGAAAGAAGGAGTGTATGTATTTGCAGCGCAAAATGAAACATGAGCGATCGCACCATCACTAATGCACCGGATCCCATCAGAACACCGCAATTAAGTGTGCTTGGGCGAGAGTAGTACTCGGATTGGTGACCTCCTAGGAATTCCTCGTTTTGCACCCATTTTTTTCTGATGGGTCGTTCGACGTTAGGCACGAATGGAATTCCGCACTTAAGTGTGCTTGGGCAAGAGTAGTACTTGGATGGGTGACCTCCTAGGATGTCCTCGTATTGCACCCATATTATTTCGGAGGGGTCGTTCGACGTTACGCGCGAAAGGAATTATGAGCCGCAAGTTCATTCGCAAAGGTGAGTCACGGTGCCGGGGTATTTTACGTAATATTAGAACGAGAAGGAGAGATGCAGAGTGTAAGCACAAGGAAACAAATGACGGGAGGGGGGATGGAAGGAGAAAGAGTGTATATATTTGCAGCGCAGAATGAATCATGAGCGATCATACCAGTACTAATGCAACGGATTCTATCAGAACTCCGCAGTTAAGGGTGCTTGGGCGAGAGTAGTACTAGGATGGGTGACCTCTTGCGAAGTCCTTATATTTCACCCATTTTCTTGGGAAGTCCTCGTGTTGCACCCATATTTTTGCAGATGATTCTTTTGACGTTACGCGCGACTTGAATTATGGAACGCAGGTTTATTTACAAATGTGAGTCACGGCGCCGGGGTATTTTACTTGATATTAGAACGAGAACATGAGGTGCAATGCGCACACATAAGGAAACAAATGACGGGAGGGGGAAGAAAGGAGAAGGATTTTATGTATTTGCCGCGAGAAATTAAATAGGTGCGATCATACCAGCACTAATGCACCGGATCCCATCAGAACTTCACAGTTAAACGTGCTTGGGCGAGAGTAGTATTCGGATGGGTGACCTCCTGGGAAGTCCTCGCGTTGCACAAATTTTTTTTCAGACGGGTCGTTCGACGTTACGCGCGACTGATACTAGGGTCCGCTGGTTTATACACAAATGTGAGTCAAGAAGATGGGGCATTTTAATCGATATTAGAATGAGAAGGCGAAGTGCTGTGTGAACGCACAAGGAAACAAATGATGGGAGGGGGAGGGAAGGAGAAGAAGTGTATGTATTTTAGGCAAGAAATAAAACAGGTGCGATCATACCAGCACTAATGCACCAGATTCTATCAGAACTCCGCAGGTAAGGCTGCTTGGGCGGGAGTAGTACTAGGATGGGTTACCTCCTGCGAAGTCCTTATATTGCACCCATTTTGTTTTTCAGATGGGTCGTTCGACGTTATGCGCGTCTGGAACTATTTTTCGCTGGTTTATACGCAAATGTGAGTCAAGAAGAAGGGGCATTATCGATATTAGAACGAGAAGGAGAGGTGCAGTGTGAACGCACAAGGAAACAAATGACGGGAAGGGGAAGAAAGGAGAAGGAGTGTATGTATTTGCAGTGCGAAATTAAACAGGTGCGATCATACCAGCACTAATGCACCGGATCCCATTCGAACTCCGCAGTTTAGTGTGCTTGGGCGAGAGTAGTACTCGGATGGGTGACCTCCTTGAAAGTCCTTGTGTTGCACCCATTTTTTTTCGGATGGGTCGCTCGACGTTACACGCGAATGGAATTATGAATTGCTGATTCATTCGCAGAGGTGAGTCACGGTGCCGGGGCATTTTACTTTATATTAGAACGAGAATGAGAGATGCAGAGTGCTCGCACAAAGAAACAAATAACGGGAGGAGGGATGGAAGGAGAAAAAGTGTATGTATTTGCAGCGCAGAATGAAACATGAGCGCTCATACTAGGACTAATGCAACGGATTCTATCAGAACTCCGCAAGTTAAGGGTGCTTGGGCGAGAGTAGTACTACGATGGGTGACCTTCTGCGAAGTCCTTATATTTCGCCCATTTTCTTGGGAAGTCCTAGTGTTGCATCCATTTTTTTACAGATGATTCTTTCGAGGTTACGCGCGACTTGAATTATGATCCACAGGTTTATATGCAAATGTGAGTCACGGCGCCGTGGCATTTTACTTTATATTTGAATGAGAACGGGAGGTGCAGTGCGCACGCACAAGAAAACAAATGATGGGAGGGGGAAGAAAGGAGAAGGAGTGAATATATTTGCAGCGCAAAATGAAACAGGTGCGATCATACCAGCAATAATGTACCGTATCCCATCAGAACTCCGCAGTTAAGTGTGCTAGGGTGAGAGTAGTACTCGGATGGGTGACCTCCTAGGAAGTCCTCTTGTTGCACCCATTTTTTTTCGGAATGGTCGTTCGACGTTACACGCGAATAGAATTATGAACCGCTGGTTCATTCGCAAAGATGAGTCACGGTGCTGGGGCATTTTACTTGATATTAGAACGAGAATGAGAGATGCAGAGTGCACGCACAAGGAAACAAATGACGGGAGGGGGGGTGGAAGGAGATAGAGTGTATGTATTTGCAACGCAGAATGAAACATGAGCGATCATACCACCACTAATGCAACAGATTCTATCAGAACTCGGCAAGTTAAGGGTGCTTGGGCGAGAGTAGTACTAGGATGGGTGACCTCCTGCGAAGTACTTATATTTCACCCATTTTCTTGGGAAGTCCTCGTGTTGTACCCATTTTTTTGCAGATAATTCTTTCGATATTACGCGTGACTTGAATTATGGTCCGCAGGTTTATTCGCGAATGTGAGTCACGGCGCCGTGACATTTTACTTGATATTTAAACGAGAACGAGAGGGGTAGTGCGCACGCACAAGGAAACAAATGATTGGAGGGGGAAGAAAGGAGAAGGAGTATATGTATTTGCAGCGCGAAATTAAACAGGTGCGATCATACAAGCACTAATGCACCGGATCCCATCAAAACTCCGGAGTTAAGTGTTCTTGGGCGAGACTAGTACTCGAATGGCTGACCTTTTGGGAAGTCCTTGTGTCTCACCAATTTTTTTTCAGTCGGGTCATTCGACGTTACGCACGACTGGAACTATGGTCCGCTTGTTTATACGCAAATGTGAATCAAGAAGCATGAGTATTTTAATCGATATTAGAAAGAGAATGAGAGGTGCAGTGTGAACGCACAAGGAAAAAAATTATGGGAGGGGGGAGGGAAGGAGAAGGAGTGTATGTATTTTAAGCACGAAATGAAACAGGTGTGATCATACGATAACAACTGCACTGGATCCCATCAGAACTCCGCAGTTAAGTGTGCTTGGGCAAGAGTAGTACTCGGATGGATGACCTCCTAGGAAGTCCTCGTGTTGCACCCATTTTTTTCGGATGGGTCATTCGACGTACGCGCGTATTGAATTATGAATCGCTGGTTCATTTACAGAGATGAGTTACGGTGCCGGGGCATTTTACTTGATATTAGAACGAGAATGAGAGATGCAGAGTGGACGCACAACGAAACAAATGACGGGAGGGGGGATGGAAGGAGAAAGAGTGTATGTATTTGTTCCACAGAATGAAACATGAGCGATCATACCAGCACTAATGTAACGGATTCTATAAGAACTCCGCAAGTTAAGGGTTCTTGGGCGAGAGGAGTACTCGGATTGGTGACCTCCTGGGAAGTCCTCGTGTGCACCCATTTTTTTTCGGATGGGTCGTTCAACGTTAAACGCGAATGGAATTATGAACCGCTTGTTTATTCGCAAAGGTGAGTCACGGTGTCGGGGCATTTTACTTGACATTAGAACGAGAAGGAGAGATGTAGAGTGCACGCACAAGGAAACAAATGACGAGAGGGGGATGGAAGGAGAAAGAGTGTATGTATTTGCAGCGCATAATAAAACATGAGCGATCATATTAGCACTAATGCAACGGATTATATCAAAAATCCGCAGGTAAGGGTGCTTGGGCGAGAGTAGCACTAGAATGAGTGACCTCCTGCGAAGTCCTTATATTTCACCCATTTTCTTGGGAAATCATCGTGTTGCACCCATTTTTGTGCAGATGATTCTTTTGACGTTAAGCGCGACTTGAATTATGGTCCGCAGGTTTATTCGCAAATGTGAGTATCGGCGCCGTGGCATTTTACTAGATATTTGAACGAGAACGAGAGGTGCAGTGGGAACGCACAAGGAAACAAATGACGGGAGGGGGAAGAAAGGAGAAGGAGAGTATGTATTTGCAGCGCGAAATTAAACAGGTGCGATCACACCAGCGCTAATGCACCAGATCACATCAGAACTCCGCAGTTAAGTTTGCTTGGGCGAGAGTAGTACTCGGATGGGTGACCTCCTGGGAAGTCCTCGTGTCGCACCAATTTTTTTTCAGACGGGTCATTCGACGTTACGCGTGACTGGAATTATGGTCCGCTGGTTTATACGCAAATGTGAGTCAAGAAGCAGAGGTATTTTAATCGATATTAGAACGAGAAGAAGAGGTGCAGTGTGAACGCACAAGGAAACAAATGATGGGAGGGGGGAGGGAAGGAGAAAGAGTGTATGTATTTTCAGTACGAAATGAAACAGGTGCGATCATACCAGCACAAATGCATCGGATCCCATCAGAAATCTGCAGTTAAGTGTGCTTTTGTGAAAGTAGTACAAGGATGGGTTACCTCCTGGGAAGTTCTCGTGTTGCACCCATTTTTTTTTCAGATAGGTCATTCAACGTTACGCGCTATTGGAACTATGGTTTGCTGGATTATACGCAAATGTGAGTCAAGACACATGGGCATTTTAATTGATATTAGAACGAGAAGGAAAGATGAAGTGTGAACGCACCAGGAAACAAATGACGGGAGGGGGAAGAAAGTAGAAGGAGAGTATGTATTTGCAGCGCGATATGAAACAGGTGCGATCATACCAGCACTAATGCACCGGATCTGAACTCCGCAGTTAAGTGTGCTTGGGCGAGAGTAGTACTCGGATGGGTGACGTCCTGGGAATTCCTCGTGTTGCACCCATTTTTTTTTCGGATGGGTCGTTCGTCGTTACGCGCGAATGGAATTATGAACCGCTGGTTCATTCGCAAAGGTGAGTCACAGTACCGGGGCATTTTCCTTGATATTAGAACAAGAGGGAGAGATGCAAAATGCACGCACAAGGAAACAAATGACGGGAGAGGGAATGGAATGAGAAAGAGTGTATGTATTTGCAGCGCAGAATTAAACATAAGCGATCATACCAGCACTAATGCAACAGATTCTATAAAAACTCTGCAAGTTAAGGGTGTTTGGGCGAGAGTAGTACTAGGATGGGTGAGCTCCTGCGAAGTCCTTATATTTCACCCATTTTCTTGGGAAGTCCTCGTGTTGCACCCATTTTTTTGCAGATGATTCTTTCGATGTTACGCGCAACTTGAATTATGGTCCGCAGGTTTATTCGCAAATGTGAGTCACGGCGTCGTGACATCTTACTTTATATGTGAACGAGAACGGGAGTTGCAGTGCGCACGCACAAGGAAACAAATAACGGGAGGGGGAAGAAAGGAGGAGTGTATGTATTTGCAGCGCGAAATAAAATAGGTTAGATCATACCATCACTAAAGAACCGGATCCCATCAGAACTCCGTATTTAAGTGTGCTTGGGCGAGAGTAGTACTGGATGGGTATATCTTGGTTTGTCCTCGTGTCGCACAAATTTTTTATCAGACGGGTCGTTTGACGTTACGCGTGACTGGAACTATGGTCTGTTGGTTTATACTCAAATGTGAGTCAAGACGCAGGGGTATTTTAGTTGATATTAGAACGAGAAGGAGAGGTGAAGTGTGAACGCACCAGAAAACAAATGACGGGAGGGGGAAGAAAGGAGGAGTGTATGCATTTGCAGCGCGAAATAAAACAGTTACGATCATACCAGCACTAATGCACCGGATCCAATCACAACTCCGCAATTAAGTGTGTTTGGGCGAGAGTAGTACTCGGATGGGTGACCTCTTGGGAAGTCCTCTTGTCGAACCAATTTTTTTTCAGACGGGTCGCTCGAAGTTACGCGCGACTGGAACTATGGTCCGGTGGTTTATACGCAAATGTGAGTCAAGACGCAGAGGCATTTTAATTGATATTAGAACGGGAATGAAAGGTGAAGTATGAACGCACCAGGAAACAAATGACGGGAGGGGGAAGAAAGGAGAAGGAGTGTATGTGTTTGTAGCACGAAATGAAACAGGTGCGATCATACCAGAACTAATGCACTGGATCTGAACTCCCCAAATAAGTGTGCTTGGGAGAGAGTAATACTCGGATGGGTGACCTCCTCGGAAGTCCTAGTGTTGCACCCATTTTTTTTCGGATGGGTCGTTCGACGTTACGATCGAATGGAATTATGAGTCACTGGTACATTCGCAAAGGTGAGACACGGTGTAGGGGCATTTTAATTGATATTAGAACGAGAATGAGAGATGCAGAGTGCACGCACAAGGAAACAAATGACGGGAGGGGGGATGGAAGGAGAAAGAGTGTATGTATTTGCAGCGCATAATGAAACATGAGCGATCATACCAGCACTAATGCAACGGATTCTATCAGAACTCTGCAAGTTAAGGGTGTTTGGGCAAAAGTAGTACTAGAATGGGTGACCTCCTGTGAAGTCCTTATATTTCACCCATTTTCTTGGGAAGTCCTTGTGTTGCACCCATTTTTTTGTAGATGATTCTTTAGACGTTACACACAACTTAAATTATGGTCCGCAGGTTTATTCGCAAATGTGAGTCACGGCGCCGTGGCATTATACTTGATATTTGAACGAGAATGGGAGGTGCAGTGCGCATGCACAAGGTAACAAATGACGGGAGGGGGAAGAAAGGAGAATGAGCGTATGTATTTGCAGCGCGAAATTAAACAGGTGCGATCATACCAGCACTAATGCACCGGATCCCATCAGAACTTTGCAGTTAAGTGCCCTTGGACGAGAGTAGTACTTGGATGGGTGACCTCTTGGGAAGTCCTCGTGTTGCACTCATTATGTTTCGGATGGATCGTTCGACGTTACGCACGAATGGAATTATGAATCGCTGGTTCATTTACAAAGATGAGTCACGGTGCCGGGACATTTTACTTGATATTAGAACGAGAAGGAGAGATACAGAGTGCATGCACAAGGAAACAAATGACGGTAGGGGGGATGGAAGGAGAAAGAGTGTATGTAATTACAACGCAGAATGAAACATGTGAGATCATACCAGAACTAATGCAACGGATTCTATCAGAACTACCCAAGTTAAGGGTTCTTGGGCGAGAGTAGTACTAGGAGGGGTGACCTCCTGCGAAGTCCTTATATTTCACCCATTTTCCTGGGAAGTTCTCGTGTTGCACCCATTTTTCTGCAGATGATTCTTTCGACGTTGTGCGCGACTTGAATTATGGTCCGCAGGTTTATTCGCAAATGTGAGTCACGGCGCCGTGGTATTTTACTTGATATTTGAACGAGAACGGGAGGTGTAGTGCGCACGCACAAGGAAACAAATGATGGGAGGGGGAAGAAATGAGAAGGAGTGTATGTTTTTGCAGCGCAAAATTAAACAGGTGCGATCATACCAGCCCTAAAGCACCGGATCCCTTCAGAACTCCGCAGTTAAGTTTGCTTGGGCGAGAGTAGTACTCAGATGGGTGACCTCCTGGGAAGTCCTCGTGTTGCACCCATTTTTTTCGGATGGGTCGTTCGACGTTACGCGTGAATGGAATTATGAACCGCTGGTTCATTCGCAAAGGTGAGTCACGGTGCTGGGGCATTTTACTTGATATTAGAACGAGAAGAGGAGATGCAAAGTGCACGCACAAGGAAACAATAGACGGGAGGGGGGATGGAAGGAGAAAGAGTGTATGTATTTGCAGCGCACAATTAAACATGAGCGATCATACGAGCACTAATGCAACCGAATTTATCATAACTCCGCAATTTAAGGGTGCTTGGGCGAGAGTAGTACTAGGATGGGTGAGCTCCTGCGAAGTCCTTATATTTCACCCATTTTCTTGGGAAGTTCTCGTGTTGCACCCATTTTGTTTTTCAGATCGGTCGTTCAACATTACTCGCGACTAGAACTATGGTCCGCTGGCTTATACGCAAATGTGAGTCACGGCGCCGTGGCATTTTACTTGATATTTGAGCGAGAATGGGAGGTGCAATGCGCACGCTCAAGGAAACAAATGACGGGAGGGGGAAGAAAGGAAAAGGAGTGTATGTATTTGCAGCGCGAAATGAAACAGGTGCGATCATACCAGCACTAATGCACCGGATCTGAACTCCGCAGTTAAGTGTGCTTGGGCAAGAGTAGTACTCGGATGGGTGACGTCCTGGGAAGTCCTCGTGTTGCACCCATTTTTTTCTGATGGGTCGTTCAACGTTACGCGCGAATGGAATTATTAACTGCTGGTTTATTCGCAAAGTTCAGTCACAGTTTCGAGGCATTTTACTTGATATTAGAACGAGAAGGAGAGATGCAGAGCGCACGCACAAGGAAACAAATTATGGGAGGGGGGATGGAAGGAGAAAGAGTGTATGTATTTGCATCGCAGAATGAAACATGAGCGATCATACCAGCACTAATGCAACGGATTCTATCAGAACTCCGCGGTTAAGGGTGCTTGGGCGAGCGTAGTACTAGGATGGGTGACCTCCTGCGAAGTCCTTATATTTCACCCATTTTATTTGGAAGTCCTCGTGTTGTACCTATTTTTTTGCAGATGATTCTTTTGACGTTACGCGCGACTTGAATTATGGTCCGCAGGTTTATTCGCAAATGTGAGTCACAGCGCAGTGGCATTTTACTTGATATTAGAACGAGAACGGGAGGTGCAGTGCCCACGCACAAGGAAACAAATGACGGGAGGGGGAAGAAAGGAGAAGGAGTGTATGTATTTTCAGCGCAAAATAAACCAAGTGCGATCATATCAGCATTAATGCACCGTATCCCATCAGAACTCCGTAGTTAAGTGTGCTTGACGAGAGTAGTACTCGGATTGGTGACCTCCTGTGAAGTATTCGTGTCGCACAAATTTTTTTTCAGACGGGTTGTTCGATGTTACGCGCGACTGGAACTATGGTCTGCTAGTTTATATGCAAATGTGAGTAAAGAAGCAGGGGCATTTTAATCTATATTAGAACGAGAAGGAGAGGTGCAGTTTGAACACACAAGGAAACAAATGATGGGAGGGGGGAGGGAAGGAGAAGGAGTGTATGTATTTTCAGCACGAAATGAAACAGGTGCGATCATACCAGCACAAATGCACCGGATCCCATCAGAACTCCGCACTTAAATGTGCTTGGGCGAGAGTTGTACTCGGATGGGTGACCTCCTTAGAAGTCCTCGTGTCGCACCTATTTTTTTTCAAACGGGTCGTTCGACGTTACGCGCGACTGGAACTATGGTCCGCTTGTTTATACGCAAATGTGAGTCAAGAAGCAGGGGCATTTTAATCGATATTAGAATGAGAATGAGAGGTGCAGTGTGAACGCACAAGGAAACAAATGATGAGAGGGGGGCGGGAAGGAGAAGAAGTGTATGTATTTTCAGCACGAAATGAAACAGGTGCGATCATACCAGCCCAAAGGCACCGGATCCCATCAGAACTCTACAGTTAAGTGTGCTTTGGCGAAAGTAGTACAAGGATGGGTTACTTCCTGGGAAGTTCTCGTGATGCACTCTTTTTTTTTTCAAATGGGTCGTTCGACGTGACGCGCGACTAGGACTATGGTCCGCTGGTTTATACGCAAATGTGAGTTAAGACGCAGGGACATTTTATTTGAAATTAGAACAAGAAGGAGATGTGAAATATTAACGCACTAGGAAACAAATTACGGGAGGGGGAAGAAAGGAGAAGGAGTGTATGTATTTGCAGCGCGAAATGAAACAGGTGCGGTCATACCAGCATTAATGCACCGGATCCCATCAGAACTCTGCAGTTAAGTGTGCTTGGGCGAGAGTAGTACTAGTATGGGTGACCTCCTTGAAAGTCCCCGTGTTGCACTTATTTTTTTTTCAGATTGGTTGTTCGACGTTAAGCACAAACAGAATTATGGAACGCTGGTTCATTCGTAAAGGTGAGTCACAGTGCTGGGGCATTATACTTGATATTAGAACGAGAATGAGAGATGCAGAATGCACGCACAAGGAAACAAATGACGGGAGGGGGGATAGAAGGAGAAAGAGTGTATGTATTTGCAGTGCAGAACGAAACATGAGTGATCATACAAGCACTAATGCAACAGATTCCATCAGAACTCCGCAAGTTAAGGGTGCTTGGGCGAGAGTAGTACTTGGATGGGTGACCTCCTACGAAGTCCTTATATTTCACCCATTTTCTTGGGAAGTCCTCGTGCTGAACCCATTTTTTTGCAGATGATTCTTTCGAAGTTACGCGCGACTTGAATTATGGTCCGCAGGTTTATTCGCAAATGTGAGTCAAGGCGCATTGGCATTTTACTATATATTAGAACGAGAACGGGAGGTGCAGTGCCCACGCACAAGGAAACAAATGATGGGAGGGGGAAGAAAGGAGAAGGAGTGTATGTATTTTCAGCGCGAAATAAACCAAGTGCGATCATATCAGCACTAATGCACCGTATCATATCAGAACTCCGCAGTTAAGTGTGTTTGGCGAGAGTAGTACTCGGATTGGTGACCTCGTGTGAAGTACTCGTGTCGCACAAATTTTTTTTTAGACGGGTCGTTCGATGTTACGCGCGACTGGAACTATGGTCTGCTAGTTTATACGCAAATGTGAGTCAAGAAGCAGGGGCATTTTAATCGATATTAGAACGAGAAGGAGAGGTGCAGTGTGAACGCACAAGGAAACAAATGATGGGAGGGGGGCGGGAAGGAGAAGGAGTGTATGTATTTTCAGCGCGAAATGAAACAAGTGCGATCATACCAGCCTAAAGGCACCGGATCCCATCAGAACTCTACAATTAAGTGTGCTTTGGCGAAAGTAGTACAACGATGGGTTACCTCCTGGGAAATTCTCGTGATGCACTCTTTTTTTTTCAAATGGGTCGTTCGACGTTACGCGCGACTGGAACTATGGTCCGCTGGTTTATACCCAAATGTGAGTCAAGACGCAAGAGCATTTTAGTTGATATTAGAACGAGAAGGAGAGGTGAAGTGTGAACGCACCAGGAAACAAATGACGGGAGGGGGAAGAAAGGAGAAGGAGTGTTTGTATTTGCAGCGCGAAATGAAACAGGTGCGATCATACGAGCACTAATGCACCGGATCTGAACTCCGCAGTTAAGTGAACTTCGACGAGATTGGTACTCGAATGGGTGACCTCCTGGGAAGTCCTCGTATTGCACCCATTTTTTTTCGGATGGGTCGTTCGACGTTATGCGTGAATGGAATTATGAACCGCTGGTTCATTCGCAAAGGTGAGTCACGGTGCCGGGACATTTTACTTGATATCAGCACGAGAATGAGAGATGCAGAGTGCACAAACAAGGAAACAAATGACGGGAGGGGGGATGGAAGGAGAAAAAGTGTATGTATTTATAGCGCAGGATGAAACATGAGCGATCATACCAGAACTAATGCAACGAATTCTATCAAAACTCCGCAAGTAAGTGTGCCTGGGCGAGAGTAGTACTAGGATGGGTGACCTCCTGTGAAGTCTTTATATTTCACCCATTTTCTTGGGAAGTCCTCATGTTGCACCCATTTTTTTGCAGATGATTCTTTCGACGTTACGCGCGACTTGAATTATGGTCCATAGGTTTATTTGTAAATGTGAGTCACAGCACCGTGACATTTTACTTGATATTAGAATGAGAACGGGAGGTGCAGTGCGCACGCACAAGGAAACAAATGACGGGAGGGGGAAGAAAGGAGAAGAAGTGTATGTATTTGCAGCGCAAAATTAGACAGGTGCGATCATACCAGTACTAATGCTCCGGTTCCCATCAGAACTCCACATTTAAGTGTGCTTGGGTAAAAGTAGTACTCGGATGGGTGACCTCCTGGGAAGTTCTCGTGTCGCACCAATTTTTTTTCAAACGGGTCGTTCGACGCTACGCGCGATTGGAGCTATGGTCCGCTGGTTTATACGCAAATTTGAGTCAAGAAGCAGGGGTATTTTAATCGATATTAGAACGAGAAGGAGAGGTGCAGTGTGAACGCACAAGGAAATAAATGATGGGCGAGGGGAGGGAAGGAGAAAGACTGTATGTATTTTCAGCACGAAATGAAACAGGTGCGATCATACCAGCACAAATTCACCGGATCCCATCAGAACTCCGCAGTTAAGTGTGCTTTGGCGAGAGTAGTACAAGGATGGTTCACCTCCTGGGAAGTTCTCGTGTTGCACCCATTTTTTTTTTCAGATAGGCCGTTCGATGTTACGCACAACTGGAACTATGGTCCGCTAGTTTATACGCAAATGTGAGTCAGGACGCAGGGAATTTTAATTGATATTAGAACGAGAAGGAGAGGTGAAGTGTGAACGCACCAGGAAACAAATGACGAGAGGGGGAAGAAAGGAGATGGAGTGTATGCACTTGCAGCGCAAAATGAAACAGGTGCGATCATACCAGCACTAATGCTCCAGATCCCATCAGAACTCCGCTGTTAAGTGTGCCTGGGCGAGAGTAGTTCTCGAATGGGTGACCTCCTAGGAAGTCCTCGTGTTACACCCATTTTTTTTCGGATGGGTCGTTCGACGTTACACGCTAATGGAATTATGATCCGTTGGTTTATTCGCAAAGGTGAGTCACGGTGCTAGGGCATTTTACTTGATATTAGAACGAGAAGGAGAGATGCAGAGTGCACGCACAAGGAAACAAATGTTGCACCCATTTTTTTTCGGATGGGTCGTTCGACATTACACGCTAATGGAATTATGAACTGCTGGTTCATTAGCAAAGGTGAGTCATGGTGCCGGGGCATTTTACTTGATATTAGAACGGGAAGGAGAGATGCAGAGTGCACGCACAAGGAAAGAAATGACGGGAGGGGGGATGGAAGGAGAAAGAGTGTATTTGCAGCGTAAAATGAAACATGAGAGATCATACCAGCACTAATGCAACGGATTTTATCAGAACTCTGCAAGTAAGCGTGCTTGGGCGAGAGTAGTACTAGGATGGGTGACCTCCTGAGAAGTCCTTATATTTCACCTATTTTCTTAGGAATTCCTCGTGTTGCACCCATTTTTTTACAGATGATTCTTTTGACGTTACGCGCGACTTGAATTATGGTCCGCAGGTTTATTCGCAAATGTGAGTCACGGCGCTGTGGCATTTTACTTGATATTAGAACGAGAACGGGAGGTGCAGTGCGCACTCACAAGGATACAAATGGTGGGAGGTGGAAGAAAAGAGAAGGAGTGTATGTATTTGCAGTGCGAAATAAACCAAGTGCGATAATATCAGCAGTAATGCACCAGATCCCATCAGAACTCCGCAGTTAAGTGTGCTTGGGCGAGAGTAGTACTCGGATGGTTGTCCTCCTGGGAAGTACTCGTGTCGCACCAATTTTTTTTCAGACGGGTCGTTCGACATTACGCGCGACTGGAACTATGGTCTGTTGGTTTATACGCAAATGTGAGTCAAGAAGCAAGGGCATTTTAATCGATATTAGAACGATAAGGAGAGGTGCAGTTTGAACGCACAAGGAAATAAATGATGGGAGGGGGGAGGGAAGGAGAAGGAGTATATGTATTTGCAGTCCAAAATTAAACAGGTTCGATCGTACCAGTACTAATGCACCGGATCCCATCAGAACTGCACAGTTAAGTGTGTTTGGGTAAGAGTAGTACTCAAATGGGTGACCTCTTGGGAAGTCCTCGTGTCGCACCAATTTTTTTTTCAAACGGGTCGTTCGACGCTACGCGCGACTGGAGCTATGGTCCGTTGGTTTATACGCAAATGTGAGTCAAGAAGCATGGGTATTTCAATCGATATTAGAACGAGAAGGAGAGGTGCAGTGTGAACACACAAGGAAACAAATGATGGAAGAGGGGAGGGAAGGAGAAGGAGTGTATGTATTTTTAGCACGAAATGAAACAGGTGCGATCATACCTGCACAAATTCACCGGATCCCATCAGAACTCCGTAGTCAAGTGTGCTTGGGCGAGAGTGGTACTCGGATGAGTGACCTCCTGGGAAGTCCTCGTTTTGCACCCATATCTTTTTGGATGGGTCATTCGACGTTATGCGCGAATGGAATTATGAACCGTTGGCTCATTCGCAAAGGTGAGTCACGGTGCCGGGGCATTTTTCTTAATATTAGAACGAGAAGGAGAGATGTAGAGTGCACGCATAAGGAAACAAATGACGGGAGAGGGGATGGAAGGAGAAAGAGTGTATGTATTTGCAGCGCAGAATGAAACGTGAGCGATCATACCAGCACTAATGCAACGTATTCTATCAGAACTCCGCAAGTTAAGGGTGCTAGGGCGAGAGTAGTACTAGGATGGGTGACCTCCTGCGAAGTCCTTATATTTCACCCATTTTCTTGGGAAGTCCTCGTGTTGCACCTATTTTTTTACAGATGATTCTTTCGACGTTACGCGCGACTTGAATTATGGTCCACAGGTTTATTCGCAAATGTGACTCACGGCGCCGTGGCATTTTACTTGATATTTGAACGAGAACAGGAGGTGCAGTGCGCACGTACAAGGAAACAAATGACGGGAGGGGGAAGAAAAGAGAAGGAGTGTATGTATTTGTAGCTCGAAATTAAACAAGTGCGATCATACAAGCACAAATGCACCGGATTCCATCAGAACTCCGCAGTTAAGTGTGCTTTGGCGAAAGTAGTACAAGGATAGGTTACCTCCTGGGATGTTCTCGTGTTGCAGCCATTTTTTTTTCAGATGGGCCGTTCGACATTACGCGCGACATGAACTATGGTCCCCTTGTTTATACGCAAATGTGAGTCAAGACGCAGGGGCATTTTAATTGATATTAGAATGAGAAGGAGAGGTGAAGTGTGAACGCACCAGGAAATAAATGACGGGAGTGGGAAGAAAGGAGAAGGAGTGTATGTATTTGCAGCGCAAAATGAAACAGGTGTGATCATACCAGCACTAATGCACCGTATCCCATCAAAACTCCACAATTAAGTGTGCTTGGGCGAGAGTAGTACTCGAATGGGTGACCTCCTAGGAAGTCCTCATGTTACAACCATATCTTTTCGGATGCGTCGTTCGGCGTTACGCACGAATGGAATTATGAATCGTTGGTTCTTTCGCTAAGGTTAGTCAAGGTGCAGGGGCATTTTTCTTGATATTAGAATGAGAATGAGAGATGCAAAGTGCACGCATAAGGAAACAAATGACGGGAGGGGGGATGGATGGAGAAAAAGTGTATGTATTTGCAGTGCAGAATGAAACATGAGCGATCATACCAGTACTAATGCAACGTAATCTATGATAACTGCGCAAGTTAAGGGTGCTTGGGTGAGAGTAGTACTAGGATGGGTGACCTCATGCGAAGTCCTTATATTTCACCCATTTTCTATGGAAGTCCTCGTGTTTCACCCATTTTTTTGCAAATGATTCTTTCGACGTTACGCCCAACTTGAATTATGGTCCGCAGGTTTATTCACAAATGTGACTCACGGCGTCGTGGCATTTTACTTGATATTTGAACGAGAACAGGAGATGCAGTGCGCACGTACAAGGAAACAAATGACGGGAGGGGGAAGAAAGGAGAAGTAGTTTATGTATTTGCAGTGCGAAATTAAACAAGTGCGATCATACTAGCACAAATGCACCGGATCCCATTAGAACTCCGCAGTAAAGTGCGCTTTGGCGATAGTAGTACAAGGATGGGTTACCTCCTAGGAAGTTCTCGTCTTGCACCCTTTTTTTTTCAGATGGGCCGTTCGACGTTACGCGCGACATGAACTATGGTCCGCTTGTTTATACGCAAATGTGAGTCAAGATGCAGGGGCATTTTAATTGATATTAGAACGAGAAGGAGAGGTAAAGTGTGAACGCACCAGGAAACAAATGACGGGAGGGGGAAGAAAGGAGAAGGAGTGTATGTATTTGCAGTGCGAAATGAAACAGGTGTGATCATACCAGCACTAATGCACTGTATCCCATCAGAACTCCGCAGTTAAGTGTGATTGGGCGAGAGTAGTACTCGGATGGGTGTCCTCTTGGGAAGTCCTCGTGTTGCACCCATATCTTTTTGGATTGGTCGTTTGACATTACGCGCGAATGGAATTATGAACCGTTGGTTCATTCGCGAAGGTGAGTCACGGTGCCGGGGCATTTTACTTGATATTAGAACGAGAAGGAGAGATGCAGAGTGCACGCACAAGGAAACAAATGACGGGAGGGGGGATGGAAGGAGAAAGAGTGTATGTATTTGCAGTGCAGAATGAAACATGAGCGATCATACCAGAACTAATGCAACGGATTCTATCAGAACTCCGCAAGTTAAGGGTGTTTGGGCGAGAGTAGTACTCGGATGGTTGACCTCCTGCGATGTCCTTATATTTCACCCATTTTCTTAGGAAGTCCTCGTGTTGCACCCATTTTTTTGCAGAAGATTTTTTTGACATTACGCGCGACTTGAATTATGGTCCGCAGGTTTATTCGCAAATGTGAGTCACGGCGCCGTGGCATTTTACTTGATATTTGGCCGAGAATGGGAGGTGCAGTGCGCACGCACAAGGAAACAAATGACGGGAGGGGGAAGAGAGGAGAAGGAGTGTATGTATTTGCAGCTCGAAATTAAAAAGGTGCGATCATACTAGCACTATTGCACCGGATCTTATCAGAACTCTGCAGTTAAGTGTGCTTGGGCGAGAGTAGTACTCGGATGGCTGACCTCCTAGGGAGTCCTCGTGTTGCACCAATTTTATTTTCGGATGGGTCGTTTGACGTTACGCGCGAATGTAATTATGAACCGCTGGTTCATTCGCAAAGGTGAGTCACGATGCCGGGTAATTTTACTTGATATTAGAACGAGAAGGAGAGATGCTTAGTGCACGCATAAGGAAACAAATGACGGGAGGGGGGATGGAAGGAGAAAGAGTGTATGTATTTGCAGCGCAGAATGAAACATGAGCGATCATACCAGCACTAATGCAATGGATTCTATCAGAACTCCGCAGGTAAGGGTGCTTGGGCGAGAGTAGTACTAGGATTGGTTACCTCCTGCAAAGTCATTGTATTTCACCCATTTTCTTGGGAAGTCCTCGTGTTGCACCCATTTTTTTAGAGATGATTCTTTTGACGTTGCGCGCGACTTGAATTATGGTCTACAGGTTTATTCTCAAATGTGAGTCACGGCGCCGTGGCATTTTACTTGATATTAGAACAAGAACGAGAGATGCAGTGCGCACACACAAGGAAACAAATGATGGGAGGGGGAAGAAAGGAGAATGAGTGTATGTATTTGCAGCGCAAAATTAAAGATTTGTGATCATACCAGCACTAATACACCGGATCCCATCAGAACTCTGTAGTTAAGTGTTCTTGGGCGAGAGTAATACTCGGATGGGTGACCTCCTGGGAAGTTCTCGTGTTGCACCCATTTTTTTTTTCACATGAGTCGTTCGACGTTACGCGCGACTGAAACTATGGTCCACTGGTTTATACGCAAATGTTTGTCAAGAAGCAGGGGCATTTTAATCGATATTAGAACGAGAAGGACAGGTGCAGTGTGAACGCACAAGGAAACAAACGATGGGAGGGGGGAGGGAAGGAGAAGGAGTGTATGTATTTTCAGCACAAAATGATACAGGTGCGATCATACCAGCACAAATGCACCGAATCCCATCAGAACTCTACAGTTAAGTGTGCTTTAGCGAAAGTAGTACAAGGATGGGTTACCTCCTGGGAAGTTCTCGTGTTGCACCATTTTTTTTTTCAGATGGATCGTTCGACGTTACACGCGACAGGAACTATAGTCTGCTGGTTTATGCACAAATGTGAGCCAAGACGCAGAGGCATTTTAATAGATATTAGAACGAGAAGGAGAGGTGAATGTGAACGCACCAGGAAACAAATGACGGGAGGGGGAAGAAAGCTGAAGGAGTGAATGTATTTGCAGCGCGAAATGAAACAGGTGCGATCACACCAGCACTAATGCATCAGAACTCCGCAGTGAAGTGTGCTTGAGCGAGAGTAGTACACGGATGGGTGACCTCTTGGGAAGTCCTCGTGTTGCACTAATTTTTTCTCGGATGGGTCGCTCGACATTACGCGCGAATGGAATTATGAACCGCTGGTTCAATCACAAAGCTGAGTCACGGTGCTGGGGCATTTTACTTGATATTAGAACGAGAAGAAGAGATGCAGAGTGCACGCACAAGGAAACAAATGACGGGAGGGGGAATGGAAGGAGAAAGAGTGTATGTATTTGCAGCGCAGAATGAAGCATGAGCGATCGTACCAGCACTAATGCAACGGATTCTATAAGAACTCCGCAAGTTAAGGGTTCTTGGGCGAGAGTAGTACTAGGATGGGTGACCTCCTGCGAAGTCCTTATATTTCACCTATTTTTTTGGGAAGTCCTCGTGTTGCACCATTTTTTTTGCAGATGATTCTCTCGTTGTTACGCGCGACTTGAATTATGGTCCGCAGGTTTATTCGCAAATGTGAATCACGGCATTGTGGCATTTTATTTGATATTAGATCAAGAACGGGAGGTGCAGAGCGCACGCATAAGGAAACAAATGACGGGACGAGGAAGAAAGGAGAAGGAGTGTATGTATTCGCAGCGCAAAATTAAACACGTGCGATCATACCAGCACTAATGCACCGGATCCCATCAGAATTCCGCAGTTAAGTGTGCTTGGGTGAGAGTAGTACTCGGATGGGTAACCTCCTGGGAAGTCTCGTGTCGCACCAATTTTTTTTTCAGACGTGTCGTTCGACGTTACGCGCTACTGGAACTATGGTCCGCTGGTTTATACGCAAATGTGAGTCAAGATGCAGGGGCATTTTAATCGATACTAGAGCAAGAAAGAGAGGTGCAGTGTGAACGCACAAGGAAACAAATGATGGGAGAGGGGAGGGAAAGAGAAGGAGTGTATGTATTTTTAGCACGAAATGAAATAGGTGCCATCATACCAGCACAAATGCACCGGATTCCATCAGAACTCCACAGTTAAGTGTGCTTTGGCGAGAGTTGTTCTCGGATGGGAGACCTCTTGTGAAGTCCTCTTGTCGCACCAATATTTTTTCAGACAAGTCGTTCGACATTACGCGCGACTGGAGCTATGGTCCGCTGGTTTATACACAAATGTGAGTTAAGAAGCAGGGGCATTTTAATCGATATTAGAATGAGAATGAGAGGTGCAATGTGAACGTACAAGGAAACAAATGATGGGAGGGGGGAGGGAAGGAGAAGGAGTGTATGTATTTTCAGCACGAAATGAAACAGGTGCGATCATACCAGCACAAATGCACCGGATCCCATCAGTAATCCGAAGTTAAGTGTGCCTTGGCGAAAGTAGTACAAGGATGGGTTACCTCCTGGGAAGTTCTCGTGTTGCACCCATTTTTTTTTCAGATGGGTCATTCGACGTTATGCGCGACTGGAACTATGGTCCGCTGGTTTATACGCAAATGTGAGTCAAGACGCAGTAACATTTTTACTGATATTAGAACGAGAAGGAGAGGTGAAGCGTGAACGCACCAGGAAACAAATTACGGGAGGGGGAAGAAAGGAGAAGGAGTGTATTTATTTGCAGCGCAAAATGAAACAGGTACGATCATACCAGCACTAATGCACCGGATCCCATCAGAACTCCCCAGTTAAGTGTGCTTGGGCGAGAGTAGTACTCGGATGGGTGACCTCCTAGGGAGTCCTCGTGTTGCACCAATTTTTTTTTCGAATGGGTCGTTCGATGTTACGCACGAATGGAATTATGAACCGCTGGTTCATTCGCAAAGGTGAGTCAAGAAGCAGGGGCATTTTAATCAATATTAGAACGAGAAGGAGAGGTGTAGTGTGAACGCACAAGGAAATGAATGATGGGAGGGGGGAGAGAAGGAGAAGGAGTGTATGCATTTTCAGCACGAAATGAAATAGGTGCGATTATATCAGCACAAATGCACCGGATCCCGTTAGAACTCCGTAGTTAAGTGTGCTTTGGCGAAAGTAGTACAAGGATGGGTTACCTCCTGGGAAGTTCTCGTGTTGCACCCATTTTTTTTTCAAATGGGTCATTCGACTTTACGCGAGACTGGAAGTATGGTCCGCTGGTTTATACCCAAATGTGAGTTAAGACACTTGGGCATTTTAATTGATATTAGAACGAGAACGGGAGGTGAAGTTTGAATGCACTAGGAAACAAATGACGGGAGGGGGAAGAAAGAACAAGGAGTGTATGTATTTGCAGCGCGCAATTAAACAGGTGCGATCATACCAGCACTAATGCACCGGATCCCATCAGAATTTCGCAGTTAAGTGTGCTTGGGTGAGAGTAGTACTCAGATGGGTGACCTCTTGGGAAGTCCTCGTGTCGCACCTATTTTTTTTCTCAGACGGGTCGTTCGACATTACACGTGACTGGAATTATGAACCGCTGCTTCATTCGCAAAGGTGAGTCACGGTGCCGGGGCATTTTACTTGATATTAAAACGAGAAGGAGAGATGCACAGTGCACGCACAAGGAAACAAATGACGGGAGGGGGGATGGAAGGAGAAAGAGAGTATGTATTTGCCGCGCAGAATGAAACATGAGCGATCATACCAGCACTAATGCAACGGAATCTATCAGAACTCCGCAAGTTAAGGGTGCTTGGGCGAGAGTAGTACTAGGATGGGTTACCTCCTGCGAAGTCCTTATATTTCACCCATTTTCTTGGGAAGTCCTCGTGTTGCACCCATTTTTTTGCAGATGATTCTTTCGATGTTGCGCGCGACTTGAATTATGGTCCGCAGGTTTATTCGCAAATGTGAGTCACGACGCCGTGGCATTTTAGTTGATATTTGAACGAGAACGGGAGGTGCAGTGCGCACGAACAAGGAAACAAATGACGGGAGGGGGAAGAAAGGAGAAGGAGTGTATGTATTTGCAGCACGAAATGAAACAGGTGTGATCATACCAGCACAAATGCACCAGATCACATTAGAACTACGTAGTTAAGTGTGTTTTGGCGGAAGTAGTAAAAGAATGGGTTACCTCCTAGGAAGTTCTCGTGTTGCACCCATATTTTTTTCAGATGGGTCGTTCAAAGTTACGCGCGACTGGAACTATGGTCAGCTAGTTTATACGCAAATGTGAGTCAAGACGAAGAGGCATTTGAATTGATATTAGAACGAGAAGGAGAGTTGAAGTGTGAACGCACCAGGAAACAAATGACGGGAGGGAGAAGAAAGGAGAAGGAGTATATGTATTTACAGCGCGAAATGAAAAAGGTGCGATCATACCAGCACTAATGCACCGGATCTCATCAGAACTCCGCAGTTAAGTGTGCTTGGGCGAGAGTAGTAATCGGATGGATGACCTCCAAGGAAGTTGTTGTGTTGCACCCATTTTTTTTTTCAAATTGGTCATTCGACGTTACGCGTGAATGGAATTATGAACCGCTGGTTCATTCGCAAAGGTGAGCCACGGTGCCGGAGAATTTTACTTGATATTAGAACGAGAAGGAGTGATGCAGAGTGCACGCACAAGGAAACAAATGACGGGAGGGGGGATAGAAGGAGAAAGAGTGTATGTATTTGCAGCAAAGAATTAAACATGAGCGATCATACCAGCACTCATCCAACGGATTCTATCAGAACTCCGCAAGTTAAGGGTGCTTGGGCGAGAGTAGTACTACGATGGGTGACCTCCTGCGAAGTCCATTTATTTTACCCATTTTCTTGGGAAATCCTCGAGTTGCACCCATTTGTTTGCAGATGATTCTTTCGACGTTATGCGCGACTTGAATTATGATCCGTAGGTTTATTCGCAAATGTGAGTCACGGCGCCATGGCATTTTAGTTGATATTAAAATGAGAACGGGAGGTGCAGTGCGCACGCACAAGGAAAAAAATGATGGGATGGGGAAGAAAGGAGAAGGAGTGTATATATTTGCAGCGCGAAGTTAAACATGTGCCATCATACCAGCACTAATGCATCGGATCCCATCAGAACTCCGCAGTTAAATGTGCTTGGGCGAGAGTAATTCTCGGATGGGTGACCTCCTGGGAAGTCCTCGTATCGCACTAATTTTTTTTTCAGACGGGTCGTTCGACGTTACGCCCGACTGGAGCTATGGTCTGTTGGTTTATACGCAAATGTGAGTTAAGAAGTAAGGGCATTTTAATCGATATTAGAACGAGAAGGAGAGGTGCAGTGTGAACGCACAAGGAAACAAATGATGGGAGGGGGAAGGGAAGGAGAAGGAGTGTATGTATTTTCAGCACAAAATGAAACAGGTGCCATCATACCAGCACAAATGTACCGGATCCCATCAGTACTCCGCAGTTAAGTGTGCTTTGGCAAAAGTAGTACAAGGATGGGTTACCTCCTGGGAAGTTCTCGTGTTGCACCCATTTTTTTTTCAGATTGGTCGTTCCATGATACGCGCGAAAGGAACTATTGTCTACTGGTTTATACGAAAATGTGAGTCAAGACGCAGGGGCATTTTAATTGATATTAGAACGATAAAGGAGGAGTGTATGTATTTGCAGCGTGAAATGAAACAGGTGCGATCATACCAGCACTAATGCACCGGATCCCATCAGAACTCCGCAGTTAAGTGTGCTAGGGCGAGAGTAGTATTCCGATGGGTGTCCTCCTGGGAAGTCCTCATGTTGCACCCATTTTTTTTCGGATGGGTCGTTCGACGTTACACGCGAACTATGGTCCGCTGGTTTATCTGCAAATGTGAGTCAAGAAGGAGGGGCATTTTAATCGATATTAGAACGAGAAGGAGAGGTGCAGTGTGAACGCACAAGGAAACAAATGATGGGAGGGGGGAGGGAAGGAGAAGGAGTGTATGTATTTTCAGCACGAAATGAGACAGGCGCGATCATACCTGCACAAATGCACCGGATCCTATCAGAACTCCGTAATTAAGTATGCTTTGGCAAAAGTAGTACAGGGATGGGTTACCTCCTGGGAAGTTCTCGTGTTGCTCCCATTTTTTTTCAGATAGGTCGTTCGACGTTATGCGCGACTAGAACTATGGTCCGAAGGTTTATTTGCTAATGTGAGTCACGGCGCCGTGGCATTTTACTTGATATTTGAACGAGAACGAGAGGTGCAGTGCGCACGCACAAGGAAACAAATGACGGGAGGGGGAAGAAAGGAGAATGGGAGTATGTATTTGCAGCCGAAAATTAAACATGTGCGATCGTACCAGCACTAAAGCACCGGATCCCATCAGAACTCCCCTGTTAAGTGTGCTTGTGCGAGAGAAGTACTCAGATGGGTGACCTCTTGGGAAGTCCTCGTGTTGCACCCATTTTTTTTCTGATGGGTCGTTCGACGTTACGCGCGAATGGAATTATGAACCGCAGGTTCATTCACAAAGGTGAGTCACGGTGCTGGGGCATTTTACTTTATATTAGAACAAGAAGGAGAGATGCAGGGTGCACGCACAAGGAAATAAATGACGGGAGGGGAGATGGAAGGAGAAAGAGTGTATGTATTTGCAGCGCAGAATGAAACATGCGCAATCATACCAGAACTAATGCAACGGATTCTATCAAAACTCCCCAAGTTATGGGTGCTTGTGCGAGAGTAGTATTAGGATGGGTGACCTCCTACGAAGTCATTATATTTCACCCATTTTCTTAGGAAGTCCTCGTGTTGCACCCATTTTTTTGCAGATAATTCTTTAGATGTTACGCGCGACTTGAATTATCGTCCGCAGGTTTATTCGCAAATGTTAGTCACGGCGCCGTGGCATTAATCTTGATATTTTGAACGAGAACGGGAGCTGCAGTGCGCACGCACAAGGAAACAAACAACGGGAGGGGGAAGAAAGGAGATGGAGTGTATGTATTTGCAGTGCGAAATTAAAGAGGTGCGATCATACCAGTACTAAAGCACCGGATCCCATTAAAACTCTGCAATTAAGTGTGCTTGGGTGAGAGTAGTACTCGGATGGGTGACCTCCTGGGAAGTCCTCGTGTTGCACCCATTTTTTTTCGGATGGGACGTTCAACGTTACGCGCGAATTGAATTATGAACTGCTGGTTCATTCGCAAAGGTGAGTCACGGTGCTGGGGTATTTTACTTGATATTAGAATGAGAATGAGAGATGCAGAGTGCACGCACAAGGAAACAAATGACGGGAGGGGGGATGGAAGGAGAAAGAGTGTATGTATTTGCAGCGCAGAATGAAACATGAGCAATCATACCAGCACTAATGCAATGGATTCTATCAGGACTCCGCAAGTTAAGGGTGCTTGGGCGAGAGTTGTACTAGGATGGGTGACCTCCTGCGAAGTCTTTATATTTCACCCATTTTCTTGGGAAGTCCTCGTGTTGCACCGATTTTTTTGCAGATGATTCTTTCGACGTTAGGCGCGACTTGAATTATGGTCCGCAGGTTTATTTGCAAATGTGAGTCACGGCGCCGTGGCATTTTACTTGATTTTAAAAAGAGAACGGGAGGTGCAGTGCGCACGCACAAGGAAACAAATGACGGGAGGGGGAAGAAAGGAGAAGGAGTGTATGTATTTGCAGGGCAAAATTAAACAGGTGCGATCATACAAGCAACTTATGCACCGGATCCCATCAGGACTCCAAAGTTAAGTGTGCTTGGGCGAGAGTAGAACTCAGATGGGTGACCTCCTGGGAAGTCCTCGTGTTGCACCCATTTTTTTCGGATGGGTCGTTTGACGTTATGCGCGAATAGAATTATGAACCGCTGGTTCATTAGCAAAGGTGAGTCACGGTGCGGGGGCATTTTACTTGATATTAAAACAAGAAGGAGAGATGCAGAGTGCATGCACAAGGAAACAAATGACGGGAGGGGGGATGGAAGGAGAAAGAGTGTATGTATTTGCAGCGCAGAATGAAACATGAGCGATCATACCAGAACTAATGCAACGGATTCTATCAGAACTCCACAAGTTAAGGGTGCTTGGGCGAGAGTAGTACTAGGATGGGTGACCTCCTGCGAAGTCCTTATATTTCACCCATTTTCTTGGGAAGTCCTCGTGTTGCACCCATTTTTTTGCAGATGATTCTTTCGACGTTATGCGCGACTTGAATTATGGTCCGCAGGTTTATTTACAAATGTGAGTCACGGCGCCGTGGCATTTTACTTGATATTTGAACGAGAATGGTAGGTGCAGTGCGCACGCACAAGGAAACAAATGACGGGAGGGGGAAGAAAGCTGAAGGATTGAATGTATTTGCAGCGCGAAATTAATTAGGTGCGATCATACCAGCACTAATGCACCGGATCCCATCAGAACTCCCCAGTTAAGTGTGCTTGGGCGATAGTAGTACTCGGATGTGTGACCTTTTGGGAAGTACTCGTGTTGCACCCATTTTTTTTCAGATGGGTCGTTCGATGTTACGCGTGAATGGAATTATGAACCACTCTTTCATTCGCAAAGGTGAGTCACGGTGCCGGGGCATTTTACTTGATATTAGAACGAGAAGGAGAGATGCAGAGTGCACGCACAAGGAAACAAATGACGGGAGGGGGGATAGAAGGAGAAAGAGTGTATGTATTTGCAGCGCAGAATGAAACATGAGCGATCATACCAGAACTAATGCAACAGATTCTATCAGAACTCCGCAAGTTAAGGGTGCTTGGGCGAGAGTAGTACTAGGATGGGTGACCTCCTGCGAAGTCCTTATATTTCATCCATTTTCTTGGGAAGTCCTCGTGTTGCACCCATTTTTTTGCAGATGATTCTTTCGACATTTCGCGCGACTTGAATTATGGTCCGCAGGTTTATTCGCAAATGTGGGTCACAGCGCTGTGGCATTTTACTTAATATTAGAACGAGAATGGGAGGTGCAGTGCGCACGCACAAGGAAACAAATGATGGCAGGGGGAAGAAAGGAGAAGGAGTGTATGTATTTGCAGCGCGAAATTATACAGGTGCGATCATACCGGCACTAATGCACCGGATCCCATCAGAACTCTGCAGTTAAGTGTGCTTGGGCGAGAGAAGTACTCGGATGGATGACCTCCTAAGAAGTCCTCGTGTCGCACAAATTTTTTTTCAGACAGGTCGTTCGACGTTACGCGCGACTGGAACTATGGTCCGCTGGTTTATACGCAAATGTGAGTCAAGAAGCTGGGGCATTTTAATTGATATTAGAACGAGAAGGAGAGGTGCAGTGTGAACGCACAAGGAATCAAATGAGAGGAGGGGGGAGGGAATGAGAAGGAGTGTATGTATTTTCAGCACGAAATGAAACAGGTGTGATCATACCAGCACAAATGCACTGGATCCCATCAGAACTCCGCAGTTAGGTGTGCTTTTACGAAAGTAGTACAAGGATGGGTTACCTCCTAAGAAGTTCTCGTGTTGCACTCATTTTTTTTTTCAGATATGCCGTTCGACGTTATGCGCGACTTGAACTATGATCCGCTGGTTTATACGCAAATGTGAGTCAAGACGAAGGGGGATTTTAATTGATATTAGAACGAGAAGGAGGGGTGAAGTGTGAACGTACCACGAAAAAAATGACGGGAGGGGGAAGAAAGGAAAGGAGTGTATGTATTTGCAGCGCGAAATGAAACAGGTGCGATCATACCAGCACTAATGCGTCGGATCTGAACTCTGCAGTTAAGTGTGCTTGGGTGAGAGTAGTACTAGGATGGGTGACCTCTTGGGAAGTCCTCGTGTTGCACACATTTTTTTTCGGATCGGTTATTCGACGTTACGCGCTAATGGAATTATGAACTGCGGATTCATTCGTAAAGGTGAGTCACGGTGTTGGGGTATTTTACTTGGTATTAGAACGAGAAGGAGAGATGCAGAGCGCACGCACAAGGAAACAAATGACGGGAGAGGGGATGGAAGGAGAAAGAGTGTATGTATTTGCAGCGCAGAATGAAACATGAGCTATCATACCAGCACTAATGCAACGGATTCTATCAGAACTCCGTGGTTAAGGGTGCTTGGGCGAGAGTAGTACTAGGATGGGTGACCTCCCTCGAAGTACTTATATTTCACCCATTTTATTGGGAAGTCCTCGTGTTGCACCCATTTTTTTGTAGATGATTCTTTCGACGTTACACGCGACTTGAATTATGATCCGCAGGCTTATTCGCAAATGTGAGTCACGACACTGTGGCATTTAACTTGATATTAGAACGAGAACAGGAGATGCAGTGCTCACGTACAAGGAAACAAATGACGGGAGGGGGAAGAAAGGAGAAGGATTGTATGTATTTGCAGCGCGAAATAAACGAGGTGCGATCATATTAGCACAAATGCACTGGATCCCATCAGAACTCCGCAATTTAGTGTGCTTGGGCGAGAGTAGTACTCGAATGGGTGACCTCCTGGGAAGTACTCATGTCGCACCAATTTTTTTTCGGATGGGTCGTTCGACATTACGCGCGACTGGAACTATGGTCCGCTGCTTTATACGCAAATGTGAGTCAAGAAGCAGGGGAATTTTAATCGATATTAGAACGAGAAGGAGAGGTGCAGTATGAATGCACAAGGAAACAAATGATGGGAGGGGGAGGGAAGGAGAAGGAGTGTATGTATTTTCTGCACGAAATGAAACATGTGCGATCATACCTACACAAATGCACCGGATCCCATCAGATCTCCGCAGTTAAGTGTGCTTTGGCGAAAGTAGTACAAGGATGGGTTACCTCCTGGGAAGTTCTCGTGTTGCACCCATTTTTTTTTTCAAATGGGCCATTCGACGTTACGCGTGGCTGGAACTATGGTCCGCTGGTTTATACGCAAATGTGAGTCAAGACGCATGGTCATTTTAATTTATATTAGAACGAGAAGGAGAGGTGAAGTGTGAACGCAACAGGAAAAAAATGACGGGAGGGGGAAGAAAGGAGAAGGAGTGTATGTATTTGCAGCGCGCAATGAAACAGGTGTGACCACAGCAGCACTAATTCACCGGATCCCATCAAAACTCTGCAGTTAAGTGTAATTGGGCGAGAGTAGTACTCGGATGGGTGACTTCCTGGGAAGTCCTCGTGTTGCACCCTTTTTTTTCAGATGGGTCGTTCGACGTTACGCGCGAATATAATTATGAACCGCTGGTTCATTCGCAAAGGTGAGTTTCGGTGCCAGGGCATTTTACTTGATATTAAAACGAGAAGGAGAGATGCAGAGCACACGCACAAGGAAACAAATGACGGGAGGGGGGATGGAAGGAGAAAAAGTTTATGTATTTGCAGTGCATAATGAAACATGAGTGATCATACCAGCACTAATGCAGCGGATTCTATCAGAACTCCCCAAGTTAAGGGTTCTTGGGCGAGAGTAGTACTAGGATGGGCGACCTCCTGCGAAGTCCTTATATTTCACTCATTTTCTTCGGAAGTCCTCGTGTTGCACCCATTTTTTTGCAGATGATTCTTTCGATGTTACGCGCGACTTGAATTATGGTCCGCAGGTTTATTCGCAAATGTGAGTCACGGCACCGTGGCATTTTACTTAATATTTGAACGAGAACGGGAGGTGCAGTGCACACGCACAAGGAAATAAATGACGGAAGGGGGAAGAAAGGAGAAGGAGTGTATGTATTTGCAGCGCGAAATTAAACAGTTGCGATCATTCCTCGTGTTGCACCCATTTTTTTGCAGATGATTCTTTCGATGTTACGCGCGACTTGAATTATGGTCCGCAGGTTTATTCGCAAATGTGAGTCACGGCACCGTGGCATTTTACTTAATATTTGAACGAGAACGGGAGGTGCAGTGCACACGCACAAGGAAACAAATGACGGGAGGGGGAAGAAAGGAGAAGGAGTGTATGTATTTGCAGCGCGAAATTAAACAGTTGCGATCATTCCAGAACTAATGCACCGGATCCCATCAGAACTTCGCAGTTAAGTGTGCTTGGGCGAGACTAGTACTCGGATGGGTGACTTCTTGGGAAGTCCTCGTGTCACACCTATTTTTTTTCAGACGGGTCGTTCGACAATACGCGCGACTGGAACTATGGTCCGCTGGTTTATACGCAAATGTGAGACAAGAAGCAGGAGCGTTTTAATCGATATTAGAACGAGAAGGAGAGGTGCAGTGTAAACGCACAGGGAAACAAATGATGGGAAAGGGAAGGAAAGGAGAAGGAGTGTATGTATTTTCAGCACAAAATGAAACAGGCGCGATCATACCAGCACAAATGCACCGGATCCCATTAGAACTCCATAGTTAAGTGTTCTTTGGCGAAAGTAGTACATGGATGGGTTACCTCCTTGGAAGTTCTGGTGTTGCACCCATTTTTTTTTTCAGATGCGTCATTCGACGTTACGCGCGACTGGAACTATGGTCTGCTGGTTTATACGCAAATGTGAGTTAAGACGCAGGGGCATTTTAATTGATATTAGATCGAGAAGGAGAGGTGAAGTGTGAACGCACCAGGAAACAAATGACGGGAGGGAGAAGAAAGGAGAAGGAGTTTATATATTTGCAGCACGAAATAAAACAGCTACGATCATACCTACACTAATGCACCGGATCCCATCAGAAATCCGCAGTTAAGTGTCCATGGGCGAGAGTAGTACTCGGATGGGTGATCTCCTGGGAAGTCCTCGTGTTGCACCCATTTTTTTTGAGATGGGTCATTCGACATTACGCACGAATGGAATTATGAACCTCTGGTTCATTCGCAAAGGTGAGTCACGGTGCCGGGGCATTTTACTTGATATTAAAACGAGAAGAAGAGATGCATAGTGCACGCACAAGGAAACAAATGACGGGAGAAGGGATGGAAGGAGAAAGAGTGTATGTATTTGCAGGAGAGAATGAAACATGAGCGATCATGCCACCACTAATGCAACAGATTCTATCAGAACTCCGCAAGTTAAGGGTGCTTGGGCGAGAGTAGTACTAGGATGGGTGACCTCCTGCGAAGTCCTTATATTTCACCCATTTTCTTGGGAAGTTCTTGTGTTGCACCCATTTTTTTTACAAATGATTCTTTCGACGTTACGCGGGACTTGAATTATGGTCCGCAAGTTTATTCGCAAATGTGACTCATGGCGCTGTGGCATTTTACTTGATATTTGAACGAGGACGGGAGGTGCAGTGCGAACGCACAAGGAAACAAATGACTGGGGCGGGGGAAGAAAAGAGAAGGAGTGTATGTATTTGCAGCGCGAAATTAAATAGTTGCAATCATTCCAGCACTAATGCGCCGGATCCCATCAGAACTCTGCAGTTAAGTGTGCTTGAGCGAGAGTAGTACTCGGATGGGTGACCTCTTGGGAAGTCCTCGTCTTGCACCCATTTTTTTTCGGATGGGTTATTCGACGTTACGCGCAAATGGAATTATGAACTGCGGGTTCATTCGTAAAGGTTAGTCACGGTGTCGGGGCATTTTACTTGATATTAGAACCAGAAGGAGAGATGCAGAGTACACGCACAAGGAAACAAATAACGGGAAGGGGGATGGAGGGAGAAAGAGTATATGTATTTGCAACACAGAATGAAACATGAGCGACCATACCAGCACTAATGCAACGGATTCTATCAGAACTCCGCAAGTTATAGGTGCTTGGGTGAGAGTAGTACTTGGATGGGTGAGCTCCTGCGAAATCCTTATATTTCACCCATTTTCTTGGGAAGTCCACGTGTTGCACCCATTTTTTTGCAGATGATTCTTTCGACGTTATGCGCTACTTGAATTATAGTTCGCAGGTTTATTTGCAAATGTGAGTCACGGCGCCATGACATTTTACTTGATATTCGAACGAGAACGGGAGGTGCAGTGCGCACGCAAAAAGATACAAATGATGGGAGGTGGAAAAAAGGTGAAGGAGTTTATGTTTTTTCAGTGAGAAATTAAATAGATGGGATCATACCAGCACTAATGCACCGGTTCCCATCAGAACTCCGCAGTTAAGTGTGCTTGGATGAGAGTAGTACTCGGATGGGTGACCTCCTAGGAAGTCCTCGTGTCGCACCAATTTTTTTTCAGATGGGTCGTTCGACGTTACGCGCGACTAGAACTTTGGTCCGCTGGTTTATACGCAAATGTGAGTTAAGAAGCAGGGGCATTTTAATCGATATTAGAACGAGAAGGAGAGATGAAGTGTGAACGCACCAGGAAACAAATTACGGGAGGGGGAAGAAAGGAGGAGTGTATGTATTTGCAGCACAAAATGAAACAGATTTGATCATACCAGCACTAATGCACCGTATCCCATCATAGCTCCCCAGTTAAGTATGCTTGGGGAGAGTAGTACTCGGATGGGTGACCTCCTGGAAGTCCTTATGTTGCACCCATTTTTTTCGGATGGGTCGTTCGACGTTACGCGCAAATGGAATTAGGAACCGCTGGTTCATTCACAAAGGTGAGTCACGGTGCCGGGGCATTTTACTTGATATTAGAACGAGAAGGAGAGATGCAGAGTGCACGCACAAGGAAACAAATGACGGGAGGGGGGGATGAAAGGAGAAAGAGTGTATGTATTTGCAGCGCAGAATGAAACATGGGCAATCATACCAACACTAATGCAACGGATTCTATCAGAACTTCGCAAGTTAAGGGTGCTTGGATGAGAGTAGTACTAGGATGGGTGACCTCCTGCGAAGTCCTTATATTTCACCCATTTTCTTGGGAAGTCCTCGTGTTGCACCAATTTTTTTGCAGATGATTCTTTCGACGTTACGCGCGACTTTAATTATGGTATGCAGGTTTATTCGCAAATGTGAGTCACGGTGCCGTGGCATTTTACTTGATATTAGAACGAGAATGGGAGGTGCAGTGCGGAGGCACAAGGAAACAAATGACGGGAGGGGAAAGAAAGGAGAAGGAGTGTATGTATTTGTAGCGCGAAATTAAATAGGTGCGATCATACCAGCACTAATGCATCGAATCCCATCAGAACTTTGCAGTTAAGTGTGCTTGGGCGAGAGTAGTACTCAGATGGGTGACCTCCTGGAAAGTCCTCGTGTTGCACCCATTTTTTTTTGGATTGGTCGTTCGACATTACGCACGAATGGAATTATGAACCGCTGGTTCATTAGCATAGGTGAGTCACGGTACCGGGGCATTTTACTTGATATTAGAACGAGTAGGAGAGATACAGCGTGCACGCACAAGGAGAAAAAGTGTATGTATTTGCAGCGCAGAATGAAACATGAGCGATCATACCACCACTAATGCAATGGATTCTATTAGAACTCCGCAAGTTAAGGGTTCTTGGGCGAGAGTAGTACTAGGATTGGTGACCTCCTGCGAAGTCCTTATATTTCACCCATTTTCTTGGGAAATCCTCGTGTTGCACCGATTTTTTTGCAGATAAATCTTTCGACGTTACGCGCGACTTGAATTATTATCTGCAGGATTATTTTCAAATGTGAGTCATGGCGCTGTGGCATTTTACTTGATATTTGAACGAGAACGGGAGGTGCAGTGCGCACGCACAAGGAAACAAATGACGGGAGGGGGAAGAAAGGAGAAGGAGTGTATGTATTTGCAGCGCGAAATTAAACAAGTGCGATCATACCAGCACTAATGTACCAGATCCCATCAGAACTACACAGTTAAGTGTGCTTGGGCGAGAGTAGTACTCGGATGGGTCGTTCAACGTTACGCGCAAATGGAATTATGAACCGCTGGTTCATTCGCAAAGGTGAGTCACGGTGCGAGGGCATTTTACTTGATATTAGAACTAGAAGGAGAGATGAATAGAGCACGCACAAGGAAACAAATGACGGGAGGGGGGATGGAAGGAGAAAGAGTGTATGTATTTGTAGTGCAGAATGAAACATGAGCGATCATACCATCACTAATGCAACGGATTCTATCAGAACTCCGCAGTTAAGGGTGCTTGGGCGAGAGTAGTACTATTATGGGTGACCTCCTACGAAGTCCTTATATTTCACCCATTTTATTGGGAAGTCTTCGTGTTGCACCCATTTTTTTGTAGATGATTCTTTCAACGTTAAGTGCGACTTGAACTATGGTGTGCAGGTTTATTCGCAAATGTGAGTCACGGCGCCGTGGCATTTTACTTGATATTAGAACGAGAACGGGAGGTGCAGAGCGCACGCATAAGGAAATAAATGACGGGAGGGGGAAGAAAAGAGAAGGATTGTATGTATTTGCAGCGTGAAATTAAATAGATGCGATCATACTAGCACTTATGCACCGGATCCCATCAGAACTCCGCAGTTAGGTATGCTTGGGCGAGAGTAGTACTCGGATGGGTGACCTCCTGGGAAGTCCTCGTGTTGCACCCATTTTTTTTCGGATGGGTCCTTCGACATTATGCACGAATGGAATTATGAACCGCTTGTTCATTCACAAAGGTGAGTCACGGTACCGGGGCATTTTACTTGATATTAGAACGAGAAGGAGAGATACAGAGTGCACGCACAAGGAAACAAATGACGGGAGGGGGGATGGAAGGAGAAAGAGTGTATGTATTTGCAGCGCAGAATGAAACATGAGCGATCATACCAGCACTAATGACACGGACTCTATCAGAACTCCACAGTTAAGGGTGCTTGGGCGAGAGTAGTACTATTATGGGTGACCTCCTGCGAAGTCCTTATATTTCACCCATTTTATTGGGAAGTCCTCGTGTTGCACCCATTTTTTTGCAGATGATTCTTTCGACGTTACGCGCGACTTTAATTATGGTCCGCTGGTTTATTCGCAAATGTGAGTCACGGCGCCGTGGCATTTTACTTGATATTGGAACGAGAACGGGAGGTGCAGTGCGCACGCACAAGGAAACAAATGACGGGAGGGGGAAGAAAGGAGAAGGAGTGTATGTATTTGCAGCGCGAAATTAAACAGGTGCGATCATACCAGCACTAATGCACCGAATCCCATCAGAAATCCGTAGTTAAGTGTGCTTAGGCGAGAGTAGTACTCTGATGGGTGACCTCTAGGGAAGTCCTCGTGTCGCTCCAATTTTTTTTCAGACGGGTCGTTCGACGTTACGCGTGACGGGAACTATTGTCCGCTGGTTTATATGTAAATGTGAGTCAAGAAGAAGGGGCATTTTAATCGATATTAGAACGAGAAGGAGAGGTGCAGTGTGAACGCACGAGAAAACAAATGATGGGAGGGAGGAGTGATGGAGAAGGAGTGTATTTATTTTCAACACGAAATAAAACAGGTGCGATCATACCTACACAAATGCACCGGATCCCATCAAAACTCTGTAGTTAAGTGTGCTTTGGTAAAAGTAGTACAAGGATGGGTTACCTCCTGAAAAGTTTTCGTGTTGCACCCATTTTTTTTTCAGATGGGTCGTTCGACGTTAGGCGCGACTGGAACTATGTTCCGCTGGTTTATACGCAAATGTGAGTCAAGACGCAGAGGCATTTTAATTGATATTAGAACGAGAAGGAGAGGTGAAGTGTAAACGCATCAGGTAACAAATGATGGGAGGGGGAAGAAAGGAGAAGAAGTGTATGTATTTACAACATAAAATGAAACAGGTGTGATCATACAAGCACTATTGCACCGGATCCCATCAGAACTCCGCAGATAAGTGAGCTTGGGCGAGAGTAGTACTTGGACGGGTGACCTCTTTGGAAGTCCGTGTGTTGCACCAATTTTTTTCAGACGGGTCGTTCGACGTTATGTGCGACTGGAACTTTGGTCCGCTGGTTTATACGAAAATGTGAGTCAAGAAGCAGGGGCATTTTAATCGATATTAGAACGAGAAGTAGAGGTGCAGTGTGAACGCGCAAGGAAACAAATGATGGGAGGGGGAAGGGAAGGAGAAGGAGTGTATGTATTTTCAGCACGAAATGAAATAGGCGAGATCATACCTGCACAAATGCACCGGATCCCATCAAAACTTCGCAGTTAAGTGTGCTTTGGCGAAAGTAGTACAAGGATGGGTTACCTCCTGGGAAGTTCTCGTGTTGCACCCATTTTTTTTTTCAGATGGGTCGTTCGACGTTATACGCGACTAGAACTATGGTCCGCTGGTTTATATGCAAATGTGAGTCAAGACGCAGGGGCATTTTAATTGATATTAAAACGAGAATGAGAGGTGAAGTCTGAACGCACCATGAAACAAATGACGGGAGGGGAAAGAAAGGAGAAGGAGTGTATGTATTTGCAGCGCGAAATTAAACAGGTGCGATCATACCAGCACTAATGCACCGGATCCAATCAGAACTCTGCAGTTAAGTGTGCTTAGGCGAGAGTAGTACTCGGATGGGTGATCTCTTGGGAAGTCCTCGTGTTGCACCCATTTTTTTTCGGATGGGTCGTTCGACGTTACGCGCAAATAGAATTATGAACCGCTGGTTCATTAGCATAGGTGAGTCATGGTACCGGGGTATTTTACTTGATATTAGAACGAGTAGGAGAGATGCAGAGTGCACGCACATGGAAACAAATGACGGGAGGGGGGATGGAAGGAGAAAGAGTGTATGTATTTGCAGCGTAAAATGAAACATGAGCGATCATACCAGCACTAATGCAACTGACTCTATCAAAACTCCACAGTTAAGGCTGCTTGGGCGAGAGTAGTACTAGGATGGGTGACCTCCTGCGAAGTCCTTATATTTCACCCATTTTATTGGGAAGTCCTCCTGTTGTACCCATTTTTTTGCAGATGATTCTTTCAACGTTACGCACAACTTGAATTATGGTCCGCAGGTTTATTGGCAAATTTGAGTCACGGCGCCATGCCATCTTACTTGATATTTGAACGAGAACAGGAGGTGCATTGCGCACGCATAAGGAAACAAATGACGGGAGGGGGAAGAAAGGAGGAGTGTATGTATTTGCATTGCGAAATTAAACAGGTGCGATCATAGCAGCACTAATGCACCGGATCCCATTAGAACTCCACAGTTAAGTGTGCTTGGGCGAGAGTAGAACTCGGATGGATGACCTTCTGGGAAGTCGTCGTGTCGCACCAATTTTCTTTCAGACAAGTCGTTCGACGTTACGCGCGCCTAGAACTATGATCCGCTTGTTTATTGGCAAAAGTGAGTCAAGAAGCAAGAGCATTTTAATCGATATTAGAACGAGAAAGAGAGGTACAGTGTAAACGCACAAGGAAACAAATGATGGGAGCGGGGAGGGAAAGAGAAGGAATGTATGTATTTTCAGCAGGAAATGAAACAGGTGCGATCATACCTGCACAAATGCACCGGATCCCATTAGAACTTCGCAGTTAAGTGTGCTTTGGCGAAAGTAGTACAATGATGGGTTACGTCCTGGGAAGTTCTTGTGTTGCACTTATTTTTTTTTCAGATGGGTCGTTCGACGTTACACGCGACTGGAACTATGGTTCGCTGGTTTATACGCAAATGTGAGTCAAGACGCAGAGGCATTTTAATTGATGTTAGAACGAGAATGAGAGGTGAAGTCTGAACGCAGCAGGAAACAAATGACGGGAGGGGGAAGAAAGGAGAAGGAGTGTATGTATTTGCAGCACGAAATGAAACAGGTGTGATCATACTAGCACTAATTCACCAGATCTCATTATAACTCTGCAGTTAAGTGTACTTGGGCAAGAGTAGTACTCGGATGGATGACCTTCTGGGAAGTCCTCATGTTGCACCCATATTTTTTCGGATGGGTCGTTCAACGTTACGCACGGATGGAATTATGAACCGCTGGTTCATTAGCGTAGGTGAGTCACGGTACCGGGGCATTTTACTTGATATTAGAACGAGTAGGAGAGATGCAGAGTGCACGCACATGGAAAAAAATGACGGGAGGGGGGATAGAAGGAGAAAGAGTGTATGTATTTGCAGCGCAAAATGAAACATAAGCAATCATACCAGCACTAATGCAACGGATTCTATAAGAACTCCGCAGTTAAGAGTGCTTGGACGAGAGTAGTATTAGGATGGGTGACCTCTTGCGAAGTCCTTATATTTAACCCATTTTGTTAGGAAGTCCTCGTGTTGCACCCATTTTTTTGCAGATGATTCTTTCGACGTTACGCGCGACTTGAATTATGGTCTGCAGGTTTATTCGCAAATTTAAGTCACAGTGTCCTGCCATTTTACTTGATATTTGAATGAGAAGGAGAGGTGAAGTGTGAACGCACTAGGAAACAAATGACAGGAGGGGGAAGAAAGGACAAGGAATGTATGTATATGCAGCGCGTAATTAAACAGGTGCGATCATACCAGCACTAATGCACCGGATCCCATCAGAACTCCGCAATTAAGTGTGCTTGGGCGAGAGTAGTACTCGGATGGGTGACCTCCTTGGAAGTCCTCGTGTCGCACAAATTTTTTTTTAGACGGGTCGTTCGACGTTACGCATGACTGAAACTATGCTTCGCTGGTTTATACGCAAATGTGAGTCAAGAAGCAAGGGCATTTTAATCGATATTAGAACGAGAAGGAGATGTGCAGTCTGAACGCACAAGGAAACAAATGATGGGAGGGGGGAGGGAAGGAGAAGGAGTGTATGTATTTTCAGCACAAAATGAAACAGGAGCGATTATAACTGCACAAATGTACCGGATCCCATCAGAACTCTGTAGTTAAGTGTGCTTTGGCAAAAGTAGTACAAGGATGGGTTACCTCCTGGAAAGTTCTCGTGTTGCTCCCATTTGTTTTCAGATGGGTTGTTCGACGTTACGCGCGACTGGAACTATGGTCCGCAGGTTTATTCGCAAATGTGAGTCACAGCATCGTGGCATTTTACTTGATATTTGAACGAGAACGGGAGGTACAGTGCGCATGCACAAGAAAACAAATGACGGGAGGGGGAAGAAAGGAGAATGAGTGAATGTATTTGCAGTGTGAAATTAATCAGGTGCGATCATACCACCACAACTGCACCGGATCTCATCAGAACTCCGCAGTTAAGTGTGCTTGGGCGAGAGTAGTACTCGGATGGTTGACCTCCAGGGAAGTCCTCGTGTTGCACCCATTTTTTTCGGATGGGTCGTTCGACGTTACGCGCAAAGGGAATTATGAACCGCTGGTTCATTCGAAAAGGTGAGTCACGGTGCCGGTGCATTTTACTTGATATTAGAATGAGAAGGAGAGATGCAGAGTGCAGGCACAAGGAAACAAATGACGGGAGGGGGGATGGAAGGAGAAAGAGTGTATGTATTTGCAGCGCAGAATGAAACATGAGCGATCACACCAGAATTAATGCAACGAATTTTATGAGAACTCTGCAAGTTAAGGGTGCTTGGGCGAGAGTAGTACTAGGATATGTGACCTCCTGCGAAGTCCTTATATTTCACTCATTTTCTTGTGAAGTCCTCGTGTTGCACCCATTTTTTTGCAGATGATTCTTTCGACATTACGCGCTACTTGAATTATGGTCCGCAGGTTTATTCGCAAATTTGAGTCACGGCGCTGTGGCATTTTACTTGATATTTGAACGAGAACGGGAGGTGCAGTGCGCACGCACAAGGAAACAATTGCGCACGCACAAGGAAACAATTGACGGGAGTGGGAAGAAAGGAGAAGGAGTGTATGTATTTGCGGCGCGAAATTAAACAGGTGCGATCATACGAACACTAATGCACCGGATCCCATCTGAACTGCGCAGTTAAGTGTACTTGGGCGAGAGTAGTACTCGGATGGGTGACCTCCTAGGAAGTCCTTGTGTCGCACCAATTTTTTTATAGACGGGTCGTTCGACGTTACGC
Source organism: Carica papaya (assembly GCF_054855325.1). Taxonomy (NCBI): domain Eukaryota; kingdom Viridiplantae; phylum Streptophyta; class Magnoliopsida; order Brassicales; family Caricaceae; genus Carica; species Carica papaya. Next base: position 21,878,458 of record NC_142316.1, read on the forward strand.
GTGAATGGAACTATGGTCTTTTGGTTTATACGTAAATGTGAGTCAAGAAACATGGGCATTTTAATCGATATTAGAACGAGAAGGTGAGGTGCAGTGTGAACGCACATGGAAACAAATGATGGGAGGGGGGAGGGAAGGAGAAAGAGTGTATGTATTTTCAGCACAAAATGAAACAGGTGCGATCATAGCAGCACAAATGCACCGGATCCCATCAGGACTCCGCAGTTAAGTGTGCTTTGGCGAAAATAGTACAAGGATGGGTTACCTCCTGGGAAGTTATCGTGTTGCAACCATTTTTTTTTAGATGGGTCATTCGACTTTACGCGCGACTGAAATTATGGTCCGCTGGTTTATACGCAAATGTGAGTCAATACGCAGGGGCATTTTAATTGATTCTAGAACGAGAACGGGAGGTGAAGTTTTAACACACCAGGAAACAAACGACGGGAGGGGGAAGAAAGGATAGGGAGTATATGTATTTGCAGTGCGCAATTAAACAGGTGCGATCATAGTAGCACTAATGCACCAGATCCCATCAGAATTCCGCAGTTAAGTTTGCTTGGGCAGGAGTAGTGCTCGGATGGGTGACCTCCTGGGATGTCCTCGTGTCGGACCAATTTTTTTTCAGACAGGTCGCTCGACGTTACACGCGACTAGAACTATGGTTTGCTGGTTTATACGCAAATATAAGTCAAGAAGCAGGAGTATTTTAATCGATATTAGAACGAGAAGAAGAGGTACAGTGTGAACGCACAAGGAAACAAATGACGGGAGGGGGAAGAAAGGAGAAGGAGTGAATGTATTTGCACCGCAAAATTAATCAGGTGCGATCATATCAGCACTAATGCACCGGATCCCATCAGAACTCCGTAGTTAAGTGTGCTTGGGCTAGAGTAGTACTCGGATGGGTGACCTCCTGGGAAGTCCTCGTGTTGCACCCATTTTTTTTCGGATGGGTCGTTTGACGTTACGAGCGAATGGAATTATGAACCGCTTGTTCATTTGCAATGGTTAGTCACGGTGCCGGGGCATTTTACTTGATATTAGAATGAGAAGGAGAGATGCAGAGTGCACGTACAAGGAAACAAATGACGGGAGGGGGGGTGGAAGGAGAATGAGTGTATGTATTTGCAGTGCAAAATGAAACATGAGTGATCTTACCAGTACAAATGCAACGGATTCTTTCAGAACTCTGCAAGTTAAGGGTGCTTGGGCGAGAGTAGTACTAGGATGGGTGACCTCTTGCGAAGTGCTTATATTTCACTCATTTTCTTGGGAAGTCCTCGTGTTGCACCCATTTTTTTGCAGATGATTCTTTCCACGTTACGCGCGACTTGAATTATGGTCCGCAGGTTTATTCGCGAATGTGAGTCACGGCGCCGTGGCATTTTACTTGATATTTGAACGAAAACGGGAGGTGCAGTGCGCACGCACAAGGAAACAAATGATGGGAAGGGGAAGAAAGGAGAAGGAGTGTATGTATTTGCAGCGCGAAATTAAACAGCTGCGATCATACCAGCACTAATGCACCGGATCCCATCTTAACTCCGCAGTTAAGTGTGCTTGGGCGAGAGTAGTTCTCTGATGGGTGACCTCCTGGGAAGTCCTCGTGTCGCACAATTTTTTTTCAAACGTGTCGTTCGACGTTACGCGCGACTAGAACTATTTTTCGCTGGTTTATACGCAAATATGAGTCAAGAAGAAGGGGCATTTTAATCGATATTAGAACGAGAAGGAGAGGTGCAGTGTGACCGCAAATCTATGTATTTGCAGCGCGAAATTAAACAGTTGCGATCATTCCAACACTAATGCACCAGATACCATCAGAACTCCGCAGTTAAGTGTGCTTGGGCGAGAGTAGTACTCGGGTGGGTGACCTCTTGGGAAGTCATCGTGTCACACCAATTTTTTTTCAGACGGGTCGTTCGACGTTACGCGCGACTGGAACTATGGTCCGGTGGTTTATACGCAAATGTGAGTCAAGAAGTAGGAGCATTTTAATCGATATTATAACGAGAAGGAGAGGTGCAGTGTGAACGCACAAGGAAACAAATGATGAGAGGGGGGAGGGAAGGAGAAGGAGTGTATGTATTTTCAGCACGAAATGAAACAGGTGCGATCATACCAGCACAAATGCACCGGATCCCATCAGAACTCCGCAATTAAGTGTGCTTTGGCGAAAGTAGTACAATGATGGATTACCTCCTGGGAAGTTCTCGTGTTGCACCCATTTTTTTTTTCAGATGGGCCGTTCGAGGTTACGTGCGATTGGAACTATGGTCCGCTTGTTTATACGCAAATGTGAGTCAAGACGTAGGGGCATTTTAATTGATATTAAAACGAGAAGGAGAGATGAAGCAGATCCCATCAGAACTCCGCATTTAAGTGTGCTTGGGAGAGAGTAGTTCTTGGATGGGTGAGCTCCTGGGAAGTCCTCGTGTCGCACAAATTTTTTTTCAGACGGGTCGTTCGACGTTACGCGCGACTGGAGCTAGGGTCCGCTGGTTTGTACGCAAATGTGAGTCAAGAAGCAGGGGCATTTTAATCGATATTGGAACGAGAAGGAGAGGTGCAGTGTGAACGCACAAGGAAACCAATGATGGGAGGGGGAGGGAAGGAGAAGGAGTGTATGTATTTTCTGCACGAAAAGAAACAGGTGCGATCATACCAGCACTAATGCAACGGATTCTATCAGAACTCCGCCGGTAAGGGTGCTTGGCGAGAGTAGTACTAGGATGGGTAACCTCCTACAAAGTCCTTATATTTCACCTATTTTCTTGGGAAGTCCTCGTGTTGCACCCATTTTTTTGTAGATGATTCTTTTAACGTTACGCACGACTTGAATTATGGTCCGCAGGTTATATTCGCAAATGTGAGTCACGGCGCCGTTGCATTTTACTTGATATTAGAACGAGAACAAGAGGTGCAGTGCGCACGCACAAGGAAAAAAATGACTAGAGGGGGAAGAAAGGAGAAGGAGTGTATGTATTTGTAGCGCAAAATTAAATAGGTGCGATCATACTAATACTAATGCACCGGATCCCATCAGAACTCTGCAGTTAAGTGTGCTTGGGCGAGAGTAGTACTCGGATGAGTGACCTCCTGGGAAGTCCTCGTGTCGCACAAATATTTTTTCAGACGGGTCCTTCGACGTTACGCGCGACTGGAACTAAGGTCCTCTGGTTTATACGCAAATGTGAGTCTAGAATCAGGGGCATTTTAATCGATATTAGAACGAGAAGGAGAGGTGCAGTGTAAACGCACAAGGAAACAAATTATGGGAGGGGGGAGGGATGGAGAAGGAGTGTATGTATTTTCAGCACGAAATTAAACAGGTGCGATCACACCAGCACAAATGCACCGGATCCCAACAGAACTTCGCAGTTAAGTGTGCTTTGGCGAAAGTAGTAACAGGATGGGTTACCTCCTGGGAAGTTCTCGTGTTGCACCTATTATTTTTTTCAGATGGGCCGTTCGACGTTATGCACGACTTCAATTATTGTCCGCAGGTTTATTCGCAAATATGAGTTACGGCGCCGTGGCATTTTACTTTATATTAGAACGAGAACGAGAACGAGAGGTGCAGTGCGCACGCACAAGGAAACAAATGACGGGAGGGGGAAGAAAGGAGAAGGAGTGTATGTATTTGCAGCGCGAAATTAAACAGTTGCTATCATACCAGCACTAATACACCGGATCCCTTCAGAACTCCGCAGTTAAGTGTGCTTGGGCGAGAGTAGTACTCGGATGGGTGACATCCTGGGAACTCCTCGTGTCGCGCCAATTTTATTTCAGACGGGTCGATCGACATTACGCGCGACTGGAACTATGGTCCGTTAGTTTATACGTAAATGTGAGTCAAGAAGCAAGGGCATTTTAATCGATATTAGGACGAGAAGGAGAGGTGCAGTGTGAACGCACAAGGAAACAAATGATGGGAGGGGAGAGGAAAGGAGGAGTGTATGTATTTTCAGCACGAAATGAAATAGGTGCGATCATACCAGCACAAATGCACCGGATCCCATGAGAACTCCGCAGTTAAGTGTGCTTTGGCGAAAGTAGTACAAGGATGGGTTACCTCCTTAGAAGTTCTCGTGTTGCACCCATTTTTTTTTTCAGATGGGTCGTCCGACGTTAGGCGCGACTGGAACTATGGTCCACTGGTTTATACGCAAATGTGACTCAAGACGCAGGGGTATTTTAATTGATATTAGAATGAGAATGAGAGGTGAAGTGTGAACGCACTAGGAAACAAATGACGGGAGGGGGGAAGAAAGGAGAAGGAGTGTATTTATTTGCAGTGCGAAATGAAACAGGTGCGATCATACCAGCACTAATGCACCTGATTCAATCAGAACTCCGCAGTAAAGTGTGCTTGGGCGAGAGTAGTACTCGGATGGGTGACCTCCCCGGAAGTCCTCGTGCAACCCATTTTTTTTCGGATGGGTCGTTCGATGTTACGTGCGAATGGAATTATGAACCGCTGGTTCGATCGCAAAGGTGAGTCACGGTGCCGTGGCATTTTACTTGATATTAGAACGAGAAAGAGAGATGCAGAGTGCACGCACAAGGAAATAAATGACGGGAGGGGGAATGGAATGAGAAAGAGTGTATGTATTTGCAGCGCAGAATGAAACATGAGCGACCATACCAGCACTAATGCAACGGATTCTATCAGAACTCCGCAAGTTAAGGGTGCTTGGGCGAGAGTCCAGGATGGGTGACCTCCTGCGAAGTCCTTATATTTCGCCCATTTTCTTGGGAAGTCCTCGTGTTGCACCCATTTTTTTGCAGATGATTCTTTCGACATTACGCGTGACTTGAATTATGGTCCGCAGATTTATTCTCAAATGTGAGTCACGGCGCCGTGGCATTTTACTTTATATTAGAACGAGAACGGGAGGTGCAGTGCGCGCACACAAGGACATAAATGACGGGAGGGGGAAGAAAGGAGAAGGAGTATATGTATTTGCAGCGCGAAATTAAAAAAGTGCGATCATACCAGCACTAATGCAACAGATCCCATCAGAACTCCGCAATTAGGTATGCTTGGGCGAGAGTAGTACTCAGATGGGTGACCTCCTGGGAAGTCCTTGTGTTGCACCCATTTTTTTTCGGATGGATCCTTCGACGTTACGCACGAATGGAATTATGAACTGCTTGTTCATTCACAAAGGTGAGTCACGGTGCCGGGGCATTTTAATTGTTATAGAACGAGAAGGAGAGATGCAGAGTGCACGCACAAGGAAACAAATGACGGGAGGGGGGATGGAAGGAGAAAGAGTGTTTGTATTTGCAGTGTAGAATTAAACATGAGCGATCATACCAGCACTAATGCAACAGATTCTATCAGAACTCCGCAGTTAACGGTGCTTGGGCGAGAGTAGTACTAGGATGGGTGACCTCCTGCGAAGTCCTTATATTTCACCCATTTTCTTGGGAAGTCTTCGTATTGCACCCATTTATTTGCAAATGATTCTTTCGACGTTACGCGCGACTTGAATTATGGTCCGCAGGTTTATTCGCTAATGTGAGTCAAGGCACCGTGGCATTTTACTTGATATTAGAACGAGAACGAGAGGTGCAGCTCGCACGCACAAGGAAACAAATGACGGGAGGGGGAAGAAAGGAGAAGGAGTGTATGTATTTGCAGCGCGAAATTAAAAAAGTGCGATCATACCAGCACTATTGCACCGGATCCCATCAGAACTCCGCAGTTAAGTGTGCTTCGGCGAGAGTAGTACTAGGATGGGTGACCTCCTAGGGAGTCCTCGTGTTGCACCAATTTTTTTTTCGGAGGGGTCGCTAGACTTTACACGCGAATGTAATTATGAACCGCTGGTTCATTCACAAAGGTGAGTCACGGTGCTGGGTAATTTTACTTGATATTAGAACGAGAAGGAGAGATGCAGAGTGCACATCCTGCGGAAGAGGTACTGGCCAGGCTGAGAATAGACTAGGGGTCCTATGGTGGTTCTTGCTGATATAGTGGGGGCACTGGATTATACTGTGGCGGTGCCTGGCAATACTGTGGCTGGGGCACTGGATTATACTGCGGCGGTAGCACCGGGTGGTACTGTGGAGGAGCAGGCTCGTACCGGGGTTGCTCAGGATCCTCTCGCTGCAGTGGTGGCTCAACCTGTGGAAGCGGGGGAGGGTCAGGTAGTTCCCTTCTCTCCTCTCGGCCCTACTGAGCAGCAATGAGTCTCTCGAGTATCTCAAATATCTTGTCAACGTCTTCCCGAAGCAAACCATCCTGGGTTACTCGATTTAGTGGGGGTCTTCCTCTTCTCATCTCTCCGTACCTGCATTTCACAAGGAAGGGTTGAGTAATGATTCATTGGTTTGGTGTTTCTCTAAGTATCATTGTGTAAGGGATGAGTCCAAGGAACGCGGCTCTGATACCAACTGTAACAACACCAGAAATCCAAAAGAAAATGCATATAAAAATCTGAGTGCGGAAGTGAAATAAAAGATTTAGGTTAATATGCCTTACATAATAACTTAAAAGTACTAAACAATATCAAAGAGTAAGTCCTCTAAAGGAAATACTAGAAATGAAAGAAGTATAAAGAAAACTATAAGACATCTAGTATCTACTCGCCGTCTTCTTGTGGATCGGGCTCGGGAACCAGGTCTTCCTGATCTGAAATGGTTAAGTAAGGAATGAGCTACACTAACCCAGTAAGGACATCACACTATTTGCCGTCACAGAAGCAAAGGTTGGTAGAAAATTAAAACAACCAATAAAGCAGTAGATTTAAACAAATTCATTTATCAATAATCAAACCATTTACCGTCCACTTACCGCAGTGAGATTTATAAAAACAACCTATGGAAACAATAATATTATATATATCATAAATTCATATATAATCTGTAAGATAGCACATATCATACTTTTATATTCAAATCATCAAATAACAATTTTCCCTTCTTATCAGCCTACTAGTATCCATGGGAATCCATAGGGGTCCCCACTACACGTGAACCATTTTCCTTAAAAAACTTAATTCCAAGGCCGTTCCCATACCCCGTTCGGTATGGACGCCAAAATAATAAACCTCAATACCCCGTTCGGTATGAGGGTGAAGCGGGTCGTCCCCATACCCCGTTCGGTATGGGCGCCAAATGACTAAATCTTCATTCCCCGTCCAGTATGAGACAACGTTCACGGTAGAGTTCTCTATGAACCCAGTCCATCCACCATCTCCCAGGATATCTAGTGAGGCTGTCATCTTATCCATTTATCAAATCCCATCCCATTCCTATTTATCCTTAGTCTCCATTACCAACTCAAACATAAATGCATAGACAAGTAACGTGCATCCAACAAAGCAAGCATATCTTAGATTTCCAAAATTAAACAGTAGTGATATATGCATTCAAAATCATAGAATAAATAAACCAGATACCATAATGCATTTAAACTGTAAAATAAATCAAACAGGAATTAACAAAGAAATATGCGAGGTTCGGGCTCCATTAGCAACCGTAATTAATTATGCATATCTATTTAATTTGTACAAATACAGTATTATCATTTATTCAGACTTCAATTCCATGATAGGAAATAGGATGAGGGGTCCTTACCAGATTTGACACCGAACCCTAGATTTTCACTGCGGTTACGGGCAGTCCCTAGGTTCCCTAAATCTTTTCTTGGGAACTGAAACGTGCTTACAGTACCTACACATGTCCTAAATAACCCAAAAATCAGACCCAGGGCCAATTCGGCCAATTTCAGAATTCTGGCACGGGGGCTCCGCCGTGATCTGGCGCCGCCTCCGCCGCTCACGGCAGTGATCCGCCTCAAGTTGGCTATTTTCGGCCAAATTCAGCTAAACTTGTATCGGTTCCTGTGAGAAAACACCCTTAGGGCCCTCGATGAGATTATTTATAATCATCCGCTTTTGATCTGAGCCGTTCGTCGTTATAATCATCCGTTTTTTATCTGAGCCGTTCGTCGCATTTAATATGAACCGTCCGATCGCAATTAAATAGGAAATGAATCTGGACCATTCATCGTGATTCAATCTGGACCGTCCGTGCACGATTCAATCTGGGTCGTCCGTGCGCGATGCAATCTGGGCTGTCCGTGCGCGTTTTTGATCTGGGTCGTCTGTGCGTGCAGGAACAGATATCATCCATTCGATCGCGCGCACGCAGATCGCCCACGTGGCTTCCTTTCGCGTCAGCGTCTTTGCCACACGACGCGTCCTGGTTGGCTGGGCTGCTGACCGGGCAGCTGACGTGGCACAATTTTTTTAAATTACGTTTTGACCCTCCGATTTTCAATTTTTCTTTCAAAAATACCCCCAGAACTAAAATTTTCACCCCTTTTTCCCAAAATTGTTTTCAATTAAATCCCTAAATAATGTTTACCCCTTATTATTGTTATTATTTCTATTAAAATAAATTAAACTAAATTAAATTCAATATATTATTACATAATTAATCATTATATTCATATAATAATTACCAAATAAAATAAAAAGAAAGGGTTGAGGTGTTACAGATGTATCCCTAAAAATCACATACACTAGCAAACTAACTTTAAAATATTCTAAAAACATTGTGAATTTTTTAAATATTTTGATTCTTCTTACAATAGTGTGATTTTTAATTGAATTTTGAAATCATCTTTTTTGATACTTTTAATGTTTAAAAAGATATTTTAACTTGAAAATTTGTGTGATTTAGACTGAGATATGAAGTAAATACATGACCAATCACAACTAAAGTTGAAGTGTTATTTGTGTCTATTCGGAGTAATATTTTGGTGATGACCTCACATATCATAAAAATGATTAATGATTTAAATCAATAGATTTTTTTTTCTTTTGAGACTCTTTCTACATATAAAGCTCATTCACAAGGAAACAAATGACGGGAGGGAAATGGAATGAGAAAGCGTGTATGAATTTGCAGCGCAGAATGAAACATGAGCGATCATACCAGCACTAATGCAACGGATTCTATCAGAACTCCGCAGGTAAGGGTGCTTGGGCGAGAGTAGTACTAGGATGGGTTATCTCCTGCGAAATCCGTGTATTTCACCCATTTTCTTGGGAAGTCCTCGTGTTGCACCCATTTATTTATAGATGATTCTTTCGACATTACGCACGACTTGAATTATTGCCCACAGGTTTATTCGCAAATGTGAGTCACGGCACCGTGGCATTTTACTTTATATTAGAACGAGAACGAGAGGTGCAGTGCGCACGCACAAGGGAGGAAGAAAAAAGGAGAAGGAGTGTATGTACTTGCAGTGCAAAATTATTCAGGTGCGATCATACCAGCACTAATGCATCGGATCCCATCAAAACTCCGTAGTTAAGTGTGCTTGGGCGAGAGTAGTACTCGGATGGGTGACCTCCTGGGAAGTCCTCGTGATGCACCCATTTTTTTTAGATGGGTCATTCGACGTTACGCGCTAATGGAATTATGAACCGCTGGTTCATTCGCAAAGGTGAGTCACGGTGCCGGGGCATTTTACTTGATATTAGAACGAGAAGGAGAGGAGCAGTGTGAACGCCCAAGGAAACAAATGACGGGAGGGGGGAGGGAAGGAGAAAGTGTGTATGTATTTGCAGCGCGAAATGAAACATGTGCGATCATACCAGCACTAATTCACCGGATCCTATCAGAACTCCACAGTTAATTGTGCTTTGGCGAAAGTAGTACAAGGATGGGTTATCTCCTGGGAAGTTATTCGTGTTGCACGCATATTTTTTTTTAGATGGGTGGTTCGACGTTACGCGCGACTTGAACTATAGTCCGTTGTTTTATACGCAAATGTGAGTCAAGACGCAGGGGTATTTTAATTGATATTAGAACGAGAAGGAGATGTGAAGTGTGAACGCACTAGGAAACAAATGACGGGAGGGGGAAGAAAGGAGAAGGATTGTATGTATTTGCAGCACGAAATAAAACATGTGTGATCATACCAGCACTAATGCACCAGATCCCATCAGAACGCAACAGTTTAGAGTGTTTGGGCGAGAGTAGTACTCGGATGGGTGACCTCCTGGAAAGCCCTCGTGTTGCACCCATTTTTTTTCGGATGGGTCATTTGACGTTACGCGCGAATGGAATTATGAACCGCTGGTTCATTCGCAAAGGTGAGTCACGATGCTGGGGCATTTTACTTGATATTAGAACGAGAAGGAGAGATGCAGAGTGCACGCACAAGGAAACAAATAACGGGAAGGGGGATGGAAGGAGAAAAAGTATATGTATTTGCAACGCAAAATGAAACATAAGGGATCATACCAGCACTAATGCAACGGATTCTATCAGAACTCCGCAGTTAAAGGTGCTTGGGCGAGAGTAGTACTAGGATGGGTGACCTCCTACGAAGTCCTTATATTTCAACATTTTTCTCGGGAAGTCCTCGTGTTGCACCTATTTTTTTGCAGATGATTATTTCGACGTTACGCGCGACTTGAATTATGGTCCGTAGGTTTATTCGCAAATGTGAGTCATGGTGCCGTGGCATTTTACTTGATATTAGAACGAGAACAGGAGGTGCAGTGCGCACGCACAAGAAAACAAATGACGGGAGGTGGAAGAAAGGAGAATGAGTGTATGTATTTGCAGCGCGAAATGAAACAGGTGCGATTCTATTAGCACTAATGCACCGTATCTCATCAGAACTCCACAGTTAAGTGTGCTTGGGCGAGAGTAGTACTCGGATGGGTGACCTCCTAGGAAGTCCTCGTGTTGCATCCATTTTTTTCGGATGGGTCGTTCGACGTTACCCGCGAATGGAATTATGAATCGCTGGTTCATTCGCAAAGGTCAGTCACGGTGCCGGGGCATTTTATTTGATATTAGAACGAGAAGGAGAGATGCAGAGTGCACGCACAAGGAAACAAATGACAGGAGGGGGGATGGGAGGAGAAATAGTGTATGTATTTACAGCGCAGAGTGAAACATGAGCGATCATACCAGAACTAATGCAACAGATTCTATCAGAACTCCGCGGTTAAGGGTGCTTGGGCGAGAGTAGTACTAGGATGGGTGACCTCCTGCGAAGTCCTTATATTTCACCCATTTTCTTCGGAAGTCCTCGTGTTGCACCCATTTTTTTGCAGATGATTCTTTCGACGTTACGCGCGACTTAAATTATGGTCCACAGGTTTATTCGCAAATGTGAGTCACGGCACCGTGGCATTTTACTTGATATTTGAACGAGAACGAAAGGTGCAATGCGCACGCACAAGGAAACAAATGACGGGAGGGGGAAGAAAGGAGAAGGAGTGTATGTATTTGCAGCGCGAAATTAAACAGGTGTGATCTTACCAGCACTAATGCACCGGATCCCATTAGAACTCCGCAGTTAAGGGTGCTTGGGCGAGAGTAGTACTAGGATGGGTGACCTGCTGCGAAGTCCTTATATTTCACCCATTTTCTTGGGAAGTCCTCGTGTTGCACCAAATTTTTTGCAGATGATTCTTTCGACATTACGCGCGACTTGAATTATGGTCCGCAGGTTTATTCGCAAATGTGAGTCACGGCGCCATGGCAGTTTACTTGATATTAAAACGAGAACGGGAGGTGCAGTGCGCACGCACAAGGAAACAAATGACGGGAGGTGGAAGAAAGGAGAATGAGTGTATGTATTTGCAGCGCGAAATTAAACAGGTGTGATTCTATTAGCACTAATGCACCGTATCCCATCAGAACTTCGCAGTTAAGTGTGCTTTGGCGAGAGTAGTACTCGGATGGGTGACCTCCTGGAAAGTCCTCGTGTTACACTCATTTTTTTTCGGATTGATCGTTCGACGTTACGCGCGAATGGAATTATGATCCGCTGGTTCATTCGCAAAGGTGAGTCACGGTACCGGGGCATTTTACTTGATATTAGAACGAGAACGGGAGGTGCAGTGCACACGCACAAGGAAACAAATGACGGGAGGGGGAAGAAAGGAGAAGGAGTGTATGTATTTGCAGTGCGAAATTAAACAGGTGCAATCATACCAGCCCTAATGCACCGGATCCCAGGAGTGTGCTTGGGCGAGAGTAGTACTCTGATGGGAGATCTCTTGGGAAGTCCTCGTGTCGCACCAATTTTTTTTCAGACGGGTAGTTCGACATTACGCGCGACTGGAGCTATGGTCCGCTAGTTTATACACAAATCTGAGTCAAGAAGCAGGTGCATTTTAATCGATATTAGAATGAGAATGAGCGGTGCAGGATGAACGCACAAGGAAACAAATGATGGGAGGGGTGAGTGAAGGAGATGGAGTGTATGTATTTTCAGCGCGAAATGAAACAGGTGCGATCATACCAGCACAAATGCACTGGATCCCATCAGTACTCCGCAGTTAAGTGTGCTTTGGTGAAAGTAGTACAAGGATGGGTTACCTCTTAGGGAGTTCTCGTGTTGCACCCATTTTTTTTAGATGGGCCGTTCGAGGTTACGCGCGACTGGAACTATGGTCCACTGGTTTATACGCAAATGTGAGTTAAGACGCAGGGGCATTTTAATTGATATTTGAACGAGAAGGAGAGGTGAAGTGTGAACGCACCCCGAAACAAATGACGGGAGGGGGAGGAAAGGAGAAGGAGTATATCTATTTGCAACGCAAAATTAAACCAGTGCGATCATACCAGCACTAATGCTCCGGATCCCATCAGAACTCCGCACTTAAGTGTGCTTGGGCGAGAGTAGTACTCGGATGGGTGACCTCCTGTGATGTCCTCGTGTTGCGCCCGTATTTTTTCAGAGGGATCGTTCGACGTTACGCGCGAATAGATTTATGAACCGCTAGTTCATTGGCAAAGGTGAGTCACGGTGCCAGGGCATTTTACTTAATATTAGAACGAGAAGGAGAGATGCAGAGTGCAAGCACAAGGAAACAAATGACGGGAGGGGGGATGGAAGGAGAAAGAGTGTATGTATTTGCAGCGCAGAATGAAACATGAGCGATCATAACAGCACTAATGCAAGGATTCTATCAGAACTCCGCAGTTAAGGGTGCTTAGGCGAGAGTAGTACTAGGATGGGTGACCTCTTGCGAAGTCCTTATATTTCAACCATTTTCTTGGGAAGTCCTCGTGTTGCACCTTTTTTTTGCAGATGATTCTTTCGACATTACGCACGACTTGAATTATGGTGCACAGGTTTATTCACAAATGTGAGCCACGGCGCCGGGGCATTTTACTTGATATTAGAACGAGAACAGGAGGTGCAGTGCGCACGCACAAGGAAACAAATGACAGGAGGAAGAAGAAATGAGAAGGATTTTATGTATTTGCCACGAGAAATTAAATAGGTGCGATCATACCAGCCCTAATGCACCGGATCCCTTAAGAAACTCCGCAGTTAAGTGTGCTTGGGCGAGAGTAGTACTCTGATGGGTGAACTCCTGGGAAGTCCTCGTGTCGCACCAATTTTTTTTCAGACGGGTCGTTTGATGTTACGCGCGACTTAAACTATGGTCCAATGATTTATAAGCAAATGTGAGTCAAGAAGCAGGGACATTCTAATCGATATTAGAACGAGAAGGAGAGGAGCAGTGTGAACGCACAAGGAAACAAATGATGGGAGGGGGGAGGGAAGGAGAAGGAGTGTATGTATTTTCAGCACGAAATGAAACTGGCGCGATCATACCAGCACAAATGCACCGGATCCCATCAGAACTCCACAGTTAAGTGTGCCTTGGCGAAAGTAATACAAGGATGGGTTACCTCCTCGGAAGTTCACGTGTTGAACACATTTTTTTTTTCAGATAGGCCGTTCGACGTAACGCGCGACTGGAACTATGGTCCGCTGGTTTACACGCAAATGTGAGTCAAGACGCAGGGGCATTTCAATTGATATTAAAACGAGAAGGAGAGGTGAAGTGTGAACGCACCAGGAAACAAATGACGGGAGGGGGAAGAAAGGAGAAGGAGTGTTTGTATTTGCAGCACGAAATGAAACAAGTGCGATCCTACGAGCACTAATGCACCGGATCTGAACTCCGTAGTTAAGTGTGCTTGGGCGAGAGTAGTACTCGGATGGGTGACCTCCTGGGAAGTCCTCGTGTTGCACCTATTTTTTTTTAGATGGGTCGTTCGACGTTACGCGCGAATGGAATTATGAACCGCTGGTTCATTAGCAAAGGTGAGTCAAGGTGCCGGGAAATTTTACTTGATATTAGAACGAGAAAGAGAGATGCAAAGTGCACGCACAAGGAAACAAATGACGGGAGTAGGGATGGATGGAGAAAGAGTGTATGTATTTGCAACGCAAAATGAAACATGAGCGATCATACCACCACTAATGCAATTGATTCTATTAGAACTCTGCAATTTAAGGGTGCCTGGGCGAGAGTAGTACTAGGATGGGTGACCTCCCGCGAAGTCCTTATATTTCACCAATTTTCTTGGGAAGTCCTCGTGTTGCACTCATTTTTTTACAGATGATTCTTTCAACGTTGCGCGTGACTTGAATTATGGTCCGCAAGTTTATTCGCAAATGTGAGTCACGGCGCCGTGGGATTTTACTTGATATTTGAACGAGAACGGGAGGTGCAGTGTGCACGCACAAGGAAACAAATGACGGGAGGGGGAAGAAAGGAGAAGGAGTGTATGTATTTGCAGCGCGAAATTAAACAGGTGCGATCATTCCAGCACTAAAGCACCGGATCCCATTAGAACTCTGTAGTTAAGTGTGCTTGGGCGAGAGTAGTACTCGGATGCGTGACCTCTTCGGAAGTCCTCGTGTTGCACCCATTCTTTTTCAGATGTGTCTTTCGACGTTACGCACGAATAGAATTATGAACTGCTTGTTCATTCGCAAAGGTGAGTCACGGTGCCGGGGCATTTTACTTGATTTTAGAACGAGAAGGAGAGGTGAAGTGTGAACGCACCAGGAAACAAACGACGGGAGGGGGAAGAAAGGAGAAGGAGTGTATGTATTTGCAGCGCGAAATGAAACAGGTGCGATCATACCAGCACTAATGCACCGGATCTCATCAGAACTCCGCAGTTAAGGGTGCTTGGGCGATAGTAGTACTAGGATGGGTCACCTCCTGCGAAGTCCTTATATTTCACCCATTTTCTTGGGAAGTTCTCGTGTTGCATCCATTTTTTTTTCAGATGGGTCGTTAGACACTACGCGCGATTGGAACTATGGTCCGCTTGTTTATACGCAAATGTGAGTCAAGAAGCAGGGGCATTTTAATCGATATTAGAACGAGAAGGAGAGGTGCAGTGTGAGTGCAGAAGAAAACAAATGATGGGAGAGGGGAGGGAAGGAGATGGACTGTATGTATTTTCAGCACGAAATGAAACAGTTGTGATCATACCAGCACAAATGCACTGGATCCCATCAGAACTCCGCAGTTAAGTGTGCTTTGGTGAAAGTAGTACAAGGATGGGTTACCTCCTGGGAAGTTCTCGTGTTGCACCCATTTTTTTTTTCAGATGGATCATTCGACGTTACGTGCGTCTGGAACTATGGTCCGCCGGTTCATACGCAAATGTGAGTCAAAACGCAGGGGCATTTTAATTGATATTAGAACGATAAGGAGAGGTGAAGTCTGAACGCACCAGGAAACAAATGACGGGAGGGGGAAGAAAGGAGAAGGAGTGAATGTATTTGCAGTGCGAAATTAATCAAGTGCGATCATTCAAGCACTAATGCACCGGCTCGGATGGGTGACCTCCTGGGAAGCCCTCGTGTTGCACCCATTTTTTTTTGGATGGGTCGTTCGACATTACGCGCGAATGGAATTATGAACCGCTGGTTCATTCGCAAAGGTGAGTCACGGTACCAGGGCATTTTACTTTATATTAGAACAAGAAAGAGAGATGCTGAGTGTACGCAGAAGGAAACAAATGACGGGAGGGGGGATGGAAGGAGAAAAAGTGTATGTATTTGCAGCGCAGAATGAAACATGAGCGATCATACCAGCACTGATGACACGGATTCTATCAGAACTCCGCAAGTTAAGGGTGCTTGGGCGAGAGTAGTACTAGGATGGGTGACCTCCTGCGAAGTCTTTATATTTCACCCATTTTCTTGGGAAGTCCTTGTGTTGCACCCATTTTTTTGCAGATGATTCTTTCAACGTTACGCGCGACTTGAATTATGGTCCAAAGGTTTATTCTAAAATGTGAGTCACGGCGCCGTCGCATATTACTCGATATTTGAACGAGAACGGGAGGTGCAGTCCGCACGCACAAGGAAACAAATGACGGGAGGGGGAAGAAAGGAGAAGGAGTGAATGTATTTGCAACGCGAAATTAATCAGGTGCGATCATACCAGCACTAATGCACCGTATCCCATCAAAACTCCGCAGTTAAGTGTGCTTGGGCGAGAGTAGTACTCGAATGGGTGACCTCCTGGGAAGTCCTCGTGTTACACCTATTTTTTTTCGGATGGGTCGTTCGACGTTACGCGCGAATAGAATTATGAACCGCTGGTTCATTAGCAAAGGTGAGTCACGGTGCCAGGGCATTTTACTTGATATTAGAACGAGTAGGAGAGATGCAGAGTGCACGCACAAGGAAACAAATGACGGGAGGGGGGATGGAAGGAGAAAGAGTGTATGTATTTGCAACGCAGAATGAAACATGAGCGATCATACCACCACTAACGCAATGGATTCTATTAGAACTCAGCTAGTTAAGGGTGCATGGGCGAGAGTAGTACTGGATGGGTGACCTCCTGCAAAATCCTTATATTTCACCCATTTTCTTAGAAAGTCCTCGTGCTGTACCCATTTTTTTGTAGATGATTCTTTCGACGTCACGGGCGATTTGAATTATAGTCTCCAGGTTTATTTGCAAATGTGAGTCACGGCGCCGTGGCATTATACTTGATATTTGAACGAAAACAGGAGGTGCAGTGCGTACAAGGAAACAAATAACGGGAGGGGGAAGAAAGGGGAAGGAGTTTATTTATTTGCAGCGCCAAATTAAACAGGTGTGATCATACCAGCACTAATGCACCGTATCCCATCAGAACTCTGCAGTTAAGTGTGCTTGGGTGAGAGTAGTACTCGGATGGGTGAGCTCCTGGGAAGTCCTCGTGTCGCAACAATTTTTTTTCAGACGGATCGTTCGATGTTACACGCGACTGGAACTACGGTCCGCTGGTTTATACGCAAATTTGAGTCAAGAAGCAGGAGCATTTTAATCGATATTAGAACGAGAAAGAGAGGTGCAGTGTGAACGCACAAGGAAACAAATTATTGGATGGGGGAGGGAAAGAGAAGGAGTGTATGTATTTTCAGCACGAAATGAAACAGGTGCGATCATACCAGCACAAATGCACCGGATCCAATCAGAACTCCGCAGTTAAGTGTGCTTTGGCGAAAGTAGTACAGGGATGGGTTACCTCCTGGGAAGTTCTCGTATTGCACCCATTTTTTTTAAATAAGTCGTTCGACGTTACGCGCGACTGGAACTATGGTCCGTTGGTTTATACGCAAATGTGAGTCAAGACGCAGGGGCATTTTAATTGATATTAGAACGAGAAGGAGAGGTGAAATGTGATCACACCAGGAAGCAAATGACGGGAGGGGGAAGAAAGGAGAAGGAGTGAATGTATTTGCAGCACAAAATTAATCAGTTGCGATCACACCAGCACTAATGCAACGGATCCCATCAGAACTCCGCAGTTAAGTGTGCTTGGGCGAGAGTAGTACTCGGAGGGGTGACCTCCTAGGAGATCCTCGTGTCGCACCTATTTTTTTTCGGATGGGTCGTTTGACGTTACGCGCGAATGGCATTATGAACCACTTGTTCATTCGCAAAGGTGAGTCACGGTGCCGGGGCATTTTACTTAATATTAGAACGAAAAGGAGAGATGCAGAGTGGACGCACAAGGAAACAAATGACGGGAGGGGGGATGGAAGGAGAAATAGCGTATGTATTTGCAGCAGAGAATGAAACATGAGCGATCAAACCAGAACTAATGCAACAGATTCTATCAAAACTCTGCAAGTTAAGGGTTCTTGGGCGAGAGTAGTACTAGGATGGGAGGCCTCCTTCGAACTCCTTATATTTCACCTATTTTCTTGGGAAGTCATCGTGTTGAACCCATTTTTTTCCAGATGATTCTTTTGACGTTACGCGCGACTTGAATTATGGTCCGCAGGTTTATTTGCAAATGTGAGTCACGGTGCCGTGGCATTTTACTCGATATTTGAACGAGAACAGGAGGTGTAGTGCGCACGCACAAGGAAACAAATGACAGGAAGGAGAAGAAAGGAGAATGAGTAAATGTATTTACAACGTGAAATTAATCAGGTGCGATCATACCAGCACTAATGCAGCGGATCCCATCAGAACTCCGCAGTTAAGTGTGCTTGGGCGAGTGTAGTACTCGGATGGGTGACCTCCTGGGAAGTTCTCATGTTGCACTTATTTTTTTTCAGATGGGTCGTTCGACATTACGCGCGAATGGAATTATGAACCGCTGGTTCATTGGCGAAGGTGAGTCACGGTGTCGGAGAATTTTACTTGATATTAGAACGAGAAAGAGAGATGCAAAGTGCACGCACAAGGAAACAAATGACGGGAGGGGGGATGGAAGGACAAAGAGTGTATGTATTTGCAGCGCGGAATGAAACATGAGCGATCATACCACCACAAATGCAATGGATTCTATTAGAACTCCACAAGTTAAGGGTGCTTGGGCGAGAGTAGTACGAGGATGGGTGACCTCCTGTGAAGTCCTTATATTTCACCATTTTCTTGGGAAGTCCTCGTGTTGCACCAATTTTTTTGCAGATGATTCTTTCCACGTTACGTGCGACTTGAATAATGGTCCGCAGGTTTATTTGCAAATGTGAGTCACGACATCGTGGCATTTTACTTGATATTTTAACGAGAACGGGAGGTGCAGTGTGTATAAAAAACAAATGACGAGAGGGGAAAGAAAGGAGAAGGAGTGTATGTATTTGCAGCGCAAAATTAAATAGATGCGATCATACCTGCACTAATGCACCGGAACCCATCAGAACTCTGCAGTTAAGTGTGCTTGGGCGAGGGTAGTACTCGGATGGGAGACCTCCTTGGAAGTCCTCGTGTCGCAACAATTTTTTCTCAGACGGGACGTTCGACGTTATGCGCAACTGGAACTATGGTCCGCTGGTTTATATGCAAATGTAAGTCAAGAAGCAGGAGCATTTTAATCAATATTAGAACGAGTAAAAGAGGTGTAGTGTGAACGCACAAGGAAACAAATTATTGGAGGGGGGAGGGAAGGAGAGGGAGTATTTGTATTTTCAGCACTAAATGAAACATGAGCGATCATACCAGCACAAATCCATCGGATCCCATCAGAACACCGCAGTTAAGTGTGCTTTGGCGAAAGTGGTACAAGGATGGGTTACCTCTGGGAAGTTCTCGTGTTGCACCCATTTTTTTTTTAGATGAGTCGTTCGACGTTACGCGCGACTGGAACTATGATCCGCTCGTTTATACGCAAATGTGAGTCAAGACGCAAGGGAATTTTAATTGATATTAGAACGAGAAGAAGAGGTGAAGTGTGAACGCACCAGGAAGCAAATGACGGGAGGGGGAAGAAAGGAGAAGGAGTGTATGTATTTGCAGTGCGAAATGACACAGGTGCGATCATACCAGCACTAATGCACCAGATCCCATCAGAACTCCGCAGTGAAGTGTGCTTGGGCGAGAGTAGTACTTGGATGGGTGACCTCCTGGGAAGTCCTCGTGTTGCACCCATTTTTTTCGGATGGGTCGTTCGACGCTGCGCACGAATCGAATTATGAAATGCTAGTTCATTCGCAAAGGTGAGTCACGGTACTGGGGCATTTTACTTTATATTAGAACGAGAAGGAGAGATGTAGAGTGCACGCGCAAGGAAACAAATGACGGGAGGGGGGATGGAAGGAGAAAGAGTGTATGTATTTGCAGCGCAGAATGAAACATGAGCGATCTTACAAGTACTAATGCAACGGATTCTATCAGAACTCCGCAAGTTAAGGGTGCTTGGGCGAGAGTAGTACTAGGATGGGTGACCTCCTGCGAAGTCCTTATATTTCACCCATTTTCTTGGAAAGTTCTCGTGTTGCACCCATTTTTTTGCAGATGATTCTCTCGACGTTACGCGCGACTTGAATTATGTTCCACAGCTTTATTCGCAAATGTGAGTCATGGCGCCGTGGCATTTTACTTGATATTTGAACGAGAACGGGAGGTGCAGTGCGCACACACAAAGAAACAAATGACGGGAGGGGGAAGATATGGAAATGAGTGAATATGAGTCAAGAAGCAGGGGCATTTTAATCGATATTAGAACGAGAAGGAGAGGTGCAGTGTGAACGCACAAGGAAACAAATGATAGGAGGGGGGAGAGTAGTACTAGGATGGGTGACCTCCTGCGAAGTCCTTATATTTCACCCATTTTATTAAGAAGTCCTCGTGTTGGACCTATTTTTTTGCAGATGATTCTTTCGACATTACGCGCGACTTGAATTATGGTCCGCAGATTTATTCGCAAATGTGAGTCACGGTGTCGTGGCATTTTACTTGATATTAGAACGAGAACGGGAGGTGCAGTGCGCACGCACAAGGAAACAAATGACGGGAGGGGGAAGAAAGGAGAAGGCGTGTATGTATTTGCAGCGCAAAATTAAACAGGTGTGATCATACCAACACTAATGCACCGGATCCCATCAGAACTCTATAGTTAATTGTGCTTGGGCGAGAGTAGTACTCGGATGGGTGACCTCTTGGGAAGTCCACGTGTCGCCCAATTTTTTTTTTCAGACGGGTCGTTTGACGTTACGCGCAACTTGAACTATGGTCCGCTGGTTTATACGCAAATGTGAGTTAAGAAGCAGGGGCATTTTAATTGATATTAGAACGAGAATGAGAGGTGCAGTGTGAACGCACAAGGAAACAAATGATGGGAGGAGGGAGGGAAGGAGAAGGATTGTATGTATTTTCAGCACAAAATGAAGCAGGTGCGATCATACCAGCACAAATGCACCGGATCCCATCAGAACTACGCACCAATTTTTTTTTTCAGACGGGTCGTTCGACGTTACGTGCGACTTGAACTATGGTCCGCTGGTTTATACGCAAATGTGAGTCAAGAAGCAGGGTAATTTTAATCGATATTAGAATGAGAAGAAGAGGTTCAGTGTGAACGCACAAGCAAATAAATGATGGGAGGGGGGAGGGAAGGAGAAGGAGTGTATGTATTTTCAGCACGAAATGAAACAGGTGCGATCATACCAGCACAAATGCACCGGATCCCATGAGAACTCCGCAGTTAAGTATGCTTTGGCGAAAGTAGTACAAGGATGGGTTACCTCCTGTGAAGTTTTCGTGTTGCACTTATTTTTTTTTTCAGATGGGCCGTTCGACGTAACGCGCGACTGGAACTATGGTCCCCTGGTTTATACGCAAATGTGAGTTAAGACGCAGGGGCATTTTAATTGATATTAGAACGAGAACGGAAGGTACACTGTGAACGCACACGGAAATAAATGACGGGAGGGGGAAGAAAGAAGAAGGAGTGTATGCATTTGCAGCTTGAAATTAAATAGGTGCGATCAAACCAGCACCAATGCACCGAATTCCATCAGAACTCTGCAATTAAGCGTGCTTGGGCGAGAGTAGTACTCGGATGGGTGACCTCTTGGGAAGTCCTCATGTTGCACCAATTTTTTTCGGATGGGTCGTTCGACGTGACGCGCGAATGGAATTATGAACCGCTGGTTCATTCACAAAGGTGAGTCACGGTGCCGGGGCATTTTACTTGATATTAGAACGAGAAGCAGAGATGTAGAGTGCACGCATAAGGAAACAAATGACGGGAGGGGGGATGGACGGAGAAGGAGTGCATGTATTTGCAGCGCTGAATGAAACATGTGCGATCATACCAACACTAATGCAACGGATTCTATCAGAACTCCGCAAGTTAAGGGTGCTTGGGCGAGAGTAGTACTAAGATGGGTGACCTACTGCGAAGTCTTTATATTTCACCCATTTTCTTGGGAAGTCCTCATGTTGCACCAATTTTTTTGCAGATGATTCTTTCGATGTTACGGGCGACTTGAATTATGGTCCGCAGATTTATTAGCAAATGTTAGTCACGGTGCCGTTGCATTTTACTTTATATTTGAACGAGAACGGGAGGTGCAGTGCGCACGCACAAGGAAACAAATGACGGGAGGGGCAAGAAAGGAGAAGGAGAGTATGTATTTGCAGCGCGAAATTAAACAGTTGCTATCATACCAGCACTAATACACTGGATCCCATCAGAACTCCACAGTCAAGTGTGCTTGGGCGAGAGTATTTTTCGGATGGGTGACCTCCTGGGAAGTCATCGTGTTGCACCTATTTTTTTTTGGATGGGTCGTTTGATGTTACGCGCGAATGGAATTATGAACCACTGGTTCATTCGCAAAGGTGAGTCATGGTGCCAGGGCATTTTAGTTGATATTAGAACGAGAATGAGAGATGCAGAGTGCACGCACAAGGAAACAAATGACGGGAGGGGGGATGGAAGGAGAAATAGTGTATGTATTTGCAGCGCAGAATGAAACATAAGCGATCATACCAGCACTAATGCAACAGATTCTATCAGAACTCCGCAGGTAAGGGTGCTTGGGCGAGAGTAGTACTAGGATGGGTTACCTCCTGCGAAGTCCTTGTATTTCACCCATTTTCTTGGGAAGTCCTCGTGTTGCACCCATTTATTTACAGATGATTCTTTCGACGTTACGCACGACTTGAATTATTGTCCGTAGGTTTATTCACAAATGTGAGTCACGGCGCCGTGGCATTTTACTTTATATTAGAACGAGAACGAGAGGTGCAGTGCGCACGCACAAGGAAACAAATGACGGGAGGGGGAAGAAAGGAGAACGAGTGTATGTATTTGCAGCGCGAAATTAAACAGTTGCTATCATACCAGTACTAATACACTGGATCCCATCAGAACTCCACAGTCAAGTGTGCTTGGGCGAGAGTATTTTGTGGATGGGTGACATCCTCGGAAGTCCTCGTGTCGCACCAATTTTATTTCAGACTGGTCGATCGACGTTATGCGTGACTGGAACTATGGTCCGCTAGTTTATACGCAAATGTGAGTCAAGAAGCAGGGGCATTTTAATCGATAATAGAACGAGAAAGAGAGGTGCAGTGTGAACGCACAAGGAAACAAATCATGGGAGGGGGAGGAAAGAATGAGTGTATGTATTTTCAGCACGAAATGAAAGAGGTGCAATCGTACCAGCACAAATGCACCAGATCCCTTCAGAACTACGCAGTTAATTTTGCTTTGGCGAAAGTAGTACAAGGATGGGTTACCTCCTGGGAAGTTCTCGTGTTGCACCAATTTTTTTTTTCAGAACGTTCGTTCGACGTTACGCGCGACTTGAACTATGGTCCGCTGGTTTATACGCAAATGTGAGTCAAGACGCAAGGGCATTTTAATTGATATTAGAAACGAGAATGAGAGGTGAAGTGTGAACGCACCAGGAAACAAATGAATGGAGGGGGAAGAAAGGAGAAGTAGTGTATGTATTTGCAGCGCAAAATGAAACAGGTGCGATCACACCAGCACTAATGCACCGGATCCCATAAGAACTCCGCAGTTAAGTGTGCTTGGGGGAGAGTATTACTCGGATTGGTGATCTCTTGGGAAGTCCTTGTGTTGCACCTATTTTTTTTCTGATGGGTCGTTCGACGTTATGCGCGAATGGAATTATGAACCGCTGGTTCATTCGCAAAGGTGAGTCACGATGCCGGGGCATTTTACTTGATATTAGAATGAGAAGGAGAGATCCAGAGTGCACACACAAGGAAACAAATGACGGGAGGTGGGATGGAAGGAGAAAGAGTGTATGTATTTGCAGCGGAGAATGAAACATGAGCGATCATACCAGCACTAATGCAACAGATTTGATCAGAACTCCGCAAGTTAAGGGTGCTTGGGCCAGAGTAGTACTAGGATGGGTGACCTCCTGCGAAGTCCTTATAATTCACCCTTTTTCTTCGGAAGTTCTCGTGTTGCATCCATTTTTTTTTTCAGATGGGTCGTTTGATGTTACGCGCGACTGGAACTATGGTCCGCTGGTTTATACGCAAATGTGAGTCACGGCGTCGTGGCATTTTACTTGACATTTGAACGAGAACGGGAGGTGCAGTGCGCACGCACAAGAAAAGAAATGACGGGAGGGGGAAGAAAGGAGAAGGAGTGTATGTATTTGCAGCGCGAAATGAAACAGGAGCCATCATACCAGCACTAATGCACCGGATCTGAACTCCGCAGTTAAGTGTGCTTGGGCGAGAGTAGTACTCGGATGGGTGACCTCCTTGGAAGTCCTCGTGTTGCATCCACTTTTTTTCGGATGGGTCGTTCGACGTTACCCGCGAATGGAATTATGAACCGCTGGTTAATTTGCAAATGTGAGTCACGGTGCCGGGGCATTTAACTTGATATTATAACGAGAAAGAGAGATGCGGAGTGCACGCACAAGGAAACAAATGACGGGAGGGGGGATGGGAGGAGAAAGAGTGTATATATTTGTAGCGCATAGTGAAACATGAGTGATCATACCAGAACTAATAAACGGATTCTATCATAACTCCGCGGTTAAGGGTGCTTGGGTGAGAGTAGTACTAGGATGGGTGACCTCCTGCAAAGTCCTTATATTTCACCCATTTTCTTCGGAAGTCCTTGTGTTGCACCCATTTTTTTGCAGATGATTCTTTCGACGTTACGCGCGACTTGAATTATGGTCCGCAGGTTTATTCGCAAATGTGAGTCACAGCGCCGTGGCATTTTACTTGATATTTGACCGAGAACGGGAGGTGCAGTGCGCATGCACAAGGAAACAAATGACGGGAGGGAGAAAAAATGAGAAGGAGTGTATGTATTTGCAGCGCGAAATTAAACAGGTGCGATCATACCATCACTAATGCACCGGATCCCATCAGAACTCCGCAGTTAAGGGTGCTTGGGCGAGAGTAGTACTAGGATGGGTGAGCTCCTGCGAAGTCCTTATATTTCACCCACTTTCTTGGGATGTCCTCGTGTTGCACCCATTTTTTTACAGATGATTCTTTCGAAGTTATGCGTGACTTGAATTATGGTCTGCAGGTTTATTCGCAAATGTGAGTCCCGACGCCGTGGCATTTTACTTGATATTTGAACGAGAACAGGAGGTGCAGTGCGCAGGCACAAGGAAACAAATGACGGGAGGGGGAAGAAAGGAGAAGGATTTTATGTATTTGCCGCGAGAAATTAAATAGGTGCGATCATACTAGCACTAATGCACCGGATCCCATTAGAACTCCGTAGTTAACTGTGCTTGGGCGAGAGTAGTACTTGGATGGGTGACCTCCTCGGATGTCCTTGTGTCGCACAATTTTTTTTTCAGATGGGTTATTCGAAATTACGCGCGACTGTAGTTATGGTCCGCTGGTTTATACGCAAATATGAGTTAAGAAGCAGGGGCATTTTAATCGATATTAGAACGAGAAGGAGAGGTGCAATGTGAATGCACAAGGCTACAAATGCTGGGAGGGGGATGGAAGGAGAAGGAGTGTATGTATTTTCAGCTCAAAATAAAACAGGTGCGATCATACCAGCACTAATGCAACGGATTCTATCAGAACTCCGCAGGTAAGGGTGCTTGGGCGAGAGTAGTACTAGGATGGGTTACCTCTTGCGAAGTCCTTATATTTCACCCATTTTCTTGGGAAGTCCTCGTGTTGCATCCATTTTTTTGTAGATGATTCTTTCGATGTTACGCACGACTTGAATTATATCCGTAGGTTTATTCGCAAATGTGAGTCACGGCGCCGTGGAATTTTACTTGATATATTAACGAGAACGGGAGGTGCAGTGCGCACACACAAGTAAACAAATGACGGGATGGGGAAGAAAGGAGAAGTAGTGTATGTATTTGCTGCGCAAAATTAAACAGGTGCGATCATACCATCACAAATGCACTGGATCCCATCAGAACTCCGCAGTTATGTGTGCATGGTCGAGAGTAGTACTCGGATGGGTGACCTCCTGGGAAGTCCTCGTGTCGCACCAATTTTTTTTCAGACGGGTCGTTCGACGTTACGCGCGACTGGAGCTATGGTCCGCTGGTTTATACGCAAATGTGAGTTAAGAAGCAGGGGCATTTTAATCGATATTAGAACGAGAAGGAGAGGTGCAGTGTGAACGCACAAGAAAACAAATGATGGGAAGGGGATGGAAGGAGAAGGAGTGCATGTATTTTCAGCACGATATAAAACAGGTGCGATCATACCAGCACTAATGCAACGGATTCTATCAGAACTTCGTAGGTAAGGGTGCTAGTGCGAGAGTAGTACTAGGATAGTTTACCTCCTGCGAAGTCCTTATATTTTACCTATTTTCTTGGGAAGTCCTCGTGTTGCACCCATTTTTTTGCAGATGATTCTTTTGATGTTACGCACGACTTGAATTATGGTCCGTAGGTTTATTCGCAAATGTGAGTCACGGCGTCGTGGAATTTTACTTGATATATTAACGAGAATGGGAGGTGCAGTGCGCACACACAAGGAAACAAATGACGGAAGGGGGAAGAAAGGAGAAGGAGTGTATGTATTTGCAGTGCGAAATTAAACAGGTGCGATCATACCAACACTAATGCACCGGATCCCATCAGAACTCCGCAGTTAAGTGTGCTTGGTCGAGAGTAGTACTCGGATGGGTGACCTCCTAGGAAGTCCTCGTGTCGCACTAATTTTTTTTTAGACGGGTAGTTCGACGTTATGCGCGACTGGAACTATTGTCTGCTGGTTTATACTCAATTGTGAGTCAAGAAGCAGGGGCATTTTAATCGATATTAGAACGAGAAGGAGAGGTGCAGTGTGAACGCACAAGAAAACAAATGATGGAAGGGGGGAGGGAAGGAGAAGGAGTGTATGTATTTTCAGCACGAAATAAAACAGGTGCGATCATACCAGCACAAATGCACCGGATCCCATCGTAACTCTGTAGTTAAGTGTACTTTGGCCAAAGTAGTACAAGGATGGGTTACCTCCTGGGAAGTTCTCGTGTCGCACCCATTTTTTTTTTCAGATGGGTCGTTTGACGTTACGCGCTATTGGAACTATTGTTTGCTGGTTTATACGCAAATGTGAGTCAAGACCCAGGGGCATTTTAATTGATATTAGAACAAGAAGGAGAGGTGAATTGTGAACGCACCAGGAAACAAATGACGGGACGGGGAAGAAAGGATAAGGAGTGTATGTATTTGCAGTGCGAAATTAAACAGGTGCGATCATACCAACACTAATGCATAGGATCCCATCTTAACTCTACAGTTAAGAGTGCTTGGGCGAGAGTAGTACTCGGATGGGTGAACTCCTTGGAAGTCCTCGTGTCGCACCAATTTTTTTCCAGACGGGTCGTTCGACGTTACGCGCGACTGGAGCTATGGTCCGCTTGTTTATACGCGAATGTGAGTCAAGAAGCATGGGCATTGTAATCGATATTAGAATGAGATAGAGAGGTGCAGTGTGAACGCACAAGGAAACAAATTATGGGAGGGGGGAGGGAAGGAAAAGGAGTGTATGTATTTTCAGCACGAAATGAAACAGGTGCGATCATACCAGCAAAAATGCACCAGATCCCATAAGAACACTGCAGTTAAGTGTGCTTTGGCAAAAGTAGTACAAAGATGGGTTATCTCCTGGGAAGTTCTCGTGTTGCACCCATTTTTTTTTAGATGGGTCGTTTGACGTTACGCGCAACTGGAACTATAGTCCGCTGGTTTATACGCAAATGTGAGTTAAGACGCAGGGGCATTTTAATTGATATTAGAACGAGAAGGAGAGATAAAGTATGAACGCACCAGGAAACAAATTACGGGAGGGGAAAGAAAGGAGAAGGAGTGTATGTATTTGCAGCGCAAAATGAAACAGGTGCGATCATACCATCACTAATGCACCGGATCCCATCAGAACTCCGCAGCTAAGTGTGCTTGGGCGAGATTAGTACTCGGATGGGTGACATCCTGGGAAGTCCTCGTGTTGCACTCATTTTTTTTCGAATGGGTCGTTCGACGTTATGCGCGAATGGAATTATGAACCGCTGGTTCATTTGCAAAGGTGAGTCACGGTGCCGGGGCATTTTACTTGATATTAGAATGAGAAGGAGAGATGCAGAGTGCATGCACAAGGAAACAAATGACGGGAGGGGCGATGGAAGGAGAAGGAGTATATGTATTTTCAGCACCAAATGAGACAGGTGCGATCATACCAGCACAAATGCACCGGATTCTATCAGAACTCCGCAAGTTAAGGGTGCTTGGGCGAGAGTAGTACTAGGATGTGCGACCTCCTGCGAAGTCCTTATATTTCATCCATTTTCTTTGGAAGTCCTCGTGTTGCACCAATTTTTTTGCAGATGATTCTTTCGACGTTACGCGCGACTTGAATTATGGTCTGCAGGTTTATTCGCAAATGTAAGTCACGGCGCCGTGGCATTTTACTTGATATTAGAACGAGAACAGGAGGTGCAGTTCGCACGCACAAGGAAACAAATGACGGGAGGGGGAAGAAAGGAGAAGGATTTTATGTATTTGCCGTGTGAAATTAATTAGGTGCGATCATACCAGCACTAATGCACCGGTTTCCATTAGAACTCTGTAGTTAAGTGTGCTTGGGCTAGAGTAGTACTCGGATGGGTGACATCTTGAGAAGTCCTCGCGTCGCACTAATTTTTTTTCAGACAGGGTCGTTCGACGTTACATGCGACTGGAACTAGGGTTCGCTGGTTTATACGCAAATGTGAGTCAAGAAGCTGGGGCATTTTAATCGATATTAGAACGAGAATGAGAGGTGCAGCGTGAACGCACAAGGAAACAAATGATGGAAGGGGGGAGGGAAGGAGAAGGTGTGTATGTATTTGTAGCGTGAAATGAAACATGTGAGATCATACCTGCACTAATTCACCGGATCCTATCAGAACTCCGCAGTTAAATGTGCTTGGGCGAGAGTATTACTCGGATGGGTGACCTCCTGGGAAGTCCTCGTGTTGCACCCATTTTTTTTCCGATGGGTCGTTCGATATTACGCGCGAATGGAATTATAAACCACTGGTTCATTCGCAAAGGTGAGTCACGGTGCCGTCCCATTTTTCTTGATATTAGAACGAGAAGGAGAGATGCAGAGTGCACGCACAAGGAAACTAATGACGGAAAGGGGGAGGGAAGGAGTGTATGTATTTTCAGCACAAAATGAAACGGGTGCGATTATACCAGCACAGATGCACCGGATCCCATCAGAACTCCGCAGTTAATTGTGCTTTGGCGAAAGTAGTTTAAGGATGGGTTTCCTCCTGGGAAGTTCTCATGTTGCACCCTTTTTTTTTTCAGGTAGGCCGTTCGACGTTACGCGCGACTGGAACTATGGTCCGCTGGTTGATAAGCAAATGTGAGTCAAGACGCAGTGACATTTTAATTGATATTAGAACGAGAAGGAGAGGTGAAGTTTGAACGCACTAGGAAACAAATGACGGGAGGGGGAATAAAGGAGAATGAGTGTATGTATTTGCAGTGTGAAATGAAACAGGTGCGATCATACCAGCACTAATGCACCGGATCCCATCAGAACTCCACAGTCAAGTGCACTTGGGCGAGAGTAGTACTCGGATGGGTGACCTCCTGGGAAGTCCTCATCTTGCACCCTTTTTTTTCGGATGGGTCGTTCGACGTTATGTGCGAATGGAATTATGAACCGCTGGTTCATTCGCAAAAGTGAGTCACGGTGCCGGGGCAATTTACTTGATATTAGAACGAGAAGGAGAGATGCAGAGTGCACGCACAAGGAAATAAATGATGGGAGGGGGGATGGAAGGAGAAATAGTGTATGTATTTGCAGCGCAGAATGAAACTTGAGGGATCATACCAGCACTAATGCAACGGATTCTATCAGAACTCCGCAGTTAAGGGTGCTTGGGCGAGAGTAGTACTAGGATGGGTGACCTCCTGCGAAGTCCTTATATTTTACCCATTTTCTTGGGAAGTCCTCGTGTTGCACCCATTTTTTTACAGATGATTCTTTCCACGTTACACGCGACTTGAATTATGTTCCGCAGGTTTATTCACAAATATGAGTCACTGCGCCGTGGCATTTTACTTGATATTAGAACGAGAATGGGAGGTGCAGTGCGCACGCACAAGAAAACAAATGACGGGAGGGGGAAGAAAGGAGAAGGATTTTATGTATTTGCCGCGCGAAATTAGATAGGTGCGATCATACCAGCATTAATGCACCGGATCCCATCAGAACTCTGTAGTTAAGTGTGCTTGGGCGAGAGTAGTACTTAGATGGGTGACCTCCTGGGAAGTCCTCACCTCGCACTAATTTTTTTTCAGACAGGTCGTTCGACGTTACGCGCGACTTGAACTATGGTCCGCTGGTTTATACGCAAATGTGAGTTAAGAAGCAGGGGCATTTTAATTGATATTAGAACGAAAAGGAGAGGTGCAGTGTGAACGCACAAGGAAACAAATGATGAGAGGGTGAGGGAAGGAGAAGGAGTGTATGTATTTTAAGCACGAAATGAAACAGGTGTGCTCATACCAGCACTAATGCAACGGATTCTATCAGAACTCCGCAGGTAAGGGTGCTTGGGCGAGAGTAGTACTAGGATGGGTTACCTCCTGCGAAGTCTTTATATTTCACCCATTTTCTTGGGACGTCCTCGTGTTGCACCCATTTTTTTGCAGATGATTCTTTCATCGTTACGCGCGACTTGAATTATGGTCCGCAGGTTTATTCGCAAATGTGAGTCACGGCGCCGTGGAATTTTACTTGATATTTAAACGAGAACGGGAGGTGCAGTGCGCACACACAAGGAAACAAATGACGGGAGGGGGAAGAAAGGAGAAGGAGTGTATGTATTTGCAGTGCGAAATTAAACAGGTGCGATCATACCAACACTAACGCACCGGATCCCATCAGAACTTCGCAGTTAAGTGTGCTTGAGCGAGACTAGTACTCGGATGGGTGACATCTTGGGAAGTCCTCGTATCACACCAACTTTTTTTCAGACGAGTCGTTCGACGTTATGCGCGACTAAAACTATTGTCCACTGGTTTATAAGCAAATGTGAGTCAAGAAGAAGCGGCATTTTAATCGATATTAGAACGAGAAGGAGAGGTGCAGTGTGAATGCACAAGAAAACAAATTTTGGGAGGGGCGAGGGAAGGAGAAGGAGTGTATGTATTTTTAGCACGAAATGAAACAGGTGCGATCATACCAACACAAATGCACTGGATCCCATCAGAACTCCGTAGTTAAGTGTGCTTTGGCGAAAGTAGTACAAGGATGTGTTACCTCCTGGGAAGTTCTCGTGTCACACCAATTTTTTTTCAGACGAGTCGTTCGACGTTACGCGCGACTGGAACTATTGTCCGCTGGTTTATAAGCAAATGTGAGTCAAGAAGAAGCGGTATTTTAATCGATATTAGAACGAGTAGAAGAGGTGCAGTGTGAACGCACAAGGAAACAAATTATGGGAGGGGGGAGGGAAGGAGAAGGAGTATATGTATTTTCTGCACGAAATGAAACTGGTGCGATCATACCAGCAAAAATGCACTAGATTCCATAAGAACTCCGCAGTTAAGTGTGCTTTGGCGAAAGTAGTACAAGGATGGGTTACCTCCTGGGAAGTTCTCGTGTTGCACCCATTTTTTTTTCCAGATGGGTCGTTCGACGTTACGCGCGACCGGAATTATGGTCCGCTGGTTTATACGCAAATGTGAGTCAAGACGCAGGGGCATTCTAATTGATATTAGAACGAGAATGAGAGGTGAAGTGTGAACGCACCAGGAAACAAATGAAGGGAGGGGGAAGAAATGAGAAGGAGTGTATGTATTTGCAGCGCGAAATGAAACAGGTGCGATCATACCAGCACTAATGCACCGGATCCCATAAGAACTCCGCAGTTAAGTGTGCTTGGGCGAGAGTAGTACTCGGATGGGTGAGCTCCTGCGAAGTCCTCGTGGTGCACCCATTTTTTTTTGGATGCTCGACGTTACGCGCGAATGGAGTTATGAACCATTGGTTCACTCGCAAAGGTGAGTAGCGGTGCTGGGACATTTTACTTGATATTAAAACGAGAAGGAGAGATACAGAGTGCACGCACAAGGAAACAAATAACTGGAGGGGGGATTGAAGGAGAAAGAGTGCATGTATTTGAAGCGCAGAATGAAGAATGAGTGATCATACCAGCACTAATGCAACGGATTCTATCAGAGCTCCGCAAGTTAAGGGTGTTTGGGCGAGAGTAGTACTAGGATGGGTGACCTCCTGCGAAGTCTTTATATTTCACCCATTTTCGTGGGAAATTCTCGTGTTGCACCCATTTTTTTGCAGATGATTCTTTCGACGTTACGCGCGACTTGAATTATGGTCCGCAGGTTTATTCGCAAATGTGAGTCACTGCGCCGTGGCATTTTACTTGATATTATAACGAGAACGGGAGGTGCAGTGCGCACGCACAAGGAAACAAATGACGGGAGGGGGAAGAAAGGAGAAGGAGTGTATGTGTTTGCAGCGCGAAATTAAACAGGTGCGATCATACTAGCTCTAATGCAACGGATCCCATCAAAACTCCGCAGTTAAGTGTGCTTGGGCGAGAGTAGTACTCGGATGGGTGACCTCATAGGAAGTCCTCGTGTCGCACCAATTTTTTTCAGACGGGTTGTTCGACGTTACGCGCGACTGAAATTATTGTCCGCTGGTTTATACACAAATGTGAGTCAAGAAGCAGGGGCATTTTAATCGATATTAGAACGAGAAAAAGAGGTGCAGTGTGAACGCACAAGAAAACAAATGATGGGAGGGGGGAGGGAAGGAGAAGGAGTATATGTATCTTCAGCGTGAAATGAAACAGGTGCGATCATACCTGCAAAAATGCACCGGATCCCATCAGATATCCGCAGTTAAGTGTGCTTTGGCGAAAGAACCACAAGGATGGGTTACCTCCTTGGAAGTTCTCGTGTTGCACCCATTTCTTTTTTCAGATGGGTCGTTCGACGTTATGCGCGACTGGAACTATTGTCCGCTGGTTTATACGCAAATGTCAGTCAAGACGCAGGGGCATTTTAATTGATATTAGAACGACAAAGAGAGTTGAAGTGTGACCGCACCAGGAAACAAATGAAGGGAGGGGGAACAAATGAGAAGGAGTGTATGTATTTGCAGCGCGAAATGAAGCAGGTGCGATCATACCAGCACTAATGCTCCGGATCTTATCAGAACTCCGCAGTTAAGTTTGATTTGGCGAGAGTAGTACTCGTACGGGTGACCTCCTGCGAAGTACTCGTGTTGCACCCATTCTTCTTCGGATGGGTCGTTCGACGTTACGCGCGAATGGAATTATGAACCGCTGGTTCATTCGCAAAAGTGAGTCACGGTGCCGGGACATTTTACTTGATAATAGAACGAGAAGGAAAGAAGCAGAGTGCACGCACAAGGAAACAAATGACGGGAGGGGGGATGGAAGGAGAAAGAGTGTATGTATTTGCAGCGCAGAATGAAACATGAGCGATCATACCAGCACTAATGCAACGGATTCTATCAGAACTCCGCAAGTTAAGGGTGCTTGCGCTAGAGTAGTACTAGGATGGGTGACCTCCTGCGAAGTCCTTATATTTCACCCATTTTCTTGGGAAGTCCTCGTGTTGCACCCATTTTTTTGTAGATGATTCTTTCGATGTTACGCACGACTTGAATTATGGTCCGCAGGTTTATTCGCAAATGTGAGTCACGACGCCGTGACATTTTACTTGATATTATAACGTGAACGGGAGGTGCAATGCGCACGCACAAGGAAACAAATGACGGGAGGGGAAAGAAAGGAGAAGGAGTGTATGTATTTACAGCGCGAAATTGAACAGTTACGATCATACTAGCCCTAATGCACCTGATCCCATAAGAAACTCCACAGTTAAGTGTGCTTGGGCGAGAATAGTACTCGTATGGGTGACCTCTTGGGAAGTCCTCGTGTCACTCCAATTTTTTTCAGACGGGTCGTTCGACGTTACGCGCGACTGGAGCTATTGTCCGCTTGTTTATACGCAAATGTGAGTCAAGAAGCAGGGGTATTTTAATCGATATTAGAACGAAAAGGAGAGGTGCAGCGTGAACGCACAAGGAAACAAAGGATGGGACGAGGGAGGGAAGGAGAATGAGTGTATGTATTTTCAGCGCAAAATAAAACAGGTGCGATCATACCAGCACAAATGCACCGGATCCCATCAGTACTCCGCAGTTATGTGTGCTTTGGCGAAAGTAGTACAAGGATGGGTTACCTCCTGGGAAGTTCTCGTATTGCACCCATTTTTTTTTCAGATGGGCCGTTCGACGTTAAGTGCGACTGGAACTATAGTCCGATCGTTTATACGCAAATGTGAGTCAAGACGCAGTGGTATTTTAATTGATATTAGAACGAGAATGAGAGGTGAAGTGTGAACGCACCAGGAAACAAATGACGGGAGGGGGAAGAAAGGAGAAGGAGTGTATGTATTTACAGCGCGAAATTAAACAGGTGCCATCATACCAGCAATAATGCACCGGATCCGATGAGAACTCCGCACTTAAGTGTACTTTGGCGAGAGTAGTACTCGGATGGGTGACATCCTGGGAAGTCCTCGTGTTGCACCCATTTTTTTTCGGATGGCTCGTTCGACGTTACGCGCGAATGAAATTATGAACCGCTGGTTCATTCGCAAAGGTGAGTCACGGTGCCGGGGCATTTTACTTGATATCAGAACGAGAAGGAGAGATGCAGAGTGCAAGCACAAGGAAACAAATGACGGGAGGGGGGATGGAAGGAGAAAGAGTGTATGTATTTGCAGCGCATAATGAAACATGAGCGATCATACCAGAACTAATGCAAAGGATTCTATCAGAACTCCGCAAGTTAAGGGTGTTTGGGCGAGAGTAGTACTAGGATGGGTGAGCTCCTGTGAAGTCCTTATATTTCACCCATTTTCTTTGGAAGTCCTCGTGTTGCACCAATTTTTTTGCAGATGATTCTTTCGACGTTACGCGCGACTTGAATTATGGTCCGCAGGTTTATTCGCAAATGTGAGTCACGTCGCCGTGGCATTTTACTTGATATTAGAACGAGAACAGGAGGTGCAGTTCGCACGCACAAGGAAACGAATGACGGGAGGGGGAAGAAAGGAGAAGGATTTTATGTATTTGCTGTGCGAAATTAAATAGGTGCGATCATACCAGCACTAATGCACCGGTTCCCATTAGAACTCTGTGGTTAAGTGTGCTTGGGCTAGAGTAGTACTCGGATGGGTGACATCTTGAGAAGTCCTCGCGTCACACTAATTTTTTTTCAGACAGGGTCGTTCGACGTTACGTGCGACTGGAACTAGGGTCCGCTGGTTTATACGCAAATGTGAGTCAAGAAGCTGGGGCATTTTAATCGATATTAGAACGAGAAGG
Organism: Carica papaya; assembly: GCF_054855325.1. Lineage (NCBI taxonomy): Eukaryota > Viridiplantae > Streptophyta > Magnoliopsida > Brassicales > Caricaceae > Carica > Carica papaya. Next base: position 21,913,904 of record NC_142316.1, read on the forward strand.
AGAGGTGCAGCGTGAACGCACAAGGAAACAAATGATGGGAGGGGAGAAGAAAGATGGAGTGTATGTATTTTCAGCACGAAATGAAACAGGTGCGATCACACCAGCACAAATGCACCGGATCCCATCATATATCCGAAGATAATTGTACTTTGGCGAAAGTAGTACAAGGATGGGTTACCTCCTAGGAAGTTCTCGTGTTGCACCCATTTTTTTTTTCAGATGGGTCGTTCGACGATACGCGCGACTGGAACTATGGTCCGCTGGTTTATACGCAAATGTGAGTCATGACGCAGGGGCATTTTAATTGATATTAGAACGAGATGGTGAGGTGAAGTGTGAACGCACTAGGAAACAAATGACGGGAGGGGGAAGAAAGAGTAGGAGTGTATGTATTTGCAGTGGATCCCATAAGAACTCCGCAGTTAAGTGTGCTTGGGCGAGAGTAGTACTCGGATGGGTGACCTCCTGCGAAGTCCTCTTGTGGCACCCATTTTTTTTCGGATGGGTCGTTCGACGTTACACGGGAATGGAATTATGAACTGCTAGTTCATTCGCAAAGGTGAGTCACGGTGCCAGGGCATTTTACTTGATATTAGAACGAGAAGGGGAGATGCAGAGTGCACGCACATGGAAACAAATAACGGGATGGGGGATGGAAGGAGAAAGAGTGTATGTTTTTGCAGCGCAGAATGAAACGTGAGCGAACATACCAGCACTAATGCAACGGATTCTATAAGAACTCTGTAGTTAAGGATGCTTGGGCGAGAGTAGTACTAGGATGGGTTACCTCCTGCGAAGTCCTTATATTTCACCATTTTTCTTGGGAAGTCCTCGTGTTGCACCCATTTTTTTGCAGACGATTCTTTCGACGTTAAGCGCGACTTGAATTATGGTCTGCAGGATTATACGCAAATTTGAGTCACGCCGCCGTGGTATTTTACTTGATATTTGAACGAGAACGGGAGGTGCAGTGCGCACACACAAGGAAATAAATGACGGGAGGGGGAAGAAAGGAGAAGGAGTGTATGTATTTGCAGCGCGAAATTAAACAAGTGCGATCATACCAGCACTAATGCACCGGATCCCATCAAATCTTCGTAGTTAAGTGTGCTTGGGCGAGAGTAGTACTCGGATGGGTGACCTCTTGGGAAGTATTTGTGTTCCACCAATTTTTTTTCAGACGAGTCGTCCGACGTTACGCGCAACTGGAATTATGTTCCGCTGGTTTATAGGCAAATGTGAGTCAAGATGCAGGGGCATTTTAATCGATATGAGAACGAGAAGGAGTGGTGCAGTGTGAACGCACAGTGAAACAAATGATGGGAGGGGGGAGGGAAGGAGAATGAGTGTATGTATTTTCAGCGTGAAATAAAACATGTGCGATCATACTAGCACAAATGCACCGGATCCCATCAGAACTACGCAGTTAAGTGTTTTTTTGCGAAAGTAGTACATGGATGGGTTACCTCCTGGGAAGTTCTGGTGTTGCGCCCATTTTTTTTTTCAGATGGGTCGTTCGACGTTATGCGCGACTGGAACTATCGTCCGCTTGTTTATACGCAAATGTGAGTCAAGACGCAGGGGCATTTTAATTGATATTAGATCGAGAAGGAGAGGTGAAGTGTGAACGCACCAGGAAACAAATGACAGGAGGGGGAAGAAAGGAGAAGGAGTGTATATATTTGCAACGCGAAATGAAACAGGTGCGATCATACCAGCACTAATGAACCGGATCTCATCAGAACTCCTCAGTGTCTTTGGGCGAGGGTAGTACTCAGATTGGTGACCTCCTGGGAAGTCCTCGTGTTGCACTCATTTTTTTTATATGGATCATTCGACGTTACGCATGAATAAAATTATGTATCGTTGGTTCATTCGCAAAAGTGAGTAACGGTGCCGGGGCATTTTCTTTGATAATAGAACGAGAATGAGAGATGCAGAGTGGATGCACAAGGAAACAAATGACGGGAGGGGTGATGGAAGGAGAAAGAGTGTATGTATTTGCAATAATGAAATATGAGCGATCATACCAGAACTTATGCAACGAATTCTATCAGAACTCCCCAAGTTAAGGGCGCTTGGGCGAGAGTAGTACTAGGATGGGTGACCTCCTATGAAGTCCTTATATTTCACAAATTTTCTTGGGAAGTTCTCGTGTTGCACCCATTTTTTTGCAGATAATTCTTTCGACGTTGCACGTGACTTGAATTATGGTCCGAAGGTTTATTCACAAATGTAAGTCACGGCGCCGTGACATTTTACTTGATATTTGAACGAGAACGGGAGGTACAGTGTGCACTCACAAGGAAACAGATGACGAGAGGGAGAAGAAAGGAGAAGGAGTGTATGTATTTGCAGCGCGAAGTGAAAAAGTTGCGATCATACCAGCACTAATGCACTGGATCCCATCAAAACTCCGCAGTTAAGTGTGCTTGGGCGAGAGTAGTACTCGGATGGGTGACCTCTTGGGAAGTCCTCGTGTTGCACCCATTTTTTTTTCAAATGGGTCGTTCGACGTTACGCGTGAATAGAATTATGAACCGCTGGTTCATTCGCAAAAGTGAGCCACGGTGCCGGAGAATTTTACTTGATATTAGAACGAGAATGAGTGATGTAGAGTGCACGCACAAGGAAACAAATGACGGGAGGGAGGATGGAAGGAGAAAGAGTGTATGTATTTGCAGCGCAGAATTAAACATGCGCGATCATACCAGCACTAATGCAAAAGGATTCTATCAGAACACCGCAAGTTAAGGGTGTTTAGGCGAGAGTAGTACTAGGATGGGTGACCTCCTACGAAGTCCGTATATTTCACCCATTTTCTTGGGAAATCCAAGTGCTGCACCCATTTGTTTGCAGATGATTCTTTCGACGTTACGCGCGACTTGAATTATGGTCCATAGGTTAATTTGCAAATGTGAGTCACGGCGTCGTGACCTTTTACTTGATATTTAAACGAGAATGGGAGGTGCAGTGGGCACGCACAAGGAAACAAATGACGGGAGGGGGAAGAAATGAGAAGGAGTGTATGTATTTGCAGCGGGAAGTTAAACAAGTGCAATCATACCAGCACTAATGCACCGGATTCCATCATAACTCCACAGTTAAGTGTGCTTGGGTGAGAGTAGTACTCGGATTGGTCACCTCCTGGGAAGTTCTCGTGTTGCACCCATTTTTTTTCGGATGGGTCGTTCAACGTTACGCGTGAATAGAATTATGTACCGCTAGTTCATTCGCAAAGGTGAGTCACGGTGCCGGGGCATTTTACTTGAGATTAGAACGAGAAGGAGAGATGCAGAGTGCACGCACAAGGAAACAAATGACAGGAGGGTGGATGGAAGGAGAAAGAGTGTATGTATTTGCAGCGCAGAATGAAACATGAGCAATCATACCAGCATTAATGCAACGGATTCTATTAGAACTCGGCAAGTTAAGGGTGCTTCGGCGAGAGTAGTACTAGGATGGGTGACCTCCTGCAAAGTCCTCATATTTCACCCATTTTCTTTGGAAGTTCTCTTGTTGCACCAATTTTTTTTTTTAGATGGTTGGTTCGATGTTATGCGCGACTGGAACTATGGTCCGCTGGTTCATTCGCAAAGGTGAGTCACGGCGCCGTGGCATTTTACTTGATATTTAAACGAGAACGGGAGGTGCAGTGCGCACGCACAAGGAAACAAATGACGGGAGAGGGAAGAAAGGAGAAGGAGTGTATGTATTTGCATCGCAAAATTAAACAGGTGCGATCATACCAGCACTAATGCAATGGATCCCATCAAAACACCGCAATTAAGTGTGCTTGGGCGAGAGTAATATTCGTATGGGTGACCTCCTGGGAAGTCCTCGTGTTGCGCCAATTTTTTTTCGGATGGGTCGTTCGACGTTACACGCGAATGGAATTATGAACCGCTGGTTCATACGCAAAGGTGAGTCACGGTACCGGGGCATTTTACTTGATATTAGAACGAGAAGGAGAGATGCAGAGTGCACGCACAAGGAAATAAATGACGGAAAGGGGGATGGAAGGAGAAAGAGTGTATGTATTTGCAGCGCAGAATGAAACATGAGCGATCATACCAGCACAATTGCAACGGATTCTATCAGAACTCCGTAGTTAAGGGTGTTTGGGCGAGAGTAGTACTAGGGTGGTTGACCTCCTGCAAAGTCCTTATATTTCACCCATTTTCTTTGGAAGTCCTCGTGTTGCACCCATTTTTTTGCATATGATTCTTTCGACGTTACGCGCGACTTAAATTATGGTCCGCAGGTTTATTCGCAAATGTGAATCACGGCGCCGTGGGATTTTACTTGATACTAGAACGAGAACGGGAGGTGCAGTGCGCATGCACAAGGAAACAAATGACGGGAGGAGGAAGAAAGGAGAATGAGTGTATGTATTTGTAGCGTGAAATTAAACAAGTGTGATCAAACCAGCACTAAAGCACCGGATCCCATTAGAACTCTGCAGTTAAGTGTGCTTGGGCGAGAGTAGTACTCGGATGTGTGACCTCCTGAGAAGTCCTCGTGTGGCACCAATTTTTTTTCAGACAGTCGTTTGACGTTACGCACGACTGGAACTATTTTCGGCTAGTTTATATGCAAATGTGAGTGAAGAAGATGGGGCATTTTAATTGATATTAGAACGAGAAGGAGAGGTACAGTGTGAACGCACAAGGAAACAAATGACGGGAAGAGGAAGAAAGGAGAAGGAGTGTATGTATTTGCAGCGCGAAATTAAACAGGTGTGATCATACCAGCACTAATGCACCGGATCCCATCAGAACTCCGCATTTAAGTGTGCTTGGGCGAGAGTAGTACTCGGATGGGTGACCTCTTGGGAAATCCTCGTGTTGCACGCATTTTTTTTCGGATGGGTCGTTCGATGTTACGCGCGAATGGAATTATGAACCACTGGTTCATTCGCAAAGGTGTGTCACGGTGCCGAGGCATTTTACTTGATATTAGAAGGAGAAGGAGAGATGCAGAGTGCACGCAGAAGGAAACAAATGACGGGAGGGGGGATGGAAGGAGAAAGAGTGTATGTATTTGCAGCGCAGAATGAAACATGAGTGATCATTCCAGCACTGATGCGACGGATTCTATAAGAACTCCACAGTTAAGGGTGCTTTGGCGAGAGTAGTACTAGGATGGGTGACCTCCTGCGATGTCCTTATATTTCACCTATTTTTTTGGGAAGTCGTCGTGTTGCACTCATTTTTTTGTAGATTATTCTTTCGACGTTACGCGCGACTTAATTTATGGTCCACAGGTTTATTCGCAAATGTGAGTCTGGCGCCGTGACATTTTACTTGATATTTGAACGAGAACAGGAGGTGCAGTGCGCACGCACAAGGAAACAAATGATGGGAGGGGGAAGAAAGGAGGAGTGTATGTATTTGCAGCGCGAAATTAAACAGGTGCGATCATACAAGCACTAAAGCACCGGATCCCATTAAAACTCCGCAGTTAAGTGTGCTTGGGTGAGACTGGTACTTGGATGGGTGACCTCCTGGGAAGTCCTCGTGTCGCATCAATTTTTTTAGACCGGTCGTTCGACGTTATGCGCGACTTGAACTATGGTTCGCTGGTTTATACGCAAATATGAGTCAAGAAGCAGAGGCATTTTAATCGATATTAGAACAAGAAGGAGAGGTACAGTGTGAATGCGCAAGGAAACAAATGATGGGAGGGGGGAGGGAAGGAGAAGGAGTGTATGTATTTTCAGCACGAAATGAAACAGGTGCGATCATATCAGCACAAATGCACCGGATCCCATCAGAACTTCGCAGTTAAGTGTGCTTTGGCGAAAGTAGTACAAGGATGGGTTACCTCATGGGAAGTTCTCGTATTGCAACTATTTTTTTTTTCAGATGGGTCATTAAACGTTAAACGCTATTGGAACTATGGTTTGCTGGTTTATACGCAAATGTGAGTCAAGACGCAAGGGCATTTTAATTGATATTAGAACGAGAAGGAGAGGTGAAGTGTGAACACACTAGGAAACAAATGACGGGAAGAGGAAGAAAGGAGAAGGAGTGCATGTATTTGCAGCGTGATATGAAACAGGTGCGATCGTACCAGCACTAATGCACCGGATCTGAACTCCGCAGTTAAGTGTGCTTGGGCGAGAGTAGTACTCGGATGGGTGACTTCTTGGGAAGTCCTCGTGTTGCACCTATTTTTTTTCGGATGGGTCGTTCGACGTTACACGCGAATGGAATTATAAACCGCTGGTTCATTCGCAAAGGTGAGTCACGGTACCGGGGCTTTTTACTTGATATTAGAACGAGAAGGAGAGATGCAGAGTGCACGCACAAGGAAATAAATGACGGGAGGGGGAATGGAATGAGAAAGAGTGTATGTATTTGCAGCACAGAATGAAACATGAGTGATCATACCAGCACTAATGCAACGGATTCTATAAGAACTCCGCAAGTTAAGGGTGCTTGGGCGAGGGTAGTACTAGGACGGGTGAACTCCTGCGAAGTCCTTATATTTCACCCATTTTCTTGGGAAGTCCTCGTGTTGCACCTATTTTTTTGCAGATGATTCTTTCGACATTACGCGCGACTTGAATTATGATCCGCAGGTTTATTCGCAAATGTGAGTCATGGCGCCGTGACATTTTACTTTATATTTGAACGAGAACGAAAGTTGCAGTGTGCACGCACAAGGAAACAAATAACGGGAGGGGGAAGAAAGGAGAAGGAGTGTATGTATTTGCAGCGCGAAATAAAACAGGTGCGATCATACCATTACTAATGAACCGGATCCCATCAGAACTCCGCAGTTAAGTGTGCTTCGGCGAGAGTAGTACTCGGATGGGTGTATCTTGGGAAGTCCTCGTGTCGCACAAATTTTTTTTCAGACGGCTCGTTGGATGTTACGCGCGATTGGAACTATGGTCCGCTGGTTTATACGCAAATGTGAGTCAAGACGCAGGGGCATTTTAGTTGATATTAGAACGAGAAGGAGAGGTGAAGTGTGAACGCATCAGGAAACAAATGACGGGAGGGGGAAGAAAGGAGAAGGAGTGTATGTATTGGCAGCGCAAAATGAAACAGATGCGATCATTCCAGCACTAATGCACTGGAACTGAACTCCGCAATTAAGTGTGCTTGGGCGAGAGTTGTACTCGGATAGGTGACCTCCTGGAAAGTTCTCGTGTTGCACCCATTTTTTTTTTTCAGATTGGTCGTCCGACGTTACGCGCGACTGGAACTATGGTCCTCTGGTTTATACGCAAATGTGAGTCAAGACGCAGGGGCATTTTAATTGATATTAGAACGAGAATGAGAGGTGAAGTGTGAACGCACCGGGAAACAAATGACGGGAGGGGGAAGAAAGGAGAAGGAGTGTATGTATTTGCAGCGCGAAATGAAACAGGTGCTATCATACCAGCACTAATGCACCAGATTTGAACTCCGCAATTAAGTGTGCTTGGGCGAGAGTAGTACTCGGATGGGTGACCTCTTGGAAAGTCCTCGTGTTGCACCCATTTTTTTTTCGGATGGGTCGTTCGACGTTACGAGCGAATGAAATTATGAATCGCTGGTTCATTCGCAAAGGTGAGTCACGGTGCCGGGGCATTTTACTTGATATTAGAACGAGAATGAGAGATGCAGAGTGCACACACAAGGAAACAAATGGTGGGAGGGGGAATGGAAGGAGAAATAGTGTATGTATTTGCAGCGCAGAATGAAACATGAGCGATCATACCAGCACTAATACAACGGATTCTATCAGAACTCCGCGAGTTAAGGGTGCTTGGGCGAGAGTAGTACTAGGATGGGTGACCTCCTGCGAAGTCCTTATATTTCACCCATTTTCTTGGGAAGTCCTCTTGCTGCACCTATTTTTTTGTAGATGATTCTTTCGACGTTTATGGTCCACAGGTTTATTCGCAAATGTGAGTCACGGTGCCTTGGCATTTTACTTGATATTAGAACGAGAACGGGAGGTGCAGTGCGCACGCACAAGGAAACAAATGATGGGAGGGGGAAGAAAGGAGAATGAGTGTATGTATTTGCAACGCGAAATTAAACAGGTGCGATCATACCAGCATTAATGCACCAGATCCCATCACAACTCCGTAGTTAAGTGTGCTTGGGCGAGAGTAGTACTCGGATGGGTGACCTCCTGGGAAGTCCTCTTGTCGAACCAATTTTTTTTTCAGACGGGTCGTTCGACGTTACGCGCGATTGGATTTATGGTCTTCTGGTTTATACGCAAAAGTGAGTCAAGAAGCATGGGCATTTTAATCGATATTAGATTGAGAAGAAGAGATGCAGTGTGAACGCACAAGGAAACAAATGACGGGAGGGGGGAGGGAAGAAGAAGGAGTGTATGTATTTTCAGCACGAAATGAAACAGGTGCGATCATACCAGCACAAATGCACTGGATCCCATCAGAACTCTGTAGTTAAGTGTGTTTTGGCAAAAGCACTACAAGGATGGGTTACCTCCTTGGAAGTTCGAGTGTTGCACCCATTTTTATTTTCAGATGGGTCGTTCGACTTTACTCGCGACTGAAACTATGGTCCGCTGGTTTATACGCAAATATGAGTCAAGATGGAGGGGCATTTTAATTGATATTAGAACGTGAACGGGAGGTGAAGTGTGAACGCATTTGGAAACAAATGACGAAAGGGGGAAGAAAGGAGAAGGAGTGTATGTATTTGCAGCGCGCAATTAAACAGGTGCGATCATACCAGCACTAATGCACCGGATCACATCAGAACTCCGCAGTTAAGTTTGCTTGGGCGAGAGTAGTACTCGGATGGGTGATCTCCTGGGAAGTCCTCGTGTTTCACCAATTTTTTTCCGGACGGGTCATTCGATGTTACTCGCGACTTGAACTATGGTTCGCTGGTTTATACGCAAATATGAGTCAAGAAGCAGGGGCATTTTAATCGATATTAGAACGAGAATAAGAGATGTAGTGTGAACGCACAAGGAAACAAATGACGGGAGGGAGGAGGGAAGGAGAAGGAGTGTATGTATTTTCGGCACGAAATGAAACAGGTGCGATCATACCAGCGTAAATGCACCGGATCCCATCAAAACTCCGCAGTTAAGTGTGCTTTGGCGAAAGTAGCACAAGTATGGGTTACCTCCTAGGAAGTTCTCGTGTTGCAACTATTTTTTTTCAGATGGGTCATTCGACGTTACGCGCGAATGGAATTATGAACCGCTGCTCATTCGAAAAAGTGAGGCACGGTGCTGGGGCATTTTACTTGATATTAGAACGAGAAGGAGAAATGCAGAGTGCACACACAAGGAAACAAATGACAGGAGGTGGGATGGAAGGAGAATGTGTGTATGTATTTGCAGCGTAGAATGAAACATGCGCGATCATACCAGCACTAATGCAACGGATTCTATCATAACTACACAAGTTAAGGGTGCTTGGGCGAGAGTAGTACTAGGATGGGTGACCTACTGCGAAGTACTTATATTTAACCCATTTTCTTGGAAAGTTCTCGTGTTGCACCAATTTTTTTGCAGATGATTCTTTCGACGTTACGCGCGACTTGAATTATGGTCCGCAGGTTTATTAGCAAATTGAGTCTCGGCACCGTGGCATTTTACTAGATATTTGAACGAGAACGAGAGTTGCAGTGCGCATGCACAAGGAAACAAATGACGGGAGGGGGAAGAAAGGAGAAGGAGTGTATCTATTTGCAACGCGAAATTAGACAGGTGTGATCATACCAGCATTAATTCACCGGATCCCATCACAACTTCGCAGTTAAGTGTGCTTGGGTGAGAGAAGTACTCAGATGGGTGACCTCCTGGGAAGTCCTCGTGTCGCACCAATTTTTTTTCAGACGGGTCGTTCCACGTTACTCACGACTTGAACTATGGTCCGTCGGTTTATACGCAAATGTGAGTCAAGAAGGAGGGGCATTTTAATCGATATTAGAACGCGAGAAGTAGAGGTGCATAGTGAACGCACAAGGAAACAAATGATGGGAGGGGGGAGGGAAGGAGAATGAGTGTATGTATTTTCAGCACGTAATGAAATAGGTGCGATCATACCTTTGGCGAAAGTAGTACAAGGATGGGTTACCTCCTGGGAAGTTCTCGTGTTGCACCCATTTTTTTTTTCAGATGGGTTGTTCGACTTTACGCGCGACTGGAACTATGGTCCACTGGTTTATGCACAAATGTGAGTCAAGACATAAGGGCATTTTAATTGATATTAGAACGAGAAGGAAAGGTGAAGTGTGAACGCATTAGGAAACAAATGACGGAAGGGGGAAGAAAGGAGAAGGAGTGTATGTATTTGCAGCGCGAAATGAAACAGGTGCGATCATACCAGCACCAATTCACCGGATCCCATCAGAACTCCGCAATTAAGTGTGCTTGGGCGAGAGTAGTACTCGGATGGGTGACCTCCTCAGAAGTCCTCGTGTTGCACCCATTTTTTTTCGGATGGGTCGTTCGACGTTACGCGCAAATGAAATTATGAATCGCTGGTTCATTTGCAAAGGTGAGTCATGGTACCGGGGCATTTTACTTGATATTAGAACGAGAAGAAGAGATACAGAGTGCACGCACAAGGAAACAAATGACGGGAGGGGGGATGGAAGGAGAAAGAGTGTATGTATTTGCAGCGCAGAACGAAACATGCGCGATCATACCAGAACTAATGCAACGGATTCTATCAGAACTCCCTAAGTTAAGGGTTCTTGGGCGAGAGTAGTACTAGGATGGGTGACCTCCTGCGAAGTTCTTATATTTCACCCATTTTCTTGGGAAGTTCTCGTGTTGCACCCATTTTTTTGTAGATAATTCTTTCGACGTTGCGCGCGACTTGAATTATGGTCCGTAGGTTTATTCGCAAATTTGAGTCAAGGCGCCGTGGTATTTTGCTTGATATTTGAACGAGAACGGGAGGTGCAGTGCGCACGCACAAGGAAACAAATGACGGGAGGGGGAAGAAAGGAGAATAAGTGTATGTATTTGCAGCGCGAAATTAAATAGGTGCGATCATACCAGCCCTAAAGCACCGGATCCCATCAGAACTCCGCAGTTAAGTGTGCTTGGGCGAGAGTAGTACTCAGATAGGTTACCTCCTGGGAAGTCCTTGTGTTGTACCCATTTTTTTTCGGATGGGTCGTTCGACGTTACGCGCGAATGGAATTATGAACTGCTGGTTCATTCGCAAAGGTGAGTCACGGTGTCGGGGCATTTTACTTGATTTTAGAACGAGAAGGAGAGATGCAGAGTTCACGCACAAGGAAACAATTGACGGGAGGGGGGATGGAAGGAGAAAGAGTGTATGTATTTGCAGCGCAGAATGAAACCTGAGCGATCATTCCAGCACTAATGCAACGGATTCTATAAGAACTTCACAGTTAAGGGTGCTTTGGCGAGAGTAGTACTAGGATGGGTGACCTCCTGCGAAGTCCTTATATTTCCCCCATTTTATTGGGAAGTCCTCGTGTTGCACCCATTTTTTTGCAGATGATTCTTTCGACGTTACGCGAGACTTGAATTATGGTCCGCAGGTTTATTCGCAAATTTCAGTCAAGGCGCCGTGCCATTTTACTTGATATTTGAACGAGAACGGGAGGTGTAGTGCGCACGCATAAGGAAACAAATGACGGGAGGGGGAAGGAAGGAGAAGAAGTGTATGTATTTACATCGCGAAATTAAACAAGTGCGATTGTTCCAGCACTAATGCACCGGATCCCATTAGAATTCCACAGTTAAGTGTGCTTGGGCGAGAGTAGTACTCAGATGGGTGACCTCCTGGGAAGTCCTCGTGTCGCACAAATTTTCTTTCAGACAAGTCGTTTGACGTTACGCGCGACTGGAACTATTGTCCGCTGGTTTATCGGCAAATGTGAGTCAAGAAGCAGGGGAATTTTAATCGATATTAAAACGAGAAGGAGATGTGCAGTGTGAACGCACAAGGAAACAAATGATGGGAGGGGGAGGGAAGAGAATGAATGTATGTATTTTCAGCAGGAAATGAAACAAGTGCGATCATACATGCACAAATGCACCGGACCCCATCAAAACTCCGCAGTTAAGTGTGCTTTGGCAAAAGTAGTACAAGGATGGGTTACCTCCTGGGAAGTTCTCGTGTTGCACCCATTTTTTTTTCAGATGGGTCGTTCGACGTTACGCGCGACTGGAACTATGGTTCACTAGTTTATACGCAAATGTGAGTCAAGACACAGGGGCATTTTAATTGATATTAGAACGAGATTGAGAGGTGAAGTCTGAACGCACCAGGAAACAAATGACAGGAGGGGGAACAAAGGAGAAAGAGTGTATGTATTTGCAGCACGAAATGAAACAGGTGCGATCATACCAGCATCTATGCACCCGATCCCATCAGAACTCCGCAGTTAAGTGTGCTTGGGCGAGAGTAGTACTTGGACGGGTGACCTCCTGGGAAGTCCTCGTGTTGCACCCTTTTTTTTTAGATAGGTCGTTCGATGTTACGCGCGAATTAAATTATGAACCGCTGGTTCATTTGCAAAGGTGAGTCACGGTGCCGGGGCATTTTACTTTATATTAGAACGAGAAAGAGAGATGCAGAGTGCACGCACAAGGAAACAGATGACAGGAGGGGTGATGGAAGGAGAAAGAGTTTATGTATTTGCAGCGTAGATTGAAACATTAGCGATCATACCAGCACTAATGCAACAGATTCTATAAGAACTCCGCAGTTAAGGGTGCTTGGGCGATAGTAGTATTAGGATGGGTGACCTCCTGTGAAGTCATTATATTTCACCAATTTTCTTGGGAAGTCCTCGTGTTGCACCCATTTTTTCGCAGATGATTTTTTCGACGTTACGCGCGACTTGTATTAGGGTCCGCAGGTTTATTCGATAATTTGAGTCATGGCGCCGTACCATTTTACTTGATATTTGAACGAGAAGGAGAGGTGAAATGTGAACGCACTAGGAAACAAATGACAGGAGGGGGAAGAAAGGACAAGGAATGAATGTATTTGCAGCGCGCAATTAAACAGGTGCGATCATACCAGCACTAATGCACCGGATCCCATCAGAACTGCGCAGTTAAGTTTGCTTGGGCGAGAGTAGTACTCGGATGGGTCACCTCCTTGGAAGTCCTCGTGTTGCACCAATTTTTTTTCAGACGGGTCGTTCGACGTTACGCGCGACTAGAACTATGGTCTGCTGGTTTATACGCAAATGTGAGTCAAGAAGGAGAGGCATTTTAATCAATATTAGAACGAGAAGGAGAGGTGTAGTGTGAACGCACAAGGAAACAAATGATGGGAGGGGGAAGGGAAGGAGAAGGAGTGTATGTATTTTCAGCACGAAATGAAACAGGCGCGATCATACCTGCACAAATGCACCGGATCCCATCAGAACTCCGTAGTTAAGTGTGTTTTGGCAAAAGTAGTACAAGGATGTGTTACCTCCTGGGAAGTTCTCGTGTTGCTCCAATTTTTTTTCAGATAGGTCGTTCGACGTTATGCGCAACTGGAACTATAGTCCGCAGGTTTATTTGTAAATGTGAGTCACGGCGCCGCGGCATTTTACTTGATATTTGAACGAGAACGGGAGGTGCAGTGCGCACGCGCAAGGAAACAAATGACGGGAGGGGGAAGAAAGGAGAATGAGTTTATGTATTTGCAGCGCGAAATTAATCAGGTGGGATCACACCAGCACTAATGCACCGGATCCCACCTGAACTCCGCAGTTAAGTGTGCTTGGGCGAGAGTAGTACTCGGATGGGTGACCTCCTGGGAAGTCCTCGTGTTGCACCCATTTTTTTCGGATGGGTCGTTCGACGTTACGCGCATATGGAATTATGAACCGCTGGTTCATTCGCAAAGGTGAGTCATGGTGCCGGGGCATTTTACTTGGTATTACAACAAGAAGGAGAGATGTAGAGTGCACGCATAAGGAAACAAATGACGGGAGGGGGGATAGAAGGAGAAAGAGTATATGTATTTGCAGCGAAGAATGAAACATGAGCTATCATACCAGAACTAATGCAACGGATTCTATCAGAACTCCGCAAGTTGAGGGTGCTTGGGCGAGAGTAGTACTAGGATGGGTGACCTCCTGCGAAGTCCTTATATTTCACCCATTTTCTTGGGAAGTCCTCGTGTTGCACCCATTTTTTTGCAGATGATGCTTTCAACGTTACGCACTACTTGAATTATGGTCCACAGGTTTATTCGCAAATTTGAGTCACGGTGCCGTGGCATTTTACTTGATATTAGAACGAGAACGGGAGGTGCATTACGCACGCACAAGGAAACAAATGATGGGAGGGGGAAGAAAGGAGAAGTAGTGTATGTATTTGCAGCGCAAAATTAAACAGGAGCGATCATACTAGCATTAATGCACCGGATCCCATCAGAACTCCGCAGTTAAGTATGCTTGGGAGAGAGTAGTTCTCGGATAGATGTCCTCCTGGGAAGTCCTCGTGTCGCACAAATTTTTTTTCAGACGGGTCGTTTGACGTTATGCGTGACTGGAGCTAGGGTCCGCTTGTTTATACGCAAATGTGAGTCAAGAAGCAGGGGCATTTTAATCGATATTGGAACGAGAAGGAGAGGTGCAGTGTGAACGCACAAGGAAACAAATGATGGGAGGGGGAGGGTAGGAGAAGGAGTGTATGTATTTTCAGCATGAAATGAAACAAGCGCGATCATACCTGCACAAATGCATCGGATCCCATCAGAACTCCGCAGTTAAGTTTACTTGGGCAGGAGTAGTACTCGGATGGGTGACCTCCTGGGAAGTCCTCGTATCGGAGCAATTTTTTTTCAGACGGGTCGTTCGACGTTACGCGCGACTTGAACTATGGTCCCCTGGTTTATACGCAAATGTGAGTCAAGAAGAAGGAGCATTTTAATCAATATTAGAACGAGAAGGAGAGGTGCAGTGTGAACGCACAAGGAAACAAATAACGGGAGGGGGAAGAAAGGAGAAGAAGTGAATGTATTTATACCACGAAATTAATCAGGTGCGATCATACCAGCACTAATGCATCGTATCCCATCAGAACTCCGCAGTTAAGTGTGCTTGGACGAGAGTAGTTCTCAGATGGGTGACCTCCTGGGAAGTCCTCGTGTTGCACCCATTTTTTTTCGGATGGGTCGTTTGACGTTGCGCGCGAATGGATATATGAACCGCTGGTTCATTCGCAAAGGTGAGTCACAGTGCCTTGGCATTTTACTTGATTTTAGAACGAGAAAGAGAGATGCAAAGTGGACGCATAAGGAAACAAATGGCGAGATGGGGGATGGAAGGAGAAAGAGTTTATGTATTTGCAGCGCAGAATGAAACGTGAGCGATCATACCAGCACTAATGCAACGGATTCTATCAGAACTCCCCAAGTTAAGGGTTCTTGGGCGAGAGTAGTATTAGGATGGGTGACCTCCTGCGAAGTCCTTATATTTCACCCATTTTCTTCGGAAGTCCTTGTGTTGCACCAATTTTTTTGCAGAGGATTCTTTCGACGTTACGAGCCACTTGAATTATGGTCCAAAAGTTTATTCGCAAATGTAAGTCACGGCGATGTGACATTTTACTTGATATTTGAACGAGAACGGGAGGTGCAGTGCGCACGCACAAGGAAACAAATGACGGGAGGGGGAAGAAAGGAGAAGAGTGTATGTATTTGCACTGCGAAATTAAACAGTTGCCATCATTCCAGAACTAATGCACCGGATTCTATCAGAACTCTGCAGTTAAGTGTGTTTGGGCGAGACTAGTACTCGGATGGGAGACCTCTTGGGAAGTCCTCGTGTCACACCAATTTTTTTTCAGATGGGTCGTTCGACGTTACGCGCGACTTGAACTATGGTCCGCTGGTTTATACGCAAATGTGAGTCAAGAAGCAGAAGCATTTTAATTGATATTAGAACGAGAAGGAGAGGTGCAGTGTAAACGCACAGGGAAACAAATGATGGGAGGGGGAGGGAAGGAGAAGGAGTGTATGTATTTTCAGCACGAAATGAAACAGGTGCGATCATACCAGCACAAATGCACCGTATTCCATCAGAACTCCACAGTTATGTGTGCTTTGACGAAAGTAGTATAAAGATGGGTTACCTCCTGGGAAGTTCTCGTGTTGCACCCATTTTATTTTTTCAGATGGGATGTTCGACGTTACGCACGACTGGAACTATGGTCCGCTGGTTTATACGCAAATGTGAGTCAAGAGGCAGGGGTATTTTAATTGATATTAGAACGAGAAGAAGAGGTGAAGTGTGAACGCACCAGGAAACAAATGACGAGTGGGGGAAGAGAGGAGAAGGAGTGTATGTATTTGCAACGCAAGATAAATCAGGTGCGATCATACCAACATTAACTCTCCGGATCCCATCAGAACTCCGCAGTTAATTGTGCTTGGGCGAGAGTAGTACTCGGATGGGGTAACCTCCTGGGAAGTCCTCGTGTTGCACCCATTTTTTTTCGGATGGGTGATTCGAAGTTACGCGCGAATAGAATTATGATCTGCTGGCTCATTCGCAAAGGTGAGTCACGGTGCCAGGGAATTTTACTTGATATTAGAACGAGAATGAGAGATGCAAAGTGCACGCACAAGGAAACAAATGACGGGAGTGGGGATGGAAGGAGAAAGAGTGTATGTATTTGCAGCGCAGCATGAAGCATGAGTGATCATACCAGAATTAATGCAACAGATTCTATCAGAACTCCGCAAGTTAAAGGTGTTTGGGCGAGAGTAGTACTAGGATGGGTGACCTCTTGTGAAGTCCTTATATTTCACCCATTTTCTTGGGAAGTCATCGTGTTGCACCCATTTTTTATGCAGATGATTCTTTCGACGTTAAGCGCGACTTGAATTATGGTCTGCAGGTTTATTCCCAAATGTGAGTCATGGTGCCGTGGCATTTTACTTGATATTTGAACGAGAACGGGAGGTGCAGTGCACACGCACAAGGAAACAAATGACCGGAGGGGGAAGAAAGTTGAAGGAGTGTATGTATTTGCAGCGCGAAATTAAACAGGTGCGATCATACCAGCACTAATGAACCGAATCACATCAGAACTTTGCAGTTAAGTGTGCTTGGGCGAGAGTAGTAATCAGATGGGTTACCTCTTAGGAAGTCCTCGTGTCGTACCAATTTTTTTCCAGACAGGTTGTTCGACGTTACGTGCGACTGGAATAATGGTCCGCTGGTTTATACGCAAATGTGAGTCAAGAAGCAGGGGCATTTTAATCGATATTAGAACGAGAAAGAGAGGTGCAGTGTGAACGCACAAGGAAATAAATGATGGGAGGGGGCAGGGAAGGAGAAGGAGTGTATGTATTTCCAGCACGAAATGAAACAGGTGCGATCATACCAGCACAAAATGCACCGGATCCCATCAGTACTCCGCAGTTAAGTTTGCTTTGCAGAAAGTAGTACAAGGATGGGTTACCTCCTGAGGTTAGTCATGGTGCCGGGGCAATTTACTTGATATTAGAACGAGAAGGAGAGATGCAGAGTGCACGCACAAGGAAATAAATGACGGGAGGGGGGATGGAAGGAGAAAGAGTGTATGTATTTGCAGCGCAGAATGAAACATGAGCGATCATACCAGCACTAATGCAACGGATTCTATCAGAACTCCGAAAGTTAAGGGCGCTTGGGCGAGAGTAGTACTAGGATGGGTGACCTCCTGCGAAGTCCTTATATTTCACCCATTTTCTTGTGAAGTCCTCGTGTTGCACCCATTTTTTGTAGATGATTCTTTTGACTTTACGCGCAACTTGAATTTTGGTCCACAGGTTTATTCGCAAATGTGAGTCATAGCGCCGTGGCATTTTACTTGATATTTTAACAAGAACAGGAGGTGCTTGAACATGCCCAGTTAGCTGAAGACCTTATCTTGATCAAACACCAACGTATTGCCCCAGTCCGTACTCAACAACAACCCTAATAGCTTAAAAGAAGATTGTCTGACCAAGTAAGTAACCCTCCAGACAAATAAACCAGAGTTGTCCTTCCTCCTGCCTTACCCCCACCTACAGCTTCACCTGCCCGAGCTAACCAACCTTGTCAGCATTATGGTCACTTGCATGGTGACCTACCATGTCGACATATCAATAATGCCTGTTATTAATGCGGAAGCACCAAACACCTCATAAAAGACTACCCCCAATGACCAAAGGATGTAGCCCAATCCGTAGCACAAGGTCGAGTGTACCCCACCTAAATGAATATGGTGTCTTTCCTGCTCCTGTCCTCATCTAGGGTATGTTTTCTATTCATAGTACTTCTGTTAAGGTTTTGATCGATATAGGTGCAACTAACTCTTTTATTTTCTATTCATTTACTTGTAATATAGAGTTTAGACTAGAACCTTTAGGAAAAACACTAATGGTGGAAACTCCCTCTAAAGGACTACTAGAGGCTCATTGTGTATATAAGGACTATAGGATAAAAACTTCAGGGATAGAGGTATGTGTAAACCTAATACTATTAGATTTTGTAGGATTTGAAGTAATATTAGGAATGGACTAGTTGGAAAAGTATAGAGCTATAATAGAATGTGAAAGTAAAATTATAACCTTGCAATCCTTGAAAGAGAAATAAAAGTTATTGTTATCATTTTCCTAACAATTGAATGAACAAAAATATCGGCGTTAATCCTGTTGTATGCTCCCTACCAATTGTTTATAATTTTTTGGATGTGATTCGGAACCCCAAGACCCTTGCTTGAACCTTAGAACTCTTCAATCGATTTAAAATGGAATTTAGATCACAAGTAAAAAAGGAATCAAATTTATTCAATCACCCAAATGGTAGAAGCTAAAGAGAACCTAAAGAAGATAAATGATATCCCTTGAACCCAATCCAAATAAGCACCAAGAACAATTGAAATAGGAAATCAAAATTGAAATACAAGTGATAACAATTGTATTCCAAATCAACACCTTGTGCATAAAGTGAAAAGAAAGCCAAAACGCTCTCAACTCAATTCTGAAATGTTTGATTACAACTCTTTGTCCACAAAGAAGAGTTCCTTTGGTATTTATAGCCAAAGAAATCAATGATAAGTTACAATACAATAACTACAATTGTAACTCCCACAATAACTAGGTTAATTATGTGATAATTACAATTGTAACTCCAATAATAACTAAGCTAATTATAGGTATATAATTGTTATATAACTCCTTGTAACTCCAATCTTCTTAACCAACACCACTAATTGTTTGTGGCACCATATAGTTATGGGCTCATTCTTGTAATAACACTAAGACAAGACTTAAACCCAAAATGAGTTATACTTAACTATATGGGCTTAATTAACTCAAACTAAAATAAAACAATCCAAAATACTTCAAACAACTCAACTAATCCAGCCCATACACAAGGCTGATTCATCCATGGTCTACCTAGCAAAATATGACTAGCTTGCATAGGAACTACATCACATATCACCTCATCACTATACTTCTCAATTGTAAAAGGTACCCTCACTTGCTTATTAACTCTCACCTCCCCACTATTGTTAAGCCATTGCAGCTTATAAGGTTTAGGATGTTTTGTAGTTTCCAAACCCAGTTTATCAATAAATAAGGTACTAGCCACATTTACACAACTACCCCCATCAATAATCACGCTACACAATTTTCCATTCACTAGACATCTAGAATGAAAAATGTTCTCTCTTTACAACTTAACCCCCTCATCATCATTCCTTACTTGCATATTCAAAGCACGTCTAAAAACCAACAATCTACCTTCCATAGGCGTTTCCCCATCACTACAATCGTCCAAAGGAGGCATTTCATCATCCACATCATTCTCATCATCCGTTTCAACGCCATCACCACGCATCACCATTACCCTTTTATTTGGGCATTGGGATGCAATATGACCAAAATCCAAGCATCTGAAACACTTGATATCTCTATCCCTTTGCTCAATTTGATAGAGTTTCTCCCTATAAAACTTTTAAATTTCTCTATTGTCATTGGCAGAGTATGGCCTTATGAAAACCATAATTTCCTTAGTTTTACCCAAAATTTTGGCAATGTTTTTGGATGTTTTTTAGTAATATCTGAAGCTCAATGGTTACCCTTGAGAGCTTCCTTCTTTTCTCCTCTTCTTCTCTTCTTTTTTCCCTCTCTTCCTCACCATGCTTTTCCCCTCTTCCCACCATCCCCTATTTGTAGGAGAGGGAAGCCAAGGTGTTGGTTGTCTATCTGATGTGGGACATGTGGTTCACCATTTTAACTTCCTAACCGATGTGGGACCTTTGTAAGTTTAAATTTCCTAATCGATGTGGGACTTTTATCACTTTAATCTCCCACACTAGAGGCTTCAATATTTCTCTAGACTCCTCCCACCACCTTATCCTCCTTCAAGGTGCTTTCATAGAAAATTTAGCTCCATTCCAGCTGTTTGGGCCACCTTAAGCCCACCTAAACCCTTAAGGCCCAGTCCACTTAAAGCCCAAAAGGTCTAAATTGCACATAAAGTTAGGCTCATGCCCAAACACTTAATTCAAAACTCTATAACTTTCTCAATTCTTAATCTTTTTAAGCAAACCTATACTTCAAGTGTTCCTCAAGCAGGAAGCTATCACATGGTTTTTTTTTTGGGCTTTATCTAGGTTCATTTGGCCCATCTATGGCCCAACAAAGCCTAAAAGGTCAAAATTATCTTCCATGTGCATCCATCACGGGTTTGGCCTCATTTCTCTCAACTTTTCATCTACATATATTTTTTTTCCACACACTTCTTCCCTTATATAATTTCTAGTTATCAACCAAAAGTGAGTCTCAAATTCCAAGTACTTTAGTCTCGAAATGCAAATCAATCTAAAAGGGTGAAAAAGAGTTCCTTAGCGGATTTTCTCTTGCACATGAGGGATTTCTCTACTGATTCTTCATCCAATTATTTTCTCATTGTTTAAAAGCATTTTTTTTACCTTCTATGAGGTCTTTTTAGCTTCAAGAAGCATTCTTGAACTTGAAAACTTAGCTTTCTCTTTTTAAGGGAAAAACTCTTCTTAAAGGATTCTAGTTATCCAAATCTCATCATTTTTGCCACTTGACTTAAAAATTATTCTTTAACCTTGAAACTCACTTTAAATTAAATAGCATCATAAAACATGAGAAATTCTTCTACAAAAAATTTGGGTCATTACATAGAGTCTGTTAGGAATTTTTTCAAAATTCATTTCTAACTTGTAGGGACTCAATTAAAAAAATCATAACTTGGACGCTAAACTTGATAGAGAGTGATTGAGTATGAGTGACAGACACAAGTATCGGGAGGTAAAGTGAGTTATGGAACCAAGAAATTAGCTCAATTTCACTTACAGACGTGTTTCACCCAGACACGGTATCAACTTAACTCCTTTCATTATTTCTTAGCTTATTTGTTGTATCCAGGATCATTAAGCGACATCGAGATGAATTCAAGGACAAATCCTTTTGAAGAAGGGAGGATGGCATGACCATGGGAAGGCCTTCAAGATATCCAACAAATGATAATCCAAGTTCCTGCCAACTCATAGATAAAACCTAAAAGAAGCCTTAACCAAGAAAATAGAGATGAAACCTAGAAATAAAGCCCGATCCATCAAGACACAAATATCCAATCCGAGAGAGACTAGATCGAGTAAGATGGATTCTTGATGTCATCAAATAAGGCCAATCATATGGTCCTCAGAAAATAATAGCCCAAATGGTTATAAAAGGAGATGAAGAGAGGGATTTTGGGGCAATTTTAGAACCCACAGAGGAAGGTCCATGGTCGTTTAACCCACATGATTCTTGGCCCATGGAAGAGGACCCAAGGGATGAGCCCATGCGGCAACATAGGCCGATCCACAAGTAGGAGGCGACCACGCGCAACCCACGCATGCGCTAGCCATGCAGGCTGCCCATGCGAGAGGGAAAGAGCTCCACGCATTCGGGCAACCCAATCTGTATGTCCCATCCTATAAACTACTAGGCCACGAGATTCAAAGATTACATCTAAAACCCACATAGATTTAGCATAGATAACTCAAAACCCTAAACAAATCCTTCCTACCAAACCCACAATTAACTTGTAATTGAGAACTTGGATGATTGAGATAAAAAAAGCAAGAATGAATAAATGTCACTAACTAACTTGATAAGTTAATTCAATTATTGATGCAACAAGATGAATAAGAATTTCCACTTGTCACAGGTGTGCTAAAGGTAATGAAATTCATTCAATAATTAAAATATGTCATATTACATTGAAAATGAAATATTTATAGGATAAAACACCTAAATTCTGCCAAAGGATCATAATTAGATGACCTAGTAAAACATGAACAATACTTAATTATTTAGAAAATGACCGAGAGAAATATGGTATTAAATGACCTAGGGAAATATGAAATTAAATGACCTAGAAAAATATGATATTAAATGACCTAAGAAAATATGTTATTAAATGACCTAGAAAAATATAATATTAAATAACCTAGAAAAATATGGTGTTAAATAATATAGGAAAACATGGTATTAAATGACCTAGAGAAATATGAACATAATTTAATTATCTAAGAAATTACCAAAATGACCTTAGACATTCATTTAAACTGTGCCCACAAACTTGATTAAAATTAATGATTTTTTGCTCCTTTGATTCTTCAAACACTCCACATGTGCCAAGTTCTTATTATATCCATTGATGCGGAACTCCGAGACCCTTGCTTGAACCTTAGAACTCTTCAATCAGTTTAAAATGGAATTTAGATCACAAATAAAAAAAGAATCAAATTTGTTCAATCACCCAAATGATTTGAAATGGACCATCCCCACGAGCATCCAACTTAGATTTTTGTTTTGATGGAAATCGTTCCTTGTGCATATGAACCCACACCCAATCTCTGAGTTCAAATGAAATCTTGCGCCTTCCTTTATTGACATGGGATGTTACTTATTCATTTTTCTTTTCAATGTTCTGCCTTGCTTTTTCATGAATTGCTTTAACCATTTTTGCTTTCTTATGTCCATCCAAATTAGAAATGTCACTTATAGGAATAGGCAACAATCAAGTGGAGTTAAGGGATTAAAACCATACACAATTTCAAAAGGAGAAAACCCAGTAGAAGAATGTGTACTCCGATTATAAGCAAATTCAACAAATGGTAGCATATCTTCCCGAGTTTTAACATTCCTTCTAATTAAAGCACGTAATAATGTACCAAGTGTTCTATTTACTACTTCAGTTCGACCATCCGTTTGTGGATGTGAAGTAGTAGAAAAAAAAAGTTTGGTCCCAAGTTTGGACCACAAAACCTGCCAAAAGTGGCTTAAAAACTCAACATCCCTATCAGACACAATGATTTTAGGAATGCCATGCATTCTAACAACTTCGCAGAAAAATAAATCTGCTATGTGTGTGGCATCATCTGTTTTGTGACATGGTATAAAGTGTGTCATTTTAGAAAAACGATCAACAACAACAAATATTGAGTCTTGACCTTTTCTAGTCCTAGGCAAACCCAACAAAAAGTCCATAGAAATATCAACCCAAGGATGTGTAGGAATGGGTAATGGCATATATAATCCATTTGGTTTAACTCTAGACTTAGCTTGCCTACATGAGATGCACTATGCACAAATTTTCTCAACATGTTTGCGCATATTAGGCCAAAAGAAATGTTTATGTAAAATGCTCAAAGTTTTGTTAATCCCAGAATGTCCCATTAAACTACCACTATGTGCTTCACGAACAAGCAACTCCCTAATAGAACTATTAGGCACACATAATTTTTCCTTTTTAAAAAGAAAACCATCATGCCTATAAAAGTCTTGAAATACCGCATGTTCACAAGCCACATAAACATTTGAAAAATCACAATCATGCACATACAATTCTTTGAAATGCTCAAATCCCAATAATTTTGTAGAAAGAGTAAAGATAAGATTGTACCTTCTTGAAAGCGCATCAGCTACCACATTTTCTTTTCCTTGCTTATATTGGATCACATATGGGAAGGACTCTATGAATTCTACCCATTTTGCATGTCGTTTATTAAGCTTGCCTTGCCCTTTCAAATGCCTCAAAGATTCAGGATCAATGTGAATCACAAATTCTTTGTCATAGGTGGAATAATTTAATTGTGCACCATTGAGCTTCTCACTGAAGTAACCAATGGGTCTTTTATCCTGCATAAGAACAGCACCTATCCCAAGCCAAGAGGCATCACATTCAATTTCAAAAGTTGAATTTAATTAGGCAATCTTAATAAAGGCGTATTACATAACTTTTCTTTCAATAAAGAAAACGCATGTTCTTGTTCTTTTTACCAAACAAACCCCTTATCTTTTTTCCTGATTTTAGTTAAAGGGGCAGCAACGACACTAAAATCTTTTATAAATCTCCTATAGAAACTTGTCAAACCATGGAAACTAAGCACCTCACTTAACTTTTAGGTGTCGGCCACTCTTGAATAGCCTTTACCTTTTCACTATCTACGTCGATTCCTTTTGCACTCATGACATATTCTAAGAAAATGATACAATCAATGCAAAATGTAAATTTCTTCATGTTAGCATATAGTTAAAATTTGTGCAATGTGTCAAACACTTGCCCCAAATGCATGACATGCTCATCAAAAGATTTGCTATACACAAGAATGTCATCGAAGTGGACAACCACAAATTTTCCAATAAATTCACGTAAAACATGGTTCATTAATCGCATGAAAGTACCTAGCGCATTAGTTAAGCCAAATGGCATAACCAACCACTCATATAACCCTTGTTTTGTTTTAAAAGCAGTTTTCCATTCATCTCCTAGTTTTATTCTTATTTGGTGATAACCACTTTTAAGATCAATTTTAGAAAATACACGAGCACCATGCAACTCATCTAACATATCATCAAGTCGAGGTATTGGGTGTTGATATTTTACCGTTATTTTGTTGACGGCTCTACAATCAACACACATATGCCAACTGCCATCTTTTTTGGGTACTAATAAGACGGGCACTGTGCATGGACTTAAACTTTCTCGAATGTGCCCCTTTTGTGAGAGCTCCTCCACTTGCCTTTGAAGCTCTTTGGTCTCCTCAGAATTGTTCCTATAGGCTGATCTATTTGGTATGGCAGCATCGGGAATGAAGTTAATTTGATGCTCAATCCCTCTAAAATGTGGTAAACCTTGAGGTAGATCATCGAGAAAAACATCGCTAAATTCCTACAAAACTTCAATGATAAGTTACAATACAATAACTACAATTGTAACTCCCACAATAACTAGGTTAATTATGTGGTAATTACAATTGTAACTCCAACAATAACTAGGCTAATTATAGGCATGTAATTGTTATGTAACTCCTTGTAACTCCAATCTTCTTAACCAACACCACTAATTGTTTGTGGCACCATATAGTTATGGGTTCATTCTTGTAATAACACTAAGACAAGACTTAAGCCCAAAATGAGTTACACTTAACTATATGGGCTTAATTACCTCAAACTAAAATAAAACAATCCAAAATACTTAAAACAACTCAACTAATCCAGCCCATACACAAGGCTTATTCATCCATTATCAATAAGACTCAAACAAGCCCAAATTATCCCAAATCACTTAAATCCAATTAAAGTTACGAATTTGGGCTGTTCAAAAAGCTCATATTGGAACTTTCCACAATTGGCCAGCCCATCATCCACATGTTTTTGAGTAAAAACTTGGAGCAACTCTTTAAGCTTCTTTGCCTTTGATCTTGTTACTAGTCTGCTGAAACTTTCCAGGTTTGAAACTGTATTTGTGTTTACATCATTTGAAATTTGCTTCAAGTCACATTTTGATACTCTTTGAGTATTTTGAGTACTTTTAGCCTTGTTTGCATTAATCACCCAAATGGTAGAAGTTAAAGAGAACCCAAGAAAGATAAATGATATCCCTTGAACCCAATCCAAACAAGCACCAAGAACAATTGAAATAGGAAATCAAAATTGAAATACAAGTGATAACAATTATATTCCAAATCAACAGCTTGTGCATAAAGTGAAAAGAAAGCCAAAACGCTCTCAACTCAATTCTGAAATGTTTGATTACAACTCTTGATGTCCATAAAGAAGAGTTCCTTTGGTATTTATAGCCAAAGAAATCAATGATAAGTTACAATACAATAACTAGGTTAATTTAACTAGGTTAATTTAACTAGGTTAATTATGTGGTAATTATAATTGTAACTCCAACAATAACTAGGCTAATTATAGGCATGTAATTGTTATGTAACTCCTTGTAATTCCAATCTTTTTAACCAACACCACTAATTGTTTGTGACACCATATAGTTATGGGCTCATTCTACCGATTACACTAAGACAAGACTTAAGCCCAAAATGAGTTACACTTAATTATATGGGCTTAATTAACTAAACTAAAATAAAACAATCCAAAATACTTAAAACAACTACACTAATCCAGCCCATACACAAGGCTTATTCGTCCATTATCAATAAGACTCAAATAAGCCCAAATTATCCCAAATCACTTAAATCTAATTAAAGTTACGAATTTGGGCTGTCTAAAAAGCTCATATTTGAACTTTCCACAATTGGCCAGCCCATCATCCACGTGTTTTTGAGTAAAAACTTAGAGCAACTCTTTAAGCTTCTTTGCCTTTGATCTTGTTACTGGTCCGCTGAAACTTTCCAGGTTTGGAACTATATTTGTGTTTAAATCATTTGAAATTTTCTCCAAGTCACCTTCTAATACTCTTTGAGTATCTTGAGTGTTTTTAGTCTTGTTTGCATCACAAGGGAAGGTACTCATACCAGTTATCACTAAGGTCAAGAACACAAGCTGCAACCTGTCTTCTAGTGTTTGGATTAGTACGTTCAAACTAGCCATCGGTTTGGAAATGATAAGGAATGCTAAAGTATAATCCTAAACCAAGTGTTTCTTGGAAGCTATCCTAGAAATAAGAGGTGAGCCGAGGATCTCTATCTGATACAATGGATGAGGGAATGCCATGGAGTCGAACGATCTACTCAACATACAGGTAGGCTATTCTGCTGGTGGAATCTGTGGTTCTGATTGGTAGAAAATGGGCAGTCTTGGTCAATCTATCAATGATGACCCATATTGGATTATGACTGGAACAAGTTTTGGACAAACTAGTAACAAAGTCTATGGTCATATGCTCCCACTTCCATTTTAGAATAGGGAGGCCTTGTAGCAAATTGTTGGGTTTATAGTGTTTAGCCTTAACTCGCTGGTAAATAAGGCATCGAGAGACGTAACCAATGTCTTTCTTCGTTTTGGACCACCAATATTGACCCCTCAGGTCATGGTACATCTTTATACTTCGAAAGTGGATGAACAATTTAAAGGCATGGGTAGCCTTGAGAAAATTCGTCCTGACAGCAGCGGAGACCCAAATACGATCAGAAAATCAGCATAATCCATCATCTGTGAGCCTGAAATCAGGAAATTCATCAAAAGTAAACTTAGATTTTTGGTTATGTCTAGGTACGTGGATTGAGCTTCCCAAATCTTCCTGAAAAGATTAGGCAAATCTCGGATCTGGGCGGGGTAGGTACCATTGTCATAATGGTTAAGGTAGAGTGCCTCCATAGAATCAACTAACTTCCAACTTGAGGCCATGGTTTAGGTAAACAAAGCAGACTCCTTCCGAATCAGAGCATCAGTAACTGCATTACCTCTACTAGGGTGGTAGATGATCTTGCAATCATAGTCCTTCCTGAGGTCCATCCAACGTCTCTGTCTCATGTTCAGTTCCCTCTGTGAAAATATATACTTCAAACTGTTGTGGTCAGTATAGATTTCAAACATTTGATCGTATAAATAATGGAGCCTTATCTTTAAGGAAAAGATTATGGCCGCCAACTCGGAGTCATGAGTGGGGTAGTTACACTCATGGGGCTTCAATTGTCTGAATCCATAAGCGACTACTTGACCATGCTGCATCAAAACACAACCCTTAAGCAACATGACATGCATCACAATAAACCTAAAATCTTCTAGTATTGTTAGGGAGGATCAACACCGGAGGAGAGGTGGAACGATACAATTATTCAGCAAAAATTTTGTCACATTCATAGTCCCAAATATAAGGTACACCCTCCTAGTGACATGGGTCAATGGAGCTGCAATCTCGAAAAATCCATCGATGAATCGCCGGTAATAACCAGCTAAACTAAGGAAACTATGTACCTCAACGACATTTGTTGGCAGATTCCAGTTTATCACTATTTCAAGTTTGGATGGATCCATAGAAACTCCTTCGCCAGTAAATATGTTGCCAAGGAAGGAGACTTGATCCAACCAAAAAGAGTACTTACTAAACTTAGCATACATATGGTTTCGATGAAGGGTTTCTAGTACCCTAGATAAGTGAACTGCTTGTTCTTCATGCCTCTTAGAATACACTAGGATGTCATCAATGAACATGATGTTGTATTGATCTAGTGCATGCCGAAAAACCTTATTCATAAGATCCATAAAAGTAGTAGGGCCATTAATTAGTCCAAAAGGCATAACCTTGAACTCGTATTAACCGTATTGGCATCGTTACACAATTTTTAGAAAATCTTCTTCTTTGACCCTCAACTAATAGTACCTCGATCTGAGATCGATCTTTGAGAAGATTATAGCACCTTGCAACTGATCGAAGAGATCAGAACTACGAGGTAAAAGATGTTTACTTTTCACCATTAGATGGTTAAGCTCTTTGTAATCTATGCACAATCAGAGGGAACTGTCATTCTTCTTCACAAATAACATCGAGGCACCCCAAGGGGAATGACTGGATGGATTAATTTTTGACCAAGAAGTTTGGGGAGTTGGTTTTCCAATTCTGAAAGCTTAGTACGGCTCATGTGATAGGCATGTTATGAATAGGTTGTATTTCAAGAAGCAAATCGATAGTAAATTCTATCTCCCGTGGGGAGGCAGACCAGGTAGATCATCCAAAAAGATGTCCAGAAAGGTACAAACAGTAGGAATGGTGTATACAATGGGATCAACATCCATATTCCTATTTATTAAGAGGTTAAATAATACCAAAACTAATTTATTTCAGTTTTGGTGATCGTAAGGTTAGAATCTTACTTTCACAGTTAATGATTTCCCTATACTTCTCTAACCAATTAATTTCTAAGATGACATTGAATCTTGAAAAATCTAAAAGTATAAGGTCTACTAACAATTCTACTCCTAAAGCTTTTATTTTACTATTTTTATACACACAATGAGCTTCTGATAAACCTCTAGAGGGAGTTTTTACTACTAATAATTTATTTAAACGTTCAGGCCTAATATCTAATTTATAAGCAAATGAAGAACAAATAAAAGAGTGGATAGCACCTGTATCAACCAGAGATCAGATAGAAATGTCATGAATAGAAAGCATACCCTAGATAAAAACAGGAGTGGTGAGGTCATGAGTTCATTAAGGTGGTACACACGATCCTGGGCTAATGGTCTGGCCATGTCCTTTGGCCACTAGGGATAATCTTTCATAAAATGCTGAGTGCTTTCTCACTTATAGCAGACATTGTTCAAATGCCGATAGAGTTGATCACCATAAAAGTGACCACAATGTTGACATAATTGGGTAGGTCTGGCAGATTGTCCAGTAGGTGGAGGCAAAGAAAGGATCAAGATGGTTACTAACTGGGTCAGGCAGTCTTCTTCTTAGTTGTTGGGGTTGGTGTTATTGTTGTTAGGTACAGACTTGAGCAATACATTGGTGCCAATCAGTTATTCTAGCACCTCAGCATATGAGCTGGGTCTTAACATCTCAACCCAATTGTAGATATAAGCACGAAAGCCCTTCAAAAACTTTTTACCTTTGTGACTCTTAGGAGTGACCATCAGTGTGGCAAACCTAGACAGTCTGACAAATCGAGTTGTATATTAGGCAACTGTCAAGTTTCCCAAGTGGAGGTCTTGAAATTCCTCCTCCTCTTTGACATAGACAGGGAAGAAGTTTTCAAAGAACACATCCATAAAAACCTCTCAAATAGTTGGGGTTGGTAGGACTTCCTTTTAAAGCTGCCACTAATGCTCGGCTTCACCAGTTAGCATGAAGGCTGCTAGGGGAACCTTTTGTTCTTTAGTTAGGTCTAAGACAGAGAAAAGTTTCCCTATTTGCAGGATCCAGGCATTGGCTACTAAGGGGTTAGGACCTCCTTCAAAGTGGGGTGGGTTAAATTTTCTAAATTTTACTATATTATAGGAGATAGACCTTTCAGCTGGGCAATAGTTAGGGGCAGGGTGGTGTTGGCATTGGTTTTCTTGGTTTTGACCTATAGCTACAGTTAGACCCTGGATGGCTCGGAAGAGTTCAATAACTCGACCTTGGTCGGGTGATCCTGGAACTCCGATCTTTTTGTACGCTCTACAGAGGGTCTTCCCCACGTCATTCATACAAAAGAAAAGGAAGACACGAGTTGGTGGTCTAGTTTTGAATGGAGACATATCCTAAGTATCTTAGAAGGGTTTCCTAGCTACAGCCTCAGTTATAAGGGATTATTCTGTGTAATTGCTCTAATACCATTTGTGACATCCTAAATACAAATTAAAGTATAAGGGTGCCAGATACAGAAATAGATTACGAGTGCATAATAGATAAATGTATATAGAAATAAATTATGTGATAGGACGTGCACACAGACTGCACCTCGTACCCCACGTGAATGGGATGTGTGCAAAGTGCGTGCATCCTGGCACAGACTACACCTCGTACCCCATGCAAATGGGACGTGTGCAAAGTACGCACATCCTGTGCTAGTTGCGCGCGCGCGCACACGAGATTATGAGGCTACAGGCATTCTAATGATGATTGTCTCTTATCAAGATCCCCGATTTACATCAAGATTTTGGACAAGCTTGCAAAAAGCAATGGGAACCAAGTTATCTTTTAGTACAACTTTCCACTCTCAGACGGATGGTAAATCATAGTGAACCATACAAATGTTGGACGACATGTTGCGAGCATGTGTGTTCGACTTGGGAGGAAACTGGGATGACCATTTACCTTTAATCAAGTTCACATATAACAACAATTATGAAACCATTATCTAGATGGCACCATACGAGGCATTACATGGAAGACCCTGCAGATTACCTATTTGCTAAGAGGAGTTAGGAGATAAGATGTCGTGGCCACCCCTTTCTTATAAGGCCTGCCCAGAGCACACTTACACTTAATTAAATAATAAAAATTAACTTTCATTAATATAAAGAGTACGTAGAAACGTTACATCACTTGAATGATGTACATAAGCTACAATACAATATGAGCCACTAAAATTTTTTTTTTCAATATAAATGTACAAATCGGTAACCTGATCTATAACTTTTCAACTTCTCTTTCATATCACATACTATTCTGCAGTGAAATCCTCATTATCTGAAAATGATGGAAGAGTAAGATACACTATCCTAGTAAGTAGATATTCAACACAACTAATACATGCAATATATAAAGCTTTCACACACATCGAAATATTTTATATTTGATATACTTTGGTCGAAATATATTCACTTTCACTGAGAACATATGCACAATCAAAAACTAAAATTAGAATCACGATTCAGAAAATACATTGTTGCATTGTACAATGCACTACACTCTCACATGTACCACCAGATCACTCAGTAGGTATAGTGTGCACCATATCATACAATGAGCCACATTTCCAAAATTAGAAAAAATATGCAATTTACTACATTGTACAATGAGCTTCATCACTGATATGGAGGGCAATTCATATCTTCCTACTGCTATGTATGCATAGGTGAACACTTGACTCTTACCACTTTCCCATACACCCAAAAATGGAACGGTTACATATGAGTTCATACTTATCACTTACCAACTACACTAAAAAATGAAACAGTTATGTAGGGGCACATTGAAGCCTAACATTATGTAGGTGTTTTTGAAATGATTTGCCTTGCTAACAAGTAATGCACACTTATCAAAATCACTTTTCAAAACATATGGGCATAATAACACTCAAAACACAATAGCACTTTCACAAAACACTTGCATGTTATATATGAAAAAACGTATAACACATTAAAAAATACTTGAAAATTACGTAGGCCATGCAATCACAATATCCACTTACCTCGGGTCCTATGCAAACTTTTATTTGGGCAGAGAGTCCTCTCTTACACAAGCTCTAAACCTTTTGCTCAATCTGATAGAGTTTTTCCCTATAAAATCTTTATATTTCTCTATTGGCATGGGCAGAGTCTCCCTTTATGAAAATTTCAATTTCCTATTTTCAAACATGCAGAGTCTCCCCTTAGTTTATCTCAAATTTTTACCAAAATTTTGGCAGTCTCCCCTTAGGAACATTGATAATTTTCAACTCAAAAGTACCTTCCTAATATAGAAATCACATACTAAGAAAAATGTTTTAAATGACCTTACCTTATATCACACGCAACCTTGATTTTAGTATAGTTCTAGCTTACCTGTTGAGTTTTTTTGCCCTGAACTACAATAGTGTTCTAGGATGTTTTTGAGCAATATCTAACCTTAAAAATATCCCTCACATTAATAAAAAGCCTACCCTTAAAGTCTCATAAAAAACTGTATTAAAATGAGAGAGATTGCTTACCTGAAACCCAAGGGTTACCCTTGAGAGCTTCCGTCTTATTTTCTCCTCTTTTCTTCATTATGCTTCTCCCACTTCCTATCATCCCTTATTTATAGGAGAGAGGATCCAAGGTGCTGGATGCCTATCCAATGTGGGAATTTTCACTCATCATTTTAACTTCTTAACTGATTTGGGACCTTTGTAACTTTAAACTTCCTAATTGATGTGGGACATTTGTCACATTAATCTCCCACTCTAGTGGTTTCCAAATTTATCCAAACTCCTCCCATCACTTTATCCTCTTTTGAGGTGATTCTACACCAAATTTGGCTCTATTTCAGCTATTTTGGGCTGCCTTAGGCTCTCCTAAACCCTTAAGACCCAAAATAATATTCCATGCATAAGCCTTCTCTTCCAACAGCAATAACTCCCTTGATTCTTATGTGTTTTCAGCCCATTTTACCTTCACTTTCTGTTCATGGTTTTAGCTACTTACTGACAAAATTTGGCCTCAAAACGACCACATTTGGCGCATATAAGGTTCACCTACTTCCCATAAGGTCTAAACTGCATATGAAGTTAGGCCATTGCCCATACCCTTACTTCAAAACTCCATAACTTTAATTGTTAATCGTTTTGGGCAACCTTGTGCTCCACATGTTTTGAAAGTAGGCAGTTATCACTTAGTTTTGCTTTGAGCTTCATTGGAGTCTATTTGGCCCATTTATGGCTCAATGAAGCCTGAAAGGTCAATATTCTCTTCCATGTGCATGCCTCTTGAGTTTGGCCTCATTTCTCCCAATTTTTCTTCTATGGACATATTTTATTTTTCCACACACTTATTCCTTAATATCTTGGCTAGTCTATAGACACATTTGAGACTCAAATTCAAAGTATTTTAGTCTTGGGACACAAATCAAGCTAAAAGGGTCAAATTAGCACTTTTTGGGGAACTATTGTACTAAGATTTTGGTTCCTTGTATTTTTTCTAAAATACAACCCACACCACAAAGCTTTTTAGAAGGTGTCCCATAAGTGGGAATTAAATCAAGGATTACAATCGGACATAATGGATGAGGAAACACCATGAAGTTGAACAATCTCATAAATATATAGACATGCTAACTTGATGGTGGAGTCAGTGGTTCTAATGGGAAGAAGATGGGCGATCTTGATCAGTTTGTCCACGATGACCCAGATAATGTTTTGACCAGAACAAGTTCTAGGTAATCTTGTAGTATCCATTTCCATTTAGGAATCTAAAGACCTTGTAACAACCACTGGGTCTTTGATGTTCTACCTTAATTCACTGACGAGTAAGGCATCGAGAGACGTAGTCAACTATATCCCTTTTCATTCCTAGCCATCAGTATTGACACTTCAAGTCCTGGTACATTTTGGTACTTTTAGGATGGTTGGATAGCTTTAAAGTGTGGGCAGTCTTGAGAACATCTGCCCTTACAGTAATGGGGACCCAAATTCAGTTCTAGAATATGAACAATCCATCATCTGAAATCCTGAAATTGAGAGATTTGTCATAAGTGAACTTACCTTGATTCTTGGTAAGTTCCAAGTACGTGGATTAGGTTTCATAGATTTTCATAAAGAGATCTGGCAGGGTTCAGATCTGGGCAAGATATGTGTCTTTGCCATAATAGCTAAGCGGAGAGCCTGCATAGAGCTTATTAATCTTCAACTAGAGGCCATGGGTTGAGCCAACACAGCAGACTCCTTTTGGCTCAATGCATCAGTGACCACATTTTTCTCCTAGGTTGATAGATGATCTTGCAGTCATAGTCCTTTAAAAGATCCATATAATGTTTATGTCTCATATTTAATTCTTTTTACCAAAAGATGTACTTTAAACTATTATGATCAGTATAAATCTCAAAGACTGATCATACAAGCAATGATGCAATATCTTTAAGACAAAAATAATGGCTACAAGCTCCAAGTTGTGGGTAGGGTAGTTCTGTCATGAGGTTTTAATTATTGGGACCCATACGGGACTACTCTACCATGCTGCATTAAGACACACCCCAAGCCAATATGAGATGCATCACAATAGACCTAAAATCTTTCCATAATATTAGGGAAGATCAATACAGGAGCAAAGGTGAGACGATGCTTCAATTCCATGAAGCTTTCACTACACTCATAATTCCAGATGAATGCTACCACTTTTCAGGTAATTGGGGTAAGTGGGGTGGCAAGCTTAGCGAATCCATCAATGAACCATCGATAATAACCTGTCAAGCTAAGAAAGTTACGTACCTCAGCTACATTGGTGGGCGGATTCCAGTTGACTACCATTTTCACCTTGGATGGGTCCACAGAAACTTCTTCACTCAAAATTACACGTCCAAGAAGAGAAACTCGATCCAACCAGAAAGAGTACTTACTCAATTTAGTTTATAGTTGGTTTCGGTGAAGAGTCTCTAA
Source organism: Carica papaya (assembly GCF_054855325.1). Lineage (NCBI taxonomy): Eukaryota > Viridiplantae > Streptophyta > Magnoliopsida > Brassicales > Caricaceae > Carica > Carica papaya. The sequence continues at coordinate 21,948,902 of NC_142316.1, forward strand.
CACTTCAGTCAAGTGCACTACATGTTCTTCAAGGCTTTTGGAATACACTAGGATGTAATCAATAAAAATGATTATGTATTGATCTAGTGCGTACCGAAAAACTCTGTTCATTAGGTTCATGAAGGTTGCAAGGGCATTGATTAATTCAAACGACATTACCCTAAACTCATACTAACCGTACTTGTACCAGAAGGCAGTCTTTGAAATATCTTCTTCTTTGAGACTCAACTGATGGTATCCCGTCTTGAGATCGATCTTAGAGAAGACCGTGGCTCCTTGCAGTTGATCGAAGAGGTCATCATCTGAGGTAACGTGTACTTTCTTTTAATGGTCACTCAGTTGAGTTCTCGGTAGTCCACACTGAGCTTGAAGGAACCATCATTTTTCCTCACGAATAACACCTGAGTGCCCCAAGGAGAATGGTAGGGCGAATAAACTTTTAGGTAATAAGGTCAAAAAGTTGATGTTCCAGCTCTGTTAGCTCAGCCCAACTCATATGATAGGTAGTGATGCAAACAAGGCTAAAAACACTCAAGATACTCAAAGAGCATCAGAAGGTGACTTGGAGCAAATTTCAAATGATGTAAACACAAAGACAGTTCCAAACCTGGAAAGTTTCAGTGGACCAATAACAAGATTTTGTGGCAAAGAAGCTTAAAGAGTTGCTCTAAGTTTTTACTTAAAAACATGTGGATGATGGGCTGGCCAATTGTGGAAAGTTCAAATATGAGCTTTTTGAACAGCCCAAATTCGTAACTTTAATTGTATTTAAGTGATTTGGGATAATTTGGGCTTGTTTGAGTCTTATTGATAATGGATGAATAAGCCTTGTGTATGGGCTGGATTAGTTGAGTTATTTGAAGTATTTTGGATTGTTTTATTTTAGTTTTAGTTAATTAAGCCCATATAGTTAAGTATAACTCATTTTGGAATTAAGTCTTGTCTTAGTGTTATTACAAGAATGAGCCCAAAACTATATGGTGCCACAAACAATTAGTAGTGTTGGTTAAGAAGATTGGAGTTACAAAGAATTACATAATAATTACATGCCTATAATTAGCCTAGTTATTGTTGGAGTTACAATTGTAATTACCACATAATTAACCTAGTTATTGTACTGTAACTTATCATTGATTTCTTTGGCTATAAATACCAAAGGAACTCTTCTTTGTGGACATCAAGAGTTGTAATCAAACATTTCAGAATTGAGTTGAGAGTGTTTTGGCTTTCTTTTCACTTTATGCACAAGGTGTTGATTTGGAATACAATTGTTATCACTTATATTTCAATTGTCTTGGTACTTATTTTGATTGGGTTTAAGGGATATTATTTATCTTTCTTGGGTTCTCTTTAACTTCTACCATTTGGGTGATTGAACAAATTTGATTCCTTTTTTACTTGTGGTCTAAATTCTGTTCTAAACCGATTAAAGAGTTCTAAGGTTCAAGCAAGGGTCATGGGGTTCCGCATCATTTGGTATCAGAGCATTAGTTCACCAAGTAAATTAGTCTATCCTTATTTTGTTGTTTTTATTTTCATTACTTCTTACAAAAAAAAGAGACAAATTTGCATTCAGCAAAAAAAAAAAATCAGATTAGTCTAATTTGCTTAATTGTGCAAAACACATTTCCACATATTCTACCTTGTGTAATTGACACAACTGCTGTTATTTCCCTTTTATTTATCTCAAACAACATTCAAATACATTTAAAATTTAAAAGGAAAATTCGTTTCAAGGCTATTTGTTTGGTTGTTTGTGTAATTTTTGGGGCTGTTTGGAAACAACTCACCTCAATTGAGTTTGTTTTCATCCAAAACAGTTTGTTTCGCTTAATTTGAGTATTTTAGGTGATAATTTGTGGTTCTTTAGTTTTCATTTAATATTTCTGCCCATTTGCTTCTTATTACATCTTGAGGTAATAATATTGATTCGTTGTTGCCTAATTAACATAAAAATCATCATCATACACTTATTTCTATATCAAGTGTGTGCTCTTCATTGTTTAGATTGTTCTAGTTTGCTTTTAGAGTTGAATTTGTATATCTTGTTTCTTTAGGAATTCTTTGTTATCTCTAATTAAAATTGAGTACATAGTGATAATTAATTGTTGTTTGAATTGGCCATTTTGTATAAAGTTATAAAAGATTGCATGAGTGTTAAAAAACAAGAGAGTGTGAGCTTAAAAAAGGGTAAAGGCCAAAATTGAGTGAAACACGAGTGCCCATACTACGAGAGTAAACACATGAGGGAGTGATTTATGAGGTTGCAATCTATTTTGTTTGTCATTAAAATTTCAGATTTGAAGATGGAGCCACAAGGGAGTGAAAAAACATCAAAAGATCAAGAATTCATCCTCAGAGCAATGAAACATCAATTTGAGAGGATTCAACTAGCTATTGGCAACATGAACGAGAAACTAGAGAAACAACAATGTGAGTTAAATTCCATGAGAGGGGAAGCTTCCCAAACCAATCCAGGGGCAAGAAGACTTCCAACACCACCTTTTGATGAGGAACTGGACGAAGAATTTGATGACGAAGCTACTTTGGTCAATGAAGGTCGAAATTATGGTAGGGGTCGAAACGATCTAGATTAAAACATTGGGAGCATCAAAATGAAAATCCCATTGTTTCTAGGCAAGAATGATCCGAATGCTTATCTTGAATGGGAGCACAAGGTGGAGCTTATTTTTTAGTGCCACAATTATTCGGAGGAGAAAAAGATAAAGCTTGGGCCCGTGGAGTTTGGAGAGTATGCCATTGTGTGGTGGGATCAACTCATTACAAGTAAAAGGAGAAATGGAGAGAGATCTATTTCCACTTGGGCCGAAATGAAGGCTATCATGAGAAGCCGCTTTGTTCCTACTCACTACTATAGGGACTTACATCAAAAATTGCAAGGCCTTATACAAGGGAACTAGAGTGTAGAAGACTACTACAAAGAGATGGAGATAGCCATGATAAGGGCTAATATTGAAGAGGATAGGGAAGCTACTATGGCAAGGTTCTTAAATGGCCTTAACAAAGACATAGCCAACATTGTAGAGCTTCAACATTATGTGGAGATTGATGATATGGTGCACATGGCTATAAAGATTGAAAGACAATTAAAGAGAAAGAGGAACACAAGGTAAGCCAACACTTACTCGGCCCAAAATTCCAATTGGAGACCGAATTGGAGGGGAGATAACAAGGCTGTCTAATTAAAAAGAGATGACAAAACCAAGCCCAAAGATGCTAATGATAATAAAAACGAAAGTATTTCTAACTCCCAAACTCCTAGGAATAGAGATATCAAGTATTTTAGATGCATGGGTTTTGGTCATATTGCATCTCAATGCCCAAATAAAAGGGTAATGGTGATACGTGGTGATGGTGCTGAAATGGATGATGAGAATGATGTGGAGGATGAAATGCCTCCTTTGGAGGATTGTAGTGATGGGGAAACACCTATGGAAGGTAGATTATTTATTTCTAGACGTGCTTTGAATATGCAAGTAAGGAATGATGATGAGGGGGTTAAGTTGCAAAGAGAGAACATTTTTCATTCTAGATGTCTAGTGAATAGAAAATTGTGTAAATGTGGCTAGTACCTTATTTATTGATAAACTAGGTTTGGAAACTATAAAACATCCTAAACCTTATAAGCTGCAATGGCTTAACAATAGTGGGGAGGTGAGAGTTAATAAGCAAGTGAGGGTGCCTTTTACTATTGGGAAGTATAGTGATGAAGTGATATGTGATGTAGTTCCTATGCAAGCTAGTCATATTTTGCTGGGTAAACCATGGCAATGGGATAGGAGAGTGATGCATGATGGGTATCTCAATAGGTACATGGTAGGAAAAGAGGGCAAAAAGTATACTCTTCTTCCTTTAACCCTTAAACAAGTTTTTGAAGACCAAATGCAACTTGAAAAGTCCCATGATGAATTGGCACAAAGAGAGACCGAGAGAAAAAGAAAAGAAAAAGAAAAAGAGAAAAGAAAAGAGAGTGAGAGAAAATTAGAGTGGAAAAATAAAGATCAAACGAAAAAAGAAAAAGAGATGCATTCGACCATAGAAAAGAATGAGGGAAAGAAAATTGGCTTTTATGCTAAAATGAGAGATGTGAGGAAAGCTTTATTTTCTAACAAGCCAATTATTGTACTCATGAACAAGGAAGCTTGTTTCTCAACTAACGAACTTGACCCTTCTTTGCCAAGTGTTGTGGTTGAAGTTTTGCAATTTAGCGATGTTTTTCCCGTTGATCTACCTCAAGGTTTACAACCTTTGAGAGGGATTGAGCATTAAATTGACTTCATTCCCAGGGCTGCCATACCAAATAGACCAGCCTATAGGAACAATTCCAAGGAGACCAAAGAGCTTCAAAGGCAAGTGGAGGAGCTCTTACAAAAGGGGCACATTCAAGAAAGTTTAAGTCCATGCGCAGTGCCCGTCTTATTAGTACCCAAAAAAGATGGGATTGTAGAGCCGTTAACAAAATAACAGTAAAATATCGACACCCAATACCTCGACTTGATGATATGTTGGATGAGTTGCATGGTGCTTGTGTATTTTCTAAAATCGATCTTAAAAGTGGTTATCACCAAATAAGAATGAAACCAGGAGATGAATGGAAAACTGCTTTTAAAACAAAACAAGGGTTATATGATTGGTTGGTTATGCCATTTGGCTTAACTAATGCGCCAAGTACTTTCATGCGTTTAATGAACCATGTTTTACGTGAATTTATTGGAGAGTTTGTGGTTGTCTACTTCGATGACATTCTTGTGTATAGTAAATCTATTGATGAGCATGTCATGCATTTGAGACAAGTGTTTGACACATTGCGCAAATTTCAACTATATGCTAACATGAAGAAGTGTACATTTTGCATTGATCACATCATTTTCTTAGTATATGTCATAAGTGCAAAAGGAATCGAGGTAGATAGTGAAGAGGTAAAGGCTATTCAAGAGTGGCCGACACCTAAAAGTGAAAGTGAGGTGCGTAGTTTTCATGTTTGACGAGTTTCTATAGAAGATTTGTAAAAGATTTTAGTGTCGTTGCTGCCTCGTTAACTGAAATCATGAAAAAAGATAAGGGATTTATTTGGGAAAAGAACAAGAACATGCGTTTTCCTTATTGAAAGAAAAGTTATGTAATGCGCCTTTATTAAGATTGCCTAATTTTGATTCAACTTTTGAAATTGAATGTGATGCCTCTGGGCTTGGGATAGGTGCTGTTCTTATGTAGGATAAACGACCCATTGCTTACTTCAGTGAGAAGCTCAATAGTGCACAATTGAATTTTTCCACCTATAACAAAGAGTTTTATGCTTTGGTAAGAGCATTAGAGGCATGGCAACATTATTTGTTACCAAAAAAATTTTTGATTCACACCGATCATGAATCTTTAAGGCATTTAAAAGGTAGCAAGCTTAATAAACGACATGCAAAATGGGTAGAATTCATAGAGTCCTTCCCATATGTGATCCAATATAAGCAAGTAAAAAAAATGTGGTAGCTGATGCGCTTTCAAGAAGGTATAGTCTTATCTCTACTCTTTCTACAAAATTGTTGGGATTTGAGCATTTCAAAGAATTGTATGTGCATGATAGTGATTTTTCAAATATTTATGTGGCTTGTGAACATGCAGTATTTCAAGACTTTTATAGGAACGATGGTTTTCTATTTAAAAAGGGAAAATTATGTGTGCCTAATAGTTCTATTAGGGAGTTGCTTGTTCGTGAAGCACATAGTGGTGGTTTAATGGGACATTTTGGGATTGGCAAAACTTTGAGCATTTTACATGAACATTTCTTTTGGCCTAATATGCGCAAACATGTTGAGAAAATTTATGCGCAGTACATCTCATGTAGGCAAGCTAAGTCTAGAGTTCAACCCCATGGATTATATATGCCATTACCCATCCCTGCAAATCCTTGGGTTGATATTTCTATGGACTTTTTGTTGGGTTTGCCTAGGACTAGAAAAGACTGAGACTCAATATTTGTTGTTGTTGATCATTTTTTCAAAATGGCACACTTTATACCATGTTACAAAACAGATGATGCCACACACATAGTGGATTTGTTTTTCCACGAAGTTGTTAGAATGCATGGCATTCCTAAAACCATTGTCTCCAATAGGGATGTTAAGTTTTTAAGCCACTTTTGGCGAGTTTTGTGGTCCAAATTTGGGACCAAACTTTTATTTTCTACTACTTCACATCCACAAACGGATGGTCAAATTGAAGTAGTAGATAGAATACTTGGTACATTATTACGTGCTTTAATTGGAAGGAATGTTGAAAATTGGGAAGATATGCTACCATTTGTTGAATTTGCTTATAATCAGAGTATACATTCTTCTACTGGATTTTCTCCTTTTGAAATTGTGTATGGTTTTAATCCCTTAACTCCACTTGATTTGTTGCCTATTCCTATAAGTGACATTTCTAATTTGGATGGACATAAGAAAGCAAAAATGGTTAAAGCAATTCATGAAAAAGCAAGGCAGAACATTGAAAAGAAAAATGAACAAGTAGCATCCCATGTCAATAAAGGAAGGTGCAAGATTTCATTTGAACCCGGAGATTGGGTGTGGGTTCATATGCGCAAGGAACGATTTCCATCAAAATGAAAATCTAAGTTGGATACTCGTGGGGATGGTCCATTTCAAATCATAGCCAAAATCAATGAAAATGCCTACAAAGTGGACCTACCAGGTGAGTATAGTTTTTTGGCTACATTTAACAGATCTGATTTATCCCCTTTTGAAATTGATGCAGGAATTGATTCGAGGACGAATCCTTTTGAGGGGAGGGGGAATGATGCAAACAAGGCTAAAAACACTTAAGATACTCAAAGAGCATCAGAAGGTGACTTGGAGCAAATTTCAAATGATGTAAACACAAATACAGTTCCAAACCTGGAAAGTTTCAGTGGACCAGTAACAAGATCAAAGGCAAAGAAGCTTAAAGAGTTGCTCCAAGTTTTTACTCAAAAACATGTGGATGATGCGAGTGACCACAATGCTGACAGGGTTGGTTAGGTTAGGCAGGTTGAACTAAGGTGGAGGTAAAGTAGGGGGCAGAGTAACTCTAGTTCGTTTATCAAGGTGGCTACTTACTGCATCAGGTAATCTCCTCATAAGTTGCTGAGGTTGTTGTTGGGTATGGACTCAGGCAATGCGTTGGTATTTGGCCAAGATGAGATCTTTGGCCAACTAGGCATGTTCGAGCATATCTGCATATGAGCTGGGTCTTAACATCGCGAGATGTTGGCACGAAGGCCCTTAAGAAACTCCTTAACATTTTGGCTCTTGGGGGGTGACCATTAGAGGGGCAAACCTAGACAGTTGAATAAAACGGGCTTCAAACTGCTAGTAGGCAGATAAAAATGGAAAGTTGTTGTTTTGGCTAATTGAAAATGAAATTATGATGTTGTTTGTGTTATTGTTTCTATAAATCGATTTTGAAAATCTCGCTATGGTAAGTATGTAATAAATAATTTTATTTATGACGGTCAGACTCCCTTGGTGGAGGTCCTGAAAGTCCTCCTTTTTCCAAACATAGACAAAGAAGTTATTAAAGAACGTATCCATGAAAACTTCCCATGTGGTAGGGGTAGGCAGAACTTCTTTTTTAAGATGCATAAGTGTTCTACTTCACCATTTAGCATGAAAGCTGCAAGGGAAATCTTTTGTCCCTCAATCAGGTCTAGGATAGAGAAAAACTTCTCTATCTATAGGATACAGGTTTCGGCTACAAAGGGATTAGGACCACCTTCAAAGTATGGGAGGTTAAGTTTCCTAAACTCCCTTATGTTGTCAGAAATGGATATTTAGGTGTTTCAGAATTCAGGGGCAGGAGGTAGACAAGGGTTGGCTTGATTTTGTCGTATGGCTGTAGTTAATCCTTGGATAGCTCAGAAGAGTTCGACAAATTCAGCCCTGGTGGGGTGATCCGAGGCTTCAAGTCGGACAGTACGCTCTATGGATGGTCTTCCTTGCGTCATTCCTACAAAAGAAAGGAAGAAAGAGTTAGTGATCTAGCTTAAAAAGAGGACTTATTATTCCTAGGTACTCTCAAGGGCCTTTTTTACCTAAGTCCTCAGTCTAAGGGATTTGATTCGCAATTATTCTTCTCTGATACCATCTGGGACATCCCAGATGCTAATTAAGGTAAATGGGTGTCAGATACAGATTTAGAATAACGAGTGCATAATAAAATTTTATGCAGTAGAACAATTAATACATATATATATATGCGTTCTAATTACATACATATGACTGAGGCCTGAAATGGCAACAAAATACAAAACAAAAAGACACAAAAGAATGCCACTTTTTTCACTATGCTATTGGACTCATCAGAGTGTAAGGATAATCATGCACTCAAATTTTGTAGATCCATGGGATCCTCATAGACTTCTAAGGGTAGGTTACCCTAAGGTTCCTCATTTTCTTTCTCATCTAGCAGCGGATGGAAAGAGTGAGTTCATATATTCAGTAAGAAAAACAGTATTAAATTAACATCGTAAGGTTTTAAAGGTGAATATTTTACTTAAAAGTTTACCATTTGGCCACCTCGTAGACCAATCTTGCATTATAAAAATAATTTATTTATTAAAAAAATAATACATTAATATGAACAAACGAAACATACATCATGCTAGATAATAGAGAAAATTAAATAAATCTTAAAATGCTAAGATTTTAGTGTCATTCTTTACAAAGTCATTACAACTTTCATATCTGAAAATAGATATAGATTTCTAACTACTCAAGTGGAATGACCAAATTAGATATAGATATAGCAATTTCTTAGGCCCATTTTTGGCTGGCCAAACCAAGGTACGATCTATGACCATGGTCGTACCAACCAATAGTAGCCTTATCAGATATCTATAGTAACGACAATACTTAGCCAAGGGTGACCCCTAACAAATATTCGCGTTACCACTCTCTTTAGAGGGTACACCGTCATCCACTGGGAGTGGTCCTCTTACATCTTTTCAGACCAAATAGGGAGCAGAAAATAGATACCCCAAAGGGCTAGGGGAACAGATACCCCTCATAGATAAAAAAGCCTAACGAGACAGTTAATGTAATATGCATGTCAATACAGATATGTATTCTGGACCGTTCATGCTTCATTCCACTTTTCTCTTTTTCAAATTCTTTTTATTCTTTATTTTTACCAAGCAATAATACCGACTTCATATTATATATTGAATTACATGCAAATCATCAAGTGTCTAATTCAAATAGCATGCTTGAAACAAAGAACAATTTGACTTATCTAAACTGTAAACACGAAAGCATACAAGTAGGACAAATCATAATTATCATGTTTAATAAGTTTATTTTATCTAAAAATATCCCTTAAAACATCGAAAGAATTACTAAATTCCTTACTAAAACCTTGATTTTTTTCCTTCACCGTTCCACTTTTCTTTATATCCTTCTCTCACTAGATTATTCTCTCTCTCTCTCTAGGTTTAAAAAAATGGAAGAATGGAAATATGGGGAAGAATGGGATAGGAAGGTCTATTTATAGCATTTTGGAACCATTGGATTCGTGCCAAGTGGAAAAATTTTGTGAAGAAAGAGGAGAAAAAGATGTTCGACAAGAAAAATGAGGGAGGAGGGCCTCCTCCACCAGCAGTAGTGGTGCGTTGCCGAGGCAATGATAGTGCATTGCCTGAGGTGGTAGTACCCCGACCGGCGTGCTACAAGCTAGCCTACAGGTACACAGGCCTTCTACCGCGGATGCAGGGCCTATCTGCGCAGGCCTTCTATGTGGATGATGCACGCACAGTGTACGACACTTGTCCGGGCATGAGGTGCCGCATAGACGGCTCGCCTATGCATGAAAAAATATGCACAAGACCTGTCCCTATGCCATGCATGTAGACAGGATGTGCGCGCGGACAAGACATGCGTGCAGATGGGACGTGCGCACCGACGGGAAGTGCCCATTGTGCCCATGTCTCAACATGCGCACTGTGTGTATGTCCCGTGCGTGCGGATAAAATGTGTGCACCGTGCGCACGTCCTGTGGCCGTTGCTCGTGCGTGCAAGCAATCACATTGCGCAGCACCAGCGTGGGCAACACTATTTCCCCGTGGGATTTTTCCCGCAGGATTTCTTCTCGTTTTGTAATTTTTGTGATTTTTCTCAATTTTTTAAAATTAATTTAAATAAGTTAAATACAAAATTAAATAATAAAAATTAAAATTAAATAAAAGTAAAATAATTAAAAATCAAACAAATCTATGAATTACGATAAATAATACACAGTATAATTTAAATAAGTATAATGTGTCCAAAGGCCCGAACAAGTAGGGTTTTCCAAATTAATTAAGCACCACGATGGGCGGAGTGTTATAGATTCCCTCTCCTATAAATAGGGGATGATGGGAAGGGGAAAGAAGCATGGTGAGGAAGAGAGGAGAAAAATAAGCGAAGAAGAGAAAAAGAGAAGCTCTGATGGGTAATCCCTAGGCTTTAGGTGAACGTATCTCTCTCATTTTCATTCAGTTTTCCATGAAAATTTTAGGGTAGTTTTTAGAAATGTGAGAGATATTTTTTAGCTTAGAAATAGATCAAAAATATCCCAGAACTCTACCAGATTTTTAGGAGAAAAAGGCTCCAAATTTAGCAAAAAATTTGCCTGAGTGAAGGTTACGTGTGATACAAGGTAAGCCCGTTTAAACCCTTTTTTCTTGGAAAGGTAGTTTCCAATGAAGAGGGTATTTTTGAATTAAAAATTACTAATAATTCTAAGGGGAGACTCTACCAAAATTTTGGTAAAAGATTGAGATAGACTAAGGGGAAACTCTGCTTGTTTGAAAATAGGGAATTTAGGTTTTCATAAGGGGGGACTTTGCCCACATCAACAGAGAAATTTAAAGGTTTCATATGGGGAAACTCTACCAGATTTACTAGAGGATTAGAGTTTGTGTGGAGGGGACTGTACCCAAATCAAAGTTTACATAGGAACCAAGGTAAGTTGATGTTATGGTATGTAGCACTAGTATGATTTGACACATGTTTTATGGAAAGTATTGATGATTTTATGAAATGTAAAAGCATTATACAATGCATTGACTAGTGTTTGTTGTGTGATCTAAAAGATATGAGATCCGTGTCCACTTCACTTGTTGTGTGATGTGGTGCACATGTATGGTACATTGTATATGTATTGGTGAGAAATAGATCCCACCAAGAGGGATACTTGTGTGCGTGTAGGCGCCATGATGCAAATAAGGTAGGATATAAGAACATGGATCCAATTCAGCTACCTAATGGTCTAATTACAAGAGCGAGGTTGAAGAAATTCAAGGACGCATTAAATGGGATGATTCAAGGTTTGTGGAATGACATTGACAAAATTCAAGAATGCAACAAGGAAGTATGTATTGGGCTTGGGCTGAATAACATAAATCAAATCTTGGTCACATTAACACAAGTGGAAGTTATACCAGCCCAATATGAAGTTGAATCAGTTTATTTGGATAGGTCATAACTTGGGCTTTAGATGTTCAAATTAGCTGATTCAATAGCCTAAACTTATCGACACATTTGCACCTACAATGTTCATAAAGAAACCCAGTCCAAATTCGAATTTTATCAAATAGATAATTGGCTCTTAATTTTAGAATGAATTTTGACTTAGATTCATTAGATCTAGTTGTCTTCATTATTTGTATCTAGACTTATGCTTTTTCTTATTAAATAGAAATATTTACTTAATGATATAAAGAGTCGTGACTCTTAAAAGTCCTGAAACTTATCTTGGAGGGTTGTTCTATCTATAAATAGGTAATATTCTCTTTTGTAAAGACACAAGTTGATATATGAATTTGCTTAATTTTCTTAAGAGAGTTTTTTTTCTTGTTCTGATTCTTGTTTGAATCAAGGTTCCTACGAGCAAAGCTAATTACTTGGGTTACAGATTTATTCAAGGTTGTCTTCAATGGTTGAATTTAGGTTACAGATTTATTCCAAAGTTCTATTTCATGAATTGAATTCGGTCAAGGACTTGGTAAATCTAATTTTTCTCGTTCCAAGGGTTGCTTTCAAGCATAAATATATTGGGTCTTAGGTTTAATCTAGCCTTTATTCGTATTAGTTTGGTATCAGTGCCTAGGTTCTAAATCAGGTTATATCCTTTGTGTTTCATCTCTTTACTTTTGTTTCATTATTTCAAATCTTTGTTTTGATTCCCATCCTCCAAATCCATTTCTTATTGTTTAGCATCAAGCATATCAGTTTAGTGTCCTTTCATTGTTCCATCCGTTTTAACTTGTTTTCTGTTGTTATTTTTAATCATTTTTTGTTCTTCATCTCCTTGTGATTTGTTTTTCATCCAAAAGTTAGTCCATTCAAGTTTATTTCGGTTGTATTACATAAAAAAAAGAAACAAAAAAAAATAGAAAAAAGGTGAACAGAAAAGTAAAAAAAAAAAAGAATATCAAGAGTCAAATAAAGAGATTAAAAAAAAAGAGGATTAAAAAAGGAGTTAAAAAAATTCAGTTTGCTTTCCTAGATTAAGTCGTATTTCTTTATAAGAATTCGGATTTATCTTTCATTTTCATCTACCTTAGTTGAGTTTCATTCGGATTATCTTTTATTTCCTTCCACCTTGATTCTCTACAATGAATCTTAATAAGAGAATTGGAGTGGTAAAAGGCTGAGTGTGAGTTTATCTAGAGAAAAATCAAAATACTTAAAACAACTCAACTTATCCAGCCCATACACAAGGCTTATTCATCCATTATCAATAAGACTCAAAGAAGCCCAAATTATCCTAAATCACTTAAATCCAATTAAAGTTACGAATTTGGGCTGTTCAAAAAGCTTATATTTAAACTTTCTACAATTGGCCAGCCCATCATCCACATGTTTTTGAGTAACAACTTGCAGCAACTCTTTAAGCATATTTGCCTTTGATCTTGTTACTGGTTCGCTAAAACTTTCCAGGTTTGGAACTGTATTTGTGTTTACATCATTTGAAATTTGCTCAAAGTCACATTCTGATGCTCTTTGAGTATCTTGAGTGTTTTTAGCCTTGTTTGCATCATTCCCCCTCCCCTCAAAAGGATTCGTCCTCGAATCAATTCCTGCATCAATTTCAAAAGGAGAAAACCCAGTAGAAAAATGTATACTCCGATTATAAGCAAATTCAACAAATGGTAGCATATATTCCCAAGTTTTAACATTCCTTCAAATTAAAGCACGTAATAATGTACCAAGTGTTCTATTTACTACTTCAGTTTGACCATCCGTTTGTGGATGTGAAGCAGTAGAAAAAAAAAGTTTGGTCCCAAGTTTGGACCACAAAACTCGCCAAAAGTGGCTTAAAAACTTAACATCCCTATCGGACACAATAGTTTTAGGAATGCCATGCATTCTAACAACTTCGCGGAAAAACAAATCCGCTATGTGTGTGGCATCATCTATTTTGTGACATGGTATAAAGTGTGCCATTTTGGAAAAACGATCAACAACAATAAATATTGAGTCTCGGTCTTTTCTAGTCCTAGGCAAACCCAACAAAAAGTCCATAGAAATATCAACCCAAGGATGTGTAGGAATAGGCAATGGCATATTTAATCCATGTGGTTGAACTCTAGACTTAGCTTGCTTACATGAGATGCACTGCGCAGAAATTTTCTCAACTTGTTTGCGCATATTCGGCCAAAAGAAATGTTCATGTAAAATGCTCAAAGTTTTGCCAATCCCAAAATGTCCCATTAAACCACCACTATGTGCTTCACGAACAAGCAACTCCCTAATAGAACTATTAGGCACACATAATTTTTCCTTTTTAAATAGAAAATCATCATGCCTAAAAAAGTCTTAAAATACCGCATGTTCAAAATCCACATAAACATTTGAAAAATCATTATCATGCACATATAATTCTTTAAAATGCTCAAATCCCAATAATTTTGTAGAAAGAGTAGAGATAAGACTGTACCTTCTTGAAAGTGCATCAGCTACCACATTTTCTTTTCCTTGCTTATATTAGATCACATATGGGAAGGACTCTATGAATTCTACCCATTTTGCATGTCGTTTATTAAGCTTGCCTTGCCTTTTCAAATGCCTCAAAGATTCATGATCGGTGTGAATCACAAATCCTTTTAGTAACAAATAATGTTGCCATGTCTCTAATGCTCTTACCAAAGCATAAAACTCTTTGTCATAGGTGGAAAAATTCAATTATGCACTATTGAGCTTCTCACTGAAGTAAGCAATGGGTCGTTTATCCTACATAAGAACAGCACATATCCCAAGCCCAGAGGCATCACATTCAATTTCAAAAGTTGAATCAAAATTAGGCAATCTTAATAAAGGCGCATTACATAACTTTTCTTTCAATAAGAAAAACACATGTTCTTGTTCTTTTCCCCAAACAAACCCCTTATCTTTTTTCATGATTTCAGTTAAAGGGGCAGCAACGACACTAAAATCTTTTACAAATCTCCTATATAAACTTGTCAAACCATGAAAACTACGCACCTCACTTACACTTTTAGGTGTCGGCCACTCTTGAATAGCCTTTACCTTTTCACTTTCTACCTCGAGTCCTTTGGGACTAACGACATATCCTAAGAAAATGATGCGATCAATAAAAAATGTACATTTCTTCATGTTAGCATAAAGTTAAAATTTGCGCAATGTGTCAAACACTTGCCTCAAATGCATGACATGTTCATCAATAGATTTGCTATACACAAGAATGTTATCGAAATAGACAACCACATATTTTCCAATAAATTCAATAAAACATGGTTCATTAAACGCATAAAAGTACTTGGCACATTAGTTAAGCCAAATGGCATAATCAACCACTCATATACCCTTGTTTTGTTTTAAAAGCAGTTTTCCATTCATCTCCTGGTTTCATTCTTATTTGGTGATAACCACTTTTAAGATTAATTTTAGAAAATACACAAGCACCATGCAACTCATCTAACATATCATCAAGTCGAGGTACCCAGTGTCGATATTTTACTGTTATTTTGTTGACGGCTCTACAATCAACATACATACGCCAACTATCATCTTTTTTGGATACTAATAAGACGGGCACTGTGCATGGACTTAAACTGTCTCGAATGTGCCCCTTTTGTAAGAGCTCCTCCACTTGCCTTTGAAGCTCTTTGGTCTCCTCAGGATTGTTCCTATAGGCTGGTTTATTTGGTATGGCAACCCCAGGAATGAAGTTAATTTGATGCTCAATCCCTCTCAAAGGTGGTAAACCTTGAGGTAGATCATTGGGAAAAGCATCATTAAATTCCTGAAAAACTTCAACCACAACACTTGGTAAAGAAGGGTCAACTTCGTTAGCTGAGAAACAAGTTTCCTTGTACGTGAGTACAATAATTGGCTTGTTAGAAAATAAAGTTTTCTTCACATCTCTCATTTTAGCATAAAAGCCCATTTTCTTTCCCTCATTCTTTTCTATAGTCGAATGCATCTTTCTTTTTCCTTTTGATCTTCATTTTTCCACTCTAATTTTCTCTCACCCTCTTTTCTTTTCTCTTTTTCTTTTTCTTTTCTTTTTCTCTCGGTCTCTCTTTGTGCGAATTCATCATGGGACTTTTCAAGTTGTATTTGGTCTTCAAAAACTTGTTTAGGGGTTAAAGGAAGAAGAGTATACTTTTTGCCCTCTTTTCCTACCATGTACCTATTGAGATACCCATCATGCATCACTCTCCTATCCCATTGCCATGGTCTACCAAGCAAAATATGACTAGCTTGCATAAGAACTACATCACATATCACTTCATCACTATACTTCCTAATAGTAAAAGGCACCCTCAATTGCTTATTAACACTCACCTCCCCTCTATTGTTAAGCCATTGCAGCTTATAAGGTTTAGGATGTTTTGTAGTTTCCAAACCCACTTTATCAACAAATAAGGTACTAGCCACATTTACACAACTACCCCCATCAATAATCAAGCTACACAATTTTCCATTTACTAGACATCTAAAATGAAAAATGTTCTCTCTTTGCAACTTAACCCCATCATCATCATTCCTTACTTGCGTATTCAAAGCACGTCTAGAAACCAACAATCTACCTTCCATAGGCGTTTCCCCATCACTACAATCCTCCAAAGGAGGCATTTCATCCTCCACATCATTCTCATAATCCGTTTCAACACCATCACCATGCATCACCATTACCCTTTTATTTGGGCATTGAGATGCAATATGACCAAAACCCAAGCATCTGAAACACACAATATCTCTATTCCTAGGACTTTGGGAGTTAGAAATACCTTTGTTTTTATCACCATGAGCATCTTTTGGCTTGGTTTTGTCATCTCTTTCGAATTGGACAGCCTTGTTATCTCCCCTCTAATTCGGTCTCCAATTGGAATTTTGGGCCTAGTAAGTGTTGGCTTGCCTTGTGTTCCCCTTTCTCTTTAATTGTCTTTCAATCTTTATAGCCATGTGCACCATATCATCAATCTCCACATAATGTTGAAGCTCTAATTTCTTGGCTATGTCTTGTTAAGGCCATTTAAGAACCTTGCCATAGCAGCTTCCCTATCCTCTTCAATATTAGCCCTTATCATGGATATCTCCATCTCTTTATAGTAGTCTTCTACACTCTTGTTCCCTTGTATAAGGCCTTGTAATTTTTGATATAAGTCCCTATAGTAGTGAGTAGGAACAAAGCGGCTTCTCATGATAGCCTTCATTTCGGCCCAAGTGGAAATAGATCTCTCTCCATTTCTCCTTTTACTTGTGATGAGTTGATCCCACCACACAATGGCATACTCTCCAAACTCCACGGCTGCAAGCTTTATCTTTTTCTCCACCGAATAATTGCGGCAAACAAAAATAAGCTCTACCTTGCGCTCCCATTCAAGATAAGCATTCGGATCATTCTTGACTATAAACGATGGAATTTTCATTTTGATGCTCCCAATGTTTTTATCAAGATCGTTTCGACCCCTACCATAATTTAAACCTTCATTGACCAAAGTAGCTTGGTCATCAAATTCTTCCTCCAGTTCCTCATCAAAAGGTGGTGTTAGAAGTCTTCTAGCCCCTGGATTGGTTTGGGAAGCTTCCCCTCTCATGGAATTTAACTCACGTTGTTGTTTCTCTAGTTTCTCATTCATGTTGCCAATAGCTAGTTGAATTCTCTCAAATTGTTGTTGCATTGCTTTGAGGATGAATTCTTGATCTTTTGATGTTCTTTCACTCCCTTGTGGCTCCATCTTCAAATCTGAAATTTCAATGAAAAAAAAAATAGATTGCAACCTCACAAATCACTCCCTCACGTGTTTACTCTCGTAGTATGGGCACTCGTGTTTCACTCAATTTTGGCTTTTACCCTCTTTCACACTCTCTTACTTTTTAACACTCAAGTATTCTTTTATAACTTTATACAAAATGGCCAATTCAAACAATAATTAATTATCACTATGTACTCAATTTTAATTAGAGATAACAAAGAATTCCTAAAGAAACAAAATACACGAATTCAACTCTAAAAGCAAACTAGAACAATCTAAACAATGAAGAGCACACACTTGATATAGAAATAAGTATATGATGATTTTTATGTTAATTAGGCAACAACGAATCAAAATTATTACCTCAAGATGTAATAAGAAGTAAATGGGCATAAATATTAAATGAAAACTAAAGATGCAAGAAAAAAGATGGTTAATATTGGAATTTAATGCACGAAACTTCTAATTGTCTAATAGAACCACAAATTATCACCCAAAATACTCAAATTAAGTGAAACAAACATTTTTGGATGAAAACAAACTCAATTGAGGTGAGTTGTTTCCAAACAGCCCCAAAAATTATACAAACAATCTCAACCAAACAAACAGCCTTGAAACGAGTTTCCTTTTTAAATTTTAAATGTATTTAAATGTTATATGAGATGAATAAAAGGGAAATAACAGCAGCTGTGTCAATTACACAAGGTAGAATATGTGGAAATGTGTTTTGCACAATTAAGCAAATTAGGTTAATCTGATTTTTTTTTTTTGCTGAATGTAAATTTGTCTCTTTTTTTTTTGTAAGAAATAATTAAAATAAAGACAACAAAATAAAGATAGACTAATTTACTTGGTGAACCAATGCTCTGATAGCAAATGATGTGGAACCCCAAGACCCTTGCTTGAACCTTAGAACTCTTCAATCGGTTTAGAACGGAATTTAGATCACAAGTAAAAAAGGAATCAAATTTGTTCAATCACCCAAATGGTATAAGTTAAAGAGAACCCAAGATGGATAAATGATATCCCTTGAACCCAATCCAAATAAGCACCAAAAACAATTGAAATAGGAAATCAAAATTGAAATACAAGTGATAACAATTGTATTCCAAATCAACACCTTGTGCATAAAGTGAAAAGAAAGCTAAAACGCTCTCAACTCAATTCTGAAATGTTTGATTACAACTCTTGATTATGCGGAAACCCAATCTTCTTAACCAACACCACTAATTTTTTGTGCCACCATATAGTTATGGGCTCATTATTGTAATAACACTAAGACAATACTTAAGCCCAACATGAGTTATACTTAACTATATGGGCTTAATTAACTCAAACAAAAATAAAACAATCCAAAATACTTCAAACAACTCAACTAATCCAGCCCATACACAAGGCTTATTCATCCATTATCAATAAGACTCAAACAAGCTCAAATTATCCCAAATCACTTAAATCCAATTAAAGTTACAAATTTGGGCTGTTCAAAAGGCTCATATTTGAACTTTTCACAATTGGCCAGCCCATCATCATCCACATGTTTTTGAGTAAAAACTTGGAACAACTCTTTAAGCTTCTTTGTCTTTGATCTTGTTACTGGTCTGCTAAAACTTTCCAGGTTTGGAACTGTATTTGTGTTTACATCATTTGAAATTTGCTCCAAGTTACCTTCTGATGCTCTTTGAGTATCCTGAGTATTTTTACCTTTGTTTGCATCATTAATACAAGATAAGTGGACAAGCAAATAATCCACAAAATGAGATAAATAGGTTCGAAGCCTCATAACTGATGAAAGCTACGGATATAAGATATGGTGAGATTATTGATCGAATGGAGAGGGTAGAAGTTTCGATTACAAGGGGGCAACCACCAAATGCTCCTAATCCAGCCATGTATGGTAGGGGATTTCGAAATAGAGTGTAAGAGGGTAGACTTTGACGTTGATGGATCACGTGGTGATAATGAAGAAGAAGAGGAGGTGCAAACGATAGCAAGAAACAACAATAATAGCAACTTTGGTGGTGTTAAATTGAAGATTCTTTCCTTTCATGGAAGAATTGATACTGAAGCTTACTTGGATTGGAAAAAGAAAATTGAACGAGTATTTGATTACAATAACTACACTGAATCTAAGAAGGTATAACTTGTCATTGCTATTTTTGAAAATTATGCTATTACTTGGTGGGATGATACAAAAAAGAAGCAAGGAAGAAATAGGGAGAGGCCTATTGAAGAATGGAGAGATTTGAAGTCCATCATGAGAAGAAGATTTATACCAAGCTATTACTATAGATAGTTGTGCAGTCGACTTCAAAATCTTATGCAAGGTTCCAAGAGTGTTGAGGAGTACTACAAAGAAATATAATTAGCCATGATTAGAGCAAATGTCAAAGAAGATAGTGAGGCTACAATTGCTAGATTTCTTGATGGTTTGAATAAGGAGATTTCTAATGTGGTTGAATTGCAGCCTTATATGGAGCTAGAAGATTTGCTTCACCTTGCTTTGAAGATTGATAAGCAATTGAAGAGAAAAGGTTCACGTAAGTCATTTTCCTTCCAACATGATGCGGAACCCCAAGACTCTTGCTTGAACCTTAGAACTCTTCAATCAGTTTAGAACAGAATTTAGACCACAAGTAAAAAAGGAATCAAATTTGTTCAATCACCTAAATGGTAGAAGTTAAAGAGAATCCAAGAAAGATAAATGATATCCCTTGAACCCAATCCAAACAAGCACAAGAACAATTGAAATAGGAAATCAAAATTGAAATACAAGTGATAACAATTATATTCCAAATCAACATGATGTAAACAAGGCTAAAAACACTCAAGATACTCAAAGAGCATCAGAAGGTGACTTGGAGCAAATTTCAAATGATTACAGTTCCAAACCTGGAAAGTTTCTGCAGACCAGTAACAAGATCAAAGGTAAAGAAGTTTAAAGAGTTGCTCCAAGTTTTTACTCAAAAACATGTGGATGATGGGCTGGCCAATTGTGGAAAGTTCAAATATGAGCTTTTTGAACGGCTCAAATTCGTAACTTTAATTGGATTTAAGTTATTTGGGATAATTTGGGCTTGTTTGAGTCTTATTGATAATGGATGAATAAGCCTTGTGTATGAGCTGGATTAATTGAGTTGTTTGAAGTATTTTGGATTTTTTTATTTTAGTTTGAGTTAATAAAGCTCATATAGTTAAGTATAACTCATTTTGGGCTTAAGAGTCTTAGTGTTATTACAAGAATGAGCCCATAACTATATGGTGCCATAAACAATTAGTGATGTTGGTTAAGAAGATTGGAGTTACAAAAAGTTACATAACAATTACATGCCTATAATTAGCCTAGTTATTGTTGGAGTTACAATCGTAATTACCACATAATTAACCTAGTTATTGTGGGATTTAAAATTGTAGTTATTGTATTGTAACTTATCAATGATTTCTTTAGCTATAAATACCAAAGGAACTCTTCTTTGTGGACATCAAGAGTTGTAATCAAACATTTTAGAATTGAGTTGAGAGCGTTTTGGCTTTCTTTTCACTTTATGCATAAGGTGTTGATTTGGAATACAATTGTTATCACTTGTATTTCAATTTTGATTTCCTATTTCAATTGTTCTTGGTGCTTGTTTGGATTGGGTTCAAGGGATATCATTTATCTTTCTCGGGTTCTCTTTAACTTCTACCATTTGTGTGATTGAACAAATTTGATTCCTTTTTACTTGTGATCTAAATTCCATTCTAAACCGATTAAAGAGTTCTAAGGTTCAAGCAAGGGTCTTGGGGTTCCGCATCATTTGGTATCAGAGCATTGGTTCACCAAGTAAATTAGTCTATCCTTATTTTGTTATTTTTATTTTAATTATTTCTTAAAAAAAAGACAAATTTGCATTCAGCAAAAAAAAAATCAGATTAGCCTAATTTGCTTAATTGTGCAAAACACATTTCCACAGATTCTACCTTGTGTAATTGACACAGCTGCTGTTATTTCCCTTTTATTCATCTCATATAACATTCAAATACATTTAAAATTTAAAAGGGAAACTCGTTTCAAGGTTGTTTGTTTGGTTGAGATTGTTTGTGTAATTTTTGGGACTATTTGGAAACAACTCACCTCAATTGAGTTTGTTTTCATCCAAAACTGTTTGTTTCACTTAATTTGAGTATTTTGGGTGATAAATTGTGATTCTATTAGAGAATTACAAGTTTCGTGCATTAAATTCCATATTCACCATTTTTTTTCTTGCATCTTTAGTTTTCATTTAATATTTCTGCCCATTTACTTCTTGTTACATCTTGAGGTAATAATATTGATTTGTTGTTGCCTAATTAACATAAAAATCATCATACACTTATATCAAGTGTGTGCTCTTCATTGTTTAGATTGTTCTAGTTTGCTTTTAGAGTTGAATTCGTGTATCTTGTTTCTTTAAGAATTCTTTGTTATCTCTAATTAAAATTGAGTACATAGTGATAATTAATTGTTGTTTGAATTGGCCATTTTGTATAAAGTTATAAAAGATTACTTGAGTGTTAAAAAGCAAGAGAGTGTGAGCTCAAAAGAGGGTAAAAGCCAAAATTGAGTGAAACACGAATGCCCATACTACGAGAGTAAACACGTGAGGGAGTGAGTTGTGAGGTTGCAATCTATTTTGTTTGTCATTAAAATTTCAAATTTGAAGATGGAGCCACAAGGGAGTGAAAGAACATCAAAAGATCAAGAATTCATCCTCAAAGCAATGCAACAACAATTTGAGAGGATTCAACTAGCTATTGGCAACATGAATGAGAAACTAGAGAAACAATAAATTCCATGAGAGGGACAAGAAAACTTCCAACACCACCTTTTGATGAGGAACTGGAGGAAGAATTTGATGATCGAGCTACTTTGGTCAATGAAGGTCGAAATTATGGTAGGGGTCGAAACGATCTTGATAAAAACATTGGGAGCATCAAAATGAAAATCCCATCGTTTCTAGGCAAGAATGATCCGAATGATTATCTTGAATGGGAACGCAAGGTGGAGCTTATTTTTGAGTGCCACAATTATTCGGAGGAGAAAAAGATAAAGCTTGCGGCCGTGGAGTTTGGAGAGTATGCCATTGTGTGGTGGGATCAACTCAGCACAAGTAAAAGGAGAAATAGAGAGAGATCTATTTCCACTTGGGCCGAAATGAAGGCTATCATGAGAAGGTGCTTTGTTCCTACTCACTACTATAGGGACTTACATCAAAAATTGCAAGGCCTTATACAAGGGAACAAGAGTGTAGAAGACTACTACAAAGAGATGGAGATAGCCATGATAAGGGCTAATACTAAAGAGGATAGGGAAGCTACTATGGCAAGGTTCTTAAATGGCCTTAACAAAAATATAGCCAACATTGTAGAGCTTCAACATTATGTGGAGATTGATGATATGGTGCACATGGCTATAAAGATTGAAAGACAATTAAAGAGAAAGGGTAACACAAGGCAAGCCAACACTTACTCCACCCAAAATTCCAATTGGAGACCGAATTGGAGGGGAGATAACAACGCTGTCCAATTCAAAAGAGATAACAAAACCAAGCCAAAAGATGCTAATTAACTCAATTGTGCACCATCCCAAAATGAGTTATACTTAACTATATGGGCTTAATTAACTCAAACTAAAATAAAACAATCCAAAATACTTAAAACAACTCAACTAATCCAGCCCATACACAAGGCTTATTCATCCATTATCAATAAGACTCAAACAAGTCCAAATTATCCCAAATCACTTAAATCCAATTAAAGTTACGAATTTGGTCTGTTCAGAAAGCTCATATTTGAACTTTTCACAATTGGCCAGCCCATCATCCACATGTTTTTGAGTATAACTCATTCAGTGAGAAGCTCAATGGTGCACAATTGAATTATTCCACCTATGGGCTTAATTAATTTGACAATGGTGCACAATTTAATTATTCCAACTTTTAAAATTGAATGTGATGCCTCTGGGCTTGGGATAGGTGCTTTTCTTATGCAGGATAAAAGACCCATTGCTTACTTCAGTGAAAAGCTCTGATGCGGAACCCCAAGACCCTTGCTTGAACCTTAGAACTCTTCAATCGGTTTAGAACATAATTTAGATCACAAGTAAAAAGGGAATCAAATTTGTTCAATCATCCAAATGGTAGAAGTTAAAGAGAACCCAATAAAGATAAATGATATCCCTTAAACCCAATCGAAACAAGCACCAAGAACAATTGAAATAGGAAATCAAAATTGAAATACAAGTGATAACAATTGTATTCTAAATCAACACCTTGTGCATAAAGTGAAAAGAAAGCAAAAAACGCTCTTAACTCAATTCTGAAATGTTTGATTACCACTTTTGATGTTCACAAAGAAGAGTTCCTTTGGTATTTGTAGCCAAAGAAATCAATGATAAGTTACAATACAATAACTACAATTGTAACTCCCACAACAACTAGGTTAATTATGTGGTAATTACAATTGTAACTTCAACAATAACTAGGCTAATTATAGGCATGTAATTGTTATGTAACTCCTTGTAACTCCAATCTTCTTAACCAACACCACTAATTGTTTATGGCACCATATAGTTATGGGCTCATTCTTGTAATAACACTAAGACAAGACTTAAGCCCAAAATGAGTTATACTTAACTATATGGGCTTAATTAACTCAAACTAAAATAAAACAATCCAAAATCTTAAAACAACTCAACTAATCCAGCCCATACACAAAGCTTATTCATCCATTATCAATAAGACTCAAATAAGCCCAAATTATCCCAAATCACTTAAATCCAATTAAAGTTACGAATTTATGGTTGTTCAAAAAGCTCATATTTGAACTTTCCACAATTGGCCAACCCATCATCCACATGTTTTTGAGTAAAAACTTGGAGCAACTCTTTAAGCTTCTTTGCCTTTGATCTTGTTATTGGTCCGCTGAAATTTTCCATGTTTGGAACTGTATTTATGTTTACATCATTTAAAATTTGCTCCAAGTCACATTCTGATGTTCTCTGAGTATTTTGAGTGTTTTTAACCTTGTTTACGTCATTCCCCCTCCCCTCAAAAAGATTCATCCTCGAATCAATTCCTGCATCAATTTCAAAAGGGGATAAATCATATATGTTAAATATAGTCGAAACACTATACTCACCGGTAGGTCCACGTTGTAAGCATTTTCATTGATTTTGGCTATGATTTGAAATGGACCATCCCCACGAGCATCCAACTTAGATTTCTGTTTTGAGGGAAATCGTTCCTTGCGCATATGAACCCACACCCAATCTCCAGGTTCAAATGAAATCTTGCACCTTCCTTTATTGACATGGGATGCTACTTGTTCATTTTTCTTTTCAATGTTCTGCCTTGCTTTTTCATGAATTGCTTTAACCATTTTTGCTTTCTTATGTCCATCCAAATTAGAAATGTCACTTATAAGAATAGGCAACAAATCAAATGGAGTTAGGGGATTAAAACCATACACAATTTCAAAAGGAGAAAATCCAGTAGAAGAATGTGTATTCCGATTATAAGCAAATTCAACAAATGGTAGCATATCTTCCCAAGGTTTAACATTCCTTCCAATTAAAGCACGTAATAATGTACCAAGTGTTCTATTTACTACTTCAGTTTGACCATCTGTTTGTGGATGTGAAGTAGTAGAAAATAAAAGTTTGGACTACAAAACTCGCCAAAAGTGGCTTAAAAACTTAACATCCCTATCGGACACAATGGTTTTAGGAATGCCATGCATTCTAACAACTTCGCAGAAAAACAAATCCACTATGTGTGTGGCATCATCTGTTTTGTGACATGGTATAAAGTGTGCCATTTTGGAAAAACGATCAACAACAACAAATATTGAGTCTCGGCCTTTTCTAGTCCTAGGCAAACCCAATAAAAAGTTCTTAGAAATATAAACCCAAGGATGTGTAGGAATGGGTAATGGCATATATAATCCATGTGGTTGAACTCTAAACTTAGCTTGCCTACATGAGATGCACTGCGCAGAAATTTTCTCAACATGTTTGCGCATATTTGGCCAAAAGAAATGTTCATGTAAAATGCTCAAAGTTTTGTCAATCCCAAAATGTCCCATTAAACCACCACTATGTGCTTCACGAACAAGCAACTCCCTAATAGAACAATTAGGCACACATAATTTTTCTTTTTTAAATAGAAAACCATCATGCTTATAAAAGTCTTGAAATACCGCATGTTCACAAGCCAATAAACATTTGAAAAATCACTATCATGCACATATAATTCTTTGAAATGCTCAAATCCCAACAATTTTATAGAAAGAGTAGAGATAAGACTGTACCTTCTTAAAAGCGCATCAGCTACCACATTTTCTTTTCCTTGCTTATATTTGATCACATATGGGAAGAAATCTATGAATTCTACCCATTTTGCATGTCGTTTATTAAGCTTGCCTTGCCCTTTCAAATGCCTCAAAGATTCATGATCGGTGTGAATCACAAATTCTTTTGGTAATAAATAATGTTGACATGTCTCTAATGCTCCTACCAAAGCATAAAACTCTTTGTCATAGGTGGAATAATTCAATTGGCCACCATTGAGCTTCTCACTAAAGTAAGCAATGGGTCTTTTATCCTGCATAAGAACAGCACCTATCCCAAGCTCAGAGGCATCACATTCAATTTCAAAAGTTGAATCAAAATTAGGCAATCTTAATAAAGGCGCATTACATAACTTTTCTTTCAATAAGGAAAACACATGTTCTTGTTCTTTTCCCCAAACAAACCCCTTATATTTTTTCATGATTTCAATTAAAGGGGCAGCAACGACACTAAAATCTTTTACAAATCTCCTATAGAAACTTGTCAAACCATGAAAACTACTCACCTCACTTACACTTTTAGATGTCGGCCACGCTTGAATAGCCTTTACCTTTTCACTATCTACCTCGATTCCTTTTGCACTCACGACATATCCTAAGAAAATGATGCGATCAATGCAAAATGTACAATTCTTCATGTTAGCATATAGTTGAAATTTACGCAGTGTGTCAAACACTTACCTCAAATGCATGACATGCTCATCAATAGATTAGCTATACACAAGAATGTCATTGAAATAGACAACCACATATTTTCCAATAAATTCAATAAAACATGGTTCATTAAACGCATAAAAGTACTTGGCGCATTAGTTAAGCCAAATGGCATAATCAACCACTCATATAACCTTTGTTTTGTTTTAAAAGAAGTTTTCCATTCATCTCCTGGTTTCATTCTTATTTGGTGACAACCACTTTTAAGATCAATTTTAGAAAATACACAAGCATCATGCAACTCATCTAACATATCATCAAGTCGATGTATTGGGTGTCGATATTTTACCATTATTTTGTTGACGGCTCTATAATCAACACACATACGTCAACTACCATCTTTTTTGGGTACTAATAAGACGGGCACTGCGCATGGATTTAAACTTTCTCGAATGTGCCCCTCTTTTCGTACCATGTACCTATTGATATACCCATCATGCATCACTCTCCTATCCCATTGCCATGGTCTACTCAGCAAAATATGAATAGCTTGCATAGGAACTACATCACATATCACCTCATCACTATACTTTCTAATAGTAAAAGGCACCCTCACTTGCTTATTAACTCTCACCACCCCACTATTGTTAAGCCATTGCAGCTTATAAGGTTTAGGATGTTTTGTAGTTTCCAAACCCACTTTATCAACAAATAAGGTACTAGCCACATTTACACAACTACCCCCATCAATAATCAAGCTACACAATTTTCCATTCACTAGACATCTAGAATGAAAAATGTTCTCTCTTTGCAACTTGACCCCCTCATCATCATTCCTTACTTGCATATTCAAAGCACGTCTAGAAACCAACAATCTACCTTCCATAGGCATTTCCCCATCACTACAATCCTCTAAAAGAGGCATTTCATCCTCCACATCATTCTCATCATCCGTTTCAACACCATCACCATGCATCACCATTACCTTTTTATTTGGGCATTGAGATGCAATATGACAAAAACCCAAGCATCTAAAACACTTGATATCTCTATTCCTAGGAGTTTGGGAGTTAGAAATACCTTTGTTTTTATTATCATTAGCATCTTTTGGCTTGGTTTTGTCATCTCTTTTGAATTGGACAACCTTGTTATCTCCCCTCCGATTCGGTCTCCAATTGGAATTTTGGGCTGATAAGTGTTGGCTTGCCTTGTGTTCCCCTTTCTCTTTAATTATCTTTCAATCTTTATGGCTTGTGCACCATATCATCAATCTCCACATAATGTTGAAGCTCTACAATGTTGGCTATGTCTTTGTTAAGGTCATTTTAGAACCTTGCCATAGTAGCTTCCCTATCCTCTTCAATATTAGCCCTTATCATGGCTATCTCTATCTCTTTGTAGTAGTCTTCTACAGTTTTGTTCCCTTGTATAAGGCCTTGCAATTTTTGATGTAAGTCCCTATAGTAGTGAGTAGGAACAAAGCGCCTTCTCATGATAGCCTTCATTTCGGCCCAAGTGGAAATAGATCTCTCTACATTTCTCCTTTTACTTATGATGAGTTGATCCCACCACACAATGGCATACTCTCCAAACTCCACGGCCGCAAGCTTTATCTTTTTCTCCTCCGAATAATTGTGGCACTAAAAAATAAGCTCCACCTTGCGCTCTAATTCAAAATGAGCATTCGGATCATTTTTGCCTTGAAACGATGGGATTTTCATTCTCATGCTCCCAATGTTTTTATTAAGATCGTTTCGACCCCTACCATAATTTGGACCTTCATTGACCAAAGTAGCTTGGTCATCAAATTCTTCCTCCAGTTCCTCATCAAAAGGTGGTATTGGAAGTCATCTTGCCCCTGGATTGGTTTGGGAAGCTTCCCCTCTCATGGAATTTAACTCACATTGTTGTTTCTCTAGTTTCTCATTCATGTTGCCAATAGCTAGTTGAATCCTCTAAAATTGTTATTGCATTGCTTTGAGGATGAATTCTTGATCTTTTGATGTTCTTTCACTCCCTTGTGGCTCCATCTTCAAATCTAAAATTTTAATGACAAACAAAATATATTGCAACCTCACAAATCACTCCCTCACGTGTTTACTCTCGTAGTATGGGCACTCGTGTTTCACTCAATTTTGGTTTTTACCCTCTTTTGAGCTCACATTCTCTTGTTTTTTAACACTCAAACAATCTTTTATAACTTTATACAAAATGGCCAATTCAAACAACAATTAATTATCGCTATGTACTCATTTTTAATTACAGATAACAAAGAATTTCTAAAGAAACAAGATACACGAATTCAATTCTATAAGCAAACTAGAACAATCTAAACAATGAAGAGCACACACTTGATATAGAAATAAGTGTATGAGGATTTTTATGTTAATTAGGCAACAACGAATCAATATTATTACCTCAAGATGTAACAAGAAGCAAACGGGCAGAAATATTAAATGAAAACTATAGATGCAAGAAAAAAAAATGGTGAATATGGAATTTAATGCACGAAACTTGTAATTCTCTAATAGAACCACAAATTATCACCCAAAACACTCAAATTAAGTGAAACAAACATTTTTGGATGAAAACAAACTCAATTGAGGTGAGTTGTTTTCAAATAGCCCCAAAAATTACACAAACAATCTCAACCAAACAAACAGCCTTGAAACGAGTTTTCCTTTTAAATTTTAAATGTATTTGAATGTTATATGAGATGAATAAAAGGGAAATAACAGCAGCTGTGTCAATTACACAAGGTAGAATGTGTGGAAATGTGTTTTGCACAATTAAGCAAATTAGGTTAATCTAACTTTTTTTTTTTGCTGAATGTAAATTTGTCTCTTTTTTTTAATAAGAAATAATTAAAATAAAGACAACAAAATAAAGATAGACTAATTTACTTGGTGAACCAATGCTCTGATAGCAAATGATGTGGAACCCCAAGACCCTTGCTTGAACCTTAGAACTCTTCAATCGGTTTAGAACGGAATTTAGATCACAAGTAAAAAGGAATCAAATTTGTTCAATCACCCAAATGGTAGAAGTTAAAGTGAATCCAAGAAAGATAAATGATATCCCTTTAACCCAATCCAAACAAGAACCAAGAATAATTGAAATACAAGTGATAACAATTGTATTCCAAATCAACACCTTGTGCATAAAATGAAAAGAAAGCCAAAACACTCTCAACTCAACTCTGAAATATTTGATTACAACTCTTGATGTCCCCAAAGAAGAGTTCCTTTGGTATTTATAGACAAAGAAATCAATGATAAGTTACAATACAATAACTACAATTGTAACTCCCACAATAACTAGGTTAATTATGTGGTAATTAAAATTGTAACTCCAACAATAACTAGGCTAATTATAGACATGTAATTGTTATGTAACTCCTTGTAACTCCAATCTTCTTAACCAACACCACTAATTGTTTATGGCACCATATAGTTATGGGCTCATTCTTGTAATAACACTAAGACAAAACTTAAGCCCAAAATGAGTTATACTTAACTATATGGGCTTAATTAACTCAAACTAAAATAAAACAATCCAAAATACTTAAAACAACTCAACTAATCTAGCCCATACACAAGGCTTATTCATCTATTTTCAATAAGACTCAAACAAGCCCAAATTATCCGAAATCACTTAAATCCAATTAAAGTTACGAATTTGGGTTGTTCAAAAAGCTCATATTTGAACTTTCCACAATTGGCCAGCCCATCATCCACATGTTTTTGAGTAAAAACTTGGAGTAACTCTTAAGCTTCTTTGCCTTTGATCTTGTTACTGGTCGCTGAAACTTTTCAAGTTTGGAACTGTATTTGTGTTTACATCATTTGAAATTTTCTCCAAGTCACCTTCTGATGCTCTTTGAGTATCTTGAGTGTTTTTAGCCTTGTTTGCATCACATGCCCTATAAGAAAGGGTGCAGGATGTGATAAGTTGTTTCAGAGCATAGTTCTAGGACACATCCCTTGAATTCGAGGCTTAAGGTTACATGGAACCTAGGATAGTGTAGTGGAACTTAGAATGAATATAATATAACATAGTAGGAACTTTCGTTTGATCCTAAAGTGTCACAATGAAGGTAATAGTAAGTAAGGAGAGAGCCTACCTACTTTCATCTAGACCAAACAGAATGTCGAAAGACTCACACATACAATGAAAGATGTAGACTCTTATTTTAGAACTCATGGACTTTTTTAAGATGTAAGGAATAACGAATATATGGATGAACATTTTGAGAAGTGATGAATAGTCCTATATGATTGAACCTTGAGATTTAAAAGAGTTTCCCTCACTAAAGAATTTACCAAGTGAGACGAGTGTATATGCCTTTTTGGTGAGAGTTGGAATGAAACATGATATGTTGGGAGATAAAATATTATGAGTAAACATCCTATTAATATTATTGTTGTCAGGCTTTGTTATGACTTGGAAGAATGAATGTTACAGATCCTAATATCATGTGAATAAAAATGTGTTTTAGAGGATATGATTTATTTTTGTTGATCGAAGAAATACTAGAAATTAGGAAAGAATGTTGTTACCCCGTTATTAAGGACTAGTTCAAACTATGAAAATGTACAACATCACTCTAAGGATTACCCTTCCATTCAAGTAGAGAATTATCGAGCTATTATTTAGAGATCACCTAAACATCACTATATTTGAGGATAGTAGTATAGACCCCTATGAGAAGTTATGTAAGATGAAATAATTCGATGAGAGACAAATTCCTAATGAATAAACTTTTATCTTTGAAAGTTAGAAAATAAATAACCAACCTTAGAGTACTTATGGCCCCCTTAAAGTTAAAGTAATAGGAACATTAAAAAGGTCAAGATTTTAGTACGCGAAGATAAACAAGTTGCTTGAGGCAAACTAGTGGATATGATGCATAAAAATAAGATATGAAGGACAAACTACCCTCATGGTAATTCAAATTTGGATGACCAAATTCCTTTTAGGGAGAGGATGTAATAGCCTAGATTTTCTATGGTCTGAACTCTTGTGTTTGGTATGGTTGATTAAAGTGGGTATATGTATGAAGGAAGATTTAATAGGGTTATGAACTAAGAAAAAATGATGAGATTCGGGTAACTGAAATCCATTAAGAAAAGTTTTTCCCTTAATACGGGAAAATTGAGTTTCTAGGATTGGGAATGCCTCTAATGGCTAGATAGAGATTTTAAAGGGCAAGAAAAAGTTTTAGAAAAGTGAAAAAAAACATTAAAAATTATGAAAGAAATGCCCCAAGAGAGGGAGAGAAATCCATTGAGTAACATAAAGTGACCTTTAGTGCTTAAAACACTTCCTGGGCCCAAGATTGATGGAATTTTGAGATAAATTTGAAGAGACCTTAGATGCATATGGGTAAATAAGGTTGAAGGAAAATAAAGACTTATGTAGAAGAAACAATGAGAGAAAATACAAGGAACCGAAACCTTAGTTCAATAGTTTTGGAGATAACTCTAATTTGACCCTTTTAACTTAATTTATGTCCCGAGACTAAAATACTTGGTACTTGAGTCTCTCATTTGGCTAACGACTAGCCACGATATTAAGGAAGAAGTATGTGGAAAGAAAAAAATGTCTATAGAAGCAAATTTGGGAGATATGAGGTCAAACCCGTGAGGCATGCACATGAAGGATAATTTTGACCTTTTAGGATTTTTTGTGCCATATATGGAACCAATGGACCCGTATGAAGCCCAAACTAAAACAATTTGATAGTTTCCTAGTGAAGAACATGTGAAGCACAAGTTTTCCCAAAAAGATTAAGAATGGATTATAGAGTTTTGAAGAAAAGGTATGGGCATGGGCCTAGCTTTATGCCTGATTTATACCTTTCGTGCCTTACGTGGTTAGATGGGCCAAATGTGGTCTTTTGGAGCCCACATTTGGTTGGTAAGTAGCTAAAACTACGATGAGTAGGTAATGGTAAAGTGGCAAAAATATCGTAAGAATTAAGGGACTTATGGCTATTTAAAGTGAAGGCATGTGCATATCCAAGCTCTTGAACGGTGGATAAGACAGCCCGATAAAATTAGAATACTCTAGAATTACTTAAAAGCTAAAGAAAGGAAGAGATAAGGATAAGGATGAAGTTTAGTGGCCAATCACATTTTGCCACCTCTCCCATGCTTATCAATTTGCATGGACATCCCTCCCTATAAATAAGAGTGTGGGAAGAAGGGAAAAGTATTATGGAGTTGAGAGAAAGCAAGGTTAGAGAGAGAAAGAGAAGAGGAAAAAAGAGAGCAAAAGGAAGAAACCCAATAAATATGGGGGAAGTTGATGAAAATTGGTAGTTTTTCCTTAAGAAAACTCTACTCAAATTGTGAGAGGAAAAGTGATGTGGGAGGGTATGGGAAGGATCGAATCTACTCCTAAAACCTACTAAACGTATGCAATATTGAAACTATAACCACCTAGAATTAAACCCCTCTAATTAAATCTACAATCCTAAAGGAAAGTAAGAATAAAGACTAGGGAAATAAAATAATGAAAGAAAAAATGCTACAAACTTACTGATAAGTTGATCCCCACTCTTTGGCTCAACAAGACTTCTGAAGACTCCTATTTCTTAAAGAACTTGAAGAAGTTAATTTTAGCAAAAATGCTAAAAGAAGAAAATTCAAAACTCTCAAGAATTCTCTCAAATTTACTCTTAAAGGGTGTGTTTACATCATAGAGGCAAAAATCTATTTATAGCCTTTCCCCGGCAATCTAAATGAGTACAAAATCTTAAGATAATTTAATAAAATAATATCCTAGATAAAATTATATCTTAATCTAGGATAAATACATAATAAAATAATTATTCTATCCCATATAAATTAATTAAATAATCTTAAAGGATAGAAATACGATAAATATTTATTCAAATAAAACCATATTTATCCCATGTGAAATCCATATAAAACACATGTGGAAACTAATTTTAAAACACGAGTAATTTGAAAAGTGGATCCCAAGCCTTTTTTTAAAAAAATTAAAGTAATAAAATAAATAAATAATAGAGAATTTAAAAAAGAAAAAAAAGGGATCGGCCAATCCATGTGGGTTGCGGGGGAGAAGGGCCATAAGAGTCACAGGCTAGTGGGCTTGGGCTGTTCAAGGGGCTGTCCACGTGGGGTATGTGCGAGTGGGTGCTCATGTGCACGGTCTATACGGGCACACGTGCGTGTTCGTGGGCCATGCGGGTTGGGCCGCATGTCCAGCACACGTGTTGGCCTCCTTGCTCACGTGAGGGTCTAAAAGTCTCTTCACCGAGAAAGTTGTCTATCTCTGATTTTTTTGCAGGGCATAAGGTCTCCTTGACTGCTTCATCACAGGACTAGGGAACACTGGCAAAGGTCTAGGCCAAGTATCTTGTATGTGCATTGCAACAAATGTGTACCCTATGGGTACCCAAACCCAAACTACATTGGGGCTTTCTTCTTGGGTCAGGATTGTAGGATCGATCTATTCCTTAATGGTAAGGCCCATTACCTTTTGGGTTTCTAACACCTTCTGGTGTCATTTCTTTAAAGGCTGGTAACTCTGTTTGGTATATTCGGCCTTGTTGATACTTGGC
This sequence comes from Carica papaya, assembly GCF_054855325.1. Classification (NCBI taxonomy): domain Eukaryota; kingdom Viridiplantae; phylum Streptophyta; class Magnoliopsida; order Brassicales; family Caricaceae; genus Carica; species Carica papaya. Next base: position 21,982,771 of record NC_142316.1, read on the forward strand.
CAAGAATAGTGTAGTTCGGAATATTGTTACCTTACAATTGCTTTCTTTCATTTCCTGAAAGTTCATGTACACTTGTTCACTTCTTGCATTCATTTGGTTTAGATGTGTTTTCAGCGGGTATCGCGTCATCCCCCTCTTCTTTGAGACATTCGTCCTCGAATCTACAGAGACTATAAATTTTTCATCTAAGGTCAATGAGGACAGAGGATTTACCAAACATTTGGCTAGGTACTCGGGTCATTTTTAAATGAAGAAGCAACTTTGGTCTAGATCCAGATTATGGTCTTTCTTGTCCTATCTCTTAGCGAACTCTTCCTACTACCTTTTAATGTTTAGTTGATCCTCATAAACATCCCTTCTTGATAAAGGTGTTAAAACATGGGTGTGGTTACCCATTCAGATAGAGTACTAATTCCTTTTGCTGGCATGGCTAGCATCACAGTCATAGTGCTAGAGCCTTCCTAGAAACAGGTGTCCTGCTTGTACGGGAACATCTCATCTGTGTAGTCACCAATAGAGAATGGGACACATACCTACTGGGTGATGTCGATCTCTTTGCTGTCATTGCTACTTGTCAGGATTAGGGTGTTGTTTGCACAACAATCCTATCGAATCCACTAGCAAAGTGCTAGCAATAATACACAACTGCCACCGTGAACTATCACACCACAAACCTTCCCATTGACTAGGCATCTAGAGTGGAAAATAGTCTCTCTTTAATTGTTACCTTCAGGCTTAACCTGTATGTTAGTGCTTGTTGAGCCACAAATACATCTCCCTATATTGGTCGAGCTATACTCTTTGCATCCACTAATGGTAGATCTTCCTACTCATCACTACTTTCATGGTCACTAACGATATCTCCATCAACTTGGAAAATCATGGCACACTAATTAGGACATTAAGATGCAATATGCCTCAATCCTAAGCACTTGAAACATTTAACAGTGCTTTGGCAGGTGGCTGGTGCCTTAGGATTAACTGTTGGATTGCCAGCAAGTTGTCTTTCGTTACCATCGTCCACTTTATTAGCTTCATCCCTTTGAGTCCATCTTTGGTTTCCTTAGGGAGCATTACTAACATACCCCCAATTAATTCCTCTACTCTTCAATTGCCTTTCAATCTATGTGCCTTATGCACCATCTCATCCAGGTCAACATATTTTTGGAGTTCAAGGATGTTGGTGATATCCTTATTTAATCCCTCCAAGAATCAAGCCATGGTGGCTTCTAGCCGTTCGTCAACTCGGGCCCTAATCATCGTTATTTTAATTTTTTTTATAGTATTTTTCCACTGACTTAGAACCCTGAGTTAGGTGTTGCAATCTCAGGTTCATATCCCTATCGAAATGAGCAGGCACAAATCACTTCCTCATGATGGATCTCAATTCTTGCCATATGGTGATAGGTAAGTCTCCATCTCATTCTCGAAGAAGAGTTAATTGATCCCACCATACTGAGGCATAGTTGGTAAACTCAAGGGTGGCTAACTTGAGCTTTTTCTCTTTACTATAATTACAGTAGCTAAAAATATGACCGACCTTCCATTCCCGCTCAAGGAAGGCTTTGGGGTCATTCTTCCCTTAAAACGCTGGTATCTGGAACTTGAAGTCATGGAGGTCTCTGTCCGCCTCTTCGCAACGGCCTCCCTGCCTGTCACAAACATCATCGCCATACGATCCTATCTCGTCATGCACTATTTGGCGTTGGGTGCAACTGCAGTGCTCACCTCACTCCTGGCTATCCATATGGGCAGCCATGTTTCCCAATTGGACACTTAACTGGGTGAACATCTCCATGACTCTTTCTTCTAAGGTGGCTGGTTGGCTATTGGTGCTTTGGTGAGACATTATGAAGTTCCTACAAAGACAAAAATTAGTGAAAACAATATATCTACCTCACCTTTGCTCGTGTTTACTTGTAATCCCTTGATTGATAGCTTCGTCTTCCGAATTGAGCATTCAGAATTAGAATCACTTAAATCGGGTCTGCACATTAGTCCTTTTGACACAACAAGGAACCCTAAAGAATTCTAATTTCTATAGAAGCTCATAAACAAGCACACAGAAAAAGAAATGGTGTGCTCTTTGTGTGTTAAGCAACTAGTAACAATTAGTTGCTTAATTATGTAACGAAACAATCGTAAAATAAAGAAAGCATAAACGTATATCACAAAGAATGACAATTTGAACAAATGCGTAGGGATCTGATCAATCTCGATAGATATAATCAATAGGTGTATCTACTTACACTATCCCCAATTTATCAGCTATGCTCTACGATCAATCAATTTTTTTATGCAACGTCGATGCAGATTACAGAAATGTAATTTGAAAATTAAATGTGGATAGTGTGCGGAATGAAAACAAAGGTTTTCACTCACACCAGTTAGGCAACGTACTTTGCCTTTAATTTCTCAAAGGATTTTTGGTCACCAATTAAAGGCTATTCTATTTTTGTGATGCAAAATGCAGACAATGTGCCAATTGCCTTATGTGGTGCAACTGGGGTATTTTTGATATTTTTTGTACATAATTGTTTCTTAGTAATAACATGAACTACTAGAATTGAACGGATATATATGAATTCAAGCAGGATGTAATACGAATAAACAATCAAATAAATTTGACTGCTAATTTAAAAAACAAAATGCTAAAGCAAATAAACATAGATTTGGGTTTCTAGGAGCCAAAGCTCTGGTACCAGAATAAGTGGGAGGGTATGAGAAGGATCAAATCTACTCTTAAAACCCACTCAATGTATGCAATACTGAAACTATGAGGAAAGGAAAAACACAACGGACTTATCGATAAGTTGATCCCCTCTCCTTGGCTCAACAAGACTTCTGAAGACTCCTACTTCCTGAAGAACTTGAAGAAGCTAATTTTAGCAAAAACACTAAAAGAAGAAAAGCCGAAGCTCTCAAGAATGCTCTCATATTTATTCTCAAAGGGTGTGTTTACATCCTAGGAGCAAAGGTTTATTTATAGCTTTCCCGGGGCAATCTAGATGAGTAGAAAATCTTAAGATAATTTAATAAAATAATACCCTAAATAACATTTTATCTTAATCTAGGGTAAATACATAATAAAATAATTATTCTATCCTAAATAAATTACTTAAATAATTCTGATAGATAGAATTACAATAAAATATTAATTAAAATAAATACATATTTATCCCATGTAAAATCCACTTAAAACATATGTGGAAATTAATTTTAAAACATGGGTAATTTAAAAAGTGGGTCCCAAGAATTTTTTAAAAAAAATTAAAATAAATAAATAAATATTAAATAATTTAAAAAGAGGAAAAGGGGGCCAGTCGATTTGAGCTACCTGGATGGGTCGGGTCGGCCGGTCTGCGCAGGTTGTGCATGAGAAGCACCACGAGAATTGCGGGCTGATGGGCTTTGGCCATCAAGGGCACGTCCGTGTGGGGTGCTTGAGTTCGGCCCGTTGGGCCTGTGTGCGCAATCAGCTCCACACGAGCCTAGAAGACCGCATGGGTGGGTGCTCTTAGGCACTCGTGTGTGCGGTATGTATGGGCTGGACTGCATCTCTAGCACATGTGTGGGCCTCTTTGCTTGCGTGAGGGCCTACAGGTCTCTGCACCAAGAAAGTTGCCTATCTCCAATTTTCCTACGAGGCATAAGGTTGCCTTGACTGCTTCACCATGGGACTAAGGAACCTGGCAGAGGTTTGTGTCAAGTGTCCTTCATATGCATTGCAACATATATGTACCCTATGAGTACCCAAACCCAAACTACATTTGGACTTTCTTCTTGTGTCGGGCTTCTCAGACTGAACCGTTCCTTTGCAGTAAAGCCTGTTACCCTTCAGGTTTTTGGCACCTTCTGGTGTCATTTCTTCCTAGATTGGGAACTCGTTTGGTGGATTCAACCTTGTTGTTTAATACTTGGTAAGGAATAGCATACCTTGGAATATTGTTACTTCGCAATTATTTTCTTTCATTTCCTGAAAGTTTATTTACATTTGCTCACTTCTTGCACTCCTCTAGTTTAGGTGTGTTTTTAATGGGTATCGCATCAAAGAGAGAGGAAGGAAGAAGCAAAGGACAAAAACAAAGAAAGAAGAGAAAAGGAGAGCGAAAGCTCATAACAAACCCAAGGAGAACTTGTGGGCTTAAGGTGAGTTTATTCTTTCTTTTTAATTTTATTTCTCTTGAAACTTTGAGGATGATTTTTAATTGATATGAGTAGTATTTATGAAGTTAAATATTGCTAAAAAAACATCCTAGAAATCTGTTGGATTTTCGAGAGAGAAAGCTTAGAAATTAATTCGAGACTTTGTAAGAAGTAAAGTAGCATGTCATACAAGGTATGTAGTTTAAAGTTTCTTTTTAAGAAAATCAATTTACCTATCATAAGGATAGTTTTGAGTGTAAACTATGATAATTTCTAAGAGGAGATGCAGCCAAAAGTTTGGTAGGAAATTGAGAAAAATATAAGGGGAGACTTTGTCAAAATAGAGAAAGCTTAAATTGATTGCATCAAACTCGAATTAAGTGAATGTTATGGCATCTAGGACTAGTATGTTTTAACACATGTTTTATGAAAATAATTTACGATTTTTATGAAATATAAAATCGTTGTATAATGTAGTGATTAGTGTACGCTGTGTGATCTGGGATGTATAAAATCTAGGTTCACTACACTTACTGTGTGATCTGGTACCTGTATATACAATACATTATACTTGTTGTGTGATCTGGTACACGTGTAAGATATCTTGTGTTTGCTATATGATATGCTATAGGATGGTTTTTTATATAGTTTTAAAAATATGGCAAATGTGTTTCACTAATGTGTGTGATGATACTGTATATTGCATGTACTTAGTTATTGGTCATAATATTTGTTTATTGGGATAATGTATCTCATTCCCCTATTATTTTTTAGATAATGAGGATTCTGCTACAAAATAGTAAGTGATATAGAAGAGAAGTTGAGAAGTTAGACTTTGAGATTAGGTTATTAGTTTGTATTTTTATATTGTAAGAAAAAAAATTTAGAGCCTCGTATATATGTATCTGATGTACATGGCTTCAAGGGATGTAATGCTTCTGTGTACTCTGTATATTGATGAAAGTTATTTTTTATTATTTAATTAAGTGTAAAGTGTAAGTGTGCTCTGGACATGCTCCGGGGGGGGGGGGGGAGGCAACACAATATCGACTAGGTACCCAACTCCAACAGATCCCCCACTTCATCGATTGGGCTCACTGTAAGGCCCCATAATCATAATGACAATCCACACCTATCATAGATCCCCTAACTCATCGCTTAGGTTCATTGTGTACATTATGTAGACCCCCTTACTCATTATCTAGGGTCACTACACTAGCCTGACATGTTATCGGTGGGAGCCAAGCACCTTCCCCATAATAGACAGTGCACGTTTAAAACAAAATCCATCATTAATATTACATTATCACAATCTCAATAAATCACCACATATTTTACTCAAAATCATCATCAATAATATACCACAATGTGTGTATATATATATGTACTAAAATACATAAAAAATTTTGTATGTCATGATATCATAATATCTACTTAATCTGGGTCTGATGCAATTCATTTAACCTCTCTCCATTATGGCAGAGTCTCCCCTTATAAATACTTTACTTTTCTCTTTTTCCTTGGGTATAGTCTCCCCTTATAATTTCCTCAATTTCCTTATAGAACACACTACTTTAACTCTAGCAGAGTCCTAATTTAATTTCTAAGCTTTTTCACTAAATATTTGGCAGATTCTTAGGATGTTTTTGAGTACTTTCTTAAGTCCATGGGTTTTTTCTTTATTGGCTGTGAGGATCCCATTTTCTTTTTTTCTTTAGTTTCCTTTCTTCCCTCTTCCTTTGTCTCTCTTTCTCTCATAATTTAGGTAGAGTTTCCTTAAGGAAAGACTCCCAAATTCTCTTAAAATCCCTCACTTTTCTCATGGATTACTCACCCTTCTCTCTTTCTCTCTCTTCTTTTTCTTTTCTTTCTCTCTCTTCTTTTTCTTCTCTTTCTCTCTTTACTCTTACTTTTTCTTGGCTGTAGAATGCTTTTCCCTCCTTCCCACCCCCTTATTTGTAGGAGAAAGCGATAGGTGGTAAATCATAGGTGGTAAATCATGATTAGCCACTTAAACCACCTCAAGCTTCATCCTTATCCTTATCTCTTCCTTTCCTTAGCCTTTAGTAATTCTAGAGAATTATATTCTTATATAAAATCTTCCACGTCTCATCCTCCTTACAGGAGTTCCCATCAAAATTTGGGCTCTATTAAAGCTAATTTGGGCCTTAGACCTACCTAAACCCGTAAAGGCCATAATTGCATACCATGCACGTGCCTTCACTTCAAATAGCTATAGCTCCCTTGATTTTTATGAGTTTTTGACCCATTTTACCTTCATTTGCTCGTCATGGTTTCACTTACTGACTAATTTTGGGTTCATAAGGACCACATTTGGCCCATTAAAGTTCACCTAAGACCCGAAAGGTCCAAACCACAAGCAAAGTAGGCCTATGTCTATACCCTTACTTCAAAACTCCATAACTTGCTTAATTTTTATTCTTTTTAGGCAACCTTGTGCTTCACATGTTTCACAAGTAGGAAACTATCATATGGTGCTGGTTTAGGCTTCATACGAGTCCATTTGGCCCATTTATAGGCCAAAGAAGCCCAAAAGTTTAAAATTGTCCTTCATGTGCATGCAGGTAGGGTGGAGTGTGTTTAGTCCACAAATCAAAATAACTCGATCTTAAATCTACTATATTCAGCAATTCAAAACTTAATTACCTAAGATAACACCTCCCTATTGAAATGACAGTTGACTAAGCAAAAACTTATCAAATTAACTTGGAAAAATAAGAAGAATAGAGAAGGATGCCACAATTTACCCAATAAGTCGATCCCGATCCTCTGCTCAATGAAACAGTCTAAATCTCTTAATTTGAAGACACCTAAAGAGCTTAAAAATTAGCATAGTTAATTTAAAGCAAAATTTTTTATTGATCTTCTAAATCCAAATGTGAATTACAAGCTATGATGAGGCCTTTATATAGGCTTTCACCCAGGTTGTTCTAAACAATCACAAACTCTTGAAAATTAATAAAATGAAATTCTATCACAATATCTAACATAAAAATATTAAATAAATAATCTTAAAGGATACAATTATATTAAAATAAAAATTAATAAAATATTAAAATAGGTGCAGGTTTTATCCCATGTGATATTAATAAAGAACTTATGAAAAATATGCAAAAGAATGATGAAATTTCAGCAAAGGTTGTTGTAGATTCAAACTGTGCATGCAACATGAGCGGTTAGCATACCCACATGCATGCTTGGTAGTGTGTGAGTATGCTGGAGCATGCGCGGCCCACCCACACATGCGACATTCTCTCACACACGATGTGCATCTGTGCATTTCCTATGCGCGCATACGGCATGTCCGCGAGTGTTGGTGTCATACGCATGTGCGCAAGGCCCTTCGAGTAATAGCCCAAATTTTTCCTAGTTTGAACTCATGTTTGATATGATTGATTAAGTGTGCAATATGTAAGAAGAAAGATGTGATAGGGTTAAGGACTGAGTTTCAAGCCAAATGGAGTGAAAACTATGAGATTAGGGTAGCCAGAATCCCTTAAGAAAAGTTTTTTCCTTAATAAGGGAAATCGAGTTATCTAGGGCCAAGAACACTTCTCAAGGTTATAAAACATCATAGAAGGTTAGAAGATGCTTCAATATGAACATGAGGGAGTAATTGATTAAGAATCAGGAAAAAAATCCCTTGAGTAACCCCAAGTGATCTTTAGTGCTTGAAACACTTTCAGAGCACAAGATTGATGGAATTCGGTGCAATGAAATTTGAAAAAAACATTATATAACATATGGAGAAAGAAAGTTGTAAGGAAATAAAGACTTCTGTAGAAGAACAATTGGGATAAAAATGCAAGGAACCGAAACCTTAGTGCAATTATTCCTGAGGAAGCGCTAATTTAACCCTTTTAGCTTGATTTGTGCCTTAAGACTAAAATAATTGGAATTTGAGGCTCTAATTTGGCTGAGGCCTAGCCACAACATTAGGAAGAAGTGTGTCAAAAATAAAAAATGTCCATATAAGAACATTCTATGAGAAATGAGGTCAAACCTTAGAGGCATGCATAAGAAGGACAATTTTGCCCTTTTAAGATTGTTTGGGCCATAAGTAGGCCAAACAGACTTGAACAAAGCCCAAACCACAGTCATGTGATAGTGCTTGATTAAGGAACACAGAAAGCACAAGTTTGTGCAAAAAAATTAAAAACTGAGCATGTTATGGAGTTTTAAAATTAGGATATGGGCAATGGCCTAACTTTGAGTGTAATTTAGACCTTTACGGGCTTAGATTGGCCAAATGTGGTCATTTTGAGCCCAAGTTTAATCGATAGGTAGCTGAAACCACAGGAAGGAAGTGAAGGTAAAATGGGCCATTAACACATAATAATTAAGGGGGTATGGCTATTTGAAGTGAAGGCATGTGCATGGAGTGCAATTTTGGGCTTTATGGGTTTAGATGAGCCTAAGGTAGCCCAAAGCATTTTGAATGGAGCCCAAATTTGGTATAAAAGCTCCTTGAAGGCGGATAAGACATGGGAGAGTCTGGATAAGATTAGAATACCCTAGAATTATTTAAAGACTAAGAAAAGAAAGAGATAAGGGTAAGGATAAAGCTTGAAGAGGTTTAAGTGGCCAATCATGTTTTGCCACCTCTCTCATGCTTATTAACTTGCATGGACATCCCTCCCAATAAATAGAGGTGTGGGAGAAAGGAAAAACATTTTAAAGTTGATAGAAAGAAAGGTTAGAGAGAGAAAAAAATGAGAGAAAGAGAAGAGAAAAAAGAGAGAAAATGGAAGAAACCCAATAAAAGTGAGAGAAGTTGATGGAATTTAGGAGTTTTTCCTTGAGGAAACTCTACCCAAATTGTTAGAAGAAGAGAGAAGAAGGAAGAAAGGAAAAATAAAATTAAAAGATAAGAGAAAAGGAGAGCGAAAGCTCATAACCAATCATGGGAGAATCCACAAGCTTAAGATATTGCTCAAAAACATCACAAAACTCTGCTAGATTTTTGAGAGAAAAAGTTTAAAAATTAAGCTGGGACTCTACTGGAGTTAAAGTAGCGTACTTTATAAGGAATTTAAAGAAATTTATGGGGAGACTCTGCTAGAATGAAAAGATAAAATTAAAGCATTTATAAGGGGAGATCCTATCAGGGTGATTAGAGAAAATTGAGGAATATATATAGGGGGAGACTCTTATAGAATAGAAAAAAGCTTACATTGATTGCATCAGACCTGAGGTAAGTGGATATTATGATTGCATGGCCTATGTAGTTTTCAACTATTTTCTAACGTATTACACGTATTTTCATATATAACATGCAAGTGCTATTGTGTTTTGAGTGTTATTGTGCCTATGTGTTTTGAAAAGTGATTTTGATAAGTGTGCATGGTATGTTATCTAAGTCATTTCGAAAGCACCTGTATGATGCCAGGCTTCAATGTACCCCTACATAACTGTTTCATTTTCTAGTATAGTGAAAAAGTGATAAGTGTGAACCCATACATAACCGTTCTATTTTTAGGAGTATGGGAAAGTGTCAAGTGTTCAGTGTATGCCTATGCATACATGGCAGTAGGAAGATCGCCCTCCATAATGATGATGAAGTGGAGCTCATTGTACAATATAGTAAAGTGTATCTATTCTTTGATTCTAGGACATGTGGCTTGTTTTACAATTTAGTGCATTATACTTACTGAGTGATCAGGTACATCTACGAATGTAACTTACTGTATAATGTAGCAATGTTTTTTCTAAATCGATTTTGATTTCAGTTTTGTGCATCTGTTTTTAGTGAAAGTGAATATGTTTTTGAGAAAATGTATAAGATATATATTTTTGATGTGTGTGAAAGCTATATATATTACATGTATTAGTTGTGATCATAATATCTGCTTAATGGGATAGTTTATCTCACTCTCCCATCATTTTTAGATAATGATGATTCTACTAGAGAATAGTATGTGATACAAAAAAGTTGAGAAGTTAGAGATATGGTTACTAGTTTGTACTTTGTATTATAAAAAAAAAAATTTTAGAGTCTCGTATTGTACAGTATTTATGTACATTATTTAAGAGATGTAATGCTTCTACACACTCTGTGTATTAATGAAAAGTTAATTTTGTTATTTGATTATGTGTAAGTGTGCTATGGACACACTAATAAAAGAGAGTGTGATCTATGACAGCTGGTATTAGAGCACGATTCTAAGACACATCCCTTGAATATGAGGCTTAGGGTTACAAAGAAACTAGAAAGTGTAGTGGAACTTAGAATGACTATAGAAGAACATAGTAAGAAACCTCTCCTAACCTTAAAGTTCAAGAGTTTGAAATAGTGAGACAAAGGAGAGACCCTACATACGAGGTCTAGAAGACAGGACTAAATGGAATCTTGAAGGGCTCATATTTTAGATACTCATGGACTCTTTAAGGATCTAAGGAATAACAAACCTAGGGATGAGTGCTTTGAGAAGTGAAGAGGAGTCCTATATGATTGAATCTTGAGATTTAAAAGAGTTGCCCTCACCAAAGAAATTACCAAGTGAGATAAGTGTACATGCCTTTATAGTGAGAGTTACAATGAAACATGATACGTTGGGAGATAAAAGATTATGAGTAAACATCCCATGATAGTATTGAGGTCAGGCATTGTTATGATTTGGAAGAATAAATGTTACAGATCCTAAGATCATATGAATAAAACATGTCTTTTAGAGGATATGAGCTATTTTTATTCGTCGAAGAAAGATTAGCTACTAGGAAAGAATGTTGTTACCCCATTATGAAGGAATAATTTAAACTATGAAATTGTACAACACCACTCTAAGGATTACCCTCCTATTCAAATAGAGAATAAGTCGAGAACCTAAGAGGAGGTCTATTATCATACATTTAAGGATTATAAGTAAACCATATTCCTAAAGTAGTTTCTCGAACAAAGTGAAATGAAACCCTTAAATCTTTAGGATGATAATAACAACCAGTAGTGCGACAATTATCAAGACCAGTTTCCCATTTTTAAGTTGAAGCAGATTATCAGACATTACTCAAGGTCTTACTTAACTTGGATTTGTATGTTTTTTATATATCCTGAATGGATTCAAACAAGTAAACAAGATGATATAGGGGAGAACCTTAGAGAGATGGAATCAATTATCAACTGTAATTGATCTTAGCAAGACCTTTGGTGGACCACATTATTGAATGATCGTAATAAACCCTACTAATAAGGAATTCCATACTTAGATATCTACCTTAGAAAATCCCGATCAATGATTGAGATTTTGGGAGTTACCCACACTAGATAAACTTGAGGTTAATAGTAAAATATGATACCAAGTGCAGAACAATTCCTAATAAATCCACCTTTATTTTTGAAAGTTAGAAAAGTGATGATGCACTTTGGAAGTGAGTCTTAAAATACTATAAGTCTGAGAATGAGGTTTTAGAAAAAAACCAAAAAATCATGGTGAAATGTTAAAGAGACTTGGATGGAGAGAATAGGCCTCGGTAAGTTAAGGATCCATACGACTTAAGAAAGAGTAAGTTACTTGGATATCAAGTCATTGAGGAAGGAGAAAAGGTCTTGATTTTGGAGAATACTGAATCATTCTCCATAAGATTAATTTTGGAGAGTTAAAAACACATACACTTGATCTTGGGTGCTTAATATATTAGGAAAATGCAAACATAGGGATGATATTGAGGTCATGTAGAAGTAAGAGCCATATACATTGTGGGGAGTTCCATAATTGATTATTTAAAGGTTAAAGACCATATAAACACTCGATCAATTATCAAGGTATTATTTAAAAACCACCCAGACCTTGTTAAGTTTAAGACTAGTAATGTTGACCCTTATGAGAAGTTATTTAAGGTGAAATAATTTAATGAGATTTAAAGATAAGTTCCTAATGAATGTACCTTATCTTTGGGAGTTATAAAAAGAATAACCAACCATGGAGTAATTATGACCTTATAGTTAAAGCTACACAGAAATAAAATGGTCATGATTTTAGTCTGTGAAGATAAACGAGTTACTTGAGGTAAATTAAAGGATATGATGCCTTTGTTGCTATAAGATGTGAAGTTCAAAGTACCCTCATGGCAAGTTAAAATCAAAGATTCTTGGTAAGTCAAATTTGGAGGATCAAATTCCTTATAGGGGGGAGGATGAAATAGCCCAAATTTTTCCTAGTTTGAACTCTTGTGTTTGGTATGATTAATTAACTATGTATATATATGAAGGGAGATGTGATAAGGTTAAGGACTAAGTTTCAAGTCAAATGGAGTGAAAACTCTAAGATTGGGGTAGCTAGAATCCCTTAAGAAGAATTTTTGTCTTAATAGGAGAAACCTACTTATCTAGGCCCAAAAACACTTCTCAAGGCTAGAAAACACCATAAAAAGTAAGAAGATGCTTCAACATGAAAATGAGGGAGTAATTGTATTAAGAATCAAGAGAAAAATCACCTGAGAGAGGGAGAAAAATCCCCTAAGTAACCCTGAGTAACCCCGAGTGACCTTTAGTGCTTAAAACACTTCACGAGCCCAAGATTGATGGAATTTGGTGATGAAATTTAAAGAAACATTAGATAACATATGGAGAAAGAAAATTATAAGAAAATAAAGACTTTTATAGAAGAATAATTGAGAGAAAAATGCAAGGAATCGAAACCTTGGTATAATAGTTCCTAATGAAGCGCTAATTTGAACCTTTTAGCTTGATTTATGTCCTAAGACTAAAATAATTAGAATTTGAGGCTCCAATTTGGTTGAGGACTATTGAGGTCCATATAAGAATGTTTGTGAGAAATAAGGTCAAACCCGAGAGGCATGCAAAAGGACAATTTTTCCTTTTGGAGATTATTTGGGCCATAAGTACACTAAATGGACTCAGACGAAGCCCAAATGAAAACAATATGATAGTTTCCCGATTAAAGAACATGGGAAGTACAAGTTTGCCTAAAAAAAATTAAGAATTGAGCAAGTTATGGAGTTTTGGAATAAGGGTATGTGTATGGGCCTAACTTTGAGTGCGGTTTGGACCTTTCATGTGATATCCTATGTAACACCCTGCCCATTACTGTGATTAATTTATTTGGAAAACCCTATTTATTCAGGCTATTAGGCCGCATTGAACTCATTTAATTTATTTCGTAAATATTTATCGTAATTCGTGAATTTATTTACCTTGATTTTATTTAATTTTTATTTGATTCTATTTAATATTATTTTCATTGAATTTAGTTAGTTTTATTTTAATTTAATTTAAAATGAATTTTAGAAAATCTGGTAGAAAAAATCCTGCAGGAAAGGGGAGCTTCCCGCGTAGGTGCACGCGCACTGTGCGCGTGCACAGGCATACAGCAGGTGCAAGACGTGTGCATAGTGTGCACGTCCCATCCGTGCACGCGGCATGGGGTCAAACACTTCGCGCGTCCTATCGTGCATAGGCAAGCCGTCTGTGCTTAACCTCACGAGCTGACAGGCCCCTGTGTGCCTGGGGCCTTCGAGCAGTAGGCCTGTGCGCATGGCACCCAGCACACCTAGGCTCTATGCGAGTGCAGGCTAGCTCCTGCACCTAAGAGGGATGTGCACCTACTTGCTAGCCTACAGTGCGTTGGGCAGGCCACTACTGCCTCGGGTTGTGCACCACCGTCACTTCAGGCGGTGCACCGCCACCACTGGCGAGGGAGATTTTCTTCCCTTGTTTTTTATGTTGAACATTTTTTTCCCTCTCTCTTCACCAGATTTTGCCACTTGACATGAATATGATGGTTCCTAATTTCTATAAATAGGGTCTTCCCTTCCCATTCTTCCCACACTTTCACTCTTTCATTTTTAAAGAATTAGAGAGAGTGAGAGTGAGTGATCTAGAGAGAGAAGGAGAGGAAGAAAAAAAAAACGACAGAGGCGAAATTATCAAGGTTTTGGTAAAGAACTTAGTATTTTTTTCAACGTCCTAAGGGGTATTTTTAGACAAATAAGAAAGAGATTAAATTGATAATTTGTGATTTTGCCTGTTTTGCATGCTTTTGTGTTAGTAAGTTTAATAAGTTGAATTGTTCTTGATTTCAAGCATGCTATATAGTTTATAGACACTTGATGATATATATGTAATTAAGATAATAAGACATCGGTAAAGTTCCTAAAAAAAACAAAAAAAGAAAAAATGGAATGAAGCATGAATGATCTGAAGTATGTATCTATGTTGACATGCATAATGTATTAAGTGTTTCATTAGGCTTTTTATCTCTGAGAGGTATCTATTCCTCTAACACCATCCGGAGTATCTCTTTCCCCCTCCCCCATCTGGTTTGGAAAGAGATAAGAGGACCACTCCCTGTGGATGACGATGTACCCTCTGACAAGAGTTGTGATGCGAATATCTGTTAGGGGGTTACCTTTGGCTAAGTATTGTTATTACTATAGAATATTTGATAGGACCACTATGGTTAGCATGGTCGTGGTCGTAGATCATACCATGGTTTGACTACCCAAAAATTTGCCTAAGCAAATTACCATATCTATATCTGATCTGGTTAGGTAATTCCACATGGGCAGTTAGAAATCTGTATATGTTTTCAAAGATGGAAGTCGTAACAACTTCACAAAGCATGACACAAAAATCTGAACATTTTATCATTTATTTAATTTTCTCTATTTCTGGTATGATGTATGTTTGTTTGATTATATTAACGTGATGTTTTCTTTAATAAATATATTATTTTCATAATGTAAGGTAGGTTTATAAAGTAGCTAAATGGTAGTATTTATGTTAGAATAATTCACCTTTAAAACCTTATGATGTTATTTAAATATTATTTTCCTTACTGAACATATGGAACTCACTCTTTCCATGCCCCCCATATGAGGAAGAGAATGAGGAACCACTAGTTGACCTACCCCTCGAAGTTTATAGGATCCCGTGTATCCACAAAACTTTAGTGCATGATCATTCCTGCACTCTGATGAGTCCAATAACATAGTGAAAGAAGTGGCCTCCTTTTGTACTTTGACTTTATATTTTGTAGCTACTTCTGACCTCAATTATATATATGTAATTGGAAGTCATATATATTTATAAGAGATTTGTATTAATTTGTTCTGCTAGATAAAATTACATCATGCACTCGTTATTCTATTTCTCTATCTAATACCCACATGCTTATTAGCATTTGGGATGTCACAGATGGTATTAGAGTAGAATTACGGGGATCAAATCCCTTACAGTGAGGTCTTAGGTAGAAAGACCCTTAGAGTACCTAGGAAGAATAAGTCCTCTTTTCAAAAATTAGACCACCAACTCGTGTTTTCCTTTCTTTTATAGGAATGACGCGAGGAAGACCATCTGTAGAGTGTAACAAGCGATCTGAAGTCTCAGATCACCGAACTAGGGCTGAATTTTTCGAACTTTTCTGAGCTATCCAAGGATTGACTATAGCCGTAGGACAAAATCAAGTTAACCCTTATCCGCCTCTTGCCTTAGAATACTAAATGACTGAAAGGTCCATTTCACACAACATAGCGGAGTTTAGAAAGCTTAACCCACAATATTTTGAAGGTGGCCCTGACGCTTTAGTAGTCGAAGCTTGGATCCAATAGATAGAGAAGCTTCTCTCTGTCTTAAACCTAACTGATGATCAGAAAGTTCCCCTAGCAGCGTTTATGCTAAACAACAAAGTTGAACATTGGTGGCAACTTAAGAAGGAAGTACTACCTACCCCTACCTCTTGGAAAGTTTTCATGGATGCATTCTTTGATAACTTCTTCCCTACCAATGTCCAAGAAAAGAAGGAAGAGGAATTTTAGGATCTCCACTAAGAAAATCTAACTGTTGCCTAATATGCAGCCCGTTTTGTCCAACTGTCTAGGTTCGCCCCTCTAATGGTCACCCTCGAAAGCTAAAAAAGTAGAAAGTTTCTTAAGGGCCTTCGTGTTGACATCTATGACCGAGTCGTGATGCTGAGACCTATCTCATATGTAGAGGTGCTAGAATATGCCCAGTTGGCGAAGACCATATCTCGGTAAAGCACTAATGTATAGCTTGAGTTCGTACCCAATAACAACAACCCCAACAGCTTATAAAGAGATTGTCTGATCCAGTAAGTGGCCACCCTAATAAACGAACTAGAGTTGCCCTTCCCCCTGCCTTGCCTCCACTTAAGTTTAGCCTGCCTGACCTAACCAACCCTATCAGCATATCAATCACGCCTTCTATTGATGCGGAAGCACCCAACACCTTATAGAAGATTGCCCCCAGCGAGAGAAGGACATGGCCAAGCCTGTAGCACAGGGTCGTGTGTACCACTTAGATAAAGTCGGTGCTCTCCCCACTCCTGTTCTTATCCAGGGTGTTCTTTCTATTCATGATACTTCTGCCAAGGCTTTGATCGATACAAGTGCTACTCACTCTTTTATTTCCTATGCATTTGCTTATAATCTTGATTTTAAGCCAGAACCTTTAGCAAAAATATTAACGATAGAAACTCCCTCTAGGGGACTGTTAGCAGCTCACTGTGAATATAAAGATTGTAAATAAAAGTGTAACACCCCGCCCATCCCTGTGCTTAATTAATTTAGAAAACCCTTTTTATTTGGGTCTTTAGGCTACATTGAACTCATTTAACTTACTCTGCATATTATTTATCGTAAAACATGAATCTTACTTATTTTTAATTATTTTTATTTTATTTAATATTATTTTATTTTATTTTATTTAAATTTAATTTCATTTATATTATTTATTTTATTTTAGTAGAAAAATTGGAAAATTCAGAAAAAACAGCAAAACATAAAATAAAATCCTGCGGGGAAGGAAAGCTACATGCGCGGATGCCTGTGCACTATGCGCCCGTGTATTTGTGCATAGTAGACGCGGGATGTGCGCACAACGCGCACATTACATCTGCACACGCGACGTGAGGTCAGCCACTGTACGTGTCCCGTCGAGCGCAGGTAGGTCGCCTGCGCATCGCCTTGTGCACGGACAGGCGCCGCACACTGTGCATCCACCGTCCGTGTAGCAGGCCTGCACGGAGAGGCCTCTGTGCGCCTGGGGCTTGTGTGCAGTAGGCCTGCTTGTGCTGCATGCAGCCTGTGCACCTACAGGCTAGCCTGTAAGCACGCTGAGCGGGCCATTGCCACCTTGGGCAATGCACCACCGTCACTTCGAACGGCGCCTGCCGTTGCAGACAGAGGAGGCCTTTCTTCTTCGTTTTTTGTGCTGAGCATCTTTTTCCTCTCACTCTTCACCAAATTTCACCACTTGGCTTGAATCCAATGGTTCCAAATTTTTATTAATAGGTCTTCTCTCCCCACTCTTCCTCAGACTTCCATTCTTTTATTTTTCAAGACTTAGAAAGATAAAGAAAGAGAGAGAGTAATTTAGAGAGAAAAGGAGGGAAAGAAAACAAGAGTGGTCAAGGAGGAAATATCAAGGTTTCGGTAACAAATTTAGAATTTCATTCAACGTCTTAAAGAGTATTTTTAGCTAAAGAAAAATTATTAAATTATGATAATTATAACTTTACCTGTTTTACATACTTGTGTGTTTGTAGGTCTTATAAGTTGAATTGTTCTTGTTTTCAAGCATGCTATGTGATTTATAGACACTTGAATATTTGCATGTAATTAAGATAATAAGAAACTGGTAAAGTTACTTGGAAAATAAAAGAAACAACAAAAAAAGGAAAAGTGGAATAAAGCATGAATGGTCCGAAGTATGTATCTGTATTGACAAGTGTAATGCATCAAGTGTCTCATTAGGTTTTTTATCTCTGAGGGGTATCTATTCCCCTAACCCCATATGGAGAATCTGTATCCCCCTTCCCCATCTAGTCGGAAAAGACGTAAGAGGATCGCTCCCTGTGGATGACGGTGTACCTTTTGATGAGAGTGGTGACGCGAATATCATTTAGGGGTCACCTTTAGCTAAGTACTGTTGTAACTATAGAATATATGATAGGACCACTATGGTTAGTACAACTGTAATCATAGATTGTACCATGGTTTGGCCAACTAGAAATGTGCATGAGCAAATTGCTATATCTGTATCTAATCTGGTCATTCCACATGGGTAGTTAGAAATCTGTATCTGCCTTCAGAGATGGAAGTCGTAACAAATTTGTAAAGCATGACACGCAAATCTAAGCATTTCATGATTTATTTAATTTTTTCTATTATCTAGTATGATATATGTTTGTTTAATTATATTAATGTGATGTTTTCTCTAATAAATAAATTATTTTGATAATGTAATGTAGATTTACGAGGTAGCTAAATGGTAAGTATTTATGTTAGATTAATTTACCTTTAAAATATTATGATGTGATTTAAATACTATTTTCTTTACTGAGCATATGAAACTTACTCTTTCCATTCCCCCTAAGATGAGGAAGAGAATGAGAAACCACAAGCTGACCTACTCCTCGAAGTTTATGAAGATCTCGTGGATCCACAAAATTTAAGTGCATGATCATTCTCGGACTCTGATGAGTCCAATAGCATAGTGAAAGAAGTGGCCTTCTTTTGTACTTTGACTTTGTATTTTCTAGCCACTTTTGGCCTCAGTTATATGTATGTAATTGGAACTCATATTTATTTGTAAGGAATTTGTTTTAATTTGTTCCGCTGCATAAACGTTTATCATGCACTCGTTCTTCTGTTTCTGTATTGGACACCCATTTGTCCTGATTAGTACTTGGGATGTCACAAAAAGCTTCAGGGATAGAAGTATTTATGAATCTAATACTGTTAGATTTTTTAGGATTTAATGTGGTATTAGGAATGGACTGGTTAGAGAAGTATAGAGCAATAATCGATTGTGAAAGTAAAATTGTAACTTTACGGTCCTCGAAAAAGGAATAAAATCTATTATTATTATTTTTTCCTAACAATTGAATAAATAGGAATATGGGTGCTGATCCTGCTATATGTTCCATACCAATTGTTTGTAACTTTTCGGATGTCTTTCCCATCAAACTTCTTAGTCTACCACCCCTGCGAGAAGTAGAGTTCCTAATTGAATTACTTCCCAGAACCTAGCTAATATCGAAGCCCGCCTATTGAATGAGTCGTGCTGAGCTAGCAGAGCTAGAAAATTAGTTTTTTTGAACTAATTACCCGGAAGTTTATACACCCTAGCTATTCTCCTTGGAGCGCTCCGATGTTGTTTATAAAGAATAAGGATGGTTCCCTCATACTCTGTGTGGATTATTGAGAACTCAACTAAGTGACAGTTAAAAGCAAGTACCTTTTACCTCGGATCGATGGCCTCTTTGATCAACTTCAAGGAGCCACAGTCTTCTCTAAGATTGACCTTAGGACAGGATATCACCAGTTGAGACTCAAAGAAGAAAGACTTCTTTTTAAGTGTAGGTACAATTTGTACGAGTTGAGAGTCATGTCGTTCGGGTTAACCATTGCCCCTGCAGCCTTCATTGATCTCATGAACAAAGTTTTTTGGCATACACTAGATCAGTACGTTGTTGTTTTTATTAATGACATCTTAGTGTATTCCGAAAGCCTAGAGGAACATGCAGTACACTTGACTGAGGTGTTGGAGACCTTTACCGGAACCAACTGTATGTTAAACTTAGCAAATGATCCTTCTAGTTGGATAGAGTTTCCTTCCTCAGTCATGTGATTTCTGGTGAAAGAGATTCTATGGATCCATCCAAGGTTAAAATAGTGGTCAACTAGAATCCACCCACTAATGTGCTTGAGGTACGTAGTTTCCTTTGCTTGGCAGATTACTATCGGTGGTTCATTAACAGATTTACTAAGATTGTCACTCCTTTGACCTGACTCACCAAAAAGGGTGTACCATTTGTCTGGAATTACGAATGGTGTGAAAGCTTCATTGAATTGAAGCGATGTCTCACCTCTGCTCTTGTGTTGATCCTCCCTAATAATATTGAAAGATTTCAGGTCTATTACGATGCCTCTCATATCGACTTAGGGTCTTGATAGAGCATGGTAGAGTAGTCGTTTATGGGTCCCGATAACTGAAACCTCATGAGTAAAACTACCCTACCCATGACCTGGAGTTGGCAACAATTATCTTTACCCTGAGATATGGCGTCACTACATGTTTGGTTAGACTTTTGAGATTTACACTGACCACAAGAATCTGAAGTACATATTCTCATAGAGAGAGTTAAACATGAGACAGAGACATTGGACAGATCTTCTAAAGGACTATGACTATAAGATCATCTATCACCCGGTAGAAGAAATGTAGTTGCAAACACACCTAAAAAGAAAGGAGTCTGCGGTGTTGGCCTAAACCATGACCTCCAGTTGGAAATTGATGGATACTATGCAGTTGCTCTGCCTTACCTACTATGGCAAAGGCATCTATCTCGCTTAGATTCGAGCCTTGATGGATATTTTCATGAAAATCTAGGAAGCTCAGTCCACGGATCCAAAACTCACCAAGAATCTAGGTAAGTTCTCTTCTGATGAATTTCTTGATTTTAGGATTTCATATGATGGACTGTTTAAATTTTGGAACCAAATTTGGGTTCCCGTTGCTGTAAGGGCAGATGTTCTCAAGACCGCCCATGCTTCCAAGCTATCCATCCATCCTGGGAGTACCAAGATGTACCAGGACTTGAAGTGATAATACTTGTGGCAAAGATGAAGAAGGACATAGTTAACTATGTCCCCTTATGCCTCACTTTCTAGAGAATTAAGGCAGAACATCAAGAGCCAATGGTTTGTTACAAGGTTTTCCGATTCCTGAATGGAAATGGAAGCATGTAACTATGGATTTTGTCATAAGATTGTCCAGGACCTGTTCTTGTCTAAATGCTATCTGGGTCATCGTTGATAGATTGACCAAGACCGCTCATTTCCTACCCATGAGAACCACTAACTCCACCAGCAAATTAGCCCATCTATATGTTGACGAGATTGTTCCACTTCATGGTGTTCCCTCATCTATTATTTCTGATCGAGATCCTCGATTTACCTCCCACTTATGGGATAGCTTCCAGGAAGCTCTGGGGTGTGGATTGTATTTCAGCATCGCTTATCATCCCCAAATAGATGGTCAGTCAGAACGTACGATCTAGACATTGGAAGAGATGTTGGGTGCATGCATCCTTGACTTTGGTGATAACTGATATGAGTATCTTCCCCTATGTGAATTTTCTTATAATAACAGTTATCATTCCAACATCGGTATGGCTCCATATGAAGAATTGTACCGTAGGCCTTGCTGTTCTCCTACCTATTAAAAAGAAATCAAAAACCAGTGTCATTTAGGACTAGACTTTGTTCAGGAGACTATTAATAACCAGTTTATATTGTACGGTATCTTATGTGCATTATTTAACGGATATAATGCTTCTGCGCACTCTATGTATCAATAAAAAGTTAAGTTTTGTTATTTGATTATGTGTAAGTGTGCTTCGGACACATCCTAGTAGAAGAAGGTGTGATTCATGACACTTCATGCATGCGCGCCTCGCTTACGCGTGCCATCTGCTCCTATATGTGTGCAACAACATGTTTGTATGCTTGTTCATGCTGAATGTGTAGTGATGGGTGCTCTGCATATTTGTGCACTTAACATGTGCTGAAAAGGCTTCCTGCATGTCCTACCCATTTCTCACCCGCAACCAAAAATCCCTTGAGCGCAGGTTTTTCCAAAAATTTTGTGGGTGCTGATTACTCTCCAAAATCTGCAAACCAACTGACTTACACGTACCCAATAGGTACATAGACCCATATGAGTTGTGGGAACCCTCCTTGAGTCTAGATCCTTAGCCCCAACCCTAACCTCTCCTAGGCTATGAGACCCAATAACTTCCTTATTTCTAGCACCTTCTAGTTGTTGTCCAAGCTTAGTCACTTACTCTTGGCCCTAGAAAAATTCATGAGGAGCTTTTCTTATCCTATAGCGTGATCACTTTGGCCTTTTAGGACATAGGACTGTTGTTCTTCTTGTATCACATCAATCTCCTCTCCTTTGAAAGGATTCATCCTTGAATCTGTGTCCTACAATGACAAAGATGCTAAAGTTTTAGTTATGTGATCCACCGAGTTTGGAGACATACCCGATTGATGCTGCACAAACTAATTCCTCTTTGTCTCTGTTTATGTTTTAGCTTCCTTCCCTGTCTTTCTAGGAAACTTATCATAGGCTCTTTTGAGTTTGTGCTAGTTTTTGTATACTTCCCTATGAGATAATGGCATAAGGATATGGTTTGAGCCTTCAGATGTAGAGAATATTGATTCTTTCCTCTGTCATGGGTAATGTCTCTGTCTCTATTATACTTCTAAGGTCGCCTTAACAATATATGACCTACTTGCATGAGGACCACATCACATAGTACCTCATCTGTATAGTTAGTTACCAATTAAAAAGGGTAATAGGACATGTTTGGTGACCTTGACTTCCTTGCTATCATCTAACCAGTGTACTTTATAGAGGTTCGGGTGCCTGGTGCAAGACAACCCTACCTTCTTTACAAGTAGGATGCTACCTATATTGGTGCAACTCCCTCCATCAATGATCACATTATAGACTTATTATTGATGAGGCACTTGGAATGGAAAATAATCTCCCTTTGGTCAGTACCTTCAAGTTTTACCTATATCTTTAATACCTGCTAGATCAAAAATATATCTCCTTGTACTGGTTGTATGATGTTGTCCTTGCTCTTGGCTACTAGAGATAGCTCTTCTTTCTCATTATCACTGTCATGACTATTGATCGCGTCCTCGTCATCTCATGTGATCATGGCTTGTTGGTTAAAGCACTTAAAATCAATATGCCCAACTCCTAAATACTTAAAAATATTTCACAGTACTTCATCTGATAAAGAGTGTTTTAGGAGTACCTGTCGGGTTAGCGACAAGTAGTTTGTCTTTTCTGTCCTCAAGCAATTTAGGCTCACTCCTCCACTGCCATCTAGAACTGAGCTAGAACTAGAATTAGGGGTCCCTCAAGGTTCTCTACCCTTTCAACTACCTTTCAATCTTAATGGCCTTGTGCACTATTTTATAACATCCCAAATACAAATTAAAGCATAAAGATGCAGATACAGAAACAGATTACGAGTGCATAATAGATAATTGTATGCAGTGAAACAAATAATTATAATCCCTTACAAATTAATAATAAAGTTCCATACATAACTCAGGCAGAAACAAAATTAATTATAAGCCTCTACAAAAGATGAACTCATCAGAGTGCGAGACAATTATGCACTCATAAAAGATCATGGATCCACGGGATCCTCAAAGGCTTCTAGGAGCAAGTTAGTGATCAGTTCCTCACTATCTTCCTCATCTGGAAGGGGAGCATAGGAAGGGGTGAGTTTCACATACTCGTAAGAAAAATAATGTTTAAATAATCATTTCTTACAATCAAGAGTCATGTCAGAGGTCATTATTAATTATGAAATTGATTTAATTTAATTAAAAAATATCAAGTCAAAGTCATATTCTTCATTTTATTCTTCATGCGAAGTCGTTCTGACTTCCATTTACTTAAGGCAATATGAATTCCCAACTACCCATTTGGAATGAAAAATTCATTTCATTTATGTCAGCAATTTGTGGCTTACCAAACTAACAACACATATACGATTTGCTGAACCATGACACGATATATGACCACGGCCATGCCAACCACAATGGTCCTACATGTTAGCTATGGCCACGGTCGTACTTCGCCAAAGGTGACCCCTATAATCATATAGCATCATCACTCTCGTCAGAGAGTACGCCATCATCCATAAGG